>NC_140583.1:1050517993-1051906118 GCF_964204655.1 Triturus cristatus
TTCCAGGCCCTCCTTGCGAATGAAGAAAAATGGGTGGGAAGACAGCTGGACAAGGGGCTGTTTTTACAAACGATAACACCGCAGCAGCCAGCCCTATTGATTTATATGGCGAGTGGCTGGCCGGTAATTTACAAGCCCTTTTGGGTGCGTCCCATCCAGATAGGGGTGGGTACAACAGGACGTGGATAGACAGAGACAGCAGGTGCATGCTGGTCCTTTAACAGGGGGCAGTGTTTAGGGGAATATTTTAAATACCATCACAAATGCTCAAAATGTGGCAGAGAGCACATGCTTATCCAGTGTGGTATCTGGAGGGCGGGGCGTGGGGTCCTGTCCAACAGGGAGCCACCGGGTCCCAATGGACTGGTTACAGCGAGCAGGGACAGGGAAGAGGAGGTCAGAATTCACAGGGGAAAAGCACATACCCCAGTTAGGTTGGACCATTTGGCATACTGGATCAATGTTGTGGGCCCAGACAGGGAGAAAGAGTTACTGTTACCAGGTTTCCAGTTAGGCTTTAGTCTATGTCACAAAGGCCCCTGGGTGAGGCAGTGGCAGAAAATGTGCAATCTGTAAGAAGGCACGAAGAGTTGGTTGGGAGACATTGACTGACCTGTGAGCGCGAGCTCTGTCCTGCGAGGTCCTTCCTGTTGGGCTGTTTGTTCTGCGGCTGCACCTCGCGGAACCCGCTCCGCGGGTCCCGCTTCGCCCGTGTGCCTGGGCGCATTGTTGCTGATTCCTGACAGGGGAGCTGCCTGAATCTCGGGGAGCAGGGCTGCGAGCGCCAGGTGAGGATCAGGGACTCCATTGCCCAGGAGTCCCTGTGCTGCCATCATTTCCTGCACCTGGACGCTCTCCCTGCTGGCCACGCCCCCTAAGCACAGCTGAAAAGAGCCTGCTTGTCCCTAGCTCTTTGGGAGACATTGACTGACCTGTGAGCGCGAGCTCTGTCCTGCGAGGTCCTTCCTGTTGGGCTGTTTGTTCTGCGGCTGCACCTCGCGGAACCCGCTCCGCGGGTCCCGCTTCGCCCGTGTGCCTGGGCGCATCGTTGCTGATTCCTGACAGGGGAGCTGCCTGAATCTCGGGGAGCAGGGCTGCGAGCGCCAGGTGAGGATCAGGGACTCCATTGCCCAGGAGTCCCTGTGCTGCCATCATTTCCTGCACCTGGACGCTCTCCCTGCTGGCCACGCCCCCTAAGCACAGCTGAAAAGAGCCTGCTTGTCCCTAGCTCTTTGGGAGACATTGACTGACCTGTGAGCGCGAGCTCTGTCCTGCGAGGTCCTTCCTGTTGGGCTGTTTGTTCTGCGGCTGCACCTCGCGGAACCCGCTCCGCGGGTCCCGCTTCGCCCGTGTGCCTGGGCGCATCGTTGCTGATTCCTGACAGGGGAGCTGCCTGAATCTCGGGGAGCAGGGCTGCGAGCGCCAGGTGAGGATCAGGGACTCCATTGCCCAGGAGTCCCTGTGCTGCCATCATTTCCTGCACCTGGACGCTCTCCCTGCTGGCCACGCCCCCTAAGCACAGCTGAAAAGAGCCTGCTTGTCCCTAGCTCTTTGGGAGACATTGACTGACCTGTGAGCGCGAGCTCTGTCCTGCGAGGTCCTTCCTGTTGGGCTGTTTGTTCTGCGGCTGCACCTCGCGGAACCCGCTCCGCGGGTCCCGCTTCGCCCGTGTGCCTGGGCGCATCGTTGCTGATTCCTGACAGGGGAGCTGCCTGAATCTCGGGGAGCAGGGCTGCGAGCGCCAGGTGAGGATCAGGGACTCCATTGCCCAGGAGTCCCTGTGCTGCCATCATTTCCTGCACCTGGACGCTCTCCCTGCTGGCCACGCCCCCTAAGCACAGCTGAAAAGAGCCTGCTTGTCCCTAGCTCTTTGGGAGACATTGACTGACCTGTGAGCGCGAGCTCTGTCCTGCGAGGTCCTTCCTGTTGGGCTGTTTGTTCTGCGGCTGCACCTCGCGGAACCCGCTCCGCGGGTCCCGCTTCGCCCGTGTGCCTGGGCGCATCGTTGCTGATTCCTGACAGGGGAGCTGCCTGAATCTCGGGGAGCAGGGCTGCGAGCGCCAGGTGAGGATCAGGGACTCCATTGCCCAGGAGTCCCTGTGCTGCCATCATTTCCTGCACCTGGACGCTCTCCCTGCTGGCCACGCCCCCTAAGCACAGCTGAAAAGAGCCTGCTTGTCCCTAGCTCTTTGGGAGACATTGACTGACCTGTGAGCGCGAGCTCTGTCCTGCGAGGTCCTTCCTGTTGGGCTGTTTGTTCTGCGGCTGCACCTCGCGGAACCCGCTCCGCGGGTCCCGCTTCGCCCGTGTGCCTGGGCGCATCGTTGCTGATTCCTGACAGGGGAGCTGCCTGAATCTCGGGGAGCAGGGCTGCGAGCGCCAGGTGAGGATCAGGGACTCCATTGCCCAGGAGTCCCTGTGCTGCCATCATTTCCTGCACCTAGACGCTCTCCCTGCTGGCCACGCCCCCTAAGCACAGCTGAAAAGAGCCTGCTTGTCCCTAGCTCTTTGGGAGACATTGACTGACCTGTGAGCGCGAGCTCTGTCCTGCGAGGTCCTTCCTGTTGGGCTGTTTGTTCTGCGGCTGCACCTCGCGGAACCCGCTCCGCGGGTCCCGCTTCGCCCGTGTGCCTGGGCGCATCGTTGCTGATTCCTGACAGGGGAGCTGCCTGAATCTCGGGGAGCAGGGCTGCGAGCGCCAGGTGAGGATCAGGGACTCCATTGCCCAGGAGTCCCTGTGCTGCCATCATTTCCTGCACCTGGACGCTCTCCCTGCTGGCCACGCCCCCTAAGCACCCTCCCCCTATATCAGGTGCAGCTTCTTCCGCGGCGCGGGAGCGCGCGGGAGGGTGCCGGGAGAAGCCCGGGACAAGGGCGGGACCGTCTGTGGCCGTCCGGGGCCGAAGGTGGCCGGGCTGGGCCTACCCTCTTGGATTGTGCTTCCGACCCCTGGTCTCTTACACTCGGTGGAGCCGCCCGCCGAGTTTAATTTATTGTGAACATTATGCCGTCCCCTGCAAGGGAGAGCACCCCACTAAAACCGGGTGGAGCAAAGAATAGGACTCTAGAGAATTATTTCTCCCGGGCAGTGGGGGAGGGGGACAAAGAGTGTAATCTGTCCAGGTTAAGGGCAGAACGGAGACGCTCAATAGATAATATGAAAAACACGCCCCTCGGAGACCAACTTATTTTACCAAGGGAGGAGTTGTCCCGAATTGATGATGTCCCACTATTGCTGAGGGATTGCACCAACATGTCACCAGTTGAAGCCTTGAGTATAGCCCCAGAAATTAGTTCTAGCCCCCCAAGGGTGACCATTGATTTAGTGTCCCAACCCCCTCCGGCCCCTCCAGCCTCGAAGATTAGGAAAACTAAATCTAAGCCAACTAACACACAAGTAGCCTTTGGACCTCCTCCAAATAAACGCAGGAGGAAATCGAGGGGAGTTCAAGGAAAGAGCAAACCCAAGGTTCCACACTCGGATTTTGGGAAGTTTTTAAAAACCCCCACATTAGTAGAGAAACCATTGGTCGATTTACACCCTAAACCCATTGCTCATGAGGATCCAGCTCCTACTATGATAAAAGACACAGGAGTTGGTATTGCTAATATTCCCTTGTCTGTTGTCCCGCTGGGAAACTTAGAATTTTTGCTAAGGTCCCTGTTATTACCGATCAGCGAGAGTATTAAAAAGATTGAGATCAGACTAACCATTTTAGAGGCCACATTGGGCAGTCTGAAAACTCCAGCTGGCAGACAGGGAAGGCAATTAGAGTCCACTCCCTCCACTGTAGCCCCTAAGCAGTCGGCAAATAGTGTCGCCAATCCAGTCCCTCCACAAGCTGTGAATGTGGCACCCTCGCAACAACCCACAAGGCCAAAGCCTGCAACAGCTAAGCCCCCTAACACCAATATGCCCAACCCTCCTTTAGGATCTGTACCCCCGGCACAGCCGGTAGACAAGAGCACCCCGACCCCTTTAATGAAGCTCACCCTGAGACCACGCAGACCCAATTTACCTCCAGAGACCAATGCTTTTACTGTCGTTATGGCAGGTGTCCCCCCACTTGAGGAAGGTGAAACGGAGGACTTTTGTGCCCTAAAAAGTAGGGTAATCAAGTGGTTAAACATAAATAGACCCCTCCCGACACACTTTAATAACGAAATTATAATGGTAAGAAGGGTACCATGGGTGGGAAGAACACAAAAATCCATTAAAGGGGACTGCATACTGGTGAGTTTTAGGGACACAGGAACGGTGTCCCATATATGTCAAGGGAAAAACAGATCTAGGGAATCAACCATCCAAACCCTCCATGTGTCGTTCTTTTTTCCCATCATCCCAGTCCTATCTCAGCAACCCCAAACTCATGACAACTGGGAGAGGGTTGGCAGGAGGGGGAGTCACCAGGCCTTTAACCCTAGGCCGTTTTTTGGCCGACCTGAACAACCCTTTTTTTCCTATAACCGGTTCCATTGCCTAAATGGCCTTGAAGGGGTCGATTGACAGACAGACAATGCCCCCCAGGGTTGTATAGAAATTGGAGGTACGGTAGAAAGACTGGAGGAGCAAAGATCCAAGGCTCAGCAAATCCAGGTGGTTGGTGAGGGGGAACCAAACTGCGTTGTGCCAAAGGAAATAGTTGTAGACAAGACAGGAGGGGGACATGGGCAGGGAATGCAAAGATCAATGTGGGAAAGAAGACCAAGGGCCCAGGGGGGTGTTGAATGGAGTGGAGAGGGTGTGAGACTTATCTCATGGAATATAGCGGGTATAGCGGGCAAATTCAACAATAAGGAATGGGTGGACTTCATTAGAACATTTCACATTATATGTGTACAGGAGACATGGGCTGTGGAGAATAACTACCATCTGCAGGGGTACAAGTGTTTTTTTGTTCCCGCCCGAAAATCTAGCTCAGGGAGAGCAATGGGCGGTTTGTCCATCTATGTAGATTTAGACCTGCCAGGCACCTGGTCCTTTCCAGACTGGTTCTCATATGGGATACAGGCGGTTCGGTTCCAGGGAAAGGGGTTACGTTTCTCTGTTTTTAACATATATAGCACCGAGTTAGAAAATAGCCACACCCCGGTATTAACTGAACTCGACCAAAGGTTAGGAAAAGAAATCATATCCCAGAATAAGGGACCGTCTGGTGGACTGCTTGTGGTGGGGGATCTTAATTGTCACCTTTGTCCGGCACTGGTCAAAAAGAACACAGATTGGGCGCAATGCCCAATTGAGAAGGGACCGCATTTTTCTCACTCGACTACTGGGTCGGCTCTTAGGTTGCTTCGGTTTAAGTACGACCTAGAGCACACCATTAATATGGTAGACCCACAGTCGGATGGTACACTCCCACCAACTTTTAAGGGCAGGGGCTGCTCGTCTATTATAGATTATATTCTGGTCTCGAGATCCCTGGTTAATAAAGTAGTCAGTGTAGGGATAGACTGGAACACTTTCAGCGACCATAACCCGCTTGTTTTAATGCTCGCATATAGGGCGGGTATTGGCTCCAATGCCCATCGTTCAATCGTGGAGAGGGTCACCGATCAAGGCAGGAGACTGAAATGGTCCAAAATAGATGGGGCAAAGTTCTATAAAAACCTGAGCGATAAGGGTCTGCTGGCCATAAATGAATGTTTGGATCTGGAAGTCCAGGGACCAAGGTTATTAGAAGCATTTAACCATATTGCCAACCTGATAGACGGATTACTAAGGTCCAGTGCGCCCACGCGTAATCTGGTCAATCCCCGGTGGTTTGATAAAGATTGTTCCAAGGCACTGAGGGAACTGAAATGCTCCCTTAAGTCAAAACCACGAGATCCACAAGTAATCAGGGCATGCAGAGAAAAATATAAAAAAGAGACCAAAAGGAGGAAACTCACCCTGCAGGCAGAAGCTTGGGCAGATCTGAGAGAGGCAGGGGAAAGAAGGGACCTAGCGGGGTTCTGGAGAATCATCAATAAACCAACCTTTCAAGAAAATGATTCTCCGGAGATAGGGGCTAACATCCTCCCGGAGCAGTGGGTTACACACTTTAGGAGCCTGTATAACCATGAATCGGGTCCCCACTTAGAGTCATCAGTAACCCCAAGTCAGGCTCCTCCGGTAGTATTTACCCTTAAGGAGATCACGGCAGGGATGGAGAGTCTAACTAAGAATAAAGCCCCGGGCCCAGATGGAATTCCCCCTGACCTTTTTCTTAGTAATATAGATCTTTGGGCCCCACTGATGACCAGGGTCCTAAACACTGCTATCACCTGCGGTCTCCCTCCATCATGGTCTAAAGCGATCATTGTGCCAATCTTTAAAAAGGGCAACAAGGACGACCCCAAGTGTTATCGGCCTATTTCCCTGATTGACGTCTCGGCTAAACTTCTGGGAAGGGCACTCCTGAACAGATTGTCCGAGTGGACCGAAGAGAACAACATCTTCTCGGACACTCAATATGGGTTCAGGTCAGGGAGGTCCACCAGCGACCAATGCCTGAACCTATATATGCTGACTGCCAAATATACTCTGGCCAGTAAGGAACCCATTTATATGGGATTCATGGACCTGGCAGCAGCATTCGATCACGTCAACAGAGGGAAGTTGTGGGACATGATGGCAGGGATGGGGATCGAGAGCGGCCTAATTACCATACTAAGAGAGCTGCATAGCGACACCACGGCTAGAGTTAGATTTAACAGGGAGGGAGGTTTGACGGACTCCTTTCCATGCAAAAGTGGAGTCAGACAAGGTTGTATTCTTGCCCCTTTTTTGTTCTCCCTTTACATTAATAATTTGGAACAGTTTCTTTTGGGCTTAAAGGCAGATTCCCCAAGGGTTGGGACGCGGCAAATCCCTGTCCTGCTTTACGCAGACGACGCGGTCTTGCTGGCGCGTACACCACGAAGCCTACAGATTCTGATAGATGGGTTCGTCAAGTTTATGAGCGATCTGGACTTATCTGTCAACCTAAGCAAATCTTACGTGCTCCTGGCAGGCAAAAAACCTTCCTCAAAATTTTCTTACACAATAGGCTCCCATTGTTTAGAGGAGGTTAAAACGTTCTCCTATCTCGGAGTAACCTTTGATGGTGCTCTTCAATTTAACTCCTTGGTGGAAGAGCGCTGTAACAAAATGATTGCCTCTAACGGGGCAATAGCCGGATATGGCAGGAGGTTGGGCAGATGGAGTCCGGAACAGGTGATGAACCTGTACGGCTCCATAACATGTGCTAAAGTAAGCTATGGGGCAGAAGTCTGGGGCTTCGTGAATACCTCTAGAATTGACCAGGAAGAGAACAAACACCTGAAATCTATCCTGAGGGTACCACCCAGCACTGCTGGACTCATAGCTCACAGGGAGCTAGGGAGGCCATATCTGGTCGATTTGTTAAAACTCAGGCCAATTGTGGCGTGGCTAAAAATCTGGGTAAATCCAGACGCGCATCTAAGTAGAAAAATCTTACTGGACTGCCTAGGTAGGACCCACTGCATGCGCATCCCATGGCTCAAATATGTGAGAAACACTCTTGAGGAACTAGGGTTTGGAAACCTCTTCAAGAACCCCACCACCATTTCAGCACAGCACAAGAAACAAGTAGGGGAAATTTTCCTAGAGCAGAAAACCCAATGCCGTGCTCGGGCTGAAGGGGAAAAAAAGTCAATAAGGGCTCATACTTTGGTGAAGAGTGTGGAGGGTATGGAGCCCTACCTGTATCTTGTACACAATTCACAGGACAGATTTCTTATGTGCCGTTTCAGACTGAGCCTACTTCCTTTTATGTTGGCCTCGCCAGCAGGTTTTACCATGTCAATCGAGCAGAAGGGACCCTGCGGCTGCGACAATCGGTCTCCGCAGGACTCCCTTCATTTTACTTTGCTCTGTCCCTATTATTCAATGCCCAGGCGTAGATTCCTAGTAGACATCCTAAAAAAGGCCCACCTGGAACATGCCAGAGATGCACTAATCTACTTGCAAAAAGCTTCTGACCCGCTAACCTTGTGTTGTGTTATGAATTTTATCAAGGTTGCGGTCCGACTAAGGAAGACGAGGGGAGAGGATTAAAAGACTTGTGACTCCCTGTTTTAAATTTACAGCCTTGTATGTTTGTATTTTATTGTTATTTATGCACAAGGATCTTGACTAATATTTAATGCCGTTTTATCTATGTATATGTATGTGTGCTTTTATGGTGTTTTTTAATCACCGAATAAAGATTCTTGAATTGAATTGAATGACCTGAGGACGACAAGAACTTTATGCACGGAGAGTAGGTACTGCCTGACACATCTAAAGGCATCTTATAGCGAAAGAGCTGCAAACGAATTCTCTATACTCAATATCTCTATACCCAAAACACGACTGAATCACTGAAAGAATTTGTAAGCGGAGGGACAGATGGAAACCAGAACAAGAGACAGGGATACAACGTCCTCACAATGTGGTTGACATATCCTGTTTCGAGAGGGCTTGATTAATGAATCTAACTCTTGTTGCTTGTGAGTGAGGTGATGGCACTAGGTGCTTCAGTAACCTTGCAGTGAATGAGGGAACACAAGTGTTTTTTTCATGGGATTAGGAAGACCACGTTAGAAGACTCTAGCCAGTTGGAGGTTGGTGGGGTATGGACCTGCTACCCTTTCTCCTTTAGGGATAGATCATCCCAAAGAGTACTTTGTTCCCTCTTCCAAGGTCAGTGGAGATTATATGCACCGCATTCCAGTGAAGCTACTTATGTTCAGCAACAGTTTCTGTTCAGACTTGATGGAGGGAGATAGGATGGTATTATCCAAGGATACAGTCATGTCAGGCTCAGAATTTCTGGTAGACATGCATGAAAGCAAGTCTCATTACTGAGGTGCCGCAGTGTGAGACAGGGAAAAGGAAGCACTCTCTGATCCAGAAATGGCCTGTTTTTGGTAAAGTAATCTCTTTGAATTTGAAAGGCTTAATCTCCTGTGCCAAGAGAATGCAGTTTAAAAATATTTGAAGGAAAAGCAGGCTGGCATTCTCTGCTTGCAGTAGACCCATTTGACTAGGGCAGGTCAGACCAGTTTAAAGCACAAATTATGCACAGAATCATGATATTCCTCAACCTCCATGAAACTCAATGATGTAGTGATCTTTTATGCAACTAGACCTCCACTTAAAAGGTTTTAGATCAGAACCAAGATGGGAGAGAAGGTACCTTATAATGAGAGGCAGCACTGACTGTGTACATGTGACAGTAGGCATGGAATATGCCACTAATATTGGCCAAGACCCTTTTTTGACAAAATATAGAATTTTGAGAGGGGCTATTACAGACAGGTAATTTAAAAACTTGATGGAACTTATCTTTCGATAAATCGGAGAGACAGTATTGGATATCAGGGGAGTCAAGGGCAAGCTCAAAAACCTTGAAAGATCTGCTCCTGTGTATGGGTTTGAGTGATGTCTGGAAGTAAATGAGTCCTAGGGACATGCTGTACACTTATTTCTCTCATATTCAACCTATACATGACCGCCTTACCTTAACTAATTGAGCGGTGGTTTTAAGAACATTTCAGCTACAGATGATATTTAGTTGCTCCACATCTTCGACCCTTCATCTTCCAACACACTCACCAACTTCAAATGCTGTCTGATCGATGTCCTACTTTAGCTACGATGTAGCTTAGAGAAAACAGAGATTTTCCTTTTTGGGCCCGTGAGAGAGCACTGGTTACACAACTGCTTGCTAAGTACGCCTCCCTCCCCAGCACCCAACACAATTGCCAACAATCTCTGGATTAAGCTGGGTGACAATTTCTCCTTTCAAACACAAATTTTGCATGTCATCGGAACCTATTTTGTCTTGCTCCAATCCGTCAGAAAGTTACTTGATCTCCTCCCGTACACAGCAATTAGTACGGTCGTCCACTCACCTATAGCCGCTATGTTAGACTATGCAAACATTTCATATCTTGACCTACTGGAAAGATGGATTAGAATTCTCCAATTGCTACAAAATGTGGTTGCCCACCTCATTGTGGACATTCCAAAGTGGGAAGCCATTTCCCATCATCTTCATGACTTGCACTATCCTACAGCAGGCTTTTTATAAGTGTGGCTCGGAATATCGCACTAATAGAATCCTTCACTATTACAAGCCTAAAACGTTTCAGTCCACATCAGCCTTGCTTGTCACTGTGCCTCTGGAAGGGAGGGTCTTCTATCATGGTCCTAGCAAGTAAAGAATGAAACCAGCTTCCACTCTTCCTTCATATCATATCTCACAAACCTTTTGTCTGGTGAGCACTTAAACCCCACCAATTTGCATCATACTGGTGTGATTTGCTGCAGTCTCTTCTCTGCCACTTTAGTGCTGGGACACTCTGCAGAGTAGCCTGTTGCCCTATAAATTATTCTTTCATTCATTCATTTTTTCATGTACACAGGTCCTCATTGAGGATCAATTATATTCTAGTTTACAATAGATTGAGTCCCCTTGTGAGCTCTTCCAATATAAGTTCTATAACACTTTCAGACAATATCCCAGTGTCTTTTTTCATATCTGTAGGACAAGGCCAAAGGGAATTGCACAAATGGAGATTTCACCCAATACTTCGTCTAGATGCAGCATTCAAAAAAGGATTAGACTCCCATATTGAAGATTATTTCATGGTGAATGACTATGACGAGATTTCCTTTCTGATTTTCAGAGACACGCTAAATGCACTATTGAGTGGCAAATGTATAATGGCTATCTCCAAACTATATAGCCTTTGCACCCTTCAGTCCTTGAGGGTAGAACAGTGTTTTACCTGGCCCCTTTTGCAGGACCCCCCCCCCCTGATTTTTGCCTTCTATTACTGAACCTGTTCTTGTTTGCATTAGGACTCAGCACACTTTTTCCCTGCTAATCAGTGGTAAGATTCTTGTTCTTTCTCCCTAAAACATGGTGCAATTGGCATATACCTGATTGGTACATATAAATACTTAGTAGATGGTACTACGTGTACCCATGGCATGTCAATTAAAGGCTACTAGCGGGCATGCAGCACTCATTGTGCCACCCACTAAAGTGGCCTTTTAAATCATGTCTAAGGCCTGCCACTGCAGACTGTAGTACAGTGTTAAACTGCCATTTGATCTGGTCAAACAAACCCTTTACAAGGCCTAAACCTTCCTTTTTAATACTCATAAGTTACATATACAGTAGGCATAACTTTAGGACTCCTAAATGCCTTCTGTGAATACCGAAAGTCTTAAAATTAGGATTTTTCTCAGTTTAGGCATCCTAAAGGTAGGACTCCTAACTTTACTACTACTAAACTGAGAAAAATCCTAATTTTAAGGCTTTCGGTTTTCACAGAAGGCATTTAGGAGTCCTAAAGTTAGGAGTCCTAACTTTACTACTACTAAATTGAGAAAAATCCTTATTTTAAGGCTTTCGGTATTCACAGAAGGCATTTAGGAGTCCTAAAGTTAGGAGTCCTAACTATACTACTACTAAACTGAGAAAAATCCTAATTTTAAGACTTTCGGTATTCACAGAAGGCATTTAGGAGTCCTAAAGTTAGGACTCCTAACTTCTGTGAATATCGAAATGAGTAAGTGCCTTCTGTGAATACCAAAATGAGTAAGTGCCTTCTGTGAATACCAAAATGGTAGTAAGTTTAGGATTTTGTCTTAAGTTAGTTCTGTGAATCGGGCCCAGAGTGTATAATATTTTTGCAACACCTCAAACAGTAACAAATTGAAAACACCACACAAAAAGGACCCCCCACCTAGAAAATCAGAGTAATTTTAATAAATAAAACAAGAGCAAAACAACAAAAAATCAATCAGTAGAACCAGAGATATTCGAATTTAAAGGTTTTAGTGACAATAGCACCAAAAAGCACAAAGCGCCAACTGTGGAAATCTGCTTGCATCGGACCCGGACAAAGTCACAGGTTCAGGCTGATCAAAATGGAGCGCGGGCTGGCTACAGGGACCCAGTAAGACGCGCTGAACAAAGTACCTTAAATCCTGGTTTGTGAAGCGCTGCGAGGATCAACAGAAAAGATGCATTGTCAGGAGGAGCAATGTGTCAGTTCTGAGGTGCGGTAAGGCTGCGATCCGAGGTCCTGTGTCATCATTGAGGATCCCGTCGACAAAGGCTTGCGATGCGAAGTCCGGCATTGAGGATGCACTCCGCAGTTAAGGCAATGTGTCAGTACTGAGGAGTCGCGAGGCTGTGATGAGGAGTGCGTTGTCGAGGCTGCCTTCAATGAGGGATGTGGGGGCCTGTACCGAGGATGCATCATGCAATGGTGGTTCTGAAGAAGCTGCAGAGGCGATGAGTCAGTTCTGCTCGAGGTTGTCCTACGCAGAAGAGGAGTTGTGTCAGTTTTGCTGGATCCAAAGAGGCTTGCAGAGCACTTATACCCACTTCCAAGGGTTCAGGACTGAGGTGGCACCACTTGGCAGAGTAGACTCATGGATGGCAGAGTATAGTCCTTCCCACCCAGACAAGAGGGCAGCAGGCAGTAGGTCAGTAAAGCAGGGCAGGAGTCCTTCAGAACAGCAATCCAGCAAACTGACAGTTATTTCAGCAGCACAGCAGTCCCCTTTTCTGGCAGAGTATCCACAAGTCCAGAAGTGTACTGAAGAGTTGTTGGCTAAGGTCTAATATTTATACCCAGTTCTCCCTTTAAAGTGGGAGAGAAGCTTTTAGGGGCTTATCATTGAAGTGCACAGATGCCCTGCATCCCCTGGCCTAGCCCAAGACCAACTACATGGCATATGCAGCCCTTTCTGTGGCAGCAGAACACAGCCTATTCAAGTGTAAGAAGGGCTGTGCCCAGCTCCTCCCTCCTATCCTGCCAATGATGGCCCATCCAGGCACATCTAAGCTCTCTATTGTGTTTGGCTGCCTAGGAGTAATACACATAGCTCAGCTGTCAACTGCGCCCAGTCTTGAGAATCAGAGACAGACAGGAGGCACTAAATGGCCAAGGCAGGAAAATGCCAACTTTTTAAATGTAATTGGTCCTAACGTACCTTTTTTGGAGACCAAAGAGGCCAAGGGACTCTTCAAATTGATTGATTGAGTCACCCAAAAGGTTTTTCCATAATTACTTTAACAAGAGAGTAAAATACTCTTCAAATATGCACCAGAGAGAAAGACAAAACAATTGAATTCAAGAGGCAATATCTTCTGTATATATTTTTTATAGAAATGGCATATTCAATAGAACATTAGACGGTTAGCTAAAAAGGAAGTGCAGGAAAAGTGCTTGTGTGTGAGATGAGTGGGGAGAGGGGAATTAAAAAAAGAAACAATTTAGAGATTTTGCAGGGATAACACTGGTTGCAATGATACTGAGAAACGTAAACCATTGTTCTTGGGCCTGTTTACAACACAATTATGTTATACTCTCCCATGTCTGCTTTTTAGAATGATACTTTTGTTATTAGAATGCATCATCAAGTTGTGGTAGGGACACATTTATTATATTCCAGGCTGTAGAGCGAGGGTTGTCGACGTTTCAACCCGACTTAAGTGAAGAGAGGGAACCTCTGCATGCGGGTCTTCACCAGGACATTGGAAGGGACAACCATTTGCACTTTGGCACTGGTTAGCAGAGGTAAAGTGCCCAGAGTCCTAAGGCCAGCAAAAATGAGATCAGCAAAAATAGTGGGGTGAAGGCAAAAGGTTGGAGAGAGGCCACCCTAAGGCTAATAGGTCTAACAGCCTCTGAGAGGCAAATGTGACTCACACCTTAGCTTGCCTGCTCCTTTGTGTAGTTAGACAGGCTTGCATACCCTACAGAGGGGCAAAACCCTTTGTAGGATGGGGGAACATGGCGGCCGGAAGCTAACAGTCGAGCGCCCCTGGTGTGTGTTACCAGGTCTCTTCTCGGAGCCCAAAGAGCACTTTGGATGATTCCATAATGCGATATTAGCGGATCCACCCCCTTCCACTCCCCCCAGCCTGGAGTTTACTCTCTCTTGGTTATCTTCCTACCTTGAAAGTATTGTTGGTTTTTCTCTTCTATTCTCTTTTCTCCCCGACCGTGGCCTCTTTTCCCCTTGATGGTGTCCGACCTCCGAGGCAGAACAGCGCCGCAGGAGCAAGCTTTGCTGCGTTTCGTGGGTGCGGCGCGGGAGTGGAGGCGGTGGACCTCTGGCCTGCAGTTCCGGGTCTATGTCGGCAGAGTCAGCACCTGCGATTACGTCTCTTGGAGGTTTGGAGAGCGTGATAGAAAGTTGGAGTGAGGTAAGAGACTGTATCCCTCCTCCCCCTGAAAACGCTGTTGCCACCAGTGAAGCCGAGGGTAAGAGCCTAGATTGCTGCTACTTCATCGAGGACTGTTTTGTTTACCCCAGCGGTGTGTAATGGGGTTTCTGGAGTGCGGGTGAGCCTAGCAAGGATAGCGCAGCTGGTAGGACTTCAACACTGTATGGAGAACAGTGTGAATAGTGCTCCCTGTATAGCTTCCCGCAGTGCAAACATTAACTCGACCATTTGCTGATACACTCTGCGTACTAGGACTACTACATTTGATTCAGGCATTAATTCTGCCAAATCGATTCGTGTCTCACCCCCGGTTGCGGAGGTAAGGGCCATTGCCAGGCAGGGTAAGGGGAAAGCTATCACGGAGAATGCATCTCCAGTGAGTGGGAAAGGGAGGGGGAGGGCGAAAAAGGTTCTGTCCTCCAAAGTTAGAATTACACCCTCCCTGAAGACATTTTATAAGGTGTTATCTACTCCAATGAATAAGGGGCCTAATAAAAGCAGCATTTTGAGGTCTAACTGTGTACAGTCGGCTTCTTTATCAAACTCCCCCCCATTCAAGAATTGTATGCAGTCGCCTACCCCCTCCGCTTCAATGGATAAAGTTGTAGGAGGGGTGGCTGCAATAACTGAAATAGTTGAAGCATCCATTGAGCAGCGTGCGGTTATTCACTCCTCTGTGGAAATCTCAAACAGGTACTCAACCTTGGAGGTCCAAGAGAATGGGTCGGGCTTACCTTCCGCACTGGAGAAGGCAGACATATTTATAACACCTTTAATCCCTGCAATACCTGGACCACCTCCACTGGTAGCCCCCACCAGCCTGGCGATTGGGTCATTAGCAGATATTCTTTTGGCCCTAAAAGAGGATATTGGGAAAAGATTCTCTGTTTCTGAATCAAATCAAGCAGCAATCCAAGCATCCTGCGAGGTATTAGCGCAGAAACTAGAAGAAGTTTCCCAGAGAACAGACGCCCTAGAGTCTGAAATTCCTAAAATTAAGGAAGCACTACATTCATCCTCAAAGGACATGGATAAATTAGCCCTCCAAAACAGGGAATTAAATGAAGATATAGAGCGCCTTGAGAACAATGCTAGACAAAACAACTTAAAATTGCTAAATGTCCCCGAGGATCTGGAGGGAGCAGACATTAAAACCTTTGTGATTTCTCTTTTATAAGAAACAATCCTTAAGGACTCTCCGGAGCTAGATTTGATTCACGATATCCAACGAGTCCACCGGGATCCTTATAAGAGGAATCCTGAAAAACAGAAGCCAAGAAAAGTTTTTGTGAACTTTCTTACGTACTCTATAAAGGAAAATATTTTAACCTTGGCTCTGAAAGAAGGTCTGATAAAAAGCATCTCCCTACCCAACCCGTTCTCTTTTACCATTAGGTCAGAGATCTCACACATTACAGGTACAAAACAATGGGAACTTGGTAAAAGAATGGCAATTCTAAATTCATTGGGGGCTAAGACACAACTGAGATTTCCAGCATCTCTGAGCATTATGTGGAATAATCATATGCATAATCTGCACCAAACCGAGGACGTGGATGCCCTTATTGATAAAATAAGGAATGAGTGTGGGGAATAAGCGGGAAGGGGGAGGTTTATTCATTTGTCATTTACTGTTATTTACTGTTTAGTTGGGCTTCCTGGGAGAGACTGGTTTAATACTCAAATGAAATTTCTTTCTATATAGTCATGTCCAGGGATCTAGACCATAGGGCTCATGCTCAGAGAAGAAGGGGCGGTTCCCCAGGGAGGTGTGGGGATGGAGGGGCCACGGGGGCAGGGAGGGAGAGGGGTCGGGGGGGGGGAGCACTGGTTGGGATTCCGCGGGAGAAAATAAAAAAAAATCCTCAATCTCCACCTTATTTTAAATTTCAACTCCTCCTTAAAACGTCTGCATAAAGTTTGGTTATCAGGTGGACGCAGCAGCCCTAATGAGCAGTGGAATAAATTAATTTCATGGAATATCAATGGATTGAGATGTCCACGTAGACAAAGATTGGACATGAAATACTTCGAACAATCGCCTGCTCAAGTATGTCTCCTACAGGAGACACACTTGAGACATTTAGAATGCAGGGTTATCTCTTCTAAATACCATTGGGTTGAACATTTCTGTTCCTCTGAACAGGCATCGCATAATAAAGGGGTGGCTATTTTAATTAAATCAGGAGCTAGAGGTAATGTTAAATCAGTATTAACCGATCAGACAGCTAGATGGATTACTGCACAGTTGGAGATCGGAGGGATCGAGTTAACTGTAGCCTCATTTCATGGCCCCAATGTTGACGATCCGGCGCACATTTGTAAAAGGCAATCTACACTAATAGAAACCACTTCTCCTATAATAATTGGGGGGGATTTCAACGTCCTTCTTGACCCTTTACGGGATAGATCAAATCAGAGCTATTATGTGGAGCCCCACGTATACGTCGGGCAATGACCAACATGATTCGTGATCTTGGGTTAGCCGATGTATGGAGGGCTAAGATGGGAGATAAATCGGGTTTTACTTTTTTCAGTAAAAAATATGGTCATTCATCTAGAATCGACTATGTTTTAGCCGACAGGTTGAGTTTAGAAAATCTACCTGATATATCCATTTTACCCAGTATTCTATTAGATCACGTCCTCATCTCCTTTTCGTATTCAGGGAGGAGGTATAGCCTTAAGCCAAAATGGGCGTTGAAAAGGGCAATGTTGTCCAATGCCAAAATAATTAGGACACTTAAAGCCTCCACATTGGACTATTTCGCTGTTAATTTAGGATCAACATCTTTAGACTATGTTTGGGATGCTTTTAAAGCTCACACGCGAGGCCAGTTACATAGCCTAATTTGTTCTAAAAATAGGGAGGAGGCCCAAGAATTCCATAAATTGGAAGGAGAGATAACTAAGCTTGAGGACAAAAGGGTAAAATGCTTACAGGCCCATCCTGAAAAATTGACACAAGCTCTCAGTAATCTCGACTGCCTTCACCAGGAATCTAGGGGAAAATTAGACCAAAAGGTAAAAGCCAAGTGGACATCCCATAATATTCAAAATTATGAATATTGTGAAAAGGCGGGCGCCCTTCTAGCCTGGAAGGCAAGAGTGGATCGAGCTAAAAATAATATTAGCGAATTAATAATAGATGAGAACGGGGTTACCTCTTGTAAACTAGAGGAAATGCAAACGCGCCTCCTCTCCTTGGTTTCAGATCTGTATCGAGATGAGATCACTCCCTGCTCAGAAAATATTCAAAAATGGCTGTGGCATAAAGAACTACCTGAATTAACAGAGGGCAGTCGAGATACTCTTGGTGCCCCTATAACAGAGAGTGAGATAAGATTGCATATAACTAACATCAAGAAGAATAAAGCTGCAGGGACGGATGCCCTCCCTGGCGAGGTTTATAAACTTCTCCAGGAAGAGCTAGTCCCAAGACTGTGTGAATTATTTAATTATATATACAGTCCGGAAGGTAAAATCGCTAAGTCATGGAAGGAGGCCATGATTATTCTCATTCTGAAGCCAGGGAAAGATCCCCTTAAAGCTGACTCATATAGACCAATCTCCCTGCTAAATGCTGACTATAAGATCTTTATGAGTGTTTTGGCTGGGCGATTGGTCAAGGTAGTACCGCAGCTGATTAATACGGATCAAAAGAGCTTCATCCCAGGGAGGTACATTCTGGAGCAGACGCTCCAATTAATTGGTAGCATAGACCTGGCGGTGGCCCAGTCGGAACCCTTGGCTGTGGCCGCATTCGATGCAACCAAGGCTTTCGACAGGGTCTGCTGGGTCTTCCTCTTGGAAGTTCTACGGATAATGGGATTCGGACCAATCTTTATACAGACCCTGATCAGCTGCTACCAGGGTGCTTCTGCAGTAATCCTGTTAAATGGCATGTTAACAGCAAGTTTTAGCATATTTAGGGGAACAAGGCAGGGCTGTCCAATCTCGACCTTGCTGTTCGATCTATATATAGAGCCTCTTGCCCAAGCACTAAGATTGGACAAATTAATTACCCCCTTTAGCTTTCATCAACATAGCAGCAAGTTAGTCTTATATGCGGACGATTTGCTGCTATACACTAATAATCCAGTGGAGGTATTACCAAGAGTGGAAGCCCTTTTAGAGGAATTTGGTTCATACTCCGGATATTTAGCTAACTCCTCTAAGACAGAGGTGATGTGCTTGAACACTAATAACTGGGTCGGCAGATTGAATAAGGAATTTAGATACCTGGGGTGATTATAGTTAAAGATCTAGAGGATATACCTCTGATCAATTTAAAGAAGGTGTCTAAGGAGGTAGACCACCTTTTTACAAAATGGAAAAACCTACCACTGACTATCTATGGCAGGGTTAACTTAGTAAAGATGGTCATCTTACCCAAGCTGACATATTTGTTTAGTACCATTCCCCTTGAGTTCCCCAGTAGGAATATCTTCAAAATTCAAGGTAAAATCAGTAGTTTTATTTGGTCCAATAAGAGCGCTAGACTCTCCTGGAAGAAGTTAAGACGTAAGCTCCTGAAGGGAGGTCTTGCTCTCCCGGATTTAGCTTGGTATTCTTTTGCTTTTCAATTTAAAACCATACGGATGCTGTTTACTATAACCGAGGAATCTAACTGGGGGAAGATATTGAGAGAAATGGCCACACTAGAGGGTGGGGAGAAGGTTTTCTATATAAGTTTGGGGCACCAAGGTTTTTTAGAAAAGATCGCCTGAAAGTTTTAAAAGCTGCACTTAACGTGTGGTGTAAGGTTAGATGCAGATGGGGGATTGGTTACTATTCTGAATTTGCTCCCATCTGGGATTCCCCCGGGCTGCCTGCCTGCTTAGAGGATAGTCTTGCGTTGCCTATTAAAAGGGCTGGCATTGCGATTTGGTCGGACCTTGTATCCTCAGATGGAGTCCATTCGTGGGAAGTTTTAAGATCTAAAATAGGAAGCTCTTTTTCTAAATTTAAATATCTACAGCTGGCTTCCTGGTACACAGCAGAAAAAGAGTCTATCTGTGGTGATTGGGAAATCAAGTTTATTCTTCAGAATTCTAACCCTAAAAAAAAGGAGGTTGCATATTGGTACAAGAAACTCCTTGATGCTGACAATACAGATCTTCCTCCACAGTATGTAGCCTGGAACCAGTCACCCTTGGACTCTAAAGCCGTAGATCTATATGATTTATCACTTCAAATCCTATATAAGTTTGTTAAACCGGAATCTTTAAAAAAGAATCATTTTTATGTTATTAATAGATTATACTATACCCCTGTGAAAATAGCTAGATTTGCCCCTTTAGTTTCCTCCAAATGTCCAAGATGTGACTTTTCTGCTGCTGCCGATGTACATATTTTTTTCGAGTGCTCTAAGCTAAGCGGGTTTTGGCAGAATGTGGAGCACGCTCTTGGTGCCATCTTTAAAGTTAAGATCAATCTGAATCTTTCTATAGTAATTTTTGGTATGGATTTTGAATCGATGGACCTGCTGCGGCCAACTCAAAGAGGTTTGTTACTATACCTGATTCTTATTGCCCGAAGGGAGATATGCAAACTTTGGAAAGACCCTCGGCCCCCACATTTTGATAACTGGTTGAAAGCTTCATTGGGTCTGGCCCGCCTGGACCAGGGGCATTTAAATGATAACAATTTCAATATTTGGTCACAGTTTTTATCTTGGGGCAGAGAGATGAGACGGGTTGAATGCCTCTTGGTCCTATGATTACACCAAGCTTTGCACGAAGAAGCTGGCCTGGTTAGGCCTTAAGCCAATGTAGCTGCAGAAGCCTAGGGTGCCCAGGTCGGATGGATGGCTTCTCGTCAGAATTGCAGACGCTGAATGGTGAGATGAGGACTAAAAAAAAAAACCTTTGCAGGATTAGTTTTTGAGGAAGGGTGGATAATTATAATGGATGCACTCCAGGGGTGCGCCCATAGCTCTGACCTCGGGGTGGGTGGTAGACTCCGCTCCTGTAGTTCACAGAGTTTTGCCCACTCTGTTCTCTTCTTAGAGTGCGGAGTGTAACAAATTCTCCGCTAACTGTCATGTGACGATGAGTTTAACGGTGCCCACCCCTACAAATGATAGCAAGGCTGATATTTTTTAGATGCAACTCAATTTTGTAAAATTCCATCAACTTCTAAAGGCAGCTGTGAGAATATTTAACAATTCCTATTGCTAAACTATAGCCATTGAAGTGGAGATTTGTGAAAGTGGTTTAACTACGACAGTAGTCTTTAAAATAGACAGTAAAACAATGCGTAGAGCATCGTACATATCAGATCACCAGGAAACTGATCCGGGCATTCGCTTCTTCATTTTCAGGTGCCTTATTTCTGAGCTACAGAAAATGGTTTGAAGAACATCGAATCAGTCCTGCAGTGCCCTGAGTGTTTCAAACATAGCAATGTCTGGAAATCCTACAGCGGACGATGTGGAGATAGATTGGAAATTGTTTTGTCCATTGGCTTGCATTATATATGGGCAATTTTGCATTGTTATGTGTAAAATATTTAAAAGTAAGATAAAAAGTTCTGTTTACCATACACAAAAAGAGGTCGTTCTCTTACTGCTCAGAAGTATACACCTATATGTTGGTGAATTGAAAATGCAAATGTTGCAGTCCAGGCACCATCATACACTTGCTCTATGTTGACCTTGTTCCCTGTGTTACACAATGAATGTGTATGAAATTATAATTAAATCAAAAGGATGAGGGGAAGTCAAAGAAGGGCTTTTATGACCAGGTCCAGCATACATGCCCAGAAGACTATATTTAAACACTGAGTATGAAGTTCCTATCGAGAGATGAAAAAAGAAAGATACTAACTGTATGGTTGAAACCAATGGGAAGTCGGAGAGTGATCTCCTTAATGGAAAGAGACCCTCACACACCTGACAAGTAGGTGTCTTGCTTCATCATCGGGTCTGCTCCTACTCGGGCCGGCGCTGCAATGCCCGATCAGGCACCCGTTGAGGGGCCTACTTCTCGGAGATCTTTTTTCCAGAGCCGATAGGTGAAGTGCAAGTAAGGGTCCTAGTGTCAGTACAAGTGAAGGTGTTATGTGCGTTAAAATAGGGAAAAATAATCCAATCCAAAAATAATTTAATGAGTGTGGTTACTTCCCTAATTAAAATGAAAAAAGCGCGTATCGTCACTTTAATGTTGTGTAGTGATACGCTAAAAAGAGGTCGACATGTTTCTTGCCTATTTATCAAAGTTGATGGCAATTCCTCAGGACCTAGTGATGTACTACCTCCACATTTTTTGGTGGTGGTCACCCAACGCGTACAGTGAAGGTGCGTCCACCATTACAGCACCCTAAAAAATGTGTAGGGGTGGTTGGTACCTTGGTGTCAACAGACTACTTGGACCGGTCGATCCGCAGGGGTAGGGTTAACGCTGTGATCCGACTGCAAAACTGACACTAGACTTCAGTGTTGGCGGCGACCGGTACCATTATGGCCCGGCACGGATTGAACGAGGGTTAAGCATTGCTTACCCCTGTTGACACCAAGGTACCAACCACCCCTACACATTTTTTAGGGTGCTGTAATGGTGGACGCACCTTCACTGTACGCGTTGGGTGACCACCACCAAAAAATGTGGAGGTAGTACATCACTAGGTCCTGAGGAATTGCCATCAACTTTGATAAATAGGCAAGAAACATGTCGACCTCTTTTTAGCGTATCACTACACAACATTAAAGTGACGATACGCGCTTTTTTCATTTTAATTAGGGAAGTAACCACACTCATTAAATTATTTTTGGATTGGATTATTTTTCCCTATTTTAACGCACATAACACCTTCACTTGTACTGACACTAGGACCCTTACTTGCACTTCACCTATCGGCTCTGGAAAAAAGATCTCCGAGAAGTAGGCCCCTCAACGGGTGCCTGATCGGGCATTGCAGCGCCGGCCCGAGTAGGAGCAGACCCGATGATGAAGCAAGACACCTACTTGTCAGGTGTGTGAGGGTCTCTTTCCATTAAGGAGATCACTCTCCGACTTCCCATTGGTTTCAACCATACAGTTAGTATCTTTCTTTTTTCATCTCTCGATAGGAACTTCATACTCAGTGTTTAAATATGAAATTATAATGACAATAGCTGTTTCTAGGAAGAGGCTAGGATCGATATGTTCTGTCTGGTATTAATTAACGAAATGTTGTTAGAATAGTCTGTTTTTCTTGGAAATTGGGGTGGTGAATAGATGGAATTGTTTTAGGTCAGGACAACCCGTGAGCCTCTGATGGAAGTCACAGCTTGCCTCCTTCCTTCACAAGTTCCCTTCTCACAACCCCGACTTTTCACAAGCTCCATTTTCACACACATGTCTTATTGAGCTTCCCTCCACACCCCTGGGCCATTTCACAATTTCTGATTTGACAACAATCTACAGCTTCATAAGATCCCAACACATCCCCCTACCCAGCTCCGCATCTTAATAAGCCTTTTCCTTCTCTTTCACAAGCCCCCATTACACAACAGCACCACCACCCGCTTCACAAGCTCTCTTGTCACAAACACTCTCTCCGTGTTCACAAGCTTCAGGATCACAAGCAACTCCCTGTTCAGTTAACAAGTTCACTTTTCACAACCTCAATATTCAAAATCCCTCTCTTTACACATTTCATTTTCACAAGTTCCTGTCTTTCCAGGGGCTGTGATTTCACAGTTCCTCTTCTTCACAAATTCCTGTTTCAGAACTCTGTATATCTTCAAAAGCTCCCTTTTCACAACCTGTCTCTCTTCAGAAGATTCCGAACACTTCAGACATGCCTAGTACCCAGTGGCCCACTTAAACAGCCTCATCTGTAAGAGAACTGACCTTTTGCAATTAATCGGAATAAGTCAGGAATGTCAACCGTGTCTGGAAAGGCTGAGTAAGCACGGTGTTGGGTAAAGAGATTTTCCTCATCAGTGTAAATGCACACAGGCAGGATGAGAGGGCCGGCGCTATCACTTCAACAATGCTCAGTTTACCCCTTGCTTGAAAAAACAATGGAGTCTTTAATTATACTAAACCCCTAAGGAAATCCATCTTCTTCTTCACCCCTCGCTGCTTTCATCAATGATGGTTTCATTATGGAGCCACATCCATAATTTATAAATTTCCAATCGAAATTCTGCACTTCTCCTGGCTCTGTCCTAAGCTGGGAGATCAGCACAATCTAACTGCCTGTGTTTATGTATCGATCCCTCCGGGTGGGCTTGAGCGGTATTTGAAGAATGAGATGTGAGTGAGATGTGCAGATATTGGCCGGCATTCACCCTGAGCCAGGGAGGACATGGTGACAAGATCATTTGTAACTTCTAGGGAACACACTAGTCACATTTTTGTAGTACGTAGAATCTTTTCTTTTAGAAATATGTGGACTCGGTAATGATGTTTAGGGTCACTGGTCTAAGGGCGACGCATATACTTTAATCTTCTGAACTAGAATGATCATCAGAGATATGTTTGTATCAGGCAGCCTGAAAATAGTGAGGTTAGAACCAGTAACTGCAAGGGCAGGAGAGAGAGGGGCTGAATAACACTGCCACAGATAGACTTTGTTTAACGATGACATGTTTAAGATACAAACTAAATCAGTTTCAGAGATGGGCGGAACTCCGCGGAATCTAAAGCAGGTTTTAAGTAACTCACTGCCGAGTGAAATTTTCTGAGTTCTGACCAAGGAAAGAAGGGTCCCAACTTTGGATTTGGGCAGAGAGTGGGATTGTTTTGTGCTACCTCCACAGGAAATTATGTAAGAATGGGTAGCCCCATGATAATTGTGGTCCCATTGGCTAGAGCGTCCTCCCCACCACAAACTCCACATTGGCATAGTAGAGGTTTCCCAGCCTGAGAACACTGCTGGACCTGGAAAAGGACAGAAGAAGGTCTGCACCTGCTAAATCTGTGGTGGACCTTGGAAAGCAATACTGTGCCAATGAATACTGCTCCTGCTGCACCTGAAGAACCAGGGCAGGACTTCAGAGAGAGAAGGGCTGCTCTTACAGTCAGATTTGCGGCCAGAGACATGTGTCAAGGACCAATGGGTGGACTGGAAAGGCTAGTTGGCTACCCTTGTGTTAAGGATTAGAGACATACAAGATCAAGAGACCCGCACCTACAAAGTGCCCAGCTGATCAGTAGCCACTGGATTTGCTCTGGGCCTCACTGGTGTAGCCACAAGTTTGAGTCCTAGCTCCCAAGAGGTGCCCCCCAGGTTCTGAACCCTTGACTAGTGCTAACATTTTGTCTTTCTCACCCAGAAATGCAACTTGCAAGCCAATGGATAAGATAACAGTTTTTGGGCACAGAATCCGAGGATCATAGACTATACTATTTACTGGTTCATGGGTAGCCTCAAACTCCATTGAGAACCAAGACTTCACCAGACCGCTGGACTTGGCCTGTCCATCGATGTCAAGCCTAGTGCCAGCTTCAAGCTGCAGAGGACCCCCCTGACCTCACCGTCAACGAGAAAAAGAACTAGAATAGTTTTTATGTGCAAAGGTAAAACCTTGACCAAGACCAACCCGGTTCCCTCATGCGACCCCGACTTCTATCGTTCTGAAACCTTTACTTTGCCCTGGGCCCTTGAGTTTGAGGCTCATAGACTAACACTACGAGTGAAAAGCAGTGATTTACAAACTTGTAAAACTTTTTGGAGTGATTTATGAAAACATTGAAAAAATCATAACTCCGGTTTTCCTCATCTGATTATTGTCATTTTGGTGCCTGTTTAAAGATACAAATATGTACTAGTTTTATAAATTGGAATGGAGTTTTTGTTGTTTCATGCTTCTTACTTTTTGACTGTTTGGGTACTGATAACTGGTTTACATTTGTTTTCCTTAGGGTTAAGCCTGACTTCCCTGTGCCACAGCTACCCAGGCCTGGGCTAACGTTTGATTTAAAGATTCTTAACTGGACCTGCCATGGAATAGGGGCAATATTACTTGACTAGGGCCCATAATCTCCCCAACTAATGATTAACCCTGGGCGTAGCAGGTGTAGTGCCTCTATGCGTATTTCCACGGAGTTAAAAAAAAACTCAGTGGAAATAGGCTATGCTCCCCCCCCCCCAAGTCTTTAAAAATGTAAAAGAAGCCACTTACCTGTTGGCTGCTGCCTCCCCTGCCTGGCTGTGTTCTTCTCCCTGCTCCTTACCGCCTCGTGTCCTCCTGTAATTAAAAAAGCACTACGTTGTAAGTCTGGCACCCGTGGTCATGTGCACACGTGTCAGAGGTACAACGTACTGTTTTTTTTATTACCGAAGGACGCAAGGCATCGAGGAGCAGGGAAAAGAATGCGGCCAGGCAGGAGAGGTGGCAGACAACAGGTTAGTGGCTTCTTTTACATTTTTAAAGACTTTGAAAGGGGGAGGGAGCGGCTAACTCTGCTCCGCCACAGAGGTGGAGTTTTTGCCTACTCCGTGTTCGCCACGGAGCGCGGAGTAGGCAAATCTCCGCAAACTCCGCTGGCGGAGCGGAGTTACCTGCCCAGGGTTACTAAGG
Organism: Triturus cristatus; assembly: GCF_964204655.1. NCBI lineage: Eukaryota > Metazoa > Chordata > Amphibia > Caudata > Salamandridae > Triturus > Triturus cristatus. The sequence goes on from NC_140583.1 coordinate 1,050,543,755, forward strand.
ATTGGGAGAGGAGGAGAGACTGCATTATTGGCAAATACTGCACTGAGAAATGAAACTCGACATCAACGTGACAGCTACAAGAGAGAAACCTACAATTGAGGTATACTTTGATTCCACACCTAGTTGTGGGGGAATGATCTTGAGAAGTTATACACAATGCTGTGAGACTCACAGAGAAACTCCAACTAGACTTACACATATTTATGTAAATCCATCTTGTAGAAAGAGTCGAAAACCAATTTACGTAGTTATGGCAAAGAGTACAATGAATGCTTAAAATAAAGTGGTTCACTATGAATTACTCTATGAGTGGTACTATGTCACAGTATGATTTCCATAGCCAGCCCTAGTTGATGGAGAGGTTGGGGCCAAGTGCGGGGTGTTTTACATATCTGGTGGTCCTGCTCGGGGCTGACACTTCTTTGAGGGAGGTTGTGACTTCTAATAGGAAGATTCTGGGATGCTCTTTTTGGGGGCACACACCAGCAGTAATGGTGGGCCTAAGACTGCAGGTCTTGAGGGGAATCATGAGGGTAGATAATTCAATAGTTTGGCAATGTTTTGAAGGTGCTGGTATGTATACAGCAGATTGTGGCATATTTTAATGATGGAGAGGCTTTCATATCATGTAAAGGGGGAGAGCAAGAAATTTGGTCACATTTGGAAAATGTTGCTGGACTACACGGCAGGGGACTAATGCAATGGGAGTGCCTCCCTCCCCCCTTTAAGTACTAGGGATCTTTAATTGATTGTTAATTCATTGTGTTATTGTGTACCCCACTTGCCAAGATGCATTAGCCCCTGGAATAGTTGGGAACTTTAGAACGGATGAGGACTGCTTCACAGGGCAATAGAGTTGGCCAAAAATCACGACTGGCAGGAATATTTTTTGAAGGGCAATAGTTTCTACTTTTTAGAGATGTCTACTTCAGAACAGTGCGTCACTCCAGTGGTCACTCCTCTTCTGCTATGGTGATCTGTGTATGATTATTCCAAAAACATGAATATGAATATATTAAACAAAAAAAGTATTCCAGGATCCTTGCACGGAGATACTTGTGCAAGTACTGGTGGCCATATCAAAATGGTGTTTTTGATAAAGCATAAAAAAAACATTAAAAGGTGGCTACCATACATTTACATATGCATTATTGATTGGCCGTCTTTGAATGGCTTTTGCTCTACTTCAATGTGGAGGGCTGTTGGAACACTGAGGGGAAGTTTGAATGGTAAGTGAACAAATATGATGCATGGGATTGCAAGGTAGGAAGTCATATCACAAGTGATAGTGGGAGAGCAATGAGTGAAACAGAGGTAAAGAAAATAGAGGCAGAGATGCGAAGGTTTAAAATAGCGATTTCCAAATGTCAAATGTATCTGATTCACAATTAGGAAATCAGTATTTGTATTATCATAGTGGCCATGGTGCAGTTCAGAACACAAAATCTCCTCCTGCTTCCACGGACGGAATGATTTCACAGTCACACACACATACACACATCATACGTTGGTGGGGCCCATAACACCAACATTCATTTCCATCAAACTATCCGCGCCTACAGAGGGAGAGATTATCCCAATCATCCGAACTACAGTTTATTCACTTTGGATAGAGGAAACACATCTATTGACTTTACACTAACAGTTCCTCCATCCGGAGGTCGACTAGATCATTTAGTTGAGTTGGTATTTAATAGAAACATTTTAACTCTCATATTGATCAAATAAAATACTACAAGAAATAATCACCCGACACAGTTCTTTAAATAATGATTTTCTTTATCTAATTAATTTGCAATTTTAAATCCTAACAATGCCATATTATCTTTTGTCATATTTACCTATTCTGGCTATTTGTCGTTTTCTAAGTCAGCACCAGTCCTCAGAAAGATCATCAGTTTCTAACGTCCCGTCCTCTGCTGTCAGCATGGAGTGTCGCATAGAGTAGCATCGATCAGGGTGCGTCTCAAGCTCCAAAGTGGTGACCAACGACTTCCCTCTCTGGACTACTAATATTTATACCAAAATTTACATAAAACAGTATCATTTTTATTATTTCCAGGTCGTTGATTGGTTGAATCCAGCCCCGTCCCAATAATTTAGGAAACATTTATAAAATTTTCACATACGGATGATGAATATACTAAGCGCATGGGAAAGTCGTTCCCAGGTCAGGAAAGTATCAGTCTATTGTCAATAGGTGGCTTTTGGTTCCCAGATGGCAACATTTGGTCCATGTTCAGGGACATTGGCATCTCGCCCAGAGTAGTCTTCATGGACCTGGTTCGGAGGTTCAAGGAAAGGTCGCGACGTAGTCAGTGCAGGCGCCTTCCTCCATTGCTAATTGCATGAAGTCATGCACTTTAATGAGGATTCAGTCGGCAGCCATCTTTTAGTAGGCCGAAATAGTCAACTTAAGTAAAAAGAAACACAAATCGTAATTAATACATAGAAATGAATTAAACAGTGTTATTCCCTTGCTAATACCATTCTGTGTATGCATTTATCTAGCCATATGCAACATAAAAAGCCGTTAATGCTGGTTTATTTAAGTTCAAATCACGTTAACACTGCTTAAGCTAAACATCTAAATTTAATATGCGTACAAACTTAGTTCACTTATTATTGTAGCCATGCAAATGCATTCCCACGTGTATTCTCTTGGTTAATTAGGTTGATTAATTCAAACACAACACACTATTATTCATTAGAATTAGTACTTTATTCATTTTAATATAAACATATATAAATGGTTTGGGCATACTAAAACTTTTTATTTTACCCGCTCCATCAATCCCCCCTTTGGTGATTTTATCACCACAAAACCCACAAAATGTTCAATTTATTTCCCCTATTACAGAAATTTGAAATGTCTTCTTGCTTAATTAGAATTCTGTTTCCCTTTCGTCTTCTCTCCTTGTTTTGTCATACATACTCTCCTTCCATTCTTCCAATTCTATTTCATTGAGATCTTTTTCTGGTTTATTGTAAATTTCTCTTTTAACCTTCTTTTTATTTCTTCTATATCTACAACACATACATCCTAATCTAAGTATTAATAATACAAAATCACACAGGTTAATGGGAATAATATTTTCCCTAGAATAGTACTACCTAACTTACCTAAATAAGCTTTAATAGCAGCCATTTTATTACTGATTCTAGTCTTGATACTTTCAACCTCCAGTGGTTTTATTTCATCATGCAATTCTGTAATATTCTTTATATAGACTTTTAGATCTCTGCTTTCGTCAGGAATGTAAGTGCAACAATGTTGAACTTTCAGCATTCCACAGACTCGCCCCTCTTTTGCCAATAAGATATCAAGGGCAAGTCGATTTTGCATAATCATAGCACGCATGGCAACCAGCTCAGTGTTTACCAAAATAAATCCTCCAGCGGTGCTTGTTGACAAGCGATCCACTATGGTTGACAATTTCCGAATATTATTTGCATTCCAAGATATTCCCACTGCTGGTATCAAGGCTCCAAAAATATCACCTCCAATTTCTAACCAAGTTTCTCTTCTGCTACGCATTAGTAGGTTATTTGGTCCACTATTTTCTACTCTATCCATGTGAAAAATATTTGGAAAGACCAGGCCAACATAACATGTGCCATACCAATGGTCAGGCAACCTGTAGTAAGCCTTATTCCCACAAATATAGTACAGTCCAGGGAAAACTGGATCTTCTCTACCTCTAAATCCCCATCCGGATGCAATGAAATATGTATCATGACACTCACTTGTCCCTATATATAAACATAATCATATTGGGATCTTTCCCTCATGATGCATAATTTGCCTTTCTGGGGTGAGTCTATAGCTATTGTCGAATTTAACTCCACCCGGTGTCTCCTTTTTCCCATCTATTTCCCAAATGTTTTCCCCTTCCTTATGTCCCTCTGCATTCTTGTGTATTTTCAATCTTCTCTCTTCAACCATATCCAAAAATGTTTTCTCTTCTGGTTTTAAACTACAAGTTAAATTGTTCTTAAAAATATATTCTAGAGTTAGTCCTTTAGTTTCTATAAAAATCTCTCCTAACATATTAGCATCTTTAGCTGGATTTAATTCTTTATTCATGGCAATCGTCCAAGAATATTATCTATATTAGACAAATTATACTCTAATGTTCCTACTTGATAAAATATACTAGTTAAAACGCTACATGTTATTCCATAGGTTGCTGGGAGGTGATGATAAGTCACCCCTTCTGAAACAGATGCAGGTAATTGCATGCAGACATAGCAATCCCTTACTTCCATTGTTTTTACATATTCATATAATAATTTCGAAAACACATTACTAGAAAAATCATTTATTTTAACCTATCTTGATGCACATGCTCTGTGCTTGTTCTAACCGGTATTACCTTTTGTGAGTTCTTCACTATATTAGTCATATTCTCAGTATGCCCTGCTAATGTATCTAGAGTTACTTTGAAAGAGATCAAAAGTGCGAGTACGCTCCAAAGAAGCATTAATAGTCCTGTACAGCAGCAACATGTCTTGCACCATCTTCTCATGAAGGTACATCTATTCTTGTTATCATCTATGTTAGCCATTTTGTTAGGATTAACCGTGTCTTTTGACTTAGCCTCTTCTACTCCTCCTCTAGTAGCTTTCCTACAAGATCTAAGATCTTATCAGATGATCCAACTATTTCAATTTCTTTATTCAATCCTGTGTATTCCTACAAGGATCGATTTCATTTACTCAGCTCGGCCTTTCGTCGTTTTTCACTTCTTTCTCATCATCTACATGCAGGATTTCCTGATCTTCCGCTTCTTCTCCGATGTCGGCTAAGATAACTCTCAGGATTTCCCCTGTTTCTTCTTCTTTTATCAATCATAGCAAAGTCTCCTCTGGATTTCCTTGACTATCTGCCTCTTCCCTTTGTTCAGGCAGTGCCATGTACGTCCATTCAGGTGACTTATACTTCTGGTTTGGTTTTCTTGCTCGTTTGTTTGCTTCTGACACTTCTGTTTCTCCCTCTTTCTCTGGATGCTGACTGGTTACTGCATTCACTTGTTCAGCCTCTGAGGGTTTAGCTCGTATCAATCGATATCTCAGCTTCTTAATTTTATTTGGCTAATGATCACCTTTAGCATTTCTTCTTGGTTTGCCGTTTATTTCCTCAATCCAAGTTCTCTTTCTCAGAACTCGACCCTCTGGTATTTCGGTTTCACTGTCCTCAGATTCTGTCTCATTTGATTTTTCCTTTTCAGAAGTCTCCTTTTCCACCTCTTGGGTTGGCCCTACTTCTGTCCCTCCTCGGATCTCCGGCACGCAATCCTCCTGCTGACTATTTGTCCCTTCACCTAGCTGGGTGTTGCAGTTCCCTATACCTCCTCGGGGTTTTTCCACAATCTGTCCCTCTCTTTCTGTGACTGTCCCTTCTTCTTCTTCCAGTATTTTCTCAGGTGGAATTTCTTCTACTCTCTCATCAGGTGTAAAAGTTGCTTCTGACTGGACATTCTTTTCTTTTCTTCTTTCTGTGTTCACCATTAGCGTTTTGCTCATCTCCAGAATCTGAAACATCGGAAATCTGCAATCTTTTCCTCAGAATCTCCTCTCTGGGGGTCTGAACTAGTCTTGGCTCATTTTCCCCCCTTTCAGGATTTTCTTTTGACTTTATATTCTCATTGCTTGACTCATCACTTGATTCTGATTCGGCAAAGTATTCTTTTCCAATGCCGTCTGCTTGATTTGGAACTCTCAGAGTGTGACTTGCATGGATCCAATTTTTCAGTCCAGCACACTTCACAGCAGTTGTTGTGGTCAAGATGACCTGTCTTGGCCTTCCCCACCTTGGAACCAGGCAATTTCTTCTTCTGTGGACTTTTATCCTCACCCAGTCTCCTGGGCTCAAATCATGGGCTGGTTTCTTTTCAAGTGTGGTGGCATCCGCTCCAACCTGGTGAAACACAGAATGAACTGCGTCAGCCAGGCCTTTACAGTAATCCAAAATCATGTCATCAGTTATAGTCATCAGCTTGTTGACTGGCACAAACACGTGTCTCATGGCGCGTCCCATGATGATCTCGTGTGGACTCAAACCTGTGGTTCTATCTGGATTAGACCTAATGGTCATCAAAACCAGAGGCAAGACATCAGGCCATTTCAAACCTGTGGCTAAACACATTTTCCCTATTCTGTTTTTGATAGTACCATTCATTTGCTCAACCACACCAGAAGCCTCTGGTCGGTAGGCACAATGCAGTTTCTGTTGTACACCCAATGCTTCACAAATCAGTTTCATGATTTCATTATAGAAATGTCCTCCTCTGCCTGATTCTATGGTTATTGGGAACCCGTACCTTGGAATGAATTCCCTTAACAACAGCTTGGCCACTGTGATTCCATCATTTCTTCTGGTCGGGTATGCCTCCACCCACCTAGAGAACAGACAAACTACCACCAACACATACCTCAGTTTGTTAAAAGGGGGCATTTCAATGAAATCTATTTGCATTCTGGTGAAAGGTCCTCCCTCCCGGCCTATAGTGCCTAGACTCACCACCGTCTTCCTTCCAGGGTTGTACTGTTGACATGTCAGGCATCTCTGACAGAGACTTTCTGCTATCAACCTGAATTTTGGATTGTACCAGGTCTGCTTAAAAGCCCTTATCATGGCATCCCTTCCCAGATGTCCTTGGCCATGATACATCCGTGCCATGGTTGACATCATGCTATCAGGCATTACTGGTCTTCCATCCTGATAGACCCACACATGATCCTTTTCCCTGGGTGCACATCATGCTTTTACCCACTGCCTCATTTCTTCATCCACTGCTTCATCCTGCAACTGCCTCACCTCATCCCATGTTCCCACAACGTTAGTAAACATTATGGAGCAAGAAGACATTTCCTTTTCTTTTGACCGATTAATTGAGTATTTGTTTCGGGCACAATACTGAGCCATGTCATTGGCAAAACGGTTTCCCGTAGTGATGTAATCACTACCTTGTCCATGAGCAGCACATTTTACCACAGCCAATTCTTTGGGCATTTGTATTGCCTCGAGCAATTTTCCAACCACTTCTGCATTCCTTATGGGAGTTCCACTTGAGGTCAGGAAACCTCTTTGCAACCATAATTGGCCGAAGTCGTGGACAACTCCAAAGCCATACTGGCTATCAGTCATCACAGTCACTCTTGCATTTCTCCCAATTTTGCATGCCTTGGTTAATGCCACTATTTCTGCTACTTGAGCGGATTTAACTCCTTTCAAGGGTGATGCTTCTATAACTGCTGAAACTGTGTACACTGCATAGGCTGCGCTCAACACTCCTTCATCCGTTCTTAAACAGGATCCGTCCACAAAAAACACATGATCACTTTCTGGCAGTGGCAGATCTCTTATATCAGGTCGAGGTTTCGTGCAGTAGTCAAGCACATCCAGAAAATCATGATCAACCTCTTCTCTTATTTCCACGCTCTCTGCATCAGGCGAAAGTGTAGCTGGATTCACATTCACACATCTTTCCAGACTCACATTGTTTGCACCTAGAATGACTTTTTCATACTTAGTCAGCCGACTATGTGACATGAACTGTGTTCGACTCCTTGTTAATAGGATCGCCACACTATGGGGTACAAACACTCTTACTGGATACCCCATCACAATTCCCTCACTCTGCTCTAGGCTTCGGCATGTAGCCGCTACTGCTTTCAGACATCCTGGCAAACCTATCGCCACTGGATCTAACATTGAGGAGAAATATGCCACTGGTCTCCTTTGCCTTCCATGTTTCTGTATTAACACTGAAAGTGCACATCCATTTCGTTCACTACAGTATAGCTCAAACTCCTTTTCATAGTCTGGCATACCCAGTGCAGGGGCTTCACAAAGACTGTTCTTCAACTGTTTAAATGCTGCCAATTCTTCTTTGTTCAGTTCAAGGGGGTCTTTTACCTCACTTTTTGTCAATTTCACCAATGGTTTGGTAATCAGGGAAAAATTACTTATCCATTGACGACAGTAACCAACCATTCCTAGGAACATTCTCACCTCTCTTTGGGTCATTGGAGCTCTCATTCCTCTAATGATTCTGATCCTGTCTATGGTTACTTTTCTCAGGCCTTTTTCGATATTATGACCCAAGTATGTCACTTCCTTCTTACAGTATTGCAATTTTGTTGGAGATACCTTAAGTCCTCCATCTGCCAAGTGATTCAACAAAGCTATGGTGTCTGGTTCACAGGCCTCACGTGTCTTTGACGCCACCAGTAGGTCGTCAATATACTGGACTAAAACTGAACTCTCAGGCATAGTAAGACTTTCCAGAGATTTCTTTAATAACTGATTGAAAATGTAGGGGCTCTCTGTGTACCCCTGTGGGATTCGGCACCATGCCAAAATACGGTTTCCAAACCGAAATGCAAAAAGTGGCTGGCTGTCATGATGCAACGGAATGGAACAGAAAGCGTGACACAAATCAATTACTGTGTACCATTCTGCATCGTGTGGGATCTGATACAAAATCACTGAGGGATTTGGAACAATTGGACAACATGAGACGACAATCTTGTTAATCTTTCTCAAATATTGCACAATCCTGAATTTCCCACTTGGTTTTTTCAGTCCCATGATAGGAGAATTACATGGACTGCTCATTATCTCCCTCAACACTCCTTGCTGGATCATTTTCTCAATCAAAGGGGTTACCCCTGCTATTATTTCTGGTGTCAGTCTGTATTGTGGAATGTTTGGGTAAACAGCTCCTTCCTTTACAGCAATTCTCACTGGGTCTACATTTCTCATCAGGCCTACATCTTTCCCAGTGAAATCCCAGACTGCTGCTTTCACTGTCTGTATCAATTCTGGGGGTAATTCATCTGGATTGAATACTGCATAGGTTCCAGCAACCTCACACTCTCGGTTAGCTATGGTCATTTTATACAGAACATCTTCATCTGGTGTTTCAAAGGCTATTCCGTCTGGTGTACAGAATATGGTGCAATTCATCTTGCACAACAAATCCCTCCCTAATAAATTCACAGGACTGGTGTCACACACCACAAATCTATGCATGTCTGAAAATTTCCCTATTCTGACCTTTACAGGATCAGTAAAATACGTTTTAATCTGGGTGTTAGACACACCAACTACTTGGATTGTTTCATCCGAAAGAGGAAGATTTTTCACATCTGCTGATCTGACAGTGGATCGTGTAGCTCCAGTGTCTACTAGGAAAGTAATGTTTTCGTCATTAACTTTCCCATCTACAAATGGTCCTGTCTGATCTATTTCTAGAGATGCGCCAAGTACGCACTCTGCTTCCTCTTTTCGGCACCGTCAATACATTTCTTCTGGCTCACTTTCGTCATTTTGCATCCAATACTGTGACACAGCGCTCGCGCGTTGCGGTTTGTTTACCTATTCTTCATTGTAGAATCCCGTTTCTTTGCTATATCTCTGTGTACTCCAGCTCTGTGGTAAGGGCGGTTTAGGCACTTGATTCTGTAGATTAACAGCCTTCTGCTGTTGCGGCGATGGGCCACGCCCCTCACACTGCACCTGTGGATTTAATGACGGATTTTCATCATTAGCAAGAGGTGGATTCTTACACTCGGATTTCCAGTGCCCTACTCTGCTGCAATTGTGACAGGGAAACTTTTTCTTGGCTTCTTCTATATTACCCTTTTCCTTTCCTGGACCAAACTTGGATTTAATACCGGGATTATTTGCTTGTTCTATCAGCTGAGCTTCCTGTCTCTCCGCAACCTTCACTTGAGCCCACATTGCCTTCTCTTTTAGTTTTCGTTGCTTTGCCTCAATCTCATCGCTAAAGTATTTAGCATGCCTCAGGATCTCATCTATTTTCTTGCTCTGCCAGTCCACGGTGTGCTGCTTGATCATGTCCCCAATTTCGGGACGCAGACCATACACAAATGTGTACACAAAATGACTCAGCTCCTTCTCTCCCAGACTGTCATCCCCACTAAACTGTTTGAAAGCCAAAATTAGCCTCTCATAGTATGCGTGGACTGACTCTTTTGCTTCCTGATGTGTTCGATCTATTTTAACCCAGTCTGTTTCTTTTGGAGGCACTTTATTCTTCAAGAATGCCATGACCTGTTCGTATTTTTTCATAACCTCTGGGTCTGGGGCTCCTGTTTTGGGATCTCTCGGGTATTCTTTGGTAGGCCAATCTATGACTATCTTACATTCTGCCCACAAGTCTGCTGGCACTATTATATCAAACAGACTATTCAAATCAATCCACAGCACTTTTGACAATTTCACAAATCTGTCTACCTGTCTGTACCACTCGACCGGTTTTTCTCATAATCGAGGGAAATCATTTGTAAATGACAAAATGTCCTGTCTGGTCCATGGGACATGCACATATCCCCCTCCTGGAATCTCTCTCATAGGGAACTCCATCACCACCTTCTCCTTTTCTCTCACAGGAAACGCTGGAAATGTCTGAGGTGTCATCCCGTTTCCTATACCACCTGCTCTTCCATTTGTCCACATCTCCCCATTTCCTCAATACCGTGATTATGTCCCTAATCTGCCCTATTCGCCCTGCAGCGTTCAGATTCTCAATGTCTTTTTCTGTGAAGTCCACTCGGTATGGTTTCTGTAAAGCCTTTACCTTGTCCATGTCAATTCCCATTTCACTCGCTATTTCTGCTAGTCTGTCATGTAAATTCTTTGCTCTCCACGTGATACTTTTACAGAGGAACAGTAGTTCCTCATCTTGGTAGTTTTTCAGCTTCTCTGTGGGGATAGTCCCTACAATCAGCTCTTCTAACACCATCCGTAATTTCGCCACATCAACAGTATGAGATTCTTTTTCTTTATCCTGCAAACTTTTCAGCCATTCATTCAATTCTTCAGTAGTTATGCTCACTGATTTCTCTACATTCCCCGGTTCTGTCAATCTCTGTGGTTCTAATATTGATCCTTCTACCATTCTGCTTCTCTCAGCAGTATCTGAACAGTAAAATGGGTTCTTTGACACATGCAATTCACCTTTACCCCTAGTATGTCCCCAGGAATTCTCTTTTGCTCTCATCAGGGGCTGTTCTTCCTGTCTACTGCTTACATACGGGACTGTTAGTCCGTGCTCACTGCCTTTCTGCTTCTCAAAAATAGGCATAACAGGACCTATGGTCACAGGGACTGTAACTGCTTCTAAATTTTTCGTCAAATCTCTTATTTTCTCTATGAGCTCTACAGTGGTTTTTGCTAATTCCCTAGAACTTTCACTCTCGGCCCTATTTCCCTTCTCTTTAAGTGAATTTCTTCTCTTTACTTCGGGGGTCACAAATTCTGTTTTAATGATTCTCAGAGTTTCCCTCACTGGTGTACCTGCGGTTGGAGTTTCCGGTTCCTGCCTGTATGGAGGTGGTCTTTTGTAAAACATATCATCTAGGACATCGTCGTCCGTTTCGTTAGCCCCATACCTCCGGGTTTCTACATGATTTTTTTTTTTTAGGCATTTCCTTCCTCCACTTTCTCCTTCTGTTCTAACGGGAAACAATCCTTCAGTCATACTAGCATCTCGCCAACTTCTCATTCGGTCACAATGAGTTTCACGATCGTTTGGCCGTCCAAACATATACCGATACCTACTGCCATTTCTCTGTTTCTCTCGCTCGTGCATCTCATCTTCCCACTCTGTTAATGCCTCAAACTGTGTAGGCCTAGGTCGCGGATCTAAGCTCATCATCCTCTCCCGCAAGTTCCTCAATATTGCCAAATTAAAGGACCCATCCTCTGTTAACGCTAAAACTCCGTCTTCCTTTGTATACTTTGCCCAATTGTCTAACCAGATGCAAGTATGGTACCCATATTTCGCAACCATGAAGGATGCGGGGGTTTTCGCTGGGGGAAGTAGCTGTCCTTGCCTAGTCACAATCTCTTTGTCTTTCACAAACCAATTCCGTGTTTTACTAAATAATGATTTTTTCTTCTTTCCGGGTGAATGATAATACATTTTCCTTCTTTTTGTGAACCCCTTTTAATCCCTCCTGCCACAGCACGATCTTTAGTCCAATAGTAACGCGACTCTCACTCCTGCACCAATCCTGGCGCGTCCACGTCACTGTCACAACCTCCAATCCTTGTGCGACTCACACTAACGCACCAATTCTGGAACGTCTTCGTCACTGTCACAACCTCCAATCCTAGCGCGGCTCACACTAACGCACCAATCCTGGAGCGTCTACGTCACTGACTAACTGTCCAATGCCAGCGCGGTCCACCTGACGTCAACAGTCGCTGCAGTAGCTTCTGCTCCCGTCTCCTGTCTACAGTCTACCCCTCCTTTACAAGACTATTCGGTAGACTTTGTTTCGATTTTACAATACTTGTTAGTTACAACATACAAACATCTCCATTGTCTGCTCCGCTAACCACAGAATAGTAAAAGATCTTTCCCACGAGAATTCTGTCTTCCCGAGAGCAGCGCTTACCACTGCCCTACTACAGAATTATTACGTCCGTTGGCAAAATAGCACATCCCTCTACTTCACCCCTCTTTCAAGCATCAATTAAAGAGTTATTAAAAAGTCATGTACTTTAGTGAGGCAGCCATCTTTTAGTAGGCCGAAATAGCCAACTTAAGTAGAAAGAAACACAAATCGTAATTAATACATAGAAATGAATTAAACACTGTTATTCCCTTGCTAATACCCTTATGTGTATGCATTTATCTAGCCATATGCAACATAAAAAGCCTTTAATGCTGGTTTATTTAAGCGCAAATCACGTTAACACTGCTTAAGCTAAACATCTAAATTTAATATGCGTACAAACTTAGTTCACTTATTATTGTAGCCATGCAAATGCATTCCCACGTGTATTCTCTTGGTTAATTAGGTTGATTAATTCAAACACAACACACTATTATTCATTAGAATTAGTACTTTATTCATTTTAATATAAACATATATAAATGGTTTGGGCATACTAAAACTTTTTATTTTACCCGCTCCATCAGCCATTCCTCAATTTGCGAATCAGTATGAGTCGCATTCACAATTTTTGGATTCTCTAATTCTGATTCGGTGAAAAGTAGGGGTGGGCAGAATTTGCGTAATCGCGTTACGCAAATCTCCCCGAAACGGCAAAAAATCCCCGCGAACACGCAGAAATTCCGCGAACACGCGGAATTGCTTGTTCGCGATGCTTTTTTCCTGTTCACAATCGCTGTTTGCGTGCTCGGGGAGAAATATCTGGCGAACACGCATTTTGAGAACGCGAACAAGCAAAAAATTTCGCAAAGTCGCGGAAAGCAGAATTTTGGGCAATTTTGCGTTCTACGCGGAACGCAAAATTACCCAAATTCCGCAAATTCCGCAAGCAGAACGGGATTTACCGCCCAGGCCTAGTGAAAAGCAAACTGGTATTTAGAAATCGCAAATTGGGAAACAGCTTGATGACGTCACAATGACGAAATGCTTTCACACATGCTCCCTAGAGAAATATGATTCACAGAGAAAGGAAGGCTGTGTAAGTCGATTAACTTTCAAGGTGTTTTGAGGTTTTTGGCCTTTTTTTCAAATTTGTCCTAAGAGGATACTGATAAGGAGGCAGTAGGGTGCAAGAGGAAGCTGAAATTCAGTGAGAGGGAGCTGGAGGTGCTCACTGAAAAATGTATGTTACATCATCATGAACCTTTAAGAAACAAAGAATTCCAGGTTCCAAATAGTCAGGATAGGAAAGTCTGGAAGGGCATCCAGGAGAATATAAGTGCTGTGGGAGTGACAGCTTACCATGGAAGAAAAAATAGAAGCTCTGATAATATCTGCATTCATGGAGAAACGAAAATATCACTAACCAGCTTGCTAGGGTGCGTGCAACAGGTGCGTATCCCATAATCCAGTCAATAGCAACACCTTTAGAAGACCCAATTGAAAGCACCTTTGCCCCAGAAAGTATTGTTGGTCTTTCAGAAATTGATACCTCTGCCCCAATGACTCTACCTGAAGGTAAGACAAAAGTGTTACTCTAAGTACTTGGCATGTGTAATAGTTCATCTTTTTTCCCTTTTAAATGAATCAGAAACAAAAAAGATGCCTGAGCAATGCTTATTATTACCTTAATGAAGCATTGAGGGAGTTGCAGTAAATGGACTTTACATTAGGTTTACACTAAATTGTGAAAATGTTCTCATCATTAGTAAACATTTATTAATGATCATAAATAATTTGATTAGACATTTAGAGAAAAATAAACCTTTTTTTTTTTTAAACTGATAAAGCAAAAACTTTACTTTCGCATTCAATATACTAAAAATCTATTCATATAAATCACAGATGCCCCATCCTCGAGAGGTGATGAATCAGAGCATGAGACAACTCAAGTAACTCCCACAGACATGGAGGAAGATAATGTTACCACAACCCCACCAACACCACCTGTTACTCCCAGGCACAGAGCAATATGGAGGTACGTCCAAATGTCCCTAATATACCAGGGCAACAAAAACTGAACACAAGGCAAAATGGTATAATGTGGGGACTGATAACTTGTGGCTTTATTACCAGTCTTCACATTACACCATTTTGCTTTGTGTCCATTCCCAGTCACAGAGCAGCAGTTTTCTTTACTGCCTGATTTTCCCCAGGTGTCAAAGAACATAACAGCCATGCGTAGAACCTATCCTGCTACAAGAGGCACACAAAACCAGAAAGCAAGATTTATACGGTTGGAGGACTACAGATGAGGGCAAACACTACAGCTCTTTTTGGTGGCTTGGAGGTGTCAATTGTTGGTGTGCAGTGCCCATAATATAGGAACATGAAATCAGTGAAGAACTGTGAGTGTCTTTATATAAAAGCATTGGACACAGATTAACAGAAGAACACTGTTTAGGAGGGGTTTCACTAACTTGTTGGTAGATGCTGGTGCATGTGCAAGTTGAGAGGTTCGTCACTAACTTATGCAAAGTAACGCAGCAAGAGAACATGAATTACAGACTCCGCCATCATCAGGTTTTGTGCCAATTAGATGGATTACAGGGGCGGCACCTCCGCAATGGCGGAGGAGTGTCACCCCACTGGTCAGAGCCAGCAGCTAAAAAATAAAAGGAAATTTCTTTATCATTTTATTTTTAAGCAGCTGGCTCTGCCAGTGTGTGCAGGGAGGGGCGAGGACGGGGCATGAGAGGGGAGAGGAGGAGTGCTATGTGCACAATCTGTGAGCATGTGTGTTTGGCTGGCCATCTCAGGCCGGCCAAAACACACATGTGCACTTAGGTTTCTCTAACCCAGTAGCACTGAACAGCCCGGCTTTAGAAACCTCACAGACTCCCTGACATGAGCAGAGCATCTTTCCAGTCCGCTCAGTCCAATCTCCACGCTGCTGTCCTAGCCGGAGAGCAGCGCGGGGATTGGACAGAGAGTGTGTGACATGGTCACAGTGTCTGCTGGGACGAGGAAGAACCAGCCAGCCAGCAGCAGGTAAGTTTAACTTACTATTATTATTAAACTGTGTCCCCCCTGTGCTTCCCCTTCCGCTCTTGATTTATCTGGCGGCCGCCGCTGATGGATTCACAAAGTCTGTTCACCAGCATACACATCCAAAACAATTGTATCAATGCGCATAGTAAACATGCATGTTGAGATGGGTCACTACAGTGGAGACATAGCATATAGCCTAGTTCAAGTCAACAATGCCATAAAACATCTTCAAACTTCACTCTGCAACCGGGAATTAGGTGGAGGTGAAAGTGAGGTGTCAAGCCTCAGTAGCATTTCTGCACCAGAAACTATGATTTTGCATCACATTCTCAGGCAAAGTGAAGCTAGTGATGTCTCAAACTCATAATGTTGAGAATGCAGACAGGGCAAGTGCAGTGAGAGGAAAAAAGAACTAGCAGCATGTTTCTGCAATTATTGTTTCTATTATTTACAGTCTCATACAATTTGAAATGTCAAAATAGACATCTTGTTTTTTAACAATATCTGCATTTGTTGTATCATTTACACACTAAAAAATATAGCTAACCTTTGAAGCAAAGGCAAATAATTGAATTTAATGTTGAAGCAGCATTGCTGTCTGTCATTTCTGCATAACTTGTAATGTGATACTTACTTTAAAAATAATTTCTAATGCTCTCTGTGCGTCGGTCTCTGCTTTCTCCTTCCCTTGAGCCATCCTGAGAGTGATGTGGTTGTGTGGGCTTATCATCTTCATCTGACTCCTGCTCAGACAGGATGACAAGTATTCCCCTTAATGCTGCGATGTTGTGTGATATAGCACATGTTCCAAATATCTTACAGCTTGTGTCTGGGTAGACTGGAGTGCCTAACCGCTTATATGGAGACATCGAAAACGACTTTTCAGCAGTTCAAAAAGCTCTCATAAACACTTCTTGTTGATTTATGGGTAGCACCGAAGTGGGCCTCACGTGGTGATGCAGGGTTTAGATATGGTGTAAAAATCCATGAGCACTGTATCCTACAATGTTAAAGGAAAAGTCATTTTAGTAACAAAATGGATGTGCATCTTCAGTATTAAGCTATGCAACTATCTTCATAATTACCAATAAAATATCCTTCACCAAATTCTCCTTTAAGAAGGTATGCATTAATTCCAACTATTTTGAAACATAAATGAATCACGTGTACTTCCTTGGAATGTGGCCTACCCACACAAGTGAGGTACCATTTTTCTCCGAAGACTTTGGGGAATGCAGGTTGGGAGGAATTTTGTGGATCCACACAGACTCCAGAACTTTCCATCACAGTAATGTGAGGAAAATGTTTTTTTTAAAATGTTTGAGGTTCACAAAGGATTCTGGGTAAGAGAACCTGGTGAGAGCTGGACAAGTCACTCCATCCTGGATTTCCCTGGGTGTCTTGTTTCAAAAAATGTATAGGTTTGGTAGGTTTCCCTAGGTGCCGGCAGAGCTAGGGTTCAGAATCTACAGCTAGGCACTTTGCAAAAAAGGGTCTGTGCTTACTGTAAAAATGTGGTGTGTTCATGTTGCGTTTTGCACCGTTTCCTGTCACGGGCACTAGGCCTACCCAGACACGTGAGGTAACTTTTTTCTCGGAAGACTTTGGGGAATGCAGGGTGGGGGGAATTTGTGGATCCATGCAGATTCCAGAACTTTCCATCACAGAAATGTGAGGAAAATGTATTTTTTTTACAATGTTTGAGGTTTGCAAGGGATTCTGGGTAAGAGAACCTGGTAAGAGCCAGACAAGTCACCAAATCCTGGATTCCCCTGGGTGTCTAGTTTTAAAAAATGTATAGGTGTGCTAGGTTTCCCTAAGTGCAGGCAGAGCCAGGGTTCAAACTCAACAGCTAGGCACTTTGCAAAAAAGGGGCAGTTTTCACTGTAAAAATATGGCGTACCCACGTTGCGTTTTGCGCCGTGTCCTGTCACAGGCGCTAGGCCTACCCACACAAATGAGGTACCATTTTTATCAGAAGATGTTGGGGATTGCCGTTTGCATGGAATTTTGTGGATCTACACAGATTCCAGAACTTTCCATCACAGAAATGTGAGAACATTTGTTGTTTTTTTTTTACAAAGTTTGAGGTTTGCAAGGGATTCTGGGTAACAGAACCTGGTGAGAGCCAGACAAGTCCCTCCATCCTGGATTCCCTGGGTGTATAGGTCTAAAAATGTATAGGTTTGCTAGGTTTCCCGAGGTGCCAGCAGAGCTAGGGTTCAAAATCTACAGCTAAGCACTTTGCAAAAAAGGGTCAGTTTTGACTGTAAAAATGTGGTGTGTCCACGTTGCATTTTGGTCTACCCACACAAGTGAGCTACCATTTTTATCGGAAGCTGTTGGGGATTGCAGGGTGTGTAGAATTTTGTGGACCCACACAGATTCCAAAATTTTCCATCACAGAAATGTGACGAAAATTTGTTTTTTTTGGTAAAAAGTTTGAGGATTGCAAGGGATTCTGGGTAACAGAACCTGGTGAGAGCCAGACAGGTCACCCCAATATAGAACACTTCTGGGAGGGAGTGCCACATGAGTGCCCATAGAACTGACAGCACTAATGCACTGCTGGGAATCAGGGCGGACTCTGCTGAGACATCCTATAATAAACTGTGGATTCATCTAGGATATATGGTTGCAAAGAGAGCGCTTGCTAAGAAATTGGGCAGCACAACCTGTCCAATACTACAAGAATGGGTGCAGGGAATGGAACTGTGCAGGGCGAAAGAAAAGTTGATTTACAAGGGTAGAGGATGTACCCCAAATTACTACAAAGTGTGAGGAGGATGGCCTGTGGGGGACTTAACTGTTGGTCAAAGGGGAAGGGAGATATTGTCTAATAGTGGATGAAAAAGATCTGGTGGGAGCCCCAGGGGAAAATGAAAATGTTTAGCACCTAGCACATTGGATTAAGGACCTGATTTAATTCTTGGCAGGACTCTCATCGCTCCTCCGTGGTGGCAGTTACAAGCACTCTGTTGAGATGACGGAGTCCCACCAGCCGTATTTAGATGTGGGCTGGCTTATCCTCCATCCGCGCTAACAGACTGTTTTACGTCACACCTCCCTTGACACAGCAGACTCCTCTTCTGGCTAACAGTTCTCCGTCGCCATCAGACCGATCGGTTTGCACCAAGCCTATTTAGATTTAAACGTTCTGCTGGCATTGTACTAGGGGCTTAATCGTCACGGAGTGAGTCTGCCGCAGGACGAGTTCAACATTTTACTAGTCCTGTGGCTTTTGGATGGATGCTAACATCACATATCTGATGTGTTTATGCTAATCGTTGTCACCTAAAGGCCCAGATGACTGGTGGTGGTTCTCCTAGCCCCCCTTACTAATTTATGCCTGAGAGGAGAAGGTCTTGCAGATCCTACATCCTGAAGGCCTGACAGGAATCTCTGGTGGAGTGGGGACTGGTAAGTGATACTTTTTTAATGTGCATGCAGTTATTGCTTTAAAATTGGCTGTTGCAAATGTGTTTAACGTAAAGCATATCAGTCTCCACACTCACCCCAGCCTTTCAACCTGCCCATCCTTCTGCCCCAATTCAGGTATCTTCCTCAACCCAGTTCCAAAATCCCACCCCAATCCCAAACATGCTCACTTCTTTGCAAGCACACACCCCAACAGACACATGCAGCACAATCACACACACACATAAACACAAACAAACACACAAACAACATACACACACTATTGAAACAACATCCACAAGCACCACAAGCACAACACTCTCGACCACCACAACCACACCAACCACCACAACAACACACTCATCAAAACCAATACACTTACACAAAAGCCCATCTACACACAAAACAACACCAACCAAAAGCAAACACACACTCACCAGATTATCAAACACCAGCCAAAAACACATAAAAACCTGCACAACAAACAAAAGACCCACATGCAACAGCCAAACATACAGTTAGGAGCACATCACCAACTCCAACTCCCTCTATCTTCAAAAGTGATTCCTCTATCACCCTTCGCCACCTTTACTCCTTTTTTGCTACATTTATATTTTCTTAAGTGTAAAAGAAAGTACACAGGACTGGATTATCTTAATTATTTGTACATATTTTTAATTTTAGTAATAATACAGGTGTTTTTTTTAACGTAATAAGTGAAAAAATAAACACATATGCATTACACATAAAAAAAGCAATTAAGTAAGCAAGTAGAAAAGGAGCTTAACTTCAATTCTGGTGACAACTGAGGTGATTTGCTTTGTGGTCAAGTAGCAGCAGTAAATGAAGAACTTGGACATTGGGGTTCATGATGGAAATGAAAGTGGAAAACAGGAAAAAAGATAAGGGGCTTATTTATGTGCCCTTTGTGCTGCTGCTGTGTCACTTTTTGTGACACTGCCTGCGTAAAAATTGTGCCACATTGCGCCATGTTTACAAAGTGATGCATCTAATCAGAGGTGTCACTTTGTAAAGCCCTGCACTACATTATACCTGCACCAGGTGTAATGTATGCAGGGGGTGTTCCCCGCAATAAATTCTTGTAGAATTGGCTAGTGAAATCTATAAGATTTCACTGCAACACTTCTAGGAGGCCACTGTGTCAAATCCTCACCCCTGCCTCACAGCAGGCGTAAGACTGATGCAGGGCCTTTCACATGGGTCTTGCCCCATGTGAAAGGACACATTGATGGAGTTGCGTCTGTTTTCAGACACACCACAGCAATGCGTCACTTTTGCGCCTACAGATACGTCAGGAATACTGACCTATTTGTATTTTCTTGTGACATGGAGTGCCATAGAGTAAATATAGCACATTCATTATGTGGCAAGGTGGGCACAGTGAAAACTGTTGCATTGCTGTTTTCACACAGCGATGCAACAGTTTTCATAAATTGGGCCCTTAGTTTCTAGCTCACATCCCTTTGATTCCGCCAACTCAGGTTTGGAGGTTTAGACACCAGTTTCCTTGACAGCAAGGCACATTGTAATTGGCCCAGCTGTAAGACTGGCTGGTTTCCCTCTGACAGTTACTTTTGCCTATGAGGCTGTTGGCACATCCCAATCTGTACAAAATTCATGTTTGATCTCATTTGATTTTGTGACCCTTTCTCAAACTGTTTTGTCTGTGCGATCATCATTTTTTTTCCTTTAGCTTGTTTTGTTTTGTCTCAACTAATCACTATTATTTTTAGCCAACATCAGGATCTTATCTATGCCTTTCGTCTGCCAACACTATTCACTCTGTTGAATATTATTCCTGATCTCCGACCTTAAATCATTCCAAAAAGCAGAAACAAGCCACTGACTCCATCTTTCTCTGCGTTTTTGACTCCTCTATGTTTCTTATAAAGATGTATTAACCTTTCATAGTGGGAATGCATGGTTTCTTTAGATTCCAGTGTCATTCTCAAAATGTTCTCCCATGTTTATAACCCTTTCAGAAACCTGCTTTTTCAAATACTCAGTCACATTCTTGACTTTGTCTGCTATATCTATTGCTGGCACATTATTAGTACTAAGTGTAAGAGATTTTTGTATCGGCCATCAAATAACAACCTTACACTCTAACCACAGATCACCAAGAACTACAATCTCAAACAACATATTTAAATCAGTCCTTATAATCGGGGAAATGTAAGTCAACCAATGTATTTCCTCATACCACTTTAGTAGGTCTTCTCGCAATTTTGGAAAATTATACGCAAAGCATACAAATCCATGTAACATACACCAGATTCCCTCCATGTACTTCCCTTAAAAAGGGAACTCGGTCACTGAAATTGTCCTTACAATTGGATCCCTTGCAATATTTTCTGCCTTTCCCTCAATCTCTTTCATCTAATTTGCTGTCCCCTTCTTCCATTTCTCTCAACATTTCTTTGTCATTCCAGTCTCTTATTTTCTTAATGAAATCTTCAACATAAGCCCTCAAAGTAGTTAGCTCCATTTCCTTGATCTCATCGTGTGTCAAATCCATTTTATAATTTTTTTAAACATTTTTCATTTTGCTAATGTCAACTTCTAGCTCATTGGCTACTTCTTCCGGTTTGCTATGCACTTCAGTAGCACATCTAGATGCTTCTTATATCAAATACCTCATTTCATCAACACTGTAATTCAATAGAAAGTTCAAATCCACATTCCCTTGTAACATTTCACCAAATCCTAATTTTAAAATTCCAATACAAATTTCTTGAGGAGGTAGCTCTTCTACCACTGTTCTCACAAAAGTAACCTTTGTCTGATCCTCTATTACCCTGCTTTCACTGGTACAAGGTATCGCCCTTGTGGCTGTAACCTCTGTCTGGGCACTTGGTACAATTGTAGTAGAGACTTATACTTTATCTGTATCTCCCTCAGGACCCTTATCAACCCCTACAGCAATCTGGGTTGACTCCATTAATCTATCAGTATACAGAGGAGAAGATCTAGATTAGATTTCAACAGCTCAGTTATCATTTGACCATCATCCTCATCTGCCTCTTCATTTTTTTAAATGTTTTTATTTATCCTGTTCTTTTCTAAGAAAGATAGCAGGAAAGATTTTTCGACGTCCTCTCACTTGGTGATCTAATTTGCTTTCTAACCAACTGCTGAATTACTTTTTTGTAGTCATATCTTTCTTCCCCCTCCTTTTCTGTTGCATGCAATGCCAGTTATTGAATGCAAATGCCTCAAACTGTATAGGTCTGGGCACTTTCATTATATCCTTCATAGTTTGTCTTAGAAAATCTAGCCTTTTATTATTATCATATGCTGTGTATTCATACCAATCAAAGATTCAGGTGCAGGTATAATACCCAGCCTTCAGTTATCATTTTATATGCTGACGCTCCTTCACTCAGCAATTTCTGACCCTATCTAGGAATATTATCCTTAGGTTTAGGCTTTGGGAATACCACACCCAAGAATTCCATCTAAGTAAACTCAAAACAAACTCAAAATCACAATAAAGTGCTATACATAAACTTAGCAAACAGTCAATAACAGCGCAGTTCTGTCAAAGTTCAACTTATCAAAGCGTGGCTATGCCAGAAAGCAAAGAATCAGAACACATCTTTGTAGTGACATTGATGGAGTTTAGATTTCACTTATAAAATGTATGCATTATTATATGACAAAAGGTTGAAGACATGTGCTCTAAAATGGCACGCAAATTGTGGCGCAAGCAAGATGAAAACATAGGCCTGATCAGAATGCTTCAGTTTGGAGGTGCTTTCATGTGAAAACATGCTCAATTAGTTGAACAGCCATGCTTATATGTGATTAATCCATATGTAATCTCACTATAGAATGCAGATTAATTTAGAAAATGTATTTGTACTTTTAAAATGGCATCATGTATTTTTGCAAGAGTAGAAATGTGCTGAATTGTGTTTCACAGTGTAGAAAACCACATGATTTTAGTTTGCTTTAGTGGACTCAGGTAATTGAAGTTTGCCCTTGAAACATTAGATTGGAATGTGCTCCTCTTTCCTAGCAACTTTCAATGAAAGGGCTCTGTTAAAAAATCCTGCCTCCAGTTTCCTTCGACTTTCACTATGTTGCATATTTTTGTAGCCTGTTTAAACGTGGAGAGAAGAACACACTTTTTTTTTCATAAATCACAAGACTGAACTTTGAACAGGAACAAGCCTGATTAATGACGTATCCAGTCAGCCCATGGGGAGATGATGTGTCTTGAAGTTCTGATTGGACCAGCTATGAGGACTGAGCACGTGAACTTTTACTTGAAATATGGCTTACAAGTGGGAGGAGTGGCTTGCCTCCTCTTTTTTCATTTTTTCTGAGGGCCAGGCCCAGTTTCTGTGCTGGACACAGAGACAGGGAGGGGCTGCATTCTGTGGGGGCTAGTGTGCAGCTTGAGACAGAGACACAGACTAGCACAGCAAAGCAGAGGCAGAGAGAAAGAGCTGAAAGGATCAGAACAGATTTAGATTTTAGGTGCTAAACTGCATTTATTTCTCTTTATGGGATTTTTGCCATTATTAATTATTGATTAACCTTGTAAGACTTACTCTTTTTCTTAGAAACTCTTTAAGAGTTTTGACTGACAATTTGCGCCACATTTCCCTTCCTATATGTGATGCTTATATGCAGACTATAATATGTCATGTATTAATACTTTTTTCCTATTTTTTCAATTCTGTAACCTGATTGATATTTGACTAATGAATAAAGAGTCAGAGAACCTTAACTTTTGACTTAAAATAAAACCCTTTAAAATAACTCACAACTCTCATTATTGCCTCTAATATTGTTTGCATTTAATTTTCATATTTATGTAAAGTCTCCTGTTTGGTGAAACACGGTCATCAAAAGGTCCATCATTTTCACCCTTTACAGCGGTAAACCATAGGTAATGAGGTTTTGAATAGGGAAATTACCAGGTAATTACCGCTGGATCAACATTTCACCAGTATCAGTATGGCTCCCTGGCTAGGCAACCAATCACAGCCCAACTTCTTACTGAACAAGAAAACAATTACAGAACCACATTAAACTACTTAAAATCAATAAACCCTTTGTCTATTTAGCATAGAAAGGAATACAAATCAATATATTAAGTAAAACAACTCAATCGTGAACCATTGAAACTCAAACATGAGGAAAATAAGAAAATCCAAATCAGAGACTTGAATGAATGAAAGAGCAGACCACAACAACCTGCAAAACTCTTGCAAGGCAAACTCTGACAAGCAGAAGACTACTTCCAAGTAGGCCTGGGCAGAACTCCGTGAAGTGACCAAAAAACTCTGCTGCGCTACACATAGTTCCGCAAGCGGCGGAGTGTGTGTGGTCGCACCGTTCACACTGATTTTTAGTGCGGGGTGTTTGTCCCATGCTGGAAAATCAGCGTGAATGGCACCATGTGCTGCGCAAGAGGGCGCTGCTTCTCTCTGCCGCTCCATTAGATGTTCTACTTGTGCCGCAGCTTCCTCAATGCGAATGGAAGATTTCTCAAAGCGTGCGGTAGAGTCTATCCGTGACCACCTGCATTGAGAAATCTCACCGGGAGGTGGTCTGGAGTCAGATTTTCCTCTCTTGACAACTTTAGGCTTTGCTGCGCAGAGTTTTTCAAAAGTCCACGCGCTACGCAGAGCGTGGAGTGGAAAAAACTCTGCAAACTCCGCAAGCCGAATTTCACGCACAGACCTACTTCCAAGCCAATGTACTCCACCCTGTGCACTCAGGATAACCACAATAAATCAAGCTAAACATTCGAACCTGAAATGGAAATTGTTGCTTCTGAGTCTGTGTAGATATGTATGCAGCACCTTGCTCAACACACCAAATTACAGAAAAACATTCAACATCTCGAGATCTTGGATTAATGATGAACTCAGTAATCAACTCAATTTATTCCAATTATAAAATATTCTTCAAATGGGATTACAAATATCAATAGTACATCAACACAATAGTAATCAATCCATCAATTGAACCCTCGATCATCATCACATATCCAAACAACTCAACACAGAAACAGAAATCCATCATCTCAAATTCATACATCAAGACACATTCACAAACTTAAGTTTTTCCTATTACTACTTACTTTCCAAATTCATTCAGGATTGCACAGCCAATACTGCCCGTCACTTCCCAGGAGGATCTTACAGAGAAAAGTAGGAAAATATACAAAAATCACTTTTCTCCTTTGGTCTTAGAATTAAAAGCTCAGAGTCTGCAAAAACTGTTTGGGGATCTCTTAAAAAGGAGGTGCTCTTATGCTAACTATCCTCTGCTAACAAAGTTGTGGAAGCTGAACCCAAATTTCATAACTATGACCCTAAGCAAGGAAAAATTCGCAAAATAATTGGATACAGTCTCAGGAGGAAAATGAGAAGTCTCCTGCGATCCCTCAAAGTCAGAGGATTTTATACACAATTTATGCATAACAATTAGGTAACAATGTGCAACATCTACAAATTCAGCATGGTATGATTATGGTTAGTTCGTATGGGCAGATCAAAAATACCTTGTAATAATTAAAACATCTTAACACTAACCCATTTCCTGAGGTAAGAGAAATTATCTGCTAACCTCCTCTGCAATTGCACTGTGGAGATGTTCAATATTATATCAAACATTTCTCAAACAATAGCTCAAAGAAGTATGTTCTTTTGCATGCTTGTATCAAAACCTCCAGCAGAAATCCTTCAAAATGATACATTAGGTACAAAGTTGAAAGTTTCATTCCCAATAAATGGTTTCTAATTCAACCACACTTTACATCATAGCACAGGCTGCTATGCAAAAAAACGGTGAAGAGAGAAGACTATCTGAGGGTCTTTATTGGGAATGGGAATGAGCAGGATCAAGACGAGTAAAACTCCAGAAACTATATCCATTTTAAGTAAATGGTGTTTCGCAAGAAAATGTGTCATAACTATACTACAATATTATTTGCACTTCTAAACAAAATAATCTAATCATTTTAAATGCAACATCATTAGTTCATCGGTTAAGACCATGTGCACCGTTAAAATCACTAATTCGCACAAATAATTTGTCCCCCAAGACCAAACATTCAAATGCATTTTCTACAATAGTTAAATCCACTGCAAGCTGGAGCACAATATTTTAGAAAGTTATTTCACAAGAACTTTTTTTTTGCTAATTCTTTAGGGCAGGTGACGTCCCGCATATGAGAGTCATATGAGAATGGCTTAATTTGGTGTGCTAACAACAACTATTTTAATAGATTAAGGATAGTGCAGAATAAAAATTAAGAGGCAGTAATATTGTGAACTGATTGGCACTTGCTTATTCAATCTCCGGGGGAAAGAAAGATACATTAAGAGTCAAACCTGTGGCTTGCCAGTTAAACCTATTTCACCTGCTCACTGGTATTTCACAGGGGGAATCGGAAAAAGGGTCCTCATCTGGAAACAAGTTTGCAAAAACTGGTTCTAAAGTGCTTTGTATTGAAATCTGTAGATGCTGCTTTGTAGTTGTCAGATCTTTCAATGACTTTTTTAAAGAGTTATGTCAGTCATTAGCATATAAACATTGTCAAATGTATTATACATATTTGTTATAATTGTTTCAGGTATGATCAGTATGTTTAAAATACCCAATTTATCATACTTGTATTGTCTCTCATGGCAGCTCTACCCTATTGTTTGAAGTGCAAGGGCCGCCTCCATAGGCCCCCCCACCCCCAATTTCAGATCTAGTTCCGCCCCTGCTCCAACATATTACTTTCTTTTATTTGATGCACACAACATTTTATAATTGGACTGATATGCTTCACAGGCCCATCATTCAGAGTTGAACTGAGCCCATATTACCTTTTTTGATACTTGCTTGTCTAATTGGCTGCTACTGATTGTACTGAGCAGGGCCTTGTTTGCATCTCACACTAAGACGGTCATATACCTCTCCATTTGGGTAACATTTGAGTTCTCTACAAATCCAATTTACTTGCCATCTTTATTGGCCACCACATGAGTGTAATTCAAACCTTGTAAAACTATTTACTGTTCAGGATGTTTAAATTGTTTATAAGGAAGAAGCCAAGATTTCATGAATAGCTGAATATTTATGTCTATAAGAGGCTTAAGTGACACAGCCTCACAATGGTATGTGTGCCAGTTGTTTTGGAAGTGATTTCACCATCATCAAGACATGAATTTGGAGATACTCTCGCAGACAGTGGTGAGTATTGGGGAGCTGGTACAGCACTGACAACAGTAATAGCTTTCCGAGGACAAGGCATTATGTGACAATAGAGAACATATTCCTAGTAAGTGTGTTAATGGGGAACAACCTTTACAACGCAACTTTTACAACGCACTACCTTTACAACGCATTTTTTACAACGCACAATCCATTACAACGCATGACATTACAACGCAGGACACTACAACGCATTTCTAAATACTACCTTTACAACGCATTCCATTACAACGCATACTACCATTACAACGCATACCATTACAACGCATAATATAGTAATATACTATCCAACACTTACCCTACTGTTGCACCCCCTGGAGTTAGAATAGTAATTTTTACCCCTATACTATCCAACACTTACCCTACTGTTGCACCCCCTGGAGTTAGAATAGTAATTTTTACCCCTATACTATCCAACACTTACCCTACTGTTGCACCCCCTGGAGTTAGAATAGTAATTTTTACCCCTATACTATCCAACACTTACCCTACTGTTGCACCCCCTGGAGTTAGAATAGTAATTTTTATCCCTATACTATCCAACACTTACCCTACTGTTGCACCCCCTGGAGTTAGAATAGTAATTTTTACCCCTATACTATCCAACACTTTCCCTACTGTTGCACCCCCTGGAGTTAGAATAGTAATTTTTACCCCTATACTATCCAACACTTACCCTACTGTTGCACCCCCTGGAGTTAGAATAGTAATTTTTACCCCTATACTATCCAACACTTACCCTACTGTTGCACCCCCTGGAGTTAGAATAGTAATTTTTACCCCTATACTATCCAACACTTTCCCTACTGTTGCACCCCCTGGAGTTAGAATAGTAATTTTTACCCCTATACTATCCAACACTTACCCTACTGTTGCACCCCCTGGAGTTAGAATAGTAATTTTTACCCCTATACTATCCAACACTTACCCTACTGTTGCACCCCCTGGAGTTAGAATAGTAATTTTTACCCCTATACTATCCAACACTTTCCCTACTGTTGCACCCCCTGGAGTTAGAATAGTAATTTTTACCCCTATACTATCCAACACTTACCCTACTGTTGCACCCCCTGGAGTTAGAATAGTAATTTTTACCCCTATACTATCCAACACTTACCCTACTGTTGCACCCCCTGGAGTTAGAATAGTAATTTTTAACCCTATACTATCTAATACTTACCTTAAATGCAATTTAATATTATGCGTTGTAATGGTCTGCGTTGTAAAGGTAGTATGCGTTGTAATGGATATGCGTTGTAAAGGTAGTTTTTAAAAATGCGTTGTAGTGTACTGCGTTGTAATGTCATGCGTTGTAATGGATTGTGCGTTGTAAAAAATGCGTTGTAAAGGTATGCGTTGTAATAGTATGCGTTGTAACGTCATACATCCGTGTTAATTGACCTACAGTACTAATGCCGAAGAAGTATGCTGAGTCCAGTCACAGATCAAAACTGTATGACTTTAAGGGTCTCTTCAGTACATATTCATCTGACTACCAAACCTACACATAAAAAAGACAGAAACAGGGAAGTACTTAAGTCCTGTGCTCATTCATCAGCCGTTATGATTGAGTACAGGACTTAGAAAATGTCCTTTATCTTTGCTGAAGAGATCCTAACAATCAGAGGGGGTTGAAACATTGTCAAATTCCCTTTTTGGTTGACTTGTGCAATTAATACTGAGGGATGTCATACTAATTCAGGCAACCTTGTTGTGAACTCTTGTGAACAATGTAGACAATCATTGGAAACTGTACAGTGTCTCGTTTTATGTTTGTTATAAATAGAACCACTATTGAAGCACTGTGTCATCTGCACTATGATCACTATCTTCTTCCTTTTGTTACATATGACTGGACCTATAGCATTTCAGATGGGAACTAAATGTGTCATGTGCTTTTTTTGTAAATTTATATTGGTCTAGAAAAGAAATTGAAAAAGTCTTTGGGTCCCTCTAAATTACATAAGAAGGGCTAAATTTATCAAGGGTTTGCGTTGCCCTTCCATTATGCGGGCTGTTCCTAAATCAGGTTTACTAAGCAATGCAAGACCACCTTGCGTGACCCTGAATTTGTTAGTAGATCTGGAGTTTCTAAAGGGAGCACAAGTCATTGGCTTGCATTACTCTGCCCTAGGAATGCATTGCACAGGTTGAGCATGGGTGGTCCCACACATCCACCCATGCATTTTGAGGTATCCCCAGATTTGCCATTAGTGGTAGACTTGGAATGAATTAAAACGCTACGCCCTCCCAAGAGAGGCGTGACGAAGAGAAATTCCTTTATTTCTCCTTCTTTTTATATCTTTCTACATGTTTAAGGACTGGTATTGTGTAGGAAGGTGTCGCTTCCTGTACAAAAACAATCCTACCTCCAACACAGGCACAGAAGAAACCACGGTGCAAGGGTGCCTTCCTTAGCACTATGCAGCATTTTGTGTGCCAGTGCAGGCAGAGAGCAGCAATGTGCAGCATAATGTTAAATATGTCACAGTCCTGCCTCTCCATTTCATGCAAAAACAACAATTGATGGACAGAATGTAGAACAATGTCATACATTCACCCCAGTACAGAGATCTGGGCCTTAATCCATCGTTTTTTTGCTCATAATGCCATTCCAATTTGAACCCAGGCATATGCAAATCAGTCTTGACCCTGTGCCCAATGGGAACAGTCCAGTCCGAACTGCTAGGCCAGGTCCTCCTTGGACTGGAAACAAGCCTCCTCGGACCGGTGTTGGGGTTTCACCCTTCAGCAGCCAGGACAGCTTGACTGTGGCATGAAGAGCACAGGACCCACGTCTGAGCATACCCCTCCCACTCGGGGTGACAAATGCAAAAAGAACAATTGATGGACAAAATGCAGAACAATGTCATACATTCACCCCAGTACAGAGATCTGGGCCTAAATCCATCGTTTTTTTGCTCACCATGCCATTCCAGTTTGAACCCAGCCATATGCAAATCAGTCTTGACCCTGTGCCCAGCACAGCAAGGTGTTTGGCTGTGTTGCCTGAATATTTGATACATCTGGCCCAAGGTTTCTACCTGCATATGAATCCCACAGTAAATGAGGTTGCAAGCATTCAATTGTGTATAAAACACAGGGGGTGTAAGAAGAGCAGATATTTAAGATAAAATCATATGTATTGAAAAATAAATATCTGATGAAAAGAAAAAAGTGAAATACTATACATTTCTAACCATAAAACGACCTATGTGCATACTCATGTAGGCTTAAGGAAACAGGTGCGAGTTAGCATTCTTTGTGAACTCCATTACATGGGAGATTTATGAGGTGATCAGATTACATACAGGTAAAGTGGAAATGTTTGTGGATTAGCTACGCACTTGTAAATCACAGGCACCGGGTCATAAACAGGGCATGTCTCTTCAAAGTGTACTTTGTGGATCCGGCTTAACTGCTGAAGTTAAAGTTTTCTAGGTTCCATGATTAGCAGCAATGCTGGCTCCGATCAAGTTAACAAAACAAAAGTGAAAACAGGCATTGGAGGAAAAGTTTGGACTTTTGAACTGTTTGTGAATCGCTGTTTTCATAACATTCATTCTTCCTTCCTTTATTGAATTACAAGACTTTTACCAAGTTTATGTTGCTAATACGCTGCCTGCTCTCTGTTGCATTAAATAGCTATCAGGTAACATCAACACAGACAGCGGGTAAGTGGTCACAGTTCTAAGGCATTTGTACTGGGCGACCACATTACTGTGATTTCCCTCCTGGCTTGAGAATGGTCTAGTGCCTTCTTCTGGCCATTTGTGATGATGACATGAATGCAGGTCCCTCAAGTGACCTTCAAGGACAACTAGGCCTGTCCATTTGAGTGTCGCCTAGATGCCCTTAGGAGTATAAGTGCACCACAGGCCCTTTATCGATAGCCTCTGGGCGGTGTTTCCTTTCACAGTGCCAACTGTTCTGTCTGTCTCCTTTACTCAAACCCTGACTGGCCTCGGGGCAGAGCAGGAACAATGGGGCAGATTTGCAAGAAAGAGCTGCAGTGCGGCACCGTAAGCCCTTTGGCTGCGCCAGGCTGCAGCACTTTCAAAGCACAGGAATGCAACATATTTACAATAATATGTCGCATTCCTGTGCTCTCCCCTGCGCTGGCGCACAAACAGCTGCCATGTGCCAGCGCAAGCACCCTTGCACCATGGTGCAAGGATGCCTGCGTCATAGGAGATTGTTTTTGTGCAGGAAGGGATACCTTCCTGCACAAAAACCAATCACTACAGGCATTTTCTTCTTTCAATGTGTGCTATAGAATGCAGCACGCATTGAAAGAGGAAAAAAACTAGGAGAAATGAAAAAATGTATCCTAGTTGCACTTCGCTACACCACCCCTAGGGTAGCGTAGCATTCTGACGCATTTCCAGGTTAACAGTTCCTCGTAAATCTGGAAATGTGTCAGGTTCCATGGGTGTTACGTAGGGACACCCATAGTAACACCCATAAAACGCCCCTTTCATGCAAAGTGTTGTGTGTAAAGAGACCCTATTTACAAGGACAGGAAATGTAATGCAGGGTGGCTTTTCCTATCCTTGTAAATATGGGGCATTGAAATGAGCCGCCGGTGCGTCACGAAAAGTGACACACTGGTGGCGCAAGGGGCTTGTAAATCTGCCCCAATGTTCTTAGTTTGTATAATCAAGTACTGTGCAATCATTGAAGGTCTAAGGAACTACATTTTAACCCTATCTCAATCTAGGAGGGGGGGGGGGCTGATTCCACTAAGTAGCTCAAAGTTAATGCCTCCATTGGGAGCTTTTGTTACCCTGGTACATGTTCTGGAATGTGAATATGAACTCTTGCAATCATGTTTTTGTCACTCTTAGGGAATGAGCCTATACTAAGGATGACATTAAGGCAGGTCCCTCAAGTGACCTTCAAGGGCAACCAGGCCTGCCTGTGTGAGAGTCACCCAGAGGCCCTTACGAGTATATGTTTGTCGCATGCCCTTTATCGATTGTTTCCTTTCACTGTGCCAACTCGACTGCCTGCCTCTCCATTACAAGGGAAAACAGGCCTGTCTGTGTGTGAGTCGTCTAGAGGCCCTTTATTTGTGTATCAAATTCAAAGCTTTGTTCTCCCTTGTTACAAATGGAACAGAGAACTCTGAAAGCAGAAGAGCTGCTGACAAAATGATGTTTTGAAATCTATACGTAGCTGCTTAAAATACATGTAATCTTGCTCCACCCCTTACTCAGCCCACACAAATAATCTGTGCATTTGGTCATTTTCCAAACGATGTTATTGAAAGCTGAGTCCATTTTAAATTGGAGACTCTCACAGCATTTATTATTGTTCACTAGCCCAGTCCTCAGGAAACTGCTCTTATTCATTGCATGTAATAAAGTGACTAACTTTTTAGGTCCAGTCAAAGGTTTCAGTGATTTGCAGCTGAGCTCATCCCCTGGTAGCTATGGCACAGAGCAGCCAGGCTTACCATAGAGAAAAGGAGTTCAGCATTTAGAAGTAGCACAGGAGTTAAAAAGTTGAAAACACAACACAATAAAAATGCCAGTCCAATAAGGAGAACCGAACATATGAAGTTGTAAACAATTAAGGGTAAATAGTGCAAAAAATTGCAAAGAGACAATGATAGCCAATAAATGGTAGACTGGGACCTAGGCACAAGTTGAGGCCAACTGCAATGGAGCATGGGTCACAAACCCTAACCAGGTTTGATCCAGTGGGAGATTTCATCTTAAAACTCAGGGACTGATTTAGATCTTGGCGAGACTCCAGTCGTCCTTCCATGGCAGGGTTTACAAGTACTCCATTGAGCTAACGGATTTGTGCCCCCCATATTTACATGTGAACTTGCTGCCGCATTGACAGAGTGTTTTCTGTCATGTAAGCAGCTCACCGCTGTTGCCACGTCGTGCCCCTCTGCTGGCTTACATTACTTCATCACCATCAGGGTGGCGGAATTGCGCAGAGCCTATTTAGCTTTCACAGTTGTGCTGGCACTGCCTTAGTGACGAATTGACATCGGACGTTTACATCACGGGATGCATTCAATATTGTAATATTCCTGTGGCTTTTGGATGGATGATAGCATCACACACCTGATGTATTTTGGCTAATTGTTTTCGCCCGCATACCACACTATAAAACACACTCCAGAACTTTTTCAGTGAAGTCAGTTTTTTGGGGGGGATCTTTCTCTGTTTCTTGTTAATTTTGTCTTTTTTTATTTATCATCTTGTGGGTTATAAAATTAATTGAAGTTTATTTTTTGGAAATGACAGGGAGCAGAGACCCCCATTTTAAAGAGGGAGAATTGTCAGTCATGGTGGATGAAATTATTAGAGTAGAGACACAGGTGTTTGGAGCCCAAGAACAAAATTCAACTATATCTCAGAAAAAGCAAATGTGGGTCAGAATAGTTGACTAAGTGAATGCTGTAGCAAGCAACCTGTGCACACATGAGGAAATTAGGGAGAAAATGTGTTCTATGGCCTCTAACCATCACCGGGAGGCCCAGAGGACTGGTGGGTGTTCTCCCAGCCCCCCCCTTACAAATATATCCCTGTAAGGAAAAGAGCTTGCAGATCCTACATCCTGAAGATTTGAAAGGAATTCCTGTTGGAGTGGAGACTGATGTTATACTTTTGAACGTGTCACTAAACCTCATTTTCACCTTCGCTTTAAATTTAGGTGTTGCTAATGTGTTTTGCACCTTTTTAAACATATAAATCTATATATAAATATTTATTTTGTTTTATTTTGGAAATATGTAGCATTAGTGCTGTTTCCCTCATTTTAATAATTCCTAATGTATATTGTCAATATGTCTGTTTTTCTACGTTATAATGTTTGGCTTTTGCCTCGTATGTTTGTTTGTTTGAATGTGGCTAGTTGTATTTAAGATTACAGGTGTCAATCTCCTATGCATTTCACCTGATGTTATGGTGCTTGCAAGTGTTTTTTCACCTAATAACAACATTTATAAATGGGTTTTGATAATGTAAATGTCTGTTAATTTTATCTGCATATTTTCAATAGGTATGCTTAGCCTACAATTTATCAAGTGTTATTAATGTTTCATTGAAATTACTACAGCTACCATGATTTCTTGTTTTTATTTTGTGAACATAATAATGCAATGTTATTTTGGTCTTTCTCTCTTTTCTTTCAGATTTCACATATGCTAAAGTGATATGTATTTATAAATCACTGTTTTACGCTCTGTTTTTAAATGGTTTTTATTTTAATTAAGTATGTTGTCATTATCTTGTCATGTTATTGAATTCATGTTATTTGTTTCACAAATCAAATTTGTTGACTTAAAAATGATCATGTTTGTAAAACTTGTATACTGACGACAAGTTGTTTTTAAGATAAATGTACTTTGCAATGTGTAATGGTGATTAATGCTACTTATACTTCTAAGTTGTCTAATTGTAGCCTTCTAGGCCTTGGAATGGTGTCTTTCACATTTCTCCTCTCTACTGTGTTGTGCCGAATGTGTGGTATACATTATGTATACTTTATAATCTTTTGTTTCATTACCTGCTTTTATGAGGTAGTTGTGTGTGTAAATGAAACTGTGTGTGTCATTTCTTATGATGCTATTGAAAGCTGTAATTATCAAAATCATTTTATTTTCCACTTTAGGTTGCTACATTTTTTGCCTTAAACTCATTTGATTTATAATCCAGACTATTAAAATGTAAATATTTTGGTAATTTATTATTGGTCCAACATCAAGAGTATGTGGACAACCATATGCCACTGCTACTGATGATACCTTTACTCCAGACCAGGAACAAGCCTTCAGTGAGGAATCCACTTCTGCAAGTCAGGATGATGAGGAGCATGCTAGTCCATCTGGTCTGCCTGGTCAGACAGCTCCAGTAAGTTACACTCGGACCACACCTACACTTCCCACTCCAGCTGTTACCACACCTCAGCCTCTGGATACCTCCACTTCCTGTGTCCAAAGGAACATCACCCCAATCTTGAGCCCACCAGTACTGACTGCTGTATATCCAACACCATCACCACATCCAGTTCAGTCAGGACCCTGTGGGATGGGGCACGCTGGGACAAGGGTACAGGTTATTGGGGTAGGGTACGTGGGAGGGAATCTGTGGGCCTGAAAAGTGAGGCCACCGGGTTTATTGTCACCAAGGCCACCATAGACCAAGTTTTGGGATCCCAAGACATAAAGGGCCAGATCCTCACAGAGCTTTGGAAGAGGAATCAGTTTCAAGGGAGCACAATATTCAGAGGGAAAATGTCAACTCCAATTTGGGCTCCCTGACTGGGATACTGGTGGCTTGTTTTACCCATATGTGCAGGCCATTCCAGCAACATCTTCCCCTTTCTGTGGTCCAACAACATTTGGGCCTACTACATCTGCCTCAGCCACAAAAGGGGAGGCACTGCCACAAGAGGAAACACTTGCACCCACCTCAGTACCTGCAATGGTGTATCCACCAGTCAATCTCAGGAGGGGATTTTAATATTTGTGAATACAATGTCAATGTACGCCATGATATATGCACGCATAACAATGTCAATACCAGTAAATGTAATGCTAATGTATGCCATAATCTGTGTGCATATAGCAATGTCAATACCAGTAAAAAGGATGATGATGTAAGCTATGGGAAATGCACACATAATAATGGAAATATCTGTAAATATGATATCAATGACCACCATGTTATATGTACATGTAATAATTTACTGGTATCTTTGCTGTCACATTCACCTGAGATGACCTCTCCATCAACCCCAAGTCAGAGATATGTGTTCAGACAGGCCCTGCAACCCAAACCAAAGTCTGCTGATTGATAGGTCACAGCTGGGGTTACACTTAGCCCCAAGACAAATGTGTGAAAAAGGAAAACCCTGATTGATCCTACAGATAGGCAGTTACACCAAAAACAGGTCAGAGAAGATTGAGCCCAAAAAAATGCATTTGGCAAAAAGTGAGCATTGCCGAAGTCAGATGCCACATGTAGTTAGGAACACTCAGTCAATCAGGACACAGCATGCACACAACACTCAGTGATCACGCGCTTCCCATGCTGGACAACTGGACATATACACATTGGCCCTCCCTTAGGTCGAGAGCCACCTGTGTCCCCCTTATCAGATGGTTATATTTATGGTTTATGACTAGGCCTGGATCGCCATGCTTTACAAGAATGTGTGATCATGTTATTGTACCTCACAAACAGGATATATAACTGGTCAAAACTTCTGTACATTGACACTGTCTTCAGACAGGACTTTGTTGATGCTCTCTCGGTCACTATATTTGATTAAACCAGCTTGCTCCTGTTTTGCCACACACCTCTTGTCTTTTCATTCTTTCAAGGTACATTTATATACGAGCAACAGGGACTAGCAGGAAAGGATGGCAGGACCTCCACCTCCACCAGCAAGAGACGCAGAACCTAGGGCCAGATGTATAA
Source organism: Triturus cristatus (assembly GCF_964204655.1). Taxonomy (NCBI): domain Eukaryota; kingdom Metazoa; phylum Chordata; class Amphibia; order Caudata; family Salamandridae; genus Triturus; species Triturus cristatus. The sequence continues at coordinate 1,050,580,291 of NC_140583.1, forward strand.
AAGAAAAGTTTTGCGATTCTCAAATTGTGATTTTTAGCGAATCGCAATTAGAGAATCGCAAAATGCAATGTATGTAGGATTTGCTAAAAAGTTTGAGGATCCTACATATTCCTTATTTACAAATCACAAATTGAGATTCGGAAATAAGGAATACCTTCCCATTCATTCCTATGGGCTAGGAGGCCCATAGGAATGAATGGGAAGACATTCTCAATTTGCAATTAACAAGTAGAGAATCGCAAATTGAGAATGCAATTTCAAGGTTGCAAGGGTGCCAAAAAGCCACCCTGATGCACCCCTGAGATATGCATGTGTGCACATTTTGCACACATACATGCCCTATGGGCACGTATGTGTGACATATTGCACTTTAAAAAAATCAAAAAAGTGCTTTTTTAAAGAAAATCGCAAATTACCACCAAATTGAAGTTGGTGGTAATTTGCAATTCCTGAAGGCCAAATAGCAAATTTCTGGTGTTTCTAGAATTGCATTTAAGGAATCGCAATTTGCAATTCCTTAATTGCATTCACAAAATAGAGAATCGCAAATTTTGCAATTCTCTATTTTGCGATGGCCTTTTGGGATGATACATCCCAAAAGGCTTTTTCTAATTCGCAAACGAGACGATTCTGAGAATCTGCCCTTTTGCAAACGGGAAAAAGGCTTGATACATATGGCCCCTATTTTCCTCCAGTGTGTGACTACCATTCACTTTTTTCTGGACACATTTACCATTTTGATGCCAGTTATATTTTGCACATTGGATTACAAACAATATTTGCTCTCTAAAACTAGTTTCATTCACCTCAATTGATTTTATTGTGGTTTTATTTTTTTCCATTTTGTTAATTTTTTTGTTAAATTAAATAAAAAGTTTCAAAATGAAAGACTGGTGTTGTATTTATTTTCTCATTTTGTTCAAGTTTGTTGTTTCATCATACAGTTTAAAAAGTTAAAATTAGAAATATTTTTCATACATAAATAAATCACATGTTGGTAATGCTTTTAACATTTTTAACCCCTTGAGTGCCCATGACGAGATGGTCTCGTCATGGGCCGCGGTTGCGCTGTGCCCATGACGAGACTATCTCGTCATGAGCCCCGCCCGCTAATGAAACGCCCGGCACAGGGCGTGGAAAGGGCGGGGCACACAAGGGGTTAAAGATAACAAACCCAACCCCAAATGACAAAGAAAAATGCATCATTTTATTAATTCGGAATAAATCATTTATTTTTTATGTTTTTCTAATACATTAGAACCCATGCATAAGGCAAATATGTCATGCTATAATAACATTTACAGTTCCAGACCTTCCCACCAGGGAAGAATAGGATATAATAAATACATTCAGATATGTCATCAGGAATCCCACAGCACTGACAACAATAGTGAAAATAATGGCAGTACTCCATTTTGTGGGCACAGGATCATTCCAATGCACTATTGTTCTCTGTTGAACATTGCCACCAAGGCAATATGTGTGGCATCAATTGCTCCTCCAACCGCATGTGGTAAGTGAACCCAAAGCATTACATTCAGCCTTCATAATGGCAAAATCCTGTCTTTGTGGTAACTTTATGAAGCTGTTGATGTAACTTATCACTGAAAAAAGAACTTTTTGTAGCACAACACTGAAAGTTGGCTGTGACATTTCCACCAGATACTGCAACAGTGTATTGAAATGATAGTGCAGACAAAAAGTGGAGTACTGCAATAATGGTTACTATTTGTGTCATTTCTGTGGGATTCTTATTATGAGGCAGAAGATCTGACTCCAGCTGATGACATAAATCAATAATAGTTTGCCTATTTAATGGGAATGTATTGATTATAGCCCATTCTTCCATGATGGCAAGGTCTGGAGAGGGTCTCCATACTTGAGCCTGCCATCTTCAGACTCTCCCTGGGTTAATATATATGCCTTAAAAATATATTTTATTTCATAACATAATTTTACATAATATTTATTTTTGAATCTTTTTAAATATCAAATTTTTAACATGTCTATTACGTTTTTTTAAATAAATGTGTGACTAATACAATTTAAATGTATTATTTACACATTTGTGCAACTATTGTATTTTACCACAGTAAAACACTACATAAAACCTTTTTGATGAAACATATTGATCACATTAGCATTTTGAACCTGTGAACAAACCACCCACCATTTTGAGTGTTGGTAACGCACTTAACATTCACAAACGCATCATTTAACAATCCGTGGACTCCACTTACACTCTGGCGAGACTTACAAATTTGATTTATTATCATTGCTGTCATGGATCTTTCTTTCTTTTTCTTTTTATTGTTCTAATTGTTTTTTTATTGGTGAGGTATGGTATATACATATATTTTGTAAAAGATTTTCCCTTAATGTTTGTTTATTTAAAAATGATAATCATAATGTAATGTTCATGATATTAATGTACAATATGTTAACCTGTCCTGGGGGGGGGGAGTAAACAGATATAAAAATTAATAAAAATATGTAAATAAAAAATAATAAAAAAAATTAACAATCCGGAATGGTGATAGCCTGATTTAGCCGTCAGGACATTTGCAATTGGACGGAAGTCGGTGGATGTTACCCAGATTGTGGGTGTGAGACTACAAGGCGGACCCAACCATAGACTAATGTGTGTGAAGGCAATGTATGTAAGCTAATGGATCTGTCTGTCTCCGTTGATGATCTGGCACATTGTATAGATGTGCCTGCCATTTAAAAAAAAAGCTCACATGCCTCCTAACAGTGCAACCAACAGCACCTCTTTAACTTTTGCTGCTGCTTCTCACCTCTGGGAGCCTCAATACCAGGAAAAGCATAAGACGACCCTAAATGTTTTGCCAGAGGAGCTGGAGATGCTGGCTCCTGAGGTACTGTTCCATGTTGATCTTCGCCTTTTACTGTATTGGCATTTGATTTGGACTTCAACTGCCTTTGATACTTATAGAGACACCTTTAAACGATATGTTAGCCCTTCGCGGCATCCAGCAGACATCGTGGCTCTTGCAGATTAGGCCCTTGTTCAAGAAGTTGGGTCGGGGAAGTTTCTGAGAAGCACCAGAGGCCCTCACTGACTCCAAAATGTCAATTACATCGGCCTTCTGGCAGATGGTACATCAAGAGGTCAGAGGTAGCTGCAGAGACACTTTGACCCTGAACTTTTTGGAGTTTAAGTTGTTACCCAGTTATGAAGATATGAACAATAACATAACTCCCGCTCTGGCTAGGAAATTGGTCTTACAATTTAGATACCAGTCCCTACCCATTATGGCCTTTCGTGCTAAGTGGGCAAATGTGATTCATCAGAGCACAAAATGCCCAGCGTGCAAAGGGCCTAGAGAAGATTTATGCCACTTTCTATTCTTCTGTCCAGCATATGATGCCCAGAGGGTAAAATGTTTACTATACTTGAGCAGATCCTTGTGCGTTACAAGCCACTTAGTTGCCACCAGGCTCTTAAGATATCATATGACACCTCTAGGTTGGTGGTTTTTGCGGTTGCAAGATATCTCCAGGCAGCCTGGATATGGCAGTCAAAGTGCATTCATGCCACTGATGTTAGAACACCCAAAGAGAAGCAATATGGGGTCTGGAGGCCTTCAAATGTGTAAGGCCAGACCTGCCACGGCCCAGGGGATTGATTGCAGTGGGCAGACGCACAAAACGTAACAACTTATAATACTTATTTGAAGGGATGACCCGCATAGTAGATTCTATCTTTTTTTAAAGAAAGAAAGAAAAAAAACAGATTATCATGCTCTCTTTATTAATTGTGTTTTTGGGTAATGAAGACCACTTTAGTCCTGCGGTCCTCAGGACACAAGGGGGCCTAATTGCCCCACCATCAGTGCGCCAAGAGGCATGTTTGCAGGGTCGCGTAAAAAGAGGTGTGGCCTCCGACCTCTTCTCAACAATCCCACAGTGTGGGGCTTACTGGAGATAACAGGTGGACTAGTTGTACCCCTAAGGACCCTCAGCAATGAAGGGGACTTCATCCCCCAACCAAGAGAGCCCCAGGAGGCGTGTTTGCAGAGTAGTGTTCAAGGGGTGGGGCCTCTGGCTGGTTGCCAGCTTCCGATAATATTTTTTAAAATTTTAGGAAGGGGGCTGTGTGCCCCCTTCCTTTTACTCTTTTGGGCCTCAGGGACCCCATCTCCCAGGGCCTAACCTTACTTTTAATTTTTTAATAAACATGCAGCTCCCTCTTCCTAAAAGCAATTCTGCTCCGCTTCATGGAAGCGAGAGCATTTTCAATGTTCCTGTTTCCATGAAGCGAAGCAGAGATTTCTATGATATGGTGGGAGCAGTGCCATAGCAAAATGCAATATCCCGGGGGTGGGCACACCGGGACATTGCTGGAGCTGGCCCTGGGGGATGGCAGTCTCCAGGGACATTCACAGCTCCATGAGGGGAGTTGCAAGGTCCCCCTCCAACAATATTAAAGCATCAGGGATGTGCTGGTCTCCAGGGCTGTATGGGGTGGCTGGAGCCTCCCACACATCTTTTCAATTTAGCTTCAGGGAGGTGGCAGTCACCGGGGCTGCGGGGGCCCGTGGCCCCCTGCATTTAACATAATCAGCCCCGGGGAGGTGGCAGTCCCTGGGGCTGCATGGGGGGCCGGAGCCCCCCACACATTTATTTTAAAAATAAAGACCAGGGGAGGTGGTGGTCCCGGGGCTGTGGGGGCCTCCTCTGCCCCCTGCATCTATTGTAATCATTGCCCCCAGGACCTGGCCCACCTGTGGGCTTAAAGAAAGCAAACCGAGGGAACCCGCGCTCTGTATTAAAAAAAAATTGGGCCCTTGGGGTCCATGTGGGAGCCCCTGCGCAGGCCTAGGGGTGTCAGGCTGTTTCTACCCTGCCCCCTTTTCTCCAATTTTTGTTTTTTACTTTATCCTTGTGACTCGGTAAATATATACTGTGTGATACATTAATAAGTAACTTAAGTACTGAATCCATAAAATTATATTTTAACATTCAAAAAATATTTACGTTACTTGAAATAAGTTTTACTATTGTGAAATGGACAACCAAATGAAACAGGCTTTCAGTGTATGCAAATAGTGGTACAAGTTTGCAGTAAATGTTGACACACATTGATGAATATTTTTCAAAATAAAAGTAAAAACAAATCTACATTTTTTGCCTTGTATACACAATGTACAAGGGGATTTCTGCTTTAGGCGTGAAGGGCCCGATTCACAGAACTAACTTAAGACAAAATCCTAAACGTACTACCATTTTGGTATTCACAGAAGGCACTTACTCATTTTGGTATTCACAGAAGGCACTTACTCATTTTGGTATTCACAGAAGTTAGGAGTCCTAACTTTAGGACTCCTAAATGCCTTTTGTGAATACTGAATGTCTTAAAGTTAGGATTTTTCTCAGTTTAGGAGTTGTAAAGTTAGGACTCCTAACTTTAGGACTCCTATATGCCGTCTGTGAATACCGAAAGTCTTAAAGTTAGGATTTTTCTCAGTTGAGGAGTCCTAAAGTTAGGGGTTCTTTCTTTACTACTCATAAACTGAGAAAAATCCTAACTTTAAGACTTTTGGTATTCACAGAAGGCATTTAGGAGTCCTAAAGTTAAGACTCCTAACTTCTGTAAATACCGAAATGAGTAAGGGCCTTCTGTGAATACCAAAATGAGTAAGTGCCTTCTGCGAATACCTAAATGGTAGTAAGTTTAGGATTTTGTCGTAAGTTAGTTCTGTGAATTGGGCCCGAAGGAACTAAAAAAGCACTCTCCAAGAGAGTTACAAAACCCAACACAGTAGTGGAAAATGGTTCTAAAAAGAAAATACATCTTTGTAAGTTTTAATTCTTCACATGTCTATATATTCCAAAGTTCTCAAATTATCCAATTCAGTTGCTGAAATCCAATTATTTGCTCTTTCACCCAAATGACATGGATAAATCCAGATATTAATCTGTTTCCACAAAGAACACAGTTCTCTTCTCATTTGAAATTGGTTTAGTTTGGAAAGAAAAAAACACAGCCTCCAGAAAGAACTCAGCCAACACTTGTTTCGTCAATCTTGACTCTTTCAAGGAAGGTAAGTAGAAATGCAATCGATGTGATGCAGATTTTTACAAAGGGTCGTCACACTCGAACCATCTGTAAGAATCCTAGAATTTCAAAAGTGCATCCACTGTTGTACACCCGGGGCACTCCACATTCTACGATTAGACAAAATCGCTCTGTATGTCGACTCGTGATCAGTATCTATATGTGATGCCCCTCAAGAAACCAACATTCAAAGTCAGAGAGCAGCGGTATCTATAAGCCGCACTTGGCGTGTGTAATCAACCTGGCGCCCAGTTAGGCTTAAGAAAAGGAGTCCATGATAAGCTGCCATGCTGCCTCGCCCAGAAAACGCCAAGAACAAACAAGAGGCAGCCCGAGTCCCTCCCCAGTAAAAAAGGGTTTTTGCTTTATATTACTTTTTTGTCACATAAGTTCACTATTCACAGCAAGAAAGCAGAACCATCCAGAGGTGTGAAACAGTTCCTGGAGAGAATTGAAAATGGTTAAGAGAAATTATCAAAAATAATATATGAGCAATAATTGGAAATTACAAAACTGTAACCAAATGGTTTCTGAAGATGCTCCCTACATAGAGGAGATAATGATAGAAATGAACCAAAGTTTAAAATCCCTGCAGCAGGTGAAATATGAAAATCTGGAAAATGTTTAGAGAAAAAAACTATGATCAGTGATTTTACAGATACAATAAAACTATTTCATACGTCTTTACAGTATCTTCAGTAGCAGGCAAAGGGGTCCTTGGCCAAGAAGGCGGGAAAACAGCTGGCCACTGTGATCCTGGTGGTGAGACATCTGACATAGATGGACAAAGTAGCATGAAGGGTGAGGGTACTGGAACGCAGGATATTACCTCATCATCATCTTATGGGGCCTCCACAAACGACCAGTCCCTAGCCGTGGTGGACACTACAGGAACTCTACCAACCTTATCCTTGTCCACCAATTCAGAGACCCTTCTCCACCCTACCCTTTCTTCCCCTTATTGGTCAAACCCGGCCTCTTAAAAGGGCAAGGAGGCTCCTTGTCCACAGGCACCTCACCCCCAATAACCCATGCTGTGCTGATTGAGGAAGCTGTTGACCTCTGACACAGCATCTCTGTAGCCAGATTGCAATAGTGAATTCCATCCAGGCCCTTAGCTGCCAAATGCAACAAATGGTTGCATTTCTGGATGCCATTCACAATTCAATGGCTAGCAATCAGAGATCACTTGCAAAAATAGCTTCCTCATTCACCCCAGCCCAACCTTCTGCCCCAACTCAGGTTCCTTCCTCAATCCAAATCCAAACTCCTACCCCAATCCCAAGAACACCCACTCCTTTGCAGGCCCTTACTTCATCAGATACAAACAGCACAATCACACATGCACATAAACACAAACACACAAAGAAACGCAAGCAAACACACAAATAACATACATTCACTACTGACACTACACCCACAGGCACCACAACCACCACACCCCGACAACCACCACTACGCTCACAACCACCGCAACCCCCACCACACCCACAACCACCACCATATCCACAACTACCAGACCACCAACAAGCACCACAACCACCACCACACCCACAACTACCACAACCACACCAACCCAACAGCACACTCATCCAAACCAATACACTCACACATGAGCACATCATGACATAAACCAGGGCACATGCAACTTCCAAACATACAGACACTTGCACATCAACCACTCCAGCTCCCTCTACCTCTAATACCTAATCCTCTCCCACCACTCCTACCTGTACTCCTCCTCCAGAATTCACATCTTACCTGTCTTTAACTCCTGTCAAACCTATCCCTCCAAACAGTTGAGGTCCCTGCTTTATGCCCATTAAATGCCCCTTGCTGGGGAGGTTACTCTTTGGCAGTATGAATAGGAGGCAAGTTAATTGCAACACAACCCCAGCCTGTTGGCATGAGAAAGCCTTTTGTTCTCCTTTTATGTTTTGAATGAAATACAATATTTATGAGAGAAGTATCTCATTTATTAATTTAAAAAAATTAGATTTTACAAAGTTTCTAACATTATTTCTCATTGACAATTCTTTGATTCATAAAAATGTAATTGATGAAAATTTGTATTACATATTTTTACTTACAATTACGAAAGGAGGTACAACAGTAAAATTCTGCCAGAGTTGGCAGTACTTGGACGGACTATCGTCAATAGACCCACCAACATCTAGATACATCGGGAAGACCACCTAGTAGGCAGCCGGAGAAAACAACAGAATATTGATGCACATTTTTGTCATCAAGAGAGCCCATAGAGTCCCCGTGGGTTGGCCAAAGCCCGGGGCCCCCCTCGTCCGATCCTAGCCAGGCTCCTCAACTTCCGAGACAGAGATGTCATACTCCAGCATGCCAAGGCGGGACCACCCTTGAAGTACAAAAATGCGGACATAAAACTCTTTCCAGACTTTACCCAGCTTGTCCCGACACAGCGACGCTCCTTTTTGGGGATCAAAAAGACATTGAGAGATAAAGGATATAAATACGCCATGCTGGTCCCTGCCAGGCTCAGGGTGGAGGCAGACTGTAGGGCCTGGTTCTTTGAGCACCCAGAATCAGCGGCGGAGTGGTTGGAGGGGCGCTGACTGGTGGTCCATTTGATGCTGGGGTAAAACTGGTGGGGGGGATGGGTGGGATCCGGAGGGCAGGGGAGATGTCGATTTGGACCGGTATGCTGTTCTGATCAGGTTGGGGAATGGGACCTAAAGATGGGACACACCAGCGAGTATATTCGTGTGCTTTCAACCCTTCTTAATGCACATTATTGAGTGATATTTTGAGTTACCTGTACCAGATTGTGTGATTGTGTTTTTGAGATGGGGGGGTGGGGGTTACCATACACCCCACTTTTCTACCTTTAGTTACCTTGTGGGGTGACGGGCAATCTGCAAGTTTAATCATGGCCAGTTTGAAGCCCAGAGTGCACGGGAGCAGGGAGGGGGGCAGTTGGGAGGGAATGTTTATGTTGTTAGGATTTATCTTTTTTTGCAGGATTAGTTCAATTGACTGCGCCGGGTGGTACCACAGAGCTGGAGCAATGTACTTATGCAAGTTCAGATGGGTACACAGTGGGATGTAGGGGTTAGAGTCCTTAGCTGGAACGTCAATGGGCTTGGTGACAAGATTAAGCATAGTATAGTCCACCAGTATATCAAAAGACAGGCCCCAGACGTTATTCTGTTGTAAGAAACTCATCTGATTGGGAACATGGGCCAAGCAATGAATAGGGGGGGGGTACAAGTTAGTGGCACACGCAGGCTTTATATCCAGTTCACAAGGGGTGGGCATCTTAGTTAGGAACTCGTTCCCCTTCACTGCACATTCCACATGGTCCGATAACCAGGGTAGATACGTAGGAGTCTCAGGATTGTGGGAAGGCCGGACTATCACATGTGTCTCAGTGTATGTTCCCCCTGGCCTTCAGAGTGATACATGTAAGGATCTGGGTGCAGTACTGGTGTCATTCCCGCAAGGCCTCCTCATCATAGGGGGAGATTTCAGCGCAGTGGTATCCGGTGAGCTGGATCGCCACCCCCGCGGGACATTAGACCTGCACAGCGGTGGCTATCTAACTTCCTCGAAGCCGTGGCATTGGTAGATGGATGGAGGATGCATAACGCAGATAGGGCCCAGTACACCTTCCTGTCCAGTGCCCATCGTAGTCTGTCCCGTATCGATTGTATCCTAGTCCCGGCGGTGTAGAAACCTGATATTCGAGAGATCCGCCATCTAGGCAGGGGCATCTCAGACCATTCTCTGATTTGGATGCTTATGGTTCTGGGCCAAATGAGTGCAGGGAGAATTGCTCCCATTAATCCGTGGTATCAACGTGACCCCGAAATTTGAAAGAAGATAACGCAGACCACAGATCATTACTTCTGGGAAAATGAGGGATCTGTGCAATCATTCCAAACATTATGGAAAGCCTACAAATCAGTCATCCGTGAGGAAGCCATATCCCTTATTACGGGTAAGACAAAAAGACTTGGTGAGGGCGGAAGACGAAGTGCTTAAATTGGAAGAAGACGAGTTCAATTGGCATAGGAACAGACAGAGCTAGGGCGCACGGGAGGGAAATGCAGAGTAGACTCTATGAACAGGGAGATAAGGCAGGGAAGTTGATTGCATGGCTGGATAGGAAGGAATGAGCTGCCTGACTTGTGCCCGAGCTGATGGGAGAGGGAGCCGATTCAGTCACAGACCCGCAACGCATAGCCAACCGGTTTGCAGAATATTACAAGAAAGTATACAGTACGGAGGGGCAGTACACGGAGGGAGAAATTGGTGCCCTGCTCCGGGATATTGTGCTCCCCACCCAGGCTGACGAAAATCGGGAATACCTTAAGTCCGCTTTCTCGAATGATGAGGGGGCTCAGGCGATACGAGCGATTAATTCCAGGAAAGCGTCGGGCCCTAACGGCATTCCGATCGAATTGTGCAAGTTGAGACCGGACATTCGATGTTTATAGATAGCAGGGAAAAAGGGACACTTCCTATAGATCAGAGGATTGACAACATTGTGGTTATACATAAAGAAGGTAAACCTAAAACCTGTTGTACATCCTATAGACCGATATCACTGCTCAATGCAGAACCCAAGATCCTAGCTAAAATATTGGCGACACGCCTTGTAAAAGTGATCGATACCCTAGTGCACCCTGACCAATCAGGCTTTATGCCACGCCGTAACACTACCTTAAACCTGCGCAGGCTACATGGAGTGTTGGGCAGAGCTATAACTATCTTAGAACCCGCAGTACTAGTGTTGCTGGACGCCACCATGGCATTTGATATGGTGGAGTGGCCATATCTCTTTGCTGTACGAGACAAAATGGGATTTGGACCCCAATTCATGAGCTGGATATTATACTCAAAACCCATGGCCCAAGTCGTCGTGATTAACCGCAAATCAGCGGCATTTCAGCTCAGCCGTGGAACGCATAAGGGGTGTCCATTATCACTGCTCCTGTTTGCCTTAGCACTGGAGCCTCTGGTGGTGTGGATAGGCAGAGATCCAATGATTCGCAGTATATGCTGGTCCCCGGACTAGGAAAATTGGATATCGTTATATGAGGATGATATTCTGCTGTACCTGACCTCCCTGGGAGCCTCTTTATAATGCCTACTAGACATGCTCGCAGTGTTTGGCAGATACTCCAGATTTACCATAAACTGGTCTAAATTCGTGATCTATCTCCTGCAGGGAAAACCGCCCGTTCTCTCAAAAGGCTGTCCGATACAGATAGCCTCAGATGGCTTTCGCTACCTCGGAACACTCATTACATTAAACTCCACGATCCGCTTCACTTACAATCTCCTACCGCCAATTCAGAGATTGAAAGGTGATATCAAACACTGGAAGTCTTTGCCTCTCTCATTGTTGGGCAAAGCTGTCCTTATTAAAATGATGGCTGTGCCCCATTTCCTCTATGCCCTCCAGAACTCAATGGATCCAGTTCCCACATCGTATTTTAATGAGATAGAGAATCTTCAAAGAACTCTCTTATGGGATGGCAAACCTCGGATTGCCTTAGCTGAACTCACCCTCAACTGGTACGATGGTGGCATCAGTCTCCCAGACATAAAAAAATATTATTGGGCGGCCCATCTGGCTGTGATAAATCAGGGGATGTATGGTCGTCCGGGTGATCTAGGATATGCCATGGATAGATGGCTCCTCCCAGGTGGGGACTATAGTAGAGCACTCTGTTCTAGACCCCGTAAATACCCCCTCACAGGTCCGACCGCGAACTCAGTCCACGTATGGCATGAGGTGAACAAGCACCTGGGATGGGACCGTAGACTCACACTGGCAACTCCCCTCTGGAACTCCAAAAGCTGGCGAGCTTGTGGCAAACTAAGGGGTTTGACAAATGGGATCTTATTGGTATTTCCCAGATCAAGGACGTCTGGGTCAAAGATGAATTCCTCCCCTTTGCCTCTCTTCAACAGCAATATAGCCTGGCAGGCCCTGAGCATTAAAGATATCTTCAGGTCAGACATGCACTCCAAGCTCACCTCACTAGTAAGTCCTCCATCCCGGAAGCATCCCCCCTTGAAGATAGAATACTTGACGGCTATCTTCCCAAAAAAACATCTCTCTGATCTACAAAAAACTGATAAACAATATGGAAGACCCACTCCAGTCCCTCAAGGAAAAATGGGTTAAAGACAGCCTAGAACTAGATGAGGAAGACTAGCGTGAGGCAGTCTCCTCCCCGAGGGAGGTGGCGGTCCAGGTCAGGTTACGTTTAGTGCAGCTAAAAATTCTACACAGAATTTACATCACCGAGCCGGGTTTAGTCCGTATGGGCAGAATGGATAGTGGGGAGTGCAGACGTAGGTGTGGGGAGGTGGGTACATTTATCCACATTATATGAGAATGTGAACACATACAAACATACTGGCGTGCCTTACATCACACTCTTGTGAGGTACTCGCAGTCGATTTGCAGCCTGAGGCATGCAGGCGCCTCCTCAACATTTGTGAGCCAACGGACCTCACCTCTTATACTAAGCAATGGGCAACCCTGGCAGTAATGGTCGCTAAAAGGAACATAGCACAAAATTGGGGGGCTCACCAACCGCCAACTGTAGGAAAATGGAAGGAGGATTTGGACTGGTGCATGTTCAGGGAAAAGTCAGTCTATGTAGCCAGAGGGTGCCCTAGGAAATGGAGCAAGGTATGAGGGCCCTGGAACTCATATAGAGGAAATATGTGCACCCTGCTAGCACCCCTGAATGACGACGAGACTCTTGTAACCCCTTAATGGTCATGTATTGTTTATTGTGAATTGATTCTCTGTAACCCGGGTCTGAAAACTGAAAGATGTATTGTCTCCTGCTCATGTGGCAAAGTAGTGCGTTAAGTCGATTTGTTTAATAATAAAAAAAAGATTTATAAAAAAAAAAAGAAAATTGATGCGTGATCAGATCTGCCAAGATCTAAATCAGGCCCTCAGTCCTTTTTCTGACAGTTAAAATCCTTCAGCGGGGCACGGCAACAGGTAGAATCCAAGGAAGTCCTCACAAAGTCGGACAAGAGCTGAATGAGATCCAGTTGAAGCTACTGGTTTTGGTGGGAAAAGCGCAGGGCAGAAAAAATGCAAATTTTGTGCCTAGACAAAGTCCTCGCGCCTGTCAATTACTTTAGTTTCCTTCACAGTCTCAAGATCTTTGCCTTTGTACTTAGGGCCCGATTCACAGAACTAACTTAAGACAAAATACGAAACTTACTACCATTTTGGTATTCACAGAAGGCACTTACTCATTTTGGTATTCACAGAAGGCACTTACTCATTTTGGTATTCACAGAAGTTAGGAGTCCTAAAGTTAGGAGTCCTAACTTTACTATTCCTAAACTGAGAAAAATCCTAACTTTAAGACTTTCGGTATTCACAGAAGACATTTAGGAGTCCTAAAGTTAGGACTCCTAACTTCTGTGAATACCGAAATGAGTAAGTGCCTTCTGTGAATATCAAAATGGTAGTAAGCTTAGGATTTTGTCCTAAGGTAGTTCTGTGAATCGGGCCCTTCGTCTCTTTTTTGCAGCTTGGACTCCTTCTGCAAGGCAAGGCATGCAGCTGTATCTAATGCAGAGTTTCATGAGGTCGGATACTTGCTCACTGAGGGTCTGCTGAATCAGATTTGCTGCAGCAGAAAAGCTCAGAGTGGGAGATACCTGTTTTCTAAGGCCAGCAAGATTGCACCTTGCCCAGATAGGCTGATGTGGTTAGTCCTGGTCCACCGGAGGTAGTCCAAAAATGTTCATGTCCCAGGTTTTCAAATGTGATATGAGAAGTCCATATAGAAACAGCCAAGGGTCCCAGGTCCTCAGGAAAACACTTGGGAGACAGGACATACTCCAGCAGAGGGCACTAGCAAAGTCCAAGACAGATCTAGTTGGTACTGGTCAGCTGGGCACTTTAGGAAAAAGGCCTCTTGCAGCTTTTTGTAGCCCTATCACCACATAGGAGGTAAGCCAACTGACCCTTGGAGTCCATTTCTTTGTCCTTCGTCCACAAGGTATCAGGGGCCAGATGTACGACCACTCGATTTTACGTGTCTCCAACTGTGATTTCTTGTGGTTTGAATTTAGAGACTCACAAAATCAAATATACTAATGTGTCGGGGAGCATTTATCCATTCCCAAATGGGTTGCAAATTACCCGACTCATTAATTGTCACGAGACAGGTCGCAATTTGATACAGATTGGGAATGGCTGGCACCCACAGGGATGGTAGCCTGCTGGCGTCAGCAGACCATCATGTCTGTGTCTGCTTTTTCAATAAAGCAGTTTTTTTTTTAAAATGCAGCCTGTTTTCCTTAAAATTTTCTTTTAATTTTTTTACAGTGGATAGTGCTAGCTCCCAAATATTTTTGGTGCCCCCATTCACAAAAGAGAAGCGTTTCCCGTTTGGAAATTGTTTATCACTAATATAAATTTTGGTGGTAAACTGCGCATATTTTGGGACCGCTTTCACGGTTGCAAAACATTCCTACATACCAGTGCAACTCACTATTAGGAAGGGACACCTTCTGCACGCCCCTTCCTAATAGCGACTCGCCAACCCTATTTTGCTAGTCATTAATAGGTTGCTGACTCACAAAATAGGGTTTGTACATTTGAAAATACATTTTACAAGTCGCAAACGACTGGTAAAATGCTTTGTACATCTGGTACAAGGTCTAGTCCTTTAGGTTACTCTCAGGCCGAAGGCAGATGGTCCAGTCCTCTTTTGTTCTTCTGCAGGTCCAGAAAGGTCTCTGAAGTGGGTGTCTCAGAATGCTACATTTATGCATGGCACTAGTTAATAGCCATGGGTGACTTCTGCCTCCTCCCTAACAAATGGGATAAACAATCCCAGGGATAACGTACCCACTTTTGCAGCAGTTTAGGTTTACCCTACTGCAACCAATCGCATAGTATCCCTCACTCTCAAAATCCAAGATGGAAAAAGCTCTCTCCCTTGGAAAAGCCTGTGTGCCCACTCAGAGTTGTGGATAGGGTGATAAGCACAAAAGATGGAGCCTTTTCAGGTATCATCTATCATTTGTGTGTGACAGCTAAGGCCCATTTGGAGTAAATTAAGTTCCTATGTACAGCCTATCTGGTCTTCCTGCCATGGGAAGAGAAAACACCTCCACACACTCATGGTCTCTGTTCTAGAAGCAATTTTTACACTTCATCGGGGCTAAGCACTCACTAGGCTACTGCTGGAGAATGTTTGAAATGAGATTCCTGGATGGCTGAGGTATTCACCCAGGTAGAAATCACCACTCTAGTCAGGGTATCCTAGATACACACTAAAGGATAACCTGTGCTCACCCACTAGTAGCTTTGTACAGAGCAGTCAGGCTTATCTAAAGAGGCAATGTGTAAAGTGTATGTGCAACACACACACGTAGTTACACAATGAATACACAACAAAAAGATTCCACACATGTTTAGAAACATAGAGAATATTTATCTGAGCAAATTAAGACCAAATTGACAAACAACCGATCAGTAGAAGTTAAGATATGAATTTCTAAAACGTATATGCAAAAATAGTGCTTAGAAGTCAGTAGAGGTCAAAAGGCTACTTGAGGTCCGAGGGACCGGTGCAAATCGAAAGTTCAGGCTTATCACGATGGAGGGTCAGGTAGCTACAGGTCCCACAAAGGGCCCGCTGAGTAAGTACAGTGGATGGAGCAAAGTGTAGCTACTGAGGGCATGATGCTTTGATCTTTTCCATGCAGTCGGGTCGCTGCTTCCTCATTTAGCTTCACTGAAGTGAAGGCAATGCGCTGTCGTCACGCTGTGCAGAGCATTATTGGGCCACTCAGGCTGTGAAACCGCTGCCGTCGAACAGCCTCTGTGTCAGCGTTGCAAGTTGATGCATTGTTTAGACTAACACCGTGGTGTTTATGCATCGATTTTCTAAAAAGCAGCTGCAGAACCAACTTCTGAGGCCAAGAACTTGGAGAAGGCACTTCAGGCAAGAGTAGGACTCACAGAAGGCAGGGTCCAGCAGCACCATCAGAATTGCAGGACGTCTTTTGTAGGCTTCAGAAAACAGGAGGCAGGCCAACAAGCCCTTGGAGACCACTTGGAGGAAAGGCAGAGCCCAGCTCTCCTTTAGCAGAGTCAAGGAGCAGCAGAAAGCAGGGCAACAAGCAGAAAAACAGTCCTTCAAGAAAAGCAGTCCAGTTGACTCCTTTAAGCTGCACAGCAGACCTTCTGACAGAGTTTCAGTTCAAGATCCAGAGGTGTCTGATTTTAAGGGGTCTGAGACCCAGTACTTTTACCCCAAATTGCCTGTGATGTAGGGGGTGACTTCGAAGCAGCTCTCTGAAGAGCACAAGGATTGCTTTCAAACCAGGCTATCTGTGGGGGGGTAACTCAGTGATTTTTGTGCGGACAGGAAACTACCTATTGAAGTGTAAGTGTTAGCCCCACCATTCCTCCCTGCTCAGGAAGACCGTTTAGAATGCAGATGAATGCAGATGCGTGCTTAGAATGCAGATGAGCCTCACCGTCCTGCGTTTGTGGCAGTCTGGAGGGAATGCACAAAGTGTAGCTGTCAAGCCAACCCAGACGCGTATTGGAGACAGGCTGCAAGGCACAAAGAGCAGCAAGTACAGAGAAATGTCCACTTTCAAAAAGTGGTATTTCTAATGCAGTAATTTTAAATACAATTTCACAAGTAAGGAGGATTTATCATTACCATACCAAAGATATGAAACATGAAAAAGCTCACTCCTCTCTGATTACGAATCACAGCTTAAAAGTGTATCAATAAATTCCCAAAGCTGGTTTATGAGAGAGGAAGGTCTCACAGTAGTGATAATAACACAGGCTGTTTGTCACAACCAGAACAAGGAACACATAAAAGTGCATTTTCTACCTTCTACCTTCATAGCACCCTGCCCTTAGTATTCCTTGGGTCTACCTTAGGGGTGTCTTATGTAGAAAAAGGTGAGTTTAAGGCCTGGCAAGTAGTTTTAAAGTCAAAGTGGCAGTAAACTGCACACACAAGCACTGCCGCGGCAGGCCTGAGACAGGTTTGAAAGACTTCTTCTGTGGATGGCACAATCTGTGCTTCATTTGAAATACAAACTATGGATATGTGGTATACCACTTTACAAGGAACTTACCAGTACAACAAATATGCCAATCAGGTATACATCAATGTCATCAAGTTTACGGGTGGAGCACATGCACTTTAGCAGTGGTAAATTGATCCGAGTTTTAAGGCCAACAAAAATAATTAGCATAACGTGGAGGCAAAAAGTCTAGGGGGAGACCACCCTAATGATTCCAGGTCTAATAGAGAGCTGATGCAAATTAGCCTCCTGGAGCTTGAGGCATGGAAAAGGTATGTTTCTAAAGGTTACTTTTCCTTAATATTTATTGAAAATCTAAGTTTGCTATTAGGTTGGGATTTTAATACAGTTTAAAAAGAGTAGTTTAATCATATTTCTAGCTGGTTCCGATCCAAAGAGACAGAGTTAATATTTAATCCCACTCCCCATTGCTTCTTTTTGGCCAGTCAGCCTTACTACAGAGAAAAGAGCTTTACAGTGCTAGTCACTGTAAGGAAATGTTTAACTTTACATTTATATATCTCCTGCTTTTAAATAGCATGCACCATGCCTCTAGGTTGCATGGCTTACATAGGGGTGACTTAATAATATTTGAAAGAAATGTTTTCTAGTATCAAAAAAGGTTATTTTGACAGACTCAAGCTGCAAGTTTAAAACTGCAGCAGCCAAGCTGCAGTGGTAGGCCTAGTGTTATGTTTGCCTGGCCATTCTATTGGATGGCATAGTAGTACTGTGGTACATGGGTGACATGAAACTTTTCCTGCTATGGGTGTGTTTTGAGCACCATAATGTCTGGCCTCATAGGAAAGGTAAATACGGCAATTACGAGTTAGCCAAGATTACCGTGATTTTGTATCATAGCACATGTAATGGGATCTGGTTAGCAGTGTCCTTTTGCACATACACCAAAACACAAGCAATAAAACTCAGCAAAAATTGGATGACCATGCAAAAAGGAGCATTTTCCACTCAGGGACATTATTTTTTTCTAAAGGTGGTGGCAGACAAAAAAGAGGACAGTATACCATCCACCGGGATGTGCACTGCCCTTAAGCTAAGAGCCCCTAGTCTGTTGGGCTGTTGGAGGATCTTTTCATCAACAGAACCAACGAGGCTCAGTTGTAGGGAAAGCTTAGGGCATTCTCATCTCAATGAGGTGGGAAGATTGACAGTTTGGTGGACTAGGCACTCTGTCACATTTGTGAATTAATACCTGGTTCAACAAACTCCAAATAAGTCCCTTAGTAATCGTATAGCAAAGAGCACACTATTAGTAAATTTGCAAATGCATTTCAGTTCTGGCTTGCATGATAGTGATATTTTTTAAAGCAACAAAGGTCCCATACAATTGGGATAGGTATAGTATCACAATTTTTACAATCAAAAACTGGAATTATCCATGTACTCGAATAGGGAAATAAATGTAATTTAATAACAATAAGGAAGAAGCACGTAATATGCAGGGGGATAAGTGAGCAAACCGTGAATAGGTAAAATGGAAATCATCCGATTTCCTTACCACAGGCAAGTGACTTAAAAAGTGACCTTTCAGTGTGTGCAAAATTGAAAATATAGAAAGTCACAATCAGTTTAACATCTCATACTCAAGTGTAGAATACAGAGTATAATTTAGAGTTTAGAGACGTGAGTCGAAGACGTTTCGATCCCCATGAAAGTGGTGGGATCTCTTCAGGACTAAACGATGGAGTGAATGCCTGGGAAGTTTGCTAGGCGCAGGTACAAGAAGGAGCGGCCAGCGGCTTGGGAGGCGGCGATGCGGTCCTAAATCCTGAGACCGTGGGGGGTCAATGGTGCACAAGTCCGGCGGAGATGCTGCAGGGTCCGTAACCATGGAGCGGGGGGAGAGAAAGGGGATGGGTCCGGTGTTGGCGTAGAAGGAGCCTCAGGTCGGGTAATGGAAAGGTCCCAGCTGGGAAAATCTTCATTGGCGTTATTAATAGAACTGGTGTCCAGATGCATCTAAGAAGTTGTACCTGTAGTAGATGGCTGCCGTAAATGCATGAATGATGGAATGCAGAGCAACAGAGGTTCCACCAGTGCACAATCAGAGGTTCCCTGCATCTAAATGGGGTCGGGGAACCTTGGATTTAGTATTGCAGTTCCCCACCTACATGTGTTATGTGGTCCAACTCCACCAAACTCAGAATGCAGCATACCTAGAAAGAGGAAACAACAAGGAGAAATAAGTATATTTCTCTTCATTGCACCTCTGATGGAGAGGTGTACAGTTCTGATGTCTTCCCAGGTCTACCAGTGTTGGTAAATTTGAGAATGTGTCAGAATGCAAGGGTGGATGAGTAGGAAAACCCACGTTCCACCCATAGCATGCCTCCCCGCTGCATAGTAACAAAAGGCAGCGATTTGTGCTGCATTGTGTTACTCTAGATTTATCAAGCGACGCAGGGCCAAGCTTGAGAAATGCCGTTTACGTTTCGGGTCACACTCGCATCCTCTTGCATGGTGCAAGGGCGATACAAAACCTTGATCATAATGGGCCTAAGTGTACAAGAGAAATTTGCTCTCCAATAGGAACAGGAACAAGTGGGAAAATCGTTAATTAAGTACTTTGCAGACGTTTGTCTACTTTGAACAGATATCTAAATAATGGGACTGTTTCACAAAGGTAAATTCACACCTTTGTTTAAGTTTACTGCTTTTCGGTATTCACAAAGGTAAACTGAGACCACAAGTCTAACTTTATTAGTAGTAACTTACCTTTGTGAATAACGAAAAGTAGTAAACTTACACAGAAAGTGTAAATTTACCTTTGTGAATCGGGCCCAATGATTACTGTATTCAATTATTCTTCCTTTGTAAGAATGAAATGGTCTGTTTAATTACCTTAGATTTGAATTTGCAATTGTGTTTCCAGTTCTCAGTGACATTTGAAATTTTATGTTTATGTTAAAAGCACAATTGATTTTTTTAAAGATGCCTAGTTACTTTAATATGCACTCATAAATGATTACTCATGCATTATAATACCGCAGTATTATGTAGTATTACGCATGAAGAAATCTTCTCACAGGGCTAGAAAATAGGTGACTAAGTGGAACATTTGAGCAAACGCACAAGTTTGTAATTATTGAAAAAACATTGCACCACATTTCCTTTATGAAAACTGCTGGAGACAAATTGGCTACATTAAAAATAAAATTATTGGTTATTCAAAAGCAATCACAGATATGGTGGTCTGCTGACCCAAGCAGGCCACCATTGGTGTGATGGCAGTGTAAATAGTGGGCCACTGATTGCAACATACCTCATTAATATTCATGAGGTAGGTCAAGTTGCCCCCCACTATGATTCAGTATTTTACAATCCTCCCTATTAGTGCAAAGGTCGACTCACAAAATACTAATGCATTCAATTACAGTCGGTGCACAAGAACCAGTAATTATCCATGTCCTATACCTGGGGCTTCAAATTGGTGCCCAAAGGCAAAACAGAAATTTACAATCTGGTCTGCCTGCTGTCATACTTATCAGAGTTTAGGTCCAGATGTACAAAGAGTTTTAGCTTTCACAAACCCTGAAAATCGATAAATTAGAGGGTTTGCAAAAGCTAAAACTATTTTTCCTATTGATTAAATGCATTCAGTGATTTGGAAAAGTGCTATCGAATTGCTACATATGTTAAAAAAGTTAGAAATGGATACGGATTCACAAAAAGGAAGGGGTCCCCATTGGACCTGCTTACCCTTTGAGAATGTAAAAAAAAGTTTGCTTAAAAATAGATAGAGGTCCCCGGGACCGGTGCCACCACTTAAACAAAGAAACGAACAACATATTTTTGTTTTTTAACTCCGTTCTGTTTCCCTTAAGGTAAATGGGCTGCATTTTTTTTAAAAGTTTGCTTTATTGAAGAGTAATCACAGACATAATGGTCTGCTGAACTCAAGTAGGTCCCCATCCCTTTAATGGCCTCCAATTGTAGTGGATCACAATTTGCTACCTACCTCATTCATATTCATGAGAAAATTTAAATTGCGACCCACCATGATTGGTTTTTTTTTACGAACCGACATATTAGCACATAGGTCAGTTTGCAAATGACAGACTGTTCACAAAAATACTGGTCACAAATTGCAACCTGTATTTTGCAACCACTGTTTTATACATCTGGTCCTCAATGCTAAAGTCAACACTTGATTCATGACTTTTTCACCCCAAAAGTGAAATGCCTTCTCGTGCTTCCCCATCTCTACTCACCTATACAGTCTTTTGTTTATCTGCAGGTACAAAAGCAGTTAGTGACAGTCCAAAGGTAATGTACACCACTACTTTACTTCCAGTAAGAAATAAATTAAAACATGTTGTCAGTTTCGGCTCCAAACATGACAGCTCTTACTACTCATGTGCTGTGCTGACAGACACCCCTAAGGGCAACCTTGTGAAGTGACATGCAATTATAAAGTTTATCTTTTTTCTAGTTGTAAGCAATGTCTTGTTTGCATTATTAGTTTACAAAAGATCGCAGGCGACCTTTCAATGACTGATATGACTGAAAAGTGAAGGCATATAATCCGATTGAACCACTATTTTTAATTAGGTTTTTTCATTAGGAGTGTCCAAATTGCAATACTTAGCTTTCAAAAACTTCTTGAATTGTTTTCCTACTTGTTACATTTCACAAAGCATAAGAAATTTTAAAAAGGGAACCATAACCTGCAAAAAAAAAAAAGGTTTTGCATGAGAAAAATCAACAATAACTACATTTTGCTGAAATATTCTCTGGCAGAAAAATACGTTTTGTGTGAACTACACAAAATCAACTTGTGGAAAATGCGTCAACTTCCAGATAGGGTTTTAAATCTGCTTCCCTTAGTTTTAATGCACTGGTCCCTCAGCTATGCATTTTCAGCTTAGAAATGCCATTGTTTTATATGACTATTTGGTCGTCTTTTCCTGTCGTCCTATTTTTCATTCACTCAATAAAGTTCATTTATGCATGCAGTCAGGCAGATGCGCTAAGTTGCATTTTCCAACAAAAATGGTTTGATCCTTGAATGCATAACATACAAATAAACTGATGTGTAAGTTATAAAGGATGTTTTATAAAATGATGTCTGGTGTAGGGTACTCCACCACAAATGTAAAGGAGTACATTTTCTTCCAAACTGCAGGTCTGCCTGTGCTATCGACCTTTGGGTGAACCATCACTCTTCTCTCAGCGGAGTCCCCACTGTCTCTGCCGGTGGAAACTTTAATTTGACAGTCCTGAAGACATCAAACCATTGGTTTAAGTACCTTGGACCTTAATGTACATACAGACATCTTGCTCGGCCAATATACGAGAATGCACTTCTTTAAAGAAGAAAGAGCTCTAAGGACTTTCAAACTGAACCATTGCAAACAATGACAGGTCCACTGCCTGCCTTCTGATCTCTCTAAAGATCATTGTGAAAACCACAGCTACCAAACCTTTAAAGGATGACCACAAGAGAAAAATGACCGCCTCAGACTGCTACAGTGCATTACAGAGAGGAAGCCATCTTCAAAATCTGTAACCATGTCCTAAAATCAGCTGATGAAGGTAAGCCATGAGTGCCACTAGACCATAGGATGTCCTGAACCAAAGTCCACAAAATCCTGCACTTCTACCTCTGTATGGAACACCTGCATTTAGTATGCATACATCATTTCTGAGCGGATGAGAAAAGGTTGGTGCATACAGACCAGTGCCTGGTGAGTTACCAAAGACACGCAAAAAGGCATATTTTTCTGATTCTCGAACAGTTGCTACTGCCTTTACTAAACTGATATGAGCAACTAACCTTTATTCACCTCAAAATAGCTGATGTAAATTGAGCAGAAAGTAAAGTGAAGTGTACTAACCCAGCCTTTGTCGCTCTAACAATACAGGCTAGCCTTCCTCTTTTTCACAATATGACAGTGGGAGGGGGCCGTATTTAATAGACAACTATTAATTTAAAAAAAAAAAATATAATAATACACTTTAGTGCATTTACCTAGGCTTATACATGCACTTTACATGTAAGATAATTAGTAGGACATTTGGGGTTATTTAGGGGCCAATTTATCAAGGTTTCACACAACGCAACACAGCAAGCACTTTGCTGTACTGCATGAAAGGGAGAGGGCAGGAACTCACCTTATTTAACTTTATATGGAATATTCCTGTCCTCTCCTTATTCTGGGGCACAATAGTCTCCTTGCGTCAATGCAGGCAACCTTGCGCCGTAGTTCAAGGATGCATGTGCTAAAGCCAGGATTGTTTTTGTCAAGAAGCAGTACACTTAGAAAGAGGAAACAATGAGGCGAAATCAAGATATTTCTCCTCTTTGTGCCACCCCTTGGAAGGTGTAGCATTTTGCCTCACTCCCAGGGTTACCAGTCTTGGTAAATCTGGGCATGAACCAAAATTCATGAGTGGATGCATGGGAACATCCACGCTCCACCCATGGAACACCTTCACAGGGCAGAGTAACGCAAGGCAGCGGTTTACGCTGCCTTGCATCACTCTATTTATCAAGCCATGCAGGGCCATGCACTGTGGCCTTATGTGCAGCCAGGTAACAGCGGTGGGGCGGTGGGGCAGTGTAAGGGGGGATTCCGATGGACAATCCCAAGCAAAAATGAAATAAATAATTAAATTTCCCTCGTTATCATCCCTCAGAATCTCCCTAGGTATTTTTAGTTACAACATTGCTGAGTGAATAGTTATCACGTAGACTTTAATGGTGGATATGTGGATTGGTTTGTGAGATATTAGATCCTCTGATGGCTTGCTCAGTGATAGTTTCATAAGCTTCCACAAACTATTATGAGTTCCTTGACTTAGTAAATCAGGGTATTTGAATTTACAGAGATCTTTATGGTTGCTTATAATGTTGATAATTGGTCATTTACTCTGTGCGCTGGCCCTTTGAAAGTTAATCCTACTCTCTAGCTAGTTTGTGGCAAGGGGTTCAAAACAGATGCAAATATCAGACTTCACATAGTTAATTAATTTTAAACTAGAAATAGCAACACATGCATTCATTGTTTGTAAGTTCAGTAAAAGATTTTTTGTATCCCATCCAACAGTACACCATTTGCAAACTATGCAGGCTTATGGGCTACTTTCTTAAAATAGTGGATCCATGGATTGGTTTGTGAGATAGAAGACCCCCTGATAGCTTGTTGTTTCTGTGTTTATTTTATAAGCTTCCCCAAACTGGTTAGTAGAATTTACAAAGGTCTTTGTTGTTGTTTGTAATGTTAATAATTAAGCATGTACTAAGGTTGCTGCCCCCTCTATCTAATTTGTGGCAAGGGATTCAAAACAGATGTCAATCTCAGACTTTGTAGATTTAATTAATTTTAAACTAGTAATAGCAACAAAGAATGCACTGTTTGTAAGTTCAGTAAGAGATTTATTGTGTCACTCTGCAGGTTTATGTGCCAATGTCTTAAAATGAAGGATGTTTGTGGCAATTTCAAGGACATAGGTTAAGATAATGCTCGATTACTACTGTAAACAGTAGGAGTCCAATAGGGCGGGCCTACTTACTGTCTAGCTCAAGATGAAATGATTTATAAGAATTCTACAGGAATGGTTTGATAATCAGTAAAAATAAATTTCCAAATCATAGTCTGTAAGGTCATGGAAGGTCCTTGCAAAAAGTTGGTCTAGTAAATTCTGCCAAAGCCTTCTTGGCATCCAGAAACTCCGAAAAGTGCAAAGTTTTGAGGTTATGTTCAACTTCCTTTAGAAGGTGCATCCTCTTTTTGATAACATTAAGGTGCCGATTCCGATCGGGTAAAATAATTTCCCGTACGACTCGTATCCGTATTTTTTTACGTACAAGGCGTACAAGTCCCGTATAAACGGCAAAGTACGATTCGTACCGTAAAAATTCATACGAATTGCATCGGGAAAAGTCTACCAGACGTCCCCGGACAGATTTACGTAGGAGTCATAAAACTGAAGTCCGAGCGCACAAGTCCGATCCGTACCGGCGTCCCAAATACACAAGCGTATGGAAAACGTCCCGTACGGAGCGAACTTTGTATGACCCCAACTCCGGGTACACTTGGGCCCGGGGTACGAGTTGTACGGCCCCCCCACCCCACCCGCGCATTTGCGCACCGTACCCTCCACCCCAGCACCCGCGTATGTACGTGCCGTACCCCAACACCCGCGTATGTACGCGCCGTACCCCCCCACCCCAGCACCCGCGCATGTACGTGCCGTACCCCAGCACACGTGTATGTAAGCGCCGTACCCCCCACCCCAGCACCCGCATATATGTACGCCCCGTACCCCCACCCCAGAACACACATATGTAAGCGCCGTATCCCCCAACCCCAGCACCCGCGTATGTACGCCCTGTACCCCCCACCCCAGCCCCGTACTTGAACGCACCGTACCCCAACACCATACCCCAGCATCGCAACAACATAGCTATGGACGCACCTTACATACGCGAAAACGACTAGTACTGAACCAGGACACTGTAAAACAGCACAAGGAGGGTCAATTCGACTCGCACAACACCACAAAACACGTCTACAGGACAAAAACAACTAAAAGACTGACCTGGCACATCCAAACAGTCAAACAGAGGCCCAAACTCACAACCACCCACCAAAAGTTCAAACCCAGCCACACCCACAAATGGACCAATAAAAAGGGCCCACAATCACAAACCATGAGCCTTTGCAACAGACCCACTGCTGACAGACATCACACACAAACAACTGCACCCATACACCTTAACTTACACACCTTCACACAACCTCCTTCACACAGACCCCCTCTACACATACACACACACCTACACATTCACACCCACACACCCACAACCATCCACACCCACACCCCACACCATGCCCACAGACAAGAATCCAAAGTTCACAAGGTAGGAGCTGGACATCCTTGTCAACGAAGTCATCAGAGTCGAGCCACAGCTCTTTGGAACATTGGTCAGACAGACCAGCATATCCCAAAAAACTAGGCTGTGGCAGAGGATCGTCGATCGGGTGAATGCTGTTGCACCCATCAGAAGGACCAGGAATGAATGTCAAGCCAGGTGGTACGATCTGCGGAGGGCAGTCAAGCGCAAAATGAACGAGGAATACGCCCAGAGTAATATCACAGGAGGTGGGCTGCCCCGCAGACCAGTACATTACCATCCCTGGGAGGAGAAGGTGATGGCCCTGCTTCCGCCGGTGGGAGTACACGGAGTAGAAGGAGTTCGATAGCCTGGTGAGTACACAAACAACCCACGTAACATGGGGGGAATGGCATCCACACCCCAACTACAACAAATGCACTCACCTACCCCCAAGCCCTCACCTGACACAACCACACTCTAAACAACGCTCATGCCACTAACATGAGTATGCCCCATTCACAAAGCAAGGCCATGCCATGTCCAAGCCTACACAAACCACAAACCCAAGACAGGATGTCTGGGATGATGGGAGGGTGGGGATCACTAAACATATTGTACAACTCAGAAACAGACACCATTGCCCTCAGCCCATATGGCCCAGGTACATACCCACCAAGCACAATTCACAGGGACTGGCAAAGTACTGACAAGGTAGCTGACACTTGGCCCTGCTGTAGGCAGCACAAGGCTCTCCTGTGACAACTGCAAACTCTAACACAAACACAACAAGCTCAGAAATCTAGGACAGGAACTCACACTCACTGACATGGCAGCATGCACCATGGTGGGACAGATACATCACCTGGGAGACCCACTGCCAAATCACACCACACCCACCAGCAGGCACCGTCAATCAATCAACAATCGATCAGGGTACTTGTAAGGCACGCAACTTACCTGTCAGGGTCTCAAGGCGCTGAGGGGGGGGGTCCACCACTGCTCAAAGAGCCAGGTATTGAGGAGTCTCCTAAAGGCAAGTAGGTCTTGGGTCAGTCGTAGGTGGGTTGGGAGGGTCTTCCAGGTCTTGGCGACGAGGTAAGAGAAGGATCTGCTGCAGGCGGGCGTACGTTGGATGCGGGGGACAGCTGCGAGGGCGAGGATGCCGGAGCGGAGCTGGCGGGTGGGGGTGTAGAAGCTGAGTCTGATGTGCAGGTAGGCTTGTACAGCAGTGAGGAGTACCATGTGTGCGTGGCTGAGGAGCTTACAGGTGATCCTCTTGTCGATGTGGAGCCAGTGCAGGTCTCTCAGGAGGGGGGTGATGTAGACGTGGCGGGGGACGTTGATGATCAGTTGTGCCGAGGCATTTCCGAAGCGCTGTAGCCGCCGTTGGTGTGTGGATGGGAGTCCTGCGTAGAGTGCAGTGGCGTAGTCCAGTCAGCTGCTGACGAGGGCCTGTGTCACTGTTCTACTTGTTTAGGTCGGGATCCACCAGTAGATCCGGCAGAGCATGCGTAGGGTGTCATAGCAGGAGGAGGAGACGCCGTTGACCTGCTTGGACATGGAGAGAGAGGATGTGAGGATCAATCCTAGGTTGCGTGCGTGTTTGGTGGGTGTCGGTGATGTCCCCAGAGCGATCGGCCACCAGGAGTCGTCCCAGGCTGAGGGTGTGGGTCCGAGGATGAGGACCTCCGTCTTGTCCGAGTTCTGTTTCAGATGGCCGCTACGCATCCAGTCGGCGATGGCCCTCAGACCCTCGTGGATGTTTGTCTTGGCGGTGTGAGGGTCCTTGATGAGGGAAAGGATGAGCTGGGTGTCTTCGGCGTAGGAGATGTTTTTGAGGTTGTGGTGGCGGGCCACTTGTGTGAGGGGGGACATGTGGATGTTAAACAGCATTGGGCTGAGGGATGATCACTCACCCCTTACACAAGCACACACCCCTGGGGCAGCCAAGGGAGTCACACACTCTCACAATGGACATGTGACACAACAAGATCAAGCCACAGCCAAAAAAGCATCCAAGGCCAAATGCGACATGTCAAAGGCCCTGGATAACATTTCAATCAGTCCCCTGCAACATACCCATCCACAAGTGAACATTGATGTGAATGCTAGGCACATACAACTACCTGGAGGAACAGTGGCAACTAGAACATGTATGAAACATGGATGTCGCATGAAACAGCATTAACATTGTCTCTCTCTCACACACAGGGCAACGTCATGGATCTCCCCCCAACACTGGGGGGAAACAATCACAGGCCCAGGCTCGGCAGGAAGATGATCCCACCGGCAGAGACGACTCTCAGCACTCTGTGGATCACCCCAACCAACCTGGACCCTCTGCTGCCCAAGCACCTGCAGCACCTGCGTTATGTACATCAGTGCCAACCACCACCCCCATTCTTGCCACATCCCAGGAGACACCCAAGAGCCCTGCCCGCACAGAACAGCTGAGCCAGTCTGACCTGGATGGACAAGGTTCTCCGGCCACCCAGGAGGAGGCAGACAACCCTGCAAATGCCAATCCTCAGGGGTCCCGTAGACCCGATGTGCCCACAACGGCAGGCCAGGCTCGTGTGGGCAGGGGTGGTGGGAGTGGAGGCAGGCGGAGACGCAAACCTGACCAGCCAGCTGAGGGAACCGGTATGTCACACATACGCCACATCTTGGACACATACCGGCGTGACACCAGGGGCATCAGCCAGATAGTGGGGACCCTCAACGAGATTAAGAACCAGCAGGCCGAGCAACACGCCAGTCAACAACACCAAGGACGGATGGAGGCAAGACTGGCTGAGCTCCTGGCGGTGCAAAGGGACATAAGCCATTTACTCCGTCGGATCGCCGACAACATGGGCAACCCTCCCTGTGACACCAGGTGCAGACCAGCACCAGCCACAGGGAGGGAGGAGGAGGAGGAGGATTCGCCGACGGAGCGTCCCAAACATCGTCAAGGCCTGCATCTGAGGGTCCCCGGAGGAAGGTGGGTCATCCATGGAAAAGACCGTGAGAGGCAGCGGACCATCCACATCTCCCAGGTCACCTGGCCTGGCACCTGGCCTTCATGCGCAACAGCAGCACATCATTCACTGACATTCTCTGCCACATGGACTTGCTGGTCACAGTCTGACCAATGATGACCAACACTGTGGTCTGGACTCTGATGACTTCAAATGCCAAGGATACCATCTCCCCCTGTGAACTTTGGATTCCATGCACACTGTATAGCACCTATTTGTCCACACTAAACAGGCCCTCCACCGAGAATAAATCTTAATTTCTACAATTACATGTTGCATTCATTTTGCATGAGTACACAACCTACGTGTGGGGAAATGTCAAACTATGCCTGAGTGTTGAACTAACTCCAGCCATCCGTACCTTGGAATCTGAGTCTGGGACAGGACACACATGGGTCACAATGTATCATACAATACAGACATGGAGCACAATACTCACCCGTGATGGCCTCAAGCTGCTGAGGGGGGGCATGCAATACTGTGCGGACAGACCAATTGGGAAGAGTATCCTGAAGGCGTAGAGGTCATGGCTCATGTGGATGTTGCCAGGGAGGGAGTAGCTGGTATGTCTTGCCAGGTGGGAGAACTATGTCCTGCATGCTGGAGTACGGTGGATGTGAAGAATGGTGACCAGGGCAAGGTTGGATGCACGGAGTTGGCACAACGGGGTCTCGGATGACAGACGGCCAAGGTTGGTTTGGGGTCTGGGGTTGTGGCCTGCATCCTGAGTGTGGGTGAGGAGTCTGAAGGTCATCCTGCAGCACACAGTGATCCATTGCAGCTATCTCTGGTGGACGGTGATGTGGCTGGGCCGCGGGATGTTGAAGCTGAGGTGTGCACATGCAGCCTGGATGTGGACAAGTTTCCTGGGAGTTAGGATGTACTTGCTCCGTAGAGGGCGGGGCAGTAGTTGACACGGCTGGTGTCGTGGGCCTGGGGGATGGTCTGTGTTTCCTTGGAGTGGATCTATCTGTGGATCATGTGCATCATGCAGAGGGTGTTGCATCCTGAGGTACAGATGCTGGTGATTAGCATGGCAAATGTGAGTGACAAATCCATGATGCACACCATCTTGTGTGCGTGGGCACTGGGTGCATGTGCAGGGCTCTTGCGGGTGGGACACAAGCAGTTGACCCAGCTGTAAGGGGACAATCCTCAGATGATTACCTCAGTCCTGTACAAGTCCAGCCTCAGGTGGCTGATTTTCAGCCATTCATCAATGGATCTCATGCCTTCTTGAATGTTGGAACTGGCAATGGCTGCGTCTTTGGTGAGGGTGAGGAGCACCTGGCTGTCAATGGCATACGAGCTGATGATGTGGTGCTGTGCGCATGTGATGCCAGAGAGGGGGACCTGGAAACATTGAAGATTGACACGCTGAGAGATGATACCTGGGCCATGTGCCAGTATACTACATGCTGAAGGCTTGAGTCCCACTCCCATGGCCTTGCTGGTGGACGGAGTTGGTGGGGAGTAGGAGGGACATGACCTGGTTGGTGTGACAGGGCCTGGAAGGCGGGTCAGCGCTGTGTAGGCAGTTGGAGTTGCACACTTATCATGCAAAGGTGTCGTGTGTGCGCCTAGGGTATGCCTGAGAGCAGGCGGTAGCTTTTAGGATGGACAATGCTTGGAGGGTGGCTGCAACCTCAGACTGTAGTGTGATGTGGGTCATGTAAGGACATGAGGGTCGTGCAATGTGCACGTTGCATGCGCTGACGGTCCAGCCTTTGGCACCGCGTTGCCGCAACAGTGCCACGGACAAGCTGATGACAGCCAAATGAATGGGTGGAGGGAGGAAGGGAGGAGCATCTTTGAGGTGTGTGTTGCCGAATCTGTAAACTTTGTGGGCCCTTGCTGCAGGGGCCGCAGCAGCAGGCGGCATGTCCTGGAAACTATGCCACAAGTTGCACACAAAGACAAGGATGTCAGAAAGGACAACTGCAACAGGCGTATGTAAAGGAAGGAGTGTCCGGTTTCCCATGGCACACCCAGAGACAATGGATGCACAATCACCAAAGATGACTGACACAGGACCAGGAAACTGAAGGCCGAGCTGCGCACAGGATACACACCCTCAGCAGGTGTTGACGGCCCTTTGTGGTCACCAACATGTCTAAATACATACACAACCATGGACATCATGCACAATAGAGATTCTAATCCCTGAAGAACTGCATGCATGTTGCTAAACTACACATAGACTCATATGCACAATCTTTGACAACTATGCCAGAGATGCTGCATGCAAAGTGGCAAGAGACCTGCATTGACAGAGATGAGGCACCTTGGAGGGTGAGGAACACCTTTATTACTCAGGTTCACACCTAGGGAAATGCATCAATATGAACAGACTCACAGGTCATTTCTCTGAACATGTGGGACCTACACTGGACACCCCCTTCACAACAGGGATGCTGTAAATCCATTGAACTGGCACACAAGTGAAGGGGGTGAGCCAAACACCCCCTGCTGCACACGGAGGGGCTGTAATTCCCCAATGATCCTCTCATGGGGATGTCCAACACTATGTCCACCCGTAGCATCCCGTATGTTTCAGAGGGAAGTTGTAGACACATTGATGCCTTCATCAGAATCCACAGTCCCATTACAGATGTCTGTTACGAAGGGTGACTATCAATTCATGGGAGTCATGCAACATGTCATGTGCCCCATGGTGAGTTGACATGTATGTATAGTAACACAATATGCACTGGAGCAGTGCCCACACATTCCAAACACCTACCAACACCAAAATGCCTTGCAGCAATCCTTAACCAAAAAGACTTTTCACCATGTCCGTGCATGGGACGCTGATTCAGCACACGTTGCAATACTCATGAGGAATAGCGGGAGGCCAACGATGACACGAGCAGACAGCATGCAAAACTACCTGGGGATGACAGACACACAAGAAGTCAGGGAAAAGATTGTCATCCGCATGCATGGTCATTTACTCTACAGGAATAAGTGTGTCACCATGCTATATTAAAATTGAGTGTCTAAGCTAAAATGTGTGGAAGGACATCATCACTCGAGTGACACATCTGAACACACCTCTAAGTCACTTAGCATACAGTCAGCTGGACACACACATTGCAACACATGCCACACAAGGCTCCAGGCGTGCACACTCAGACCCATGGACTCACCATTATGAGAAGAAGTTGCGTATGAGCTGACTCCGGATGTCGTCCTCCTCTTCATCCTCACTTGCCTCGTGACCAAGCCCTTCATCCTCCACGGGTGGATGTTCCTACTCATCCGGATCCAGGATGAGTGGCACAGTCTTCTCCACTGCCATGTTGTGCAGCATGCAGCACACGAGGAAGATTTTGCAGGCCTTCACCGGTGCATATGGGAGGGACCCGCGTGTCTTGTGAAGGCACCGGAATCGGCTCTTCAGGTGGCCAAACATCCTCTCGATCACTCGCCTGGTCTGCCCATGTGTGTTGTTGTAACGGTGATCTGCAGCTGTTCTGGGGTTGCGGAGAGGCGTCATCAGCCATGGCATGTTGGGATAGCCAGAGTCCCCTACATGGAAACATCATGTAAAGAAGTGGGTCAGGAGATGCCGTAAGATACAAAGATAGCCACTTGACTGCCTTCCCTTCATGTCTGTACCCCTGTGCTCGCATTTCTGTGCCCCTGTAATTCTCTTCTGTACCCCTGCACCCCCTGTGTGATCACACCTCCGTTTTGCCGTTTTGCCGCTTTTTCGCCACTTGACTGCCTTCCCTTCATTTCTGTACCCCTGTGCTCGCATCTCTGTGCCCCTGTGATTCTCTTCTGTACCCCTGTGCCCCCTGTGTGATCGAACTCCGTTTTGCCGCTTTTTCGCCACTTGACTGCCTTCCCTTCATTTCTGTACCCCTGTGCTCGTATTTCTGTGCCCCCTTTTTTCTGTTTTACCCCCCTCCCTCCGTGACCCTCGCCGCCTTTTTCCCGCCGTTTTTCCTCCGCCGCTGAGCCCCTGCGGCCCCGCCCCCTTCTCTCCCATTGGCCGCCCCGCTCCCACCTCCCAGCTGCTCCTCCCTCCCTCTGCCCCTCCTATGGAGGCCGCGAAGCGGTGGTAGAGAGCGACCTTTGACCCTGTCACCAGGCAGGTCGCTCCCCCCAACCGCCAGGCAGCCCCCTGTGTGATCGGACCTCCTTCTTGCCGTTTTGCTGCTCTTTCGCCACTTGACTGCCTTCCCTTCATTTCTGTACCCCTGTACTCGTATTTCTGTGCCCCTGTGATTCTCGTCTGTACCCCTGTGCCCCATGTGTGATCGAACTCCGTTTTGCCGTTTTGCCACTTTTTCGCCACTTGACTGCCTTCCCTTCATTTCTGTACCCCTGTGCTCGTATTTCTGTGCCCCCTTTTTTTCTGTTTTCCCCCCTCCCTCCGTGACCCTCGCCGTCTTTTTCCCGCCGTTTTTCCTCCGCCGCTGAGCCTCTGCGGCCCCGCCCCCTACTCTCCCATTGGCCGCCCCACTCCCACCTCCCAGCTGCTCCTCCCTCCCTCTGCCCCTCATATGGAGGCCGTGAAGTGGCCGCGCAGCGGACGTGCGCAGCGGGCGTGCCGCTGGCGCACCTAAGGCAAGCCCGTCTGCGCCCGTCCGCGCCTGGACCGCACCCAGCGCCACAACCCCTGGACCCCGCACATCCCGCAACGTCAAACTGCACTACGACGCTTGTGCCCTCCACGCACTCAACACCGAACGAGACCACCCCTGCCACCGGGCCACCCCGAAGCGCACCCACCGGCCCTTCACCTGCCGGAACTGCAGATTCACCAGCATCCAACCCTCCTCACCACCAGCCCGAGAACCCAACCACCTCCGCTGCATCCTCCTCAACACCCGCTCCGCTCGCAAGCACGCCATCGAACTCTGGGACCTCCTAGACTCCACCGCCCCCGACGTCGCCTTCCTGACGGAGACCTGGCTGAACGCCACCTCAGCACCAGACATCGCCATAGCCACAGGGCTACAAGATCTCCCGCAGAGACCGCACCAATGGAGTGGGAGGAGGAATCGCCATCATCCACAAAGACTCCATCGAAATCTCAACGAACACCGACGACACCCTCACCACCGCCGAACACTTGCACTTCCAGATCCACACCGACCCCAACACCACCCTCAGAGGAACACTCATCTACAGACCTCCCGGACCCTGCCCACAGTTCAGCGACACCATCGCCGACCTCATCAGCACCCACGCCCTCGCTTCCACGGACTACATCCTCCACGGGGACCTGAACTTCCACCTCGAGAACAACAACGACGCCAACTCCACCGCCCTGATCGACAACCTCGCCAACCTCGGACTCAAACAGCTCGTAACGACACCTACTCATGCCGCTGGACACACGCTCGACCCCATCTTCTCCGCAAGCCCCCATGTCTCCTTCAACCACACCACGGAACCCCACTGGACCGACCACAGATGCGTCCACTTCACCTTCAGGAAACCCACCACACACCACCGCACCCAACAGCTACAGCGCCCCTGCTGGGGCAAGGTCACCGAGGACCAACTGACCACCGCCCTTGCCCTGAGACCACCCACCGACCCCACCGATCCAGACACTGCCACGACCAACCTCACACAGTGGATCAACGACTGCGCAAACACCCTCGCACCTCTCAAGACCTCCACAACCAACCACACCAACAAGAAAGCCGCCTGGTTCACCGAGGACCTCAGGATCTCCAAGCACACCTGTCGGAAGCTGGAGAAGAAATGGCTCCACGACCGAACACCAGACAACCGCGCAGCCCTCAAGAACGTCACCCGCAGACACCACCAACTCATCAGGACCGCCAAGAAGACCTCCTTCAAGGACCGCCTAGACAACAACGCACACAACACCAAAGAGCTCTTCAGCATCGTTGTTAGAAAAGGTAGATGGACCGGGAGGGTCGGCCGGGGTCAGGAGGAGAGGTCTCCGGGGAGAGCCGTCTCCAGCGATCGTACAGACAAGTAACTTCCCCCCCACAGACAGATATCACACACGGATAAGGTTCAGTGTTCTTTATAAGCACTTATTTAAGGTACGGTTAAATGGTACAAGGAGGTCTGGACTCAGGGGTCCCCTCGATTAGAGTCTCGCAAGGTAGGGAAGGGGGTAGCGGGACAGTCTATTTACCAATCAGGTAGTTCGGATGAGATGATGATGAGCTCACAATCCTCGAGCTTGGTGGTTAGGTGGTATGGGCCGCGGCAGCGCCAGCAGGTCCCGGTGTGGATGGTCGATACAACGGGCCGCGGCAGCGCCAGCAGGTCCCCGGAAGATATCCAGTCCGCGGCAGCGCCAGCAGGTCCCGGTGAGGATGGTCGTTACAACGGACCGCGGCAGCGCCAGCAGGTCCCAGGAAGATGACTGTTGCAGAAGGCCGCGGCAGCGCCAGCAGGTCCCGGTGAGGATGGTCGTTACAACGGGCCGCGGCAGCGCCAGCAGGTCCCAGGAAGGTGAAGGTTGCAGAAGGCCGCGGCAGCGCCAGCAGGCAGGACGATGGTTCACAAGAGCGGGCTACGGCAGCGCCAGTAGACCGTCAGGGTTGAGTTCACTCGGTGTCTCTCGACTCCAGGATACAACTGCCTTCCTGCTCCGGAGCTGCCTCAGTTATAGGGCTGGTGCCCTTTGATGTCCGGACCCTCGCACTTGGAGGTCGGAGGGTCCGGGATGAAGGTGTCCAGACACCCAGCAGGGGGTGGAGCCAGTGCCTGGGGGAGCTGGGGGCGATCGGCACCTGGCGGGGGAGAGCCCTTGACACTTCGTTCTCCCATTG
Source organism: Triturus cristatus (assembly GCF_964204655.1). NCBI lineage: Eukaryota > Metazoa > Chordata > Amphibia > Caudata > Salamandridae > Triturus > Triturus cristatus. The sequence goes on from NC_140583.1 coordinate 1,050,616,123, forward strand.
ACCTGCCAAGTGGTCCGCTCACCTCCTGGGTGGATGGTGGTGCCAGGATGTCGGGGCCGGCCAGGCCCGGGGTTAGGGTCGAGGGGAGGCCATGCGGCCGCGTGGTGCAGGGCCCAAGATGGCGGCTTGACCCGGCCGGGAAAGCCGGTGGGGCTGGACCCCGTGATGAGTAGGGGTCCGAGGGCAGAGGGTCCGTCGGGAGACGGAGTACAGGTGCTTGTTGCGGGGATATGCCAGGTGGGCCGGGGTTCGGGCCCCGTCGAGCGGGGAGGGAGCAAGCCGTCTGTGAGGCCTGTCCAACATGCGTCCCCCCCAGCTGAAGGCGGGGAGAGTCACCCATCTCCTTGGGGACTCTCTTCGTCGAGGCGGAAAAAGCGGGACAGGCCATCTGCGTTGGCGTGGTCTTGGCCTGGTCGGTGCTCCACGGTGAAGTCCATTCCCTGCAGGGAAATGGACCAGCGCAAGAGTTTTGGGTTCTCCCCCCGCATCTGCATCAGCCATTGCAGGGGTCGATGGTCGGTTTGTACCCGGAAGTGGGTACCGAAGAGATAGGGTCGGAGCTTTTTGAGGGCCCACACTACTGCAAATGCCTCCCTCTCGATGGTGCTCCAACGCTGTTCTCGGGCCAGGAGACGTCGGCTGATGAAGGCCACCGGCTGGTCATGACCTTCGGGGTTCAGCTGAGAGAGGACGGCCCCGATGCCGTGGTCGGAGGCGTCGGTCTGCACCACAAATTCCCGACTGTAATCGGGGGCCTGGAGCACCGGGGCGGTGCACAGGGCGGCCTTCAGCTCCTCGAAGGCCGCTTGACAATCAGGAGTCCAGTTGACCCGCTTCGGCTGGTTCTTGGATGTGAGACCCGTGAGGGGCCCCACGATGCTGCCGTAGTCCTTCACGAACCGCCGGTAGTAGCCGGTGAGCCCCAAGAAGGCTCGGACCTCGGTCTGGGTGACGGGGGGCTGCCAGGACTGGATGGCAGCAATCTTAAGTTGTAGTGGGGCCACCAGCCCGCTCCCCACTTGGTGCCCAAGGTAGGTCACAGACCCTTGGCCAATCTGGCACTTGCCGGCCTTAATGGTGAGGCCGGCCCGCTGGAGGGCTTGCAGGACCTCTTGGAGGTGACGGAGGTGGTCGGACCAGTGGCGGCTGTATACAGCGATATCGTCCAGGTAGGCAGCGCTGAATTCTTCAAGCCCTGCCAAGACCTGGTTCACAAGGCGTTGGAACGTGGCGGGGGCATTCTTCATGCCAAAGGGCATGACCTTAAATTGATAGTGGCCATCGGGGGTAGAGAAGGCTGACCGTTCCTGAGCCCTGGGTGTGAGGCCGATCTGCCAGTAGCCCGCCGTTAGGTCGAAGATACTAAGGTAGCGGGCGGCCCCCAGCCGGTCGATCAGCTCGTCTGCTCGGGGGATGGGATGAGCGTCGGTCCGGGTGACAGCGTTCAAGCCCCGGTAGTCGACGCAGAATCTCAGTTCAGGGGCGGAGCCGGGGGCAGCGGCCTTGGGAACTAATACGACCGGACTGGCCCAGGGACTGTCCGAGGGCTCGATGACCCCGATCGTGAGCATCTTGGCCACTTCCTCCTGTATGCAGGCCCGTACCCGATCTGGTACGCGGTAGGCCCGGTGCCGGACAGGGGGACTGTCCCCGGTGTCTACGTCGTGCAAACACCAGGGGGTGACCCCGGGGGTGAGGGAGAACAGGGCAGCGAACTGCAGCAGGAGGTTCCGGCAGTCCTGGCGTTGCTCTGAAGTGAGGGCGTCCGAGAGCCGGACCCCGTCCACGGAGCCGTCCTTCTCCTGAGTCTTCAGGAGGTCCGGGAGGGGCTCGGAGTCTTCTTCTGTGCCACTGTCTGTAGCCATCAAGAGGCTTAGTTCGGAGCGCACAAAGTGCGGTTTGAGCCGGTTGGTGTGGAGGACCCGAAGGGGGTTCCGGGAGGACCCCATGTCGATGAGGTAGGTGACGGGGCTTTTGCGCTCGACCACTTTGAAGGGCCCCGTCCACTTATCTTGCAGGGCCCATGGTTCGGTGGGGGACATCACCCATACTTGCTGCCCAGGCTCGAATTCAACGGAGGAGGCATTGTGATCATACCACCTCTTCATGTCCTCCTGGCTGGCCTCGAGGTTCGCCTTGGCCATCTCCCTGAAGCGCCGGGTCTGGTTTCGTAAGGCCAGGATGTATTTGAAGACGTCTGGAGGGGTCGTTAGGGGGGCCATCTCCCAACCTTCCTTGACTAGGCTGAGGGGCCCTCGCACAGGGTGTCCGTATAGGAGTTCAAAGGGGCTAAAACCGAGGGACTTCTGGGGCACTTCCCGGTAGGCGAAGAGGAGGCACGGGAGCAGTACATCCCACTGGCGACGGAGAGGTTCTTCCAATCCCCCAATCATCCCTTTGAGAGTGCGGTTAAAACGCTCCACTAGTCCGTTCCCTTGGGGGTGATAGGGGGTCGTGAATCTGTAGGTGACCCCGCCTTGTTGCCAGAGGGACTTCATGTACTTTGATATGAAATTCGTGCCTCGGTCGCTGACGACTTCTCGGGGGAAGCCTACCCGGGAGAAGATCCCCATCAGGGCCCGGCCAACCACTGGAGCGGTCACTGTCCGTAGAGGCACCGCCTCGGGGTAGCGGGTGGCATGGTCCACTAGTACCAAGATGAACCTGTGTCCTTGTGCCGTGCGGGGGTCCAGAGGTCCCACAATGTCTATCCCCACCCTCTCGAACGGGGTGGTGACCACCGGGAAGGGTTGTAGAGGGGCCTTCAGCTTCCGGCCACTCTTCCCGCTAGCTTGGCATGTGGGGCACGATCGGCAGTGGTTCAGGACGTCATTCCTCATTTTCGGCCAAAAAAAGTGGGTCACCAGGCGACTGTACGTTTTGTCCTGGCCCAGGTGTCCAGCCAGGGGGACATCGTGGGCTAGGTTGAGCAGAAAGTCTCGGAAGCGGAGCGGTACCACCAGAACTCGACCGGCCCCCAGCTCGGCGATTCTTTGCTCGCTGTAGAGCAGGTCGTTATCCCAGTAGACCCAGTGGGTTCCTGTGGTGTCCCCGGCGGTTTGAGTGCTGGCTTGTTGGCGGAGTCCCTCGAGGGAGGGACAGGTCTTTTGTTCCTGGCGGAACTGTTCTTGGGTGGGCCCCCCTTCTTGCCGCCACTGAGCCAGATCCGGAAGGTCCTGGTGTTGCGCGTCTTCCTCGGTAGTCGGGTCCGGGAGGTCGGACTCGCCGTTGTCCTCTACGGGGGCAACCGGGGGCGGAGGTGCTGGCCATTCGGTTTCTTCTGATCGGGGGGCGGCACGGGCGGCCATGGATCGGGTGGTTATGCAGGCCCAGTCCGGGAGGCCCAGCATCCCCAAGTGCTCTCTTCTCTCGACGGTGGCCCACGGGGAACTCTCGAGGTCATTCCCCAGGAGGCAGTGCACGGGGGCATCGTCCCGGACCGTCACCTTCAGTAGGCCGGAGACCCCTCCCCATTCAAACGGGACGCAGGCCATCTTACACATGCTCTCAGAGTTATCTGCCGAGCGGACGGGGCAGAGAATGTTCGGCAGGATCTGCTCGGGCTTCACCAGGTGACAGCGGACGGCCGTCACGCTGGCGCCGGTGTCACGCAAGGCCTCGGCTCTCTGTCCATTAATGGTCACCCACTGACCATATTTTCTGGTGTTGGCGGGTAGGGGAGCCCGCGGAACCATGTCCCTTCCCCCTAAGCATGCCAGGACCATGGCGGCCGGTTCCCACCCTTGCTGGTCCGGCTCATACTCCTCGGGTCCCTCCGATGATTGCTCTTCCCCCAGGGCAGCGGCAGCTACCTGGCGGGGCTTGGGTGGTTGGTTTAGCGGGCAGTTCGGATCGTTGGCGTAGTGGCCTAGTCGCTGGCACCGGTGGCACGTGACGTTGGCTCGGTACCCAGGCCGCAATGGGGGGTTGCCCCGGCCGGCCGGAGGTGGGGTGCTGGCCACGGGTGTTGCTGGTAAGGCGTCTCTCCCTCGCCCCTGGCCCCCTCCTCCTCCCCGAGGACGGTGCTGGCCTTGGTTGCTTCTGTTCTGGTCGTGTGGCCCTTTCCGGCCCACTCGGGTGCTTTCCCACCGGTCAGCTTCGGCGGCGAGCTGCCGGGGGTCAGTCAGCTTACTGTCGAGTAGGTGCTGCCTGAGCTCGACGAAACAGTTGTTTGATAGGTGCTCCCATACCATAAGGTTGAAGAGTTGTTCGTAGGTGGTGACCTGATTTCCCTTGATCCAACCCTCGAAGGCCCGGCTGAAATAGTTCACGTATTCCACCCAAGTTGTACCTGGGATCCGGGTGCAATCTCTGAACCTCTGGCGGTACATCTCGGGCGTGAGGCCGTAGCGGGTGAGGAGGGCAGCCTTCATGTGGTCGTAGGACGACATTTGGTGATCGGGGAGCTGCAGCAGGGCATCGCGACCCTCGTTGATGAATCTCCCCCAAAGTCCGGCTCCCCAATCACTCCGGTCGATCCGGTGGGAGGTCATTGCGATCTCATAGGCTTTAAACCACTGTTGTATGTCGTCTTCTCGGACATACTCGCGGACCACATCCTTGGGGATGTAAACTTTTTTCTCAATAGGCCCCGGGGTGTGTGGTCGCTCAGGCACCCCCAGTTCCTTATTCTGTTTGCGCAGTTCTATTTCCGCCAGTCGGCGCTCGTGCTCGAGCGTTATTTTTTTCTCTTCCAGCTCTCTTTGTCTCTGCTTTTCTTCTCGTTCCTCTCGAAGCCGCATATGCTCGAGGTTGATTTTCTGTTCAGCTAACTTAAGTTCCCCATCCATCTTGAGTCGTGCCATCTCTAATTCGTGTAATCTGACTCTGTCTCTTTCTCGTATCTCCTCCTGTGAGAGGCCCGTTCCTCGCTCCTCGGGAGCCGTGGCGTTCCCCTCTGGTGTGATGCTGGTTTGGTCTGGTGTGACGCTGTTTTGGTCGGAGGGTCCTGTGACCCCAGTTTCTGTCCATGACTCAAGAGCGCGCTTTAGATCATCCTTGGTACTCAGGCCGGTGGTAGCAAAGTTCTATGCAAAATTGTCTCAGTTCGCGGTGGTTGTATTCTTCTAATTTCTCCATTTGGAACTTCTCGGTGGAGCTGCTATCTTTGGTCGACATCGTGCTTTGTCGTGGGGTGAGCTACTCTCTGTACGATTACGCGTTGATTCGGATCGCGCCGCTGGCCACCAATGTTAGAAAAGGTAGATGGACCGGGAGGGTCGGCCGGGGTCAGGAGGAGAGGTCTCCGGGGAGAGCCGTCTCCAGCGATCGTACAGACAAGTAACTTCCCCCCCACAGACAGATATCACACACGGATAAGGTTCAGTGTTCTTTATAAGCACTTATTTAAGGTACGGTTAAATGGTACAAGGAGGTCTGGACTCAGGGGTCCCCTCGATTAGAGTCTCGCAAGGTAGGGAAGGGGGTAGCGGGACAGTCTATTTACCAATCAGGTAGTTCGGATGAGATGATGATGAGCTCACAATCCTCGAGCTTGGTGGTTAGGTGGTATGGGCCGCGGCAGCGCCAGCAGGTCCCGGTGTGGATGGTCGATACAACGGGCCGCGGCAGCGCCAGCAGGTCCCCGGAAGATATACGGTCCGCGGCAGCGCCAGCAGGTCCCGGTGAGGATGGTCGTTACAACGGGCCGCGGCAGCGCCAGCAGGTCCCAGGAAGATGACTGTTGCAGAAGGCCGCGGCAGCGCCAGCAGGTCCCGGTGAGGATGGTCGTTACAACGGGCCGCGGCAGCGCCAGCAGGTCCCAGGAAGGTGAAGGTTGCAGAAGGCCGCGGCAGCGCCAGCAGGCAGGACGATGGTTCACAAGAGCGGGCTACGGCAGCGCCAGTAGACCGTCAGGGTTGAGTTCACTCGGTGTCTCTCGACTCCAGGATACAACTGCCTTCCTGCTCCGGAGCTGCCTCAGTTATAGGGCTGGTGCCCTTTGATGTCCGGACCCTCGCACTTGGAGGTCGGAGGGTCCGGGATGAAGGTGTCCAGACACCCAGCAGGGGGTGGAGCCAGTGCCTGGGGGAGCTGGGGGCGATCGGCACCTGGCGGGGGAGAGCCCTTGACACTTCGTTCTCCCATTGACCTGCCAAGTGGTCCGCTCACCTCCTGGGTGGATGGTGGTGCCGGGATGTCGGGGCCGGCCAGGCCCGGGGTTAGGGTCGAGGGGAGGCCATGCGGCCGCGTGGTGCAGGGCCCAAGATGGCGGCTTGACCCGGCCGGGAAAGCCGGTGGGGCTGGACCCCGTGATGAGTAGGGGTCCGAGGGCAGAGGGTCCGTCGGGAGACGGAGTACAGGTGCTTGTTGCGGGGATATGCCAGGTGGGCCGGGGTTCGGGCCCCGTCGAGCGGGGAGGGAGCAAGCCGTCTGTGAGGCCTGTCCAACAATCGTGAAAGAACTCTCCAACCCCAGCTCCAACACCAACGACATGCCGCCATCTCAAAATCTGTGCGACTCCCTGGCCACTTTCTTCCACCGCAAGATCACCGACATCCACGACAGCTTCAACTCCGACCCCCCCGCACCCTCCACTGAGTCCACCACCCCTAGGACTACCACCCGCACCAGCCGCCTGACCGTCTGGTCCAGCGTCAGCGACGAAGACACCATTAAAACCATGATCCCCATCGGACCCCTGCCCCACCACGTCTTCAACAAAGCCAGCACAACCATCGCGCCCCACCTCCGGAAAACAATCAACTGTTCCTTCGAGACAGCAACCTTCCCAGAAAGCTGGAAGCACGCCGAGATCAACGCCCTTCTGAAGAAGCCCAAGGCGGACCCCAAGGACCTCAAGAACTTCCGGCCCATCTCCCTGCTCCCATTCCCGGCAAAAGTGACTGAGAAGATTGTCAACAAACAGCTGACCCACTACCTTGAAGACAACAACATCCTGGACCCCTCCCAATCCGGTTTTCGCAGCAACCACAGCACCGAGACCGCCCTCATCGCCGCCACTGACGAGATCAGGACCCTGATGGACAAAGGAGAAACAGCCGCCCTCATCCTCCTGGACCTATCAGCAGCCTTTGACACGGTCTGCCACCGCACCCTATCAGCACGCCTCCATGACGCCGGTATCCAAGAGAAGGCCCTGGCCTGGACCACATCCTTCCTCTCCGGCAGAACCCAGAGCGTCCGCCTCCCACCCTTCAGTTCCAAAACCACTGAGATCATCTGCGGCGTCCCACAGGGATCCTCCCTCAGCTGTTCAATATCTACATGGCACCTCTCGCCCACGTCGCACGACAACACAGCCTCAACATCATCTCCTACGCCGACGACACCCAGCTGATCATATCCCTCACCGAAGACCCCCACACCGCCAAAGCCAACCTCCACAGAGGAATGAAGGCTGTAGCCGACTGGATGAAGGACAGCAGACTGAAGCTGAACTCAGACAAGTCGGAGGTCCTCATTCTCGGACCCACCCCATCAGCCTGGGACGACTCTTGGTGGCCCACATTGCTTGGCACAGCCCCGGAACCCACGGACCACGCACGCAACCTGGGGGTCATCCTCGACTCCACTCTCTCCATGACCAGGCAAGTCAACGCCGTCTCCGCGTCCTGCTTCCACACCCTCCGTATGCTCCACAGGATCTTCAAATGGATCCCCCTCGACACGAGAAAAACCATCACCCAGGCCCTCATCACCAACAGACTCGACTACGGGAACGCCCTCTACTCAGGAACAACAAACAAGATCCTGAGACGACTCCAACGTATACAGAATACCTCGGCCCGTCTCATCCTTGACGTCCCCCACAGCAGCCACATCACACCCCACCTGAGAGGCCTGCACTGGCCCCTCATCAGCAAAAGGATCACCTTCAAACTCCTCATCCACGCACACAAAGCACTACACAACACCGGACCCACTTACCTCAACGACCGACTCAGCTTCCACACCCCCACCCGAAGCCTCCGCTCAGCCAACCTCGCCCTCGCCACAGTCCCCCACATCCGGAAAACCACCGCCGGCGGCAGATCCTTCTCCTACCTCGCCGCCAAGACCTGGAACACTCTCCCCACCATCCTACGGCAGATCCAGGACCTGCTGGCCTTCAGAAGATTTCTCAAGACCTGGCTCTTCGATCAGTAGCAGCCCCCCCTCCCCAGCGCCTTGAGACCCTCTCGGGTATGTAGCGAGCTTTACAAATGCTTTGATTGATTGATTGATTGATTGATAGCGCTAAACAAAGGACAAACAGAGTATACCCACCAACAAGACATGCTCGTTCGTTGTGCAGCCGCAGCATCATTGCTGACCCTTGAAAACGTGCATAGACATGGGAAATCAGCATGTTAGCAAGACACACCACAAGGGCATTTATAGAGTGGTAATGTTTACGGTTGCGATAGGCGACCTCCTGTGCCTGTGGTGGTACCAAAGCCACATGTGTCCCATCTATAGACCCAATTACATGGGGCATCCCTCCCAGGGCATAGAACTCACCCTTGACACCTGTCAACTGCTCACGAGTCGGAAAATGGATGAATTCATCCAGGTGCTCCAACATGGCTTCTAAAACATCATGCAGGACACGGCTGAACATGGTCTGTGACATGCCACCCACATCAGCTATGGTGAATTGAAACGTACCGGTGGCAAAAAAATGTAGGGCTGCCATCACCTTCATCTTGGGGGTCAGCGCAGTAGGATACCTGTGTCACGGTTGGAGGTGTGGTTCCAGCTTTGCAGTCAAGTTCTCAATCAACTGTTGCGAAAAGCGGTAACGTCTTATGCAGTCACGTTCCCTCATGGCACCCAGGTCTGGCATTGGTCGGGGGAGAGGCGGTGCCCTGCCGAAAATTGGAAGGAATAATGAAGAGTGAGTACATAACAACATCAATGTCAATTAACTGAGCACATGCTCAACTGCTACTACACATCTGCTAAATACAGAGTCTGGTCTGTGCAATACATCCAGGACACGTATGCCAGCCAGATCATACTCCTACGAAAAGCCAGCTACACCCGTTGATTGTCAAGTTCTACATGACATGGCCTGAAACTAGCTGTGGGCCAGTGTAAGTGAACAGCCAGAGACATCACAGGAGTGACATACATCCACATATCTGCATTTGAAGGATGTCATCTCATACAGACAGCTGGCGGCAAGTTAGACGCACAGGTCACATGTCATTGAAAATGTACGGATCACACACATTGCGATGAAGGGGTACACGTGACAAACGGAAACAGAGACATGGATACGGCGCAGATATGTCCTCATTTCTAAAAATCATCTTCGAAGCATCCAGACACACGTAACGTGTGAATCCACATGTGGCATGGTGTGCGTATATGTGTGCCATGCCCATCTACACACAGACACATGTTGGATGCAGCAACAGCAGATGCAGTTGGCGGAACACCAACAGCAAGCTCATGGGAACACATGACACACACAGGACATAGTCACATCGGGGCACGCTGGTACTTAGATGTCAGGTGTTAGTGTCCCTGTCCCTGGCATCAGGGGACAGTTGCAGGTGTTGGTGACTGTGCCATACCAGTGATGCAGTGCTTGACACGTTTGTACTACATGCACACATGTGCAAAGTGGGAAGGGGAAGTGTGCCACATACTGCCGCATCACACATGACATGTGTACACAGGGCATCACACATCTATTGTGCTAAAACATGAGGAGACATGTGCCATATCTTTGCCTGACACACCTATGCCCTGCACATGAAGGACTGCAATGACAATGACTTGATGTACAGCCGTGCACGAGTCTGACACCTCCATGCCTTTCGTGTGCGCCTCCTATCACCATTGTAAGCTGTGAAACGCCCCGTACACACGCTTTGAGGGCGTGTGAATGGTCCGTATCATTATATTGGTGTTTCCGCCAGAGTACGGGTGTGTGTACGGACCGTACACATGTACGTGTACAACCAGTGTGTACGTGTACGACCAGTGTGTACATGTCGGTGTACACACTGGTCGTACACGTACGTGTACGACCGTAGTACACGTACGTGTACACACTGGTCGTACACGTAGGTGTACACACTGGTCCTACATGTACGCGTACGACCGTAGTATACGTACGTGTACACACTGGTCCTACACGTATGTGTACACACTGGTCGTACACGTACGTGTCAAACGCACTGTGCAACTGGTGCCGTAGGGGTACGTGTGAAACGCACCGTACCTGTGTGTGGATTGCTAAATTACATAGGGACACATGAGGGACAAGTATTAGGGCCTAAATGCATGCTGGTTGTCATGGATACCGAGTTTCCAGTTCAAATTTTTCCATCAGGTGGCCTGTAAAAGTCAGTTGGCAACTAAATACAATGTTGCAAAGTGGTTGTTGACTTCACATTAGGCTCAAATTTTGAACCATGCAAAGGCACTCACTGGTGTATGTTTAAAGGGATTGGAGGAAACGTAGGATGCAAATGAGTCTGACCAATCACTCTGTACTCCTGCAAATGAAACAGCCCAGCAAGGCAGATATAAGTCAGCCAGAACCCATGAGAGGGCACTTGCCTGCACTACCTTCCAGTCGACACCACTGCTGCTGCCTGTGCTTCCTCTGGCACCATGTCAAGGTCTGTGGAGAGGGTCCAGCCATTCACCCAGGAGGAGAATGAGGCATTGCTGGATGTCATCCTCCCACAGTACACCAGCCTGTATGGGAGACCAGGGGAGCAGGTGAGTGCTGACTCCACTAGCTTTGACTGTGCACCTTTTTTGTGACTGTCACTTCTGGCATTGTGTCCAGGTGTGACAGACATGCAATGTTGTTTAGAGTGGGTCCCAGGGGGGGGAATGGCTTATGTCTCCCATGCAGAGCATGATGTAGTTCCTGTGTACACTCCTCACTTGCATTGTGCTTACTGTGACATTCACTGCATAGTGCATGGCACATTCAGCCTGCCCAATCCTTTGGGCCATTTTTGTTCTATAGTCCTGAGGTGATTCAGTGCCCCCCCCCCGGTGTGACAGGTGACTGTACCCACAGATGTGTGTGAGTTGAGTGGAGCTGTGGTGAGAGTGGTGAGAGTGTCCAAATGATGTGTATGCCCCCTGGACATTGATGTGTGTGAATGTTCCTTGTCATGTGGGTGAGTGTCTATGTGGAGTGTTGCACCACAGCTGCATGGAAGAGGCAACAGCTCTACCCATCTGATGTTAGAAGTAAGCTGTGCGGAGTGTCTGACTTGCTGAGCTAGCACCACACCTGTGACACCCCACAGGCAAGTGGCACATGTGCAGAGTGAGGTTTGTATCCACTGTTGCCAATGACAGGTGATTGATCTGTGCCTGTGTGTGTCTGTGTACTCTGCTGAGGTTGCGTCAGTGGCCTGGGGCATGTGACTGCTTGGAGGTGCTGTCCATCAGCCTGGTGTTGCATGTGATGCACAGTGTGTGCCATGATCAGGGAGTTTGTTGCACCCCTCATGCCACCTGTGTACTTTCAATGCCATGTAGTGCATTGGAGCTTCCACAGAGGCTAATGTCCCTATGACAAAGGTGCTAGTTGTTGCCAGCATACTATGCCCTGTTCAACATATCAAAGATGTTCAAATGTGTGTCTCTGTGACATGGAGCAGGTGTAGTGATGTTGTCTCACTTTGTCATCCTCACAGGTAACTGCCTACGAGAAGGGGAAGATCTGGAAGCGGGCCGTCAGGGCCGTGAGATCGGTGGAGGGTCGCAGTCAGCGCCTAGCCCAAGTGAGGAAACGCTGGCAGGACATCCGGTGCTGGCCCCGGAGGATCGCTCGGTGCCAGCTGAAGGACTCACCTCCACGCAAGCACGACGCCTGACCCACCAGATGAAGCGTGTCCTGGCGGTGGTCTTCCCTGACTTGGATAGGCGGTTACAGGAGTTGAAGCAGCAGGAAGGGGGTAGGCACATGTGTGTTTGTTGTGTGTCACCAGCTTTTGGAAGTGCTCAGTCGCCTGGATACACTGCGAGGGTTAATATGTGCAGTGAATATCCTGTTCCCCCAAGTCAACTGGTGCTGTTCTTCCTCCCTTCCCCTCCTTGACATGTGTTCCCTGGTCTGTGTGTAATCACTATTGCACATGGTCATCTAGGCTGCCAGTTAATCCAAGTGCACATTGCTTTCTGCATCATGTGGGGGGGGGTCTGAGACATGTGTTGTTACCTTGCCTGTGCCCTGTCCTGTTCAGTCATTTGGGGGTCCATATTAGTTGGCACTGATGCTGAGTCTCAACATAGAAGTGTGAGTTTTCAAATGAACAGACTTGCAGCATGCATGACCGATGTTGTGGCCTCAGACATGATGTGCATGAGTGGGAGATATGCATAGTGCCGGTACGGTAGCTCATGTTACAGTCAGATCAGTCCAGGACCATGGAGCAGTGTGCCCACTACAGTCCCCTAAGACACCCTTGCCTCGGAATCATGTGTGTCATCCAACACTGTGCCCATTCTCTGTGTGTTCAGCATAGGTTGGCCTCTGTGGCATTGTTCCCTGGCCTCGTTTGTATTTATCTAAAGAGTGCTACATGTGCCCATTGTACAGGCTGACCCCATTTGGCTTGTGCATCCTCACACTGGGCAGTGCCTGTGTGTCTATGTACAACTATCTATTGATGGTTGTTTGTCACAAATATGTTTTGGCAGCCTCACGAGGTGATGTGGAGTACATTTAGGAAATCTTGATGCACATTTTTGTAAACCCAGATTAAGAGGTGCAACTTCTTGATCTGTCTCAATCACATTGTCTCAGGTATGGGGGGTTTGTGCGGGCAAGGCCTACATGTCCAAACCTTATGTCTCCTTGCCAGGTCTGACCTGTGTGTGATAATTGTCTGGACAGACACTCAACATGCAGTGACCCAGTCATGTTGGGCAGGGTTTAATGTTTGTGCTTTGCAGCATGTGTCAAAATTTTAAATACATGGGTCATGCTCATCCATTTTTGCCACCAGTGTGTGGTCGAGATGCTATGTAGTTTGGTCTGTGTGTGCTGACATCTGTGTGGACATTCTTGGTTCCCATGAGGGTGTCTCCTCAGTGCAGGTGCTCCTTATCCCGACACAATTGCAGGCCCCTTAGCTAATGCATTGTCCTGTGTTTGGACATGTGTCCCACTCCACATGACAGGCAGTGGGTCAGATGTGTTGCCAACTGTGTCATCATGGTACGGATGGCCATGTGACAGGTGGCATGATTCAAGTTGTTAGTCAAGAAGTATTGTACCTTGGCACTCACTACACTTGTCAACATGTCTCAATTTTTCATATGCTTGACTTTGCTGTTTTGTTGTGAAGGACAATAATGTGCCTGCATGACAGATGTCTCCCAGGGAAGTGCAAAAGAAAGTACCTTTACACTTTCCGGGGACACGCTGGCACATTTTAAAGAATGGCACAGTTTGATTACCACTTGTTTTCTGATTATACATATCCATGTTCCCACAGTGTGTTTGCATTTGGGTAAGTCCTTGGTTGTTGGTGATACCAACTTACGAGTGTCAAGTCATCCAGACCACCCTGGTGCCATGTATATGTACTTACTGATACCCCATTTCTGATTGACAGTGCTTTATTTTAATTTGGCTGGCAGCTCATACAATGACTGTGTAAATGTAGTTTTGTGTGCACCTCCTTGTGTGACTTCTGTTATACAGGCACATGTGTGTTCTGTTCACAAAGTGGCACATTCACACATTCTAAACATGTACATTGTGTAAAGTGCTGTGAGTCCCAAGGGGTCACAATGTTATTCGTTTGGGTTTCAAAAGTACTCACAGGTCTCTGAGTGTGGGGACACCTTCAGCATTGAGGTCTGTTGTTTGGCCTTGGGTGCACCAATACTGTTTCGTTCACAGTGAACAAGAGGGGGCATGCCTTCATAGTCTTGCTGTGCTCAACTGTTCCCAGACACTAGCTTCTCAGTATAATTCGATATCAAGATATTTGCTGTTGTGTCATAATCTCCATTGTTTCCAAGTGCCATGGTGGGTCAACCAACTGGGGAGTGCAGGGTTACATATGTGCGGAGTATTCTAGATGTTACTCATGATGCATTTCCTGATATGCACTGTGGCATTTTTTGTTTGGACTCATGTGTAAGATGTATACAGGTGACTGATTATTTTCTGTATCTTCACCTTGCCCACAGCATCATCGGAGGACACCGAGGGAGACACCTGCACGGACCTGGAGGAGGGATCCAGCACCGCTGCCACCACTGCTGGCGAGTCTGCGGGAGCAAGTGGCACGGAGGGTGAGGGGAGTCAGGCGGAGGACCTGTCTAGTGGCAACACTGACTACGATGCTGACGGGTCCAAGGCTGAGCTCCTCGAGGGGGCGGAGGCTGCTACAACACCTGGCAGCAGAACCACATCTGTCACCGCCCCCTCCAGTCCCATCACCGCCCTCTCAGTTGCTCCGGTCCCTTCTGTCCGTGCTAGGCAACACCGTGTCTCCTTCGTGCCAGGCACCGCACCCCCTGCCCCTGTCCCCCCTGCTGCCCTCACTGCAGAGTCTGTGGACATTCTGCGGCAGTTGTAGGTTGGCCAGACATCGATGCTGAATGTCCTCCATGGCCACACCAGAATGATGACACAGATGGTGTCGTACATGGAGGGCATGTCATCAGCGATGTCTGACCAACGGATGTTGCTGAGGTCCATGGACTCTTCACTGACGGCAGCAGTGAGTCTCCTGCAGCGCTTCGTCCCCCCCCTACACCTGCACCATCCACACTTCCCATGCCTGTCCCAAGCACACCCAGACATTCCCAAGCACGCACCCCACCAGACACAGGCAGCACACCAACACGTAAGGGCAAGCGCAAACCTCCTGGCACGCACACACTGGGTCTAGGGCACACAGGCATACACGCAGCCACAGTTCGGGTCTGCATGCCGCACTACCCAGTCCCTCCAATGGCACTCCCCTCGGCTCCCCTACCACACAATCTGACAAGGAGTCCTACTTGGCTGTGCTGGGCCTCAGCCCCTCTGGCTCACCAGCCCGCAAACGGGAACAGCACTCCACGGGTAGGGGAGTTGAGTCCCCCCTGTCCACCCCCTCCCCCAGCAGCGCTGCACCCCGTCACTCCGCCCCCCCCTCCTTTGAGCCTGTGTTTTCTTCGGGTGCAGGGGATACGCTGGATGACCTGGCAGCAGTGTGCAGTGCCGAACTGACCTCCACCTTTGGCGCTTCCCCACCCCCTGTGGTGGAGGCGTCCGTCCCTGCACCTACCACACCTACCCTTACACCTCCTGTCCCTGTGGTGCCTGGTCCTTCCCCACATGATGCCCCCCCCAGTCGACGAACCTGAGGGTTCTAATGTGCAGGCAAGCTAGGGTAGACGCGTGGCCATGTGTCCCCCCCAAGGACTTCTGCTCTGGACCGGCCACGTGCCTTTGTAAATAGTGTCCTTTTATAATTTTTCATTTAATGCTGAATAAAGCATTTTCTTTTCACTTTGAACACTATTGCATTTCAGGTATTGATGTGGGTGCTGATGCTCCAGGAGTTGGGGTTGTGGTAATGTGTTATGTTTCAGGGAAATGTTGTAGTCTGATGCTCATGGGGTGGCCCATGGTATCTGCGTGCCATCACAAGGTCTCTGCAAATAATCTTTGGTCGTGTGTGCTATTTGTGTTTGGAGACATTGTCCCAAGGAGTGTTCCTTCCTCTGTGGCACCTGCCATCTTCCCTGCAGGGAGTTGCACAATTGTTGTGCTGACCTCTGTCTACATTTCCTTTGTTGGTGACGGATCCCTTCAACTATGGCCATGCCTGCTCAGCAATGTCTCCGGCTGCATCGTCTGTGCCATCCTTGCTAGTCACTGTACTTGTGTATTGAGTATGTTGTAAAGCCTTCATGGGGAAATTCACCATTTTCCGCACTATGCATGTGTGTTATCCCAGCCTAGCACACAATTGGTACTTGTTCTGCAGGGTATTTGGGCACCTGACTGACAATTGTTGGCATTGTATCTGTGGGAACTCCACCCTATTCCTTCCATGAGAGGCAACATCTTGGTGGCTGTCCCAGCACCTGTACATTCCTATCAGTCCTGGGATGTGCGTGACAGTGTGTGTTCCCTTTGGCTCTCTTAGTTTAGTAGGCATTGACATGACTATACAGTCTTGTGGCATGATCTCTGTGTGTGTATTGTGCTGCATCCGCCAGGGTTGGGTATGCATGTGTCATTTGTCCTCACACCCACATGTGTTGTGTCATGCAGTGGGGGAAAGACATCCATCCTCATGGGAGTGGGACACTGGTGTCAGTGATGTGTTGTTATGGCACTATCAACATAGTCGAAGATTAGGGATGCGTACATACACCCATGGAGTTGTGGTCATCTGATCATGATGTACACACCCCCATGTCTCTGTCCACTGCTGGGAGTGATAGGCACCCACCCCCATGTCTATGTCCACTGCTGGGAGTGATAGGAAACCCACCCCTCACATGTCTCTGTCCACTGCTGGAAGTGATAGGCACCCACCCCCATGTCTCTGTCCACTGCTGGGAGTGATAGGCACCCACCCCTCACATGTCTCTGTCCACTGCTGGGAGTGATAGGCACCCACCCCTCACATGTCTCTGTCCACTGCTGGGAGTACTCTGCACCCACCCCTCACATGTCTCTGTCCACTGCTGGGAGTCCTCTGCATCCACCCCTCGCATGTCTCTGTCCACTGCTGGGAGTGAATGGCACCCACCCCTCACATGTCTCTGTCCACTGCTGGGAGTGATAGGCACCCACCCCTCACATGTCTCTGTCCACTGCTGGGAGTGATAGGCACCCACCCCCATGTCTCTGTCCACTGCTGGGAGTGATAGGCACCCACCCCTCACATGTCTCTGTCCACTGCTGGGAGTGATAGGCACCCACCCCCATGTCTCTGTCTACTGCTGGGAGTCCTCTGCACCCACCCCTCACATGTCTCTGTCCACTGCTGGGAGTCCTCTGCATCCACCCCCATGTCTCTGTCCACTGCTGGGAATACTCTGCACCCACCCCTCACATGTCTCTGTCCACTGCTGGGAGTGATAGGCACCCACCCCCATGTCTCTGTCCACTGCTGGGAGTACTCTGCACCCACCCCTCACATGTCTCTGTCCACTGCTGGGAGTGATAGGCACCCACCCCCATGTCTCAGTCCACTGCTGGGAGTGATAGGCACCCACCCCTCACATGTCTCTGTCCACTGCTGGGAGTGATAGGCACCCACCCCCATGTCTCTGTCTACTGCAGGGAGTCCTCTGCACCCACCCCTCACATGTCTCTGTCCACTGCTGGGAGTCCTCTGCATCCACCCCCATGTCTCTGTCCACTGCTGGGAGTACTCTGCACCCACCCCTCACATGTCTCTGTCCACTGCTGGGAGTCCTCTGCACCCACCCCTCACATGTCTCTGTCCACTGCTGGGAGTCCTCTGCATCCACCCCATGTCTCTGTCCACTGCTGGTATTCCTCTGCACCCACCCATCACATGTCTCTGTCCACTGCTGGGAGTGATAGGTACCCACCCCTCACATGTCTCTGTCCACTGCTGTGAGTGATAGCCACCCACCCCCATGTCTCTGTCCACTGCTGGGAGTGATAGGCACCCACCCCCATGTCTCAGTCCACTGCTGGGAGTGATAGGCACCCACCCCTCACATGTCTTTGTCCACTGCTGGGAGTGATAGGCACCCACCCCCATGTCTCTGTCCACTAATGGGAGTGATAGGCACCCACCCCCACATCTCTGTCCACTGTTGGGAGTGATAGGCACCCACCCCTCACATGTCTCTGTCCACTGCTGGGACTCCTAGGCAGACACCCACCCACCCACCCGCACCCTTGGTGCTGGACACTGCTGTCCTGGCCATGAACACACCCCAATATACTGGTTATATGCTGCACCAGGCCCTAAGCCAACATTCGTGGCCTTGTGTCACTAATGTACTGGTGCCCTAGGGGTACGGGTGATGCGGTCCGTACCCCCGCATTCATAGGTTGGGTACGGTCCGTACCACGCGTACCCCTACATCACCACTACAATGGTGGTACGGGCCGTACCCACGCCCTCAGAGCGTGTGTACGGCCCGTACCACGCGTACCCCTACATCACCACTACAATGGTGGTACGGGCCGTACCCACGCCCTCGGAGCGTGTGTACGGTCCGTACCACGTGTACCCCTACATCACCACTACAATGGTGGTACAGGCCGTGCCCACGCCCTCAAAGCGTGGGTACGGCCCGTAGCACCACTGTAGTGGTGATGTAGGTGTACGGGCCGTACCCACGACCTCAGAGCGTGCATACGGCCCGTACCACGCGTACCCCTACATCACCACCACAATGGTGGTACGGGCCGTACCCACGCCCTCAGAGCGTGTGTACGGCCCGTACCACGCGTACCCCTACATCACCACTACAATGGTGGTACGGGGCGTACCCACGGCCTCAGAGCGTGTGTACGGCCCGTACCACCATTGTAGTGGTGATGTAGGTGTACGGACCGTACACACGCCCTCAGAGCGTGTGTACGGCCCGTACCACGCGTACCCCTACATCACCACTACAATAGTGGTACGGGCCATACCCACGCCCTCAAAGCGTGGGTACGGGCTGTACCACCATTGTAGTGGTGATGTAGGGGTACGCGTGGTACGGGCCGTACACACGCTCTGAGGGCGTGGGTACGGCCCGTACCACCATTGTAGTGGTGACGGGTACGCGTACGCGGGGATTGGTGGACACGCCCCCCGAAGTATCCAGACCCTGGAAGTAATGTATGGACAGTAGATGTTATTTTTAAAATTAGGTAGAGGTTATGTTTCCTGCCCCTCGCCCCCCCTTTGCCCCTGGGTGTTGTGCTGACCTTCTGCGGCGTGCGCGGCGGTTTCGGTGCACCAGGTCGTAGGCTAGGAGGGCCAGGATGACACGTAGGATGGGGTCCATGGCTGTCCGCCGCGTACCACTGCTCCTTCTTCGCGTCGTCCTCAATTTCCCTGGAGTTTTTGGCTGCCGTAAAAAATGATCCGTGCGGAGTGACGTAGGCACGAATCGTACTTGCTGGTCCGTAGAACGCTGCCTGACTCCATCCGGACGTCACGTACGCGATGTCCCGGATCGGAATTGTGGGTATTTTTTCGCCGCACGTAGGTTTTTTACGATTCGTACGGAAATGGTATTTCTGTACGAATCGTACTTGCTGGTTTGTAAGGAGGACTTCCCGGGTACGAGTCGTACGGAGAATACGCTCCGTACGACCATTCGTACCCGGGTTTTACAGGATCGGAATCGGCACCTAAATGTTAGGTAACCCTGTTTTTGGATGCTTCTGGTAGCTTGCACCTAAACTTCCATAACTTTTTTTCAACACATGGTATGCATGCCAAATTAGTGTCCTTGTTTCCAACATTCTTGGGATTCTAACAGTAAGAGTTTGCAGATTTCCCTGAAGTAAACTGAGAAAATAGCCAAAATATAGCTATTTTTTTGTTTTTCATGGGGAAAAATGGGGAAAAGTGCTGTGCAAAAAAACTTATTTTTTTAGATTCGCATCAATGAAAGGTGTGCTCTGCTAAGGTCACTATCTTCTCAGCTTTCAGGAACAAGCAGACATGTATAAAGAAATGTAAACACTGTTTTTGCATTTTTCTAAGCAGCAGTCAATTTTTCCTAATTTTTGTGGTTTCAACCTGCTAGCAGTTTGGGGTGGAAATAGGTGTAAAACCCCTGGACGATCCCAGAAAAGTGTATATTACTGAATAGATTCTGATTTCAGCAAGCAGACATTTGTGTTCTCACAATGAAAACAACTGTTGAAACAAAAAAAAAAAAATACGTAGAATTAAACAGGCATTTCTGACACCATTTTCATCTGTAATTTCTTGTCACAATCGTTGATGTACAGAAGCAAGTATATATATCACTATGACAGACCCTTTTGGTCTTGGGGATATGTGGTGTTTGCAGATTCTCCAAAAACACTATACCCAGAGCCAACAGTGGAGCTGAACCTTACAATGATTTTTTATTGTTTGACGACTATACAGCAATTCACTCAGTAAAATATAAGGGATGGAAAATGGGGTTGAAGGAAGCCTATGTATTTCTGATATGTGCACATGAAACTCAGTTTAGGAACAGTGGTTGTTTGTACACCTTTAAACTTGTAGTGACCTATACTATCCTGTGATTGCATCCTCAAATTTCTTATCACTTGGAGCTCCCACACAACTTTTAATAAATACAATACCCCACTTGTGTGGGTAGGCCTTGCATTTGGTAAAGGAAAGACTCCAAAATGTAACATGGTCAGTTCAAATTTTTTCCACTTAAAACCGACCCTTTTTTGCAATTTAGGTAGGTGTCAAATTTGGGCCTGAAATTGGCCGCCACCCAGCTAAACCTATCAAACCTACTAAAATCTCACTAAGGACTCCCATTATCCCTAGTTTGCTCTGTTCCTGTTGCGAACACTAAGCCAAGCCTCAAAAGTGGGTTAGACATTTTTATTGCGAAAAGTAGGGAAACGTTGGGTAGTAGGAATTTTGTTGGTCACTGTAGATTTCAGTCACAGAAATGTGATGAAAATGTATGATTTTAAGCAATGTTTGAGACTTTCAGTGCACTGCATGGTATAATACCCTTGTGCCCACCATTGAAGGTGCTCCAGAATAGTTTTGGCAGAATATGTTGGGAAACATCTTACCAACATAATATATGGAGGATCGGCTTATGCTCACTTCTGCTCCATAGCGCTGGGAAACCCTCGGGCAGCTACGCGCTCTATAAGACCTATAAACATAAACATAAACATTTGTCAGTACATGCTAGAGGCATTCTTTGGACCTTTATTGTACTATAATTCTATATACCCACAAATCGGAATCTGCCACTCCCTGCAGCAGTGATCAAATAGGTGGGCTAAGAATGCACCCCAAAAATCAGGGTTCTCCTTCATTACTGCAACTAATATTCGATCTGGGCCCGTTACTGCCAAATATCTTGACTTTAGTTGGGTTATTCTAGGGAAGACGGTCAGTTGCTTTGTCTCTTTTTCTTGTAAATATGATCAAATGTGCTCTTCTCAACAGAAGGAGTGCCTCTTACTGTCTTTTGAAGAATGCAAGTCTGAGAAGTTATTGTACCACTCTTGTTAACGGATGGCTATAGATAAGAGTCGTATTTACTAGACATTATAATGAGCAGGTATATGCCCAAATGTATACAGAGTTTTGACACTGCTATAATATGTAGGTCATGCCCTAATAAATCAGTCATTGTCTTTCTTGCAGCTGCTATGTATCCGGTCCACTTCCTCTGCAGAGCCTAAATAATTTAGTTTAGATGTTTTTTTAAGTTTGCTTACTGTTTCCGAGTTAGTGTATTAATTGCAATGGAAGAATAGCCATCAGTTTTATCTCTTAATTTATAAGAGGTGAATTTCTGCCTAGAAGATAAACTTTCTTGCTTGATTTTCTGACAAGAATTATTCATACACGTTTCAAAATGTGTTATTATGTTGCCATTGTTTTTCAAAAATAGATTAATACAGGGGTATAACATTCTGAACAGGGAAGTAATATGTTTTTTGGGACCATTGAATAAAAACTGGAGATTTTTGTATCTACAGGTCCTCCACACCTAGATTCCATTCTGGGCTCTTTTTAACTTGATCCAGTGCCTGCTGGTACCTTTTTTGTATATATATTTTTGTTGGAATTTAAAAGAATGTACAAAACACATCATGATTTGTATTCATGATACATGCTATCAAACATATGTGTTAATCCAGCATAGACAAAATAATGTTCTCTGTCCATGAAAAAACTGTTGTCTAATTCACATGACAGCATGCAATCCCATCATATTTTACCGCTAAATTCAGTGACAGCCTAGATAGCAAAAAGGAAAACATTAAACAATAAACAGTCCCCCCCCTTCCTGTAAATCGTGTCAAGTCTGCTCGCTGTGATCACCAGTAGCTCTAACATACTTATGTTAATCAGGTGACGGGGCTTGCCTGTCTGGGCGTCCACCTGAGTTATCCTCCAGGGTATTGTCCCTCATGCTACTCTGCTGGGTGGGCTGTCCCTGACTGTTCTGACAGTCCATTATCATGGATGCCCAGGCTAGTCTGTCATCCTCAACCTTTTCATCCTTCCTCACAAATCTCATCCGAACCAATTCCGCTGTTGCCCACTCATTCGTGTCCCGTAACCAGTCTAAATGTTTCTGAGGTTGTGGTCGCACCCAGGCAATTACGATGCACCTCTTGGCCAGCACCAGTCCCAGGTGCACAAAGCGTCTGCTCAGTTTTTTGTTTTTTGGTAAGGGTAACAGGCCAAGTAATACTGTCTTTATGTCCCGTGAGATGGTCCACCCCGTGGCCTCCCCCAGACTCTCTAAGACCTTTTCCCAGTAGGGTTGCAGTGTGAGGCATTGCCAAATCATGTGAAGGAAGTCTGCCCCTTGTGTGGTGCACCTAGGACTATATTGGGGTATATTATATGCAGCATGCGTGGGGTTAAGTACTCCTGATGTATAACACTATAGTGAAGTAATTTAAAATGAGCATTCGCATTCATTTCGTGTACTCCCACATGCACCTTTCGCCATTCCGCCCCTGTCATGGGCTCCTCTAAGATCGCATCCCATTTCTGCTGAAGGCCCAGTGGCTCTCTCAGGAGATCCTCTCTTAATGTTCTACACAGATGGGAAACAAGTTGTCTACCCTGTACCATCTCTATCATCGTCCGGAGAACATTAGTGACGGGTGGCTCATCTGGGAAATTATGCCAGAGCTCCAGTGAGACACTCGATATTTTACTATATTGTAAGAATTGGCCTGGCCCCAAACCAAACTCGGTTTGTGCCTCTTTACGAGTTAGGAAGTGTCCCCCGTTATAAAGGTCCCCCATCAGTAGACAACCCCCCTCTTTCCAATGGCCAACTGCCATGAAGTCTGCAATTGTGGCAAATGGTCGGACCGCCCATAGAGACAAATCCGGTGCATATGGGGCATGCTGGACTACCCATCTTATCGCTTGTTCCCAAAGTATTGCCACATGTTGTATCACATATGGGTGATTGTCGAGGATCGATGACCCCTTTAGCTAAAAATTACCAGGAATGTATTCACATAATTTATCGTATTTATAAGTATCTGTCAATCACATGCATATGCCCTGTAAAGCGCTCTAAAACCCGTAAGAGTCTTGTTCGCGCTATACAAAACTGTTAAAATTAAAATAAAAAATAAAATATGTCCCGGCCGGTAGATCTTTCTCCCAATTGTCTTTGTCGTTGAACCAGTGTACTGCATATTGAAGTTGAGATGCCATAAAGAACAGGTCCAATCGTGGAACTTCAAGTCCACCCCCCCCTCCCATGTCCCAGTAGCGTCGTCAGTCTTACTCTTCGCCTTTTTTTCCCCCACAGGAGAGTGCCAATTAGGGCTTCCAAGGTAGTAAAGTATGACCTCGGTATCACATAAAAGGAGTGTTGCAGTATGTAGAGACATCGCAGGAGTATAATAATTTTAACGATTGCAATACGTCCCATAAGCGAAAGTGGCAAATAAGCCCAAAAGCGTACTGAGCCCTGCAGTCCCCCCACAACACGGCCTAGATTGTCCACATGAAAGGTATCAGCGGAGTTGGTCAGTCGTATCCCTAAGTATCTCTCCCCCTCTGCAGCCCACGGTAGGTCTATGTCGGGCCATAATTCCGTCTGGAGCATGGCCAGCCTGCCCATCGGGATCACCTTAGATTTGCAGAGAATAATATGTAGCCCCAAAAGTTTGCCAAACTACTGCAGCTCCTGTAGTAGTACCAGGATAGATCTCTCTAGCTGCCACAGGTAGACCAACGTGTCATCTGCGTACAGCGATATCACATGATTGGTGTTAGCCAGTTTTATTCCCTGGTTATCCATTACCGTTCTTATGCGGATTGCCAGTGTTTCCAGAGCGATCGCAAGAAACAAGGTTGACAACAGGCACCCCTGTCTGGTCCCTCTACTCAGTTTAATCTGTCTTGAAACAGTCCTGCTCACCCGTATACTGGCAACAGGTGCCACATAGAGTAGCTGAGCCCATTTAAGATACTGAGCGCCGACCCCCATGCGACCCATAACCTGCGACATACATGGCCACTCCACGGAGTCAAACGCTTGTTTGATATCGATATCGAGGGACACAACCTCATTATCGGAATCCGCCAGGCTAGAGGCGTACCACACATGTGCCAATCGCCTTAAATTATAAGAAGTATTCCATCTAGGGATAAACCCTGCCTGATCAATGTGGATCAGACCCCTCATGAATGGGAGAAGCCATGATACCGCTCAATATCTTTACATCTATATGCAACAGGGATATGGGCCTGTATGAACCCGGCAAATCTGGATCCTTATCCTTTTTTGGGTTCATAGCGACTAGGGCTTCGCTCATGGTAGTCGGGAGAGAACCCTTCTGCAATGCTTCATTGTGCACTTCCAGCAGTCTATCCACCAATATTGGTACACAACACTTATAAAACTCTGAGCCCAGACTCTTTGCTGGTTTAAGACGTCTCTTATGGCCCTATTTATTTCCTCTTAATAATTTCCTCATTAGTAATTGGGGAGCCCAGCGTCTCCTGCTCATCTGTGGTAATGTGACATAACTGTATTGTATCTAGGTAATGGGTCAAGTGTCTTGGCTCCGCTCCCTCACGGCAGGTGTATAAGTTTTAGAGATGTGTCGCCAGGCTGTCCGCGATGGCCCTTTGTGTATATTGTAGTGTTCCCTCTGCAGTACGTATCTGCAGTATAGGGGTAGCTGATTTCTCCTGTCTTACCAGACGTGCCAGTCTAGTCCCGGTCCTATCACCCTCTCTAAAGGTTCGTTGTCGATATGTTGTGTATACATATTTTTCCAACCTACGAAGATCTATCATAAGTAGCTCCTTAGTGTCAGTCCACTCTTTCAATTTCTGGGGGTCCATGCTAAGTTCCATCTGCAGTTTCCCCAACCTGGATTCTTGGACAGCTACCATCTCTTTCCAGCTGAGTCCGCACTCCATACACAGTTTTGATGCAACTGCCCCGGATGGCTACTTTCATAACCTCCCATTCGGTGGCTCGGCTTGAAGCTCATTCCCAGTTTTCCCAGAAGTAGTCTCTAAGTACCGCAGACACCGTAGCCACAGAAGGGGGATCTGTCAGTGCCACACTTTTCAGCCTCCACAGAAGTATATCAGACCCGACCTGCCTAGCTCCCAACTCCAGCAATACCAGGGAGTGGTCCGACAGATATCTCGGTTGATATGTTATTCCCCCTACAGATTGACCCAAATCAGAAGATAAAAACCAGTAATCCAGTCTACTGAAAGTGCCTGTGACTGGGGTATAACAGGAGAACTGTTTCGTGGTGAGATGATGTTCCCGCCATACATCGCTAAGTCGCAGCCCTTGCCATATGCCCTGGAGCACCAACGTCATCTTTGTCTTTGTATGCATTCTAGGGGGCTCCCAGTCCCTATCTAACGATCCGTCCATTACACAATTAACAACCCCAGTCAATATTAGTGGAGCCCCATGGTATGGAGAGCCACCTCAAATAGATCAGTAAAAAAGGAAGAATTGTCATCATTCGGGGTATAGACATTTATAATACATACTTCTGAGCCATCCAATCTCCCATGCAATATAACATATAACATATCACCCATCAGCATCAGTCACATGATGTCAACTTTTGAACGGGACCACTGGTGCCACCCAAATGAGGGTACTCCTTACAAACCCAGAGTAGTAGGTGGCGTAAAGCTGCCCATCATCTTTTTCTCAAACATTTGTTGATTGAGTCACCCCAAATATGAGTTTCTTGGAGACATGCCACCGACACCGTATACCTCTTTAAGTAGGCAAAGATTTGTCTATGCTTGTCAAAGGTAGAAATGCCCCGTACATTCCATGTAAGTAACTTAGTCATGGGGATGCCAAAGCACACTCCCATCAGCACTTCTCCCGGGATAATCCCCCCCATATTTCGTGAAGGTGAGCGGTGTCTTCCACCTATACAACCACTGGTAATCTTCAAGCTGTTCTTCATGAAGGAAGGTCTGGTTATCCCAATACTGAACTACCCCATCAACCCCCCACCCCTTGTGCAATATCACATTTCCCTCCCTGGCAAACCCATGCTCTCTGAAGGTATGTAGATGCTGCCCCATTTCCCTGTATTGTACCATCAACATATTCAAACTAGTACAACTATAGAAAACAACATCACAGTCGTGCACATTACCCCCCACCACGCCCTGTTCCAAATAAGTGAGTGATGAGCCACTGAGGTGTGAGGCCAAGCCTCCAACTCCATCGACAGGCACCAATCACTAGGGGGGCATGCCCCCATCATCCAATACAATGTGTGTGAAAAAAACAAAAATTTCGTAATGCAATCAATCTTCCCGATTGCACTTCTAACCCCTTAATAGGTCAGTCTTACCAATCAGTAGTGTCCACTAATGTTTCAAATCAAATGTCCCCATTACTGTCCTGTATCAGACATCACCGTCCTTGCTCACGTTACTGTTTGATGGGCGTCCAGGCATCAAGGCCCTCGAATCTGGAACAGCATCAGAGGCCTGCAGGGTCCCAGCCAGGCAAACTCTTATCATACTGGGGCTGCGACTCTTGGCGCTATCCTGGGCGTGTTTCTGTAGTCGGCGTGTTCCGGGAGCCAGGTTTGCTAGGCGTTATCATGGAGTGGACAAACAGAGGCCCAGAGGGCCATGCGCATCCAGTCAGTCGCTTCTCCTGCTGTGAAAAAAAACAGTGCTTTGCCATTATGTTCCACTCTCAGTTTGGCTGGGTAGAAAAGATTTATATTTAAGATTCAGATCCCGCAGATGTCACTTCACGGGCAAAAAGAGCATCTTTGTTCCTACACTCACGGGGTGTAATCTGGATATATCCCAATCTGGTGGCCCTCATAAAGTAGCTGGACTTTATTACGACATAAATGCAGTATGAAATCTCTATCTCAGAAATTGAGAAAGCGGGCTATGATGGCTCTGGGAGGTGACCCTGGTTTGGGGGGGGGCATAAGCATCCTATGTACCCTCTCCAATGTGAAAGACTTTGAGAGCCCCCGGGGGGCCGAGACATCCATCAGCCACTCTTCCAGGAACAACTCCGTAGATGGACCTTTCAGCCTTTTCCAGAAATCCAATAAAGCGGAGGTTAGTCCTCCGGGACCGTCATTCTGCTTCTTCAGCCTGATTGTCTAGGCGCACTATTTTTCTGGAGGGTGATCACCATGTCTCTGAGGTCATGCAGCTCTGTCTGCATTGTGTCCACTGTCTGCTCCGTCGTCGTGACCCTCTCCGATATTTTCCGCAGGTCGCAGCGAAGAAGATTAATGTCAATAGCGACCGATTCTATCGTATTCTTCAGTTCGTCACTTGTAGCATGGATTGCTGAGAGTATTTCTGCGATATATATGGGGGTCTGTCAGCAGCTTGTGTCATATCTTTCGGTTCCTTGGTTATTGGCTTCGCTGAGGGTCTGTGATCCATATTAAGCGGTTGGGCATAATTGGATATCTTATTGGTCTGAGCTGCCTTGCCTCCTTTGTCTTTCGCCATCATGCGCCCGGGGGTGCAGCTCAAGGAGAGTGGGCCCAAATCTATGGCCGGGTTTTTCTGTATGGCTTCAGCCTCGACAGTGCAAGGCATTGGTGTCAGTCACCAACACCTAATAACCGTTGTTTTTCAAATCTTCCCTTAGTGTCTGCACCATATTAGGGGAATTCCAGCAGCTGCAAGACTATTGCTTCAGGGGATGTTCAGCCTCCTTTGAGCAGGACTCCCAGTCTGGATCTTTCTGCTATCCTGGAGCCTCGCACAGATCCGGCCCCGGGTTCTTGATGTGGTTTGATACAAGCAAACACAACAAGAGTCGGCCTCTGTATGGCAGTGTTCCAACCTCCCGTACTAATAACCCCCAAACTCAGGCACTGTTGGACACTCCTATTTTTGGCTGTATTGTCGCAATGTGTCCAAACCCCGTAGGGGGTGACCGTGTTCTCAGCCAGAATAAGTTCAGGCCTCTGAGGATTGGGCACCAGCCCGCTAGATGTCCGCCACTATGGTCCGATCGTAACAGGGCCGCCGCAGCACAGGGATCAAGGTGTTGGGTAGCCGAGACCCACAAGCAGCGCCGGGCTTCCGTAGGCCTCTAAAGCGAGCAGTTCTCCCACAGGCCGCTCTGCTCGTACCTGCATCACAGATGCTCCTCTCATGATGATCAGGGTGGTGGGAGTCACAGGGAGCGTCCAGCACAGCCTCAGTCCCCACAGGTCGCGGCCTAAGACTAGAGAGCTATCATTCCTTACCACCGGCATCCGACCTCACCAGTATGAGGAGGTCTGGGAAAATGGCCGCGCAACTCCGGCATCTTAAGGGGAGGGAGTTGAACTGTATGCCGTCTTATGGAGTCCCCAAGCTCAATGTGCAGGGTCCCCCCACATAGATGAAGGGGGTCAGAGAGTTGGTCGGGCGTGGATTGTCAGTTTTCCACCGCCAGGATGTTATCGGATAAAGAGATGACGGGAGCTCCGGTGAAACAAGTCTATTCCGCCATCTTTCTTGGACACACCCCCTCCTGCTGGTAACTTGTGTGTGTTTTTTTTACACGTGGTATACTTTCGCATTCAACTTTACCAGACACATTACATCAGATTTTTATTACAAATACACTTTTTGTCGTCAAATAAAAATGAGGTCTCAATTTTCCAATTTCACCTTCCCTGATCTTGTCCTGGGCCTCTTTTTCTCATGTTCAGGATTGCCATCTCCAGCACCTTCATCCTCAAATTTCTCTTCTAACACAACTCTGCTAGCGAGTTCTGCACAGCATCATACAATGAAACACTGGAATACCTTCTAGGGTTTGATCTGGCTCAGAATCCATACCTTCCCTTACTGCGACGTTGTGGTCTCGGCCAACTTCAGTTTTTGACAGCCCTGCTAAAGCTGATGAGAGACCCTCGATATTTAAATCTTCACATCAATTATATGGACATCAACAAAGCCCTATTATTATAAAGGCAAAATCTCACATAATTAGCTAAATTCACATGTCCTGGATATTGTGAACTGTTTTGCAATTTTTATGTAATTTCGAGTAATTACTGCCTGCAAGAGATTGGGTCGAGAAGAAAATGAATACTATTAGTAATTTATTTCCTACCCTAATGTCAACCAATAGCTTTATGAAATGTACTCTTGAATAGCTCCTTCACTTAGAAAAGGAGCAAAAGTTAGGCAATTAATACAGATTTCCTAGAAAAACTCTGCTTGGTCAGATGAAATAAAAAAAATGCCACTGTCTTGAAAATAGCTACATTCTCTGCCCATTGTGTTTGCCATTGAGTACAAGTCAAACTGCCTCTGCTACTCATGGAGATCTGGCTTCACAATTAACAAATTATCAACTGCAGGATCTGTTTTACTGTTAAAATTAGGACTTTAAAGTTGTTGTTGGACTTGGTCCTTTCTGCAGGGTCATCCCCAAACTTTTTGCCTTCACCCATCTGTTTTTGCTTAATTAGTTTTTGTTGGCCTTAGGATACTGCACACTTTAACACTGCTAACCAGTACTTAATTGTGCTCTCTTCTCTAAACATAGTAACATTGGCTTACACCCAATTGGCACATTTAAGTTACCTGTGACTCCCTAGTAAAGTGGTACAATGTGTACCCAGGGCTTGTCGATTAAATGCCACTAGTGGGCCTGAACCACTTATTTTGCCACTCACATAAGTAGTCCTTCAAACATGTCCCAAGCCTGCCATTGAAGCCTTGTGTGCAGTTTCAAACTGTCATTTTGACCTGGTAAGATAAAGATCTTGCCAGTTCTTTATTACAAATAAGACACCCCTAGGGTAGACCCTACACAGACTATATGTCAGGACGCAGTTAATTTAAAAAGTCAAACATGTACTTCTTCACTAAAGTGAGGCCTACCTCTCCTGTAGCATAACATTGGGTTACCTTACTACATTTTATAAGTGAGAACTTTCAATTGGAAACAGGTGAGAAAGTCGAGTTTTCTCTCTAAAGAAATAGAATTTAAAACCATCTTTACTGATAAGGTTGGATTTTAAGTCACTATTCTGAAAATGCCACTTTTTGAAAATTACAAATGAACAAAAAAGGCACAGAGCCCCTCTGTCTGTAGTGCAACAGAGGGGCACGCAAGCTCCGTGCCTTTTTTGTTCATTTCAAATTGAACTGTGTTTCTGGGGACGGTGCACAGCATCTGTTCGCACTAAATTATTTGGGTTCCATATTCTGCAGTGAACATATTTAAGGGAAGGAGTGCAACCGCACATTTCTTGTCTTACTTTTTGAAAGTTGGCATTTTCTTATAGCACCCATTTGGTGTCTGCAGTCAGTATCCTGGTTCAAATCAATAGATATAGCTAGCAGTTAGTCTTTGTGTATTTATCTCAGACAGTGAAACAAAGGGGTATTTACGTGATGGTGGGATGGCTATATCTGACTTAATAGGGGAGCAGAACTGTCACCTACCACACTTGCACATCACAAAGACTCAGCATGCCCACAAAGGGTTTCATACCAGTTTATTATGCCCCCAGACAATCTGGGGCCAGGGCAGGGAGGCCAGAAATTATAAATACCTCTGGAGTGGACACCTCTAGAAACTTCCCGTACTTCAAAGTTAGCACCAAATATAAATATTGGACCCTGACCCCTTCCGGGTGAAGTCTATAGCCAGATACTGTGCGTGAGGAGAATCAGCTGGGTAGGGAACCAACCTAAAAATGAAGTAGGTGATTGTGTTGTTGTAAATTTTAGGGACCCGAGAGCTGTAAGACATATATGTGCATGGCCGATGAGACCCACTGGCGTAACCATCAGGGCCTATAATTTAAACCATTTTTATTGCCCTTTTTATCAATCGTCCAACTGTAACCAACAAGAAGAGAATAGGGCTGGATACAACGGCTTACAATTTATGGTGCCACTTAGTGATAGATTTAGCGGCCTAGATCTGGTAGATTGACTGACTCCCATGTCCACTAATAAGTATGTTAGGTTAAAACAAACAAATAGTGGGGCTAAGGGAGGAGGGCTGCCTCTCCAAATTGCCCCACGTATTGAAGATGGACTGGCCTTGGATGGCTGGATAGTCAGGAATGATTATGGGGATACTGCTAGGGTGAGTGGGGATGGCAATCAGGGGATGGGTGCAGATAATAGACCTCCTTATTTAACAACTCAGGTGGTTGTTAGAGGCACAGTATCCCCAGTGGATGTGGGCAGGTTGACTGCCCATGAACAAAAAAACCAAAAAAAATATTGGACCCTCTGACCAAACTCTTCAGTACACTCATGTACCTGTGGATACTACAGAAGAAGGACACTCGGCTGCCCAGCTGCTTAAGACCTGCTAAACTAGCTGAGAAGAAAGACTGAATTTGCACTGTCCATCCCAGGCTGTAGTGACTCCAAGGGTCAGCTGACTGACCTCTTATTCTGAGCTACAGGGACACAACAAGCTCCTGAGGACTCCCTGTAACTGCCCAGCTGATCTGCTGCACTGGACCTGCCTGGACCTGCAACTGGACCTGCCTGAGCCCTGCTGACCTTGATGGAAAGAGTTCCTGATCTACAAGAGGTGCCGCTCAGGTCCAGGACACTGGGTGTGACTTCAGTTAAGCTCCTCTTTGAAGAAAAGGAGAAGTCCTGAAGTTTTGGGCTCCCTGCAACAGCAATCAAGCCATGTGCGCCAAGATCTTGCCACCTGTGCCTTCTGCCTACTGCTAATGCAAAGCTCCGGTAAACTTGACTCTTCGCACTACAGCAACTGCCAGCTAGGACTGTCAACAAAACATCTGCATTTCATGCTATAGTGACAGCCTACAGTGACCGCCAACACAAAACTTTAGCATTGACTGTCTGCAACTGTCGACAGCATCATTGCACTACAGTGATGACAGTCCACAACACCCGGCCTGCTCATCACCCTTCAGTGATGACTATCCGCGACGCTCTCCCTGCTCCTCATGCCCACTCAACCGCAAACAGGACTCTTTGCACTAGACCTTCGAAGGTAACTCTTTCAGCATGGCTAACCTGGTGCCTGTATCTAGCCTGCATTCCATCGTGGTCCACCTGAACTTGTGACTTTCACCTGGTCTCGTGCAGCCAAATAGGCATGAGTGGCCCTTTGTGCTTTTCGTTGCTTTACTTACATTAAATCTTTAATGTTGCATATCTGAAAGTTCTACTGATTGTATTTTTGATGTTTTGGTCTCAAATTAATTATTACATTTTACTCTATTTTTCTAAATTGGTGTGGGATTTTCTGGTGTTGTATTTACATTTTATAACAGTTTGAAGCGCTGCATTAATACTTTACACATTGTCACTAAGTTAAACCTGACTGCACAGGTTTATCTGGAGTTTGCTTGTGTTCCACCCTGACAAGAATTGTGGCTGCTGCCTCAGTAGGGTTTCAACCCTCTCACCCAGTAACCCAATTTCTACAGTTATCTCGCATATTTAATGAAAATCATGCAATAAAATTCTTTCAGAACTGCTAAGTGATAGCTAATGGTGTAAGGAGAGTACACATTTTTCGTTTTAATTTAGAAATTTTACAGAATTTACAGACTGCTTGCCTTGGGAGGATGCAGAAGTTTGAAATGTTTGCACATCTACTAAAGCACTCAAAAATCCTTGCAAAAAACTAAAGTTTGATAGATGTTTTTCTAATAAAATCATTTTCAAACATAATTCTCCCTGTAAAAATGTGTATTTGTGGAACTTTTTTTCATGAATCATATTTTTGCAGGACTCTGCGAATTTTGAAACCTGTGTAAATGTAGAAAAACTTTCAAAGTTTTGAAAATAAACTCGTTAAAGTTAGGTGTCGTTGTCATGCGCAAGGTGTGGGTGGGTGGAGAAAGAAGGTGCAAAATTTGGGCTGCCCGCAGCCCTTAGGTTAACGGATAAGCTATTTTCACCGTTTGCTCCTGGGTACACATTGAAATATGCTTAGTGCAGGGATAACTAATTGGACAGGTTTTTCTGCAACACGTATATCACACTTTCTACGTGCATTCACACAGAAAAAATATTTTGGAGTAGCAGTGCAACATAGGGGCATATTATCAAGGCAGGCAATAAAATTATCGCCGCTTTAGCGACAGAAAATTGCCGCTAAAGCAGCGATAATGGGCTTGATAATATGCTCTATGGAATTCCAATTGAAGCCCATGTTAGATGTGAAGGACGTCTAACATGGGCTTCTATTGGAATTCCATAGAGCATATTATCAAGCCCATTATCGCCGTTTTAGCGGCAGTTTTCTGCCTCTAAAGCGGCGATAATTGTATCGCCTGGCTTGATAATATGCCCCATAGTGTGCATAAACTTACGAGATGCCCACCTCTTGTCTTCAGACTTTGCATGCTGCGTAAAACTGTTCCCCAAATCTTGGTATAGAGGGGTGCACTGCATGTCGCTTCAAGGGGGACCCATCTGTTTGGCGTTACACCACTGCTGATATAACTTTTAGTATTAATCTTAAATGTTGAAAAAAAAACGGTGTGTCTCTTTAAAATTAGCCACTGGCTTGAACAAATAGTATTGATGTAAAATAAACGCAGGAATGACTGCTCTGAACGAATAACTGCTGGAGTGTTGGGAGGAAAGCAGCACTGTGTGGTGATTCGCAGAAGAAAGTTATTCTAGCCATCGGTACACGCCCACAACGTGAAGTGTGAAGTGAATGAGTGACTCACTAGTCAGTCAATGATAACCTTGCTTTTCATATTCATTCATCTTTAAAGCTTAGCAACGGTGCCCCAAAGGCACAAACAGATGTGTGTTCCTTACAAGGACCGTGTTTTTGTTGTCCATTGTTTATTAGAGCCGCAGTATCCATCAGTCAAATCATTTCAGATAGTTCTCATTTTAGAGACATTTTCTACTCAGCTGAGGTTTGCAACCCTTGCTTAATATTTGGCAGCGGACCATGAAGCGGCAATACTGCCCAGTCAAGAGTTTCTTCCAATCTTTGCACAGCTTCATGCTGGTTTAAGGAGCAGTCGGTGTCTGAAGGTAGTTTGCACAACTAAAAAGTGGCTTTTCTTGTTTTAGCAATATGGAGCGACCTTGCTAATTCAAATAATCAAATATATATGTACCGATACATTTATTGCATGCTTGTGTTCTCTGATATTGCCTTTTATGAACGAAAAATGAAATCGAAAATTTGGGGCATATTTACAAGCCCCTATCGCCACCACAATGTCACTTTTTTGGACTTTGTGGTGGCGATAGGGGCTTCACCTTATTTGCAAGGCAGCGTTAAGCCACTTAACGAAGCTTAACGCTGCCTTGTATATAATGCACCCTTTCATGCTATATTTAGCGTGAAAGGGGAAGGCAATAGGTGTTGCGGTGGGCGTTCCACCGCAACACCCATTGTTTTTGACACTGCCCCATATTTTCAAGTGTGGCACAAATATGGGGCATGGGCAAAATTAAGACCAGGGAAAACTTTGTCTTACCCTGGCAAAACAAGGAGAAATGTTTAATTTATCCTCGTTTTTGCTGTTTTATGTGCAGCACACATAGAAACAACAAAACACCATTGATTGTTTATGTCCAGGAAGGTGTCCCTT
This sequence comes from Triturus cristatus, assembly GCF_964204655.1. NCBI lineage: Eukaryota > Metazoa > Chordata > Amphibia > Caudata > Salamandridae > Triturus > Triturus cristatus. The sequence continues at coordinate 1,050,650,813 of NC_140583.1, forward strand.
CCTGCACATGAACAATCATTAACAACAAAAGATGTTTTGCAACTTCTGTTTGGTGCATTAGGCAGCACACAGAGAAGTTTCAAAATGCCATTTCAGATTGTTTATGTGCAGGATGGGTCACCTTCCTGCACATAAACTATCAGTCGCCTCAACACAGGCACCCTTGCACAATGCTGCAAGGGTGCCTGCGTTGGCGCTAAGCTGTTGAAATTAGTGCCAGCACAGTGGGAAACGCAGGGCTGCACCATATTGTTGTAAATGCGGTGCAGCCCTGCGTTTCTAAATTGGCAGAGCGTGGCGTCTACCTTCTTGCTTTTACATCACGCTTCGCCACTTTAGTAGCTAATATGCCCCTTAATCTGAGGTCTATTTCAAATGTATGCATTAGCGTATACCAGTCAGTGGAAGAATGCCGCCTCAGTGTCCCACTCCCTTATTTACAAAAACCATACCTAAATGTGTTTCAAAGTGTACCTGTTGTTGTTTACAGGCCTTACTTCAACCGCAGAGCTCAGTGCTTGGAAGTGATTTTTGGTGGTGTTAAAAATTGAGTTATTAGTTAGGGAAAGGGGTAAGTGCCCACCTCAAGAAATAACCACAACCCTTATCAGGGTGAATCACTAAAGTCGCTAAATAAGCCTGAGCTCAACCCCCTGGTAGCTATGGCACAGAACCGACATGCTCAACTTAAAGGCAATGTGATAACGTATTTATGCACTACTAAAATAGTAAAAAAGTCAAAATGCAAAGCGATAAAAATCCCAAAATGATTTAAAAAGATTGAGCCAAATTTAATAAACACAATTACACCAAAATGACACAAATCCAGTAAGGGTAACAGGAGATATGCTTTTTTTTTAGATTTGTTTGTAGAAATAGAGCTAAGCAGCACAAAGTGTCAATGATGGTCAATGGTCATGGTAGAACAGGGCCAATACACAATTTAACGCTGACCATGATGGAGCGTGGGTCAGGTAGACTAACCGGTAGGTCCATGTCAAACATTTTACATTCTAACTTTAATCCTTTAAATCCCAATTCAACACAGGAGCACATTTCTGAAGGCTCCTGGGACTAACCCTACCCACTTTGGGCATTTTCAAGATGGCAGACGTCTCTGGCCACACTAAAAGTATGTTCTGAGGGTTGGGGTTGAGTGTGGGGAGTTTACTATTGTAATCATAGTGTCCTCCCACATCTAACATTAAAATACAGTTTTAGACAGTCCTTATACCCCCAACTAACTCGGGGACAGAAGTCTGGTAGAACAAAGCTGAGCTTTCAGCATCCAGACAGTGAATACACAAAATGTTATAGCAGTGGCTCCTCCGCTATGGCGGGAGAGCACCGACCCCCACAAAAAGGCAGGAAAGGAAAAATAAAACAACTCTAGATCCTGCTGAGTCTTGGGGGTGGGGCTCGGGGGAATGACAGCAAAGAGGGGAGTAGAAGGGCATTCCCTTCACTGCGCATGATGGTTTGGAAGGCGTCAGGTCAGCCAAACCCTCATGCTCAGTGAAGTTCTCGCCAATTACAGCTGCATTGCTGGGGTTGGAGAAAGCAGGCACAGACTCACAGTCTGACCTGGAGCGCTAACCGAGAGCACTCAGGCAAATCCTGAAGCTGCTCTCATGCAAGAGCAGCTTCAGGATTGTCCACATGGCAGGTTGGGAGCCTGTGCCTGAAAAAGAGGTGCAAAGGAGCACGACGCGGGATGCGGCAAGATGAAGGTAGGTTTTAAAAAAATATATTATTATTTCATATTTTTCCCCCTCCCTATGGCTTCCCCTAGCTTACATGCCCACCTGCCCTACCACTCATAGCAAACATCTGCCGCTACTGCAATTTTATTGGCATTCTCTTTCCTTCCATTAAAGTATGCCACATAACTCATATGAACAACCCCAGATCTCATATGAACAACCTCAGCAGACCTGTCAAGCAGGGTGTTAGAAATGAGGGTCTCCAGTTGGCAATGGTTTGCAACTTCGTCCAAACAGGACTCTTATTCCTACACAGGGTAAGGAGGATATACTTCTAAAAAAACCCTGCTCACCCTCTTGGTAGCTCGGCATTAGCAGACAGGCTTATCTCAGAGGCAGTGTGTAAAGCATTGTGCACACATACAGTGATACAATGAAAACACTACAATGGACACCACACCAGTTTAGAAAAATAAGTAATCTTTATCTAAACCAAACAAGACCAAAAAGACAAAACAAATCCAACATGCAATACTTAATATGTAATCCTTAGAAGGGGAAACTGTTCTGTCCATACCAAACTATAGACGCAACCCTTTCAACACAAAGTGCTACGTATGCGTCGCAATCATAAAGAAAAACAGCTGCAGGGAAGGTGATGCATCTATTCCTTACGGAAGGGGAGGTGATGCGTCAATTTCTTACTGTGAAGGAGGTGAAACATCTGTGTCTTACTGCGGCACCTGCGTTCTTGTAGACTTGGCGCCCCGGTGTGATGCATGGGGATCTGGGATGAGTCGGTCCTTAATGAAGCGGTGGCAACAGAGCTGCGTTGGTCTCTCCAGCCACGGTCCCATGATGCGTTGGTTCTTGCAGCCGCACCGCAGGGCCTGCATTGGAATCAGTGTGGTGAATCTCGGACTTCGGAGATCGGTGCACAGGATTCAGCACGCAGCGATTTCTCCAGACGCGGGCAGACTCTGCGCCAGTTTTTTTAGCGGCGATGCATTGGAAACGGGTGTGGATGTGTTGTGCTTCTCTTAGTTGCATCTCTTTTCCAGCTCCCAACACCAGGAACAACCTCCAGAGGCCCAGCACAACAACAAGCACCTCCATGCAGGTCAGAAATTCCAGCAGGGAAGTTCAGGGAGCTGGTTGTGATGTCTTTGTGTCTCTGAGACTTCAGAACAGGAGGCAAGCTCTACTTCAAACCCTTGGATATCTTCATCAAGCAGGAAACACAGCACAACACCAACGTCGTTATCCTCTCCTTGGCAGAAACAGCTACTGCAGACCAACCCAGCACACAGCAAAGGGGCAGTACTTCTCCTTCAGCTTTTCCAGCTCTTCTTCTTGGCAGAGGTTCCTCTTGAATCCAAACATAATCTAAAGTTCTGGGGTCTGGGCATCAATATTTATACAGTATTTTTCTTTGTTCTCTTGTGACAGGGAGACTCTGAGCTCAGTCAAAACCAGTTCTGTCCTCTCTGGTCCGGCTCCCCAGCAGGAGGTGGAAGCATTAAGCATTATGTAAGGCAGACTAGTCCAATTCAAGTGCATTGAAATCTCCTCCCCCTGTTAAAAATGCAGACCAGGCCTATTCAGCCCAGCCCTGACTAACCCAGGTGAGGCAGGACACACAACTCAACCCCCCCAGTGGCTGTCTACAGTGAATGCACATCCCCTGCTCCTGTCACTCCAAAGCCAGACAGTCAATCCACAAACCAGCATAGGCACACAGATTGTCTAAGCAAGAAAATACCTACTTTCTAAAAGTGGTATTTTAAAACCCACAAAATAAAAATCATATTTACTAAAAGATGCATTTTTATAATCTGAGTTCAGGCATACTAAACTACATATTTCTATCTTGTCTCAATGGGAAGTTATACTCATATGATGTTATAAGTAAACTCCCATTCTATCCTATGGAACAGATAGCCTTTCAATAGTGAAAAACGAAATACATTGAATTTCACTAACAGGACACGTCGCACACATCAGTACATGTCCTACCCTTCACCTACACTGCACCCTGCCATCAGGAGTAACTTGGGCCTACCTTAGCGGTGACCCACATGTAAGGCCGACATGACAGTAGAGACTGCACGCTGACAGTGCAGTGGGTGGTCTGAGAACCTTTTGCAAGGCTGCTTGGGTGGGTGGCACATTCAGTGCTGCAGGCCCACTAGCAGTATTTGATTTACAGGCCCCCAGCACACACAGTGTGCTGTACTTGGGACTTACCAGTCAATGAAAGAAGCCAATCATGGAAACACCAACCCATATTAACAATTTACACACACAGCATATGCACTTTAGCACTGATCAGCAGTGGTAAAGTGCATGGAGTCCTAAAACCAACAAAAACAGGGTAAAAAACAGGAGGTCAGGAAGTAAAACTTCTGAGGATAAGCCAGGTTTAACACAGGTCTTGACGCTTCAGAAGGCTCTGACACTGTGATGTCAATAAGAGATTTACTGTGATGGAGGCCAGACTGGCTGGAAGGACAAAAAAAGTGTGCAGACCTGGGTGTTAGCTACATCTCTTGTGTCAGGGCAGGTCTCTTTGAGGTTAGTCAAGTCCTTGGGTCTAGCCCACAGCCCATCCTGTCAAAGTCTCAACAACACCTCCCCATACCCAAGACCTTTTGTTCTCATACTGGTAGCAAGTTCACACCTTATTGACACCTATTGAAATGTAAAATACTGTCTGACAGAAGCTAGAGAGAAAAGTTCAGATTGAGCTTCCAGGTTCTTCGGGCAGGGCAAATGTAACTTTCTAAAAAGTACTTTTCCGTATAATCTAGAAAACATCTGACTTCACCATTGAGTTGGATTTTTAATAACTATTAAAAATATTATTTAATTATGTTTCTAGCTAGTCCCATTCCCAAGATATAGTATTAGTATGTACTATTATATTATATTGTTTTCCTATGGGACCGTCAACCCAGCTACTGTAAAAATAACTTTGAGACGGTGGTCACAATAAGAACATGTGAAACATTAAACTTTTGCTTATCCTACTTCTGAATTCCAAATACAGGTTTTAAGCCTGTCAAAAGGGTTTAATTTGACAGATCAAACTGACAGATTAATAACTGATCTGTTAGGTTACTGGCAGGACGGGTGATGGGTAGAGGAGTGAAAGATGCTTGAGCAATGGTACGACATCCATAGTATCACAAGCCTTCCTTCCAATGCAATGCACACCATGAAAGAGATATGTGAGGAAGCCTGGTAGAGTAGAGATGGGTGGAGAAGGGTTTGGTCCCATGGGCCTGGGCTCAACCTGCCTGCCCAGCATGTCACAAAGTGCCCTTGAAAGGGCTCTGCAAGCCCCTGGAGAGCTTCCCTGCTTTGCAGGGGTTGAAAGCACTGACTGGGATCTAAATCAGAGCTCTGGTGACCCAGGTGGGCGGTCCCCTGGGACTGTGCTCTATTCACCTACACACCATGTCTCAAATGGCCAGGGACAGGGCTCTGCAGGCCCAGAGAGGGGTTCTCTGCTTCAGCAGAGTAGCAAGCTCAAAACGAATCCCGGGTCAGAGATCCAGCAGGCCCAGGGTCATTTCCCTTGTGCCTGGGCTCCATCTGCATACCCACTGTGCCTCAAAGGGGCTAGGATGGTGCTCCACATGCTCCAAAAAGCCTTTCTACTTTGCCGTGGTAGAATGTTTTGACTGGGGCCTGGGTCAGAGTTCCGACAGGCCCAAAGCGAGGTTACCTGGACCTGGACTCAATCCGCCTGCCCTCCATTTACAAAGTGCCGGAGGACTCCACATGCCCAAGGAGGGCTTCACTGGTTGGGAAAACTCTGACCTGGATCCAGGCCAAAGTTCTAGCGGGCCTGGGGGGTGGGGTTCCTGGGTTTAGGTTCCCTTTGCCTTTTGCCAGGGCTAAGGAATGGGTGATCCAGGAAAAGAATGCTGTTTAACATTTGTGCACACATACAAGTTTGGAATCAGTTAAAAACCATCGCACTGCATTTCCTCCATGAAAAATGCTGGAGATTCACATCCCTCTAAGGCAATGGTAAATTAATTTCCAGTGAGGAGAAACCTGCAAAAATATTTTTTCCCATGTAGATTAAATGTTTTCCATGTGCAAAAAAAAATGATGGGAAAACACTTTCAAATGCGCAGTTGTACACCGTGTGTGATTGTGCATGAGGAAGTACCTTTGCAAAGAAGTCATTTTAAATTCACAGAACTTTTACTGTTAGAAATCTGTAACCGTGCAAATTCTTTCTGGGCCTAATATAGAAAGCTTTTACTGATTTTGTGGATGCTAAGACTCATATTTACAAAGTCATAGCATTTGTGGCTCCAAAAAAGCTCTAGGTTATGTACAAAACCCAAATTGGGATTGGGTAACACATTACTGACTTGCAAAATAGGTTTCTCAGTACATTCTCAATTTCAAAATGTTTAAGGCATTTCTTCCAATTTGCTATTCCTTAAGATATGTATTAATGGTTGGTGATCCAACTGTGGTGGCAAACCATTGATAGGTTACGGACACCACAATGGAGGTGGTAATCCATTCCCAAACGAGATGGGGTCTGCAAGTGACCACTTTCCCCTTGTGAATGTTGAAAAAAACATATTTTGTGACGAAGCAGTGATCCGTGGAACCACTGCTCGCTCCTAAAAAAAGTTTGCAAAACCTTTTATTTTTTTTTTAAACATCCCCTTCATACCATTTTTCATCAAGGTAAACAGGTCACATTAAAAATTATAGTGGTTTATTTAAAAGCAGTCTCGGACATTGTGGTCTGCAAACCAGAGCAGACCACCATCCCTATGGTGGTAATGAATAGTAGTGGGCTGTTTTTGCAACCTACCTCAGTAATATTCATGAGGCAGGTCGAACTGCCTCCCACTAAGATTCAGTTTTTTGCAAAACGGCCTATTATTACTTAGATCATTTAGCAAAATACTAATCCATTCAATAAAAATCTGAGCGCAAACTGCAACCACTTTACCTGGATGCATTCTTTATGCATAAGGTCCAAAGTTAGTAAACCATCTCTCAAACGTGGGTTTAAACCTACAGATATTTTGCTTAAGAATTATGTCAACAGTATCCATGTACTGTGCCCGGGGATTCAAATTGGAGTCCAAAGGCAAAACAGAAATGTACAATCCGATCTACCTGCCGTCCTACCAATCAAAACTCAGAGCCAGGTGTACAAAGAGGTTTTTTTTCCCTTCACAAACTGTTAGAATCGATAAATCTGACAGTTTGCGAACTCTAAAACCGTTTTTCCTAAGTACTGGATGCATTTAGCAATTCGGAAAAGTATTTCCAAACTGCTAAATGTGTTTAAGAATGGACACCAAGTTGGTATTGGCAAAGGGTGTGTTGTTGGCATCACTTCCAAATAACAAATAGGTATCATCTATCTACTTCGTGACTGAAATCTGGTCACAGAACATTGATATTTTTCGGATCTCACAGGAAGTGGGAAAGCATTCGCAAAAAGTAAAGGGTTCCCATGGGAGGCCTTCCACTTTGTGAATGCAAAAGGCACAATTTTGTTAAATAGGAGGTAGTGGCCTCCCAGACCACTTCCACCACTTAAAAAAATAAACAAAAACTTGTTTTGCTTTTAAGTCAGTTCCGTTTCCTTTAAATAAAATGGGCTGCATTTTTTTTAAACTTGAAAAGTAATCACAAAAGTAGTGTTCTGCGAAAACCCAGCAGGCAACCAATCCTAGTGGGTTGCAATTTACACTCTACCTCATTCATATTGATGAGATAGGTCGAATTGGCACCCATTATGATTCGGTAATTTTCGAACCGATATATTAGCAGTAGCACACAGATTACTTCACAACTACCGCATTGGTCACAAAAATAGTGATCGCAAATCGGAACCTCTATATTGCAACCAGGGTTTAGTGCGTCTGACCCTAAGTGCTAAAGTCAACAAATGATGTATAACTTTTTCACCCCAAAAGTTTAATGCTCCCTCGGGGCTGCCCCATCTCTACTCACTGATGGAATGTTTTTTTGTCTACAGCTACAGAAGCAGTGGTGACAGCCCAGCGGTAAAATACACCACTTTACTGCCAGTAAGGCATACATTAAATCATATTGTAGGTTTGGGCTCCAAACATGACAGCTCTTGCTACTCCTGGGGCTGGCAGATACCCCTAAAGGCAATCTCTTGAAGTGACTTGCAATTTATATTTGTTTTAAATTGCAAGCAATGCTTCGTTTGCATTCTTAGTTCGTAAAAGGTAACAGTCCACCGCTCAAATTCTCATATGTCTGTAAAGGGAAGACATGTGATACAATAGAACCACAATGTTTGATACGTTTTTTTATTAGGCGTGTCCAAATTGTAATTCTTAGCTTTCCCATGCGTCTTAGATTGTTTACCTACTTTTCAAAGTTCATTAACCAAACATTGGAAGTTTTTAAAAGTGAGCTGCAACCAGCGAAACTGTAGATTTTGCAGTGGGAAAAATAAAAACTTTTTGCTGTAAAATTCACTGGTAGAAAAATAAGCTTCGTGTGAAGTACACAAACTCAACTTGTGCAAAAACCATCAACTTCCAGGTAGAGTTTTAAATCTGCGCTCCTTATTTTATTTTGGTTTGTCGCCTATGCATTTCGCTTTTGCAATGCCACTGTTTTATGTGCCTATTTATCTCTTTGTTTCCTGCCGTCTGGTAAAAGTTGTTTTTCATTCACTCGACCAATAAGGTTCATTAATGCAGGTAGGTAGGCTGGCGCACAAAGTTGCATTTCCCTACAAAAAAGAGTTTCTCATTCTTAGCATAACAAAGCATAACATGCATATAAACTGCTGTACAAAATATAAAGGAGGTTATGTAGAATGTGGGGTGCAGGGGACTACACACACACAATCTTGAGGAGTACCCTGCCTCACAAACTGAACTCTGCCTGTGATATTTAGCTTTGGGCAAACCATTACTTTTCCTTCAATGCAGTCCCCACTGTCTCTGTCTGTCGGAACCTTAAAGCGACAGTCCTGCATACATCAAGCTGTTGATCTAAGTATCTCAGACTAGGCTGGACGTGCTGAGGTACTTTTGTCTTAGTCATTGGCCTGCTGGTCCTGAATAAAACAAGTAAAATGACTCCCACATCGTAGGAGTACTCTCAGAGTTTGTCAGGGTCATTAGTTTCTGTTTTTCAAAAGCCCGCTAATCATTAATAATCCTAAAAGTCTTACCAATTATCTTACATGTAAGTGCTGCTGATGGGAAAAACGTGCATGCATAAGGCTAGGAACATTCACCCAATGCACAATTATGTTCACATAACATTTTTTCATATGAATTAATAGTTTTCTATTGCCCAACGAATGGAAACATGCAGAGGTCAGGCCCCACCTGAAGAAACGCTCCACTGACCCCAGCAATATCAATAACTACTACCCCATCCCTCTACTCCCTTTCCCCTCTAAAGTCCTTGAGAAGTCCATCAACCATCAGCTCATGGAACACCAGGAAAGCAACAACCTGATTGATGCCTCCCAATCTAGTTTCTGTGCCAACCACAGCACCAAGAACGCTCTCATCGTTGCCACAGACAACATCAGAACCCTCCTCAAATGAAATGAAACAGCAGCCCTGATCCTCCTTGACCTCTCAGCTGCTTTCTATACTGTATCCCACCACACCAGATGAAAAGACTCCATCACATCGGGATCCAGGGAAACACCCTCATTTGAATCACATCCTTCCTCACAGGGTGCACTCAGAGAATCTGCCTACCACCCTTCTCCTCGGATCCCAAAATCATTATCTGTGGTGTCCCTCAAGTCTTATCCCTTAGCCCCACCTGGTTCCCCATCTACAGGTCTCCGCTGACTAACGTCGTCAGAAAGCATAGACTCAACATCATATTCTATGCAGACGACACCCAGCTCATCCTCTCACTCACGGAAGACCTCTGCATCCCTAAAACCAACTTCCACAACGCCATTACGAGTGTCACCTGCAGGATGAAGGCGAACAGCCTGAAACTCAACAAGGACAAGACAGAAGTGCTGGTCTTTGGGAACAACACCTCCCTGTGGTATGACACCTGGTGGCACACAGAACTCAGACTCACACTGTTAGATTTGGGGGTCTCTAGTGGGCATAGGTAGGTACCTGTGACAAATAGAGACCCTTGCGTCTAGTCAGGGTAAGGGGGTACACTCCTAAAATAACCCCTGCTCACCCCCTTGGTAGCAGGCTTATCTCAGAGGCAGTGTGTAAAGCATATGTGAACACACACAGTAATCAGGTGGCAACACTACAGATGGACACCACATCAATTTTATATAAAAAATAACTATTCTTTATATAGATTTAACACAAGACCACAAACGACAAAAATCCACAATACTGTTACTTTAAAATTGTAGAATGTGCTTAGTTCTCTTAAGATGGTAAATGCGACATTCAGAGTTCAATGTACCTTAAGATGCGTAACGCAAGACAACAAAAGTGTTGCAAGGACGGTGATGCGTTGAAGATCTGGTGCAAAGAAACAAAGATGGCGCTTTCTTCTTGATGCGACACGCTTCCCTGTGATGCGGCGGCGTCCGCTGCAACATCGATCCTCTTCTCCGGCGATGCGAGTTGCTTCCACAACAATGCGAGCCGCGACAGGCCCTGCGACACTCTTCCCGGTGATGCGGCGGTGTCTCCTGCTATGCCGATCCTCTTCTCCGGCAATGAGCCGTGACAGGCTCTGCGACACGCTTCCCGGAGATGCGGCCTCGTCTGATGCGACGTAGATCCTCTTGTCCGGCGATGAGCCATGACAGGCCCTGTGGCCCGCTTCCCAGTGATGCGGCAACGTCGATCCTCTCCCCTGGCGATGCGAGGCAATTTGGTGGACCTGCGATGACTCAACGATTCTTCTGCGACACGCTTCCCGGTGATGCGGCGGCATCTGCTGCGATGTCGATCCTCTTCTCCGGCGATGCGAGGCGCTTTCTCGTTGTGAAGCGACAGCGGCAGTTCTGCGACACGCTTGTGTCACCTGTGCTGACTCACCCTGCCTCCTAGAATTCCCCCAGCCCCTGTCACTCAAACTCCAGACAAGGAATACACAGCCTAGCAGAGGCAGATTTGGATGGTTAGACAAGAAAATACCTACTTTCTAAAAGTGGTATTTTCAAACACAGAATGTTAAAACCAACTTCACTAAAAGATGTATTTTATCATTCTGAGTTCAGGCATACTAAATTCGAATTTCTACCATGTTCCCTGAGTCAGTTGGGATTATAAGATGTAATAATCAAACTGCCCATTCTGGCCTATGGGGAACAGGTAGCCTTTCAATAGTGAAAAACGAAAATGGCTGTAATTCACTATTAGGACATGCCACACACATCAGGGCATGTCCTACCTTATACTTACAATGCACCCTGCCCTTGGGCCTAACATAGGGGTGTCTGATATGAAGAAAAGGGAAGGTTTAAGGACTGGCAAGTGGGTGAACCTGCCTAGTCAGCATGACAGTACCTGACTGCACACAGGCTCTGCAATGGCAAACCTTAGACACAATTTAACAGGCTACTTCTGTGGGTGGCACAACCAGTGCTGCAAGCCCACTAGCAGCATTTGGATTACCAGCCCTTGGCACTCCTCGTGCACTGTACTAGGGTCTGACAGGTAAACCAAACAAGCCAATCATGGAGTCACTAATCCATTACAACAATTTACAATGGAGAGCATATGCTCTTTAGCACTGATCAGCAGTGGTAAAGTGTCCAGAGTCATTAAACCAACAAAAACAGGTCAGAGAAAATATAGGAGGAAGGCAAAAAGTTCAGGGACGACCCTGCAAAAAGGGCCAAGTCCAACACAACCCCCTTCCAGCCAAAACGCAGGGTAGACCAATCACTACCTTGATGGTCTTCCCTGCTTTGGGAGATAGAACTTGTACCTGGCCCACAACTGCAGGGGCATATTCCAGTTCTACGCCAATCTGAACCCATTTCAATTCCTCTGTCCATGCTCTCAGGGCCCACCAAGCTAACCCAGGGGGAACCCTTCTCCTCACCTGTGGACACCACCTATGCAGCACCTAACCTTAACTTGCTCACAGGTGTGCCTCAACAGACAAACAGCAAGCCACAGTGGCCACTGACAGTAGTCAGTGATGAGACCCAGGCCTTATGCCTCTCAGGGCTCTCAAACCTCTGTGGCATCAGAGAGCGGGGGGGGGGCAGTAGCCCCAGGTGCTTGGCACCCTTTGTCCACTCTCCCTCCTGTCAGGTCAGGTATGACATCCTGACACTGACCCACCAGCCCCAGGTCTGTACCCGGCGGCTGGACAAGAGACTGAGGTGGACTCTCCCACACCAGGCCCTCCTCCTTAGGGCTCTGTACACTCCGACCTGGAGTGGTACCCCCTTCCAGAATTGTCAGGGTGCCTGTAGCAGGTATCCTGCACAATTCGCCCACCAGTTCAGGGGTTCTATCCTGCAACTGGGCTTCGAGGTCAGGGGGGACACCCTGAACCTGGCCCTCCAACCTAGGGTCTAAACCCTCGGGCTGCACCGGGCTCAGAGGCGAGGACTCCCTCCCTCTGCACCCCCTTCCAGAGCACTGCACCCTCCCAACTGGAGTGGTACCCCTAGAAGCTACATCAGTCAAGACACTGATTACAGTTGCCCCTTCCTCCAGGTCAGACAACACCTGAACCTGGCTTCCCAACCCAGGGACCAACCCGGTGGTTGAACACTTGCCCAGCGCACCAGGACTTCCTTGGGAGCATAAATGCCCCACTGAGGGTCACACGAAACTCATGTGTCGTGTGACAGTCTGCCTGGTGCAGATCTCCTGACCCCTGTCCATCTGACAGTGCATGAAGATCCCCCAGGACAGAAGTGGTGTCACCAGGGTCATTCATCGGTGACTCAGCCCTTCTGGCTGGCCACTGACCCATTGGTTCACCCACTGGGGACTCTTTTCCCCTCTCACCCCTCAATCTGGACGTCTGCATCCTCCACTTAGGAGTGGTACTGCCAGAGACCAGAACTGAGGGATGCCTGCTTGCAGACACTCCCAGTTCACCAGACACTGGGGGATCCCCCTCAACGGGCGGCCCATCAGGACAGCCTAGGCTCCCCACCTGGTGTTCCCTTAAAGAACCATCCAGGCTCTGAGACTGGGTTTCGGGCACCTTGGGATACGCAGCCCCACACTCACTCCTTCTCCACTTAGACAGGATGTGAGTTCCTACACCCCTCCCACTACACTGGGACCTAGCTGGGCTACACTGAACCTCTTCCCCCACTCTGGACTGGAAGATACCTGAGCCACTCCTCTGAGGGTCACTCCCCAATGCCTCTCCAGACCCCCAGAATCCACCAAAAGGTCTGCCTCCAATGCGAGATCCCTGGGGTCAGAGAACTCACTCTCCAACAGGTGTTGGCATAGCTCTAAAAACAGGGGCTTACAATATGCTCTCCCACAATTGGATTACACAGCCCCCCACAGGAGTTAACCAAACTATCCATCACCTCGCCATCCAGTGCCTCACACACATACTCCACACCACTCTCCTGAGATTGGCAAGACAGTATATGACTGTCTCTGTCACTCAACCCACACTCTTCTGGGTGGTCTTCACACTCACATACCAGGACTTCAGCCTTGGGGGAACCCCTCTCCCTGCACCTCTCATCTAGAGTCAGTAGAGTGTCCCTCCCACCACTAGGGCCATGAACCCCTGTGCCAGTTCCCCAATCCACCTCAGGGACACTGCGCACAACTGGAGCTACCTCACATCCTAGAACCTCCTGGTGTATGTTAACCCCCTCCTTCAAGGCAGGTGCCACATCTCTGGGTGTGTGTACAACTCTCAGCACTAGATAACTCTATATTGCTGCCACCATCTGAGCTGGATTCCACCTCCAACTCAGCAAAGCTCACTCTCTGAGCTACACACATTTCTTGTTGCTGGGCTGAGACACTCATGGCCTCAAGCCTCTCGAGCTCTAAATCAAGCTCCCTCATTATTTTTTTTTTATTTTATTTTTTTTATTGTCCTCATCTCACCAATAAACACTTGTGGGTCTTATGAAGCCGCTTAAACGATCTGTGGGAGAGGAGGCACACGGCTTACCACATATGTTTCCGTTGGTCGACCAGTCCCTTATTTTGTATAGGTATCTGGTGTAATCATTGGACAAAGGTGTTTAGTCATAGATTATGACCCCAGTTCATAAAGGGATGCCAAAGATTGGTAGACGCATCCCCTATTCCGTCGTATTCCAGATGGGCCATGGCAAAGGAGACCTTAAGCCAGTCTTCTCTGTTTGGTGGTTGAGGGTCCTTCCATCTCTTACATATTTCCCTTCGTGCAAGCAGAACCAAGTATAACAGTAGGCCTCGTTGCTGTTGTGACGCCTTAATACAAAATAGGCCATCGTCCCCAAAGAAAATCAGTGACATGTTGACCTCAATATTGGAGTTAAACACATCTTTAAGAATGTCTCCGATTTCCTTCCAGAAGGTCTTAATTTCTGAGCACTCAAAAAATATGTGTAGATCATTTGCTAGGTGAAGCTTGCGCCTATAGCATATCGGGGTTGGTATTGGAGCGATTTTCGCAATTCTAGCTGGGGTGTAGTAAAGTCTATTAATAACAAAAAAGTGGTTCTTTTTTAGAGCTTTAGGTTTGATATGTTTATACAGCAGCTTCAATGATGGCTCAAACAGTGCTTCTATTGGTGGCTCAAAAGGAGACTGCTCCCATATTTTAATCAATGGGGGTGTTTCAGGGTCAACGGCTTCCAGGGCTAAGTTGTACCAGACTGATACCTCTTTTTTTAAAACCTGGGCAGAGTGGCACAACCTTTCTATCTCCCAGTTTCCTTTTACTTGCTCTTTCTCTGCTTCATACCACGAGGCAAGCTGTAAGTATTTAAACCTGGAGAAACCTGTGCCGATCCTGGCCCTCAAAACCTCCCATGGAAGGATCCCCTCTGTGTCTACCAGTTCCGACCAGATTGTGATTCCGGCCCTCTTTATAGGTAAGGCCAGCCCGTCCTTTAGACAATGAGGTGTCCCCGGGGAATCCCAGATGGGAGCATGGTGTGAATAATACCCTATCCCCCATGTAGTTCTTACTTTAAGCCAAAGTACTAGAGCTGCTCTTAGAACCTTCAGGCGTACTTTTTTGAAGTACTTTGTAGCACCAAACTTGTGGAGAAATGCCTCTACTCTTCCTCCCTCTTCTACCATTCTTGTCATTTCGTTCAGCAGTTTCCCCCACGCCGAATCATCAGGTCTCATCAGTAGCGAACGAATGGCTTTAAACTGGAAAGCCACTGCGTACCAGCATATATCCGGGAGTGCCAAACCCCCCTTAGCAAGTCTACGCCTAAGCTTTTTCCACGATAATCTGATACCCTTATCTCCCCAGATAAAACTCCCAATCTTACTCTGAATTTTACTTATTAAGTTTTGGGGAAAAGGGAGAGGGATAGCAGAGAAGACGTAGGAGAGTTTAGGGAGAATGGTCATCTTCACCAGATTAACTTTCCCGTATATGGTGAAGGGGAGGTTCCTCCATCTAGAGAAGAGGCGATCGATTTCCTTAATTACTCTAGACAGATTTACAAAGGGGACTCTATCTAGGTCTTTAACTATGTAAATACCCAAGTATCTTAGTTCTGATGAGTCAACTCCTCCCCATTGTTTGACATTCCAGCCCATCACCTCCGTCTTAGATTTATTTACCAGGTAGCCTGAGAAAGCCCCAAATTCCTCCGTAATGGACTCTAAATGGGAGAGAGCAACACCAGGATTGTTCGTGAATACAGTCAGGTCATCAGCATACAGTGCTAATTTGCAACTGTAAGATTGAGATTTGAAGGGATGAATGTCGTTATCTAGCCTGATGGCTTGGGCTAATGGTTCAATATAGATATTGAACAAAAGTGGAGAAATCGGGCAACCCTGCCGAGTCCCTCTCTGAATGCTGAAACTTGGAGTAAGTATCCCGTTCAGTAGGATATGGGCAGATGAGCCTTGGTAGCAATTTCTCAGAGTTTGGATGAAAATTGGACCAAACCCTAGTGTTGCCAATACCTCCCAGAAATATACCCAGCAAACTCTGTCAAATGCTTTGGCCGCATCCAAGGCTATTATAGCCAAAGGATCAGATCTTGTGGTGGCCAAATCGATGTTACCCATCATTAACTGAGTTTGCTCTTGAATCTGCCTGCCTTCTACGAATCCCTTTTGGTCTGGGTGGACCAACTTGGGGACCAGCTTCGCCAATCTCCCTGCCAACAAACCCATAAAGATCTTATAATCGGCGTTAAGCAGGGAGATAGGACGATAGGAGTCAGCTCTTAATGGGTCTTTACCAGGTTTAAGGATCAAGACTATGGTTGCCTCTTTCCAGGACTCTGGGACCTTACCAGCAGGGCTGTAGACCGAGTTAAACAGGGAACACAAGGTGGGGGTCAGTTCTTCAGCCAGAAGTTTATAAACTTCATTTGGGAGTGAGTCTGTACCAGCAGCTTTTTTATTCTTGCTTTTGTTGATTTGCCCATTTATCTCTTCCATCCTGATGGGGGCCTCTAATTTCTTCCTACATTCCTCTGTTATGGAGGGAAGAGATTTAGTGCTTAACCAGGCTTGAACTGAGCATGGGGAGGGCTCCAAATCCTCTTTATACAGATCAGAAAAGAGGGAAAGTAAGCAGGATTGCAAATCTTCAAATCTACTTGAAGTCTCCCCCGTAGTGTTTATTATCAGTCTATTGATGTTATTTTTCGCTCTATCTGTTCTAGCCTTCCAAGCGAGTAGAGCCCCTGCTTTTTCTCCGTACTCAAAGTTCTGCATATTCCTTGCATGCCATTGGGCCCTGCACTTTGATTCTAACTTCCCTCTGTATTCCCGTCTTACGTCTTCCAGATCTTTTAAGACTTGCGGTAAATGCTCCAAATCTCCCGGGGGGAGTCTGTTCCTGTCCCTCTCCAACAGGCTTATTTTCACCTCGACAGATTTTAGGGCACTAGCCTCAATTCTGTTTTTAAAACAGATGAGGCTATGGAGATTACCTCTCAAGTTAGCCTTGTATGCGTCCCATATAAAATCCCATGACGTTGATTCCCCATTTAACTCGAAAAAGTCAATAGAGGAAAGCTTAGCGGCCTTAATAATCTCGGGATCGGACAGCATCGCTCTGTTTAGTGTCCATCTTGACTGTAAAGCTGTCCCCTTGGCTCTGTAGACAATCTAAATTGGCGCATGATCAGAAAGGTGACTAGGCTTGACTAAAATATCCTCGATGTCATTAAGGGATGGTGACCATACTTTTTACTATAGAACGTAAATTCATGTAAATCACCTTTCTTTGCCCTCCAGACGTCTGCCAAATCTAAATCCTTTAACAAGTTAATAAAGGCTCGACGGGATTTTGGGGCACCAATGTAATTCTCAGATTGGATCTATCCCTAACTGGGTCAAGGAGAAGATTAAAGTCGCCACCAATAACAAACGGAGGAGTTGTCAGAGTCAACATCGACTGAAGTTTACCGATGTAAGAAGGGTCATCAGTGTTTGGCCCATAGTATGACACACAGGTTAAGTTGGTATCGTCAACAGACAGGTTGGCCACTAGCCACCTCCCGGATGTATCAGTCTGGCAATTTGTTATAGAACAATATAAGCCTTTTTTCACCAAATTTGCCACCCCTCTATTGTGGGATGACTGCTGGGAAGTACAAAAACAATCTATCCAGGGTACCCTGGAGAAAAGGAGGGAACTTTCTGTTTGGCTCAGGTGAGTCTCCTGTAAGAAGCAGACCTGGGCCGAAGAAAGCTCAAGATATTTTAAGATCAACCTTTGCCTACGGGGGCACCTTAACCCATTAACGTTCCAAGAAGTGAAGATGACCCTTCTCCCCCCCATATTAAGATTTGAGGCCATTACATTGGATCCAACCTTCAGACCAACAGCTCCCAAGACCAATATTTAACGTAAAATGAGGTTCATTTTTTACCCACTGCTCCCCACCCGTGCCCACCCTACCGCCCTTTTCCCAACCCCCCCCTGTACCTCCCTCCACCTTGAGGAACCCTCCCTTCCAATAGGCGAGCCTATTCGACCCCTACCCCCCCCCCCCCCCGGACTGAAAAAGAAAAAAAAAAAAGTGTATCTAATGGCATATACTGCTTAATGGTTCTAACTTGAGTCGCATTAAGTCATATTAAGGATTACTATTATCCCTCATACTCTACTTCTTCCGGGGTTACTTACAGGAGACCTACTTTCCTATGCTATTCTTAATCCTCTCTATTAAAGCATCTGCTTCTTCTCCAGTTTTGATTTGGTGCATTTGGTTGTTCCACATTACACGGAGAAGAGCGGGAAACTTCAGCTGAACCTTAGCTCCAATGCCTTTCAGCTCCTCGATTCTTTTCCCCAACTCCCACTGCCTTGAAGCTGTCGCGTGAGATATATCAGATCTTATTTGGAAGGAAAAAGAGGTAGACCCCCTAAAATTAATAGAACCCTCTTTAAGAGCGGAGGACAAAATCAATTCCTTTACTGAATAGGTCAAAAAGTTAATCAGTATTTTCCTCGGCTTTGACTTGGCTGGGTTCCTCCTAAAGGGGTCTCTGTGTATTCTCTGGATGTCGTGAACGAGATCAATCTCTGGGGCACCAATTAGGACTGTTTCTTTTAAGAGAGAAATGATAAATCCCTTTAAGTCTGCGCCCTCCAGGGCTTCTGGGACGTTCAGGACTCTCAGATTATTCCGGCGGGAATAATTTTCCAAGCGTTCTATGTCCTCCCTGAGGTCCTTATCCTGGGCTGATAGTTTAGCCAGCTCCCCATCTGTTGAATTAATGGAGTCCTTGATTTTCGGGATCTCCATCTCTATTGCATCAGTTCTTAGTGAGACCTCATCCAATCTGTTGGAGAGGACCTCGCAGGAAGCTTGAATGGCTGCCTGATTAGTCTCAGAGGTAGTAAATCTTTTGGATAGCTCTGCTTGGTTCATCTCGGACACCTTGAACCTATTCGATATTTCCTCTTTGATTCCAAATAGAATATCAGCAAGGGAGTGCGGCTCTGCTTCTGTGGTAGCTGAACATGGAGCTGAATCTACATTTACTGTTACAGGGCCCAAGGCCATAGCTTTACCTAGCCTATCAAGGTTATCGGGTAGAGTCTTCTTATCTATCGAGTCTATTGAGGCATAGACAGCAAAGCTAGGGCCCCCAATTTGAAGGGTCTCTTCCCCTCCTGTCTGGTCTCCTTGTAAGGCCAGGGGAGAGTATCTATTAGTAAGTGGTATGTCGGGGCACACCTCCGCTGCGATTGACTCATGGGTAGGAGCACCCCCCTTTTCCACGGGAGACCCAGCAACCGAAACCAACCCAGGTTCAATCGTTTTCAGGCGAGTATTAACTGAGGCAGTAGGGGCAGAGGATGCGGAGGCAGGGGCGATGATACTCGTACTTGAAGACATAACCTTGTAGTATGTTTTGAGGGAGGGGGTTATTTTAACCCTTGAGGGAGAGCGTTTTTTACCTTTCACGCCTTTCCTACAGTTACCTTTGGTCTCCGCACCCCCCTCTACAGCTCCCTTCTCCGTTGTGCCCCTCTGTTTTACTTCAGAAACTACTGGGGGAGGGTAAAAAGGATAGCCAGGCTTATCGGTGCTTGAGGCGGAAATCACTCTTGTCCGAAGGGTATACCTATTTACCTTGGGAATATCACCTTCTCTTGCCACCTGCTTCCTAGTCCCGCCTGAGCCAAGCCCCGACTCCGAACCTACATCCATGCCACCATCAAACAGATTTAGAGTTGCTTCTGAGGAAACTAACTTACATGAGTTGTAGCCCAGCGGATTAGGCTCCGCTTTGTCGCAAAATCCCCCAAGCTTGGCACAGACCTTACCTCGAACAGTAAAGAAAGAGAGGCGCCGACTTTCTACCTGCGGGGAGCTTCTCAAATCATCGTGACCTCCACCGGCTTGAGAATCAGAGGTAGCCCGCTGGAGGACAGAGGCGGAGACGCCGCTGATCTGATTGTAGTACGTAAAGGGTAAGCCCAATAAACCCTTGAGGGCTTAGGCAGATATATTGAAGTAGTGGGATTGCCAACAAGGGATTTTATTTAAGTTACTTAGTCGAATTTCTTTGGTGTTCAGATTGGAAGTGTATTTTTGGTCAATTATACACATACAATGAATGTTATGAAAGATGAAAAAATTTACACACACGGGAATGAATTGTGAATAAAACACAAGTCTTTTTATATATCAATCAAAATCAAAATAAAGGGGATACACAAGGAAACAATAAATTTCAGGCAGTGTAACATGAAAAATGGGTTGAGTTAGATCCACATTTCATAAAAGAGCATCTATTTCCAGATAGTTATAACAGAGATTAATTTCATAAATGAAAAGAAATCAACTGTAATTAACAAATAATACGGAATTAGATGACGGTGTCGACGTTTCGGTCTTGGTGGCAGAAGTCCGTTAGACCATCTTCAGGACAGTTAATATTTGCACAATTGATCCCTTTTGTAGTTTCTAGAAGAGCGAACAATTCAATCTTCTTTTTTGTATGTTTTTTGTCAAACCATATCAGATGAGTCTAATTGTTGACAAAATAACTCCCACATGGAGATCCTTAAATGAAAATAATCCTCGTTTGTTCTGATATCTTTTTATTTTTAGGATTTGAGTCAGACTTCGAAAATGCTCCGCCGTAGTTGGGAACGCCTCGGATCTGATTGTAGCTGCTTCTGTCTCTGCCTCCAGCGACCCGGAACTGAAAGCTGACGAGGTCCCTTCTCCTACACGATGAAGCTGCCTCCTCCCAGCGCCAGCTCCGCTGCACTCGAAAGCTCGCTGACTCCAGTGCCTGTGCTTGTTCTCGCTCCGATGGGGACTCCGGACGTACACTCAGTGCGAGCGTGCAGCAAGGGTCCCCTGCACATCCAAACCGAGCAGGATCCGGGGGCATTACTCCGAAGGTATGGTGAGAATTTACTCAATGAGGGGAAGAACTAGAAAAAAGCATGGTTACATCGAATGTAATCGTTCTACGCTGTCCAGGGGGTAGAGAGGAGCCGCGGCCGTTTACCTAGCGGCCGCCATGTTCCTCCAACCACCCCCCAACAGCCAAGCTCCCTCATTCTAAACTAATGCTCCATTTGCATTTTCTTTTCCTCTAGGGCCAATTTCCTACTCTCCAATTCTAACTGCCCACCTAACTTGAGCTTGCCCAGCTTCATCTCATGCATCCTGTTTTCTTTCCTGTCCGCCAACTCCTCTGGGGACAGGCCTCTGGAAGAAACACTGGTACCTGCTGGGCAAGGTGCTTTCCTCCCTCCCGGGCCCAATGGCCCCTCCAGCTGCATTACAGTTTCTCCTCTTCCCAATCATTATCAACAGATGCTATGGATGCTTCTTTCTCCATAGTTGTTAAACTTGGCAAAAATAGAAAATCCCAGACAAAAAAATATCTACCAAAAGTATGTGGTCACGTTTTGGTCTGCACTCACTAGTAGTGTTCACCAATCACTGTATATGAGTCACAAATGCAAGTCCAGAATCCCACCGCTGCCACCAATGTTAGATTTGAGGGTCTCTAGTTGGCATAGGTAGTTACCTGTGACAAATAGGGACGCTTGCGTCTAGTCAGGGTAAGGGTGCACACTCCTAAAAAAAAACCTGCTCACCCACTTGGTAGCTTGGCACGAGCAGACAGGCTTATCTTAGCGGCAGTGTGTAAAGCATTTGTGAACACATACAGTAATCAAGTGACAACACTACAGATGGACACCACACCAGTTTTATATCAAAAATAAGTATTCTTTGTATAGATTTAACACAAGACCACAAACGACAAAAATCCACAATACTGTTACTTTAAAATGGTAGAATTTGCTTAGTTCTCTTAAGATGGTAAATGCGACACTCAGAGTTCAATGTACCTTAAGATGGGTAACGCAAGACAACGAAAGTGTTGCAAGGACAGTGATGCGTTGAAGATGTGGTGCAAAGAAACAAAGATGGTGCTTTCTTCTTGATGCGACACGCTTCCCAGTGATGCGGCTGCGTCTGCTGCAACGTCGATCCTCTTCTCTGACGATGCAAGATGTTTCCACACGATGCGAGCCGCGACAGGCCCTGTGACACTCTTCCCGGTGATGCAGCGGCGTCTGCTGCGACGTCGATCCTCTTCTCCGGCAATGAGCCGCGACAGGCCCTGCGACACGCTTCCCAGAGATGCGGCAGCATCTGATACGATGTCGATACTCTTCTCCGGCAATGAGACGCGACAGGCCCTGTGACACACTTCCCAGTGATGCGGCGGCGTCTGCTGTGACATCGATCCTCTCCCCTGGCGATGCACGGCGCTTTGGTAGACCTGCGATGACTCAACGATTCTGCTGCGACAGTCCTGGAGCACTTTGTTGACAAGACTCCTTCTTTCCTTTCAGAGTGCAGGGCAGAGACATCAGACGCACCACAGGAGTGGGAGCCAGCATTGTGGAGGGAAGGCACAGCCCTATTCAGGTCCCAGGTGCAACTCCTCCCACCCATCTAGATGCAGATCTCTCTATTCATCCCTGTGCTGACTCACCCTGCCTCCTGGAATTTCCCCAACTACTGCCACTCAAACTGCAGACAAGGAATACACAGCCTAGCCGAGGCAGGTTTGGATGGTTAGACAAGAAAATACCTACTTTCTAAAAGTGGTATTTTCAAACACAGAATGTTAAAACCAACTTCACTAAAAGATGTATTTTATCATTCTGAGTTCAGGCATACTAAATTTGAATTTCTACCATGTTCCCATAGTCAGTTAGGATTATAAGATGTAATAATCAAACTGCCCATTCTGGCCTACGGGGAACAGGTAGCCTTGCAATAGTGAAAAACGAAAATGGCTGTAATTCACTATTAGGACATGCCACTCACACCAGGGCATGTCCTACCTTATACTTACAATGCACCCTGCCCTTGGGCCTATCATAGGGGTGTCTGATATGAAGAAAAGGGAAGGTTTAGGGACTGGCAAGTGGGTGAACTTGCCCAGTCAGCATGACAGTACCAGACTGCACAAGGGCTCTGCAATGTCAAGCCTTAGACACACTTTAACAGGTCCTTTTCCTGGATCCCTGCATCGTGGAGTCTGCGTATTAGGGTGCGTTGAGAGACTGTGTCGAACGCCGCTGAGAGGTTGAGGAGGATGAGGGTTACTGATTCTCCTTTGTCCAGTAGGGTGTGGATGTCGTCTGTTGCGGCAAGGAGGGCCGTTTCTGTACTGTGGTTTTTTCTGAAGCCGGATTGGGAGGGGTCAAGGATGTTGTGCTCTTCAATGAATGTGGCCAGTTTGCTGTTGATTTTTTTCTCGATGACTTTTGCTGGGAACGGGAGCAGGGAGATGGGTCTGTAGTTTTTGAGGTCGGTGGTGTCTTCCGAGGGTTTCTTCCGGAGGGGGTTAACCTCGGCGTGTTTCCAGTCATCGGGGAAAGAGGCGGTCGCCAGGGAGCGGTTGATGGTGTGGTGGAGCATGGGTGTGATGGTGTCGGTGGCTATGTTGAAGATGTGGTGGGGCAGGGGGCAGTGGGGTCTACGGAGTGGATTGACTTCATTGTCTTCAGTGTGTCTTTGGTGGTGAGGGCTGTCCAGTTGTCCATCGCCGGGTTCTGGGTGTCAGGGGTGGTTGGTGAGGGTTCAGTGTGTTGGTTGTCTTCGTCGAAGTTTTCGTAGATGCTCTTGATTTTGTGGTGGAAGAAGGTTTGTCGCAGAGGTTTTGTGAGGAAGGGATGTCAGTAGACTCGCTGGTGGGTTGGGCGAACTCCTTGAAGATGCTGAAGAGTTCTGTGCTGTTCTGTGCGTGTGTGGAGATTCTCTCTTCAATCGCTTTTTTCCTAATTTTTCTGATGAGTTGGTGGTGGGCGTTGGTGGCGGCTCTGAAGTTGTTGTGGGCCTCTGTGGATTTGGTGTTCCTCCATGCCTTGTTGAGGCAGCGGCAAGTGTGTCTGGACTCTCAAAGTTTGGTGGCTTTCTTGGTGTGGGTGTTGTTGTTTTTCTTGAGGGGGTCTATGGTGTTTGCACTGTAGGAGATCCATCTGTGCAGGTTTTGAGCTGCTGTGTTGGGGTCGTCGTTTTCTGTGATGGTTGGGGTGGAGTTGCTCTGTGAGGAGGTGAGCTGGTCGTCTGTGATTTTGGTCCAGTTTCTTTGTGGGAGCAGGTGCTGGTGTCTGTGGATGGTGGGTGTTCTGAAGGTGAAGTGGACGCATTGATAGTCAGTCCATTGGAGGTCAGTGGTGTCGTTGAAGGTGATGGAGTTTCCTGTTGCGCAGAGGGGGTCGAGGGTGTGTCCTGCTGAGTGCGTGGGTTCGGTCACGATCTGGCAGGGTCCAATGTTGTGGAGGTTGCCCAGGAGATGCGGTGTTGGGGTTCAGTTGGTTGTCAACGTGGGAGTTGAGGTCTCCCAGCAGGGTGTAGTTGGTTGAAGCAATGGCTTGCGGGCAGATGATGTCCGTGATGGAGTTGGCGAAAGCTCCGTGGGGTCCAGGGGTTAGGCAGATGAGGGTTCCTTAGAGGGTGGTGGTAGGGCTGGTCAGAATCTTGAAGTGAAGGTATTCTATCAGGTCTGAGGGCTCATCAGGGAGTGTGCTCAGGTGGAGGGTGGATTTGTGGACGATGGCGATTCCTCCTCCCATGTTGTTGGGGCAGTCCTTCCTTGAGGTCTTGTATCCTTGGGGAATCGCGATGGCGATGTCCGGTCCTGAGGTGGTGTTGGTCCAGGTTTCGGTGAAGAACGCTACGTCCAGGGTGGTGCAGTCGAGGAGGTCCCAGATTTCAGTGGCATCTTTGTGGAGGGACTGGACGTGAAGGAGGATGCATTGCAGGGTCTTTGGTTCGGTTGTGTTTCTGTGGGCGGGTTGTGCTGGGTCCGTGTTCTTGGCGGTGCTGTAGGTGAGCCGGCAGCGGTGACAGCTGAAGGGTCTGTGGGTGTCGGCTGGTGATGCTAGCTTGCAGTTTTTATTGCGTCCTGGGTTGAGTGCATGGAATGTCGCTGGGTCGTAGCGTTAGTGTCGCAGAGGTCCAGGGCTCCTGGCTCTAGTCGCGGTCGGGTCACGGACAGGTGCAGACAGGCTTGCCTTTGGCATGCCTTTGGCAAGCCAGCGGCATGCCCGCTGGGCAGCTGCGCAGCAGCCGCCATTATGTAGGGACAAGGGAGGGCTGGGCAGCTGGGAGGCGAGAGTGGGGAGGGAGCTGGATTGGGCCAGTCGCGCTGGTCGTGCTGGGGGGGAGGGGCCGCGGGGGCAGCAGCGGCAGGGAGAGCGGGCGGGAAAGAGGGGAAAAAAGGAGTAAGAGGAAATAAAGGAAATAGAAGGAAATAAAGAGGAATAAGGCACAAATAAGGAAAAAAGCATAAAAGTGCAGAAAAGAGAAGAGGGTAAAAATGAGTGGAAACTGAGCGGAGCCAGAAAAAGGAGACAGAGGTCCACTGGACCACCAGGGATGAGGCGCAGGTAAAATCTGCGGGTGGAGGAGGGCCTCGAACACCAACACTCGAGAGTGCAGGGGCTTGGGGAAAGGCCTCACTTAATGGTGGAGCTGCAAGGGAGGGAGAGCAATTTCACTGACAATGAGTCAGTGGTCTGCACTACCAGGCTCTCCACAACCAGAATCCAGCCTACATCAAACACTGTCTGAACTTCCAACAGCCTGCCAGACACCTGTGCTCTGCCACTCTTGCACACACTCCCCTGCATCCACCAAAGCTACAGTGGAAGTCGTTCCTTCTCCTAACTCGCTGCCTTGTCCTGGAACAACCAACCACTCTACCTATGAACATCTCCCTCTCTTGTGGAATTCAGAAGGGACTCAAGACCTGGCTATTCGATTGAGCCCAACAAGATTGCAGCATCTATATACCCTTAGGGGTGAATAGCTGAACTCTCGTATTGTAAAAAAGACAAAGGCTGGATTAGTTTTATTGTACTATCTGCACAATTTAAATAAGCTCCCTTTTGGTGATGCTTTGTTGCTCAGATCACTTTAGTCAAGAGATTATCAAATGCTTGTTAATCTAAAAAAAATGCCATTTTGTGTTTCTTTGGTCACTGATTAGATATTATTTCTTATGCTCCAACTTTTGCTCACCTGTTCAGAAATTATATGTGCATAAAAGGGGGGTGCGGTAAACACCGCTTCGTCTGCAGAGTTTGCGGAGTTTTGCAACTCCAAGCGCCACTTGGAGTCTGGAGTTCAGCAAAACTCCACCTCCACTGTGTGGCGGAGTTTACCAGCACTCACCCCCAATTCTGATTCTGTTGTCCATGTCCATCATCAAGTACTGTGACAGAGCAGTGTCTTTACCAAAGAGGGCAGCGAGATGACCTGAGAGAGTATCATCTGCAACACTATTGGTGCCACCAGTGAGCGTGGGAAAGGGTGCACCCAGGATAGAGCACCCACAGGAGAGAGGGAGGCAAGCCAGAGCACCACTGTAACCACAAGCAAGGCTGGACTGAGCGGTAGCAATGAGGGAACGCCACCCAAACAAAGTAAGAGCGACATGTCATTGTGACCATGCGTGCCTGCCCGCCCAGCCTTCTCTTAGGCTGCTGCCATTAATTGACCCCCCACCACTGTCTTCTAGGAAGGGCGCTTGATTTTCTCTGACTTTTCTGAATGTCTGAATGCTGGCAGCTGCGTAGTAGTCAAATTGTTTACAATTCTACAAAATAGCAATAAAACAAAGTAATTACAGAATTTGTATAAATACATATATATATAGGGACATTAACGAGCAGCATAGGAGGTTCAGGGTCACAAGTGAGGTAGTAATAAATAAAGAACGTTGGGAGAGAGCTAAATAGTGGGAGACCTTTGTGAAACTAAGTTTTTTCATGTTCTACCCACTTCCCATTTCCACTTTTCTGCAGATCACCCCAGTACTGTAACTCGTTTCGCTTCTGAGATCTGGAAGCCACTGGTTTGCAGTGCACAAACAGTAATCAGGCTCTGGGGAGGAAGGGAAAGCAATACAAGATTCTCCATGGATGTAAAACATCCACACACAGATGCCTGACACAGAAATTCACACAGACGAGAAAACAACCCTGATTGGAGCAGGGGATTATTTCTTTTGCTGCGCTTGACAGTAAGTAATGCACACTGTGACATTTGGGGTGAAGAGGAGAGGAACCCAGATAGGAATCCAAGTACGCTGGCTCTACATTTGACATTTTAGCAACCATACTGGTGTTGCTTTGAGATGCTACACACACTGTCCTCCAGTGCCCCTCTGGACGTTGATATCTAGTGTTAAAGGAGGCCGTACCAGACTATAATTCAATGATCTGAAGTTTCTCAGTAGTGTTTGGGTAGGTCATATCTACTGCAGGACCCGCTGACACCTACATTAATGGCTGTGCTCCCAGGGCCCCAGCCCCCTGAGTCAGTTGCAAACAGGGGTGATGGGGTTTCGCAGCAATTTTGGGAGGCGGTGGCTGGCTTAGTGTGTTGGTACACCGTCCACTGTGCAACAGTCCTGCACTTTGCCTTGATCTTATTTGACAATTTAACAACTGGCACTGGAGGAGGACAGTTTGTTCATGCCTCACTCCGTGGCAGCCTTGGCAGTCTTTGGAAGAATCTCTGCTCCTGCTCAGGTGGAGGAAAACAAATATTGCTGTAGGCCTCTCCAGAGCAATAGGTCCATTATTGAGCAGGTGTGACTTTTTTTTTTTTATAGAGATTTTTATTGATTTTCTGAGAAGGTCAAACAAATAGCTTCATAGACAGCATACATTAATGATTCGGGGAACAATACATTACAAGTGGAATTAGTGTCATAGCTGCAGCCTCCCAGAGGGCACCGCTCAGTGACTCCCCAGGGCCCTCAGGCCCCAATACTGAATCCCACCTCAGCCCCCGCTTTATGCAATTATACAATCCCTAGCAGCTCCATGTATATTATCGTTCAGAGTGCAGGGTCATCGCAGGCATGTGGGAAAAACAAAAACAATAAAACACCCAGCCCCAACACCCCCCCTCCACTACTAACCCTCAAGTCCCCTGTAGACCCGCCCACAAAGGCCAACCCCCCAAGCATGCCGCTAGCTACTAACGAAAAGGTTCCAGGTATTCCCAGTTCTTCTCCATGGACCGCCTGACTCCCCAGCACTCAAATCTGCATTCTTGGTAGGGCAGAAACACTGGAGGTGACCCTCCGCCTCCCTGTCATCGGCTGCAATGCACTTCTCCGTCAGTTAGAACCTGCAATATCAGATGTCTTGAGCGCCCCCCGTCTCAGCCAACACACTCTCCTCATCACCAGGCGGATGCTTAGTCAGTTCCACACGCGCCACCCATGCCCTGGCCAGCTCCATTGATTTCTCGTTCCCCGTACGTCTAGCCATGCCCATCCTGCAGTTGCCTTCACTCTCCGCCCACTTTACAAGCTCCCATCTCCACCGCTCAATGGAATGCCCTTGCCTCGCCTTCCACCGGCTAGTAAGCTCTCTTTTCACCAGCACTAATCCCAGGTCAATGAACTTGCTGGTGACCTTGGTCTTCGCAGTGTGGGGAAACTCATGTAGCAAACAAACCCCTTGTGTCAGTGCTCTCTTCCTCTCCATCACAGTCGTTAAGACAGATATTGTCTCCTGCCAGTAGTCCTCCAACTGCGGGCAGCTCAAGAACACATGCAGGAACCCCGCCCCTTTGAGATTACAATGAGGGCAGGCAGATGTTCCCCCAAAGTAGTCGTTCAGTTTGCTGGGCATTATGTAAGCCCTATGTAAGACATAAAATTGAATGAGCTGGAAGCGCGCATTTCGGGAACTCTTCCATGGCCTCTCAACTACCTCCCCCCATGTCTTGTCTGAGATGGGTTCCCCCAGGACCATCTCCCAATTAAGTCGCAACGCTGTCAGGGTTTGACGCAGGTCCTGAGTAATCCGGCGATAAAGACAAGGCACTGCTCTAAAAGTACCCGCAACAATCACCACATACTGACACGCTAGGGACGTAGCCGGTTCCAAAAGACCCCCTAGCCAATGCTTCCTTATTGCCGCAGACAGGGCCGCATGAAAAAGGAAATCCCCTCGCGGGAGATCATGACGCTCCATGAGGTCATTAAACGGTAAGAGGTTGCTCTCCTCGTACAGATCCCCCAAGGTGAGTATGCCCATCTCCACCCAGGACTGCAGCTTGCTCCAGCCACCCCCATGAGGCAATATCTCGCACATTGTCAGCCGAATTTCAGGCGCATACAGGGTCCTGACACGCAGCTTCCTGGCCACACGCATCCAGCACGCTGCACCACGGCCAAGTCCGACGGTATTGCGTCGCCTCCCGGGCTCACCCGTAGCAGAACACAGGACAGCAGGCGCCAGCTAGGACCCGCTCCCCCCATAGTCTCCGGATGTCGAATGTGGCCCGCCACCCATTGCGTAAATCATTGGAATTGCGCAACATGATAATAGGCCTCCAGATCCGGCAGCGCAAGGCCCCCCTCCACCCTGGGTCATTTCATAGTAAGCAGCACGGCTCTCCGTATCCCAGCTCCCCACAGGAACCCCGTGATTAAAGAATTGAGCTGTGTAAAGAACCTAGTGGGAATCCAAATGGGGAGCGTCCCAAAGTAATAAAGGAACCGTGGCAAGGTGACCATCTTCACCAAGGCGACCCTACACGCAACAGAGAGCGGGAGGGACCCCCAGACCTCAAAATTAGATTTGGCACTACGCAACGTTTGCCCCACATTACCCTCCATCAGGTCATTACTGTCATGATAAATCCGGGTTTCCAGGTAAGGGAGGCAACAAGGTTCCCATGGTATCGCCCCCACAGTCTGCGGATCTCACCCGCCTGCTTTGGTAGGAAACAGGCACGATTTGGCCCAATTCACACGAAGCTCTGACACTCTCCCCAAAGTCTCCAATAACTGCTTCGCCCCTTGAAGCGCATTTCGAAGGTCAGGTAGGAACATGAGTAAGTCATCCGCATAGAGCGCAATATGCTGTTCCTGCCCCGCCACCAAAAGCCCAGCGTAATAACTGCCCGACCTGGCATGTGCAGCCATTGGTTCCATTGCCAGAGCAAACAGCAACGGGGACAGCGGACACCCCTGCCTCGTTTGTCTGGCAACCTCACAGGCAGCAGTAATTACGCCCCCCGTCCTGACTCTGGCGGTAGACTCACTGTACAGCAGTGCTGTCCATCGGATGAACTGCTCCCCGAGCCCAAACTCCCGCAGCGCACTAGTAAGATAGGGCCACTCTAGGCTATCAAAGGCCTTCTCAATATCGACCATGAAAATGCAGGCCTCCTCCTTGTCATATGTGTCGGACCCCAGGATGCGCATGAGTCTACGAACATTCATGGCGGTGTTCCGGGTCGGAATAAAGCCCGCCTGATCTCCGTGCACCAGCGTCGTCATGTGGGGCATTAACCTGCTTGCCAACACCCGACTCAATACCTTATAGTCCATATTGAGCATCGCGAGAGGCCTATATGAGGAGCGGTCCCACGCAGGCCTTCCCGGTTTGAGAAGAGGAACTATAATGGCCTCACGTTTGGATACAGGGAGGACTCCCTCACGATACGCTCTATTAAACAGCACCACCAGACAGGGCACCAGAGTGTCAGCATAGGTCGTATAAAATTCCACCGGCAGCCCGTTGGTTGCCGGGGTTTTGTTCCTGGCCATATGTTTTATAGCGCAGCGTATTTCACTTGCCTCGATGTCCCTACCAAGAGCATACGCCTCTTCGGATCGAATCTTAGGGAGAGCCGCATCCGGCAGGAACCTCTCATCACCAGGGAGGCCAGGGCCCAACTTGGTGCGATATAACTCAGAGAAGAATTGCAAAAAGTGGTCATTAATTCCTCTTTGAGTGTAAACCACCTCGCCTTCCTGTCCCCACAGTTCCGTTATCGCCGTCCCTCTACGCGCCGGATTGGCTTACCAGGCCAGCAGGGCACCAGACTTATCAAGCTCCGCATGCATCTTATCTGTGTATGCCTTAAAATCAAAGCAACGCAAGCGTTGAGCTGGAGTGCAAACTCCTCCCTGGCCGCAAGTAGCGCATCATGTTTATCCGGACGATCTGGGCGCTCTCGCTCTGACACACACAAGTGTTGCTCCACTGTTGCCACATCTTGCAGCAGCACCTTGTGGACTCCCACCATCTCTCTAATACAGCGCACTCGGATCACTGCCTTAAAGGCGTCCCATTCGACGAGCAGAGTGGATGCTGTATTAGTGTTAGTCCTGAAGCAATCATCAATGGCCGACCCTATAGTGTCCTTAAACACTGGGTCTTCCAGTGTGTCCGGCCGCAGCCGCCATTTGGGAATGGCCCGGTGATCCCGTGACCAGTGCAACAGCACCAGCAAGGGGTTATGGTACGAGGACGTTCTGGTCAAATACTCGCTATGCACCATCCCCCCATGTACATCCGGAGAGCAAAGGACTGAGTCCAGGCGAACATGCAGGTCATGAGGAGAAATAGGAGTAATCCCTGTCAGTCGGGTGATGGGCCCTCCACGTGTCCATTAACCCGCATCGCTGCTGCCAGGTCCGCCTCGCCGCCGCCAGTCTGTGTACCAGAGCATCCAATAAGGGTGTGTGTGACCGATCTAAATGGACATCAGTAATGCAATTGAAGTCACCCCCCAAGAGCACAGATCCCACAAGCAGAGGGGCCAATTTCGCTGATAGATGCGCAAAAAATGATACCTGGTCAGTGTTAGGTGCATAAATGCTCCCCAGTACTATGTCTCTACCATCTAAGCGCCTGACACTACTACAAATCTGCCCTCAGGGTCTACCAATTGGCCAGTACTTTGAAACGGGACTCCAGCCCTGATCCAGACCAGAGCACCTCGCGCGTAGGCCGAATATGTCATACAGAACACCTGCCCTCGCCTTCTGCGCTGTAAGGCTAAACCCTCCTGCATGGTCAAATGTGTCTCTTGAAACAATGCAATCTGTACCCCTCTCCTTCCAAGATGGGCATGGATCTTATGGCGACGTGTCAAATTATGCATCCCCCTAATGTTCCAGGGCAAACACCGGATACCTACGGCAGTTACCATAAGGCAGCGGTTCGTAGTCCATTGTCCCCACCCCCCTGCAGCGGTATGCTTGGCCGCGAAAACTCCCTCCCCCCCAATGCTCCCCCAACCCCCAACTCCCCTTCCCCAGGACAGGTTCCCTGAAACTGGTTCCCATCCAATCTAATACAACCTTTAACTGTGCACACAGCAGCGGTGAGACGTGTGCCGATCCCTCAGGACCCAAAGCCCCACCTGGTCCCCCCCCCGCTCAGCACCAGTAGGGGGCCCCTCGTCAATATTAAGCAATGGACATCACCCCTCCCTTACTGCAGGCCCAGAAGCACACAATAAACAAACCCAAACCAGGCTATAAGGTCAGCTGATTCAGCCAACCGCTGCTCACCAAGACAAAAAGGTCCGCCATCTGCAGAGTGACCACAGGTAGCTCGGTGTCAGAGTTTGTTGTCGGGCTGCAAGAGATAGAAGTCTCAGATCCACCCAGGGTTCGACTAGGGGTAGCAGCACTCGGGCCAACCTCACCTTGACTGCTCACTGCAACCGCCTGTACCGCCCTGTCCCATTCAAGGCAGAGATTCGCATCAAAGGTGCCCTCACCGGATTCGAATGTGCAGGAGAGCCGCGCTCCATGGGGCTCGCAGCAGAGCTTCGCCTGGATCTCGTTTGTTGTATCTCAAGCCAGTGCCAAGCCTCTTGTGGAGTAGTGAAAAAGTGTGTGCCAGTGGTGTCCACTACTCACAGCCGGGCCGGGAAGAGCATGACATATTGTAGGCCAAGCTGGTGGAGTTTCCGTTTAAGCGCAGTGAAGGAGGCGCCCTGTTTCTGAACCTCCCTAGTGAAATCCAGGAATATCATCATCTTGGAGTTGTCAATCTGGAGCTGTTGTTTTTCTCTAGCACGCTGCAAGAGGTGATCTCTGTCCCGATAGTGCAACAGCCTCACCACCAGCGGTTGCGGGGGAGCACCCAGCTTAGGAGATCGTGCCGGCACCCTATGGGCTCGTTCAAGAGCAAAGAAAGGGGACAGTCCCTCCGGGGACACTTCAGATCTGAGCCATTCCTCCAGAAATCGGACAGCGTCATCCCCTTCTACATGTTCCGGGACCACCACCAAGCGGGGGTTATTCCTGCAGGACCGTTCCTCACTGTCCTCTGCCCGGAGTTCCAAGATCCGAACCTTGGCTTCCACCTGTGTCAAGGATTGCTGCAGGTCTGACACCGCATCCTGGTACTCCCTCCATTGTTTTCTCCACCGCAGATACTGTGTCTTTCAGTTTCCTGTGGTCATCTTTAAGCAGAGAGAGATCCACACCAATGGCGTTGATTTTCCCCTCAAGGGTTTCTCTGGATAAGGTAATAGCCTG
Source organism: Triturus cristatus (assembly GCF_964204655.1). Taxonomy (NCBI): domain Eukaryota; kingdom Metazoa; phylum Chordata; class Amphibia; order Caudata; family Salamandridae; genus Triturus; species Triturus cristatus. Next base: position 1,050,683,970 of record NC_140583.1, read on the forward strand.
CAGTATGTCGGTCAGCGTAGGTTCCCCCGGTGCGGCAGCCCCGAGCGCTCCGGGACCTCTTCCTCCTCTTCGGATTGATGACCTGCCCCTTCCATCTGGAGGACCGCAAATTCCTTGCTCCTCGACACTCGCCCCATCTCCGCAGGGCACTAGGGACAACAGAGATCCACAGCCGCCGCAGGTCCTCACCAGCAGCCATACTGTCCACCCCCCCGGATCGGCCCCGGCAGCGATCGGGACTCCGTCTCAGCAGCAGGCAATAGTGTCCAGACGTGTTGCGGCACACCGCGAAGGACGGCCGTCCCCCGCCGAGATCCCAGAGCTACTTCACCAAGGGGGGAGAGTTTGGGGGCTCCCTTTGTCGCAGGCGCCGGTCTTGCCACAGCAGGGGAAAAGTCCTCCAACGGCCCAGAGTGCAGTTAGTAGAGTCCTCCGGGGCACCGCACCACGGTCTTCAGGCACCCAATGCAGCGAGGAACTCGGGTGTCCGGTGTCCCCCAACCAGCGCTCCCCCACAACCAGGTGCACTCCTCAGTGGTCTCCCTCCCATGTACAGGTCCAGCCAGGGGCCGCTAGGTTCCGCGGCAGTGCACTAGGGCCAGGTGAAGTTCAGAGCCTCAGCCTCGCGGGCCCAGACGGCCTCATGCAGGCAGCCAGGTCGGGCTCCAGCTCTCCGCCATCACCTTCTGCTCCCCACCGCCGGCCGCGCTCAATCGCACCTGGGATCACCTTCACTGTTGTTCTCTCACCAGGCCGGGTCCGCCGGTCGCCACCCGCTGGCCACTCCTGCAGTCAGGGTCTCCCTCAGCTCACGGGTCCGCCATCTTGGGACCGCGATCAGCCTCCTGTATCAGAGAGGTCTCACCTCCGCAGGACGCCTCTGTTCCCGATCTGCCACCGGGCTCTGCTTCAGGAAGAGATGACAGCCACCCCTCAGTCGTCCACTACCTAGCGCAGGGTGCCCAAATTCACGGCGGTCACCTCGTCAGGACGTGGCCGCCATCTTGGGCGATCACCACCGGGAGCCAACCCGGTTAGAAAACTGCTCCCTGCACCTCAGGCCGGCCGCGCGGAGCGTCGCCAGTGCACCAAGAGGGGCAGCAAGGGTTCCAACACCCGATGGGTGCTCAGGCCCCCCCCCCCAGGTCATCAGGATGTGTGGTAGCAGAAGGAGGCCACGGAGGAGCTCTGAGGTCCGCTACGTCTGCATCAGCGTCAAGCCACGCCCCCGAGCAGGTGTGTGATTATGTAGAGAAAGTTTATGATCTGGCAGCACTCCCATACCTCAGTTTTTGTACAAAATTTCTTTAATGGTTGTCTTTGGGAGTCACGGCCTGAACTAGACCTTACATCGTGACTGTTCCCGCTCGTGGATCTCCGTGGAATCTTGCAGAGTTTTTCGGCAACTCCATGGAATTCCGTGGAGTGAAACTCTGCGAACTCCGCCCACCCCTAGTGCATACTAACTACATGTTAACTACATTCACAGGTAGCAGAGCAGGATTTTGTGGACTCTGGTTTAGAAGGAGAGACTGTGGTCTAGTAGCACTCATGGCTTTCCTTAATCAGCTGATTTTTGAGGACACAGTTGCAGATTTTGATGATGGCTGCCTCTCTGTAATTCACTGCAGTAGTCTAAGGGGGGTCATCTTTTTATGGTGGTAATCTTTCCAAGGTTTGGTATCTATTGTTTTCTCAATGATCTTGGGAGAGGTTAGAAGGCTGGCAGTGGGCCTGTCATTGTTTGTAATGGTTTGGTTTGGTTTGAAAGTACCTAAAACTCTTTCTTCTTTAAAGAATTGCATTCTTGGATATCGGCAGAGCAAGATGTCTGTAATACAGTAAGGTATGTTTATCTACAACATTATTGGGTGAATAGTTATCACGTAGACTTTGATGGTGGATATGTGGATTGGTTTGTGAGATATTAGATCCTCTGATGGCTTGCTCAGTGATAGTTTTATAAGCTTCCACAAACTATTATGTGTTCCTTGACTTAGTAAATCAGGGTAGTTGAGTTTACAGAGATCCTTATTGTTGCTTGTAATGTTGATAATTAGGCATTTACTCTGTGCGCTGGCCCTTTTTAAAGTTAATCCTACTCTTTAGCTAGTTTGTGGCAAGGGGTTCAAAACAGATGCCAGCATCATACTTCACATAGTTAATTAATTTTAAACTAGAAATAGCAACACATGCATTCCTTGTAAGTTCAGTAAATGATTTATTGTATCCCAACCAACAGTACACCATTTGCAAACTATGCAAGTTTATAGGCTACTTTCTTAAAATGAAGACTGTTCTCTGGCAATTTCAAAGAAAATGATCCCATTACCACTGTCCGTCAATCTGTCAAAAATTAGTTTATTAGTCAATTAAAACCATAAAAATTGTTTAAATATACAATGAGCTTTGCAGTCAATAAAAAACTATATTCAAACACACAGTAATAATGACAATATTTCAAGGAAAATGCTCCCATTACCATTGTCAGTCAGTCTGTCAAAAATTAGTTTATTAGTCAATTAAAACCATAAAAATTGTTTAAATATACAATGAGCTTTGCAGTCAATAAAAAACTATATTCAAACACACAGTAATAATGACAATACATTTAAGACCAGCTTCCCTTGCCTACCATACACATATAAAGTACTAAGATACCTCCCTTGGCAGTGTTACCTTGTGGCTACAACAAAATGCCAGAATGGCTGATCTATTAAATGTGAACAGTATCTTGACTAAGTTAACCAGTCAAGTCAACCCATTAAAAATGCTGTGATGCTTGACAAAGCTTTTAATATAACTGAAGCCCGCACAGAGGAGTGGGATTTAAGGGATCCTTGTGGCGCTTAAAGTACCAGGTGCAAGCTGTATATATTGTCTTAAATAGGTTGACTGATTAAGTAAACACATAAAGCGCTGAAATGCTTATATGGTGACTAAAATGCAATTGGTGCTCACGTAATGTGGTGGGGATTTGGGACATCGTGAGATGAAGCTACTACCTCCCTAGAAGCCACCTTAAGTTTAGCAGGGTGATTTCCCAAGTCTCTTTCCCTACAAATCCTAACTTGTCACAACCCCCGGTATATAAAACCACCAAAAGGCCAAAATACCTTTAAAACTTAAGCTTTGGCACATGCCCCTAAACCAGTAGAGTGAGACAGAGACTAGATAACGCCTGTATCTCCCCAGCAACCTGCCATTTCTATGGGCACTTTGGGAAGCCTATCTTAACTAGCAGCCATGTCCCCAGGCTAAGCAAAAATGTTCTCTTTAACAAGGTCCCTAAATATGACCAGTTGGATGTAAAGCATCGTGTTCCGAGGATCCAGATATTCTATCACTGCTGATCTGCATGACATAATACCCAATGTCTTAAACTTCTTCCTTACAGGGTTCTCCGCTGGTGGTCTAAGCAAGGGCAGGTGCATAGGATGTGCAGCAGCGACTCATTTGACTGGTGGCACAAGCGACGTTCCATATCCCCCGTTGGTCTTTTTCCTACCATTTTGGTATAAAGTCCAGTGTGGGAATCTCTCCCAACCTCAACAACAGAAATTTCTGTTTGACTTTCAGGGAGATGGTGGCTTCTAAAATACAGAGGTCCTTTTCATAGTTGTAAAAATTCAGCACCATCCACCCATGTGAACATTTGGCTTCTACTGCTTTGCCCTCTATCGAGCTTTGCAACTTAATTTTATTTACCATCCTTCTGAATACTTGGGCAGTTGTGTCTAAAGACCATAGTTCACCCAGCCCAAGTATTTTTATACTATCAACAAGGTATTTTTTATAATCACCCTTTCCTCTTTGGTGGTTATTTTCACACCTGACCAAGCTGGCTAGTGAGCCTCAGCTACAGATCTCAATTTATGGCTACTTTTAACAAATGTGCCATGCCTAGCCAAGGTCTGTCTTGCCAGCAAGAACTCCAGCCTGACTTGGGCAGGCGACGCTGTTTCCTGCAGACGGTATACTTTTTTGTAGGTTTTTATTATGATTTTATCAAATAAACTGGCATCTGCGCTCACCATCAGTTCACCTCGGTATGAGAGACAGGGTATTAGTCTTGCCTTCATTACTGGTGCCAGTGGTTGGAGGTTGTGCCCCCAATGAGTTTTTGCCAAAGGTAAGAATGCAAGATTTAAGGCTAAGGCTTTTTCTCTGATCATTTCCCTTATGGAGCAAACAAGGAACTGGAGTCTATCTGAACCCAAAGATAGACGTGTGCTGATCTCTCATCTATCATAGCTCCATTAAGATACTGTGGTAACTTCACCCCTATGCCATGCCTTCTTTCCTCAGTTTATGTCCCTTCTGCTCAGCCAGGGTGAGTGTGATGTAGTAAGAATGCAGATGTGTGCCTAGTTGAGTGAATGTCAGTTGGAGAGCGTGGGCTGAGCAGCAAGGCTTTCCTGCTTCCTTCTTACCATCTTCTACCTATAACCTGAGACTCCTACCTTAAGAATAAACCTTATCCTGTTACACCTATATTACTGGCTACCCTATATCTTCATTCACCAAAATGGCAGAGATTGGAGGAAAAACCTGCGTTTGGAAGGAACTTTTGGAGTAACTATGAGTTGAAGAAAGGCTGAACAGACTAACATGAAGATCATGAAGATCAAAAGAAATTGAATTGAAGCTGGAAGTAATCTGAACTGCCCTAGAAACCCCACAGGTGTCCTTTTCATTGGACAGCCCACAGACAACAGAAGTATTTCATTGCTTAACTCCAGTGTACTGACAGCGCTGATGATGATGTTAACCTGCATTGTTTGCAGTCAATTTCTTAAGATCTGTACTTTTTAAAAACTTTTGTTTCCATTTTTGCAAAGAAGGGACCATACATACTCATAAATCAATAATGATATAATAATGTATACATTCCATCCCTCTGTACATGCAGTTGTGCATTGTGCACCCTCTAATATATTTGTATAATCAGCACGAGAGGCCAGGCCCCCTAACAAACAAGTAGAGGTTAGTAAGTCGACAATGTACATTGGTTTTTTGCAGCAACACCATGGTGTAATGGTGGGCCCTAGGCCCACATGCTAGGTAAAGAAGGACACTGCACACATAGTTGGGGATAGTGGGAATGGCCTCGAGCACGTGCGCTCGGCCCCTTTGATTGCCAGCGTCACCTGACACAGTGACGTCTGTGGTGGGTGGGTGTACAGTGTAGTACAGCAGGTTAGAACACTAGAACGTGTCCATGCATGGACACTACATACCTCCCAATTTTTAATAACAAAAACCCAAAGTCAAAGTTCAACCTGGGGGAGAAAGAAAGATATACACAGTTGTAATACAGTGACCAAACTTCTGCAGAATCGCTCACGCTTCAGCTGCTTGGAGTCGCAGAAGATGTTCTTCCTGTCGCGGACGATGCTCTTCCTGTCGCAGACGATCACCAGTTCACTGTGGCACCAGTCATGGGTGCTCGATGGATCTAGTCTGTTTGACGGCTCTGCCTTGAAGTTGTTCTCACAGTCTTTTCTTCGCTTTACTTTCTTGGCGACAAACGCAGTTGAGTTCTTGTGGTTTACCGCTAGATGTTGCCGTTCGTCTTTTGGTCCAGTCCTTTTCTTTATCTGTGGCGTGTGTTCTGTTTTGCAAAACGGATTGGTTGCAAGACACCCCTCTCACCATGATGCCTCTCTCGCAGGTGTTCCCCTGCCACGGGATATCCCTGAGGCCCTCTGACTCGTCCTGAGCTGGGTGTACTGTGTCGTGTTACTCGCACGCCGATCCGTGTGGGTGCAGAGGAGACGACAAGTCTCACCTCGGGTTCTGCAGTCGTGCCTGGAGGGTAGCTGTTGGCTCCTGTCTTCGCACACAATGTCTTCATCCTCCTGGGACCTTTGCTGGAGGGCGGCTGATGACCATCTCTCATCGCGGGGACGCTCACTCACTGGCATCCCTGAGGCCTCTGCTCCTGGGTCACCATGGCTGGCGTTGTCCAGTGTCCGTGTGACCCCAAAGGTGGGTGTTTCGAATGGTCCGGCCTGCTCACCTCTGCAGATCCCAGGTGCGCTGAAAGCATCATCGAACAGATGGTCTTTTCTCCGTGCCACGGGTGTTCTTCAGGACTTGCGCACCGTGTTCTGACGCTTGGCATGGACACTACACATGGGCATAGTGAACGACCATTATGACTCAGGTTGTGAACTGGCTGTGTCCCCAAGTGTAAGGAGGTATGTACGAAGCGGCAGCCATATGTCTCGTGGTCTGGATGTTGGCTGCTGTAAATGTGCGTATAGTTCATTATTCGAGTTGCAGTGTATTAAACTGTTGATCCATGCATTTTGCATCGGTGGATGCTTGCTACCCCAGGATATGGAAACCTCCCTCTTAGCTAGCAGGACCACGATGGATATGAAGCGGCGCGAGGCTTCAGGTGCATCGTGACAAACCCCGGAAGTGCCAATAATAAGTTAGGTATGAATGCAATTTGAGTCATGCATGACAGTTTCACAAATACAGTCACCAATATCTGGACACTTTTTCACAGGTCCATGTTATATGGGCGAAGTCAGCGGACGGTGAAAGACATTTGGAACATGCATGGTAACGTGAAGGGTCTGTCCGGTGTACTTTGTTCGGTGTGACGTATGCCCGCCATAGGAACTTAAAGTGGAGTAGTTTGTGATGATAATTAAGACACCAGGCGTGTCTGCATGCAGCATTTGTGCCATTGAAAGCCAGTCAGTAGGTGTCCAAGGTACTGCCCCCAGGCACTGTGGACCCCAGCAATGCCTGTAGGGGGCATCACCAGGCATGACTTGTACATTTTTTATATCAAATGATCCCTGCCAGTGTCTGTGATAAGCAACGTTAAAGGTGGGAAGTCGTCTGGTTCAAGGGAATAGCCGTGGATCTGGGCTCTACGCACCCCCTGAATCTGCTGCAGCACAAACTGGTCCATTATGGGAGCTTCCTGAAAATGGGTATCCTCCATTTGTGTGAATATGTGCCCATTAGGGGACAAGTCTCCAATGGTGTCAAGGAAGTACCTGGATAGAGTTTGTTGGACAAGGGTTTTCTGTGTGAAGGGAAGCCAAGGATTTGCAGCTAAAGGGAGGACAGCTGAATATAATAAGTGGCATCCTGTTATCCGGACCAGCTGCTTCCAGGCCCAGCTGGTTGTGGACACTGTCTGGATGTCGTGTGGGTCGCATGGCAACCCTGCCGGCAACAGTGCAGCCAGTGGCATATGGTATCCTAGCATCCGGGTGATGCCAAGCGAAGCTACACTGGGATACCAGAGAGAATATATGAAAGTTTGGAACCCCAAAGCCTCCTCGCTCGTATGGTAAATTCATAGTGTCCCAGCTAACTCTTGGTTGCTTTCCACCCCGGACAAGGTGTATTAACAGTGTGCAAAGTGTTCCAAAAAAATGCATTGGTCAATGGGATAGGGATATTGTTGAACAAATACAGGAATGGGGGCAATACTACCATTTTGACAATGGATTAGTGGCCCGCCATAGTTAGAGGAAGTTTCAGCCAGTGGTTGACCAGAACAGTCAGTTTATCCAGCGCTGGGCCATAATTGAGACAGATTATCTGCTCCTTTTCTCTAAGAACATGTATCCCCAAACATTGGACGGATTCATCACACCATGTAATTCACTACCAGTGCTACATGGAGCCACTGACAGTGGAAATAACCCAGATTTACCCCAGTTAATATGTAGCCCAGACAAAGTTCCATATCTGATTATCTCCCTCAGTATGGGGTCAAGGTTCTCGCTTGGGTGCCTAATATAAAGAAAAATGTAATCCCCATAAAGCGTAATTAGGAGTGGGCCAGTATTAAACTGCAGTCCTCTATGGAGGTGCCACTCTTGTAAGTGGCGCACCAAAGGATCCAACGCTATCATAAATATTTAAGGGCGATAGCGGACACCTCTGCCACGTTCCCCGCACAAGGAAAAAAGAGGACGTCTGTGTGCCATGCAAGCAATTGCGTGCTGTGGGCTGCATGTGCAGTAACATGAAGAGGGCCATATATCCCAGTGGGATTCCCATTTTACACAATGTAACTTGCAGAAACGGCCACTGCAGTCAGTGATACGCTTTTTCAGCATCCAGCAACGCTTGCTACCGCAGAGACCGTGGGTGAGATTCTGTGTAGAACCGCAAAGAGCATGCACAGATTCAGGGTTGTGGATCTGTGTGGTATGACTCCAGATTGAACCAGGGATATTATTTGATCTAACAGGAAGGAAAGCCTGGTCAACAGCATTTTGGCCAAAATGTATTGTCGAAGTTCAACAATGAGAGTGGGCTGTAGGAGCCACACTGCAGCAGGTCCTTCCCGGGTTTGGGGAGAAATATTATCACTGCCTAACGGAAAGTGGGTGGGAAGAAACCTTTCTCTATTGCCTCTCGATAAAATTCTAAAAGTTCCAGCGAGAGCAAGTGTGTATGCGTATTGTAATAACAACTACCCGAGAGTTCATCGGGGCCTGGTGCTTTCGTCCCTTCCATGGCTTTGATTGTCTGGATTATTTCCTCCTCTGCTAAAGGTTCCCCGAGAAATTGTTGCTGCGTGGAACTGAGCCACACCATGGCTATCTCCTCTAAATAGCGGGCTCTGTCCGCTGCCTCACCCGCAACCCGGATGTGTACAAATCTGTATAGTAGGTAAGTATTTTGTTTAGGACACTAAGGGGCATATCAACAAGGGCTTTATCTCTGCTTTTTTGGCTTTAAAAGCCAAAAAAGGAGAGATAAAACTAGCGCCCTATCAACAACAGGGTGCTAACATGCAAATTTGCATGTTAGCACCCTTTTACTCTACGCTTCCCCTTGCATCTCTAATGAGATGCAAAGGGGGTGTTCCAGAGTAAAATAATAGGAGAAATGTCGCTAAGCGACATTTCTCCTATTATCAAGATTGTCGCTAATCCTGTTAGAGACAAAAAAAGCAGCGCTAACCGCGGTTAACGCTGCTTTTTTACGTCTGGTATTTTTCAGACTTAGCCATGATATCCTATGGAAGGAGGATATCATGGCTAAGTTTGCCTGTCCCTATCAACAAGGTAACGTGAGATTATCGCTGGGTTTCCAGCGATAATCTCACATTAGCCTGTTAGCGTGAGGATTTTTATCGCTATTGAGATAAGCGTTGCTAATAGCACGCTATCTCAGCGATAAAAATTCACGCTAGCCGGCGATAATTATCCTAGCGCTAAGTGCGCTTAGAGATAATTATCGCCGGTTGTTGTTGATATGCCCCAAGGTGTATCAGAAATGTAAGTTCTGTATGAGTGCCGGAGAGTAGTTATGTAGGACTGTCCCCTGGAGGGCTGCAGCATTCCAGCCAGTGTGCCCCCTGGCCTTTCCCCCTCCCTGTACCTCCTGGCCACAGTGCATTTCCCCACATAATGTGTTTCACTCTCAGCCGCTTTGCGAAAGTCTGCCAAGAGGCAGGCACAGCATTGCAATTGTGTTTTCAGTCCCTGCGATACTTGAATCTGATCAACCACTGAGAGCTGTTTTTCTAGTTGAAAAATAGCAGAGCCTTAAGAATCCCTGCTTGTTTAGAAATACAGACCTCTCTTATGTAGGTTTTAAGGGCCTCCCAGAGTGTAGCCTATGACTCCATTGTCCCTTTGTTTATTTCTAAATATTGCACTATAGCTGCTAGGATTTCCGATCGGAATAAGTCATCGCGAAGTGCCGATCCAGGGAATCTCCACTGTCTCTCCACCCCTCCTGCCTTATGGATACAGAACTTCAGGAGTACCGGGAGCTGATCAGAGAGGGTGCATGGAAGGTGTTGTATGGAGTCAATCCACTGAGTCATGGTGGGTGTAAGGAGACAATAGTCCAAGCGAGTCCAGGTGTTGTGTTGTGCTGAGTGGTAGGTATAGGCTGACTGCGAGGAGTATTGGTGGTGCAAAGTGTCTATTAAATTATGTGCCCCACTTAATTCTTCCAGAGCGCGTCAGGATCTTGACATGGCATCAGGGGTGTCCGCTGTACTGCCGTGCTAGGGATCAAGTAGCAAGTTAAGGTTTCCCCCAAAGCAGATGTGGTCTTCCTCCATTCGTTCAATCTGAGCCTGTAGTTCTAATTAAAACTCCAGGCTGTCTGTATTTGGGGCATATACATTAACTAGGAGTATGTTGTAACCTAGTAAACACAACAGCCCGCCATTAGCAGGTAATGTCCCTCAGCATCTGCACACATCGCCGACATCTGGAACTGTACTCATTTTTTTTATTAGTATTGATACTCCCCTGGCATATGTGCTATATCCTGCAAATACCTGATGGGATCCCCATGCCGTGGCAAAGGTGTGAGGGGATGTGGGGGACAAATGCTGTTTCCTGCAAAAAGGCAATGTCTACTTGGTGCCTATATTTACCTTTGCGCTTGTTATTCAGCTCTCGTATATCCTGTTCTACGAATGTGACGTCCTCGAAGGGATGGATCCTATCATGTACAAACCTTGCTGGGCTAAAAGAAGGGGGAATAGCAGTTTATAAAAGCAACAGTGTGGTACCAACAGCAGTCTGCATTACAAACAACTGGAAACTAATATAAAACTCAACACAACACCCGCCCTTCTCCCTCCTCCCATGCCCAGTCCCATTATTATGGATAAATCCCGACCCCAACAACATTGCTACAATTCAGAACATTTGCAGCGCAATTATAACACCCAAATAATAAAGTGTGATCACAGTCTGGGGTTGCATAGCTATGCCGGGTCCCACTCCCTGTAAAAGAAAAAGAAGACTGATAAGCAATGAAATATACCATCCGCTTAGGACAGTTAACTTTAGCTGGTACATGGGAAGACATATAGCAGCATGTTCTAATAGAGCTAAAAAATGTGACATTGTTACAGAGCAGGTTAGAGACAAGAAGTTCAGCTTGCAGAGAAAAGATCAGTACTGGTGCCAGAGTTAGAGACAAATGGTGAAAGCTCAGGAGATTCATTTTGGTGCATCGCTTGTGCCTCGGAATATATGCGGCAGAACTCCTGCACTGCTGTTGGGGTTTCAAAAATTCATGACCTGCAGTTGATCTCAACTCGCAGGCGGTCAGGGTATAGCATCCCATAAGCAAGGCCCAGGTTAAGAAGAGTGGACTTGACACCAGTAAACTTACAGCGGGCGTTCTGGACCATCACCTTGAAGTTGGGGTACAGAGAGATGGAAAGCTCTGCCATTTGAGTGGTCCTTTCTCTCTCGCCAGACGCAAAGCGGTGTCCCTGTCCCGGAAATTTTGCAGCTGGGCCATGAGTGGACACAGCGGGCAGCCTAGATTTGGGTGCAGCCTCAAGGTGGGGTGGGCTCTCTCAATCACGAACATGGATGTGAAGGTGTCCCTTTCAAACAGGTAAACTAGAAGCTGCTCCACAAACCCATTGAGGCGTCCCATGTTCGTGGATTCCGGAATACCCAGGATGCAAATATTGTTGTGTCTGCTTCTGGCCTCCAGGTATTCATTCTTCATCGCAACTGACTATATGAGTTTCTCCATGCTCTCCAGCCTCTTGGCCATCTGGGCAGACCCATCCTTGAGATACGAAACCCTTCCCTCCACTGTGTCAAGGCATCCCCCATGATGGTCCTGTTGTGCCCCCATTGAGACCAGGCGCTTATCAAGTGCATCAAAGAGAGTGTCTAGGACCCTAAAGCCCGCTCTGAGTTCCACCACAAGGGCATCAGTTCCGGCCGGTGCTGCAGTGTGGATATTTGGCAGACTCCCTCCTTCCGCGATCTCTGACCCAGATCCCTCCCCAGCGTGCTTGGTCTTGTCGGAGGTCAGCTGTCAATGTTTGGGGTTTCCCCCCGGACCCTGTCATGCCAATGAGTGAGGTCGCTGCTGCGAGCAGGGCAGGGCAGGAATAATACCACAGCTTGGGCCTCTTGCCCGCCTAGGGGTGAGTCCGTGCCCTCCCCAACATAGGAAGTCCAACAATAGGGTGCACCCATCACAGCCCAAGCGAGGAAAGCGGCACCGGTACCGGATGTGGGGACCGCAGCAGCTCTGTGGTCAGCCAGAAGGGTGGCATCAAGGATCCAGCAGTGGACCAAAACAGCCACCCCCACATGGCAGTGCACAAGTGTGGTCAATGGGGGTATTTTGTATAGCATTGTCTTTGTACCCCCCCCCCTAGCAGCAGGCGCAGCAGTGCAGACAGTTCAACAAAGGTCGCCCTCTCTCTATCTAAGGCGGGTCCAACGGGGTTAGCCTCCTCTGCAACCCGAGGCCCGGCTTCACCTCTGCAAATGTTGACCAGGCGGAGCAGGCCCAAATGGCCACCAGTGCAAATTTCTCATTACAGGGCACCAGGGGTCCGATCTCTCCTGGTCTGCACCAGCCCAGGGATGATGGCTGCCGCCAGCTGGCCCGGTGTGCAAAGAGCAGTAAAAGGAGGGGGGTGCCACGGTAGTCAAACCAATTGCCGGGCAGGCCCGACTCGGTCCAGTGGCCGTCTCCCAGGCTCACCCCCAGACCATGTGAAAGTGGGGCCGCCGGGGAAATAGAGAGCTGGCCTTACCTGGCCTGAAGTCTTGCTTGGTTTCGTGGTGCTCCCTTGCTGGTCTCAGCTCTCCTACACTACTGCAGTCATCAGCATCCACAGGTACCTCCTGGACCAGTGCACTTCAGCAGCTCAGTGTCTGTGCCGGGCATCGTGGAGCCACCGCCTCCCCAGCCTGGTGCTCAGAATTGTCCCAGGTGTTCAAAGCCCACACCAGAGAGAAGGGATTCCCACTAGGACAGAACTGCTCAGCCCTGAAAGAGCTCCACTTCGAGCCGGCCAGGCCGCGTGTCTTCCTCTGTGCAGGATGTAGGTCCGCTGCCCTCTGCACCACTTATGCTCATGAATGGGTCTTGCCGGGGTTCTTGGCAGCTGTACCAGTCACCCCAGCTTGGATGGTGATTTATGCTTAGTGGATGGTCAGGATTGTGGGGAGATCGGCGGAGCTTCAAGGCTACGCAGCCATCTTGGTCGGCAGCTTGGCCACGCCCCAAGATCTGTACATTTAAACTAGAGTGTTACTCCATACTGGATGATGTACCGATGAGCACTGAATTGTTGGCAAGGAAGACAAGCAATGCAGCAAAGGAAATTGGCAGCATTGAATCTACCTAAACTAGCAGCGTTTAATTGGAATCCATTGATGATTTGCCGTGTTTGTAGCAACACTCTGAATTTACCCTTCGGTGGAGTATGTGACTGGTTTGCCCCCCTGTGTGGACTTGACCAGTGAGCTGCGACATTATTCATTTCTTATAAAAAAGTGGCCCACGCGACCACATCATTATATGCTGTGCCCCCATTACATTTGTAACACCAGTTTTCTTTGCAGCTTTTGAAAAGAATGCCACGTGAGCTGCCATGTGATGGGCTGTGAAAGCGTTTACCTGTGGGCTGCAGCTTTTGAAATGCTGAGCGCGTGCTCCTCTCTACGTTCTCTTTGTGAACAGCTAGGTATACGAGGACCGGGAGGCTATGGACACGTCAGGGGAATGCAGTCTTGCATCCCTTGTGACTTCTCAATCAACAATGCAGCCGATGGTCAGGTCTAAGTTTTAATGATGTTTCTGTGTTTCTTGAGCAACGCGTTATTAGTGAAGCTATGGTGGCTGGCTGTGGACTCTATCCATCCTCTCAGCCATAGTCACCTTTTGCACTGCTTGGATATTGTCTTATTGCCTCCTGCCTCCAATCGGGCAATAATTACACTCCACGCTGTTCTTGTAGCGTAAAAGGCCATTTATTAGGACAGGTTGTAAACATAATGTTTTTAACCAAAACATCAAATGAAACTTTAATCAACTCCCTCCCAAACATTTCATTCTTCATCCATTCCTCTCATCTCTTCTGCACACATCCTGTTCCCTTCTGTGACTTCTTCCAAATCTCCATTCACCTCCTCGCTTGTCTTTCAACATCCTCGCTTGCCTCTCCCGCCAATGCACTCTTGCATCCTGCCCCCCATCATTGACCTGTTTCTCCCCCACCGGAGGGGTGGGTGCACCCGTCCGAGACACCGCACCCCTCCAAAATACAACCAACCAGGTAACCCCCATAAGGGGGTTACCTGCCCCAAACCTCTCTGTCATGCACCTTTCGCTCATCACTTGTCACTGTCCCTCCGGCACCAGATAGATTAATTCCACAACTTGTTTATCACATCCCGCATCTCCATCATATAATACGCATTTCCCAATTACGAAAGGTGCACGCCATCTTCCATGAAAAGCAAAGGCTCCTCCAATCGTAGCCCAACGTGTCCAATAACTTTGATGTCCTTTGACGCACAAAAAACCCTCATCACTGTATTGAGCTTCCTGCGAGCCTTTTCAACGACCGCCGGCTTCACTGCCCCTTTCTACATTTTACGTGGTACGAGCTCAGTCCACACAATACATGTGCCCGCCATATTTCTTTTCAAAACCTCCAGGTCTCTCTACATCTGCTGCAGTATTGCCAATCCTGACAGCCGTATCAAGTCATTTTCCTCCCGATGCAGGACCAACATATCTGGGCAACCTCGTTGCGCAATCATTTTCGTCAGCCAGGGCAGCAACGCCCCCCAACGCATCCCTCCTTTACCCCACCATGCACTTCATGGTGGCTGCTCTTCAGACCCAGGTTACGGCCGCAGATCTGTCGATCTCCATACCTAGCTGCCCACTGCACGAACGAATGTCCAACGATCCAGGTAACCGTCTTGGTCCCTGGACCCCCACACAACCTATGACAAGAAAAATAGGCTAGACCACAAACTGCAGCTGTTGATGTCGCCCCTGGCCCAAACAATCATCCCCTATTTGCGCACATATTTCTCGCAACACCTGGCCCTCCACCTCTCAATCTGACTATCCTGTCCCACGACCAGCCCAGCCGAACTGCCGCTGTAGCCGCCCCAGTGCAAAAGGAGTGCGTTCCATACCCAGCAGGATCCTTACCCACTCGCCGTAATGCCATGCGCAGTACTGCCAAATGCTGGAAAGTCGTCACCTTCACCCCGCAGACGTGACAAAATATTTCACCCGACATTGCTTTTGATCCCGACAAGATACTACGCCATTCCTGTGCTGGACAAGCACCCACAAAACCAGTCTCATTCAACAACACCCATTTTCCCCTTCCTGCCTGGTCCGTTTTTGACTGCCCAAGCCAAATCTACAGTCATCCCCCATCAAGATGTATCTCTGCATATGTCCTGCCCATCCGACCTCTCGTGCCCAACAGCTCTGAAACCCGAAAAGCCCCAAAAATATCCACAGCATGCACAGTCGGAAAACTGAAACCTCATGTTCTTCGTAGCAACAAAGCGGCAAAACTCCCAACAAACTCTGTAACAATTCAAACGTAATGGCCTCCCTGGGTGCCTCCCCAACCCCTCCCCCTGGTTCCTGCCCCCAACCTTTTAGCATCCTACTCAATATCTCGTCCTTCGCCGGGTCAAAGCCCGCGTACAACTTACAGTAAAAAGAAATCCCAGCCAACTGCCCAGCTATTGTTGTGTGTGGCAAACCTTTTTCAATACAACTGAGAACAAAACTTATAACTCCCTGCTCAATGTCCCCTCTTGACATGTTCCATGTATCCGTGTTCCAGCCCAGAAATTATCCAAATTCAGCCCACGCCAGTCTGTAGCTACGCCTCGTGGATTCTGCAATCGACTTCTCAACCAGGCCTATCACTCTCCCTCCCCCCAGGCCCAGATGCCGTCCAGCAGCTCCGTCTTGCATGTACCCGCTCCAGGAGCCAGTCGTCGGAATCGCTGCCACTGCGAGCGAGACAAAGCAACCGCTATGTAATTACTGGCCCCTGGGACATGCATCGCCCTAAATACGACATTCAATTGCAGACATTGAAGCATGAAACTACACAGTAGCTGTAAGACCCTCAAGTCTCTCGCTTTCTGCTTGTTCAAGAGCTCCACTTCCGTCATGTTGTCTACATGGAACAACGCCGACCTATTCCGGAATCCCATACCCCACACTGACAGCGCCACCAACAATGCAAAAAACTCTAAGAAAGCAATACTCCTCCCTTGCTTTACACAATGATGTAGCCATTCCTCAGCACACCATCTGCCATCCCAAAAAACACCAAAACCAGAAGCCCCTGTCACATCTGAAAAGATTTGAACCTGCCAAAACGTCCTGTCCTCTACAAAATCCAACGACACACCATTGAAGTCCGACAAAAATTTCTGCCATACTCTCAAGTCCCCTCTGACTGCCATTGAGATCCTGACTCTATGATGCGGCAGCACCGCCCCAGCCATGGCCATGCCGAGGCATAGGCAAAAAATCCTCCCAGGTCTCACCACCCGGCAAGCAAAATTCAAGAAACCCATGAGCCATTGCATTGTCCTCAAATTAATCTTCTTTTCCCCAATCACCCGTAACAGGAAAGACTGTATTTCAATCACTTCCCCTGCGGGTAACCGCGCCAGCCACAGGATGGAGTCCAGTTCGATGCCTAGGAACGTCAATCTACAGCTGGGCCCAGCTATCTTTTCCGGCGCCAAGGGGAGCCAAAAAAGCGACGCCATGTTCTGAAACTGTTGTAACGCCCACCCACAATCACCTGACCATCCCTTGCCAATGAACAAGAAATCCCCCAGGTAGTGTGACACCTCCCGATGACCACTTTACTTCACAAGGGCCCACTGCAAAAAAGTGCTGAACATCTCAAACAAAGCACAAGAGATCTCACAACACGTTGGCAAGACCTTATCCACGAAGATGGCCCCTTCAAACTGCATCCCCAGCAACGAAAAATCCACCGGGTGTATGGGCTTAGCCGGAAAGCTGATTTCACATCACATTTAGCCAGCTCCTCTCCCTGCCCACACAACCGTACCAGGCGGATCGCATCGTCCACTGAGGCATACAGCACCCTCGAATCCTCCTCAGCAATGAAGTCATTAACGGACCTCCCCTCTGGCCAGGACAAGTGGTGGATCATTCTATACTCTCCTGGCTGCTTCTTAGGGACCACACCCAAGGGCGAAATATTCAAGTCGTCTACAGGCCAATCGACTAACAGGTCTGCTATCCTACTCTCTTCCACCTTCTTTCTGAATTTTGCCCCCACTACTTCAGGCAACTCCATGGCCGATTTCAAATTTTCTGCCCACCTTCTCTCTCGAGGACCTTGGAAACCCACCCAAAACCTTCAACAAACCCCCATTGAATCTTTAGTGCAGCTTCTCTATCTTGGTACTTCAAGAGCCATGGGCCCATGGCCTTGATCCTAACTGGGGTAGGAGCCCTTTGGTCCAGCCTGCCCCCTGCCTTTAGTGGCCCTCCACTGCTCTGATGGCATGGCCAAGGTGAAACACTGCGTGAGTGCGTGTCATCCCACACATTTGGAACATTCGTTTTTGAATTTGCACAGATATCTGGACCACTATCCCTTGATCATCAAAAGTATAAGAAAAAGGAGCGGAGTAATGTTACATGTTATAAACAAATAAATGTTGTAGTACAAAATGAATTTGAGTTATTTGTTTTTATTTCTTATTCTTTATAATTATTTGTGTATTTCCTTCCTAATTGTTTCAATTATTCAAAAGTATTCCAATAAACCTATACATTGGTTTCCATCTTAACCATCACATGTAGAACTGATGCATTGATTCATTTATACCAACAATATTCACAATTCTACACTTTGTAATAAATCAATTCAAATAAATGATGCTTAGTATATACAGTTGTACAGCTTAATGCTCAATACAATGCTCAATGTATACAATTATACAGCCAACGCGTTTCGTCCTATCTAGGACATCATCAGGGCTGTAAAAAAAGAAAAGAAAAACATCATATCAATATACATTGTTCGATATATAAATCCTATCACGATACCTATATAAGGAAGAAATATATCCACAATATACAGAATATACCTATTTGACAATACAAACTTGTTGATCATAATCAGAAATATTCATGTATGATAGAACAGTGTTAACAGCTGCTTACAATACTGAAAACAATATAATAGTTGCTTTATTCCTTAATTATCGAAATTATGTCCATAATCCCATCCAAGGCCTGTCACCCATTCAGTATATTTTTATTCAGGAGGATAACCCATAGTCCCCTTTATATTTCAAACATGAAAGTATAATCTTTAAATTAAATTAGTATTTCCTAATAGTCCATCCCTACTGCTTATTTCTCACATCAATGTTACTTGAAACAATCCTTGCAAATCTATGCTCTCATTTCCTTCCGTACTCTTTCCAATTCTTCGTTTCCTAGCACTTGCCAATAATTTCAGTATCTCATTCCATACCTCTGTATATCAGTTAGTTAATCTAAAGACAAAAGACAAGTCAATGATAACAATCCTACATTCTTTACCATTAATGGGCTAACGCATCCTACTACCATGACGTACCTTGGAATAATATATCACCATATATTCCACATCAGATCCGATAATCCAGCTCAATAGCTAGAAACCACCATCTTTTTTCCAGACACTTCCACATCCATTATTATTCCCGTAATTTCAGTTTGTTGATTAACCTCCTCTTAGCTAATAATTAATCTGAAAATAAAACCAAATGGCACCCAATTAGTATCGCTCTCACTGGTCCCCCAAAAGTAAAGTAAACGCCCTTATTCTAAACGCATACCTTGCTTCAGCATATCCTCGTTCCACACAGCCGGTCCGATAGCCCTGCTCTGTAGCATAAGCCCGCTGAAGTCCCCTTTTAAAGGATTCAAACACCAATCATAAACTCCGATTTCAAGGCCTCATTGCCATAACACTAAAACTGTTTCCTATCTGGTCCACCTATTCAAGCCTCCAATCAAATCCCATTTTACTATCCCGAGTTTTAAACAGAGTCAGGATACCATTTCCTGTGATCCTCAACCAATCTGTGTGCCCCACTTTAATGCTTAATTAACATGAAGACTCAAGCAGCTCCCTATCTGGTCCGCCTAAGTTCTCTTAACTTCCGTGGAGAACAGACTTAAAGAAACGGCTATTCCTATTCGTTGGTTGCCCCACCAATGTGATTATCTTTTATTCTATGTACTGAATCGGGCGTAATGCAATGATTATTACATCCGTAGAAAACGAACCTAAACATGAAGACTCAAGCAGCTCCCTATCTGGTCCGCCTAAGTTCTCTTAACTTCCGTGGAGAACAGACTAAAAAAAAAAGAAAAAACGGTTATTCCTATTCGTTGGTTGCCCCACCAATGTGATTATCTTTTATTCTATGTATTGAATCGGGCGTAATGCAATGATTATTACATCCGTAAAAAACGGACATAAAGGAACGGCTATTCCTATTCGCTGGTTACCTAACCAATGTGATTTCCTATTAGTCTATGTGCTAAAATCAAACGTAGTGAGATAATATTTACACCCACCGTAATCAAAGCAAAAAGCTAATGTCTCTATCATACCTCTAGCGTAACACTCCGTTCACAATGTCCCGAAGACAAAATCAATTAATAATTATGTTCCTTACTTATTCTCTTTCCACATATAAAGTATGATTTTCCCGAAACATTCATTCGCACAAAACGCGTAGGGAATAACCCAAACTTAAAATATACAAAGACCATAGTACAGCGGAAGACCAGTCTTGGTACCTTCTGTTAACACTTAAGAATCACAAATAACAACCCCCATTAATCACCAACACCGCCGTCCATCTATTCCAGTTCCTATTAAAATTTCTTATACTTAGTGTACCGATACCAATCACAGCTCCATTCACAACCCATCAAATAATGTTGCAGAGGATACCAATCATTTGACTTTATTCCAAGAAATAGTGGAGCTCAGAGTCACTATTCAAACCTAGCTCCACTGTTCTACATCTACTTATCCAACGTGCCTCTTCCTGCCTGATCTTTAATTCCCAATTTCCTCCTCTACGTCCTAATTCTATTTTCTGTATCCCATGAAATCTTACTTCTCTTCTCAGAGGTTGTGCTTCCTTGATGTGTTGAAATAGTGGTGATCTAATATCCTCATTATTGATAGAACGTTTGTGCTCTTGTATTCGCAATTTCAATTGACGCTTAGTGCTGCCTATATAGACTTTTTGGCATGTACACACTATAACATAAATGACCCCAGTACTGTTACAATTTATAAATTCCCTAATAGGGTATTTTTGTTTGTGTTATATGTAAACTCCTTGATCTTATTGATGCCAATATTACAGACACTACAATTACCACACGTATAAAAACCTTTCGGAGGAGGTGGTAACCACATTCTATCCACCCCTCCCATTGGTTCTATACAGTTTTTAGTCACCAATTCCTTAATAGTAGGACTGCGTTTAAACACAATCCCAGGTTTGTCTCCAATTACATTCATCAAACCTGTTACACCTTTCAAAAGACTCCAATTTTTTCCTAGAGCTTTAAAAATTTGATTTTGTTGGGAACAATACGTGGTCACAAATGCAATTCGCTCTGTAGTCTGAGTTTTCTCTTTTTGTTTCAAAGTGTTAATTCTATCCACCTGTAAAATTCTCTGCCTGGCCTTAATTAAATTCTTTTTTTGATATCCCCTGTTTGTTAAACGTTTCTGAAGATTATCCAACTCCTTGGTAAAATCAACTTCAGTACTACAATTCCTGCGAATCCTAACCATTTCCCCGTAGGGAATTCCTCTGATTACTGAGCCAGCATGAGCACTATCCGCTCTAAGTATTGAGTTCGTAGCTGTGTTCTTCCTAAATAATCTACTGCTAATGGTTTCCCCCTCAACAAATAGTTCAACGTCCAAAAACTCCAATTTTTCCTCTCCCTGCCCACACAACCGTACCAGGCGGATCGCATCGTCCACTGAGGCATACAGCACCCTCGAATCCTCCTCAGTAATGAAGTCATTAACGGACCTCCCCTCTGGCCAGGACAAGTGGTGGATCATTCTATACTCTCCTGGCTGCTTCTTAGGGACCACACCCAAGGGCGAAATATTCAAGTTGTCTACAGGCCAATCGACAAACAGGCCTGCTCCTACCCTCTTCCACCTTCTTTCTGAATTTTGCCCCCACTACTTTAGGCAACTCCATGGCCGATTTCAAATTTTCTGCCCACCTTCTCTCTCGAGGACCTTGGAAACCCACCCAAAACCTTCAACAAACCCCCATTGAATCTTTAGTGCAGCTTCTCTATCTTGGTACTTCAAGAGCCATGGGCCCATGGCCTTGATCCCAACTGGGGTAGGAGCCCTTTGGTCCAGCCTGCCCCCTGCCTTTAGTGGCCCTCCACTGCTCTGATGGCATGGCCAAGGTGAAACACTGCGTGAGTGCGTGTCATCCCGCACATTTGGAACATTCGTTTTTGAATTTGCACAGATATCTGGACCACTATCCCTTGATGTAGTTCCAACAAGCTCCTGAGTTCCCACCCCCTAGCTAAGGTGGAGCACCTGTGCTTCCCGCTGGGACGTTACTACCTTCCGCCCGGCCTGGGCGGGACACGCCAGAAAGAACCGATACATCACCGGCAGGCCACTTGCTGTGTGTGTGGATGCTGACGACTGCTTGGATGACATCCACTGCATCCACAGTTCCTGGTCCACCTGCCCCCAGTCTTTATTGGGGTTAACACTGATGCAGGCCCGGAACTCCTCATTATAGCTTAACCATGCAAACCCCCCGAAATGCATCTGCGCTTTCCGGATGATATCCATTTATTTCAGCAAAGCTATGGCCCTATCAAGATGCTTTTCACAATAAATACTGGCATATATCAGAAAAGCTGAAGCCCAGTTCTCCATGTTTACAGGAACCCTGGGCCTCCTGGCCAGTTCCCACTCTTCCTCCTTCGGACTCTCTTTTGCTTGTATCTCTCTATGCAACAATTTGAACACATCCACGTATTCATGGCGCCAGATTCTGTTCCTCGTCTTATCCGATAAGGGAGACCCTAACGGCATAGCAAAACCAAAATAAGGGAGCTTCTTCTGATGTTTGTCCTCTTTCGACTCAACTTTCCCGTCTACCCCGTCCAACTTATCCGTCTGGACACTGGCCACCACGTTTGGACCCATTCCCAGTCTCTTTTGCAGCAGGCGCCGCTATTGCACTTGCCACTGCACCCATGTACCTCACAGACCCCTCTCCCACACCCACCGACCGGCATGACTTCTTACGCCCCCTTTAGGATCCCCATCCCCACCTGTGAGGCTCGGCCGCATCTCACGATCCGTCGTTTTGGGGACCATCTTCATCCGACTCACCACTTTCGTCTTGCCTTTGGCTGCACTTGCCTCCTGCAAAACACCACATTTTCTTCGTTGACGCTCCCTGTCCGCCCTCCACCAAAGGCACCCTGTCATCCTCCTCATCATCTCTCACTTCACCTTCCTCCAACTCCTCACGCTCCTCGCCATAGTCAAATTGCAACTCAGCCTCAATCTCCTCAGGCGCCATATCACTTCTCGCATCGCTCTCTTCTGTCCTTTCCCACACTTTCCAATCCCACCAGCCACCACCTCTGCCGCCGTCACCTTTGCACGATCCCTCGGTGGAGAGTTGGCCACCGCAGACCCCCCTGCTCCTTCCGACCGGCATCTCAGCCAGTCTCAGCTACTGGCTTGTGCCCCCCCAGGTTGCTCCAACCTGAGGAGGCCCCAACACCACTGGGTCTCACCACCGTCTCGGATGTCCCTAACCCAGTCGAGGGGTGGCTCCTCTCCCACTTGCCCTGAGGTCCCCTGAAACTCTTCTCCAATGCTGCCGCTGCCTCTTCCTCTGACGTAGGGGAGGGAGGCCCCCCACCTCAGATGTCTGCTTCCCTGGCTCCTCGGCTGGCACATAACTCCCCCCCACCTCTGCTCAGATTCCTGGATCAGCCTGTGCTGATCTGGGATCTTTTCCTCTAGGGACAACCCTACCCACCCTGGGAGCAGAGGAGGAGGGCTCCTGCCTCTGTCTCCCACTAACTGGGGCCCCCCTATCTGGGACCCACCGGTACCACTACCCCCCAGACCACCCCCAAAGGAGGAGTGTGTCTGAAACTGTAGAGGCCCCCACTCCCACACTAGCTGTTTGGGCCTTGGCCTGGGTCTGCAAGACAAGTCCATGGGAGAATCCTCCCATTGCCCTTCACAGTCTACTGGCCCTTCAACGTGCCCAGACAGGTTTAAAACCTGACCTTCCCCAGCAAGGCAGCCCCCCTGCCACTTCTGCAGCCTCCGCCAATCCCCTGCCAGCCCCGGTACCTAGCCAGGCTGGAACAAGCAAGCCCCCCCTGCCCCGCCACATTCAGCCTCAGGGCCTTCCACAAAGCAGATGCACTACCGCGCGTGTTGGCCCCCCACCCCCACCCCTTCCAGAGCGAACAAGTCAATCAGGCTTGCCCCGTCCTCCAAGCGCGGGGGCAGGCGGCAGAGCAGTTTGGGCTGTCCCCTCCCCCTACCTGCAGCTTCCAAGCAAGCCACCACCGCTGCGGTGACACCGGCAGGCGCCGTACGGGCCATCCCGACCCACTCCTGCTGTATCACGCCTGGCCGAAGCAGATCCTCCCAGCCTGCTTGGCCCAGTACCCAGAGTGCAGCACTGATGGCCTCCACGTCCGGCATAGACATCTAGAAACCAGGTAAGACCTCCCTAACACAGTTCCCTGCTACCGCACTACACCCACGCCAATCGACCGAACGGCAAAATACCCAACCAAGCCACGACTTAACCTACGCTCTCCTGACTTCTCTAACCTCCCCAGTGATGTTGGGCACAGGAAGAGGACGAGTTTCCTCCCTCCCCTCGCCCTTATAAAATCCCCACCCCTAGTCCAACCCCCTAACCCCAGAAACCGTGTCCGTACGGCTTGCGCGAAAACCCTGTTGAAGACTGGTCTGCGACCCTACTTCCCCCGGGGGACGCATTATTAAGCTCTTCAGGCTTCCATGTATTCAGCACTCTCTATGGCATGTTGGAGTGAGTTGTTGTTTAGCAACTTGTCACGTCTGCAAATTGTTCCTGTACATTTCTGCTAATTGTTCTTAAACTGACTTTTCCATGGCTCACTTGGAATTGTTTAATTGAGGTTCTTGTTGTACCTTTTCAAATGAGATCATTAATTATAAGTTTCCTGGAATCTTGGGTGTGAAATCTTAATGTTTTGCCAGTATTTGTATGCTGCTGTTCATTATTTACTGCCAAAAGGGACTGACTGTCAACATTTCTTGTTATTACTGGCTATAGATCTGTTACATTTTGAGATAGTTTGTAATGCTGCGTTAGCATATTCTTTTGTTGTGCTATTCATGATTTAATGCCTAATTAATTATGCAATGCTGACTGAATGTGTTTGAAATGCGAAGTTAGCATATTTATTTTACATTTCGAATTGCTGCCTGCATGTGTTGGTAATGCCATGTTAGCATATTTTTAAGTGCTCATCTTGAATTCAGACCATATAGGGTGTGAGGGTTGCACCTTCTGCAAATGTTCCTTGTTGTTGCTTGTTGCCTGGGTTACGTTATTTACCCATATATTATTTACTTTTGCTTGAGCTGGGGCATGTTTATTGCATCCCAATCAATTCTAAGAGTTCCTGGTGATGGGGCACATATTCTGCAACATATACCATATTTACTTGCCATTGCTGTTGTTGGACACTTGCTTTGCAGCCCAAACAATTATTGCATTTACATATTATGGGGCATATTTCTTGCATCCAAATGTTGCTTTGTGTTGAGGCTTGTTAGTTACTACCCAAACAAATACTTACTTTACAACTACTTACAGTTGTTGGTAATGGGGCATTTACTTTGGTACCAAACCTTTACTTTGGGACAAATGTGCTGCACCCACAGGGGCATACGTTTTGCTTGTGGCAGGTCTATAACATCAGTTGGGACACATGTATTGCACCCTTGTGCTATGTTGTGATGGGGGATTTATTTTGCACTCAAACTCTTTCTTGGGGGCATATTTGTGTGAGAATACTGGGTGCTAGAAAATTTAAAGAACCACGTAGATTCTAGAACTCAGAAATTTTAGGAAAAGGCATGATTTTGATCAAAGTTTGAAAGATATGGTGGGTATGACAATGTTGTGGTAGCCACACAAGGCACACCACCCTCGACTCCTCTGGGTGTCTAATTGTCAGAAGTTTCTGGGTTTGGCAGGTTTCCTCTGCATAGCAGTCGACCCTGTGCCCGTACAGTGCAGCAATTCAGAATCGCAAGTGGGATGATATTGGGATTTATCTCCATTCAAATGGCCTAAAGCAATATTCAAAATAATCAGAATTTCATTTCTCTTGCCACAGTGATGGGGTTGCTTTAGTCCTCAAGGGATCAGAAAAACCTTTGAGGCATTAGGGGTAGGGGAAAGCCAAATGTGAAGCTGGGTCTGCCCTCACCCTATTATTTTCTCAAAACTAATTCTGGCATCCAGTAGTCTTTCTGCTCTCCCAAAATTGGGACATTTAGAACATGTTAACATGTCCCTATAGAATGAAGGCCCTAAAACGCATTTTCACTGTGGCAGGCCTAGATATCCTATGTGGTGGGCCTAGATGTCCTACGTATAAGGAAAACTAGAACTGGACATTCTTTTATCTATTTGGCTGGTGCCCAGTGGAATGTGCTTCCCCTGGACACCTGACATATTGATAATCCCTGCTAGATTTAGGTAAAAATGTTAAACCTGACTTTTCCCCAGTTAATGTTTTCTCTATCAGTGAAGTGCTCTCATTGAGTAGGTGCTGTAACTACTTAGCGACATGACATCCCCTAGGGGATAAGTGTTGTGCTCTAGAAAAACAATAAATAAATGAATAGAACAGTAAAGTGCAGATCAAGATATTGTCTGCTTTCTCTGTAACTGGACCAGCTAAGAAAATAATTATACCATTAGTTGTTAGAAATCCAATTCAATGTTGAAGTCAAATTTTAATAAATGTTCATGAAAATTAATTTTTACAGAGTTACTTTTTCCTGCCTGAAGTTCCTTGAAGCTACCTTACATTAGGTCTCTAGCTTATCCTGCTATGTGCATGTACATTCTACATAAGGTATGCATCCTACCTTTCACTTATCGTTGTAGGATGGGTGCAACAGAGGTTTTTCTTAGCAGTACTGACCAAAAGAATACTTTCGCCCATTCTCTGGTTTGCATGGAGGTAACACTCCACGACACATTTAATGTGTCCAAGGTGAGCTTGTCATATTATCTGAAAGGTTCCTCAGCTGCTGTAATTCATCCAGCGGTCAGATTCCTTTCCAATGGGAGCTATTTGATATTGAATGATCAAGGAAGGTTGCTGCAGGAAGAAACCAGGAATACCATATCTGGTGACGGTGTCTGTAGTCGTGTCCTTTTGTACACAAGTGCTTAATCCACCTGCCGGTACAGTTAGCAATGCGACAATTTGGCCTTCGATTAAAATTTCAAATGTGAACTTTGATGCTTTGAGCAGACTGAAAGCCTTATTGTTTCAGAAGGCAGTGTCCTTAACATCTCCATGAGAGATGTGTGATCTTCAAGTGGCACGGTCTTCTTCAGAAAAACATTTGTCACTTTGCACCAATCTCTCACACCATTTCGGGGAGCTAGTGCACTGCAATTTTAGCATCTCAAATATAGCGGGGAAGCACACTTTAAAAAAAAAAAAAAGTAGCTCTGGGTTGGTTAGTACCTTCCAGAAGGTCTTCGGGGTTATTCCATCTTTCAGACACTCCGTGCTTGGAAGCATTTCTGGAGGCCTACCGCATGTCCTGTTACTGGTTCTTGGGACATGGGTTTTATTTTATTTGCTCCGCAATAGTTATTCCATCATGTGGCCAAATGGGGATGACACTATCACAAGTGTTACTGTGTCGTGAGAGAATGATGCAGTGTTTTGGCACAACCTTGCTTTAAGAACTGAATGATAACTGGTTCTTGTCTTATCAGCCTGTCTGGCTACACTGCGCACAGTCCGTATTCCGCTGTCAGCTGTGCACTTTCAAGTATACCCTGGATATATGCTTGGGAATGCAACCAGTCCAATCTATGGGCATGGAACTGCTGATGGGTCCCTTAAATGCTCACTTGCACAGATGCCCTGCATGATTGCCGTTGCCTCAAAATGCATATTATTAGCCTTCCTGGGATGCCTCAGCTCCTGGTGTTTTGGATCTTGGCTCGTCCTGTGCAGAAGCACTATTGGTGGTCACACTTTCAGCA
This sequence comes from Triturus cristatus, assembly GCF_964204655.1. Classification (NCBI taxonomy): domain Eukaryota; kingdom Metazoa; phylum Chordata; class Amphibia; order Caudata; family Salamandridae; genus Triturus; species Triturus cristatus. The sequence goes on from NC_140583.1 coordinate 1,050,711,152, forward strand.
GCTGCTGAGGGGGGTGTATTTGAACATGATTAATCATTGAAAATGGTGAGAGGGGTGCCAATGGAAACATCATCCGCTGTAGCTGGGAATAGCAATGTTTAGTTTACTCCTCAGAACATTTTGTCAATCTGATAGTTTCGTGCAGTGAACTTTTAAAATTCTGGCATATTTTTATATGTTTAATTGCTTTTAAATACAGATGTTTTATTCGCTTTTTTATATCGCTTATTAAGAAAATTGGGCTTACTTTGTGCTTTTTATTATGAAAGTGCACAATGTTTTAAAGATTTTAGGCCTCATTTCATATATTATTTTAGCATAATATTAAGGAAGATTTTAGTCGCCATCCGGGCAAGGAGTGGGTATTATGGGGTCACATTAGGCCCAGGCAGAAACACCACCATGTTACATGCTCACGTTTAAAGTTGACATCTTTCTTAAACATTGACATTTAACACACAGTTGCTTCCATGCCTGTATGGGATAATATTCTCTGAAATGACTTACATTTACACTTCTTCTTAGGCACTTTGGACCGGATGAATTATCATTTTTCCGGTCTCAAACGGGCAATGAGCCGTAAAATAGGACTGCCCTATGTACCAACCCTAGTTTGCTAGTCGGTAACCTATTACCGACTCACAAAATAGGGTTTGCGACTATCTATTAGGAAGGGGAGTGCCACAGGTGTCCCTTGGTAATAGCGAGTCGCACTTTAATGTACGATTGTTTTTCAACTGCAATTGCGGTCACAAAACACTCGCAGTTTACCACCCATTTCAAAATGGTGGTAAGCCACTCAATCAATCAAGTAAATGGACTTTATTCGGTTTCTGCATAAAACCATAAAGTATTCTAAAAAAAGTACATAGTATTAAGTATAATCTGATACAAAATATTTATGCGAAAAACACATCTAGCTTTAAAATCCCATACAATAAAAAAAAATATGTTAAAATATGCATATACAAAAAACATTAAAGAAGAGAAGCAAAAAGAAAAAAAAGCACAAAATCACTAACTGTGCTGAATATGTCACCAACCTGCCTAATAAAGCACCATACCATCATTTAAAAGCCACTGTCAGTTAGTCGCAACAGGCTCTAAGCCTCACAGCTGATTTTAGAAAGTTAAGAACAAAAAGGACCGTATTCCCAGACAACAATTCTAAATAAATAAAAGCTGGTCGCACCCACTTGAACTCCAGTCTTTTTAAAATAGGGATGAAATAAGTTTTCCAGGGAGTCAAATAATACTTGCAAAATATTAAAAAGTGAATCATGTCCTGTGGAGACTTACAGTCGCAGGCAGAGGACTCTAAAATCTGACCTCTACTACACCCGTGTGGCGGTGCCAACAGAAGATGGAAGCGATCAAAGCAAAACCTGGTCAATAAGAAACGCTCATAGGAACTGAAAGACCCTAAAAGGTATAACTCAGTTGATTGTGCAGCTTTCAGGTTAATCCACCAGCAAACAGGAAAGGGTCCCCGGGTTATATAAATGACATCACTCCTTTGTCTAGTTAGAGGAGCATTTTGCTGATACTGTCGAGGTTGCCCCATGCTGGAATACCAGTCCAGTTGAATCCTGTGTACCTCCTGAGAAGGATGGTGCCCAGCTCTACACCAAGACAAGCATCCAGATAAAACATACCCACAGGTAGCTGGAGAGATGGATCACCCTCAGAAATTCTAGCAGATTCATCCACCCTAGGCACACTAGGATATGACGGTCTAGGTAGAAGCATAACTATACACATATGCAAACATATATTATGAGTGACAGCCCAATGGTTGACATTTTCATTTTCTTTACCATTGTTGTGATGCTGATTATTTTGCTTTGTTTCCTCCTATTAATAATTGCAGCCCACATATTTTAATAAAGAATCTTATTGCTTCAATAAATATTTGAAATGCCAATTCAAGTATTTCTTGTGTTTCCCTTTGGACACCAATGAGTTACCAAACAAAAGGGCTTTAGATCTGTTTCCATGATTTCCTTGGGAAGTCAGGGTTATGTTCTGAGGATGCACATACCACCTATTGCATTGCTAGGTTAGGGGTACACATGGTGCACTGTGAGTTAGCCAGGATTTAGGCTAACATATCCTGATGGTGTGTGTGGACACAGTTTTGACGTTTATGTTGCATGGCAGGTGTGTCTGAGGAGCATGTTATACTTATGTGCCCTTCAAAGTGAGCAAACAGGATTCTAAGAACATTCTTGTATAAGCCCTGTCTAGTGCTGAGTGGGGTGGCAAGAACTCGTGGAGTATCACCCTGCGGAATTCCATGGAATTACCTAAAAATTCCGCAAGATTCTGCAGAGTTATGCGAGGGGCAGAATTTCAGTACATCACGATATCCACACAGATTTTTATCGCTGGCAGCTTGTCTCACGCTGTAACATTTTTACAGCGTGAACAGCACCACACTGAGCTCTAGAGAGCACTGCTTCTTCCTACCGCTCAAGTAGATTTTCTACTCGAGCTGCAGCTTTCTCAACTTTTACAAGTCGCTGCCCGCAATGAGAAATTGCACCGAAACTCATCTTAGCACTCTATTTTCTCACTCGTGCTCGAAAACTGAATGCTGGTGAGACATGCATGATCTTACCGCCCACCCCTAGTACTGAGAGACACTGCTTTTGTCTTACCAGACCTCTATCTCCTGGTTTGTTGTCAGTACAGGGCTGCTTCAAACTCGTTCAGTGTGGACGCTGATTATTTCCATTGTCCACTCTCCTACACACCTCCAGCCTTCAGATCCCAAGTCCAGTGAGGCTGAAGACTTTAGCAATCTTAACCTTTTAAGAGCAGATGTTGGCCAATGACCAACATCCGCACTACCTCCCGTGAGCATGTGTCAGCCACTGGCCATCACTGGGGTGGTATTTAGAGGCTCCGCATCGTAGGAAATCCATTATTTTATTTTTCAATCAGGCTGCTCCGGAAGAGAGTCTCTTTTTTAGAATATTTTTTATTGGAAGAGTAAAAAGTGATGCACATCATATAAACATTCACTTTTGCAAGAAGGCCATAAAATTATAGAAACGTTTCATCTAGTTACATAGCAGCAGATATCATAAATACTTCTCAGCTGATAATTAAATCATAAGACATAAATATTTTATTACATTTCTTCACAATTCCACCTTTTACATTATACTAAATTATTTCTATTCCTGGACCCCCACAGACTGCAAAACCTCTCATATGAACCCGATTTCAGAGAATATCTTTTTTCCAGTTCTATGACTTTACTTATTTTTAATTGCTACTGCTGAAATGTTGGAATTATTTCCAATCTCTAATTTTGCCAAATAATTGATCTCACAATTAAAATAAGAATATATATCCTTTTTGTTTGCAAAAGGCCCATTTTTGTATCCGAGGACTTACCCAGAAGTGCAGTCTGAGGGCCTGATTCACAGAACTAACTTAAGACAAAATCCTAAACTTACTACCATTTTCGTATTCACAGAAGGCACTTACTCATTTTGGTATTCACAGAAGACATTTACTCATTTCGGTATTCACAGAAGTTAGTAGTCCTAACTTTAGGACTCCTAAATGCCTTCTGTGAATATCAAAAGTCTTAAAAGTAGGATTTTTCTCAGTTTAGGAGTCCTAAGGTTATGACTCCTAACTTTACTACTACTAAACTGAGTAAAATCCTAATTTTAAGGCTTTCGGTAGTCACAGAAGGCATTTAGGAGTCCTAAAAATAGGAGTCCTAACTTTACTACCACTAAATTGAGAAAAATCCTAATTTTAAGACTTTCGGTATTCACAGAAGGCATTTAGGAGTCCTAAAGTTAGTAGTCCTAACTATACTACTACTAAACTGAGAAAAAATCCTAATTTTAAGGCTTTCGGTATTCACAGAAGGCATTTAGGAGTCCTAAAGTTAGGAGTCCTAACTGCTGTGAATACCGAAATGAGTAAGTGCCTTCTGTGAATACCAAAATGAGTAAGTGCCTTCTGTGAATACCAAAATGGTAGTAAGTTTAGAATTTTGTCTTAAGTTAGTTCTGTGAATCGGGCCCTGAATGTCTAAATATTGGACAAATTCTAAAACGTGAAGGCAATATAATTCTATCTCATTCCAAAATACTCGAATAGCCGGGCTGCTCCAAATTATATGGGTCCATGACACCGCCCCTCTTGTTTACATCAAAAACAGTTAGATGAAATTTGTGGATTTATTCTCTGTAAAAACACAGGCATTCTATAAAGCAGCCATTTGGTGAAAAATTGCATTCGCCTAAAATGTCCCCCTTTTATCAAAGTGAAATTAAATTAATTAATTTTTCTCCATAAATTAGGGGAAATATAAAAAAAAATTTAACAAGCCACTTGTTTCGTATTTTCGCGTATACCATTACACATTTATCTAGCCTCAAAATCAAAACCCATCCAATGATAGATCTTTTCATTTTGGGTTCCAGCAATTCCTCAGCTAACTCCTGGCTTGCCTGTATTCTGCATACATCTAAATCCATCAGAAAACCTCCAATTAATATAAAGGACCACTGAAGTATATTCATATGGAACCTAATCCCGGGTTCTATATTTTCCCAAACCTGCCATGATAGTCCATTTAGGAAATCTGATATTAAACTAAAACCATGACTTTCCCACTTTAAGCCAACATTCTTTCCTAAAAGGGGTCTTTCCCCCATATAAATATCCGTTAACTGAGTTGCATTATTAATTATTGGAATTTCACAATGTTGGATTATCTGTGCCTTCCACTTTATACACCACTGCAAAGTCTTATATCGAACTTTTTGGAAGGTTTCGCTAATATGCAAAAAATCTATAATATATTATTGAAAAAATATTTCCAGAAAAAAATTGTCACATCCGTAGCTATTCGGCAACTCAATAAATCTAAAAGTGCTATGTGCAAAATTCACAAAATAGTACGTTTTTAAATTAGGAAGAGCTAATCTCCCTTCTTCCAAAGGCTACATAAAGTGTCAAGTGCTAAATGAGGTGCTTGATTTGCCCAGATAAAAGCTGTAAACATACTCCTTGTTTCCTTAAGCATCTTTATCTGGAGATTCAAAGGAATATCAGCAAACAAGAAATTGTATGAAGGTAAAACCGACATCCGATTTGAGCAACGCGACCCATTATAGAAAGAGATAGCTTGTTCCATCTGGCAAATAATGTCTTCAGCTTGCTAATAATAAGGGGGATATAATTCAATATAATAAGTTATCAACATTCTCTGTGAAATAAACCGCCAGATATTGCTTGAGTCTTGAGTAAATTAATGGATGAAATTAATGTAATGAAGTGTCTTAGATGCAATTGCTTAACAAAATCTCTATTTTGGACTTATTAATCTTGTACCCACCCAAGTCTTGACATGTGTGGGAAATTAAAATAACTCCTTTCTGATTTTCTATAACTGGCTTTAAAAAGAACACTATGTCGTCTGCACATAGTTTAATAAGAGTCATGCCCCTTACAAGCGGCTCTATATTGGGTGTTGTGCGGATTGTATTAGCTAAAGGTTCCATAAAAAGAGAAAAGAGTATCAGTGATAGGGGGCATCCTTGTCTTGTTCCCCTATTTGTTGCATATGTTCCTATATTCTCGCATTTATAATTAATTGAGCTTTAGCTCTCTTATACATACTAGATAGCAAGTAAATCAGTTAGGAAATCCACATTTTTTAATAATATAAAAAAAGGCTCTCCCAATTTAAAAATCAAAGGCCTTCATGTGCAGATATATCCTTCTGTGCAAAAACATCTAGGGCTTAAAGATTGTTATTAAAAGATAGCTGTCTGCCAGGTACAAAGCCACACTGATCTGGATGGATTATCGTTCCCATAACTTGACTAATCCGAGTAGCTAAACGTTTTGTGATGATCCAATAATCTACATTTAAAAGGCTTGTGAGCCTATATGAATTGATGTTTTCTTTATCTTTTTTTTTTTTAAAAGCTGACGACCGTTGCCAAACGGAATGAGGCCGGAATCTCGCCCCCTCTAGAACATGAATAAGCAATTTTAATAGTAATTAATGCAAATTTCTTATATGTTTCTGCTGAAATACCATCTTCCCCACAAGCCTTTCCATTAGCTAAAACTTTACCGCTGTTTCTATCTTGGTAGGAGTGAATTTTGCCAGCAGGTCTTGTGCTTGATCTTGTGTTAATCTGGGAATATCTATCTTATCTAAAAAGTCAATAAGAATTTCCGAATCCCCCTGTTGTTGGGTGCTATTTATGAATTCATAATGCTTAAGACATCTCTCCTGAATTTGTTGTGAATATTTAATACTTTTCTTTGTCACTGGGTCTTTTATTGAAATTATCATCTTTTTCTATTGCCAATCTCTCGTCTGCCAAGCCAAAAACTTTCCTGTATATTCACTTTCTTCAAACACCTATTGTAAATATGTGTGACTGTTTAAATCCCTGTGCATAATAGTACTCCTGCATGCGAGATCTAGCTTTCTTAAGAGCATTTGTATTGGTTATTGTAGGTGAACTTTGCACATCTGCATTTGCTAGGTTTAATTCTATCTCCAGCTCAGCCCTGAGCATCGTGCTGTCTTTTCGCTTTGCAATCTCCTTGGATGTAATGCATCCACGTATTGTGGCTTTCTATGCTTCACATATATTCTCAATACTGGCTAAGTTATTATTTACTTTAAAATACTTAGCTATCTCTCACTGTATCTCATTGCGCCACACCTCATCTTTAAGATTTACTTTATTTAACAAAAACACCTTGCATTCAACCTTTCTACTTTAATACCTGTTATTTCCAAGGTATGGTCGAAAAATGCATTTTGAATACGGGAATATGCCGTTAATTGCAAATTTTGTGTAGAGAGAAAAAAAATCAAGTCTGGCAGCTGACTGTGTCTACTTGAATAACATGGTTATTCGTATTTATCTGGGAACTTTTCCCCCTATAAGTCTATAGTTGGTCTAGCCCTCGGTTACATTCTGATATAGCAACCGCCATTTGTGGTTTATTCTGCCTACGCTTCCCTGAGGATGAGTCAACCTCTGGAAGTTTTAGAACATTTAAATCACGACCTAGAACCAAAAAACCTGGGATATCATGCTAGGCCTGACCATCAATTGGGGTCGGATCATCAGTTATCGGAGAAAATATTGTGGCTATTGTTAGTCTGTTGTTATTAAGATTCCCACTAATGAGAGCCCATCTCCCCTCTTTATCTGTTTGGAAAAATGTTACTTGTAGGGGTAAATGTTTGTTAATATATAATGTGACACCCCATGCACTGCATTTGTGCATGATAAACATTGATGTCCTACCCATTGCTTGAACACTTTAAAATGTGGTTCCTTTTTTCTGTATTATGGGTTTTCTGAATAAGGACCATATCTGGAGAGTGTCCTCTCACCCATATATCTATTGCTGTAGCCTTGACTTTGTTATGTAAACCATTAGCATTCAGTGTCACAAACCGAACAGATTCTCAATATTGTACTATCTTTATATATAAGTAATATATCTAAAATGGCTATATAGCCTCATTATTTCCCTCTTCGAGGGATTGTGTCCTTACTTTTTTATTTAAACGGCCTTTGTCTCCTAAAGTATAATGTGCCTGTAGCCCATAACATTTTCTTATTTTAATACTACATCCGTATACCTTCAGTATATTACCACACATCACTGTATTTGATTTGTCTTTTTCCTGATCATTTCACCTAATTTAAATATAAAGTGCTGTGCGTTGTCAAAAAGTCCCCAGTGCTTGTTTGCTATATCCAGTTTAATACTCTCTTGGCTAATCACCTCACATAACACCTTCCCTCTTTTCTTATTAAACCACCAATTCCAACTAAAAGGTGCCATGTGCTTGCTCGCTATACCTGTCTGAGACGATCTTAAATTGGGAAATTTCTTGAGTAGATAGTGTTTTCTTTTGAATGGCTTTAGATAAGATGGATTTCCCAATGCGATAGTCCACAAAATTGACTAGAATTGTTCGGGATATCTTGCATTAGCATGTCATTGCACTGGCATTCTATGGGCTCTTGGAATAGTCAAGTCCCAGTCTAATTCCGCAATGGCTTTTCTTATTTGAGAATCCATCCAATCTCACACATTTAGTCCTTCATTTCCTTCTGGTACACCCACTATTCAGAGATTTGATCATCTATTACAAGCTTCCAAATCCACAATGTTGTTTTCGAACAACCTTTTTTTTTCTCCAAATGTTCAATTTCCTATTTCATAATCTGTACTCTGTCTTCTAATACTCCGATTTGATTTTCTGCTTCTATCAATCTTTCCAGAAACTTTGTGATGTTCTCTTCAATGTTTATTAATCGATTGTGCAGTGCAGAAGTTTACTGCATTTGAGTAGTTTCAAACTCTCTTATTTCTGCCAGGATACTTTCAAGCATGCTTTTAATTGACAGCTCCAAGTCTATATGATGACTACCACACCTGTCTGCACCTTCTCTTGACACAGTTTGTGGAGAATCTTTCACTGTATCCTCGTTGCTGTGAACTTGCTTAGCCTCCATTGTTGTTACTTTAATTAGCTGCTGACCATTAGTCCCTGACTGTTCCAATTGCATCTCCATTAGTACACTTGCTTTATTCTGCTTATAGACTAGTGGATACTGCTTTCTCCCAAATATACTGGTAGCGGATTCTGCTGGACTTATTGATTCCTTATCTCATGCTATCATGAATCTGACCTTCTGTGCTTTCCAACTCCCCAAACCCTGAAGAGGAACCTCACGTTTGTAAATTGGAAATATCATCACCACTTTCATTCTCTGATCCCCTTTCATACTGTAGTTTCATTTTAGGGTCTTAATTTTTTTCAGCATATAAAACCTGCTTTACTTTCAAATCCATTCAATGCTATACTGCTCTTTGCGGACGAGTTGTAGCAGCAGCTTTTGCTTCTTTCCCCTTTTTCTTCCTTTTTGGGATGGACTTGAGTGGCTGAATAATACAGTGCTATTAGTCACAATTTTATTTTGTAGTGTACACATACTTAGACAGAGGAGGAGGCAGAAGCAAAGGCAAAGTCAAAGTCACTGAATTCCTGACAAGTCCTTGCTGTATTCATATATCTGTGATGCGGGAGTCAAATTAAGAGCTCTAACCATCTCTATCCTTTTTTACCATATGAAACTGTATGGTTTCTCATATCCACAGCTAGGAGTTTGGCTTTGCAACTTTACAGGTTCTGTGCCCTCCCAGTAGCCACTATGCATACCTGCACAGGTCCAACACAAATCCAGCAATCCCCTTTGTTATCTCCCACAGGTAGGGAGAGCAACCCGACCCGACTCCTTGTGCCGCAGCACTCTTAACTAACACTCCTGGGGAGCAACTCTCATTGCTTGTTGCCTGCAGTGACTGCTCGTGCTCTTCACCAAGCTGCCTCCCTTCACTCAGTTTTCTGCTCGTCCTCCGTTCAGCTCACACTCCGGTTGGCGTCGCCATGCCGCCTTGCCTTGCTCCATTTCTCCATTCCGCTGTCTCAGCTGCCTTGCCTCGTTCCGCTCAGCCCTCAATCAGCGTCTTTTTCACTTCTGGGGTGGGGCCTTTGAGTGCATTAGCGAAGACATGCGTGGGTGACGTCCGCCGCCATCCCAGGAAGAGAGTCTCGAGCAGCTTAGACTGTTTTTTGTTTTGTTTACTGTAATGAATGTAAATCAAGCCAATGCACTGTGTTACTTTCACTGCATCAGTGCTTAGGGGGCATATCTTAGCACCATGACTAGTGATTGCTCTGGGAGAGTAATCGTTAGAAAGGGGTGATTCTTCCCTTCTGATGCTCTCTCTGCCCAGTGGATTCCTGCTTAGGGATCACCACAAGGGAGCGATCTACAAGCATGGTTCCGCCCACTAGCCACCAGGGATGGGTGGAGCACTTCCTCCGGCAAAGGCTTTTGCTTACCCTCAGCGTTTCTGTCCCCCCCCCGAATTGGATGGGCTAATTACCCCCAATCAGCCACTCAAGGGGACAGAAAACCCAATAGACGCCAGGGAACGCTTTCAAAAATAAATATAGTGGTGGAAGCTGCCCACCATGGGCATGGCCATGCCCCCCACCACTACTAGATGAGGCATCAATCTTTCTGCCCTCCATTGAGGCCAACAGGGGTATTTACCCCTTATCTCGCCCCCAGGGGGGCAGAAAGTCCACTAGATGCCAGGGAGACCTTTTTTAAAAAATGATATGGGGTGGGGGCTGTCTCCCATGGGCATGACCTTGAACACACCCCAACTAAATGGGATATCAGTCTTTCTGCCCCCCAAAAAAGCAGATGGGTAAATAACTCTGATCTACATATACATATATACGCATATGGGGCTGATTCACCAAGGCAGGATGCTTGTCCCAATTGAGGAGATCACCACAAACTTGCCCCAGGGGATAGAAAATCCACCTGGCACTGGGCATTTTGCCTTTGGGGCAAAATAAAGTGATGTGGGAGTTACACTATGGAATTGGCCACACCCCCCACTCCAAAAAGGAAAACCAGTCTGTTTTCCACCCCGGACAGGAGATGTGCCCCAATTTGCCTCTGGTAGTGCAGAAAGCCCACTGTATGGCAGGAATATATACTTTTTAACTAAAATAATTTGTTTGGGTCTGGTCCATACTAACATCAGGCTGGACAGACTCTCAGTCCTCAAGCCCCAACAGTCTTTCTGGTCCCCTGAGGACTAAAGCATCCCATCTCAATTGCAAGGGAGCAGAAATGTGATTCTTTTGGGTGTTGTATTTACATATGGGCCAGGAGTGTGTGGCTAATTCCCAATATCTTCCTACTTGCAACTGTGAATGGCTGCACTTTTTGGGCTTGGGTAGGCTGCCACCTGGAAAAACCTACCAGACCCAGACAGTTCCGAAAACAAGACACCTAAAGGACTCCAGTGTGATGTGCTTTTCATGGATACCATTTTCTTACTAGCAATGCCCTGCAAACCTCAAACATTGACTTAAAGCTCACTTTCACTTTCATGTAACTTTATTCGGTCATTTGTACAAAAACTATCAAAGTATACAAAAATAAGACATAAGTGTATTTACAATTAAAAAAAGTATTAAACCATTGCTATCTCGAGTACAAATGACAGTCCCAGGTCAAAGTTAAAAAAGACATGAATGCATAAATATTGTCGACCTACTCATACATAAAAAATGCAAAAGCAGTTGCCAGTGCATGAGGGATACAAAACCATTTCTACAAAACTTAATATTTAAAATACATATACAGCATGGGAAAGTTAAGTGTAACAACACAACTATGATAAAAGTTTTTGGCGAGTTATCCAGAAATAGAATAAGAAACGACTAAGAGCAAAGACTATTGGTCCAGAGGTGTCTGTTTTTAAAATTCTCTACGCAATCTGGTACTGCCTTGCACCCAAGTTGAGGCATATTGATCTGATCCACCTCCTACGTATCTGCCGATACTTGGGGGAGAAAAACAGAACATGTTCTTCAGTTTTGTTAACCTCGGTGCAGGCAGGACAAGAGTCTAAAACTAGGCCAACCGCTTCTTTCCCAGGGATTTCCAGGAGCAAATGACCATATCTGAACGTAGTATACAAACTTTTGGCGAGGGGGGGCAAAATCATATCAAGGAAGGGTTCAAATAAAGAGCGTGATTTTACATTTAATAATTAAGATGTTAACTGACCACTTGTTTGATTATTGGTGTAATGCTCCCCCACTACCTTCCAATACATAGCTTTAAGGGTCAAGATATCACGTCTTGTATCCCTATCTGGATGCTCCCACAAGCCCGTCAGATTCAGTACTTTGCATCAATTAGCAATGTGTTTAAACCATGTGTTTAAACCATGGTAGATGTTTTGCGCCATTAATCACCAGGACATCCTGTAGGGAATTATGATAATCTGTTAATTGGGGAGTGGTCCATAGGCGCAACCAGTAAATTAGGGGTCTCAAGGCAGCCATTCGCCAATTCTTTTTAATCCAAGGTCACAAAAAAGTGGGGTGAGTGGTGTTGGAATAGGTAGCGAAATAAGAGCCCTAGCAAAAGTGTTCTCACAGATCGTTAATTTACTAACAGAAGTGTACCACCAAATCTCTGCTCCATAGAGGACTCCACTTTGGGCTTTTGCACGATAGATTTCAAGAGCCGGAGAAAGGGGATAAAGCACACATTTTTCTCACATTTCTATTAGGTTAACTTCTGAAATCTGTGGGGAGTCACATATTTCTTAGTGTGCAACACCTTCTCCAAAATGGTTTGCAGTGGACTGAGAATAGTGAATTTTGCCCCTTTAGTGTCCAACACCTGCCCCAATATTGTTTAGATTGGAAATGGAATTGAGTATGCTACATCTTTAGTGCCCAACGCTTTGCTCAAGTTGGTTTACATTAAACTACCAAGATGGCGGGCTGAAGCCGCCTCTAGGAGTGGACTGCTACGGCTCCCGGTAACCGGACCTCCTCTGCCGAAAAAAAGCGCTAAAATAAACTACGGCGCGACGGCAATGAAGCGCTAAAATAAACTACGGCGCGATGGCAATGAAGATGAAGATATAGATACACACGATTACTGAGAAACGGAGAAGACTCTGAAGGCTAGAGAAAACGCTTGGTAAACTCTTTCACCATAACATCGCAATACTGACCGGATGCAGTTTCCTCTACGAGCACGGCACAGCTGTCTGCTATTAACTCGCCACCTCGAGCGAGTCCCGGTTTGGCGCTCGGCCTGGCGGCTGACATCTCACTCTCCTAGCATCAAATCTCGCAGCTGTAAACCAGGCTGCAACCCAGGCGATTTTCGAATGGCACCCACAAGAAGCAGCCGAGGAGCGAGGCCCCCACCTATGGAGACGGAGACACCTGCGGCAACAAACTCATCGTCTATGGTGAGTGGGAGTGACACTGGCAGTATTAATAGTGATACTAATGCAGGCTCCGGTGATGATAGAGGTCTGGTGGAAGGGGGGCCGGCTGTGGGATCACTGGAAGGAGCAGAAGGGATGGAAACTCTCGCTGATACTGCCCCCTCGAAACTTGGGCGACAGATGATCCAGTATTTAAAGTCTGGAAATATTTCTGAAATTACAGAGAATGTGTTACTTTCTGGGGGTGATGACCTGGCAGAGACAATAATTAATGCCATAACTAACAACTCCAAGCAAAACAATGCTGATTTGAAAATGCCAAAAAGTATTAACACTGGCATCCATTGTACGCAAGACACTCAACACCAATCTGACGTTAGGGATCTTAATATGAGAGCCAACGACACTAAACTACAGCTTGAAACTGATCCCAAACCATCACTTAGTCTCTCTACTAAAGAGATAAAAGCAAAATCAAACAAGGACGCTCCCAGCACACTAAGGTGCAACAGTGATGATTATAATATTAGCCGACAGCCTCTTACTCTCCTAGACGAACAGGATTCCAACGTATTAGAGGCACAGACAGAGAGCTTAAAGGGTTTGAAAGGGGCGGATGGCTCTATAAAACTACCGGACAATGCAGTACTAGGCAATGGGCATATGTATCAAGCACCTACATCTTTAAGAGAGCAGCGCTTACCAAGAGAATCTAAAAAGAAAACTATAATCAAAATAGATCCTCTTAAAAAGACAAAACATACCAAAGAACTTAAAAGGATACAAAGCCCACTCAACACAGGAATATTATCTGAAAAATATACGAAAGAAGACTCAAAAAAAAATAGCCCAATGAGGAAGTGGGTTCAGTCTAAAGGTGGGATCAAGAAAACTATCGCCAGGCTATCAGGAGCAGGGCTTACGGACGGGAGCATGCTAGCCGGTCCTTTACCAGCAACAGAAGCATTGTCAACTGACCAGAAGGACTATTCACTTTCTGGTTTAGTACAAGATCCTACAAAAGAAATAAATAATCAAGACTCTGCTACTAATCAGCTTTCTATTCCTGGCAACGATGAATTTTCTTTTTCTATCCCTGCAACTCCACCAAAACCACCTATAGCACCACATCAAGAACTCACTCTGACTTTCCGTAGCCCTCCTCTAGAGGATCAAGCTTCTGTGGGACAGGACCATTACAATGCTCAAGATCAGGGCCAGGAGACATTCATGCTTGCTAAGATATTGCAAGCTTTAAGTGAACAGAGGGAAGAAACAAGGGCACTCTTCTCACAGGTCCGAGCTGATAATGGAAAAATCCAGCAGTCTATGAAAGAGGTGATGGAGAAAGTGGGATCGGTGACGGAAGAAATGGCCGAGCTTCAACAAAGAGTTGTCAACATAGAAGAGGCCTCATCCAAAAGGGATAGCTCTGTGGAGAGACAAGAAGTACAGCTAAGGGAGGTACAGGCCAAGCTGGAGGATTTGGAAAACAGGCAGAGACGACAGAACCTTAAATTATTTGGTATTCCCGAAGGCTTGGAGGGGGCGGATCCCAGAGCATATATCGTCCAGATCATGCAGAAGGCTTTCCCGGAGCTGGGGGACTGGGACTGGGATTGCCAGATACAGCGAGCACACAGACTACCAATAATACAACGTCAAAAGAACTCCCAGTATCCCAGACCTTTTCTAATTTACTTTGGCAACTATCTGCTGCGCCAAGCTGTTTCTCTAAAAGCTAGCCCTAGGTCACCTGTGGCAGTGGATTCTTTTTCTCTGGTCTTCCGATCGGATTTCTGTAAACTTACGATGGACAAAAGATGGCAGCTAAAGCAAATGATCGATCCGTTCAAAGCATTTGGTGTTCAAGCTTACTTACAGGAACCTGCCCGGCTTAAAGTTATCAAGAATGGGCAAAGCTACTTTTTCTTCTCTCGCACGGAAGCAGAGGAAGTATTGCAGAAATGGAAAGGGGAATGCTGTGGCTAAAAATAGTCTGAACTAGGACTCCCGAGATGATTCTTAATGTGTCCTAATCTGTCCTAATGTGTCTTAACACACACAAATAGCTTATAGATTACTTAGTTTCTCTATCTACTACTTACTGCTTATTTTTTTTTGAAAACGGTTGGGGGGGTTTCTAGACCGGGGGCTGGGGGCGGTTGGGTCCTAGTTGACTGTCACATCAACGGCAGTTACCAGAAGACGACCTCTCCTTCAAGAATAGGGTGGGTGGGGAGGGAGGCAAGAAAGGGAAAGGTGGTAAAGGGGTTAGGGGTTTGGGGTGGGGGTTTTTTCTGATGTATAAAATGATTGCTGTTGTGAAGGATAAAAAAACCAACATGAAAGTGATTTCAGTTACTGATATAATACAAGCAAGGACAGGTTCTCTTCTTTTTACTCTTTTTTTTTTCCTTTTTGATGGCTGAAATAAGAATTTTAGCCTGGAATGTTGCAGGCCTTAATGGGAGGAACAAGAGACGCTTAGTGGCAGAGGAATTGCTGATGTATAATCCACACTTAGTTTTATTATCAGAAACCCATATTGCATATAAAGATAAAGGGCTCCTTAAACAATTGGGATACGAAATTGCTATTGCTTCGGACCAAGATTCCTCAACCAGAGGAGTAGCTATCTTGAGACATAGACATCTAAAATGTATAATTGAAAAAACATTAACGGATAAAAGTGGTAGGTGGGCCATTGTGCAGGCACAGGTTGAAGGTACTAAATATGTATTTTGCGTAGTATATGGCTCAAACAACGATAATTATCAAATAATTGATAGACTGAATATTGAATTGCTAAGTTGGGAAGGTGATAAAGTCGTGATGGGGGATTTCAATTGCATAATGAATTATGAGATAGATACCACAAGACGCCATGCATTTCAGAGGATGAAAAAGACACGCACAGCAATCAATGAGCTAGGGCAAATACATGGTCTTAAAGATGTTTGGCGGACAATACATTCTAATATACCGGGCTATACTTATTACTCTGCGGCACATAAACTCTGCTCTCGTATAGATATGGCCTGGGCATCAGAAGAGATTATAAAACTATGTACTATGGAGATATGCCCCAGGGTTACCTCAGACCATAACCCCATCCTTTTGAACTTTAAGATAGTAACAGCAAGGAAACAGATTAGGGGCTTCTCATTTCCTAGATATCTCCTAACAGACGAAACTTATCTATCTAGCATTAAGCAACACTTAAGGGAATATTTAGAAATTAATAATGGTTCTGCGATACCAACAATAGTTTGGGATTCGTGTAAGGCTAGCATCAGGGGGTTCACACAGCAATATATTTGGATACAGAATAGGCAACGCAAGATAGAAATAGATGGGATTCTCAAAGATGTTAAGATCATGGAGGATCAATATGCAGAAGCATTACTAAATTGCTCTCTAAATTTAGAAACTATAGGATACGAACTAATAAACTTAAAATCAACAGTTAAACAAACTTTCAGGGAGAAAATAGCGGTTAAAATTAATAAATACAAATTAACTCAATACGAAAGACGGGAAAAAAATTGGGAAGCTTTTAGCCTATAAAGTAGCCGACGAACAAGCTAAGACACAAATAAAGAAAATTAAAGGCTTAAACAACGAGATATATGAACAACCAAGCCAGATATTAGCGCAGTTTGTCACATATTATAAAAATCTATATACGCCAGAGGCTCAGTCACAAATGCTTGATATTATAAAATATGTCCAGAAGTATATCAAAAAAACATCGGTAGCTAATGAAGTGTCAGCAACATTGCTGGATGATATCGCACACGACGAGATTAGAGCCGCCATCTCTTCTTTGCCGTCAGGAAAAGCATCCGGAGATGATTCAATCCCTTTAGAATTATATAAAAAATGCTTAGATGAGCTACTGCCAACTTTCTACCAAGTCATTAAATATATCGAAGCAGGGGGGAACGCCCCAGACTCCTGGAATACGACTCGGATAATTTTTTTTCTAAAAAAGAATAAGCCTCCAGAGGAATGTGGGTCTTACAGGCCGATATCACTCATAAATACAGATGCAAAAATTTATGCTAAAATTCTGGCAACTCGTTTAGCACCCATAATGCCGAAACTTGTTTCACCTCAACAACACGGGTTTATTTTAGGACGGGATACTACATCCCACGTGAATACGTCCATAGCAGCGTTTGATATTGCTAAAGTTAGATCCACCCCACTCGGTATGATATTATTAGATGCAGAGAAAGCATTTGACCGAGTGGGATGGGACTTTCTCTGGGTCACGCTATATACATTTGGCATTAAGGGTAAATTTTTACACATGATCAAATCACTATATCAACATCCTACAGCTAGGTTAGCTTATGCAGGTTTACAGTCTGATATGTTTTCAATCTCACGGGGTACCCGTCAGGGCTGCCCTCTCTCACCTCTCTTATTTGCTTTATCAATAGAGCCATTTATATTAGCACTACAATCGCAAACTCGGATCATACCTTTTATACATAACTCAAATGAACTAAAAATTACGGCATATGCCGATGATATAGCTGTTTTTTCAACGGATGTTAAAACCGCACTAAATGAGGTGGTTAAAGAAGCGGAAAGGTATGGTTTGGTCTCTGGCTACAGACTTAATATCAACAAAACTCAAATAATAATGAATTACAAAGACGTAGGAATAACGACAGGGTTATGCAACACGGCTACCTACCTAGGGGTCAAGATAACCACTAGAATAGATAAAATAATAGAAATAAACTACGAGACTCTTCTTAAGGAGACTGCAACACTACTTAAAAAATGGCATAAGGTTCCTATAGGTATTGGGGGTCGTATAAACATAATCAAAATGAAAATACTACCTAAATTTATTTATTTATTCCGGTCTATCCCGCTAAGATTAAATGTGTCCTTTTTTAAACGATTAGATGGTATTTGCGGCAGTTTCATATGGGGTTATAAAAAAGCCCGTAGGGCTATTAGACTACTTAAACTCCCATATAATCAAGGAGGTCTGGATTTTCCGGACTTCAAATTATACTTTTGGGCAGCTTTTATCAAACGACTGAGAAGTTTAATACACCCCGTAGGATGTAACGCACCCTTTTTCTTTAAGCTTATGCTCGGTAAGGAATACGAAATGTTTTTGTTCAGAATTAATGATCCAAACTATTTTAAGCGAGTCAGATTCAAGGTGGCACGCGATGTTGTCAATATATGGTTTGCAATTACTTCTAATTGTAACACATCATTTTATCACGATAAGCTGCCCATATGGGGCAACCCAGGTTTGCCAGAAATCTTTCAAGACATGGAGGGTAAACGATGGGCTAGCCTGGGCATAAAATACCTGGGCGATATATATGATCAAAATGGGTTTATGACTTTCGAAAAAATACAGATTATATATAAAATAACGTCAGGCATGCAATTTAAATACTTTCAAATTCGAGATTATCTTATCCGTAGAATGCAACTGACAAACATCTCAGGTTCGCTTATATGGGATTATATGCATAAAGATAACTTAAAATCAATAATTAGCACTGGCTACAAAATCTTATGCTCATTTAAGCCAGATGACTGTCACAGATTAGCTGAGCACTTGGGACGCAGTGTAGGGGCATCAGTGACAGCTAACACCATAACACGGGCTCTCTCTAGGCTTAATAACTCTGTATATTCTTCCAACCTTAGGATACAACAATTTAAAACAATCTGTCAATTATATTACACTCCAGAAAGAATATCAAAATGGTCCTCCCATGGCTCTTTTAGCGAACGCACAACATGTCCAAAGTGCAATCTACAGTCTGCTGATCTAAAACATATGTTTTTTTTATGTCCTGCATTAGAGAGGTTTTGGTCAACGATAACCGATCTGATCTCTCAAAAACTAGGGAGTGTAATGACGATCTCAGCAACAGAGGTATTAACTGGAGCCCAGAACACTACAAGCAGATATGAAGATTTAATTTCAATACTACTGGCTAGCGCAAGGTTAACAATCGCCCGTGCATGGATCTTACCCACACCTCCATCGACCATTGAATGGTGGGGATTAGTTAAAGAAACATATGATATGGAACTAGCATTGGCAAAAACGAGAGGGATGAAGGCATTATGTAAAGTAAATAAGATATGGGGTGCACTATTCTGAAAATGTTTGCAAAAGGGGTCCCTCTTCTCTCCCCCTCCCCCCCCCCCCCTTTTTTTTTTTTTTTTTTTTTTTTCTCTTCCCTCCCCCCCCTCTCCCCTGCAATGAGGGCTAATAGTTATATAGGTAGATATGAAGGATAATATATTTATAGAAATGATATAATTACCTGTTCCTATGCCTGTACTTATTTGCCTAAAACTTATTGAATTGTATAAAATGTATTAATCTTTCTTTTTCTTTCATGTTGGTAATAAAGAAATTTATTAAAAAAAAAAAAAAAAAAAAACTACCAATAGTGAATTTTTCCCCTTTAGTGTTTAACACCTTCATCAAAAGTGTTTAGATTGGAGTTGGAATAGTGCATGCTGGCCCTTTAGTGCCCAACGCTTTCCTCTAGCAGTTATCGATTGGGGTGGAAAGTGTAAATGTTGCCTCTTTATTGTCCAACACATTCCCCAAAATGGTTTATATTGAACTGCCAAAAGTTAATTTTGCCCCTTTATTGTCCAACACCTTCCCCAAAATGGTTTATATTGAACTGGCAAAAGTTAATTTTGCCCCTTGTTTGTGTCCAACACCTTCCCCAAAATTGTTTAGATTGGAGTTGGAATACTATATGTTGCCCCTTTAGTGCCCAACGCTTTCCTCTAGTTGGTTTAGATTGGAGTGGGAATAGTAAATGTCGTCTCTTTAGTGCCCAACCCCCCCACCCAAAAAAAAATGGTTTAGATTGGATTTTGAATAGTAAATGTGACCCCTTTAGTGTCCAAAACCTTTTCCAAATTGGTTTAGAGAGGAGTGAAATAGTAAATGCAACCCCTTAAGTGTACAACACCTTCCTCAAAATGGTTTAGGTTGGAATGGGAATAGTACATGTTCCCCTCTATTGTCCAATACCTTCCCCAAAATGGTTCAGAATGGAGATCGAAGTGTAATTGTTGCCCCTTTAGTGAACAACACCTTCCCCAAAATGGCTAGATTGGACCAGGAATAGTGAATGTTGCCTCTTTAGTGTACAATACCATCTGAAAAATGGTTTAGATTGGAATGGGAGTAGTCCATTTTCCCCTCTATTGTCCAATACCTTCCCCAAACTGGGTCAGAATGGAGATCGAAGTGTAATTGTTGCCCCTTTAGTGTACACTACCTTCCCCAAAAGGACTTAGATTGGACCGGGAATAGTGAATGTTGCCTCTTTAGTGTCCAATACCTTCTCCAAAATGGTTTAGATTGGATTTGGAATAGTGAATGTTGCCCCTTTATTGTCCAACACTTTCCTCTAATTTGTTTGGATTGGGTTGGGACTAGCAATTGTCACCCCTTTAGTGGTCAACACCCTCCTCAAATTGGTTTAGATTTGTGTAGGAATAGTAAATATTGCCCTTTTCGTGTCCAACAACATCTCCAAAAGGGTTGCGAATAGTAAATGTCACCTATTTTTATGCCTGATTACAACTTTGGCGGTTCTACAGCGAGGGGGCCGATGCACCTTCCGCTGTACGACTGCCAAAGCCGAGGTGCGACCGCACACCAGATTAGGAGTTAAATCCTTGTCTGGTTGGTGGTTTTGTGGCAGTCTAGTGATGTAGTAGAAGTAGTTTATGTAAATTAATTAGTATTGATGATGTTTAGAAAGATAATTAACGTAGTTTTTGCTTGTAAATTTCTAATTAATTACATTACCATGGCCATATTTTCATAGATTAAAGATATGTAACACATTTTTCTAATTTTCTTTGCTTTTTCAAAGGTTATTTAATGCGTATTTTTACATCTCTTAACATATAAAGTCCTAGTTATAAAAATAAATTGTATGTTAATCAATAAAACAATAATTTTTATAAATAAACAATGTAAATCATACTTAAATAGTATTGTTTGTTGTATATTTTTCAATAATGTCTATTGTTTAACCTTTTTAACATTAATTCAGTGTTTAATAAACATATTTTAACAATTTTTACATAACATAGCATATTAAATAATTGTATATTTAAATACTATTATCTAATCTAAATAATGTTTTTACATTTGTTAACATAATTTTTAACATGTTTTACATGTTTATAATTTCTTACAATTTAGAAAACACTTTTTAAACACTTTTAACTCATTATCCAATTAATTTCTATAGGGAGATAATATTTTATTTAATTTAATTTAGCAGCCATATTTTGAACCACCCCCCTCTATTTTGTGGTCTTTTTGTGTCATTTTTAGTCTAATGTCCAAGATCCAGGTCACAGGAAGGTGCTGCTATTCATCCAAACAGGTAAGTCATTTTGAAGATGTTTTTAGGGGTTTTGAGGTTAGGGGGGGCTAAATGGGGAGTTCTACCGGTTAGTTATAGTGTTGTTTGGGGTTTTTAGTACAGTTAGTTGTAGTAAGTGTAGTGTTTTCACTGGTGTGTTGGCTTAGATTTTTGTAAAGTGTTTTAGGTATGTAACAATGTTATGTTATATTGCAGTGATGCTCAAAGTACGGCCTGGGGCCCACATGTGGCCCTCCTGGCCTTTACATGGTGCCCCCGGGTCAACAGCAGCACTTGGCTGCTGCTTTCTAGACTCACCAATAACACTGAGAGAGAAATTTGCAAACAGGCAAGCCTTTATTTAAAGGTTAATCAAAGTTACAGAAACTAGGTTATCCTGCACCGCTTAACTCTAGAAACACCTTTATTTTTAAAGACTTCTTGCAGCAAAAGGGTACACATATGATAAGAGTGCTTCAAAATTCGAAAAATGTGTTTCATCAAGATGCAGAACCGTTTCACCTTAGTACATCTGTTAGAAATGGGGGTCTCTAGTTGGCAATGGCTGGCCACTGTCCAAGTAGGGACCCTTCTTCCTAAGTCAGAGTAAGCAGCCTACACCCTTTGACAACCCCTGCTCAACCCTGTGGTAACGTAGCACGAGCAGCTAGGCTTATCTCAGAGGCAGTGTGTGAAGCATTTATGACCATACACAGTAATATAATGAGGAACACTACAAATGGACACCACTCAAGTAGTTATGAAAAATAGGTATTTTTATATAGACTTAATCACAAGACCAATAACAGTAAAAATCCACAATACTATAAAAATATAATTACTTTAGAAATGCTGCAAGGAAAAATAGTTCAGGATGCACAAAATGATGTTTAGTTCAAGGCAGTGGTCTCTGCGACCCTTTTACTCACAAAGTATCTGGTTCCTGGAGCAAAGCAACAAAAATGTCGCTAAGGAGTTGTAGCGAGAAATTTCCTCACGCTAACCAGCGATGCGTTGAATCCTTACCGCGAGGGAGGATGATGCGCTGGGTTGCGGGCAGGACAAAGCGACAAACTTCCTCACGCTAAGCCGGTGATGCGATGAAATCCTTGCCGCGAAGGGAGGATGATGCACCGAGCCTGTTGCGTGTGCGATCTTGCTGCGTTGACAAAGATGGCGCTCCGCGAGGGAGCGACGATCCGGATTCGATGCGGGGAAAATGGCGAACGCTCGGCGTCCGCGCTGCGATGATCCTATTGCGATGATTTCAGATAGCGGGTGTTTTCAGGCCTGCAGACAGGGGCTGCGACGATCTTCGGATAGAGGGCGTTTTCAGGCCCGCAGACAGGTGCTGCGACGATCTTCGGGGTTAGCGAGCGCTCGGCGACAGCGGAGCGGTGATTTTTCTCACGCTCACCAGCTGCAGCGGCTCGCTAACGGAGGTTAGTGACGATTTTCAGCGCTCTCTTCTCAACAGTAGAAATAGAGGTCCTGGAACACACAGGAGCCTCACCTGCAGATAGTAATCCTCGCTGGGAGGAAACAGGAGGCTGATGGTGGAGTCTGATGTGCCTGAGACTCCAGCAGGAGGCTAGCTCTCTCCTAGCCCTTGGGTAGTTGCTGTAGCAAAAGAAATAAAAGTCCAATCAAAGTTCCTTTCCTCTTCTTGAAGTCCAGTGGTAACAGCTGCAGGCCAGTCCCAGAAACAGCACACACGGCACAAGGACAGTCCTTCTCTTGCAGATTCCTGTAGCCACACGGACAGAGGTTCTTCTTGTTATCCAGGAGCAATACAAATTGTAGGGGTTTGTGCACAAATATTTATACCCCCAAAGTCTTTGTTCTTAGGGGTCCCAAGCCTCTGAACCCAGCCAGAACCAGTTTTGCCCAGCCCTGGAGCACTTTGTTGATCAGGCTGCATCCTTCCTTTCAGAAAGAGGGGGTCTGCCTCAGACGCACAGTGGGAGGTGGAGCCAGCTTTCACCTTGCCAGGCACAGCCCTATTCAAGCGCAGGAGCTACCCCTCCCCTCACACCTAGGCAGGTCGCTCTATTCAACCCAGGTCTGACTCAGCCTGCCCTGTCCCTCCAAAACCAGACAGCCAATACACATAATAGCAGAGCAACTGGAAGGCTTAGGCAAGAAAGTACCTATACTCTAAAAGTGGTAGTTTCAAACACAGAATATAAAAATAACCTTCACTAAAAGATGTATTTTAATATTCTGAGCTCAGGCATACTAGATTCGTTTTTCTACCATGTTCTGTGGGTCAGTTAGGACTATAGGATGTAATAGCCCAGACCTCCCATTCTGGCCTATTGAGAACAGGTAGCCTTACAGTAGTGAAAAACGAAATTGGGTGTAATTCACTACTAGGACATGCTACATACACAGGGCATGTCCTACCTTACACATACAATGCGCCCTATCATAAGGGGGGCTTACATGATGCCAAGGGAAGGTTTTAGGGGCTGGGAAGCGGGTGCACTTCACAGCCAAGATGGCAGTTCTGGACTGCACGCAGACACTGCAGTGGCAGGTCAGAGACACACTTTACAAGCTGCTTCTGTGGGTGGCACAAACAGTGCTGCAGGCCCACCAGCAGCCTTCGGTTTACCAGCCCTGGGCACACACCGGCCACGCTACTAGGGACTAACAGGTAAACTGAATAAGCCAATCATGGATGTACCAATTCATATGTCATCTTTACAAAGGGAGCATTCGCGCTGTGGCACTGAATGGCAGCGGCACAGCGCCCAGAGCATCTATAACCAGCAAGAACAGAGGAGACACAGCGGAAAAAAAGGAAGGGAGACTCACGCCAATGGTGCCAGGTCTAACACGCGTCCCCTCCAGCTGAAATGTGGGGAGAACTACCCATCCCCTTGGAAGTTCTCTTCACTAAGGCGGAAAAATCTGGACAGACCATCAGCATTGGCGTGTTCTGTACCAGGGCGATGTTCCACCGTAAAGTCCATACCCTGTAGGGAAATGGACCACCTTAACAACTTGGGATTCTCACCCCTCATCTGCATCAACCATCTGAGGGGCCTGTGGTCTGTCTGAACCCGGAAGTGAGTCCCAAAAAGGTATGGTCTCAGCTTCTTCAGTGCCCAGACCACAGCAAATGCCTCACGCTCAATTGCACTCCACTTCTGTTCCCGTGGAAGTAACCTCCTACTGATGAAGGCTACGGGTTGGTCTAGTCCCTCCTCATTCATCTGTGACAGAACAGCCCCCACCCCATGCTCTGAAGCGTCTGTCTGGACAATAAATTCCTTAGCAAAGTTGGGCGCCAGGAGCACGGCCGCTGTACACATGGCAGTTTTGAGGGCATCAAAAGCTTTCTGACAGGTGTAAGTCCAGTTCACAATCTTGGGCTGCTTCTTGGAAGTCAGCTCAGTCAAGGGGGCAACGATGCTGCCATACCCCTTGACAAACCTCCTGTAATAACCCGTGAGACATAAGAAGGCCCTCACCTGGGTCTGGGTCCTTGGGGGCTCCCACGCCAGGATGGTTTCAATCTTGGGCTGTAGAGGTGCCACCTGGCCACTCCCTACCTGGTGTCCTAAGTACACCACCGAACCCTGCCCAATCTGGCACTTACTGGCCTTGATTGTGAGGCCTGCTCTGCGCAGCGCCATCAACACTTCCCAGAGGTGGTGTAAGTGGTCCTCCCATGAGGAACTGAATACTGCAATGTCATCCAGGTAGGCGGCCCTGAAATCCTCCAGCCCAGCCAACACCTGATAGACCAACCTCTGGAAGGTGGCAGGGGCATTCTTCATTCCAAAGGGCATCACACGGAACTGGTAGTGCCCATCTGGGGTGGAGAATGCTGACCTCTCCTTTGCCCCATCAGTTAAGGCGATCTGCCAGTACCCAGACGTTAGATCAAACGTGCAGAGGTACCGGGCAGCCCCTAACCGATCTATGAGCTCATCAGCTCTGGGGATGAGGTGCGCGTCGGTCCTCGTGACCGAATTGAGACCTCGATAGTCCACACAGAACCTAAGTTCTGGAGTGTCACCAGGCGCTGCAGCTTTTGGTACCAAGACCACGGGGCTGGACCAGGGGCTGCTAGAGGACTCAATCACCCCTAGAGCAAACATTTTGGAGATCTCCTCCTTGATGTAGGCCCTTACCCGGTCAGTCACTCGGTAAGCCTTGTGCTTGACAGGAGGACTGTCCCCGGTGTCCACCTCATGGACGCACCAGTCAGTGACACCAGGCACCAAGGAAAATAAATCAGGGAATTGCCCCAACAGCTGGCGGCAATCTAACTGTTGCTCAGGGGTCAGTGTGGTGGAGAGGACCACACCCTCCACTGACCCATCCTTTTCTCCTGCCCACAGGAGGTCAGGAAGAGGCTCACTTTCCTCCTCCATCCCTGCATCTGTGGCAAGGAGCATGCCCACTTCAGACCTCTCAAAGTGGGGCTTCAGGCGATTCACATGCAGGACCCGCAGGGGGTTCCTGGGAGATTTAAAGTCCACCAAATAGGTAACTTGACTTTTGCGCTCCACCACCTCAAAGGGACCGGTCCACTTATCTTGGAGCGCACAAGGCTCCACTGGGGCCAGTACCCAAACCTTCTGACCAGGTTGAAATTCGACCAGAGTGGCATTCTGGTCGTGCCAACGTTTCATCTCCTCCTGGCTGGCTTCCAGATTTGCCTCAGCAATTTTTCTGAAACGCCGAGTTTGGTTCCTGAAGGCCAGGATGTAGCTAAATACATCCTGGGTAGGTTTCCTGGGAGATTGCTTCGAGCCTTCCTTGACCAAACTCAGAGGTCCTCTTACCGGATGGCCATAGAGCAGTTCAAAGGGACTGAACCCTAAGGACTTCTGTGGCACTTCACGGTATGCAAACAACAGGCATGGCAAGAGGACGTCCCACTTACGCCTCAGGGGCTCTTCTAGGCCCATGATCATGCCCTTCAAGGTCCGGTTGAATCTCTCAACCAGACCGTTACCCTGGGGGTGGTAAGGAGTGGTGAACTTGTAAGTCACCCCACACTCCTTCCACAGGGACTTCATATACTGGGAGATGAAGTTGGTCCCCCTGTCGCTCACCACCTCTCTGGGGAACCCCACACGGGAGAAGATCCCCATCAGTGCACGTCCCACCACGGGGGCCGTCACTGTCCTGAGCGGGATGGCTTCAGGGTACCGGGTGGCATGGTCCACCAAGACCAGGATGTACCTGTTGCCCATGGCTGTCTTGGGGTCCAGAGGCCCCACAATGTCGATGCCCACTCGCTCGAATGGGGTGCTAACAACTGGGAAGGGTTGGAGTGGGGCTTTGATCTTCCCCCCACTCTTCCCACTTGCCTGGCAAGTCTCACAGGTCCTGCAATACGTATCTGAACTCTTGCGCATCTGGGGCCAATAAAAGTGGGTGACCAGCCTTTCAAAGGTCTTAGTCTGCCCCAGATGTCCTGCCAAGGGGATGTCATGAGCCAACCCCAGTAGGAAGGTTCTGAAGCACTCGGGTACCACCAGCACACGGGCTGACCCCGGTTCAGCAACCTTAGGCTCGCTATACAGGAGACTGTTCTCCCAATAAATCAGATGTGAACCGGACACATCACCTGCTACCTGAGCTGCAGCCTGTTGCCGCATACCCTCAAGAGAGGGGCAAGTTCTCTGCTGTTCACAAAACTCCTCCCTGGTGGGCCCCCCTTCCTGCTGCCACTGGGTCAGCTCAGGCAGGTCCCCCAGGTCGGTACTCTGCTCCCCGGTAGACTCCAGGGCATCCCCCTCAGGGTCTGCTCCCTCCTGGGCCGTGGGAACCAAGGGGGCCGGTTTCCCGCGCCCCCTGCCCCCTCTCTCTAAGGCAGGAACCTGGGCCATATTCTCAGGCTCCAGGTCTTTCTCAATACTCTCTTTGGCTGCCATGGACCGAGTGGTGGCACATGCCCACTCAGGCAGTCCCAACATTTGCAAGTGAGCTCTCTTCTCCACCGTAGCCCAGTGTGTCCCTCAGAGCCTCCACTCTATGGCCATTGATGGTTACCCACTGCCTGGATTTTTTAGTGTTATCAGGCAGTGCAGGCTTAGGAACCATTTCAAAGTCTCCTAGTGAGACAAGGGTCAATTCTACGGAGTCCCACCCACCTTGGGCACCCATCTCCTCCTCCCCCAGGGATACACTAGCAAGCTGGCGGGGCGGTGCACGGGGTGGTGCAGGAGTATCCCTTTGGGGACACTGGGGGTCAAAGTATCTGTGGCCCACCTGGCCACACTTAAAACAAGTAGGGGGCCTCCTTGGAACAGGATTACCTGTTGGAGGCACTGGCTTCTTATCTGGGGGAGGCTGGGATACCACTGCCTGGTTCCCTTGGGAATTATCTTGGGGCCCTCGGTGGAACTCCCTTGGTTTACCCCTGTCCCCCCCACCTCTCTGCTGGGGACCCTGCCCACCTTTGGCGAAGTCACCCACTGGACCCTTGCGAACCCGGGTGCTCACCCAGCGGTCCGCCTCCTCAGCAAGCTTCCTAGGGTTAGTCAGCTTGCAATCTATCAGATGCTGGCGTAGCTCAGGAAAACAGTTACTAGAAAAATGCTCCCATGCAATCAAGTCATACAGTTGCTCAAAAGTTTCTACTTTGCTGCCTTTTACCCAGCGCTCCATTGCTCTGCCAAAAAAAGACACATATTCAACCCATGTGGTACCCTCTATCTTCTTGCAGGTTCTAAATCTCTGCCTGTACATTTCAGGGGTCAAACCATAGCGGGTAATCAAAGCTTCCTTCATGTGGGCGTAAATCATCCTACTTTCTGGGGGTAGATCCAACAAGGTATCCCTCCCCTCACTCACAAACCGTCCCCACAACCCCGCTCCCCAATCCTTCTCAGGGACCCGGTGGGACACCATGGCTAATTCATAAGCGGCAAACCATTGCCCAATAATCTCACTTTTATGAAAATCCTTAATAACCTCTTTAAGTATATACACTCTACTTTCATTATGCACTACCGGTATGCTGCCACCAGAGGGGGAGATCTCAATACTCTTGGCCTTAATCTCCAACTCCCTCAAAATTCTCTCATGTTCAAATTTCATCTTCATTATCTCAACTTCCAACTTCTTATTCTCTAGGTCTCTCTGACCATCCAATTTAAGCTTGGCCATCTCCATATTATGCCGCCTATCTCTCTCCCTGTCCTCCATCTCTTCTGGAGTCAGGCCCCTTGAGGACACACTAGTGCCCGGGCTGGAAACTGCTTTATCCCCTACCAAATCTACAATTTCGTCCTGCCGCTCTCCTGCATTCTCTCCCCCCTCCACAGGCTCTTCTACATTCTTCGGGGCATCCCTGGCTTCTAACCAGGCCTTCAGCGCCTTGTAATACTCTTCCCTTCTAGTGAGACCTGTGATAGGGACTGTGAAGCGTTTGCAAAAATATTTGAGCTGCTTGGCATTGTAGGTGTCTAATTTCTCTTCTTCCCAGGAGAGATCCTCAGAGGCAATGGATCTGGGCTTGGCCATTGTAATAATAACTGGCAATATCGATCAAAAATAGAATCAACAATCTCAAAAACGTACGTGGTTATGTTATGGTCTGCACTCACTAGTAGTGTACACTATAATTACTGTATGCAATCATAAATGCAAGTCCAGATCCTCACCGCTGACCACCAATGTTAGAAATGGGGGTCTCTAGTTGGCAATGGCTGGCCACTGTCCAAGTAGGGACCCTTCTTCCTAAGTCAGAGTAAGCAGCCTACACCCTTTGACAACCCCTGCTCAACCCTGTGGTAAGGTAGCACGAGCAGCTAGGCTTATCTCAGAGGCAGTGTGTGAAGCATTTATGACCATACACAGTAATATAATGAGGAACACTACAAATGGACACCACTCAAGTAGTTATGAAAAATAGGTATTTTTATATAGACTTAATCACAAGACCAATAACAGTAAAAATCCACAATACTATAAAAATATAATTACTTTAGAAATGCTGCAAGGAAAAATAGTTCAGGATGCACAAAATGATGTTTAGTTCAAGGCAGTAGTCTCTGCGACCCTTTTACTCACAAAGTATCTGGTTCCTGGAGCAAAGCAACAAGAATGTCGCTAAGGAGTTGTAGCGAGTAATTTCCTCACGCTAACCAGCGATGCGTTGAATCCTTACCGCGAGGGAGGATGATGCGCTGGGTTGCGGGCAGGACAAGGCGACAAACTTCCTCACGCTAAGCCGGTGATGCGATGAAATCCTTGCCGCGAAGGGAGGATGATGCACCGAGCCTGTTGCGTGTGCGATCTTGCTGCGTTGACAAAGATGGCGCTCCGCGAGGGAGCGACGATCCGGATTCGATGCGGGGAAAATGGCGAACGCTCGGCGTCCGCGCTGCGATGATCCTGTTGCGATGATTTCAGATAGCGGGCGTTTTCAGGACCGCAGACAGGGGCTGCGACGATCTTCGGATAGCGGGCGTTTTCAGGCCCGCAGACAGGTGCTGCGACGATCTTCGGGGTTAGCGAGCGCTCGGCGACAGCGGAGCGGCGATTTTTCTCACGCTCACCAGCTGCAGCGGCTCGCTAACGGAGGTTAGCGACGATTTTCAGCGCTCTCTTCTCAACAGTAGAAATAGAGGTCCTGGAACACACAGGAGCCTCACCTGCAGATAGTAATCCTCGCTGGGAGGAAACAGGAGGCTGATGGTGGAGTCTGATGTGCCTGAGACTCCAGCAGGAGGCTAGCTCTCTCCTAGCCCTTGGGTAGTTGCTGTAGCAAAAGAAATAAAAGTCCAATCAAAGTTCCTTTCCTCTTCTTGAAGTCCAGTAGTAACAGCTGCAGGCCAGTCCCAGAAACAGCACACAAGGCACAAGGACAGTCCTTCTCTTGCAGATTCCTGTAGCCACACGGACAGAGGTTCTTCTTGTTATCCAGGAGCAATACAAATTGTAGGGGTTTGTGCACAAATATTTATACCCCCAAAGTCTTTGTTCTTAGGGGTCCCAAGCCTCTGAACCCAGCCAGAACCAGTTTTGCCCAGCCCTGGAGCACTTTGTTGATCAGGCTGCATCCTTCCTTTCAGAAAGAGGGGGTCTGCCTCAGACGCACAGTGGGAGGTGGAGCCAGCTTTCACCTTGCCAGGCACAGCCCTATTCAAGCGCAGGAGCTACCCCTCCCCTCACACCTAGGCAGGTCGCTCTATTCAACCCAGGTCTGACTCAGCCTGCCCTGTCCCTCCAAAACCAGACAGCCAATACACATAATAGCAGAGCAACTGGAAGGCTTAGGCAAGAAAGTACCTATACTCTAAAAGTGGTAGTTTCAAACACAGAATATAAAAATAACCTTCACTAAAAGATGTATTTTAATATTCTGAGCTCAGGCATACTAGATTCGTTTTTCTACCATGTTCTGTGGGTCAGTTAGGACTATAGGATGTAATAGCCCAGACCTCCCATTCTGGCCTATGGAGAACAGGTAGCCTTACAGTAGTGAAAAACGAAATTGGGTGTAATTCACTACTAGGACATGCTACATACACAGGGCATGTCCTACCTTACACATACAATGCGCCCTATCATAAGGGGGGCTTACATGATGCCAAGGGAAGGTTTTAGGGGCTGGGAAGCGGGTGCACTTCACAGCCAGGATGGCAGTTCTGGACTGCACGCAGACACTGCAGTGGCAGGTCTGAGACACACTTTACAAGCTGCTTCTGTGGGTGGCACAAACCAGTGCTGCAGGCCCACCAGCAGCCTTCGGTTTACCAGCCCTGGGCACACACGGGCCACGCTACTAGGGACTAACAGGTAAACTGAATAAGCCAATCATGGATGTACCAATTCATATGTCATCTTTACAAAGGGAGCATTCGCGCTGTGGCACTGAATGGCAGCGGCACAGCGCCCAGAGCATCTATAACCAGCAAGAACAGAGGAGACACAGCGGAAAAAAAGGAAGGGAGACTCACGCCAATGGTGCCAGGTCTAACAACATCACATTATATCAGCGTACTGAGAAGTATTTTCTTAAAATAATGCTAGTTTTCAAACATGAATTTACACATTAATTGTTTCCCCCACCCAGACAACAATGTCAACAGTGAACTAAGATGCACGTCAGTTGTTAAGTGCACGCTTTGGGGCCGATTCCGATCCGGGTCAGAAAGCACTTTGACCGAGTCGGATCCGGAGTGTTTTCCGACCGAGCCGGACCCCTACAGTCTGACCGAGCGAATATGATGCGCACGTATGCTGTCGGACTCGGTTCTGTCAGACTCCCATAGAAGTCAATGGGAGCCAGTTGTACGACGCGTACTTGCGCTCCCATTGACTGAATGGGTACGTCTCGAACAATTGCGCCCCCTACAGTGGGTATGTGTCGGTGCCATCCGCGCTGTACATGCCTGTGTGGGGGAGACCCATGTGTCTCCCCCTGTGTGCGAGTCGTACGGCTGCGGCCGTCGGGGGGTCTGACGCAAAGTCCGACTCCGGGAGCTTTTGCGAGCCGGACACTCCGACTCGCACAGGCTGTCCGACGCGTGCATCGTACTGGCTCAGTCGTGGATCGCATCCATTGCACACCACGGTTAGCTTACGACCGAGACGTATGGAGCGGTTCGGACCCGGAAACGACTCGGTTGGTGAATTTCATGTAGCTCGCATCGTACTGGCTCACTTGTACAGCTGTACGAGTTGGGTGGAAAACACGCGTACGGCTCGTAGTTTTTCCGGCTGGATCGCGTTCGGTGCCCTTCCGACCCGGATTGGAATCGGCCCCTTTGTGCTGGGTTTCTTCTATAAATGAACAACATTATAGTTTATTAAATCAAACACAGGAGAAAGTTTTGTACAGTGCACATCCTGATGTCATGTATTTCGATGGCCTTTTAAATGTGACTATAAAGAAAAAGGAGGGAAAGTGAAATAAAAAAATTGCCTAGGATCTCACAATGTGATAGAGTGAGGAAGCCAGAATTAATGCCAGGTTTTCTGGTTTCACATTGTGCAGTTCGGCCTCTAGATGCATATGCTTCACTTTCCCTATATCCATCTTACCAGCACCACCCCCGGAACCCCGCCCACTTGACTGGCACTGTGCTGGCATCAATGCGGCCCTCTGTCACATCACAGACAAACATTTTTGGTCCCTGGGAACCTATGTTATATTGTGTTATGTTACTTGCTTTTTGATGATAAATGTATATGTGTTTATTGATTGTACTGTTTTTTGCAGGTGAGTTTTCTGTTTTACCGTGCAGGTTTTGCCTTATAAATGTGTCCTTAGGGAATTTAGATTTAGTATGTTATTTTTAAAGGAAATCTGTTTTGGTGTCTAATAAATCAATATTTTTGAATTTGATTTCCTTTTTGTTCGAGTTTCTAGGAGTGTTTCTTTTTTAGACCCTTTTTTGATTTTTTTATGGTTCCTAGATACTTTGGATTGCTTCGATCAAGCTCTATTGGTTTGGTTATATTTTAGCAATTTTCTGAAAAATATTCTTTCAGTTTTTAGTGGATTATATTTGTTTGACTGCATGGATATAGAGGAGGATCTGCTGCTACAGAATAGAATATTTAATGTATTTGTTTTGGGTTGGAAATGTTTTATTTGATCATTTATGTAAGTGTTATGTGATTGTTATTTGGTAGTGTGTATTGTATGTGTGGTAACTATCTTACACAATGGATTGAGTTTGTTGTATGATATTTTGGTTGGTGAGGTTTAGATTTTTGAGATAAATTCTGTATGTAGTATCTTATTATATCAGTCTTGTTTAAAATTGGAGATTTTGTGATGTTTTGAAAAATGATTTTATGTTGGTTATGATTATGATATTCTTTTTGGGGAGTTTTGTAGTTTGGTATTTATTTTAGAATACACTTTTGACTATCATTTCCAAGTATTCTTCTCCTTTGTTGTTTATGAAGAGTTTTACTTTAAATTGTGGCATGTTCTGCATTATTTTTGTTTGCTTACTAAATTTAGGTGCAACTTGGGCTACAGATTGCTCCATTCATAGTTGTTGGTAACTTTGCTCTTTTTGTAGGATTTCCATAAATGTAGAAAGTACATGCTGGATTCTGCCTATTGAAGATTGGAAGGCATTGTGCCATCTTTCCACTGAGCCGTTTGCCTTTGCTTCCTGTGCCAAGGTGCTGTCATAGACATTACACCATGCAATTTAGAATTTGGGTTGGCGCCTGTTTCCAGAGCAATGTAGTCTGCCAACCTAAGTATTCATCAGGGGACTTCGTTTGTGTTCAATTTGTTGGTTGCAAGGGCTCTCTATTAGTAAATTGTAGTGGTTAGCTACCAACTTTGCAGGGGCAAAGGCTAGTGTAAAACACAAATAGCAGTGCATCAAATAAGCAATGTTCAATCAAAAGAGTCAATTGCGAGACTCAATATATTCTATGTCTTCTTTATTTTGCTTGTATATTAAGGAAACAAAACTCCAGACGTCACAGCAAAACAACCAACATGTTCCATTCACTACCTGTGAACTTCTTCAGGGCTGTAGCATAATAAATACATTACATATATAAATACATATAAAAATACATACATGTCCAAAAAACACCAAAAATTGGGTAACCTTCAAGGATAGAAAAACCCACAAGTGTTAATGCCATGATACACATACATAATACAAACACTCATAATCTAAAACCAATCTTACAAACAAACAAGACAACAGAAAAAAAGGTTGCCCACAGAGTTAATAGTGCGATATGAGAATGTCAAAACCAATATATTAGATTCAACAATGTTTATCCCTATTCAGTAATTTGAAATTGGTCAGGTTGGAATCAGTCAATCATGAACTATATAGTAAATAGCCATATGTCTCATTCCATGATCAATATTACTCAACACAATCTTAACAGACTGTCAAGTTTGACTCTTTTCAGTATCCTACTACATTCTAATTTGTGTGATCACAAAGAGTGAGGAGAACAAAATAAGAAAAACAAGATGAGAAAGAGGAAGAGACAGGAGTTGTGACAAGGAGCATTGAAATACGAATTTCATAGAGATAAATATATATAAATCAGCCTCTGATACTTCAAGGTTCATTTGAACATCTTTCAAATTCCTATACACCAAAACCAGTGTACGATGATCCATGGATTACATACCCATAAAAACCCATATCCATGAATCATCCATTAATTTCTTTATTCCACCTTCCGCAATGAAGAAACCCTTTCTCATATGTGGACAGGATCCTTATCACCTATTGAACCCAGATTCCGTTGTAGTTCTGGCCAGTCAGCCCTTATGATTGACACCTGATGGCATAATATACATGTGATATATAACCTCAAATGTAAAAAGCAGAGCTAAAGTGAAAACAATAAATGAATAATAAACAAAAATATGAAGGGAGCACATAAATTAAAATAAAAAAATAAAACATTTAAAAAAGTGAATCTAATGAGCATTCATATTGCTGGTCTCCCCCCCATGTCATAATTTTATCTGTATTGTACAACAGATCACAGCTCTACATCAAGGGCATGCAACAACTAACAATATACCTCGACTTACAGCATTGGATCTACATATGCCCATGCATTACATAAAGATTAAACCTAAAATGCACATTCAAATCAGGGGTTTGTAAAGTGCCATACTCACCCGTGAGGGTCTCAAGGCGCTGTTGGGTAACAGTGACATTAATTTATCGATATAATGCTAGAAATCAACAGTCCACATCACAGACATGTAACAAACAACAGTATTCCTCGACTTTCAGCGTGGAGTCTACATTCACCCAGTTCATTCCACGGCCTGTCCCATCCTATTCCATATGGTAGATTGGTCATGACCGAAACATTGTTAACAACATGTCAGACTTTCAAAGCAGAAATTTGAGTTACAAAAAACATATTAGGTGGTGAACAGTGGTATGCCGCCATCTTATGTGACCTGCAATAAAGTGTCTGTGTGTTTTGATACTCATCCACTTAGGGGCCGATTCCGATCCAGGTCGGAAGGGCACTGAACGCGATCCGGACAGAAAAACTACGAGCCGTACGCATGTTTTTCACCCAACTCGTACAGCTTTACGAGCGAGCAAGTACGATGCGAGCTACGTGAAATTCACCGACCGAGTCGTTTCCGGGTCCGAACGGCTCCGTGCGTCTCAGTCGTAAGCTAACCGTGGCGTGCAATGGATGCGATTTACAACTGAGCCAGTATGATGCACGCATCAGACAGCCTGTGCGAGCGGAGTGTCCGGCCCGCAAAACATCTGGGTAGTTGCCTTTGGGGGTTCGCGTCGGACCCCGGACACCTGCAGCCCTACGACTCGGACACAGGTGGAGACCCAAGGGCCCCCCCAACACAGGCATGTACGATGTGGATGGCAACGACATGTACCCACTGTAGGGGGCGCCCTTGCGCGAGACGTACCCATTCAGTCAATGGGAGCCCATGTACACGTCGTACGACCGGCTCCCATTGACTTCTATGGGAGTCCGACCGAACCAAGTCCGGCAGCATAAAGCCGCATTGTACTCGCTCGGTCGGACTGCAGGACTCCGGCGCAGTCGGAAAACACTCCGGATCCGGCTCGGTCGGAGTGCTTTCCAACCCGGATCGGAATCGGCACCTTAGAGGTAAGTGAGAGAACTTTCATCAATAGAATACTCCGTGCCACAAAAGTGACCAGCTTGCAACATTGAATCTTTATATTGATGTTCAAATTAACACTGGATATCATCCATGAATACCTGACAAAACAAGCAGTTTCCAACATGGAATATTTGTAATAGTTTTCAGTTTAGTACCGCATAACATTCATGAGTACCCAGGTACCATGCATCAAGGTGATAAAGTCCATTTGTCTGATTGAATATCATAACCTGATCAGGGTCATAAGGTGCAGTATATCCCAACCCCCTCACACATAACAACATTAAATAATTGGATACAGTATGCCACCATCTTACGTGCTTATAATGCAGTCTCTAAATATTATTATACCCACTTAAATCGTTCACTTAAAGGTAAGGCACAGTCTGCCAACCTAAGTATCCATTAGGGGGTTTAGTTTGTGTTCATTTTGTGGGTAGAAAGAGCCTTCTATTAGTGCATTGTAGTTGTTAGCTACCTCATTGAGAGCTACATTGGCTACTGCTATAATTTTTTTATTTCAAAGGCAAATTGACTGTTCGCTGCTTATTTCACACTTTCGGCCACATTTCAATGGCGGTGGAACCGCCAACGTCAGCTCGTCAATGGCGGTCCCACTGCCATCGGAGCCTGCACAACCGCCTGCCACATTATGAGGTCGATTCCGATCCTGTATTTTTTTCCCGTACGACTCGTATCCGTATATTTTTCCGTACGAATCGCACAAGTCACATCCGACCTGTGAAGTACGATCCGTACGTGAAAAAGTACATATGGATTTGCCTGATCCGTACGAATCGTACCTGGAAAATTAGTACGAGACGGACCCGGACACTTCTCTGTACAAATCGTAAAAATGAAGTCCGACCGTACTGGTACGATCCGGACCGGCGTTACAATTTACGATTCGTACGGAAAATGTCCCGTACACGGGGAATGACTTTGGCCGCTGTGAAGCGAAGATTGTACACACCATACCCCCAGCGCGAATGTACGGTGCGTACCCCCCGTGCGTAGGTATGCACCGTACCCCCAGTGCGAATGTACGGTGCATACCCCCCACTCGTAGGTACGCACCGTACCCCCACTGCGAATGTACGGTGCGTACCCCCCGCGCGTAGGTACGCACCATACCCCCAGTGCAAATGTACGGTGCGTACTCCCCGCGCGTAGGTACGCACTGTACCCCCAGTGCGAATGAACGGTGCATACCCCCCCGCATAGGTACGCACCGTACCCCCTGCACGTAGGTACGCACCGTACCCCACCCCCCAGGTACGCACCATACCCCCATTGCGAATGCAAGGTGCATACCCCCAACATCGTGTATGTATGGTGGATGTTACGGGTACGCGATGTTGCAGGTACACACCGTACATACGAAATGGC
The DNA here is from genome assembly GCF_964204655.1 of Triturus cristatus. Classification (NCBI taxonomy): domain Eukaryota; kingdom Metazoa; phylum Chordata; class Amphibia; order Caudata; family Salamandridae; genus Triturus; species Triturus cristatus. Next base: position 1,050,748,433 of record NC_140583.1, read on the forward strand.
GGTCTACGAACCCGCACCGTACAGAAGCAATGGGGTGTACGCACCGTACATAGCAATGTCCGTGTACACGCCGTACATACACAACGCATGGGGGTGTGGGGATGTACGACTCGTACCCCTGTAGCGTACTGAAACACGGACACTGTAAAACAGCACAAGGAGGGCCTATTCGGCTCGCACAACTCCACAAAACACGTCTACACTGCAGAAATAATGAAAAGGACTGACCTGGACTCATCCAAACAGGCAAACAGAGGGGCAACCTCACAACCACCCCTTATAAGACACCCACCAAAAATTCAAAATGAGCCCCACCCACAAATGGACCAATAAAAAGGGACCACACACACAAACCATGAGCCTTTGCAACAGACTCACCACTGCTACAGAGCACATACAAACCACTGCACCCATCCACCTAAACATATACACCTACACACACACCCCTTCACACATACCCCCTCTCCACATTCACACCCACACCGTCACATTCAGACCCACACACCCACAACCATCCACACCCTCACCCCACACCATGCCCACCGACAAGAATCCTAAGTTCACAAGGGAGGAGCTGGACATCCTTGTCAACGAGGTCATCAGAGTCGAGCCACAGCTGTTTGGAACATTGGTCAGACAGACCAGCATAGCCGAAAAACTGTGGCAGAGGATCGTCGAGAGGGTGAATGCTGTCGCACCCATCAGAAGGACCAGGAATGAATGCCAAGCCAGGGGGTACAATCTGCGGAGGGCGGTCAAGAGAAAAATGAATGAAGGGTGCCCTGCAGACCAGTGCATTACCATCCCTGGGAGGAGAAGGTGATGGCCATGCTTCTGCCGATGGGACTCCAAGAACCTCCAGAGCCTGGTGAGTACACAAACCACTTACGTAACATGGGGGTAATGGCATCCACACCCCAACTACACCTAATGCACGCAATTACCCCCAAGCCCTCACCCGCCAGCACGACAGTCACAAACAACGTGAATGCCAATAACATGTGTATGCCCTATGGAGAAAGCAAGGCCATGCCATGTCCCATGCTACACGAAGCACCAACTCAAGAATGGATGTCCCGTATGCTGGGAGGGTGGGTGCACCAAAACGCATGTTTGAATTCCAAATCAGACACAATTGCCCTCATCCCATATGGCCCAGCTACATACCCATGCACCAAGCGCAATGCACAGGGATTGGGAAAGTACTGACAAGATAGCTCACACTTGGCTCTGGTGTAGGCAGTACAAGGGCCTCCTGTGACCAGTGCAAACACAAACACCAACACAACAAGGTCAGATATCTAGGACAGGAACTCACACTCACTGTCATGGCAGCATGCTCCATGGGGGGACAGATACATCACCTGGGAGCCCCAGGGCCAAATCACACTACACCCACCAGCAGGCCCTGTCACACACACCCCTTACACAAGCACACACCACCAGGACAGGCAATGGATTTACCCACTGCCACAATGGACATGTAACACAACAACACCAATACATAGCCGAAGAAGCATCCAAGCCACAAATGGACATGTCAAAGACTCAGGAGAACATATCAATCTGTCCCCCGCAACATACTCATACACTAGTGAACATTGAGGAGAATGCTAGGCACATACAACTACCTGGAGGAACTTTGCCAACTTGTCTCTCTCTCACACACAGGGCAACGTGATGAACATCCCCCCAACAATGGGGGGGAAGAATCACAGTCACAGGCTCGGGAGGAACCGGATCCCACCAGCAGCGACGCCTCTCAACACTCCGCGGATGACCCCGACCGACCTGGACCCTCTGGTGTACAAGCCCCTGCAGCACCTGGTTCAGGAACATCTGTGCCAACCACAACGCCCATTCCTGCCACATCACAGGAGACACCCAGGAGCCCTGCCCGCAGTGAACAGAGCCAGTCTGACCAGGAGGGACAAGGTGCGGCGGGCACCCAGGAGGAGGCAGACAACACTGCCACTACCATCCCTCAGGGGTCCCGTCGACCTGATGTGCTCACAACGGCAGGCCCGGCTCGTGTGGGCAGGGGTGGTGGGAGTGGAGGCAGGCAGAGGCGAGAACCTGACCAGCCAGCTGAAGGGACCGGTATGTCACACATCCGCAACATCATGGAGGCATACTGGCTTGACACCAGGGAGATCAGCCAGGTAGTGGGGACCCTCACAGAGATCAAAAACCAGCAGGCCGAGCAACAAGCCAGTCAACAACAACACCAAGGACGGATGGAGGCAAGACTGGCTGAGCTCCTGGCGGTGCAAAGGGACATAAGCCATTCACTCAGTCGGATCGCCGACAACATGGGCAACCCTCCTTGTGACACCAGGCGCAGACCAGCACCAGCCACAGGGAGGGAGGAGGAGGAGGATCCATCCGACGGAGCGTCCCAAACATCGTCAAGGCCTGCATCTGAGGGTCCCCGGAGGAAGGTTGGTCGTCCACGGAAAAGACCGTGAGAGGCAGCGGGCCATCCACATCTCCCAGGTCACCTGGCCAGGCACCTGGCCTTCATGTGCGACAGCATCACCCCATTGACTGACATCATCTGCCACATGGACTTGCTGGTCACAGTCTGACCAATGATGCCAAACACTGTTGACTTGACTCTGATGACTTCAAATGCCAAGGATCCCATCTCCCCCTGTGAACTTTGGATTCTATGGTCCCTGCATTTCCCCAATTTTCTGTGCACAAATCCCGCCCCAGAGCTCGAAATTAAATATTTAATACTTGAGTTTTCATGTTGCAGTCATTTAGCATGAGTCCACAACCTACGTGTGGGGATATGTTAAAGTATGCCTGAGTGTGGAACTAACTCCAGCCATCCATACACTTGGATCTGAGTCCGGTCGAGGACACACATGGCTCACAATGTATCACAAAATACAGACATGGAGCCTAACACTCACCCGTGATGGCCTCAAGCTGCTGAGGGGGGGCCTGCTATATTGCTCTGACAGACAAATTTGGTAGAGTTACATGAAGGTGTAGAGGTCATGGGTCATGTTGATGTGCCCGGGGAGGGAGTACCAGGTCTGTTTTGCGAGGTGGGAGAACTATCTCCTGCATGCAGAGGTTATGTGGGTGTGATGAATGGTGGCCAAGGCAAGGTGGGCTGTATGGAGTAGGACCAACGGGGTGTTGGATGACACATGTCCAAGGTGGGTTCGGGTCTGGGGTTGTGGACTGCCTCCTGAGTGTGGTTGAGGAGTCTGAAGGTGATCCTGCAGCAAGCAGTAAGCCATTGTACTTCTCTCAGGTGGACGGTGATGTGGCTGGGGCGGAGGATGTTGCAGATGAGGTGTGCAGATGCACCCTGGATGTGGGTAAGTTCTCCTGCATGTTTGCTGTTGTCCTCTGAAGAGGCCGGTGCTGTATTTGAGCCGGCTGGTGTCCTGGACCAGGGCGACGGTCTGTCTTGCCTTGGAGTGGATTTATCTGGGGGCCATCAGCAGCATGTGGAGGGTGTTGCAGCATGAGGTACAGATGTTGGTGAGTTGCATGTTAATTGTGAGCGATGGGTCCAAGATGAACACCAGCTTGCCTGCGTGGCCACTGGGTGCTGGTGCGGTGCACAGACCAGTGGGATGCAAGGAGTTGACCCAGACATAAGGGGACAATGCTCAGATGATGACCTCTGTCCCGCCAAAGTCCAGCCTCAGATGGCTGATGTTCAGCCATTCATCAACGGATCTCATGCCTTCTTGAAGTTTGGATCTGGCAATGGCTGACTCTTTGGTGAGTTTGAGGAGCAGCTGTGTGTCAATGGCATACCAGATGATGATGAGGCTGTGTGTGCATGTGATGGTGGAGAGGGGGGTCATGGAGACATTGAAGATCGTCACGCTGAGAGAAGAGCCCTGTGGCATGGGTCAGATGACCCCAGTGTACTACATGTTGCAGGGTGGAGGCAGACTCCCTGGCCCTTGCTGGTGAGCTACTTCCTGAGTGAATCCTGGGCCCTCCTCTGGATACCAGTGCTGGAGATGTGTGAGCTGACAGTGTGGTAGCACATGGTGTAGAATGGCGTTGAGAGGTCAAGGGTGGTGGCCTCACCATTGTTGAGCAGGGCAAAGTAGTCGTTGGTGTTGGCAATGATGAGGGTTGCAGTGGTGTGATTACTGTGTAAAACTGTCTGGTGCCAGTTGGCTGGAGCTGGTTGCATGTAGGAAATTGGTCAGTTGCTAGTTGAGTGTCTTCCTGGTGACATCTGCTGGGTAGAGAAGTAGGCTGATGTACCAGGAGATCCTGCGGTACTGCCGTCTGTTGTTTAAGAAGGGCCTGGGGCTCTGCATGCCTCCTGCACCCATGGAATGTGGCTAACTCAAAGGAGACATTCATGACGCGCAAGACGTGGGCTTCAAGGATGGCGAATGATGTGGTTGAGATGTTGTGTGGGAAGGGGAGTGATGGAGAGCCAGAGTGGATGGTGCACATGATCCTGGTTGTGTACTTTCTGCTGACGGGAGTCCATGACCTGAGGGGGGTTTGTCCAGCGGAAAATAGTGCCTTGGCCATGAGATTGCAGTGGTACAAAGTAGCAAGGGATGTGATCTGCCTTGCAAGGGTGGGGTGTCCTGGATGGAGATCTGCTGTCAGTTCACTCACAATGCTGATGAGCTCCTTAATGTTGTGTGCTTGGGTGTCTCGGCACTATCTGAAGGATCTCCACTTGGCCTTGCTGATGATATGGTGATGGCTGTGTGTGGTGTTTTACAGGGCTGTAAGGAAAATGATGTCTCTTTGTGTTTCAAGGTTTGCACAAGAGTCCGGCTCGGTCTGTAGGAGTCCAGTAGGTCTGCCTTGTCCCAGGTGCCTTAACTGTTGTTGCGCTTCACAGGAAAGTCCGTCAATGTGGCAAGATTGATGGATCTGTTGCTGATCCAGTGTGTGAGTTTGCAGGGTGTGGTGGTGGTGTTGTTTTGAGTGTCCCACACAGCTTGTCTGTGGCGACTTACATCCGGCATCTTTGAGGGATCGGTAGTGGGGTGAGTGGCACTGTGTTGCTTGTTGGAGAAGTGGATTCAAATGTTGCTGGACCAATGATGGATGGTGGTGTGTGTCCCCTCCAGCAAGAAGTTACTGGCACCCAGCCACATGTAGCCTGTGGAGGTGAGGGCCTGCGTGCAGATGTACGTGGTGATGGCTTAGCGGAATTGTGGAAGTAGGCCTGCAGATCTGTAGATGAGTGTTACTCCGAGGGTTGGTAGGGAGTTGCTGCGAACCCGGACTTGTGACTCTGAGGGTGTACTTGTCAATAATTACCAATTCAGCCCCCGGGAGTGGTGTTGGCATCCCTGCGGGTGATCTTGGATCCGTCTGAGATGGCAATGAAGACGTCATGTGCTGAGGATGCTTTTGTCCAGGTTACTGTCATGAAGGTGATATGTGGGGCTGTAGTGTTGAGGAGGTAACAGAGTCCAATGTCGTGCTGGTGGATGGAGCGGGTGTGGAGTAGAAGGCACATAACCTGGTTGGAATGACAGGGTCTGGTAGGCTGGGCAGCGCTGTGTAGGCAGTTGGAGTAGCACACTCAGCATGCAAAGGTGTTGTGTCTGTGCCTAGGGGTTGCCTGATGGCAGGAGGATGATTGTCACAAGGAAATTGCCTGGAGAGTGGCTGCAGCATGAGCCTGTTGTGTGATGTGGGTCATGCAAAGACTAGAGGGTCGTGCACTGTGCATGTTGCAGGCGCAGACGGTCCGGCCTTTGGCACAGCACTGGGGCTACAGTGTCACAGACAAGCTGCTGGCTGCATTACAAATGGGTGGAGGGGGAAGGGCTGAGCATTTCTGAGGCTTGGGGGTTGCAGAATCAGGGCACTCAGAGTGGCGGGGCCGCAGGTGAGGCAGCAGCAGGCGGAAGGGATTAGAAATCATGCAAAAATCAACACACAAAGACAAGGAGGTCTGCAAGGCACAGTGCAACAGGTGTATGTCAAGGAAGGAGTGTCAGCTCACTCATGGGTCACTCCCAGAAAGTGTATGATCAATCACCATAAATGACAGCCACTGTGTCAGGCAACAAAATGCGGAGATGCGCAAAGGAGACACACTATCAGCAGGCATTCACGTCCCGTTGTGGGCAGCAACCTGCACAAATACATACACAACCAGGCACGTCATGCACAATAGAGATCATTAGCCATGAAGCACTGCATGCATGTTGCCAAAGTACACATACTCTCATATGCTCAATCTTTGTCAATTCACCCAGAGATGACGCATGCAAACTGGTAAGAGATCTGCAGTGACCGAGATGAGGCACTTTGGATTGTGCTGAACACCTTTATTCCACATACACAAACAAAGGGATATGCCTCCATATTAACAGACTCACAGGTCAGTTGACAGAACATGTGGGACATACGCTGGACCCCCCCATCACAACACGGATGATGTCAATCCCAGTGAACTGGCACACAAGGTAAGGGGATGAGCCAAACACATCCTGCTGCACACTGAGAGGCTGCAATTCCCCATAGAGCATATTGTTGTGATGTCCCCACTATGTCCACCCGTAGCATCTGCAATGTTTCAGAGCCAAGGTACACACACATTGAAGCCTTCATCAGACGCCATATTCCACAACAGATGACTGTCAAGAAGGCTGACTATCATGTCATGGGAGTGATGCTACATGTCATATGCTCCATGGTGAGAAGACATGTATGCATGGTACCACAAAATGCACAGAAGCAGTCACCACACATTCCCAACCTGTATCACCACAAAAAAGTCTTGCTGCAATACTTACCAAAACTGACATTTCCACATGTCCGTGCATGGAACGCTGGTTCAGCCCACGTTGCAATCCACACGAGGAATAGCAGGTGGACAACGATGACACGACCAGACAACAAGTGCCAAATACCTGGGAATGACAGACACACGAGAAGTCACCAAAAATAGATTCTCAACGCACACATGGAAGTGTACAAAACAGCAACAATGTTGGACACATGTAAATTGCCAATCAAGTCTCTCTGCAAAACTGTGTTGCATGACATCATCACTCGAGTGACACATCAGAACACACATCCAAGTCACTGTGCATCAGTCAGCTGGACACACACATTGCAACACATGCCACTCAACGCTACAAGCTTGCACACTCATAGCCAGTGACTCACCATTATGAGAAGAAGTTGCGTATGAGCTGACTCTGCATATCATCCCCCTCCTCCTCATCATCACTTGCCTCGTGACCAAGCCCTTGATCCTCCACAAGTGGATGTTCCTGCTCATCTGGATCCAGGATGAGTGGCACTTCCTTCTCAACGGCCATGTTGTGCAGCATGCAGCACACAATGAAGATTTTGCAGACCTTCTCTGGGGCATAAGGGAGGGACCCGCCTGTCTTGTCCAGGCACCGGAATCGGCTCTTCAGGAGTCCAAACGTCCTCTCAATCACTCGCCTGGTCTGGCCATGTGCATCGTTGTACCAGTGATCTGCAGCTGTTCTTGGGTTGCGGAGAGGTGTCATCAGCCATGGCATGTTGGGATAGCCAGAGTCCCCTGCATGGAAACATCATGTAAATAAGTGGGTCACGAGATGCCGTAAGAGACAAAGATACCACAACACATAGGACAAAAAGACTATACCCACCAACAAGACATGCTCGTTCGTTGTGCAGCCGCAGCATCATTTGTGCCACCCTGCTACGCCTCATGATGTAGGCATTGTGTGCTGATCCTGGAAAACGTGCACAGACATGGGAAATCAGCATGTTAGAAAGACACACCACAAGGGCATTTATCGAGTGGTAATGTTTGCGGTTGCGATAGGCTTGTTCCTGTGCCTGTGGTGGTACAAAATGTGTACCATCAATGGACCCAATTACATGGGGCATCCCACCCAGGGCATAGAAATCCCCCTTGACATCCCTCAACCCCTCTGGAGTCGGAAATTTGATGAATTCATCAAGATGCTCCAACATGGCTGCTAGAACATCACGCAGGACACGGCTGAACATAGTCTGGGACATCCCACCCACATCAGCTATGGTCAATTGAAACGTACCTGTTGCAAAAAAATGTAAGGCTGCCATCACCTTCAACTTGGGGGTGAGCGCAGTAGGATACCTGTGTTGCGGTTGGAGGTGTGGTGCCAGCCTGTTTGTCATGATACACCTGTTGATTGTCAAGTCTACATGACATGCCCTGAAAAGATTTGGGGGCCAGTCTGAGTGAAGAGCCACAGATATCACCAGAGTGACACACAACCACATAGCTGCATTTGAAGGATGTCATCTCATCCAGACAGCTGACTGCATGGCACACGCACAGGTCACATGGAATGTCAAATGTACATGTCAAACACAGTCCGATGAAGGGGTACACGTGACAACACAAAGACACAGCCGTTGAGACAACAAACACATGTATGACAGCAAAAATATGATGTCCCATGCACACAGACCCTACAGCCTTGGGAATCCACATGTGGCATGGTGTGCGTAGATGTGTTACATGCCCATCTCCACACAGACCCCTGTTGGATGCACCAACAGCAGATGCCGTTGACGGGACACTGACATGAAGCTCATGTGAACACATGACACACAGCCGACATAGTCCCAAAGGGGCACGCAGATCATGACAGGTCAGTTCATAAAGTGTCCCTGTCCCTGGCATCAGGAGACAGGTGCGGGTGTTGATGACTGTGCCACCCACTGCTGCTATGCATGACACAGTTGGACTACAGACACACATGTGGCACGTGTCAAGTTGATGTGTGGCACATCGTGCCCCATCACACATGACATGTGTCCACAGGTCAGAACACATCAATTGTGCTACGAGATGGAAGGACCTGTGCAAGATCACTGGCTAACACACCTAGGGCCTGCACCAGAAAGTATGCAATGACAAGTACTTGATGGACATCCATGTGCGACTCGTAGCCCTCCATTCCTGGAATGTGTATGGCTGTATCACCATTGTAAGCGTGTGAAATGCGTACCCGTACGTGTACGCCATGGTAATAGACGTACTTGTACACGTACGTGTACGCACTAGTTGTACTCGTACGTGTAGGCACTGGTAGTACACGTACGTGTAGGCACTGGTAGTACACGTACGTGTACAACTGTTGCGTACATGTACGTGCACTACCAGTGCCTACACATACGTGTACTACCATGGTGAGGGGAGTCAGTCGGAGGACCTGTCCGGAGGTGAGAGCATGTACGACTCCGATGGGTCCCAAGCTGACATCCTTGAGGAGGCGGAGGATGCTACAAAATCTGGAAGCATCCCACCATCTGTACCCGCCTCCTCCATTGCCATCTCCGCCCTCCCAGTTGCTCCGCTCCCTTCGGACCAGGCACCGCAGACCCTGCCCCTGTCACCCCTGCTGCCCTCAGTGAAGAGTCTGTGGACACACTGCACCAGTTGCAGGTTGGTCAGGCATCGATGCTGCATGTCCTCCATGAACACATTAGACTGCTCACACAGTTGGTGTCGTTCGTGGAGGGCATGTCATCAACGATGAATGAGCAACGCAGGTTTCTGCAGTCCATGGCCGCTTCACTGACGGAAGCAGTGTCTCTCCTGTGGCGCTCTGTCCCCCCCTACCCCAGACCCATCCACACTGCCCTCTCCCATGCCTGTACAAAGCACACACAGACAGTCACAGGCACACACCACAACAGACAAATCCAGCACACCACCAACTAAGGCACAGCGCACACCTCCTGGCACGCACACTCAGGGGGATGTAGTCGCACCCACAGGGTCTGGGGGCAAACAGCAGATATGCAGCCACAGTCAGAGTCCGCAGTCCTCACGACCCACTTCCTCCAAATCCACTCCCCTTAGCTCCCCTGGCAAAATGTCACCCAAAGAGACCTTCATGGATAGTCTGTCCCTCAGCCCCACTGTGACACCCCCCGTAAGAGGTTGAGGAAGTCTCCGGCCAGGGGAGTTGAGCCCCCCCATGTCCACCACCTCCCCCGAGAGCGCTGCACCCCATCCCTTGGACACCCCCCCTCTGTTGGCCCTGGTGTTCGTTCCGGTGCAGGAGTTCCTCTGGACGCCCTGGCTGCAGTGTGCAGCGAGCTGCTCACCACCACCTTTGGCGCTGCACCCCCCCTGTGGTGGATACGTCCAGCCCTGCACCCACCACACCTACCCAACCCACTCCTGTCCCTGCGGTGCCTGGTACTCCCAGTGATGATGCCCCCCCCGGTCGACAACCCTTGAGGTGACTTTGTGCAGGCAAGGTAGGGGTGGACAGACTGGCATACGTCCACCCTTGGACTCGAACTATGGACTGGCCATTGGCCTTTGTAAATAGTTGTGGGAGCCGGCCTCGTGGCGTGGTCCTGTTTCCCCGCGCTAAGCCGCACGAGGTCCCATGCACATCGGGGCTCCTCCATCTTGGATTGCCCGTCACTCCACGTGACCACCTGTATGACCCTGCTCTACCCGGCCTCGGTCCCAGCGAGGCCCGACATCGAGACGCCAACCCCTGGCTCGGGGGATACCACGTGAGCCCTTCCCACTCTCGGCGGAGGGCAGTATCGATGGGACCCCCTACCGTCTCTCCACACCTGGGTGTGATCACTCCACAGCTCTCTGGGGCCTGGCGCCTCTCCTGCTGGGCGTCTGGCTGCCCCCTACCCGTCCTCTCCGCCCCCTCCGGGCGCACGGGTCCGGACATCAAAGGGCTCTCGTCCTATATCTGGGGCGACCCGACAACAGGGCAGTAGTTGTATCCTGGAGTCGAGAGCCCTGCTGATCGGATCGCGGCTGACCCTACGAAGAAGACTCACCCTGAACCACCCCTTGAGCCCTGCTGACGACGTCGCGGCTCCACCGTGCTTAAAGACCTTCACGAACCTTTGGGGCCCTGCTGACGCTGTCGCGGCCCGACCTTGTTGAACCTTACCACCAGAGCCCAGCTGACCTCGTCGCGGCTCGACCTAAGCGGAACTACCATCCGAGCCCTGCAGACGACGTCGCGGCTCTCCACGTCCGAGCCGCTCTGAGACCAGCATCCAAGGTCTGGCGCAGAGCCCTCCCGTGCCTGGCTGGCACTAAGACTGTCCCGCTACCCTATCCTCTTGAACGAACACTGAGACTCTGACAGGATCCCTCGATCCCTCTGTAAATATTGCACGTATTACTGCCGATAAAGAATCTAATCTCGCAACTACTATTGAGTCCTGTGTGGTGGTATTAATGGGCCTAGTACGATCATAGGAGAAAGACCACCCCGAGGAGGCTTCTCAGCGGCACTCGGCTATAACTTTGCGGTAGGAAGGTGCCGGAATAGTCTCCCCGACTACCCGGCGGGCCTCCCTCCAACATTTGGTGGCCAGCGGCGGGATCCGAGCAAACGCAATCGTACAAGCAAGTAACGCAACCACTACCTGACCAGACGAGAAGAGAAAAGGGAACCATGGATGGCCAAGAAGCAACCATGGCCGCAACCTTCCAGTTGGAGAAACTGGAGGAATACACCCACAAGGAACTCAAACAATTCTGCAAAGACAAAGGGATCCCAACCACAGGATTGGGCACCAAGGAGGAAATGCAGAAAGCCCTGAAAGCCTGGGCAGAACCCGAGACCCCTCCACCCCGAGCCGAAGGGACCTCGGCCCGGGACGGAAACCTGCCGACCACGGCACCGACAAACGGGGAGCGAACCATCCCAGACACCAGCCTTTCCCCCGAAGAGATACGAGAATGGGAAAGGGCCCGGACACACGAAATGGATCTTGCCCGACTCCGGCTGGACGGTGAGCTCCTACTGGCGGAGAAAAAGATAGCCCTGGAGCAACTACGACTACAAGAAGAAATCGAGGAGAAGAAAAGGCATCGGGAGCTAGAGGAGAGACGGCTAACCCTCGAGCACGAGAGGAGCCTTAAAGAACTTGAACTAAAAGCTAAAGCTGGGGAGACCAGCAACCCCGGAGCCCGGGACGCTCTGCCCCTGACCGAGCCAAAGGTTCACATCCCCAAGGATGTCGTCAAGGAGTACTATAAAAATGACGACATCCAGCAATGGTTCCGAGCGTACGAAGTCGCCATGACCTCCCATCGGGTACCCCGGAAGGATTGGGGCGCCGGCCTATGGGGGAGGTTCCTCAGCGAGGGACGGGATACCCTGCTGCAACTCCCCGACGCAGTGATGACCTCATGAAGGAAGCCCTACTCACACGCTACGGACTGTCGGCCGAGATGTACCGGCAACGCTTCCGGGACTGCAAGAAGATCCCCGGTACCACATGGGTCGAATACGTGGACTTCTTCAGCCGAGCGTTGGAGGGATGGATCAAAGGGAGCAAGGTCACCTCATATAACGAACTATTCGACCTCATTGTCTGGGAGCACCTCGCCAACAACTGCTTTGTGGAACTAAGGCAACACCTCCTGGACAGTAAACTGACCGAGCCCCGGAAGCTCGCCGCCAAAGCGGACCGATGGGTCAACACCCGGGTCCCCCGGAACCCCGTGAGGGACTACCAACGGAGCACCACGGGACCTCCCCGCCAGCGCGGCGGAGGGGGGGGTCCCACCGCAGTCGAGAATTCCCAGCTGGACCGTCCAGAAGTCCGCCCCGAGGGCAAACAACCAACCCCGCTTCCCGACCCAGGGCCGAAGAGGGACCCCTATCGCCCGGTCTGGACCACGACCAACAGTAACCTGCTTCGGATGCCAACAGACCGGCCATTATGCAAGTGACCCGGCTTGCCCCGTGAACCGACGGAACGGGACCACGGGGCCACCTTCCCGACAAATTGCCGCCGCAGCCCTGGGGGAGGGAGAGGACGAGGAGGAGAACCACGACGACAGGTCCCCCGAGTGGGAACCAGCCGCCATGTCGCTTTTATGCCTAGGCTCCCGAGAAATGGTGCCCCGCGCCACCATCCCAAGCAACACCCAGAAGTACCAACAGTGGGTCACCATCAATGGGCGACGGGCCGAGGCCCTCCGGGACACTGGGGCCAGTGTGACCACTGTCCGCTGCCATCTGGTGACCCCCGAACAGATCCTACCACATGTCCTCTGCCCTGTCCGGACCGCCGACAACACCGAGAGCATGTGCCGGATGGCCCGAATCCCCTTCGAGTGGGGAGGAGTGTCCAGCACCCTAAAAGTGACTGTCCGCGACGACGCCCCGGTGGACTGCCTCCTGGGGAACGACCTAGAGAGCTCCCCCTGGGCCCAGGTGGAGCGCCGAGAGCATCTGGGGATGCTAGGACTACCCGAGTGGGCCTGCGCCACCACTCGGTCCATGACCGTCCAGCCAGCTGCGGCCCCGGCCCCCGACAAACCGGCGGGCCCCAAACCATCCACCTCCTCCAGCCCGGAGGAACCTGACGAGGAGGCCGGGCCCTCCGAACTTTCTTCCAACGAGGCCACTCCCCTCAGCGAGATCCCCGAGCTGGCCCAGTGGCGCCACGACGGGGGCCCCACCCGTGAACAATTCCAGCAAGAACAGAAGGGCTGCCCGTCCCTCGAGGGGGCCCGACAGCAGGCGGCCGCCCAGGCTGCGGGGGACACCTCGGGAACCCACTGGGTCTATTGGGACAATGACTTATTGTATAGCGAGCAGAAAGTCGCCGAACTAGGGGCCAGCCGGGTGCTGGTGGTCCCCCTCCGATTTCGAGAATTCCTCTTGAACCTGGCACATGACGTGCCCCTCGCCGGACATCTCGGGCGGGACAAGACGTACAGCTGCCTCGTGACCCATTTCTATTGGCCCCGAATGAGACGAGACGTGGACCAGCACTGCCGGTCCTGCCCGACCTGCCAAGCTAGCGGGAAGACTGGGGGACGCGTGAAAGCCCCCCTGCAACCATTTCCAGCCGTCCACACCCCGTTCGAACGAGTGGGGATAGACATCGTGGGACCCCTCGACCCCCGGACCGCCCTGGGCCACCGCTTCATCCTGGTACTGGTCGACCACGCCACCCGGTACCCAGAAGCTGTTCCCCTCTGAACTGTGACCACTCCAGTGGTGGGCCGGGCCCTGATGGGCATCTTCTCCAGGGTGGGGTTCCCCCGAGAAGTGGTGAGCGACAGGGGGACGAACTTTATCTCGAAGTACATGCGATCCCTCTGGCAACAATGTGGGGTCACCTATAAATTCACAACCCCTTACCACCCCCAGGGGAACGGACTGGTCGAGCGGTTCAACCGAACCCTGAAGGGGATGATCAAGGGCCTGGAAGAGCCCCTCAGGAGGAGATGGGATGTCCTGTTGCCCTGGCTCCTGTTCGCCTACCGGGAGGTACCACAGAAGTCCCTGGGCTTCAGCCCCTTCGAACTGTTGTATGGGCACCCCGTCCGAGGGCCCCTCAGCCTGGTCAAGGAGGGTTGGGAGGCGGACGTCCAGAGTGCCCCGCCTGACGTCTACCGGTACCTCCTGACCTTGCGGAACCAGACTCGAAAGTTCCATGCCCTGGCAGAAGCCAACCTTGAAGCCAGCCAAGAAGATATGAAACGCTGGTATGACGAGAATGCCTCAGCCGTCGAGTTTGAGCCGGGCCAGCAAGTCTGGGTCATGTCACCCGTGGACCCCTGCGCCCTGCAGGACAAGTGGACCGGGCCCTTCAAGATAGTTGAAAGGAAGAGCCCCGTCACGTACCTGGTCGATATGGAGTGTCCGAGGAACCCCCTCAGGGTCCTGCACGCCAACCGGCTCAAGCCCCATTTTGCCCGAACTGAACTAAGCTTACTACTGGCTACCGACGATGGGGGTGAAAGTGACTCCGAGCCCCTACCAGACCTCCTGGGGTCCTCGAGCCAAGACGGCTCCTTGGAGGGCGTCCACCTCTCCGCCACCCTGACACCAGAACAGCGCCATGATTGCCAGAAGCTACTGCAACCCTTCGCTGCCCTCTTTTCTCTCACGCCCGGGGGATAGCCCCCCTGTACGACACCGCGCTTATAGAGTGCCTGACCGAGTCCGGGCCTGCATAAAGACCGCAGGCCGAGGTCGCCAAGATGCTCGCCCTCGGAGTCATCGAGTCTTCCGACAGCCCGTGGGCCAGCCCGGTAGTCTTGGTGCCGAAGGCCGCCGCCCCCGGCACGGCCCCCGAACTCAGATTCTGTGTCGACTACCGGGGCCTGAACGCAGTTACCAAGACCGATGCCCACCCTTTGCCACGAGCCGATGAGCTGATTGATCGCTTAGGGGCCGCCCGCTACCTAAGCACCTTTGATCTCACTGCTGGGTACTGGCAGATCAAGCTCACTCCCGGCGCACAAGAACGATCAGCTTTCTCTACCCCCGACGGCCACTACCACCGAAGGGTGATGCCCTTCGGCATGAAGAACGCCCCAGCGACCTTTCAGAGGCTGGTAAATAAGGTCCTGGCCGGTCTCGAAGCCTTCAGCGCGGCCTACCTCGATGACATTGCTGTCTTCAGCGACCACTGGGCCGCGCACCTAGGACACCTTGGGGAAGTCCTGGCCGCTCTCCAAAGAGCCGGCCTCACAATTAAGGCCAGCAAGTGCCAGATCGGTCAAGGATCTGTGACCTATCTGGGCCATCAGGTGGGGAGTGGCCAGGTGGCCCCCCTACGGTTAAAAGTGGATGCCATCCAGGCGTGGGAGCCCCCCGCCACCCAAACCGCTGTCCGGGCATTCCTGGGCCTCACAGGCTACTACAGACGCTTCATAAAGGATTACGGCAGCATTGTGGGCCCCCTTACGGAACTCACTTCAAAGAAACAACCCAAGGCGGTGCACTGGACGCCCCGCTGCCAGACCGCGTTTGATACGCTCAAAGCAGCCATGTGCGCTGCCCCGGTGCTACAGGCCCCCGACTACAGCAAGGAATTTGTAGTCCAGACCGATGCCTCGGAGTACGGGGTCGGGGCAGTCCTCTCCCAGCTGGACGCCAAGGGCCTCGACCGACCGGTGGCCTTTATCAGCCGCCGACTGCTGCCGCGAGAACAGAGGTGGAGCACCATCGAGCGGGAGGCCTTCGCTGTGGTATGGGCTCTCAAGAAGCTCCGGCCCTACCTTTTCGGTACCCACTTCAGGGTCCAGACTGACCACCGGCCCTTGCGGTGGCTCATGCAAATGCGGGGCGAGAACCCCAAGCTGTTACGCTGGTCCATCTCGCTACAAGGGATGGACTTCACTGTTGAACACCGGCCCGGCAACGACCACGCCAATGCTGACGGCCTGGCCCGATTCTTCCGCCTCGGCGAGGAGGACCCCCAAGAAGATGGGTGACTCTCCCTGCCTTCAGCTGGGGGGGACGCGTGTGGGAGCCGGCCTCGTGGCGTGGTCCTGTTTCCCCGCGCTAAGCCGTACGAGGTCCCATGCACATCGGGGCTCCTCCATCTTGGATTGCCCGTCACTCCACGTGACCACCTGTATGACCCTGCTCTACCCGGCCTCGGTCCCAGCGAGGCCCGACATCGAGACGCCAACCCCTGGCTCGGGGAATACCACGTGAGCCCTTCCCACTCTCGGCGGAGGGCAGTATCGATGGGACCCCCTACCATCTCTCCACACCTGGGTGTGATCACTCCACAGCTCTCTGGGGCCTGGCGCCTCTCCTGCTGGGCGTCTGGCCGCCCCCTACCCGTCCTCTCCGCCCCCTCCGGGCGCACGGGTCCGGACATCAAAGGGCTCTCGTCCTATATCTGGGGCGACCCGACAACAGGGCAGTAGTTGTATCCTGGAGTCGAGAGCCCTGCTGATCGGATCGCGGCAGACCCTACGAAGAAGACTCACCCTGAACCACCCCTTGAGCCCTGCTGACGACGTCGCGGCTCCACCGTGCTTAAAGACCTTCACGAACCTTTGGGGCCCTGCTGACGCTGTCGCGGCCCGACCTTGTTGAATTTTACCACCAGAGCCCAGCTGACCTCGTCGCGGCTCGACCTAAGCGG
The DNA here is from genome assembly GCF_964204655.1 of Triturus cristatus. Classification (NCBI taxonomy): domain Eukaryota; kingdom Metazoa; phylum Chordata; class Amphibia; order Caudata; family Salamandridae; genus Triturus; species Triturus cristatus. Next base: position 1,050,765,308 of record NC_140583.1, read on the forward strand.
AACTACCATCCGAGCCCTGCAGACGACGTCGCGGCTCTCCACGTCCGAGCCGCTCTGAGACCAGCATCCAAGGTCTGGCGCAGAGCCCTCCCGTGCCTGGCTGGCACTAAGACTGTCCCGCTATCCTATCCTCTTGAACGAACACTGAGACTCTGACAGGATCCCTCGATCCCTCTGTAAATATTGCACGTATTACTGCCGATAAAGAATCTAATCTCGCAACTACTATTGAGTCCTGTGTGGTGGTGTTACTGGGCCTAGTACGATCATAGGAGAAAGACCTCCCCGAGGAGGCTTCTCAGCGGCGCTCGGCTATAACTTTGCGGTAGGAAGGTGCCGGAATAGTCTCCCCGACTACCCGGCGGGCCTCCCTCCAACAATAGTGTTTTATTACAAGTTCTTTTTTTTGTGTGCTGAGTAAAGCCTTTTCTTTTAGTTTCCACACTATTGCATTTCAGGTACTTGATGTTGGTGATGAGGCCCATGAAGTTGGTGTTCTGGTAATGTGTTAGGGTTCTGAGAAATGTTTTAGTATGATGGTCATGAGGTGGACCATGGTATCTGTGTGCCATCTCAATGTCTGTGAAAATATTAATTGGTAGTGTGTGTTTCTTTGGATTGTGAGACATTATTCCAGAAAGTGTTCCTTCCTCTGTGGACCTGACATGTTCCCTGCAAACAGTTGCACAATTGTTGTGCTGACCTATGTCAACATATCCTTTGTTGGTGACGGATCCCTTCAACAATGGCCATGCATGCTCACCGATGTCTCCTGCTAACTCGTCTGTACCATCCTTGCCAGTCACTGTACTTGTGTTTTGTGTATGTAGGAATGGCATCAGGGACCAATTGCCCCTTTTCAGCACTATGCATGTGTGTAATCACGGTCTAACACACAAATGGCATGTGTGATGCAGGGTATTTGCGCACCTGACTTACAATTGTGGGCATTGTATCTAGTCGCAGTAAACCCTATTCCTCACATGAGAGACATCATCTGGGTGGCTGGACCAGCACCTGGACATTCCTATCACTCCTGTGATGTGCGTGACAGTGTGTGTTCCCCTTGGCTAACTTATTTTAGTATGCATTTCCATGACTATACAGTCTGTTGGCATTAAATCCGGGTGTGTATTGTGGGGCATCCGCCATGGGTGGGTATACATGTGTTGTATGTCCTCACACCAACATGTGGTGTGTCATGCAGTGTGTGAATGACATCCATCCTCCTGGGAGTGGGGCACTGCTGGGAGTCCTCTGCACCCACCCCTCATGTGGTTGGGCACTGCTGGGAGGCCACTGCACCCACCCCTCATATGTCTGGGCACTGATGGTAGTGATATGCACCCACACCTCATATGTCTGGGCACTGCTGGGAGTCCTCTGCACCCACCCCTCATGTGTCTGTCTACTGCTGGGAGTCCTCTGCACCCACCCCTCATATGTCTGGGCACTGCTGGGAGGCCACTGCACCCACCCCTCATATGTCTGGGCACTAATGGTACTGATATGCACCCACCCCTTATGTGTCTGGGCACTGCTGGGAGTCCTCTGCACCCACCCCTCATATATCTGGGCACTGCTGGGAGTCCTCTGCACCCACCCCTCATGTGTCTGGGCACTGATGGTAGTCCTCTGCACCCACCCCTCATATGTCTGGGCACTGCTGGGAGGACACTGCACCCACCCCTCATATGTCTGGGCACTGATGGTAGTGATATGCACCCACCCCTCATATGTCTGGGCACTGCTGGGAGTCCTCTGCACCCACCCCTCATTTGTCTGGGCACTGCTGGGAGTCCTCTGCACCCACCCCTCATATGTCCGGGCACTGCTGGGAGTCCTCTGCACCCACTCCTCATGTGTCTGGGCACTGCTGGGAGTCCTCTGCACCCACCCCTCATTTGTCTGGGCACTGCTGGGAGTCCTCTGCACCCACCCCTAATATGTCTGGGCACTGCTGGGAGTCCTCTGCACCCACCCCTCATGTGTCTGGGCACTGCTGGTAGTCCTCTGCACCCACCCCTCATATCTCTGGGCACTGCTGGTAGTCCTCTGCACCCACCCCTCATATGTCTGGGCACTGCTGGGAGGCCACTGCACCCACCCCTCATATGGCTGGGCAGTGATGGTAGTGATATGCACCCACCCCTTATGTGTCTGGGCACTGTTGGGAGTCCTCTGCACCCACCCCTCATGTGTCTGGGCACTGCTGGGAGTCCTCTGCACCCATCCCTCATATGTCTGGGCACTGATGGTAGTGATATGCAACCACCCCTCATATGTATGGGCACAGTTGGGAGTCCTCTGCACCCACCCCTCATGTGTCTGGGCACTGCTGGGAGGCCACTGCCCCCACCCCTCATATGTCTGGGCACTGATGGTAGTGAAATGTACCCACCCCTCATGTGTCTGGGCACTGCTGGGAGTCCTCTGTACCCACCCCTCATATATCTGGGCACTGCTGGGAGTCCTCTGCACCCACCCCTCATATGTCTGGGCACTGATGGTAGTCCTCTGCACCCACCCCTCATATGTCTGGGCACTGCTGGGGGGCCACTGCACCAACCCCTTATATGTCTGGGCACTGATGGTAGTGATATGCACCAACCCCTCATATGTCTGGGCACTGCTGGGAGTCCTCTGCACCCACCCCTCATTTGTCTGGGCGCTGCTGGGAGTCCTCTGCACCCACCCCTCATATGTATGGGCACTGCTGGGAGTCCTCTGCACCCACTCCTCATATGTCTGGGCACTGATGGTAGTGATATGCACCCACCCCTCATATGTCTGGGCACTGCTGGAAGTCCTCTGCACCCACCCCTCATTTGTCTGGCACTGCTGGGAGTCCTCTGAACCCACCCCGTACATGTCTGGGCACTGATGGGAGTCCTCTGCACCCACCCCTCATGTGTCTGGGCACTGCTGGTAGTTCTCTGCACCCACCCCTCATATGTCTGGGCACTGCTGGTAGTCCTCTGCACCAACCCCTCATATGTATGGGCACAGTTGGGAGTCCTCTGCACCCACCCCTCATGTGTCTGGGCACTGCTGGGAGGCCACTGCACCCATCCCTCATATGTCTGGGCACTGATGGTAGTGATATGTACCCACCCCTCATGTGTTTGGGCACTGATGGGAGTCCTCTGCACCCACCCTTCATATATCTGGGCACTGCTGGGAGTCCTCTGCACCCACCCCTCATGTGTCTGGGCACTGATGGTAGTCTTCTGCACCCACCCCTCATATGTCTGGGCACTGCTGGGGGGCCACTGCACCAACCCCTCATATGTCTGGGCACTGATGGTAGTGATATGCACCAACCCCTCATATGTCTGGGCACTGCTGGGAGTCCTCTGCACCCACCCCTCATTTGTATGGGCGCTGCTGGGACTCCTCTGCACCCACCCCTCATATGTCTGGGCACTGCTGGGAGTCCTCTGCACCCACCCCTCATATGTCTGGCCACTGCTGGGAGGTCACTGCACCCACCCCTCATATGTCTGGTCACTGATGGTAGTGATATGCACCCACCCCTCATATGTCTGGGCACTGCTGGGAGTCCTCTGCACCCACCCCTCATTTGTCTGGCACTGCTGGGAGTCCTCTGAACCCACCCCTCACATGTCTGGGCACTGATGGGAGTCCTCTGCACCCACCCCTCATGTGTCTGGGCACTGCTGGGAGGCCACTGCACCCACCCCTCATATGTCTGGGCACTGATGGTAGTGATATGCACCCACCCCTCATATGTCTGGGCACTGCTGGGAGTCCTCTGCACCCACCCCTCATGTGTCTGTCTACTGCTGGGAGTCCTCTGCACCCACCCCTCATATATCTGGGCACTGCTGGGAGTCCTCTGCACCCACCCCTCATGTGTCTGGGCACTGATGGTAGTCCTCTGCACCCACCCCTCATATGTCTGGGCACTGCTGGGAGGACACTGCACCCACCCCTCATATGTCTGGGCACTGATGGTAGTGATATGCACCCACCCCTCATATGTCTGGGCACTGCTGGGAGTCCTCTGCACCCACCCCTCATTTGTCTGGGCACTGCTGGGAGTCCTCTGCACCCACCCCTCATATGTCCGGGCACTGCTGGGAGTCCTCTGCACCCACTCCTCATGTGTCTGGGCACTGCTGGGAGTCCTCTGCACCCACCCCTCATTTGTCTGGGCACTGCTGGGAGTCCTCTGCACCCACCCCTCATATGTCTGGGCACTGCTGGGAGTCCTCTGCACCCACCCCTCATGTGTCTGGGCACTGCTGGTAGTCCTCTGCACCCACCCCTCATATCTCTGGGCACTGCTGGTAGTCCTCTGCACCCACCCCTCATATGTCTGGGCACTGCTGGGAGGCCACTGCACCCACCCCTCACATGGCTGGGCAGTGATGGTAGTGATATGCACCCACCCCTTATGTGTCTGGGCACTGTTGGGAGTCCTCTGCACCCACCCCTCGTGTGTCTGGGCACTGCTGGGAGTCCTCTGCACCCATCCCTCATATGTCTGGGCACTGATGGTAGTGATATGCAACCACCCCTCATATGTATGGGCACAGTTGGGAGTCTTCTGCACCCACCCCTCATGTGTCTGGGCACTGCTGGGAGGCCACTGCACCCACCCCTCATATGTCTGGGCACTGATGGTAGTGAAATGTACCCACCCCTCATGTGTCTGGGCACTGCTGGGAGTCCTCTGTACCCACCCCTCATATATCTGGGCACTGCTGGGAGTCCTCTGCACCCACCCCTCATATGTCTGGGCACTGATGGTAGTCCTCTGCACCCACCCCTCATATGTCTGGGCACTGCTGGGGGGCCACTGCACCAACCCCTCATATGTCTGGGCACTGCTGGGAGTACTCTGCACCCACCCCTCATTTGTCTGGGCACTGCTGGGAGTCCTCTGCACCCACCCCTCATATGTCTGGGCACTGATGGTAGTGATATGCAACCACCCCTCATATGTATGGGCACAGTTGGGAGTCCTCTGCACCCACCCCTCATGTGTCTGGGCACTGCTGGGAGGCCACTGCACCCATCCCTCATATGTCTGGGCACTGATGGTAGTGATATGTACCCACCCCTCATGTGTCTGGGCACTGCTGGGAGTCCTCTGCACCCACCCTTCATATATCTGGGCACTGCTGGGAGTCCTCTGCACCCACCCCTCATGTGTCTGGGCACTGATGGTAGTCTTCTGCACCCACCCCTCATATGTCTGGGCACTGCTGGGGGGCCACTGCACCAACCCCTCATATGTCTGGGCACTGATGGTAGTGATATGCACCAACCCCTCATATGTCTGGGCACTGCTGGGAGTCCTTTGCACCCACCCCTCATTTGTCTGGGCGCTGCTGGGAGTCCTCTGCACCCACCCCTCATATGTCTGGGCACTGCTGGGAGTCCTCTGCACCCACCCCTCATATGTCTGGCCACTGCTGGGAGGTCACTGCACCCACCCCTCATATGTCTGGTCACTGATGGTAGTGATATGCACCCACCCCTCATATGTCTGGGCACTGCTGGGAGTCCTCTGCACCCACCCCTCATTTGTCTGGCACTGCTGGGAGTCCTCTGAACCCACCCCTCACATGTCTGGGCACTGATGGGAGTCCTCTGCACCCACCCCTCAGATGGCTGGGCGCTGCTGGTAGTCCTCTGCACCAACCCCTCATATGTCTGGGCACTGCAGGGAGTCCTCTGCACCCACCCCTCATTTGTCTGGGCGCTGCTGGGAGTCCTCTGCACCCACCCCTCATATGTCTGGGCACTGCTGGGAGTCCTCTGCACCCACCCCTCATATGTCTGGCCACTGCTGGGAGGTCACTGCACCAACCCCTCATATCTCTGGGCACTGATGGTAGTGATATGCAACCACCCCTCATATGTCTGGGCACTGCCGGGAGTCCTCTGCACCCACCCCTCATTTGTCTGGGCACTGCTGGAAGTCCTCTGAACCCACCCCTCATATGTCTGGGCACTGATGGTAGTCCTCTGCACCCACCCCTCATATGCCTGGGCACTGCTGGTAGTCCTCTGCACCCAAACCTCATATGTCTGGGCACTGCTGGGAGGCCACTGCACCCACTCCTCATATGTCTGGGCAGTGATGTTAGTGATATGCACCCACCCCTCATATCTCTGGGCACTGATGGTAGTGATATGCAACCACCCCTCATATGTCTGGGCACTGCTGGGAGTCCTCTGCACCCACCCCTCATTTGTCTGGGCACTGCTGGAAGTCCTCTGAACCCACCCCTCATATGTCTGGGCACTGATGGTAGTCCTCTGCACCCACCCCTCATATGCCTGGGCACTGCTGGTAGTCCTCTGCACCCAAACCTCATATGTCTGGGCACTGCTGGAAGGCCACTGCACCCACTCCTCATATGTCTGGGCAGTGATGTTAGTGATATGCACCCACCCCTCATTTGTCTGGGCACTGCTGGGAGTGATATGCACCCACCCCTCATATGTTTGGGCACTGCTGGGAGGCCACTGCACCCACCCCTCATGTGTCTGGGCACTGCTGGTAGTCCTCTGCACCCGCCCCTTATATGTCTGGGCACTGCTGGGAGGCCACTGCACCCACCCCTCATATGTCTGGGCACTGATGGTAGTGATATGCACCATCCCCTTATATGTCTGATGTTAGATGGCGACCTCAGAGGAGCCCGGAAAGGGGGTCCTGACTTCCCTGAGTCCCACCCGAGTAGTATTGTAGCCGGGCACTGGCGAGAGATTCCCCAGGGGGAGGAATCTCGCAACTAGGATCGTACTTCTGGCACCACACGACACAGAGAGACCACACTGGGTATTCTCAGAACAAGCTTTATCAAATTAGGTATCACTGCAAATATGTACAAGGTGAGCACAGGCTCAAGAGTCTTGGAAAGGTAGGGGGTAGCGGGACTGACTCTGGTAGTGGTTCAAAGTAGGGGTGGGCGGAATTCGCGTAACCGCGTTACACAAATCTCCGCGAAACGGTAAAAATCTCCGCGAACACGCAGAAATTCCGCGAACACGCGGAATTGCTTGTTCGCGATACTTTTTTCCTGTTCGCGATCGCTGTTTGCGTGCTCGGGGTGAAATATCTCGCGAACACGCATATTGAGAACGCGAACAAGCAAAAAATTTCGCGAAATCGCGGAACGCAGATTTTTGGCCAATTTTGCGTTCTCCGCGGAACGCGAAATTACCCAAATTCCGCAAATTCCGCGAACGGAACGGAATTTACCGCCCAGGCCTAGTTCAAAGCAGGGACGTATCCGGCGCACAGCTCACAATCCTCGAGCTGGGGGATACGTGGTCGGAGTCGGGGTCTGGCGGGACCGGGAGAGTCTGGGGGAGCCGCGAGTCACTCAGCAGGGATCAGGTACAAGTTCGGAGGTCTTACGATCTTCAGGGAGCCGCGAGTCACTCAGCAGGGCTCAGGTACAAGTTCGGAGGTCTTACGATCTTCAGGGAGCCGCGAGTCACTCAGCAGGGCTCAGGTACAAGTTCGGAGGTCTTACGATCTTCAGGGAGCCGCGAGTCACTCAGCAGGGCTCAGGTGAGTTCCAGTTCCAGGAGCCGCGACCACGTCAGCAGGCTCTCGTTGTTCCAGCGTCGAATCTGCCGGACAGTCTCAGAGCACCCCTTGTTATAGGTCGACCCCGCTTTGATGTCCGGAGTCTGCGCAGGCAGGGGTCTTGTCACCTGGGGGCCGCTTGTCGGGGTTTCCTGCCATTGTCTTTTGATCCTTTCAGGGCCGGGTCGGGAGGAGTCCCAGACACCCAGCAGGCACGGAGCCAGCCCGCAGGGAGGCCGGAGGGCCGATCGAAACCCATCGTCCCAGGGGAGTTCAGAGGTGCGATAGAAACTGCTCCTCCCTCTCTCATCCCCTGGAAGCGTGATGTCCTCCAGCCGGAGTGGCGCCTCGAGGCCCGGGTCGCGCTGGGGCCGGGCGGCCATCTTGTTGCAGGGAGTAGGCACGCGGGCCCGGGGTGGCCGACAGGAGAGAGGCCATGGACGGAGATGTCCGGGGTTGGTGCAGGTGTCCTGGTGGGAAAGGTCGGCTGGGCCGCGTGCTAGGGCTGCAGGCACCAGGTTTCGGTGGTGCGGGGGCACGGAGGGCCATGCTACGAGGCCGGGTCCAACATGCGTCCCCCCCAGCTGAAAGCCGGAGAGAACTGCCCATCACCTTGGGGGGTTCTCTTCGCTGAGGCGTGTTGGACTTGGCCCTTCTGGCAGGTTCACCCCTGGACTTTTTGGCTTTTTATTGGTGACTTGGTGTGGTAATTTTTTTGGTTTCTGCGCACTTTCCCTGTGTCCCAGGGTAAAGTGCGTGCGTGCTCTGAGTGCATGTGGTGAGATAGGCCTGCCCTCCCATAGGAATGCATGGGGAATGTATGTGTCCCTAGTAGTTCCTGATGCGTGGGGTGTGCAGGCCCGAGTTTGGTATGTGCGGACTCGTGGGAGTGAATGCTGCGCGATGATGTGTGCGGCGTACATGTACCTAGTGTGGAAGTGCCACTTCTAGAAGTGGGCACTTCTGTGTGCAGTGTGTCTGTCGCGTGATTGGCTGGTTGGGTCATGTGACGGGCTAGGGATTCCCCAGAGTCAGGATGAGTCACCCAGTGGGGAATGGGGAGATCAGCAGCTAGATGGGTGGGAGGAGTACACCTGGGTCCTGAATGGGACAGGGTTTTCCACACACAATGCTGGCCCCGCCCCCTGTGGTGCGACTGACGACCCTAGCCCTGCCAGTGAATAGAGTGAGGGGCTGAGCACATCAAGGGTGCTCCCTAACCAGCTGCGACTGGTTTTCCCCCTCACCCTGAACCCAGAACAAAGGGTTTGCCTGTATAAAAATGGGGCTGTGTCCCCACAGAAACTGTTCTCTGCCAGGATCTTACCTGAGGGGGGCTGCTGCTGCTGCCGCTGGACCAGAGGACCGCCACTTGGACTACCTCCCTGCCTGGAGGCCCAGTGAGCTGGCTCTGGGTCCAGCCTTGCCCCCCACCCCTGCCCTGCTGCATGCAGGGAAGAACTTTGGCTGGACTTTATTTGTGCCCTAAAGCGCTGGGAGCGCTTTATTTGTAGCCCTAAGCGCCTGGGAGCGCTTTTATCCGCCTTTAGCGCTCGGGAGCGCTGTCTTGCTGCAAGCCGGTGCCCACCCGGCGTTTGCCCCGTTTTCGCCGAGTCCGGGGTCTCCTGGCAGGTGCCCACCCTGCCAGGGACATTGCTAAAACTATAAGCGGGTGCCCACCCCGCGGGATAGTGTTTTATTATCACGAGGGAGCCTACCCCTCTTATTGCCGATATTTAAAAATCACCGCTGCAGCCCGGGCCGGGACATCCCGGAAGTCAGGCGGGCCGGGGGCGGGCCGCCGGGACAACAGGAACAGGAAGTAGGAGGGCGGGAGCCTTCCCCGCCTCCCACCGAGGACTCGCTGCTGGTTCTGGAGGTCCCGGAGCAGGCAGGAGCCTACCCTGCGCCCCGGTGCCCTGACACGGAGGAGAAACGTCCCACCCAGGCGGGAGCCCACCCCGCACTGGGACGAGCTGCCATCGTGTACGGAGCCCGTAGGCCCCGCCTCCCTGGAAGATTGCCCCGGAGAGAGAGAGAGAAGGCGACGCGGGAGTCCCCCGTGCAACAGCCCGGTGAGTGCGGAAGGGCTGGGGGGGACTCCGTGTGCATGCTGGCTTAGGGCGCTGGTGCGCTCCAGCGAAGGCCCGCATGGCTTGGTTCTCGAGCTCTGTGTAGCTCCAACGGTTGGGGACATTCTTCTTCTCGAGCGTGAGTGGCGCTCCAACGAAGGGACAGTGGTTGTCCAGAGCGCGAGTACGCTCCAACGTGGGGGCATGAATGTTTCGAGCGCGAGGCGCTCCAACTTGGGCATGAATGTTCTCGAGTGCGAGTAGCACTCCAACGACGGGGGCTACATTGGTTTTAGAGCCCAGAGGGGCTCCCACGTTACCGGGCATCATTACTCCAGAGCCCTGAGGCTTCAGCGGGGCCATCAGTAGTTCAGAGTCCAGAGGGACTCCAACGACGGCACATTATTATTTAGAGCCTGCGAGGCTCTAGGGGGCATTTCAGTTGTTTCAGAGCCCTGGGAGGCTCCAACGTTGGCCCCAGCATTTCTCCAGTTGCCCAGCACTTAGTGGGCAACTGCTACGTTTAGGTTGTAGCCTCTGTGTTTTGGCTGGCGCAGCTTGCGCAGCCTTGCCCTAACATTTGGACACAGGGCGCCCTTGCCCCTTCACGGCCAGTTGGCCTGGGACTGCCACAGGTAGTGGCTTATGTGAGTTCTTGCGCAATTGTGTTTCCCTGCACCTCTGAATGTGTTTTTGCGTCATGTGCTTTGCTTTACACCTCTGAATGTTATGCATCATGTGTTTATGTGCTTAGACCCCTACAGGTATTGTGATACTTAGGTGGTTGTTTTCTCCCTAGTACAGGTGGTGCCAGTGAGGTCCTGATTCCCTGCGCAATATTTTCCTAAGGTGGTTAGGGTTGCGTAGGTGGTACTTACCTGATACCAGTAGTGACTGGTTGTGTGCTAGGTGTAATTTTGTGCAACAGTAATTTTATTTCCAATGTTCTAAGAGTGCTAATTCCGGACAGTGGTCCATGTGGCCCTGTCCCCTGTATATATAATCCCTTGTAAATTCTGCCCGTGCCTGTTGGCACATTGTAGAGTGTGTGTTTTTATCTAATGTGTTGTGTATAATACAAAGGCTATTTTTATAGAATACCTTGTGTGGAGTTTCCTTTGTGGTGGGCCTTGGGTGTTGTTGCTGGGTGCGCGCGCAAACGCTTTACACATCGCCTCAGAGATAAGCCTGACTGCTCGTGCCAAGCTACCAAGGGGGTGAGCAGGGGTTATCTTTGGCGTGTAACTCCCCAGCCCTGACTAGAGTGGTGGTTTCTGTCTGGCTTTGGCGCAAGCCCTAGCCAACCAGAAATCCCATTTCTAACTTTGGTGATCAGCGGTGGGATTTGGACTTGCGTTTGCGCTGTACCGCAGCGGCAACTGGCCGCACTACAAAACTCTGCATTTAGATAAATCACATGGTATAGGGATTATTGTTCTAAGTTTGTTTTTAATTGTCATTTCTTTGGAAATGTGGTTTTGTGCACTGAGAGTTAGGTGTCCCTAGCTCGGGAGGGTAGATCATCCCCCTTAGTGCATTGTGTTTTCTGGATTCACCAGAGGGTGGGATCCAGTGGTGGCAGCGTAATAGTGTCCTGTACATTTGTCCCCCGCCCTGCGCCCAGAGTTGGTACCTGTGTCACGTGGTGGTCAGGTTGAGGAATCAGGGGTGGTAGAAACTGCCTTACCAGTCCGAGGGGAGGGTTGTGTGTGTGGATGAATGGTGTGTGGCACTAGGCAAGTGAGTGTGAGTTCTCTGGGTTAGAGAGCTTGCTGAATCTTTTTGTGAATTGTGTGCTCCTGTGTGAAACTCAGACCCCTAGGTTCCCTGTATAATTGTTACCATAACGTCCGCCAGAATGGAGCCTGCTTGTGATCCCTATGAGCTAGCTTGGCGCCAGAGGCAGGAGTTAGAAAGGTACTGTACAGAGGAAGAGTCAGAAGAGGAGGTAGAGGATGACAATACCTGGACGCCAGTAGAGAGTGAGGACCCCATAGGTAGGGCGTCCCGTGCTGGGTCCAGCGTAGGAGGCAGCGCCTCATCCCTTTCCCTGTCCCCAGAGGAGTGGGAAGATAGGAGGAAAGAAAGGGAGCACCAGCTGGCGTTAGAGAAGCTCAGGTTAGAGCATGCTCAGGCGATGGCGCAGCTGGAGGCCAGGAAGCAACAGCGAGAGACTGAGTGGGTCTTGGCGCGGGAGAGGGTAGAGGAGGCTGAGAGGGCCTCCACCAGAGGCAAAGTAGCTCTGGAGGGTAGACTATCCCCTGCGCGCAGTTTTAATTTTCTGGGCTCCCCAGGGAGGGTTGAGTCCAGTGGTAGTAGCGATGTAGATTCCAGTGTAGGAAATCCCAATCCCAGTCCCCCCAGTCTGGTACCTGTTCCCCAGGAGGAGGAGTTAAGGTTGAAGTTCAGGGGCAGTAGGAAACTGTCTCACCAGTCTTGGGAGGAGTTTGTGGATGAATGTGAGGATGCACTGTTTGATTGGATAAGAGTTCCCGCAGAATCTGATTATGATAAACTGTGTGATCTGATTCTCAGAGAACACCTGCTCAATTGTTGTGCACCGTGGTTGCGCCAACACCTGTTGGGGTGTGGGGTGTCTGCCCCATTTGAGCTTGGAGATGAAGCAGAGCGCTGGGAAAGGGCTAGAGGTTCTCTAGAGTCATTAGGGAGTGACTCCAAAAGTAGTGGGTCAGGTATCTTCCAGCCCAGCGTGGTGGAAGAGGCTCAGTGTAGCCCAGCTAGGTCCCAGGATAGCGAGGAGGGTGTAGGGGCTCACTGCCTGGCTCAGTGGAGCAGGAGTGAGAGGGTGACCGAGGGTCCCCTGACGTACAAAACCCTGCCTCAGGACTTGGATGGTTCCATGAGGGAACACCAAGTTGGGGACCTAGGCTGTCCTGTTAGCCCATTTGAGGGAGATCTCCTGGTGAGTAGAGGACCTGGAGCACCTGTAACCAGGGCTCCTGTGGTTCTAGAGTCTGGCAGTACCGCTCCGGTAGGGAGGGTACAGGAGACCAGAGTGAGGAGTGATTGGGGGATGAGTTTCCCAGTGGAAGAGCCTGTGGGTCAGGGACTACCCAGTTGGGCTAGGATCCCGTGTAGTGACCAGGGTGGCACCACTTCTGTTCTGGGGGATCTCCGCGCACTGTCAGGTGGACAGGGGACGGGAGATCAGCGCCAGACAGACAGTCGCTTGACGTATGTGTCCTTTGATAGCCTCAGGGGGATGGAGTGGAAATCCCCAGAAGTCCTGGAGTGCCAGGCAATTATTCCACCAAAGGTTCTAGGCCGGAGGTTGGAAGGCCAGGTTCGGGATCAGCCTGACCTGAAGGGTGGGACGTCTGTAACCAGCGTCCCGACCAGTTCTTCTTCCAGAGGTACCGCCCCAGTTGGTAGGGAGCAGGGCTCTGGAAGGGGGTGCAGAGGGTGGGAGAGCCCACCTCTGCCCCCGGTACAACCTGAGGGGTTAAACCCTGGGTTGGGATGGCGTTCTAGGTGTACCCCTCGCCAGAGGAGGAGGAACCCTAGGAGAAGAGGTAGGGGGAGGAGAGCCTTCCCTGAGACTCCTGGTCCGCCTGAGGGTGTAGACCCTAGGCTGGAGAACCAGTGGCAGTCTAGTCCTGTCTTTCAGAGAGGAAGAGTGGAGAATGGCCGCTATGTGCCAGGGGTTACTACCCCCCACTCTGTGGTTAGGCAAAGACCAGTGGCACCTGGGTGGCCTAGGGCCTGGTCTTGGCCGCGGACAGCTTGGGAGTACCAGTGGGGTAGCCCAGTTGGTCCAGACAGTGGTGTTAAAAAGAATTCCATGGGTTCACCGTGGCGTAGAACCGGAGGGTGTCCATGCAGTTGCGGGCCCGCGTCCGTGTTCTATCGCCCCAAGCAGGGAAGTCCATCACGGTGGTGATTGGTCTGCCCTGCGTTTTGGCTGGAAGGGGGTTGTGTTGGACTTGGCCCTTCTGGCAGGTTCACCCCTGGACTTTTTGGCTTTTTATTGGTGACTTGGTGTGGTAATTTTTTTGGTTTCTGCGCACTTTCCCTGTGTCCCAGGGTAAAGTGCGTGCGTGCTCTGAGTGCATGTGGTGAGATAGGCCTGCCCTCCCATAGGAATGCATGGGGAATGTATGTGTCCCTAGTAGTTCCTGATGCGTGGGGTGTGCAGGCCCGAGTTTGGTATGTGCGGACTCGTGGGAGTGAATGCTGCGCGATGATGTGTGCGGCGTACATGTACCTAGTGTGGAAGTGCCACTTCTAGAAGTGGGCACTTCTGTGTGCAGTGTGTCTGTCGCGTGATTGGCTGGTTGGGTCATGTGACGGGCTAGGGATTCCCCAGAGTCAGGATGAGTCACCCAGTGGGGAATGGGGAGATCAGCAGCTAGATGGGTGGGAGGAGTACACCTGGGTCCTGAATGGGACAGGGTTTTCCACACACAATGCTGGCCCCGCCCCCTGTGGTGCGACTGACGACCCTAGCCCTGCCAGTGAATAGAGTGAGGGGCTGAGCACATCAAGGGTGCTCCCTAACCAGCTGCGACTGGTTTTCCCCCTCACCCTGAACCCAGAACAAAGGGTTTGCCTGTATAAAAATGGGGCTGTGTCCCCACAGAAACTGTTCTCTGCCAGGATCTTACCTGAGGGGGGCTGCTGCTGCTGCCGCTGGACCAGAGGACCGCCACTTGGACTACCTCCCTGCCTGGAGGCCCAGTGAGCTGGCTCTGGGTCCAGCCTTGCCCCCCACCCCTGCCCTGCTGCATGCAGGGAAGAACTTTGGCTGGACTTTATTTGTGCCCTAAAGCGCTGGGAGCGCTTTATTTGTAGCCCTAAGCGCCTGGGAGCGCTTTTATCCGCCTTTAGCGCTCGGGAGCGCTGTCTTGCTGCAAGCCGGTGCCCACCCGGCGTTTGCCCCGTTTTCGCCGAGTCCGGGGTCTCCTGGCAGGTGCCCACCCTGCCAGGGACATTGCTAAAACTATAAGCGGGTGCCCACCCCGCGGGATAGTGTTTTATTATCACGAGGGAGCCTACCCCTCTTATTGCCGATATTTAAAAATCACCGCTGCAGCCCGGGCCGGGACATCCCGGAAGTCAGGCGGGCCGGGGGCGGGCCGCCGGGACAACAGGAACAGGAAGTAGGAGGGCGGGAGCCTACCCCGCCTCCCACCGAGGACTCGCTGCTGGTTCTGGAGGTCCCGGAGCAGGCAGGAGCCTACCCTGCGCCCCGGTGCCCTGACACGGAGGAGAAACGTCCCACCCAGGCGGGAGCCCACCCCGCACTGGGACGAGCTGCCATCGTGTACGGAGCCCGTAGGCCCCGCCTCCCTGGAAGATTGCCCCGGAGAGAGAGAGAGAAGGCGACGCGGGAGTCCCCCGTGCAACAGCCCGGTGAGTGCGGAAGGGCTGGGGGGGACTCCGTGTGCATGCTGGCTTAGGGCGCTGGTGCGCTCCAGCGAAGGCCCGCATGGCTTGGTTCTCGAGCTCTGTGTAGCTCCAACGGTTGGGGACATTCTTCTTCTCGAGCGTGAGTGGCGCTCCAACGAAGGGACAGTGGTTGTCCAGAGCGCGAGTACGCTCCAACGTGGGGGCATGAATGTTTCGAGCGCGAGGCGCTCCAACTTGGGCATGAATGTTCTCGAGTGCGAGTAGCACTCCAACGACGGGGGCTACATTGGTTTTAGAGCCCAGAGGGGCTCCCACGTTACTGGGCATCATTACTCCAGAGCCCTGAGGCTTCAGCGGGGCCATCAGTAGTTCAGAGTCCAGAGGGACTCCAACGACGGCACATTATTATTTAGAGCCTGCGAGGCTCTAGGGGGCATTTCAGTTGTTTCAGAGCCCTGGGAGGCTCCAACGTTGGCCCCAGCATTTCTCCAGTTGCCCAGCACTTAGTGGGCAACTGCTACGTTTAGGTTGTAGCCTCTGTGTTTTGGCTGGCGCAGCTTGCGCAGCCTTGCCCTAACATTTGGACACAGGGCGCCCTTGCCCCTTCACGGCCAGTTGGCCTGGGACTGCCACAGGTAGTGGCTTATGTGAGTTCTTGCGCAATTGTGTTTCCCTGCACCTCTGAATGTGTTTTTGCGTCATGTGCTTTGCTTTACACCTCTGAATGTTATGCATCATGTGTTTATGTGCTTAGACCCCTACAGGTATTGTGATACTTAGGTGGTTGTTTTCTCCCTAGTACAGGTGGTGCCAGTGAGGTCCTGATTCCCTGCGCAATATTTTCCTAAGGTGGTTAGGGTTGCGTAGGTGGTACTTACCTGATACCAGTAGTGACTGGTTGTGTGCTAGGTGTAATTTTGTGCAACAGTAATTTTATTTCCAATGTTCTAAGAGTGCTAATTCCGGACAGTGGTCCATGTGGCCCTGTCCCCTGTATATATAATCCCTTGTAAATTCTGCCCGTGCCTGTTGGCACATTGTAGAGTGTGTGTTTTTATCTAATGTGTTGTGTATAATACAAAGGCTATTTTTATAGAATACCTTGTGTGGAGTTTCCTTTGTGGTGGGCCTTGGGTGTTGTTGCTGGGTGCGCGCGCAAACGCTTTACACATCGCCTCAGAGATAAGCCTGACTGCTCGTGCCAAGCTACCAAGGGGGTGAGCAGGGGTTATCTTTGGCGTGTAACTCCCCAGCCCTGACTAGAGTGGTGGTTTCTGTCTGGCTTTGGCGCAAGCCCTAGCCAACCAGAAATCCCATTTCTAACAAGGCGGAAGAACCGGGAGATGCCGTCAGCGTTGGCGTGGTCCGTACCAGGGCGGTGTTCTACGGTGAAGTCCATTCCCTGGAGGGAGATTGACCACCGCAGTAGCTTGGGGTTTTCTCCTCGCATCTGCATGAGCCATCGCAAGGGCCGATGGTCAGTTTGGACCCTGAAATGAGTGCCGAACAGGTAGGGTCGTAGTTTTTTGAGTGCCCAGACCACGGCAAAGGCTTCGCGCTCTATGGTGCTCCACTTCTGTTCTCGGGGTAGCAGCCGCCGACTGAGGAAGGCGACGGGCTGGTCTACGCCTTGATCATTCACTTGGGACAGGACGGCCCCAATGCCATGCTCGGAGGCATCGGTCTGGACTATGAACTCCTTGGTGTAGTCGGGAGCCTGGAGGACGGGGGCCGTGCACATGGCCTTTTTTAGAGCATCGAAAGCTTCCTGGCAGGCAGCCGTCCATTGCACCTTCTTTGGCTGTTTTTTAGACGTGAGTTCAGTGAGAGGGCCGACCAGGCTGCCATACCCCCGAATGAATCGGCGGTAGTAGCCCGTGAGTCCCAGAAAGGCCCGGACTTCCGTTTGGGTGATGGGTGGGTCCCAGGCCAGGATGGCGTCGATCTTTGGCTGTAGAGGAGCGACCTGGCCACTCCCGACTTGGTGCCCCAGGTAGACTACGGATCCTTGCCCGATCTGACACTTGCTGGCTTTTACGGTGAGGCCTGCCTGGCGCAGGGCGGTTAGCACTCTCCGGAGGTGTTGGAGGTGCTCACTCCACCCTGAACTGAAGACAGCGATGTCGTCCAGATAGGCCGCGCTGAACTGTTCTAGCCCGGCCAGGACCCTATTTACCAGTCTCTGGAAAGTGGCCGGGGCATTTTTCATCCCGAAGGGCATCACGCGGAAGCGGTAGTGCCCATCGGGGGTGGAGAAAGCAGACCTCTCCTTGGCCCCTTCGGTGAGCGCAATCTGCCAGTAGCCGCAGGTGAGGTCGAAAGTGCTGAGGAACCGGGCGGCCCCTAGTCGGTCAATGAGCTCGTCGGCTCGTGGAATGGGGTGGGCATCGGCTCGGGTAACGTCATTGAGCCCCCGGTAATCCACGCAGAACCGGAGCTCGGGGGCGACACCGGGGGCTGCTGCCTTCGGAACCAGGACCACGGGGCTGGCCCAGGGACTGTCAGAGGGCTCGATCACCCCCAGGGTCAACATCTTCGAGACTTCGGCTTGAATACAGGACCGGACCCGGTCAGGAACCCTGTAGGCTCGGTGTCTCACCGGCGGGCTGTCCCCGGTGTCCACATCGTGAACACACCAGTTGGTGACCCGGGGGGTCAGGGAGAAGAGGTCAGAAAATTGGCTGAGGAGCTGGCGGCAGTCCGCTTGTTGCTGGGCAGTGAGGGCTGGGGAGAGGTTCACTCCCTCCACGGAGCCATCCTGCTCCTTGACACACAGGAGGTCCGGGAGGGGATCCGACTCATCTTCGGCCCCGTCATCGGTGGCCAGCAGGAGGCTCAGTTCTGTCCGCACGAAGTGAGGCTTGAGGCGGTTCACGTGCAGGACCCGGAGGGGATCCCGAGGCGACTGGACGTCCACCAAGTAGGTGACTTGGCTCTTCCTCTCAACCACTTTGTAGGGCCCAGTCCATCGGTCCTGGAGAGCGCCAGGCTTCACGGGGGCCATGACCCACACCTGCTGGCCCGGCTGGAACTCGACCAGAGTAGCATTCTGGTCGTACCAGCGCTTCATTTCTTCTTGACTCGCCTCCAGATTGGCCTCGGCCAGTTCTCGGAACCTCCTGGTCTGGTTCCGGAGGGCCAGGACATATTGGAACACATCTCGGGGGGTGGTCTGGGGTGCTGCCTCCCACCCTTCCTTAACCAAACTGAGGGGACCTCGGACGGGGTGCCCATAGAGTAATTCAAATGGGCTGAACCCTAAGGACTTCTGGGGGACCTCCCGGTAAGCGAACAAGAGGCAGGGGAGCAGGACGTCCCACTTACGCCGGAGGGGCTCTTCTAGGCCAGCGATCATCCCTTTCAAAGTCCTATTAAACCTCTCTACTAGGCCGTTCCCTTGGGGATGGTACGGGGTGGTGAATTTATAGGACACCCCACATTGTTGCCACAGGGACGTCATATACCTTGATATAAAATTAGTGCCGCGATCGCTCACGACCTCGCGGGGGAAACCCACCCTGGAAAAGATCCCCATCAGGGCCCGGCCCACCACGGGGGCCGTAATGGTGCGCAGGGGAATAGCCTCTGGGTAGCGGGTGGCGTGGTCCACTAGGACCAAGATGAAACGGTGACCTTGGGAGGTGGGGGGTCCAGTGGCCCCACGATGTCGATTCCGACTCGTTCGAAGGGGGTACTGACGACCGGGAAGGGTTGGAGGGGAGCCTTGCGCTTCCCCCCACTCTTCCCACTGGCTTGGCACGTGGGGCAGGACTTGCAGTGTGCCTCTACCGCTGCTTTCATCTTAGGCCAATAAAAATGGGTCACGAGACGGCTGTAGGTCTTGTCCTGACCCAGGTGACCAGCGAGGGGGACATCGTGGGCTAAGCCCAGGAGGAAATCCCGGAAGCGGAGGGGTACCACCAGTACCCGTCCGGATCCCAGCTCCACTGATTTCTGCTCACTATACAG
Source organism: Triturus cristatus (assembly GCF_964204655.1). Classification (NCBI taxonomy): domain Eukaryota; kingdom Metazoa; phylum Chordata; class Amphibia; order Caudata; family Salamandridae; genus Triturus; species Triturus cristatus. The sequence continues at coordinate 1,050,784,295 of NC_140583.1, forward strand.
GATGTTGTTCTCCCAATAGATTCGGTGCGTTCCGGTCTGGTCACCTGCGGCTTGGCCCTCGGCCTGGCGCCGCAGCCCGACCAGGGAAGGACAGGTGGCTTGCTCCCGGCAAAATTCTTCCCTGGTGGGCCCGCCCTCGTGGCGCCAATGGGCCAACTCGGGTAGATCCCCCAACTCGGGGACCGGGGCGGGGTCGGATGGTGCGGGTTCGTCGCTGGCGACGGACCCTTCCGATGGGGGAACGGGAGGACCCTCGGCGGGGACGGTGCGGGCTTCTTCGACCGGGGTGCTCTCGACTTCTCTCCGGGGAGTGAGTCGGGCGGTCATAGATCGGGTGGTGGCACACACCCACTCGGGGAGTCCCATCATTCCTAGGTGGGCCTTGCGCTCTACGTGCTTCCAGGGAGAACTCTCCAGGTCGTTCCCTAAGAGGCAGTCGACCGGCTGGGAGGTTCGTACGGCCACCTTGAGTTTACCTATCACCCCTCCCCACTCAAATGGCACCAGGGCTACCTGACACATACTTTCCCTATTGTCTGCAGATATTACGGGGCAAAAGACATTGGGGAGGATCTGCTCCTCGGGAACTAGGTGCCTGAGGACACCGGTGATACTGGCCCCGGTGTCCCGCAGGGCCTCTACCTGGTGGCCATTGATCTTGACGAGCTGCCCATATTTCTGTGTGTTGGACGGTAGGAGGCTACCAGGGATCATTTCCCTATCTCCCAGGGACACTAGGGCCATAGCGGCGGGTTCCCACTCCTCGGCTTCCTCAACCTCCTCCCCCAGGGCTACGTTGGCTATCTGTCTCGCAGGGGTGACTTGGGTGGCCATGGGGCACTCTGGGTCATTGGCGTAGTGCCCGGGTTTCTGGCAACGAAAACATGTGACGGTCACCCGGTGTCCTCGTCTCCCAGGGGGCCCTGTTACTGGTGGGGGGGGCGCCGGGAAAGGTGGAGGTGGTGTCTTCGGGGGGCTAGGCTGGGACTCTCTCGGCCCTCCCTGGTTCCCTCCCCCTCTCTGGCGGGGTGGTCCCTGACTGGTTCGGGGGTACTCTCCTACCATGCCCCGGGAGACCCGGGTGTTGGTCCAGCGGTCGGCCTCCACAGCCAGCTTCCGGGGATCTGTGAGCTTGCTATCCAGCAGATGTTGACGTAGCTCTACGAAGCAGTTCGCAGCCAGATGTTCCCATAACATGAGGTCAGTGAGTTCGGCAAGGGTGGTGACCTTGCTGCCCTTGACCCACCCATCGAAGGCCCGACTAAAAAAGTTTACATACTCCACCCAGGTGGTGCCCGGGATCTTCCTGCAGTCCCGGAACCGTTGGCGGTACATTTCTGGGGTGAGGCCGTATCTTGTGAGGAGAGCCTCTTTCATGTGGCTGTAGGAGGTCTGTAGGGAGAGGGGTAGGTCGATCAGGGTGTCCCTTCCTTCGCTCAGAAACCGCCCCCACAACCCCGCCCCCCCAGTCCTTCTGTGGAATCCGATGGGAGGTCATGGCGACCTCGTAGGCCCGAAACCATTGCTGAATGTCATCGTTTTTATAATATTCTTTGACCACATCCTTGGGGATGTGGACCTTCTGTTCCGCTGGGGGGGCCGTCTCTCGGTTCCCCGAGGGCCTCCCGTCCTCATTTCGGGCCTTGAGCTTGAGTTCTTTTAAGCTGCGTTCGTGCTCTAGTTGGAGCTTTCTTCCTTCGTGCTCCCGTTGGAGCTTCTTTTCTTCCAGTTCGCCTTGTACGCGCATTTGCTCTACTGCTAGCTTTTTCTCCACTAACTTCAATTCGCCCTCGATTTTGAGTTTGGCTAACTCGAGTTCATGACTGCGGCTTCTCTCTCTGTCCGCGAGTTCTCCCGGGGATAGGCCCCCGTCTGGTACAATGCCTTGCACCTGATTGTCGCTGCTTTCACTTGGAGGGGGTTCGGCTTCGTCGGGGCGCTCCCCCGTGCCTTCCGGGCAGGATGCCCCGGTCTCCACCCAAGTTTTCAGTGCTTTCTGCAAGTCTTCCTTAGTGTTGAGGCCAGTGGTAGCTATTTTAAGTTCTTTGCAAAATTGTTTTAGCTCTTTGTGTGTATATTCTTCCAGATGCTCCACCTGGAACACTCTGTTGGCGTTGGTTTCTGCGGAGCTCATGGCGCTTCCTTCTGCCATCTTTGTTGGTCGTGCGTCCGTTGTTCACTGTACGATCTCTAGGTGATGGGCCCGAATCCCACCGCTGCCACCAATGTTAGACGGCGACCTCAGAGGAGCCCGGAAAGGGGGTCCTGACTTCCCTGAGTCCCACCCGTGTAGTATTGTAGCCGGGCACTGGCGAGAGATTCCCCAGGGGGAGGAATCTCGCAACTAGGATCGTACTTCTGGCACCACACGACACAGAGAGACCACACTGGGTATTCTCAGAACAAGCTTTATCAAATTAGGTATCACTGCAAATATGTACAAGGTGAGCACAGGCTCAAGAGTCTCGGAAAGGTAGGGGGTAGCGGGACTGTCTCTGGTAGTGGTTCAAAGCAGGGACGTATCCGGCGCACAGCTTACAATCCTCGAGCTGGGGGATACGTGGTCGGAGTCGGGGTCTGGCGGGACCGGGAGAGTCTGGGGGAGCCGCGAGTCACTCAGCAGGGCTCAGGTACAAGTTCGGAGGTCTTACGATCTTCAGGGAGCCGCGAGTCACTCAGCAGGGCTCAGGTACAAGTTCGGAGGTCTTACGATCTTCAGGGAGCCGCGAGTCACTCAGCAGGGCTCAGGTACAAGTTCGGAGGTCTTACGATCTTCAGGGAGCCGCGAGTCACTCAGCAGGGCTCAGGTGAGTTCCAGTTCCAGGAGCCGCGACCACGTCAGCAGGCTCTCGTTGTTCCAGCGTCGAATCTGCCGGACAGTCTCAGAGCACCCCTTGTTATAGGTCGACCCCGCTTTGATGTCCGGAGTCTGCGCAGGCAGGGGTCTTGTCACCTGGGGGCCGCTTGTCGGGGTTTCCTGCCATTGTCTTTTGATCCTTTCAGGGCCGGGTCGGGAGGAGTCCCAGACACCCAGCAGGCACGGAGCCAGCCCGCAGGGAGGCCGGAGGGCCGATCGAAACCCATCGTCCCAGGGGAGTTCAGAGGTGCGATAGAAACTTCTCCTCCCTCTCTCATCCCCTGGAAGCGTGATGTCCTCCAGCCGGAGTGGCGCCTCGAGGCCCGGGTCGCGCTGGGGCCGGGCGGCCATCTTGTTGCAGGGAGTGGGCACGCGGGCCCGGGGTGGCCGACAGGAGAGAGGCCATGGACGGAGATGTCCGGGGTTGGTGCAGGTGTCCTGGTGGGAAAGGTCGGCTGGGCCGCGTGCTAGGGCTGCAGGCACCAGGTTTCGGTGGTGCGGGGGCACGGAGGGCCATGCTACGAGGCCGGGTCCAACATCTGGGCACTGCTGGGAGTCCTCTGCACCCACCCCTCATTTGTCTGGGCACTGTTGGGAGGCCTCTGCACACACCCCTCATGTGTCTGGGCACTGCTGGGAGTCCTCTGCACCCACCCCACATATGTCTGGGAACTGCTGGGAGTCCTCTGCACCCACCCCTCATTTGTCTGGGCACTGCTGGGAGTCCTCTGCACCCACCCCTCATGTGTCTGTCCACTGCTGGGAGTCCTCTGCACCCACCCCTCATATGCCTGGGCACTGCTGGGAGGCCGCTGCACCCACCCCTCATATGTCTGGGCACTGATGGTAGTGATATGCACCCACCCCTCATATGTCTGGGCACTGCTGGGAGTCCTCTGCACCCACCCCTCATTTGTCTGGGCACTGCTGGGAGTGATATGCACCCACCCCTCATATGTCTGGGCACTGCTGGGAGGCCACTGCACCCACCCCTCATGTGTCTGGGCACTGCTGGTAGTCCTCTGCACTCACCCCTCATATGTCTGGGCACTGCTGGGAGGCCACTGCACCCACCCCTCATATGTCTGGGCATTGATGGTAGTGATATGCACCCACCCCTCATTTGTCTGAGCACTGCTGGGAGTCCTCTGCACCCACCCCTCATTTGTCTGGGCACTGCTGGGAGTCCTCTGCACCCACCCCTCATTTGTTTGGGCACTGCTGGGAGTGATATGCACCCACTTTTCATATGTCTGGGCACTGCTGGGAGGCCACTGCACCCACCCCTCATGTGTCTGGGCACTGCTGGTAGAACTCTGCACCCACCACTCGTATGTCTGGGCACTGATGGTAGTGATATGCACCCACCCCTCATATGTCTGGGCACTGCTGGGAGTCCTCTGCACCCACCCCTCATGTGTCTGTCTACTGCTGGGAGTCCTCTGCACCCACCCCTCATATGTCTGGGCACTGCTGGGAGGCCACTGCACCCACCCCTCATATGTCTGGGCACTAATGGTAGTGATATGCACCCACCCCTTATGTGTCTGGGCACTGCTGGGAGTCCTCTGCACCCACCCCTCATATATCTGGGCACTGCTGGGAGTCCTCTGCACCCACCCCTCATGTGTCTGGGCACTGATGGTAGTCCTCTGCACCCACCCCTCATATGTCTGGGCACTGCTGGGAGGACACTGCACCCACCCCTCATATGTCTGGGCACTGATGGTAGTGATATGCACCCACCCATCATATGTCTGGGCACTGCTGGGAGTCCTCTGCACCCACCCCTCATTTGTCTGGGCACTGCTGGGAGTCCTCTGCACCCACCCCTCATATGTCCGGGCACTGCTGGGAGTCCTCTGCACCCACTCCTCATGTGTCTGGGCACTGCTGGTAGTCCTCTGCACCCACCCCTCATTTGTCTGGGCACTGCTGGGAGTCCTCTGCACCCACCCCTCATATGTCTGGGCACTGCTGGGAGTCCTCTGCACCCACCCCTCATGTGTCTGGGCACTGCTGGTAGTCCTCTGCACCCACCCCTCATATCTCTGGGCACTGCTGGTAGTCCTCTGCACCCACCCCTCATATGTCTGGGCACTGCTGGGAGGCCACTGCACCCACCCCTCATATGTCTGGGCAGTGATGGTAGTGATATGCACCCACCCCTTATGTGTCTGGGCACTGTTGGGAGTCCTCTGCACCCACCCCTCATGTGTCTGGGCACTGCTGGGAGTCCTCTGCACCCACCCCTAACATGTCTGGGCACTGATGGTAGTGATATGCACCCACTCCTCATATGTCTGGGCACTGCTGGGAGTCCTCTGCACCCACCCCTCATGTGTCTGTCTACTGCTGGGAGTCCTCTGCACCCACCCCTCATATGTCTGGGCACTAATGGTAGTGATATGCACCCACCCCTTATGTGTCTGGGCACTGCTGGGAGTCCTCTGCACCCACCCCTCATATATCTGGGCACTGCTGGGAGTCCTCTGCACCCACCCCTCATGTGTCTGGGCACTGATGGTAGTCCTCTGCACCCACCCCTCATATGTCTGGGCACTGCTGGGAGGACACTGCACCCACCCCTCATATGTCTGGGCACTGATGGTAGTGATATGCACCCACCCATCATATGTCTGGGCACTGCTGGTAGTCCTCTGCACCCACCCCTCATTTGTCTGGGCACTGCTGGGAGTCCTCTGCGCCCACCCCTCATATGTCGGGGCACTGCTGGGAGTCCTCTGCACCCACTCCTCATGTGTCTGGGCACTGCTGGGAGTCCTCTGCACCCACCCCTCATTTTTCTGGGCACTGCTGGGAGTCCTCTGCACCCACCCCTCATATGTCTGGGCACTGCTGTGAGTCCTCTGCACCCACCACTCATGTGTCTGGGCACTCCTGGTAGTCCTCTGCACCCACCCCTCATATCTCTGGGCACTGCTGCTAGTCCTCTGCACCCACCCCTCATATGTCTGGGCACTGCTGGGAGGCCACTGCACCCACCCCTCATATGTCTGGGCAGTGATGGTAGTGACATGCACCCACCCCTTATGTGTCTGGGCACTGTTGGGAGTCCTCTGCACCCACCCCTCATGTGTCTGGGCACTGCTGGGAGTCCTCTGCACCCATCCCTCATATGTCTGGGCACTGATGGTAGTGATATGCAACCACCCCTCACATGTATGGGCACAGTTGGGAGTCCTCTGCACCCACTCCTCATGTGTCTGGGCACTGCTGGGAGGCCACTGCACCCACCCCTCATATGTCTGGGCACTGATGGTAGTGAAATGTACCCACCCCTCATGTGTCTGGGCACTGCTGGGAGTCCTCTGCACCCACCCCTCATATCTCTGGGCACTGCTGGGAGTCCTCTGCACCCACCCCTCATATGTCTGGGCACTGATGGTAGTCCTCTGCACCCACCCCTCATATGTCTGGGCACTGCTGGGGGGCCACTGCACCAACCCCTCATATGTCTGGGCACTGATGGTGGTGATATGCACCAACCCCTCATATGTCTGGGCACTGCTGGGAGACCTCTGCTCCCACCCCTCATTTGTCTGGGCGCTGCTGGGAGTCCTCTGCACCCACCCCTCATATGTCTGGGCACTGCTGGGAGTCCTCTGCACCCACCCCTCATATGTCTGGCCACTGCTGGGAGGTCACTGCACCCACCCCTCATATGTCTGGGCACTGATGGTAGTGATATGCACCCACCCCTCACTTGTCTGGGCACTGCTGGGAGTCCTCTGCACCCACCCCTCATTTGTCTGGCACTGCTGGGAGTCCTCTGAACCCACCCCGTACATGTCTGGGCACTGATGGGAGTCCTCTGCACCCACCCCTCATGTGTCTGGGCACTGCTGGTAGTTCTCTGCACCCACCCCTCATATGTCTGGGCACTGCTGGTAGTCCTCTGCACCAACCCCTCATATGTCTGGGCACTGCTGGGAGTACTCTGCACCCACCCCTCATTTGTGTGGGCACTGCTGGGAGTCCTCTGCACCCACCCCTCATATGTCTGGGCACTGATGGTAGTGACATGCAACCACCCCTCATATGTATGGGCACAGTTGGGAGTCCTCTGAACCCACCCCTCATATGTCTGGGCACTGCTGGGAGGCCACTGAACCCATCCCTCACATGTCTGGGCACTGATGGTAGTGATATGTACCCACCCCTCATGTGTCTGGGCACTGCTGGGAGTCCTCTGCACCCACCCTTCATATATCTGGGCACTGCTGGGAGCCATCTGCACCCTCCCCTCATGTGTCTGGGCACTGATGGTAGTCTTCTGCACCCACCCCTCATATGTCTGGGCACTGCTGGGGGGCCACTGCACCAACCCCTCATATGTCTGGGCACTGATGGTAGTGATATGCACCAACCCCTCATATGTCTGGGCACTGCTGGGAGTCCTCTGCACCCACCCCTCATATGTCTGGCCACTGCTGGGAGGTCACTGCACCCACCCCTCATATGTCTGGTCACTGATGGTAGTGATATGCACCCACCCCTCATATGTCTGGGCACTGCTGGGAGTCCTCTGCACCCACCCCTCATTTGTCTGGCACTGCTGGGAGTCCTCTGAACCCACCCCTCACATGTCTGGGCACTGATGGGAGTCCTCTGCACCCACCCCTCATGTGTCTGGGCACTGCTGGTAGTCCTCTGCACCCACCCCTCATATGTCTGGGCACTGCTGGTAGTCCTCTGCACCAACCCCTCATATGTCTGGGCACTGCAGGGAGTCCTCTGCACCCACCCCTCATTTGTCTGGGTGCTGCTGGGAGTCCTCTGCACCCACCCCTCATATGTCTGGGCACTGCTGGGAGTCCTCTGCACCCACCCCTCATATGTCAGGCCACTGCTGGGAGGTGTTAGAAATGGGATTTCTGGTTGGCTAGGGCTTGCGCCAAAGCCAGGCAGAAACCACCACTCTAGTCAGGGCAAGGAAGTTACACGCCAAAGATAACCCCTGCTCACCCCCTTGGTAGCTTGGCACGAGCAGACAGGCTTATCCCTGAGGCGATGTGTAAAGCGTTTGCGCGCGCACCCAGCAACAACACCCAAGGCCCACCACAAAGGAAACTCCACACAAGGTATTCTATAAAAATAGCCTTTGTATTATACACAACACATTAGATAAAAACACACACTCTACAATGTGCCACCAGGCACGGGCAGAATTTACAAGGGATTATATATACAGGGGACAGGGCCACATGGACCACTGTCAGGAATTAGCACTTAGAACATAGGAATAATACTGTAGTACAAAATACCATATGTAGCACACAACCAGTAACTACTGGTAACCAGAAAGTACCACCTACGCAACCCTAACCACCTTAGGAAAATATTGCGCAGGGAATCAGGACCTCACTAGCACCACCTGTGTTAGGGAGAAAACAACCACCTAAGTATCACAATACCTGTAGGGGTCTAAGCACATAAACACATGATGCATAACATTCAGAGGTGTAAAGCAAAGCACATGACGCATAAACACATTCAGAGGTGCAGAAAAGGTACAATGGCGCCAAAACGCACATTAGCCACTACTGTGGCAGTCCCTGGGCCAACTGGCCTTGTAGGGGCAAGGATGCCCTGCGTCCAGGAAAGTCAGGGCAAGACTGCGCAAGCCAAAGCGCAAGTAGCACTGGGCACAACCTAAACGTTGCAGTTGCCCACTAAGTGCTGGGCAACTGGAGAGATGCTGTGGCACACGTTGGAGCCTCCCAGGGCTCTGAACAACTGAAATGCCCCCTAGAGCCTCGCAGGCTCTAAATAATAATATGCCCCTTCATTGGAGCCTCGGGGCTCAAAACAACAACAAAAGCCCCCTAGAGCCTCTGTGGCTCTGTAGACTAATGTGGGGCAAGGTGGGAGTGGCCCGCTGCCATCTGGGGCCACTCAAACGCTGAAGAAATGCCCCGGTAACGTTGGAGCGCTCTGGGCGCTCTGAGCAATCACTGCTTCGTTGGAGCCTCGTGGGCTCGAGTACACGTTGGGGCGGCCCGCTGCCTTCCGGGGCCGCCCGACACCTGCACTGCCCCGGTGCCTGCCGGTGGAGCCCTCTCGGGGCTCAAGAAACTACTGAACTGCCCCCTACAGCATTGGAGCCTCGCAGGCTCTCGCTCACACAGGCCCCCCCCTCAGCCCCACGGGGAGTCTTACATCCACGGACGCCTCACCTGGCTTCCAGGATGCTCCCGCGGCCGCGTCGGGCTTCAGGGCAGCGGCCGGCACGGGACGGACACGGAGCCTGCACGGCTCCGTCGGCTCAGCTCTCGCGGTCTCCTCTCGCTCGCCGGAGCACGGGGTGGGCTCCCGTAGACTTCCGGCCTCCGGCCGAGGCCCCGCCCACGTCACCACGAACTCTGCCTGACTTCCTGTCGTCCGGAGCCGGGCTGCAGCGGTGACTTTTGGATCGCGGTGATGTGGGGTGGGCACCCGCTAGGGGGGCGAGAATCCAAACGCGGCAAAGTCCCTGGCGGGGTGGGCACACGCTAGGGATATTAAATTTCAATAAAGCGGGGTGGGCACCCGCTAACACGCTCGGCAATGTCCCTGGCAGGGTGGGCACCTGCCAGTGGACGTCGGAATCGGCAAAGACAGGGCAAACGCCGGGTGGGCACCGGCTTCCAAAAATAAAGCGCTCCTAGCGCTATGAAGCCAATGAAAGCGCTCCCAGCGCTACCAGTCGAATAAAAGCGCTCCCAGGCGCTTAGGGCTGCAAAAAGCGCTCCCAGCGCTTTAAGAATGATAATAAAGTCCAGCGACAAATGGTCCTTCAAGAGCAGGGGGGCAAGGCTGGACCCAGAGCCAGCTCACTGGGCCTCCAGGCAGGGAGGTAGTCCAAGTGGCGGTCCTCTGGTCCAGCAGCAGCAGCAGCCCCCCTCAGGTAAGATCCTGGCAGAGAACAGTTTCTGTGGGGACACAGCCCCATTTTTATACAGGCAAACCCTTTGTTCTGGGTTCAGGGTGAGGGGGAAAACCAGTCGCAGCTGGTTGGGGAGCACCCTTGATGTGCTCAGCCCCTCACTCTATTCACTGGAAGGGCTAGGGTCGTCAGTCGCACCACAGGGGGCGGGGCCAGCATTGTGTTTGGAAAACCCTGTCCTATTCAGGACCCAGGTGGACTCCTCCCACCCATCTAGCTGCTGATCTCCCCATTCACCACTGGGTGACTCATCCTGACACTGGGGAATCCCTAGCCCGTCACATGACATGACCAGCCAATCACGCGACAGACACACTGCACACAGAAGTGCCCACTTCTAGAAGTGGCACTTCCACACTAGGTACATACACGCCGCACACATCATCGCGCAGCATTCACTCCCACGAGTCCGCACATACCAAACTCGGGCCTGCACACCCCACGCATCAGGAACTACTAGGGACCCATACATCCCCCATGCATTCCTATGGGAGGGCAGGCCTATCTCACCACATGCACTCAGAGCACGCACGCACTTTACCCTGGGACACAGGGAAAGTGCGCAGAAACCAAACAATCACCACACCAAGTCACCAGTAAAAATCAAAAAAGTTCAGGGGTGAACCTGCCAGAAGGGCCAAGTCCAACACAACCCCCTTCCAGCCAAAACGCAGGGCAGCCCAATCACCACCGTGATGGACTTCCCTGCTTGGGGCGATAGAACACGGACGCGGGCCCGCAACTGCAGGGACACCCTCCGGTTCTACGCCACGGTGAACCCATGGAATTCTTGCTAACACCACTGTCTGGACCAACTGGGCTACCCCACTGGTACTCCCAAGCTGTCCGCGGCCAAGACCAGGCCCTAGGCCACCCAGGTGCCACTGGTCTTTGCCTAACCACAGAGTGGGGGGTAGTAACCCCTGGCACATAGCGGCCATTCTCCACTCTTCCTCTCTGAAAGACAGGACTAGACTGCCACTGGTTCTCCAGCCTAGGGTCTACACCCTCAGGCGGACCAGGAGTCTCAGGGAAGGCTCTCCTCCCCCTACCTCTTCTCCTAGGGTTCCTCCTCCTCTGGCGAGGGGTACACCTAGAACGCCATTCCAACCCAGGGTTTAACCCCTCAGGTTGTACCGGGGGCAGAGGTGGGCTCTCCCACCCTCTGCACCCCCTTCCAGAACCCTGCTCCCTACCGACTGGGGCGGTACCTCTGGAAGAAGAACTGGTCGGGACGCTGATTACAGACGTCCCACCCGTCAGGTCAGGCTGATCCTGAACCTGGCCTCCCAACCTCCGGCCTAGAACCTTTGGTGGAATAATTGCCTGGCACTCCAGGACTTCTGGGGATTTCCACTCCATCCCCCTGAGGCTATCAAAGGACACATACGTCAAGCGACTGTCTGTCTGGCGCTGATCTCCCGTCCCCTGTCCACCTGACAGTGCGCGGAGATCCCCCAGAACAGAAGTGGTGCCACCCTGGTCACTACACGGGATCCTAGCCCAACTGGGTAGTCCCTGACCCACAGGCTCTTCCACTGGGAAACTCATCCCCCAATCACTCCTCACACTGGACTCCTGTACCCTCCTTACCGGAGCGGTACTGCCAGACTCTAGAACCACAGGAGCCCTGGTTACAGGTGCTCCAGGTCCTCTACTCACCAGGAGATCTCCCTCAAATGGGCTAACAGGACAGCCTAGGTCCCCAACTTGGTGTTCCCTCATGGAACCATCCAAGTCCTGAGGCAGGGTTTCGTACGTCAGGGGACCCTCGGTCACCCTCTCACTCCTGCTCCACTGAGCCAGGCGGTGAGCCCCTACACCCTCCTCGCTATCCTGGGACCTAGCTGGGCTACACTGAGCCTCTTCCACCACGCTGGGCTGGAAGATACCTGACCCACTACTTTTGGAGTCACTCCCTAATGACTCTAGAGAACCTCTAGCCCTTTCCCAGCGCTCTGCCTCATCCGCAAGGTCAAATGGCTCAGCCAATCCACACCCCAACAGGTGTTGGCGCAACCCTGGCACACAACAACTGAGCAGGTGTTCTTTGAGAACCAGATTACACAGTATATCAAAATCACTTGCTGTGGAAATCCAATCAAACATTGCCTCCTCACATCCATCCACAAACTCCTCCCAAGTCTGGTGAGACAGTTTCCTACTGCCCCTGAATTTCAACCTTAACTCCTCCTCCTGGGGAACAGGTACCAGACTGGGGGAACTGGGACTGGGATTTCCTACACTGGAATCTATCTGGCTGCTACCACTGGACTCAACCCTCCCTGGGGAGTCCAGAAAATTAAAACTGCGCGCAGGGGATAGTCTACCCTCCAGAGCTACTTTGCCTCTGGTGGAGGCCCTCTCAGCCTCCTCTACCCTCTCCCGCGCCAAGACCCACTCAGTCTCTCGCTGTTGCTTCCTGGCCTCCAGCTGCGCCATCGCCTGAGCATGCTCTAACCTGAGCTTCTCTAACGCCAGCTGGTGCTCCCTTTCTTTCCTCCTATCTTCCCACTCCTCTGGGGACAGGGAAAGGGATGAGGCGCTGCCTCCTACGCTGGACCCAGCAAGGGACGCCCTACCTATGGGGTCCTCACTCTCTACTGGCGTCCAGGTATTGTCATCCTCTACCTCCTCTTCTGACTCTTCCTCTGTACAGTACCTTTCTAACTCCTGCCTCTGGCACCAAGCTAGCTCATAGGGATCACAAGCAGGCTCCATTCTGGCGGACGTTATGGTAACAATTATACAGGGAACCTAGGGGTCTGAGTTCCACACAGGAGCACACAATTCACAAAAAGATTCAGCAAGCTCTCTAACCCAGAGAACTCACACTCACTCGCCTAGTGCCACACACCATTCATCCACACACACAACCCTCCCCTCGGACTGGTAAGGCAGTTTCTACCACCCCTGATTCCTCAACCTGACCACCACGTGACACAGGTACCAACTCTGGGCGCAGGGCGGGGGACAAATGTACAGGACACTATTACGCTGCCACCACTGGATCCCACCCTCTGGTGAATCCAGAAACACAATGCACTAAGGGGGATGATCTACCCTCCCGAGCTAGGGACACCTAACTCACAGTGCACAAAACCACATTTCCAAAGAAATGACAATTAAAAACAAACTTAGAACAATAATCCCTATACCATGTGATTTATCTAAATGCAGAGTTTTGTAGTGCGGCCAGTTGCTGCTGCGGTACAGCGCAAACGCAAGTCCAAATCCCACCGCTGATCACCAATGTTAGAAATGGGATTTCTGGTTGGCTAGGGCTTGCGCCAAAGCCAGGCAGAAACCACCACTCTAGTCAGGGCAAGGAAGTTACACGCCAAAGATAACCCCTGCTCACCCCCTTGGTAGCTTGGCACGAGCAGACAGGCTTATCCCTGAGGCGATGTGTAAAGCGTTTGCGCGCGCACCCAGCAACAACACCCAAGGCCCACCACAAAGGAAACTCCACACAAGGTATTCTATAAAAATAGCCTTTGTATTATACACAACACATTAGATAAAAACACACACTCTACAATGTGCCACCAGGCACGGGCAGAATTTACAAGGGATTATATATACAGGGGACAGGGCCACATGGACCACTGTCAGGAATTAGCACTTAGAACATAGGAATAATACTGTAGTACAAAATAACATATGTAGCACACAACCAGTAACTACTGGTAACCAGAAAGTACCACCTACGCAACCCTAACCACCTTAGGAAAATATTGCGCAGGGAATCAGGACCTCACTAGCACCACCTGTGTTAGGGAGAAAACAACCACCTAAGTATCACAATACCTGTAGGGGTCTAAGCACATAAACACATGATGCATAACATTCAGAGGTGTAAAGCAAAGCACATGACGCATAAACACATTCAGAGGTGCAGAAAAGGTACAATGGCGCCAAAACGCACATTAGCCACTACTGTGGCAGTCCCTGGGCCAACTGGCCTTGTAGGGGCAAGGATGCCCTGCGTCCAGGAAAGTCAGGGCAAGACTGCGCAAGCCAAAGCGCAAGTAGCACTGGGCACAACCTAAACGTTGCAGTTGCCCACTAAGTGCTGGGCAACTGGAGAGATGCTGTGGCACACGTTGGAGCCTCCCAGGGCTCTGAACAACTGAAATGCCCCCTAGAGCCTCGCAGGCTCTAAATAATAATATGCCCCTTCGTTGGAGCCTCGGGGCTCAAAACAACAACAAAAGCCCCCTAGAGCCTCTGTGGCTCTGTAGACTAATGTGGGGCAAGGTGGGAGTGGCCCGCTGCCATCTGGGGCCACTCAAACGCTGAAGAAATGCCCCGGTAACGTTGGAGCGCTCTGGGCGCTCTGAGCAATCACTGCTTCGTTGGAGCCTCGTGGGCTCGAGTACACGTTGGGGCGGCCCGCTGCCTTCCGGGGCCGCCCGACACCTGCACTGCCCCGGTGCCTGCCGGTGGAGCCCTCTCGGGGCTCAAGAAACTACTGAACTGCCCCCTACAGCATTGGAGCCTCGCAGGCTCTCGCTCACACAGGCCCCCCCCTCAGCCCCACGGGGACTCTTACATCCACGGACACCTCACCTGGCTTCCAGGATGCTCCCGCGGCCGCGTCGGGCTTCTGGGCAGCGGCCGGCACGGGACGGACACGGAGCCTGCACGGCTCCGTCGGCTCAGCTCTCGCGGTCTCCTCTCGCTCGCCGGAGCACGGGGTGGGCTCCCGTAGACTTCCGGCCTCCGGCCGAGGCCCCGCCCACGTCACCACGAACTCTGCCTGACTTCCTGTCGTCCGGAGCCGGGCTGCAGCGGTGACTTTTGGATCGCGGTGATGTGGGGTGGGCACCCGCTAGGGGGGCGAGAATCCAAACGCGGCAAAGTCCCTGGCGGGGTGGGCACCCGCTAGGGATATTAAATTTCAATAAAGCGGGGTGGGCACCCGCTAACACGCTCGGCAATGTCCCTGGCAGGGTGGGCACCTGCCAGTGGACGTCGGAATCGGCAAAGACAGGGCAAACGCCGGGTGGGCACCGGCTTCCAAAAATAAAGCGCTCCTAGCGCTATGAAGCCAATGAAAGCGCTCCCAGCGCTACCAGTCGAATAAAAGCGCTCCCAGGCGCTTAGGGCTGCAAAAAGCGCTCCCAGCGCTTTAAGAATGATAATAAAGTCCAGCGACAAATGGTCCTTCAAGAGCAGGGGGGCAAGGCTGGACCCAGAGCCAGCTCACTGGGCCTCCAGGCAGGGAGGTAGTCCAAGTGGCGGTCCTCTGGTCCAGCAGCAGCAGCAGCCCCCCTCAGGTAAGATCCTGGCAGAGAACAGTTTCTGTGGGGACACAGCCCCATTTTTATACAGGCAAACCCTTTGTTCTGGGTTCAGGGTGAGGGGGAAAACCAGTCGCAGCTGGTTGGGGAGCACCCTTGATGTGCTCAGCCCCTCACTCTATTCACTGGAAGGGCTAGGGTCGTCAGTCGCACCACAGGGGGCGGGGCCAGCATTGTGTTTGGAAAACCCTGTCCTATTCAGGACCCAGGTGGACTCCTCCCACCCATCTAGCTGCTGATCTCCCCATTCACCACTGGGTGACTCATCCTGACACTGGGGAATCCCTAGCCCGTCACATGACATGACCAGCCAATCACGCGACAGACACACTGCACACAGAAGTGCCCACTTCTAGAAGTGGCACTTCCACACTAGGTACATACACGCCGCACACATCATCGCGCAGCATTCACTCCCACGAGTCCGCACATACCAAACTCGGGCCTGCACACCCCACGCATCAGGAACTACTAGGGACCCATACATCCCCCATGCATTCCTATGGGAGGGCAGGCCTATCTCACCACATGCACTCAGAGCACGCACGCACTTTACCCTGGGACACAGGGAAAGTGCGCAGAAACCAAACAATCACCACACCAAGTCACCAGTAAAAATCAAAAATTTCAGGGGTGAACCTGCCAGAAGGGCCAAGTCCAACAGGAGGTCACTGCACCAACCCCTCATATCTCTGGGCACTGATGGTAGTGATATGCAACCACCCCTCATATGTCTGGGCACTGCTGGGAGTCCTCTGCACCCACCCCTCATTTGTCTGGGCACTGCTGGAAGTCCTCTGAACCCACCCCTCATATGTCTGGGCACTGATGGGAGTCCTCTGCACCCACCCCTCATGTGTCTGGGCACTGCTGGTAGTCCTCTGCACCCACCCCTCATATGCCTGGGCACTGCTGGTAGTCCTCTGCACCCAAACCTCATATGTCTGGGCACTGCTGGGAGGCCACTGCACCCACTCCTCATATGTCTGGGCAGTGATGTTAGTGATATGCACCCACCCCTCATTTGTCTGGGCACTGCTGGGAGTGATATGCACCCACCCCTCATATGTCTGGGCACTGCTGGGAGGCCACTGCACCCACCCCTCATGTGTCTGGGCACTGCTGGTAGTCCTCTGCACCCGCCCCTTATATGTCTGGGCACTGCTGGGAGGCCACTGCACCCACCCCTCATATGTCTGGGCACTGATGGTAGTGATATGCACCATCCCCTCATATGTCTGGGCACTGCTGGGAGTCCTCTGCACCCACCCCTCATTTGTCTGGGCACTGCTGGGAGTCCTCTGCACCCACCCCTCATGTGTCTGGGCACTGCTTGTAGTCCTCTGCACCCACCCCTCATATGCCTGGGCACTGCTGGTAGTCCTCTGCACCCAAACCTCATATGTCTGGGCATTGCTGGGAGGCCACTGCACCCACTCCTCATATGTCTGGGCAGTGATGTTAGTGATATGCACCCACCCCTCATTTGTCTGGGCACTGCTGGGAGTGATATGCACCCACCCCTCATATGTCTGGGCACTGCTGGGAGGCCACTGCACCCACCCCTCATGTGTCTGGGCACTGCTGGTAGTCCTCTGCACCCGCCCCTTATATGTCTGGGCACTGCTGGGAGGCCACTGCACCCACCCCTCATATGTCTGGGCACTGATGGTAGTGATATGCACCATCCCCTCATATGTCTGGGCACTGCTGGGAGTCCTCTGCACCCACCCCTCATTTGTCTGGGCACTGCTGGGAGTCCTCTGCACACACCCCTCATGTGTCTGGGCACTGCTGGGAGTCCTCTGCACCCACCCCTCATATGTCTGGGCACTGCTGGGAGTCCTCTGCACCCACCCCTCATTTGTCTGGGCACTGCTGGGAGTCCTCTGCACCCACCCCTCATGTGTCTGTCCACTGCTGGGAGTCCTCTGCACCCACCCCTCATATGCCTGGGCACTGCTGGGAGGCCGCTGCACCCACCCCTCATATGTCTGGGCACTGATGGTAGTGATATGCACCCACCCCTCATATGTCTGGGCACTGCTGGGAGTCCTCTGCACCCACCCCTTATTTGTCTGGGCACTGCTGGGAGTGATATGCTCCCACCCCTCATATGTCTGGGCACTGCTGGGAGGCCACTGCACCCACCCCTCATGTGTCTGGGCACTGCTGGTAGTCCTCTGCACTCACCCCTCATATGTCTGGGCACTGCTGGGAGGCCACTGCACCCACCCCTCCTATGTCTGGGCATTGATGGTAGTGATATGCACCCACCCCTCATTTGTCTGAGCACTGCTGGGAGTCCTCTGCACCCACCCCTCATTTGTCTGGGCACTGCTGGGAGTCCTCTGCACCCACCCCTCATTTGTCTGGGCACTGCTGGGAGTGATATGCACCCACCCCTCATATGTCTGGGCACTGCTGGGAGGCCACTGCACCCACCCCTCATGTGTCTGGGCACTGCTGGTAGTCCTCTGCACCCACCCCTCATATGTCTGGGCATTGCTTCGAGGCCACTGCACCCACCCCTCATATGTCTGGGCACTGATGGTGGTGATGTGCACCCACCCCTCATATGTCTGGGCACTGCTGGGAGTCCTCTGCGCCCACCCCTCATTTGTCTGGGCACTGCTGGGAGTCCTCTGCACCCACCCCTCATGTGTCTGGGCACTGCTGGGAGGCCTCTGCACACACCCACGCACCCCCTTGGGGCTGTACACTTCTGGCCAGGACCTACACACACAACAATTTGTAGGTAATATGCTGGGCCAGTCCTCTATGGCCACATTCCTTTCGTGTGTACGCCTCGTATCCAACATTTCCTGCTGCCGTAACGGGGTACGTGTGGTACGGTCCGCACCTGATTAATCATGTCGCCATAGGGGTACGCGCCGTACCCACGCATTCATGCGTGGGTACGGTCCGTACCTGAGGACTCATGGGGTCGCAGGGGAATGCACCGTACCCACGCATTCATGCGTGGGTACGGTCTGTACCTGAGGTCTCATGGGGTCATAGGGGTACGCACCGTACCCACGCATTCATGCGTGGGTACGGTCTGTACCTGAGGACTCATGGGGTCATAGGGGTACGCACCGTACCCACGCATTCATGCGTCGGTACGGTCCGTACCTGAGGACTCATGGGGCCTTAGGGGTACGCATCGTACCCACGCATTCATGCGTGGGTACAGTCCGTACCACTGTTGGCATGGTGCCGTAGGGGTATGTATGGTACGCACCGTACCCACGCATTCATGCGTGGGTACCGTCCATACGTGAGGACTCATGGGGCCGTAGGGGTGCGCACCGTACCCACGCATTCATGCGTGGGTACGGTCCGTACCTGAGTACTCATGGGGCCGTAGGGGTACGCACCGTACCCATGTATTCATGCGTGTGTACAGTCCGTACCACTGTTGGCATGGTGCTGTAGGGGTACATATGGTACGCACCATACCAACGCATTCATGCGTGGGTACGGTCTGTACCTGAGGACTCATGGGCCTTAGGGGTGCGCACCGTACCCACGTATTCATGCGTGGGTACGGTCCCTACCACTGTTGTCATTTCGCCGTAGGGGTATGTGTGGTACACACCGTACCCACGCATGTTGTTCTCACCTTCTGCGGCGTGTGCGTCGGGTGCGGTGGACCAGGTCGTAGGCCAAGAGGACCGGGATGACACGTACGATGGGGTTCATGGCTGTACGTCGCGTACCGGGGCTCCGTGTCGTTGGGTTCTGCTTTCCCGGCAGTTTTTCGCTCCAATAGTCACAGCGAGGTACGTAGTGACGTTGGTACGAATCGTACTTGCTGGGCCGGAAAACGCTGCTGAAATACGTGCGGACATCGCGTACAAGCATTCCCGGATCGGAATCATGGGTATTTTTTTGCTGTATAGTCTTTTGTACGATTCGTACAGAAAAAGGCTTTGTGTACGAATCGTACTTCCTAGGTTGTAGAATGAATTTACCTGTTACGAGTCGTACGGAGAAAACGCTCCGTACGACTATTCGTACAGCCTTTTTCCATGATTGGAATCGGCCCCTAAGTTGGCAGGCAGATTCTTATCGATCGGAGTGACCAACCGCCACGGACCCGACAGGCTCAGTGCAGTGTTTTAACTTTTAAATGTCCTGGTAGTGAAAAAACACTGAATTGATTTTTCACTACAGTGAGGCCTACCTCTCTTGTAGGAGAACATTGGGCTGCAGGTAAGTTTGGTCTCTAAAAATTGTAATTTAAAATCCTATTAATGATAAAGTTAGACTTTAATTCACAATTATGAAAATGCCACTTTTAGAAAGTTGGTGTTTTCTGGGAGACATCCTTTACAACGCAGGCATTACAACGCAATGCCTTTACAATGCACCCATTACAATGCAGGAAACTTACATCACATGATTTTACAACGCATGCCATTACAACACATAATAAAGTACAACGCATGCTTTTACAACGCATTGGTAAGTATTGTATGGTAAGTGTATGTTAACATTTTTGATAATGTATGTTAAATAATTTCAGTAATATTGATTTATAAAAGAATATAATTTCATTATAGTTTATTATTTTTAGGTATTAATATTGTCATTAAAGAGTTAATATTTATGCGAATAATAATAATAAATATTTTATTGAATAGGTATAAATTTTGAGTAAATTAATACTCAGGTATGAATATTAATACTTTTGTTTACATCATTATGGAAACATTTATAGATGATAATATTTCGATTGTAAGATATAAAATAATACTCATGTATTAATTTTGTTATTAAATACTTAATAATGATTATATTAATTATTTAGTTTATTTTAAGGTTTAGGTTAAATTTAATGTAAACGAATACTCAGGTATTAATAATATTTACAAGAATGTATTTGTTATGTAAAAGTTATAGAAAAGATTATTATAAAGTAATAAAATATATTTAAATATTTTATACATCATTTTTTTTTAATAACAATATAGGGAATTTGATGTTTAAATATTATTATTGTTAAGAATAAATGGTGAATAATAATACATAGATTTAAATGTAAAGCAAATGTTAATTATTATTAATTAATGTTAAAAAAGAAAAATACATATGTAGATTTAAATGTGTAAAACAACAAATAATTATTCAGGATTTTATAATTTTAATAAACATAAATAAACATGTATAAACAAATGCAAAATATGTAATGTATTTATAATAAATTTTTATTGATAATTTTACATATTTAGAATAAATATAATAAATTCAGAGAAATGTATACAAAAATAGAGTACACATAGACATATTTTATAAAAATATTTTTGTATTTTATCATGTATAGTAACATTTTATAATGCATTTTTAATAAGTTTCACATGCTTTTCTATTTTTTTCAATGGGAGAAAATGTCCTTTTACATTTTTAGTAAAACACATGATGTCGGCGTGTCAACGTAAGCTTCATCATTATGGAGAGAACAGAAGCAAGGGAGAGCTGTGTTAAGGTAAGATAATTTTACATTATTAAAATACATAGGGGCAGATTTATGAGCCCCTTGCGCCACTTTTGCGTCACTTTTCCCATGTTAAATGTGACGCAAAAGTGGCGCAAGGGGCTCATAAATCTGCCCCATAGTGTAGTGGTAATGTTTATTGTAAGGAGAGATGAGGGAGGTACATATATTTAGTAAATGTGTTTTATGTATATTTGATGTGTTTTCAACAACTAATTTCTGCCATTACATGTTGCAGTAGTAGTCCCATGTCGGGTCTTATTTTTTTAACAGACTACTTTTGTTTTATAAAGTGGTTAATGGTATATATATTAAACACTTAATTAAACAAAAGTGTTTGGAAAGGTGTACTTTTTTGGTTTAGTGACACGTTGTTTAATAAATAAAATATTTTTATCTTCTTCGCGGTTAGATGTATTTAAACTTTGTTTAAAAGTAATATACTTTGGATGTGTTTATTATTATTTTTCTGCAGGATTTTTGGCCTAGATGTATTGAATATTTGGAATTTGTTGCGTTTTTTCCATCTAAAATAATTATCATTTTCAGGATTTTTTTCTTGGGTTTCTTAATCTTAGATTTCAAAAGATTTTTAAATGTTATTGTATTTTGATCAGAATTGGATTGCAACGTTGGAACTTGTTTTGTTTTTTCACAAATTGTTTTAATTTTCGGGATTTTTTTATTGGGTGCTTTTTTTGACATGCACTGTTTTTAGTGTGCTTATTAATATCTTTTTCATCGGTCACTGGATTTTTCAAATGGATTCTCTGTTATTGACTATGGCTTTAACAAGAAAAGGACTCTTGGTGAAGTAATGGATGGAATGTAAGTCCAAGAGTTGAAGAAAGAAACATCTGAAGGTAAGAAGACCCGACTTTTATTATTAATTAAAAAAATGTTTGGAAATAATCAACTGAATTAGTAGCAGTTGTTTTAGGGCAAAACAGACAAGTAAAACAATTGTGTTTTAAAAGTGTAGGATGTGTGAAAGATTATCAAGGTAGTCTGAAGCCACTGTAAACGAAAATTGTTGAATTACACCCAATAGTCTTTCTGACATTTCCTTAGTTTTGTTAGAAATACGTGGGTTCAGACTACCTGTTATTGATTGCACCATTCTCATTTCTTGGAAACTTTTCTCCTTCTTCAAAAACTTTTGTTGAATGAGTTGTGCCATCCCTCTATGGCATTGTTTGTTTTTGCTCCTCCCTCTGAGCAGGTTGAGTAACAGTTCCACCAGTCCACATGGAAATGTGGTCTCCTTCTGTGACCCGGCCTGCATAGGTGGCCAATCCATGTGTCTTCAAAATAATTTAGCATAGGTGCCAATTTATCTTCATTTACTGTAAAATATTTTGATTCAGTAATTGAAGTGTAGTACTCGTCAACACTGTAAGGGGAACAAAGCAAAGGGCAGTTTGTGTTTTTTAACTCAAACTGTAGTTTATTTTCTGATATATAATCCTCAATTAAGGATGTTTTTTGAAGTTTTTGCCAATATGCCTGAGAAAAGTACAAGAAACACCCTTGAATTTGGGTCTCTGGATATGTTTTTGTTATTGTATTAATCATAGTTAATTCAAAGTCAATTATTACTTTTCTCGGACTTTTGTTGGATGTTTTAGATTTTATCACTGATTAAAATTCTATGTATGTTGAGGATTGTTTATCAGGGAGTACACTGTATACTAAGGGAACCACTGTATTGTTAATGTATGCGTGAATAGCGTATATTTGGGTGAATGGATGGGGTGGGCTTTTAAATGTTACATCCATCATCCAAATGTCATTGTTTTCTAACCTTACTAGATTATGTGGTGTGCTAAAGATTAGGATTCTCTTTTGAGCGTTTTGGTTGTCATGCAATAGGAAAGGTTAATTAGAAACAGTAACAGAGAGTTCAGGTGAAATTATTATGTCAGAGTATGTTTGGGGTGTTACTCTTTGTGGGTTACTTTTCTGTTTTTGACGTTGAATAATTCTTCTCAAATTGGGTATTGTGGGCATGCATACTACTTGCAACATGTGGGGGAATGTGTTGTGATACCTCCCTTAAAACTGCACCACAAGGTTCATTGGATGTGGTTGCAATATCTTTGATTTCATTTATCCTTTCTCAAACTTCAATATCCATTGCAGAGGCAGAGTGGTTATGGTCTGTGGTTCTTAAAACACTGTCAACAAGAGTAACCGCTCTGCCTGTGCAATGGGCTGAGTAATATTGCATACACCTCCAATGACACCTGGGATCAGATAATCTCTCCTTACAATAAACATACCCACTATGGTTTAGCAGTCTGTTCCCTCTTTTTGATTGTATGTACTTTGCTTCTTTAGCTGGGGTAGCCATTGTTTTTCTGAAACGAGAAGGAAAGAATGTTATTTATTTAAAATGTAGTGATATATACCTGTTTAGAGGGGAAAAGACAGTATGTTTTATATAATTATTTTCACAGTTTACAATGTTTGCATTTTCAAAATATGTTTAATGCTTTTATTTTGATGTATCTCTATCTTTGTTGTTTTTAAAGATAAAAAATGCTTTATTGGGAGAGACGAAAGTTTAAGTTGTATAGAAAAATATTTCAGTGTCTCTTACCTTTTAATTAGATGTTGCAATGTTATTTTGGTTTGGAAAATTGATTGTTGTTTTCTGTGTTTCTGAAAATAAAAATATGTTTTGTGTTTTATTAGATGTATGTAGTTTAAAGGTGAAGTTTACTAGGGAGAGAAACATAAAGGTCCATTAGGATGGGGGGAGGAAAAACACCCCGACCGCCATGGAAGCGGAAAACAACCGCCCGCCGACACCGTGGAAAAACCGGTGGGCAAATTAGGATTAACCAACAAAAAGAACAGTGGTAGGGAAAATCTGCGCAGGGGAGTGGTAATCGTGATTACAATAGGTATCCTGCTTAAAGCCAATGCTCCAGGTTAACCATACAATGACCACCTCACGTCGTATTATGTGGGCGATGCTCAACTAATGTAATTTAAATAAAGGTAAACTGAGCAAAAACTCATAAGTCAAAGCATCAAATAAAGTCCAAATATCAATTCTGCGTTTTTTCTTCTTCTTTTAGTTCATGCTTGTCAGACATTTTTCTTGTTTTTGTACAGTTTCTTCACACACATGCCTTCAAGCCAAGCCAACACGTGTTTCGTCCAAAAGGCTATTAGCCATGGACTTCATCAGGGTGAAATTCTACAATATCAAATTCGGAATAAAGTTCAAGAAAATTCCTCTGTAATCCTAAAGTAGTAATACACGTTTCTTCCGTCTGTACAATCAAATCGTAAATCCAAACCTTTATCACTCAAGTGTAAGTTCATAAGTAACAGCCACGTATCCTGAACCTGAATACCGGAGATCCGCAATAAGAACCTCATGCACGACTATCAGATTAACTTCCAAAAAAATCAGACCGCGACGGAACGAGGCCAAGAAAAACCACCCGTAGCGAGCAGAGATGGCCAAAATCCGTCTGCGGCAGTCGGAATCGCGGCGGAAAAACAACGACCCGCCGCAAGTAAAGCGGAGACACCGCACCGGAAATTAGGATATTCCGAGGATCCCACGGTACGTACCGCTGTCTCCGACCGCTTCAGTCACACAATGGGATGAATGGGAGAGCCAGCGGAAAAGCTGAAGCACAGCCAACGCGGCGGACGAACCGTGAAAAATTTGGCGGACAAAGCCAAAACCCCACAAGAAGGCCAAAAAGTCCACACAGAAAACTAGCAATGTCCCCCAAATACACAAAACACACCCCAATGACACAACCACATGGCAAAACGAAAATTGCAAATCCCAGGACAACACACCTGCAGCAACACCCCAATTGGACATACACACATAGCTAAGTATAAAACCAACCCCTTCCCTGACCACAATCCCTTGCAAAACTCCAGTAAAGAAGGGACACATACCCCAGCTAACAAGAGAGGCAAAGGACACAACATCACTAGCCACACTACACACAGCACTAGGCCTGGGCTAAAATTCTGTTCCGCTCGCGTAAATTGCGATAATTTGACATTTTGGCGTTCCGCGGAGAGCGCGAAAATGTCAAAATTTCCGCAATCCGCATCTTACCGTAATTTTTTTTCTTGCTCGTGCTGTAAAAAAATACATTCTCGCGTGCGCGCGATTGCCTTACCTGAATCCCCGCGTTCGCCGACAAGTTTTCCCGATCCGGCCGCGTTCTCCATGAGATGTTGGATTGTTGGTAGCCATTTGCACTGTCTTGCGACAGTTCACGCCCGTATTAACGTTATTTGTCGCGCGATCACGTCATTCGTTGCGTGATCATGTCTTTCTTCTCGCGATCATGCACCGCGAGAGTATGAGATGATTGAGATCTCGTGCCCGTGAGCAACCGCATGGGTAAGTTGGTGAGCCGCGATCACGTAGAAAATACCGTGAACGATAGTTTGCAAAAGTGAATTTCGCAAATTCCGCCCACCCCTACACAGCACCACCACCACCTTCACACCAGCACAACTAACCCCCTGCACAACATACACCATACACTGCACAACCACAACCCCCATTCACGTTCCTGCACCCACAATCACTTTACACACCACACACCATGGCCACACAGAAAATGCCCAAATTCACTGAGAGTGAGTTGAAGGTCATGGTAGATGAGATAGTCAGAGTGGAACCACAGCTTTTTGGTATCCTGGTCCAACAGACACCATTAGCCACAAGGACACAAATGTGGGCAAGGATAGTCCAAAGGGTCAATGTGGTAGGGACCACCCCAAGATCAAAAAAGGAGATTATGAAGCGTTGGCATGATCTGAAGAGGGTGGGCAAGGAGAGGAGGAGCAAGAACCATGAGCTGGCTCAGAGGACTGGCGGTGGCCCTCCCATTCCACAAAAACCATTCACACAATGGGAGGAGAAGGTGGCTGCCATACTGCATCCAGAGAGTCTCACAAGAGCAGCTGGGGGAGTGGAGGCTGGTAAATACAAACAAATGACTACCCCAACTCTGCTATGTACTTGCTTGCATAACTATAAAGCTACACCACCTGGGACACATGCCATCCATCTGCACCACACACTAACAAAAACATGGCTCACAGATCCAACATTCACCCACTCCCATTCACCCCAAACATAGCTACCAACGTAATCATGGGGGCATGTGTACAGGCAGAGAGCACTACAACTCCCACCAGGCCCCCTGGCCCGCAGCATCAGCAAGATGGATCCCTCTCCCCACCCCACCCAGAAGCATGTGACAGCTATTCCCCAACCCACAACAAACTTACAGGTAGGTAGCCATCTTCACAGTGAGGGTGTTTGTGGGTGGGAGGCCTGCACTGCTACTCCCAACATTCCACAGTCCCACACCTCAGCAGGATAGAGCCCTCCCCCACTCCACCCAGGAGCAGTTGTAAGCCATTGCAGTACACCAAACAAACTCACAGGTAGGTAGCCATCTTCACAATGAGGGTGTCTGGGGTGGGAGGCCTGTACCACTACTCCCACCATGCCCCCTCTCTCACACCTGAGCAGGATGGAGCCCTCCCCACCCCACCCAGGAGCAGTCAGAAGCCATTGCAGTACACCAAACAAACTCACAGGTAGGGAGCCCTCTTCCCTGGGAGGGTGTCTGGGGGTGTGGGACCTGCATCACTACTCCCACCATGCCCCCGTCCCCCAGCCAAGCAAGATGGATCATTCCCACCTCCCCACCCAGAAGCTTGTGTCAGCCACTACACAACCCTCATCAAACTTACAGGTAGGTAGCCATCTTCAGAGTGAGGGTGATTGTGGGTGGGAGGCCTGCACTACTACTCCCAAAATTCCCTCTGTCCCACACCTCAGCAGGATGGAGCCCTCCCCAACCCCACCCAGGAGCATTTGGAAGCCATTGCAGTAGACCAAACAAACTAAACAAACTCACAGGCAGGTAGCCCTCTTCACAATGAGGGTGTCTGGGGGTGTGGGGCCTGCACCACTACTCCCAACATGCCCCCTGTCCCCCAGCCTAGCAAGATGGATCCCTCCCACCAACCCACCCCGAAGCATGTGTCAGCCATTACACAACCCTCCTCAAACTTACAGGTAGGTAGCCATCTTCACAGTGAGGGTGTTTGTGGGTGGGAGGCCTGCACTACTACTTCCAACATTCCCTCTGTCCCACACCTCAGCAGGATGGAGCCCTCCCCAACCCCACCCAGGAGCAGTTGGAAGCCATTGCAGTACACTAAACAAACTTACAGGTCAGTAGCCAGTACGTACACCCACCCATTTTTCACAAATTAAATGGTGCCATATGACAATACCAGCCCTCTCATTGCAAAATGAGGCATACCTACCCCATTGCCAAGCACAGTGTGCACACAGGTAAGCTAAGGAAACTGTCACAACCACCAAAGTGTGACACACCAATGCACAAGTAGAAGAAAGTCAGGGCACAATCATGAACAGCAACTAGTTAAATGTGCATCACCATGGGGTAAGTGCAACAAGGACCATTAGAAAAATTTAAAAGTATGTGCGGTGGCACAAATCAAGATATGCACATGACAGGATAAAGGTATGCAGGAGATGACAATGGCCAGTCCATGGCCAGATGTGACGTCTGCTAGGTCAGACAAATAAACTATGAGTCCTCAATTAAACACATGTTGTGCCAGGTCCTAGATGGCAACAAGTCCCTGTAAACCTCAATTGTGCATGGGTTGTGTTGGACCCGGCCTCGTAGAATGGCCCTTCGTGCCCCCGCACCACCGAAACCTGGGCTTGCAGCCCAAGCACACGGCCCAGCCGACCCTTTCAACCAGGACACCCGCACCAACCCCGGACATCCCCGTCCATGGCCTCTCTCCTTTCGGCCACCCCGGGCCCGCGTGCCCACTCCATGCAACAAGATGGCCGCCCGGCCCCAGCGAGACCCGGGCCTCGAGGCGCCACTCCGGCTGGAGGACATCACGCTTCCAGGGGATGAGAGAGGGAGGAGCAGTTTTCTATCGCACCTCTAACTCCCCTGGGACGATGGGTTTCGATTGGCCCTCCGGCCTCCCTGCGGGCTGGCTCCGTGCCTGCTGGGTGTCTGGGACTCCTCCCGACCCGGCCCTGAAAGGATCAAAAGACAATAGCAGGAAACCCCGACAAGCGGCCCCCAGGTGACAAGACCCCTGCCTGCACAGACTCCGGACATCAAAGAGGGGTCGACCTATAACAGGGGGTGCTCTGAGGCTGTCCGGGAGATTCGACGCTGGAACAACGAGAGCCTGCCGACGCGGTCGCGGCTCCTGGAACTTGAACCTACCTGAGCCCTGCTGAGTGACTCGCGGCTCCCTGAAGATCGTAAGACCTCCGAACTTGTGCTAGAGCCCTGCTGAGTGACTCGCGGCTCCCTGAAGATCGTAAGACCTCCGAACTTGTACCTGAGCCCTGCTGAGTGACTCGCGGCTCCCTGAAGATCGTAAGACCTCTGAACTTGTACCTGAGCCCTGCTGAGTGACTCGCGGCTCCCTGAAGATCGTAAGACCTCCGAACTTGTACCTGAGCCCTGCTGAGTGACTCGCGGCTCCCTGAAGATCGTAAGACCTCCGAACTTGTACCTGGGCCCGCTGAGTGACTCGCGGCTCCCCCCCGACTCCCACGGTCCCGCCGGACCCCGACTCCGACCACGTATCCCCCAGCTCGAGGATTGTGAGCTGTGCGCCGGATACGTCCCTGCTTTGGACCGCTACCAGAGACAGTCCCGCTACCCCCTACCTTTCCGAGACTCTTGAGCCCGTGCCCACCTTGTACATATTTGCAGTGATACCTATTTGATAAAGCTTGTTTTCTGAGAATACCCAGTGTGGTCTCTCTGTGTCGTGTGGTGCCAGAAGTACGATCCTAGTTGCGAGATTCCTCCCCCTGGGGAATCTCTCGCAAGTGCCCGGCTACAATACTACACGGGTGGGACTCAGGGTAGTCAGGACCCCCTTCCGGGCTCCTCTGAGGTCGCCGTCTAACATTGGTGGCAAGCGACGGGATTCGGGCCCATCACCTAGAGATCGTACAGTGAACAACGGACGCACGACCAACAAAGATGGCAGAAGGAAGCGCCATGAGCTCCGCAGAAACCAACGCCAACAGAGTGTTCCAGATGGAGCATCTGGAAGAATACACACACAAAGAGCTAAAGCAATTTTGCAAAGAACTTAAAATCGCTACCACTGGCCTCAACACTAAGGAAGACTTGCAGAAAGCACTGAAAGCTTGGGTGGAGACCGGGGCCTCCCACCCGGAAGGCACGGGGGAGCGCCCCGACGAAGCCGAACCCCCTCCAAGTGAAAGCAGAGACAATCAGGTGCGAGGCATTATACCAGACGGGGGCCTATCCCCGGAAGAACTCGCGGACAGAGAGAGAAGCCGCAGTCATGAACTCGAGTTAGCCAAACTCAAAATCGAGGGCGAATTGAAGTTAGCGGAGAAAAAGCTAGCGGTAGAGCAAATGCGCGTACAAGGCGAACTGGAAGAAAAGAAGCTCCAACGGGAGCACGAAGGAAGGAAGCTCCAACTGGAACACGAACGCAGCTTAAAAGAACTCAAGCTCAAGGCCCGAAATGAGGACGGGAGGCCCTCGGGAAACCGAGAGACGGCCCCCCCAGCGGAACAGAAGGTCCACATCCCCAAGGATGTGGTCAAGGAATATTATAAAAACGATGACATTCAGCAATGGTTTCGGGCCTACGAGGTCGCCATGACCTCCCATCGGATTCCACAGAAGGACTGGGGGGCGGGGTTGTGGGGGCGGTTTCTGAGCGAAGGAAGGGACACCCTGCTCGACCTACCCCTCTCCCTGCAGACCTCCTACAGCCACATGAAAGAGGCTCTCCTCACAAGATACGGCCTCACCCCAGAAATGTACCGCCAACAGTTCCGGGACTGCAGGAAGATCCCGGGCACCACCTGGGTGGAGTATGTAAACTTTTTTAGTCGGGCCTTCGATGGATGGGTCAAGGGCAGCAAGGTCACCACCCTTGCCGAACTCACTGATCTCATGTTATGGGAACATCTGGCTGCGAACTGCTTCATAGAGCTACGTCAACATCTGCTGGATAGCAAGCTCACAGATCCCCGGAAGCTGGCTGTGGAGGCCGACCGCTGGACCAACACCCGGGTCTCCCGGGGCATGGTAGGAGAATCCCCCCGAACCAGTCAGGGACCACCCCGCCAGAGAGGGGGAGGGAACCAGGGAGGGCCGAGAGAGTCCCAGCCTAGCCCCCCGAAGACACCACCTCCACCTTTCCCGGCGCCCCCCCCACCAGTAACAGGGCCCCCTGGGAGACGAGGACACCGGGTGACCGTCACATGTTTCCGTTGCCAAAAACCCGGGCACTACGCCAATGACCCAGAGTGCCCCATGGCCACACAAGTCACCCCTACCACCCCTGCGAGACAGATAGCCAACGTAGCCCTGGGGGAGGAGGTTGAGGAAGCCGAGGAGTGGGAACCTGGCGCTATGGCCCTAGTATCCCTGGGAGATAGGGAGATGATCCCTGGTAGCCTCCTACCCTCCAACACACAGAAATACGGGCAGCTCGTCAAGATCAATGGCCACCAGGTAGAGGCCCTGCGGGACACCGGGGCCAGTATCACCGGTGTCCTCCGGCACCTAGTTCCCGAGGAGCAGATCCTCCCCAATGTCTTTTGCCCCGTAGTATCCGCAGACAATAGGGAAAGTATGTGTCAGGTAGCCCTGGTGCCATTTGAGTGGGGAGGGGTGATAGGTAAACTCAAGGTGGCCGTAAGAACCTCCCAGCCGGTCGACTGCCTCCTAGGGAACGACCTGGAGAGTTCTCCCTGGAAGCACGTAGAGCGCAAGGCCCACCTAGGAATGATGGGACTCCCCGAGTGGGTGTGTGCCACCACCCGATCTATGACAGCCCGACTCACTCCCCGGAGAGAAGTCGAGGGCCCCCCGGTCGAAGAAACCCGTACCGTCCCCGCCGAGGGTCCTCCCGTTCCCCCATCGGAAGGGTCCGTCGCCAGCGACGAACCCGCCCCATCCGACCCCGCCCCGGTCCCCGAGTTGGGGGATCTACCCGAGTTGGCCCATTGGCGCCACGAGGGCGGGCCCACCCGGGAAGAATTTTGCCGGGAGCAAGCCACCTGTCCTTCCCTGATCGGGCTGCGGCGCCAGGCCGAGGGCCAAGCCGCAGGTGACCAGACCGGAACGCACCGAATCTATTGGGAGAATAGCATCCTGTATAGTGAGCAGAAATCGGTGGAGCTGGGATCCGGACGGGTACTGGTAGTACCCCTCCGCTTCCGAGATTTCCTCCTGGGCTTAGCCCACGATGTCCCCCTCGCCGGTCACCTGGGTCAGGACAAGACCTACAGCCGTCTCGTGACCCATTTTTATTGGCCTAAGATGAAAGCAGCGGTAGAGGCACACTGCAAGTCCTGCCCCACCTGCCAAGCCAGTGGGAAGAGTGGGGGGAAGCGCAAGGCTCCCCTCCAACCCTTCCCGGTCGTCAGTACCCCCTTCGAACGAGTCGGAATCGACATCGTGGGGCCACTGGACCCCCCCACCTCCCAAGGTCACCGTTTCATCTTGGTCCTAGTAGACCACGCCACCCGCTATCCGGAGGCTATTCCCCTACGCACCATTACGGCCCCCGTGGTGGGCCGGGCCCTGATGGGGATCTTTTCCAGGGTGGGTTTCCCCCGCGAGGTCGTGAGCGATCGCGGCACTAATTTTATATCAAGGTATATGACGTCCCTGTGGCAACAATGTGGGGTGTCCTATAAGTTCACCACCCCGTACCATCCCCAAGGGAACGGCCTAGTAGAGAGGTTTAATAGGACTTTGAAAGGGATGATCGCTGGCCTAGAAGAGCCCCTCCGGCGTAAGTGGGACGTCCTGCTCCCCTGCCTCTTGTTCGCTTACCGGGAGGTCCCCCAGAAGTCCTTAGGGTTCAGCCCATTTGAATTACTCTATGGGCACCCCGTCCGAGGTCCCCTCAGTTTGGTTAAGGAAGGGTGGGAGGCAGCACCCCAGACCACCCCCCGAGATGTGTTCCAATATGTCCTGGCCCTCCGGAACCAGACCAGGAGATTCCGAGAACTGGCCAAGGCCAACCTGGAGGCGAGTCAAGAAGAAATGAAGCGCTGGTACGACCAGAATGCTACTCTGGTCGAGTTCCAGCCGGGCCAGCAGGTGTGGGTCATGGCCCCCGTGAAGCCTGGCGCCCTCCAGGACCGATGGACTGGGCCCTACAAAGTGGTTGAGAGGAAGAGCCAAGTCACCTACTTGGTGGACGTCCAGTCGCCTCGGGACCCCCTCCGGGTCCTGCACGTGAACCGCCTCAAGCCTCACTTCGTGCGGACAGAACTGAGCCTCCTGCTGGCCACCGATGACGGGGCCGAAGATGAGTCGGATCCCCTCCCGGACCTCCTGCGTGTCAAGGAACAGGATGGCTCCGTGGAGGGAGTGAACCTCTCCCCAGCCCTCACTGCCCAGCAACAAGCGGACTGCCGCCAGCTCCTCAGACAATTTTCCGACCTCTTCTCCCTGACCCCCCGGGTCACCAACTGGTGTGTTCACGATGTGGACACCGGGGACAGCCCGCCGGTGAGACACCGAGCCTACCGGGTTCCTGACCGGGTCCGGTCCTGCATTCAAGCTGAAGTCTCGAGCCCTGGTGCCATTTGAGTGGGGAGGGGTGATAGGTAAACTCAAGGTGGCCGTAAGAACCTCCCAGCCGGTCGACTGCCTCCTAGGGAACGACCTGGAGAGTTCTCCCTGGAAGCACGTAGAGCGCAAGGCCCACCTAGGAATGATGGGACTCCCCGAGTGGGTGTGTGCCACCACCCGATCTATGACAGCCCGACTCACTCCCCGGAGAGAAGTCGAGGGCCCCCCGGTCGAAGAAACCCGTACCGTCCCCGCCGAGGGTCCTCCCGTTCCCCCATCGGAAGGGTCCGTCGCCAGCGACGAACCCGCCCCATCCGACCCCGCCCCGGTCCCCGAGTTGGGGGATCTACCCGAGTTGACCCAAGGGAACGGCCTAGTAGAGAGGTTTAATAGGACTTTGAAAGGGATGATCGCTGGCCTAGAGTAGCCCCTCCGGCGTAAGTGGGACGTCCTGCTCCCCTGCCTCTTGTTCGCTTTACCGGGAGGTCCCCCAGAAGTCCTTAGGGTTCAGCCCATTTGAATTACTCTATGGGCACCCCGTCCGAGGTCCCCTCAGTTTGGTTAAGGAAGGGTGGGAGGCAGCACCCCAGACCACCCCCCGAGATGTGTTCCAATATGTCCTGGCCCTCCGGAACCAGACCAGGAGATTCCGAGAACTGGCCAAGGCCAACCTGGAGGCGAGTCAAGAAGAAATGAAACGCTGGTACGACCAGAATGCTACTCTGGTCGAGTTCCAGCCGGGCCAGCAGGTGTGGGTCATGGCCCCCGTGAAGCCTGGCGCCCTCCAGGACCGATGGACTGGGCCCTACAAAGTGGTTGAGAGGAAGAGCCAAGTCACCTACTTGGTGGACGTCCAGTCGCCTCGGGATCCCCTCCGGGTCCTGCACGTGAACCGCCTCAAGCCTCACTTCGTGCGGACAGAACTGAGCCTCCTGCTGGCCACCGATGACGGGGCCGAAGATGAGTCGGATCCCCTCCCGGACCTCCTGCGTGTCAAGGAACAGGATGGCTCCGTGGAGGGAGTGAACCTCTCCCCAGCCCTCACTGCCCAGCAACAAGCGGACTGCCGCCAGCTCCTCAGACAATTTTCCGACCTCTTCTCCCTGACCCCCCGGGTCACCAACTGGTGTGTTCACGATGTGGACACCGGGGACAGCCCGCCGGTGAGACACCGAGCCTACCGGGTTCCTGACCGGGTCCGGTCCTGCATTCAAGCTGAAGTCTCGAGCCCTGGTGCCATTTGAGTGGGGAGGGGTGATAGGTAAACTCAAGGTGGCCGTAAGAACCTCCCAGCCGGTCGACTGCCTCCTAGGGAACGACCTGGAGAGTTCTCCCTGGAAGCACGTAGAGCGCAAGGCCCACCTAGGAATGATGGGACTCCCCGAGTGGGTGTGTGCCACCACCCGATCTATGACAGCCCGACTCACTCCCCGGAGAGAAGTCGAGGGCCCCCCGGTCGAAGAAACCCGTACCGTCCCCGCCGAGGGTCCTCCCGTTCCCCCATCGGAAGGGTCCGTCGCCAGCGACGAACCCGCCCCATCCGACCCCGCCCCGGTCCCCGAGTTGGGGGATCTACCCGAGTTGACCCAAGGGAACGGCCTAGTAGAGAGGTTTAATAGGACTTTGAAAGGGATGATCGCTGGCCTAGAGTAGCCCCTCCGGCGTAAGTGGGACGTCCTGCTCCCCTGCCTCTTGTTCGCTTTACCGGGAGGTCCCCCAGAAGTCCTTAGGGTTCAGCCCATTTGAATTACTCTATGGGCACCCCGTCCGAGGTCCCCTCAGTTTGGTTAAGGAAGGGTGGGAGGCAGCACCCCAGACCACCCCCCGAGATGTGTTCCAATATGTCCTGGCCCTCCGGAACCAGACCAGGAGATTCCGAGAACTGGCCAAGGCCAACCTGGAGGCGAGTCAAGAAGAAATGAAACGCTGGTACGACCAGAATGCTACTCTGGTCGAGTTCCAGCCGGGCCAGCAGGTGTGGGTCATGGCCCCCGTGAAGCCTGGCGCCCTCCAGGACCGATGGACTGGGCCCTACAAAGTGGTTGAGAGGAAGAGCCAAGTCACCTACTTGGTGGACGTCCAGTCGCCTCGGGATCCCCTCCGGGTCCTGCACGTGAACCGCCTCAAGCCTCACTTCGTGCGGACAGAACTGAGCCTCCTGCTGGCCACCGATGACGGGGCCGAAGATGAGTCGGATCCCCTCCCGGACCTCCTGCGTGTCAAGGAACAGGATGGCTCCGTGGAGGGAGTGAACCTCTCCCCAGCCCTCACTGCCCAGCAACAAGCGCACTGCCGCCAGCTCCTCAGACAATTTTCCGACCTCTTCTCCCTGACCCCCCGGGTCACCAACTGGTGTGTTCACGATGTGGACACCGGGGACAGCCCGCCGGTGAGACACCGAGCCTACCGGGTTCCTGACCGGGTCCGGTCCTGCATTCAAGCTGAAGTCTCGAAGATGTTGACCCTGGGGGTGATCGAGCCCTCTGACAGTCCCTGGGCCAGCCCCGTGGTCCTGGTTCCGAAGGCAGCAGCCCCCGGTGTCGCCCCCGAGCTCCGGTTCTGCGTGGATTACCGGGGGCTCAATGACATTACCCGAGCCGATGCCCACCCCATTCCACGAGCCGACGAGCTCATTGACCGACTAGGGGCCGCCCGGTTCCTCAGCACTTTCGACCTCACCTGCGGCTACTGGCAGATTGCGCTCACCGAAAGGGCCAAGGAGCGGTCTGCTTTCTCCACCCCCGATGGGCACTACCGCTTCCGCGTGATGCCCTTCGGGATGAAAAATGCCCCGGCCACTTTCCAGAGACTGGTAAATAGGGTCCTGGCCGGGCTAGAACAATTCAGCGCGGCCTATCTGGACGACATCGCTGTCTTCAGTTCAGAGTGGAGTGAGCACCTCCAGCACCTCCGGAGAGTGCTAACCGCCCTGCGCCAGGCAGGCCTCACCGTAAAAGCCAGCAAGTGCCAGATCGGGCAAGGATCCGTAGTCTACCTGGGGCACCAAGTCGGGAGTGGCCAGGTCGCCCCTCTACAGCCAAAGATCGACGCCATCCTGGCCTGGGACCCACCCATCACCCAAACAGAAGTCCGAGCCTTTCTGAGACTCACGGGCTACTACCGCCGATTCATTCGGGGATATGGCAGCCTGGTCGGCCCTCTCACTGAACTCACGTCTAAAAAACAGCCAAAGAAGGTGCAGTGGACGGCTGCCTGCCAGGAAGCTTTCGATGCTCTAAAAAAGGCCATGTGCACTGCCCCCGTCCTCCAGGCTCCCGACTACACCAAGGAGTTCATAGTCCAGACCGATGCCTCCGAGCATGGCATTGGGGCCGTCCTGTCCCAAGTGAATGATCAAGGCCTAGACCAGCCCGTCGCCTTCCTCAGTCGGCGGCTGCTGCCCCGAGAACAGAGGTGGAGCACCATAGAGCGCGAAGCCTTTGCCGTGGTCTGGGCACTCAAAAAACTACGACCCTACCTGTTCGGCACTCATTTCAGAGTCCAAACTGACCATCGGCCCTTGCGATGGCTCATGCAGATGCGAGGAGAAAACCCCAAGCTACTGCGGTGGTCAATCTCCCTCCAGGGGATGGATTTCACCGTAGAACACCGCCCTGGTACGGACCACGCCAACGCTGACGGCCTCTCCCGGTTCTTCCGCCTCAGCGAAGAGAACCCCCCAAGGTGATGGGCAGTTCTCTCCGGCTTTCAGCTGGGGGGGACGCATGTTGGACCCGGCCTCGTAGAATGGCCCTCCGTGCCCCCGCACCACCGAAACCTGGGCTTGCAGCCCAAGCACACGGCCCAGCCGACCCTTTCAACCAGGACACCCGCACCAACCCCGGACATCTCCGTCCATGGCCTCTCTCCTTTCGGCCACCCCGGGCCCGCGTGACCACTCCATGCAACAAGATGGCCGCCCGGCCCCAGCGAGACCCGGGCCTCGAGGCGCCACTCCGGCTGGAGGACATCACGCTTCCAGGGGATGAGAGAGGGAGGAGCAGTTTTCTATCGCACCTCTAACTCCCCTGGGACGATGGGTTTCGATTGGCCCTCCGGCCTCCCTGCGGGCTGGCTCCATGCCTGCTGGGTGTCTGGGACTCCTCCCGACCCGGCCCTGAAAGGATCAAAAGACAATAGCAGGAAACCCCGACAAGCGGCCCCCAGGTGACAAGACCCCTGCCTGCACAGACTCCGGACATCAAAGAGGGGTCGACCTATAACAGGGGGTGCTCTGAGGCTGTCCGGGAGATTCGACGCTGGAACAACGAGAGCCTGCCGACGCGGTCGCGGCTCCTGGAACTTGAACCTACCTGAGCCCTGCTGAGTGACTCGCGGCTCCCTGAAGATCGTAAGACCTCCGAACTTGTGCTAGAGCCCTGCTGAGTGACTCGCGGCTCCCTGAAGATCGTAAGACCTCCGAACTTGTACCTGAGCCCTGCTGAGTGACTCGCGGCTCCCTGAAGATCGTAAGACCTCCGAACTTGTACCTGAGCCCTGCTGAGTGACTCGCGGCTCCCTGAAGATCGTAAGACCTCCGAACTTGTACCTGAGCCCTGCTGAGTGACTCGCGGCTCCCTGAAGATCGTAAGACCTCCGAACTTGTACCTGGGCCCGCTGAGTGACTCGCGGCTCCCCCCCGACTCCCACGGTCCCGCCGGACCCCGACTCCGACCACGTATCCCCCAGCTCGAGGATTGTGAGCTGTGCGCCGGATACGTCCCTGCTTTGGACCGCTACCAGAGACAGTCCCGCTACCCCCTACCTTTCCGAGACTCTTGAGCCCGTGCCCACCTTGTACATATTTGCAGTGATACCTATTTGATAAAGCTTGTTTTCTGAGAATACCCAGTGTGGTCTCTCTGTGTCGTGTGGTGCCAGAAGTACGATCCTAGTTGCGAGATTCCTCCCCCTGGGGAATCTCTCGCCAGTGCCCGGCTACAATACTACACGGGTGGGACTCAGGGTAGTCAGGACCCCCTTCCGGGCTCCTCTGAGGTCGCCGTCTAACAGGTTGCATGGTATGCCTTGACACCTCACACAATGGACAAGTAAGGCCTGTACCACTGCATTATGTCAGGAAGCACAGTACTGCACATAGTCAACAATGTTATGATATGTCAACCTGCAGAGCCAGTCTCCACCCCTGGTACAAGGACTCCCGGATGTTGACTCCCAGGATTCCATGGATGATGAGCTCGAGGCTGGCCCATCTGGTGTGCCAGGGAGCAACAGGTCCCAGGACCACATCGTCGCCCCCACCACATCTGCGTCAACAACAACTCCACAGCAGACTCCTGCTGTAACAGTCTGTGCGGACACCGCCACCACCACCATCATCACCACCACCACCACCACCACCCCCACCACCAGTGCTGCCTGCAACACCCTCCCTGTCCCAGAGGATGACCAGCACACACCACCGACGGAGGAGGGCAGGGAGAGGATGCGGGTTTCCACAGTGGTGAGGCAACAGGACCGTGGCAGCAGGGCAGGTGGGAGGGGCAGGGTCACCCAGGGACACCAGGAGGCTGGGACCCTCTCCCTGGAACACATCACCAGAGACCTGGGTGCATACGAACAGGCCCAGGGAGGGACGGGACGGTCGGAAGAACTGTTGCAGAAGCTCATCCTGCTGATGAGGTCCATCGACACCCGCATGGGACAAATCATGGACCTCTTGGGCCAGCAAGTGGCGGTACTGAGGGACAGGCATGCGCCACAGACAACACCTCCATCGCCCTCTGGTGGGCCGCACGATGACAGTTCACCATCCTCCCCTGCGCCCACAGAGAGGGGTGAGTCCTCAGACCCCACTGGCCCTGCAGCAGGGCCTCCCCTGCAAAACGACAAAGGGGCAGTCCCAAGAAGACCCTGGGAGTATCTGGAGGCCAAGCACCTGCCAGACGCCAGTCACGGAGCCAGCCATGATGGCAACCCTCTCCACCACTGCATTGACTTTTTGGACTGTCCTTCCCCACACTGCCTTGTGAATGGCATCTGTCTGTTGGACTGGGTCACCACAGCAATGTGGTGACTACTCGACTATCTCATCTACCACGACTGTCAACTCACTGCTCCACCCCACCCCCAATGGAAATGTACACCCCCTCACATCTCACCATAGAAAATAAAACATCCTCATACACATGTTGTCGTGTCTGCTCCGTCTTTATTGCAGGGTGTACAGTCTTCAACATGATCACAATGTACCAGGAGCATGGGCTGTATGTAGGCAAGGAGAAGTCGAAGGCACCTAGGGAAACACAACAGAACAACTATCACTGCTCTGGGTGTGGCATCACAGACATCACACAATCCCTAACATCAGGATAACACAACATGCACATGTCACAATGGCCACCAAGTGTCAACATACACGTCCTGTTGATGTTCCCAAATGACATGTCCTAGAAATATTTCCAACCACCACTGAGTTTACAACTGGCTGATGCTACAATTCTCACATGCACCTTCACGACAACAGCAAGATCATCAGACAATGGGTATGTTGCACATTGACACCCACCGTCAAGTGAAGTAGCAGGTGATGAGCTGTTCACGCAGGTCAACACCTTCCTCCTCTCCACTGTCCTCATCACTGGACATGGCTTGGTTTGCAGGCTGGGGCCTTGGGTCCTCACCATCATTCAGGAGCAGGGGAATCTCCTTGCGAATGGCTAGGTTGTGGAGCATGCAGCCTGCCACAACAATCTGACACACCTTCCCGGGCGAGTATGCCAGTGCACCTCCGGTCATGCCCAGGCAGCGGAAACATGACTTAAGCTGACCAAAAGTACGCTCCACCACACGACGTGTCCTCCCATGGGCCTCATTGTAGCGGACTTAAACCGGGGACCTGGGATTTCGTAGTGGGCTCAGTAACCAGGGACTGTTGAGATATGCAGAGTCACCTAGGTATGACAAACACAAATAGACATTGCAACATCGCAGAGGCTCAGGACAGCAGGTCATACACACAGCACGCCACATGACTAGGCATACTCACCCACAATCCATGCATGCTCGGGAAGAAGATTAGCCATCAGCTGGGGCACTTTGCAGTTCCGCAGGATGTAGGAGTCATGGGTCAAGCCTGGGAATTTGGCACACACCTGCGAGATGGTCATATCTGCCAGGCACATAACCTGCACATTGATAGAGTGGTAATGCTTGCAATTGCAGTAAATGTGCTCACTTGCCTGTGGTGGCATAAGACCGACATGGGTGTGTTAGAAATGGGATTTCTGGTTGGCTAAGGCTTGCGCCAAAGCCAGACAGAAACCACCACTCTAGTCAGGGCAAGGAAGTTACACGCCAAAGATAACCCCTGCTCACCCCCTTGGTAGCTTGGCACGAGCAGACAGGCTTATCCCTGAGGCGATGTGTAAAGCGTTTGCGCACGCACCCAGCAACAACACCCAAGGCCCACCACAAAGGAAACTCCACACAAGGTATTATATAAAAATAACCTTTGTATTATACACAACACATTAGATAAAAACACACACTTTACAATGTGCCAACAGGCACGGGCAGAATTTACAAGGGATTATATATACAGGGGACAGGGCCACATGGACCACTGTCAGGAATTAGCACTTTGTAGGAATAGCACTTAGAACGTAGGAATAATATTTTAGAACATAGCACACAATAACATATATAACACCCAACCAGTAACTACTGGTAACAGAAAGTACCACCTACGCAACCCTAACCACCTTTAGGAATATCACGCAGGGAACTAGGACCTCACTAGTACCACCTGTACTAGGGGAAAAACAACCACCTAAGTATCACAATACCTGTAGGGGTCTAAACACATAAACACATGGTGCATAACATTCAGAGGTGTAAAGCAAAGCACATGACAGAAAATATCATGAAGGCATTGCGCAGGCGCAAAAAGTACATGTATGAAAATCACCAAGCGCCCTAGGGGAGGGCACAACACAAGATAACTGTCCGCAGGCCAACTGGCCTCTCTGGGCGCAGAAATACCCAATATACAGCGATATCGGGGAGCGACTATGCAGGCTGCGCAAGCCAGGCGCACAAGGCACAACCTAAACGTGGCAGCTGCCCACTAAGTGCTGGGCAGCTGTAGGGACTGGGGCCTGGGCACCTCTGGGCCCTTAGAACAAATATGGCATGCCTTGGAGCCCCCCTGGGCTCTGCCAAAAAGAATGCCCCCTGTTGGAGTCCCTCTGGACTCAGAAAAGCGAAAGGCTGCCCCACAACGTTAGAGTCCTGCGCAGGGACTCGAGAAGTGATGCCCCCAGACGTTGGAGTCACCTCTGGGACTCAGAATCACCAATGAAATGCCCCCGAATAACGTGGGAGCCTCGTGGGCTCTCAAACAATGTGCCCCTGAGAAGCGGGAGAGCGCACTCGCGCTTAAATGCTGGCCCCGTCGTTGGAGCGCCTCGCGCTCAGAAACTAAGAAGACTGCCCCTGTATGTTGGAGTCCCACACGGGGGACTCTTTCACAAAAAATGCCCCCGGAGCCTTCACGGCTCTGGAACCAAATGCCCCCGTCATTGGAGCCCGTTCGGGGCTCGAGAGTGAGTATGCAGGGCACTTGGAGCCTCGCGGGGCTCACAGACAAGGATCGCCCTCCTGCGGCCCCCACTCACCTCCGGGCTCCGTCGTCTGTCACGGGACCGGCAGCACTCTGATCAGGCAGCCGCGACGCTGCTTGGACGTCTCCGGCGGCGTTTCCTTACTCGCGGGGCTTCCCTCAATCCGGAAGTCCCGCCCACGGAGTCCTTGCCTTCCGGGTCGCGCTGGGCAGCGGCCCGGAGGGAATCCTATGCGCTGCTCGGGCCGCGGCGGTGATTCCGGCAATAGTTTCGCGTCGCGGGGTGGGCACCCGCGACGTAAGGGAAATGAACGGGGTGGGCACCCGCAACGTAAATTATCAAATAAGCGGGGTGGGCACCCGCTAACGCACCACAATGCCGGGTGGGCACCGGCCTCCAGAATAAAGCGCTCCTAGCGCTACGACACCAGTGAAAGCGCTCCCAGGCGCTTAGGGGCCCACATAAAGCGCTCCTAGCGCTATAAGGCAAATGAAAGCGCTCCCAGGCGCTTTGGGGAGCAGGAAAGCGCTTGCAGGCACTTAGGGGAACACATCCAGCGCTCCCAGCGCTATGAGGGATCCAAGCAAAGTTCTTCCCTGCATGCAGCAGGGCAGGGGTGGGGGGCAAGGCTGGACCCAGAGCCAGCTCACTGGGCCTCCAGGCAGGGAGGTAGTCCAAGTGGCGGTCCTCTGGTCCAGCAGCAGCAGCAGCAGCCCCCCCTCAGGTAAGATCCTGGCAGAGAACAGTTTCTGTGGGGACACAGCCCCATTTTTATACAGTCAAACCCTTTGTTCTGGGTTCAGGGTGAGGGGGAAAACCAGTCGCAGCTGGTTGGGGAGCACCCTTGATGTGCTCAGCCCCTCACTCTATTCACTGGCAGGGCTAGGGTCGTCAGTCGCACCACAGGGGGCGGGGCCAGCATTGTGTGTGGAAAACCCTGTCCTATTCAGGACCCAGGTGTACTCCTCCCACCCATCTAGCTGCTGATCTCCCCATTCACCACTGGGTGACTCATCCTGACTCTGGGGAATCCCTAGCCCGTCACATGACATGACCAGCCAATCACGCGACAGACACACTGCACACAGAAGTGCCCACCTCTAGAAGTGGCACTTCCACACTAGGTACATGCACGCCGCACACATCATCGCGCAGCATTCACTCCCACGAGTCCGCACATACCAAACTCGGGCCTGCACACCCCACGCATCAGGAACTACTAGGGACACATACATTCCCCATGCATTCCTATGGGAGGGCAGGCCTATCTCACCACATGCACTCAGAGCACGCACGCACTTTACCCTGGGACACAGGGAAAGTGCGCAGAAACCAAACAATTACCACACCAAATCACCAGTAAAAATCAAAAAAGTTCAGGGGTGAACCTGCCAGAAGGGCCAAGTCCAACACAACCCCCTTCCAGCCAAAACGCAGGGCAGCCCAATCACCACCGTGATGGACTTCCCTGCTTGGGGCGATAGAACACGGACGCGGGCCCGCAACTGCAGGGACACCCTCCGGTTCTACGCCACGGCGAACCCATGGAATTCTTTCTAACACCACTGTCTGGACCAACTGGGCTACCCCACTGGTACTCCCAAGTTGTCCGCGGCCAAGACCAGGCCCTAGGCCACCCAGGTGCCACTGGTCTTTGCCTAACCACAGAGTGGGGGGTAGTAACCCCTGGCACATAGCGGCCATTCTCCACTCTTCCTCTCTGAAAGACAGGACTAGACTGCCACTGGTTCTCCAGCCTAGGGTCTACACCCTCAGGCGGACCAGGAGTCTCAGGGAAGGCTCTCCTCCCCCTACCTCTTCTCCTAGGGTTCCTCCTCCTCTGGCGAGGGGTACACCTAGAACGCCATTCCAACCCAGAGTTTAACCCCTCAGGTTGTACCGGGGGCAGAGGTGGGCTCTCCCACCCTCTGCACCCCCTTCCAGAACCCTGCTCCCTACCAACTGGGGCGGTACCTCTGGAAGAAGAACTGGTCGGGACGCTGATTACAGACGTCCCACCCTTCAGGTCAGGCTGATCCCGAACCTGGCCTTCCAACCTCCGGCCTAGAACCTTTGGTGGAATAATTGCCTGGCACTCCAGGACTTCTGGGGATCTCCACTCCATCCCCCTGAGGCTATCAAATGACACGTATGTCGAGCGACTGTCTGTCTGGCGCTGATCTCCCGTCCCCTGTCCATCTGACAGTGCGCGGAGATCCCCCAGAACAGAAGTGGTGTCACCCTGGTCACTACACGGGAACCTAGCCCAACTGGGAAGTCCCTGACCCACCGGCTCTTCCACTGGGGAACTCATCCTCCAATCACTCACGCTGGACTCCTGTACCCTCCCTACCGGAGCGGTACCGCCAGACTCCAGAACCACAGGAGCCCTGGTTACAGGTGCCCCAGGTCCTCCACTCACTAAGAGATCTTCCTCAAGTGGACTAACAGGACAGCCTAGGTCCCCAACTTGGTGTTCCCTCATGAAACCATCCAAGTCCTGAGGCAGGGTTTCGGGCGTCTGGGGACCCTCGGTCACCCCCTCACTCCTGCTCCACTGAGCCAGGCAGTGAGCCCCTACACCCTCCTCGCTATCCTGGGACCTAGCTGGGCTACACTGAACCTCCTCCACCACGCTGGGCTGGAGGATCTCTGACCCACTATTGTTGGAATCACTCACTAATGACACTAGAGAACCTCTGGCCCTTTCCCAGCGGTCTGCTTCCTCTGCAAGTTCAAATGGACAAAAAGAGTTATACCTCAACAGGTGTTGGCGCAACCCTGGAGAACAACTACTGAGCATCTGCTCTTTGATAATCATATTTAGTACTCCATCCAAATCCTGCTCCGGGTTAAACACCAACCAGTCCACCAGTGCATCATGACATTCCTCCACAGCCTCCTCCCAAGACTGGTGAGACAGCTTCTTACTGCCCCTGAACTTCAACCTACATTCCTCCTCTCGGGAACAAGGTACCACACTCGGGGGACTGGGACTCTCTGTACTGCACTTTATATCGCTGCCCCCCCTGGACTCCACCCTCACTGGGGAATCCAGAAAACTACCACTATACTCAGGGGACAAGGAAAGGGATGAGGCGCTATCTCCTACGTTGGACCCAGCAAGGGACTCCCTACCTACGGGGTCCTCACTCTCTACTGGAGTCCAGGTACTGTCATCTTCTTCTAAATCTTCAGGGCTCCCCACGGACCCACCACCC
The DNA here is from genome assembly GCF_964204655.1 of Triturus cristatus. Lineage (NCBI taxonomy): Eukaryota > Metazoa > Chordata > Amphibia > Caudata > Salamandridae > Triturus > Triturus cristatus. The sequence goes on from NC_140583.1 coordinate 1,050,828,379, forward strand.
TCCAGGTGTGAGGCCCGGGCCCTTTCTTCCTCACTGCGCTCACGTTCCCATTCATCTGCTTGCCATCCAATCATGTAGTTCCTCAATTCGTACACAGTGTCTGACTCGCTCACCCCTATGTTTCTCTCTCTACAGAACCTTTCCAACTCCTGCATACTGTAATAAACTAGATCACTGAGATCAAAAGCAGGCTCCATTCTGGCAGACGTTCTAGAGAAAAGATCACACAGGGAACCTAGGGGTCTGAGCTTAACAGGAGTACACACTTCACAAAAAGATTCAGCAAGCTCTCTAACCCAGAGAACTCACACTCACTTGCCTAGTGCCACTCACCACTCATCCACACACAACCCTCCCCTCGGACTGGTAAGGCAGTTTCTACCACCCCTGATTCCTCAACCTGACCACCACGTGACACAGGTACCAACTCTGGGCGCAGGGCGGGGGACAAATGTACAGGACACTATTACGCTGCCACCACTGGATCCCACCCTCTGGTGAATCCAGAAAACACAATGCACTAAGGGGGATGATCTACCCTCCCGAGCTAGGGACACCTAACTCACAGTGCACAAAAACACATTTCCAAATAAATGACAATTGAAAACAATTTTAAAACAATAATCCCTATACCATGTGATTTATCTAAATGCAGAGTTTTGTAGTGCGGCCAGTTGCCGCTGCGGTACAGCGCAAACGCAAGTCCAAATCCCACCGCTGATCACCAATGTTAGAAATGGGATTTCTGGTTGGCTAAGGCTTGCGCCAAAGCCAGGCAGAAACCACCACTCTAGTCAGGGCAAGGAAGTTACACGCCAAAGATAACCCCTGCTCACCCCCTTGGTAGCTTGGCACGAGCAGACAGGCTTATCCCTGAGGCGATGTGTAAAGCGTTTGCGCACGCACCCAGCAACAACACCCAAGGCCCACCACAAAGGAAACTCCACACAAGGTATTATATAAAAATAACCTTTGTATTATACACAACACATTAGATAAAAACACACACTTTACAATGTGCCAACAGGCACGGGCAGAATTTACAAGGGATTATATATACAGGGGACAGGGCCACATGGACCACTGTCAGGAATTAGCACTTTGTAGGACTAGCACTTAGAACGTAGGAATAATATTTTAGAACATAGCACACAATAACATATATAACACCCAACCAGTAACTACTGGTAACAGAAAGTACCACCTACGCAACCCTAACCACCTTTAGGAATATCACGCAGGGAACTAGGACCTCACTAGTACCACCTGTACTAGGGGAAAAACAACCACCTAAGTATCACAATACCTGTAGGGGTCTAAACACATAAACACATGGTGCATAACATTCAGAGGTGTAAAGCAAAGCACATGACAGAAAATATCATGAAGGCATTGCGCAGGCGCAAAAAGTACATGTATGAAAATCACCAAGCGCCCTAGGGGAGGGCACAACACAAGATAACTGTCCGCAGGCCAACTGGCCTCTCTGGGCGCAGAAATACCCAATATACAGCGATATCGGGGAGCGACTATGCAGGCTGCGCAAGCCAGGCGCACAAGGCACAACCTAAACGTGGCAGCTGCCCACTAAGTGCTGGGCAGCTGTAGGGACTGGGGCCTGGGCACCTCTGGGCCCTTAGAACAAATATGGCATGCCTTGGAGCCCCCCTGGGCTCTGCCAAAAAGAATGCCCCCTGTTGGAGTCCCTCTGGACTCAGAAAAGCGAAAGGCTGCCCCACAACGTTAGAGTCCTGCGCAGGGACTCGAGAAGTGATGCCCTCAGACGTTGGAGTCACCTCTGGGACTCAGAATCACCAATGAAATGCCCCCGAATAACGTGGGAGCCTCGTGGGCTCTCAAACAATGTGCCCCTGAGAAGCGGGAGAGCGCACTCGCGCTTAAATGCTGGCCCCGTCGTTGGAGCGCCTCGCGCTCAGAAACTAAGAAGACTGCCCCTGTATGTTGGAGTCCCACACGGGGGACTCTTTCACAAAAAATGCCCCCGGAGCCTTCACGGCTCTGGAACCAAATGCCCCCGTCGTTGGAGCCCGTTCGGGGCTCGAGAGTGAGTATGCAGGGCACTTGGAGCCTCGCGGGGCTCACAGACAAGGATCGCCCTCCTGCGGCCCCCACTCACCTCCGGGCTCCGTCGTCTGTCACGGGACCGGCAGCACTCTGATCAGGCAGCCGCGACGCTGCTTGGACGTCTCCGGCGGCGTTTCCTTACTCGCGGGGCTTCCCTCAATCCGGAAGTCCCGCCCACGGAGTCCTTGCCTTCCGGGTCGCGCTGGGCAGCGGCCCGGAGGGAATCCTATGCGCTGCTCGGGCCGCGGCGGTGATTCCGGCAATAGTTTCGCGTCGCGGGGTGGGCACCCGCGACGTAAGGGAAATGAACGGGGTGGGCACCCGCAACGTAAATTATCAAATAAGCGGGGTGGGCACCCGCTAACGCACCACAATGCCGGGTGGGCCCCGGCCTCCAGAATAAAGCGCTCCTAGCGCTACGACGCCAGTGAAAGCGCTCCCAGGCGCTTAGGGGCCCACATAAAGCGCTCCTAGCGCTATAAGGCAAATGAAAGCGCTCCCAGGCGCTTTGGGGAGCAGGAAAGCGCTTGCAGGCACTTAGGGGAAAACATCCAGCGCTCCCAGCGCTATGAGGGATCCAAGCAAAGTTCTTCCCTGCATGCAGCAGGGCAGGGGTGGGGGGCAAGGCTGGACCCAGAGCCAGCTCACTGGGCCTCCAGGCAGGGAGGTAGTCCAAGTGGTGGTCCTCTGGTCCAGCAGCAGCAGCAGCAGCCCCCCCTCAGGTAAGATCCTGGCAGAGAACAGTTTCTGTGGGGACACAGCCCCATTTTTATACAGTCAAACCCTTTGTTCTGGGTTCAGGGTGAGGGGGAAAACCAGTCGCAGCTGGTTGGGGAGCACCCTTGATGTGCTCAGCCCCTCACTCTATTCACTGGCAGGGCTAGGGTCGTCAGTCGCACCACAGGGGGCGGGGCCAGCATTGTGTGTGGAAAACCCTGTCCTATTCAGGACCCAGGTGTACTCCTCCCACCCATCTAGCTGCTGATCTCCCCATTCACCACTGGGTGACTCATCCTGACTCTGGGGAATCCCTAGCCCGTCACATGACATGACCAGCCAATCACGCGACAGACACACTGCACACAGAAGTGCCCACCTCTAGAAGTGGCACTTCCACACTAGGTACATGCACGCCGCACACATCATCGCGCAGCATTCACTCCCACGAGTCCGCACATACCAAACTCGGGCCTGCACACCCCACGCATCAGGAACTACTAGGGACACATACATTCCCCATGCATTCCTATGGGAGGGCAGGCCTATCTCACCACATGCACTCAGAGCACGCACGCACTTTACCCTGGGACACAGGGAAAGTGCGCAGAAACCAAAAAATTACCACACCAAATCACCAGTAAAAATCAAAAAAGTTCAGGGGTGAACCTGCCAGAAGGGCCAAGTCCAACAGGGTGCAATCAATGACCCCAAAAATATTGGGGATGAGCCCAAGGCGACAGAAGTCTTCCTTCACAGCTGGCAATTCAGCACCCCTGGGGAAATGGATGTATCTGTCCTTGTATAGCATCATGGCGGACAGTACACCACGCAGCACCTTGCTGAACATCGGTTGTGACATCCCACCAGCGCTGGCCAGTCTCCTGGAGCGATCCAGTGGCAAAAAAATGCAGGGCTGCCATCACCTTATAAGTAGGTGTGAAAACTGTTGGATATGTCCTGCGTGGCTGCAGGTGGGGCTCCAACAGATCACAAAGGGTTTTCAGGGTGGCTCTGTCAAGGCGTCACTTCCGTATGATCGCACCATCCTTCATGTCCTCCAGCACCGTCAAGTGTCGAGTCAGATTTGGCCTCCTCCTATTGGAGATGATAGTGCACACATGTCAATGCAATACATCATGAGATGTGCACAGCATATCACATTCTGGATGACACAACGACAACAATGACTGACATCTATAGTGACTAACAGACCAGCTTACATGGAGGGACACCTTCAGCTACACAAAGGGCACACGTGTCAACTTACACAAGACAAGTACCTCAAACACCCCCTTGGTCAACGTGAATGCAAATCGGGATATGTCCACACTACACATGTGCACGCCTGGGAGTATAGCATCCAGCATATGTGTAACTAATCAAAACCACTGTCTCATACCTAGCTGCTGTACCTGTCACACCTTAATGCGTCATTACAACGTGGCACACATCCAGCACACAATGACCACAGTCGGTGCTGGAATGACGAATGTGTTCATGAGCAGACATTGGAGGCAATGCTAAATAGATCATCATTCATCGAGACGAGCATCGCTGTGATTGTCACTGGACCTCAACACATTGATATGTGTACACATTGTACAGTCCAAGACTACACTGTCTTGCCTACACCAACATCAAATCCATAAGTGACATGTGAGTGGGTACAGGCAAATCTACATTACACACACACAAACATGGAATGTGTAGCCATCAGTGGAGTAAATTGAACATTGGCATCGTATGCACAATGATGTGCCATTTAACATGTTGGCACTGTGCACTGTTGATGTTTGACAGATGGCCATCGCCATTGTATGGCACCCATATCGTGGTATCTACTGCCAGGCCCCGGCGGTGTGTCACCAGCACCCCCATTCACACAAGTGCGGTAGCCATAAGCATGGAGACATACCGAAATGGCGGTTGGCATGCTCCGCCACCTGAATGGCGGTGCCTCGTGTCAATGCATGGCACCCATATCATGGTAGCTACCGCCTGGCCCTGACGGTGTGTCACCAGCACCCCCATTCATAAAATGCGGTAGCCATAGGCATGGAGACATGCCCAAATGGCGGTTGGCATGCTCCGCCACCTGAATGGCGGTGCCTCGTGTCAATGCATGGCACACATATCGCGGTAGCTACCGCCTAGCCCCGGCGGTGTATCACCAGCACCCCCATTCACACAAGTGCAGTAGCCATAGGCATGGAGACATGCCCAAATGGTGGTTGGCATGCTCCACCGCCTGAATGGCGGTGCCTCGTGTCAATGCATGGCACCCATGTTGCAGAAGCTACCGCCTGACCCGGCGGTGTGTCACTAGCACCCCCATTCACACAAGTGCGGTAGCCATAGGCATGGAGACATACCCAAATGGCAGTTTGGCATGCTCCTCCGCCTGAATGGCGGTGCCTCGTGTCAATGCATGGCACCCATATCGCGGCAGCTACCACCTGGCCCCGGCGGTGTGTCACCAGCACCCCCATTCACACAAGTGTGGTAGCCATAGGCATGGAGACATGCCCAAATGGCGGTTGGCATGCTCTGCTGCCTGAATGGTGGTGCCTCATGTCAATGCATGGCACCCATATCGCGGTAGCTGCTGCCTGGCCCCGGCGGTGCATCACCTGCACCGCCATTCACACAATTGCGGTAGCCATAGACATGGATACATGACCAAATGGCGGTTGGCATGCTCCGCCGCCTGAATGGTGGTGCCTCGTGTCACTCCATGGCACCCATATCACTGTAGGTACCGCCTGACCCCGGCGGTGTGTCACCAGCACCCCCATTCACACAAGTGCGGTAGCCATAGGCATGGAGACATGCCAAAGTGCCGGTTGGCATGCTCCGCCACTAAAATGGCGGTGTGTCACCGCCACAAAGCTCGCCCTGGAGCCAATGCAAAGCTCAATTGCAGTGGCATGATGCAAATTTGAAGATCGCGGAGGCGGACATTGACTGCATTTGAAAGATGCACCATCGCGGTAGAGCGCCCCGGGCCCCAGCGTTGTATCACCGCCATGGAGCATGTCCTTACAGCCAATGGGAGTTATGATTGTGGTGACATGATGCAATTTTGAAGATCGCAGTATGCGTGCTCCGCCACCGCGGAGGCGGTCATTGTATGCATTTGAAAGAGGCAGACCTGGACCACCATTTGCTGCAGCTTGGCACCTTTGAAACGATCCCTGGGGGCTATATATGTGGGAGTGAGCCTCACATTGCCACTGCTCCCAGAGCCTGCTGCCTGAGACCCCTCACCTGCTGCTGCCTCCAGGGACTGCTGCCTGAGACCCCTCAACTGCTGCTGCCTCCAGGGACTGCTGCCTGAGACCCCTCACCTGCTGCTGCCTCCAGGGACTGTTGCCGGAGACCCCTCAATGGCTGCTGCCTCCAGGGACTGCTGCCTGAGACCTCTCACCTGCTGCCTCCATGGACTGCTGCCTGGGACCCCTCACCTGCTGGTGCCTCAATGGACTGCTGCCTGAGATCCCTCACCTGCTGCTGCCTCCAGGGACTGCTACCTGGGACCCCTCACCTGCTGCTGCCTCCAGGGACTGCTACCTGAGACCCCACACCACCAACCTCCCCTGTCCCACGTCCACAGTGATGGCAAGGACAGAGAAGATCCGTGCCAGTCCCTTCAAGAGCGAGGAGCTGGAGGTCCTGGTGGACGAGGTGCTCACACAGTACCCAAGGCTACATGGTGCCCCAAATGTCGTGGTAAGTCTTCAACAGTGGTGGGGTAGGGCAGGGGGGCCACACATGTAGTTGGACTGATGCAGTATGTGCCTGGGAGTGTGGGGTAGTGTCATGCACTGCCTGACATGCTGTCTTCAGTGGGAGGGTGTGTGTACCCAATGCCACAGATTTCCCTCCCTGCACATGTATGTATGAGTGACCTGCCATACAGTGTCACAGAAGGGTGTTCATGCTGTAGTCAGAACAGTGATTGCATGGCTAGATGGCTATGTGTGCCCCTGTAGTCCATCTCAGTGTGAGCCCAGCTGGCCTGCACAGTCACCGCCTACAAAGACAAGGACAACTCAAATCAAATCAAATCAAATCAAGCTTTATTCGGATCATTTAAAATGTCCATAAAAGCATTCTATAAAATACAATGAAATCCATTTATAACCAAAAAATATCTAGAAGAACAACATCTTAAAAATAAGCACAGTCATTGTACATATATACCTATAGTAATTCATAGTTAAATTTTTCTAAGTGAACGAGTTCATTCCTTTGTTTTTTTGCTGACATTATATAACAAATTATTGCATTGCAGACTAGTATTCTTTCCAAATTCCGTGAATAATTAAAAGCAGTTTTATAGGAGTACAGGCAATTATCTTTAAAAATTGGACAGAGATACATTTTTCTAATTTCTATATAAAAATTACAAATAAGTAAGCCTGGGCGTTGAACTACGCTCCGTTCGCGGAGCTTGCGAAGTTTTGGTAACTTCGCGCTTCGCGTAGAGCGCGAAGTTGCAGATTGCTACGCAATCTAGCGCGTAGCGTAGTAAATTTGCTTCCTCGCGCGCTCAATATTCATTCTCGCGCGCGCGGTAATGTCTTACCTTGATTCTGCGATCGCCAACTTGCTTTTCTGTCTGTTTGCGAGCGCCACGAGATTTGTACTATGGCTGCCCAAGCCCGCGAGAGTGTGCGCCCCCGAACACGTCATTGGTGCGCGCGAACTGACTTCCGGCGGCTGTTTTGGTAAGATCGCGATCCCGAACATGGAAAAACTGCAATCTGGCAAAGAATATCTCGCGAGCTTCATAAAACCTTCTCTAAAATGTTCATTTTGCTCAGAAAACTCCTCAGATTGTGATCTTGCTGTAGTCTTTGTGTAAGAAAGAGTCCTTTAATTTTTTTAACACTTTTTTTTCAAGAGGAAGGAAGTGCCCCTGACACTGCAACTTCCTGTTCCTGTCCAGCAGGCTCCTCCCACGTGCTTTGTGCATGTGTTGTTCACTTTCATTTGGATTTGGAGCTGGAAGGATCACTTTTTGTGTCTGTCTGCTGCATCACACCATTTTTTTGGATTTATTTGAGGAATTTTTGATTTGAGATTTAATTGACGACAAGTAAGTTGGAGAATTGGTGTGATTGTTTCATTGGGGCTTGTTTGTACCTACATTTTTCTGGGATTTTTATTGTTTTAAAAAATTATTGTTGTGGTGGGTGGCCTGTACTACTTTCAATATGGGCCTAGTTGTTTTTCTCTGCAATTTCAGCCAGTAGGGTACCCATAGGTCCATGTTTTGTGGTGTCTGTAGAATTTCTACATCATGTAGGGCATGGATGGCATAGGATTGAAATGCTAAACGTGGCTGTGGTGTATTTCACTGTTGGTGTGTGTGTGTGATTTACCTTTGTTGGATGTGTGTGCTTGTGGCCTAGTAGTCTTCCACTAGGCCCAGAGGTAGTCAGCCTCCAAGCTGTGGTGCGTGATTTTGAATGTACAGTTGGTGTTGTCTGGTGATTTTCCTTTACTCCACGGATGGCTTTGGATTTTGTTGCAAAAGGTGTGTTTGGGGTGCAATAGCATTTTTTGGGTGTGTGCTAAACAAATTGGGCTATTTTGGCCTGCATTTAAGGCAAGGGATTCAGCTCGCGAACTTTCGGTAACTCTGCACAGCGCGACAACGCGGACTTACAGTTTTCGTCATTTTTGCGCTCGCAATATGCGTGTTCGCGCACGCGAGGAAGCCTTTTTGTACAGTTCGCGATCCCGAACACGCAGCTTTTGCAATCTGGCAAACAATATCTCGCGAGCAACATAGACCCTTCTCGAAAACGCTTTTTTGTGCATTTCTGCACAAAAAACTCCTCAGGCTGTCATTGAGCTGTAGGTTTGGAGCAGGGAGAAGCTGTTATTTGTCTGGAAACCATTTTTATGAGAGGGATTAAGTTCCACAGACACTCCAACTTCCTCTTCCTGTCCTTTCCAATCACTTTCTTGTGTGTTATTGTGGTGGGGGGGCTGGGCATGTGTGTGGCGGCCATTTTGGGAAGGCATGCATTGTGCCTTTGCCATAGGCGTCCATTGACTGTCTCCCATTTCTTGTGGTTGTTGTGGGTGTGTGGCGGCCATTTTGTGAAGCCATCCAAGCAGTGTGCTTGCTTTTGCCATCCGGTTCCAAGCTTGTGGCCTAGTAGTCTTCCACTAGGCCCAGAGGTAGTCAGCCTCCAAGCTGTGGTGCGTGATTTTACATGTACAGTTGGTGTTGTCTGGTGATTTTCCTTTACTCCATGGATGGCTTTGGATTTTGTTGCAAAAGGTGTGTTTGGGGTGCAATAGCATTTTTTGGGTGTGTGCTAAACAAATTGGGCTATTTTGGCCTGCATGTAAGGCAAGGGATTCAGCTCGCGAACGGCCATTTTAGGAAGGCATGCATTGTGCCTTTGCCATAGGCGTCCATTGACTGTCTCCCATTTCTTGTGGTTGTTGTGGGTGTGTGGCGGCCATTTTGTGAAGCCATCCAAGCAGTGTGCTTGCTTTTGCCATCCGGTTCCAAGCTTGTGGCCTAGTAGTCTTCCACTAGGCCCAGAGGTAGTCAGCCTCCAAGCTGTGGTGCGTGATTTTACATGTACAGTTGGTGTTGTCTGGTGATTTTCCTTTGCTCCATGGATGGCTTTGGATTTTGTTGCAAAAGGTGTGTTTGGGGTGCAATAGCATTTTTTGGGTGTGTGCTAAACAAATTGGGCTATTTTGGCCTGCATGTAAGGCAAGGGATTCAGCTCGCGAACTTTCGGTAACTCTGCACAGCGCGACAACGCGGACTTACAGTTTTCGTCATTTTTGCGCTCGCAATATGCGTGTTCTCGCACGCGAGAAAGCCTTTTTGTACAGTTCGCGATCCCGAACATGCAGCTTTTGCAATCTGGCAAACAATATCTCGCGAGCAACATAGACCCTTCTCGAAAACGCTTTTTTGTGCATTTCTGCACAAAAAACTCCTCAGGCTGTCATTGAGCTGTAGGTTTGGAGCAGGGAGAAGCTGTTATTTGTCTGGAAAACATTTTTATGAGAGGGATTAAGTTCCACAGACACTACAACTTCCTCTTCCTGTCCTTTCCAATCACTTTTTGTGTGTTATTGTGGTGGGGGGGCTGAGCATGTGTGTGGCGGCCATTTTAGGAAGGCATGCATTGTGCCTTTGCCATAGGCGTCCATTGACTGTCTCCCATTTCTTGTGGTTGTTGTGGGTGTGTGGCGGCCATTTTGTGAAGCCATCCAAGCAGTGTGCTTGCTTTTGCCATCCGGTTCCAAGCTTGTGGCCTAGTAGTCTTCCACTAGGCCCAGAGGTAGTCAGCCTCCAAGCTGTGGTGCGTGATTTTACATGTACAGTTGGTGTTGTCTGGTGATTTTCCTTTACTCCATGGATGGCTTTGGATTTTGTTGCAAAAGGTGTGTTTGGGGTGCAATAGCATTTTTTGGGTGTGTGCTAAACAAATTGGGCTATTTTGGCCTGCATGTAAGGCAAGGGATTCAGCTCGCGAACTTTCGGTAACTCTGCACAGCGTGACAACGCGGACTTACAGTTTTCGTCATTTTTGCGCTCGCAATATGCGTGTTCGCGCACGCGAGAAAGCCTTTTTGTACAGTTCGCGATCCCGAACACGCAGCTTTTGCAATCTGGCAAACAATATCTCGCGAGCAACATAGACCCTTCTCGAAAACGCTTTTTTGTGCATTTCTGCACAAAAAACTCCTCAGGCTGTCATTGAGCTGTAGGTTTGGAGCAGGGAGAAGCTGTTATTTGTCTGGAAAACATTTTTATGAGAGGGATTAAGTTCCACAGACACTACAACTTCCTCTTCCTGTCCTTTCCAATCACTTTTTGTGTGTTATTGTGGTGGGGGGGCTGGGCATGTGTGTGGCGGCCATTTTAGGAAGGCATGCATTGTGCCTTTGCCATAGGCGTCCAAACTTGTGGCCTAGTCGTACAGTAGGCCCAGGGGTACAACTCAGCAATCATCACGGCGGTTTTTTTTCCCTTGCTATTCTTCTTCCTAAGTGTACACTACACAGTACAAATACAAAAGGATCCCTGGCCTTGTCAGTCTCTTAATGGCTGGCTATACTGTTGATGTTGTTCACTGACTGCATGAAATTTAATAATTGTGATGACAACCCACGAGACACTAATAAATTATATATTATATTATGGATCTTTTGACTGATGTTCTTCTGGCTTTTTGCTTTTAGGTGCACAAAAGACAGAGGTGTGTCATCATCATCCACTGTTGTGGTGCCAGACCGACGTCCTGCTGCTGTAGTGTACACAACGTGACGTGTCAGTGACCTGACCAGGCATCTCTGCAACTTGTGCAACTGAGTGCTGTTTTGACATCTGTTGAAGATGCCCCCAAAGAAAGCAGGTAGCAGGTCCTCCGGTACCAAGAAAGTTGCCATGGAGAAGAAGGAACAGAAGAAGAAGGAAGTGTCACTTAAGTCTGGTGTGCCTCCCAAAACCTTTTTTGGTTCACCAAAAATGAGGCCTGCAGCAGCGGTGTCGGGGGGGCAAGCTGGGGGCAGCACCTCCACATCAGTGGGCCCAACCCACCAACCCATGCCCAAGCAGATGAGTGTGGAAGAGGTAGCCAGCCTTATGGTAGAAAGCAGTGATGCTGAGCCTGAACTAAACTTATCGCTATCTCAAAGTAGTACACAATCCACGCAGGAGGGAACATCATCAACACAGCAGATAAGTGGTCAACAGCCGCAGCTACCGCCCGCAATAGTAGCTGTTCCTCCTGAAGTAGGGGCAGTTCAGGAAATTGAGCCTCATGCAGAGGAAGAAGAGGAAGCCACTCCTTTAGAAGTTGCATTGGCTTTTAAATCCCCAGCAAGGAAAAGGAGGGTTAGTACATCAAGTTCTTCACCAAGCCCCCCTTCTGATGATCTAGATGTCACTTGGAAGCCACAAAGTGAGTCTGAGAGGGAAACACATCACAAGAGCAGGCATGGCAAAAGGAAGGTTCCAGAAAGCCTTACACTTATGGATGTTGATGTAGAAGAGCAGGTTGATGATGATGATGAGCCAGTCATCACAAACATCACTCCCGGGCCTGAGGAGATGGAGAGCAACATTTTTACATTATCCAAAATGGATGCGAGGGATGTAGCACGCATACCTCCAACACAGGTAACACCAACACGACCTCCAGCTTCCATATTTACATTAGCAAAGGGCCGGCAGCGTCCTACATCCAGCACAACAAGCACCACCTCAGCAGAAGTAGGTAGTGGTCCTGCACAGAGTCAAATTCAACACACACCCTCCAGTTCATCCGGCATTGGAAGTGGGAGTGGCACCTCCAGCAGGAGACAAAAGTTAAGCTCCCCAGTGTGGGACTACTTTACGGTTAGCCCAAAGGAGGAGAACATTGCTGTATGCTCCGTTTGTCATTCCTCTGTTAGCCGTGGAAAGCTTGGTACAAACTATGGTACCGGAGGCCAAATGACCCATCTGAAAAAACACCACGCAATCCAGTGGGAGGAGCACCTTAGGCTCATCAAAACTGGAACCATTGCTGTTGGGCATAAACGAGTAGAAAGTCCGCTCACGGTGGAACAGGAAGAAGAGGGAGACATTCTCTGTGCTAGTGGTAGACAAAGTAGCCCTGTCCCCAGCACTGCAGTGGTAACGCCCACATCCTCAGCCACATCTCATTGGCACAAGAGTAAGAGCCAGCCTGAGACACCAAGGAGTACAGCTGGGCCAAAAAGTGCGAAGTCGACCACAGGAAGGAATACCATGCAGCCTACCATTCTTAGCATGTTTAGTAGGCCGGAGGGGCAGTACGAACGCAATCACCCAATAGCACGTTTGTACAATGCTAAGCTGGCAAAAATGTTAGCACTGGACCTTCTCCCTTTTTCTTTTGTTGAAGGGGTGGGTTTTCTTGAGTTTGTGACCACCATCTGCCCAAAATGGAAAGTTCCCAGCCGCTACTATTTTGCAAGAGTTGCTGTTCCAGCACTACATCACGACGTGCTGGAATTGCTTGGAAAAGCCTTAAAACAGAGTGCTGTTCAGAGTATACACCTGACAACAGACATGTGGACCAGTTGCCAAGCCACTGATTACATGTGCATCACTGCACACTGGGTCTCTTTTTCGGGTGTTAAAGATAAGATATCTGACGGCGTTGTTGACACCGCTGAGATTTTTAAAGACACTCGCAAACATGCAACTGTAGCCATGATTGCAATGGAGAAATCTCATACTGCTGCTAACATTTTGGATGAGTTTAACAGCAAGGTGTCGGAGTGGCTGCGACCAAGAGGTCTTACCATTGGTTTTGTTGCCACGGACAATGGCAGTAATGTAGTTCGGGCCATGAAAGATGGTGGGTATTTCAGGGTGCCATGTTTGGCACACTGCATTAACATTGTTGTGCAAGACTTTCTGAAAAATGAAAGCAAAGTCAGCAGCTTACTGACCACCTGCAGAAGAATATGCACACATTTCAACCATTCTTTTAAAGCCCGGAAGGAGCTGAGGGTGATTCAACGTGAGCATAAAATGCCAGTCAAAGCACTCATCCAAGAGGTGCCAACACGTTGGAACTCAACGTATTACATGCTTGAGCGTCTGTTTGAGCAGTATATACCACTTAATGCTTATGTCATGAAAAGGTCAGGGGATCCTACAGTGAAAGGCATGAGAGTTGAGATGACCCAATGGGACCTTGTCAAAAGCCTGACAGAGATGCTACTTCCTTTTGAGGTCTTCACCCGTGAAGTGAGCCGGGAGGACTGTACTATGGGCCAAGCTATCCCATTGTTGTACATGCTAGAGCAACAGCTGAAGGATGTGGCAGAAATGTACGCAGATGTGGATGACAAAGTAGAAGCACATTCTTTGGCAGACACCTTATCCGCTCGCTTATCTCACAATACAAGGCTTCAAAATAACATTCTTTCAGATCCACATTACATTACTGCCTCAATTTTGGATCCACGTTACAAATTATTGCTGCGCAGTAATGAAGTCATTCCTTTTTCAGAATTGGATGTTGCCCAGTACAAAACTTGGATAGCTAAGGAAGCCACTGAGTTTGAAAACGAAAGGATCTTCATTAAAGGCCCGCCCCTCCAGGTCAGAAAAAGTACTGCAGGGCACCCAGAACGAAGTTCTACTTCAGAAGCCAAGAGCAGTGCGTTTGCCTCCCAGCAGTCAACACTGCCAGCAGCAATAACATCAACAGCACCAACAGGATCATCAGGCACATTTCCAAAAACGGCAGGGGATTGGTTTCTACGGAAAGGGTATTGCACATCAATGACTGATGCAAAGGCAAAAGAGGCCCAGGAAATCGGAGCACCCCTGAACATTGAGCGGATGGTTCAGGCCTATCTAGATGACACAACAGAGGTCTACATGGAGCAAAGCCCATTGGTGTATTGGTATGGGAAAAGAAGCCAATGGCCAGTGCTCAGCAGGCTGGCGATAAAGTATGTGGCTTGCCCTGTTGCAAGTGTCTCTTCAGAGCGTGTTTTCAGTGCTGCTGGTGCCATTGTTACTGTCAAAAGGACCAGTCTCTCGCCCAAAAGTGTTGAGAGGTTAACCATGATCAAAATGAATCAACACTTTATACCACCAGAGTACAAAATACGTGAATCACAGGAGGAAGAGGAGAGTGACTTTGATGACATAAGTAGTGGATTGTTAGACGTACTGCTGTCCGAACCACCAGAGTTTGAGGACGAGCTCCTCTTCCCTGACAACTAGGCTTTCAAATTGTTCTCCCTTCCTTTATTTGTGTGTGACTGTGTGTATCTGTTTTTCTGGTTCAAAATCTACATTCACAACAATGCCATCAACAGTCTCCTTTTTTTATTTCCCTATTGGAGTTGCACGTCTGTGCATAACTGTCCACTCCACTCCTCAGGGTCCTGCTCCATGTTCCGTACTCTCCCTAAGTACATTTCAAGCAAGTCAGACATTGGATGGAGATGGAGAATAGTACAATACATGTTGCCTCTAACAGTCCCTCCATAAGAAGTGAAACGTGACTCCACCTATATTCCATTTTGTTTCCAATCCGAAAGAAACTCATCACTGACTGGCAGAAGGCTAGGCAGGCATCAGATCAGACAGCCAAAGAGAACACAAAGACAGGTAATGAGTGATTATTGTGAATGATGGTGGCATGCATTGCATTGGATGCTGGCTCACTACGAAGAATTGTTGCATGCCATGAAGTAGAACTATACTAGTTTACCGACAAAGTACAAGTGACTCAGGTGTGGTGACAGTTAATGTTTCCTTGCTGTTTAATAATGACCACATTGTACTCCTACCACTGCAGGTGCCGGCCAATATCCGTTGCAATTTGGTAATATGGAATATATTATAAACTTAATCAGTCACTACAGACTGAGTTGGTGTTGGAGAATACGTACCACACGGTCACCATCATTGAGGATGCTGAGCATACTATCTTTGCACACAGTCAGTTGGATTGGAGAAAATGTATGGAATAACGGCGTTTGATGGGCTGACATAAAAGGTAAAAAGTTTGAACAAGAACCACAGCAGACCTAGGCTAGATGTCCTTGTAGTGGTGTGGACTGGAGTAGAGTGTAGTGGTATGACGGACAGTGGCGCATTGATTTAGTCACTTCATTGGGAAAATTCTAGGTTGCTGCAGTGCATTTGACATTTCTCTGGCTCGGTCAAAATGTAAGTAAGGGGTAGGGTGCCTGGCCTGTGCCGCGGTTCTCCTGTCCTGTGGCTGTGCTGGCTCCTGAATCCTGTCCCGTTGTTGTTGTACCTTAATGCTTGCTGTAGAGTAGACACACTATGTAGCCTATCCAAGCTGCCTCAGTCTGAAAGTGTTCTCTCCAGAGTGTTGTCTTGCACTCCACTGTAATTGAGTTTATTGTTGTAAAGGCTGTAATTTTTCAATACCCCGTTTGTTTTTCCATCTACACTTACAGGCCGGCCTTTACCCTGTGCTACAGTGGGAGAAACGACTCACACGTACCTTACCAATACGCATCAGGCTTTTGATGGGCTGACATAAAAGGTAAAAAGTTTGAACAAGAACCACAGCAGACCTAGGCTAGATGTCCTTGTAGTGGTGTGGACTGGAGTAGAGTGTAGTGGTATGACGGACAGTGGCGCATTGATTTAGTCACTTCATTGGGAAAATTCTAGGTTGCTGCAGTGCATTTGACATTTCTCTGGCTCGGTCAAAATGTAAGTAAGGGGTAGGGTGCCTGGCCTGTGCCGCGGTTCTCCTGTCCTGTGGCTGTGCTGGCTCCTGAATCCTGTCCCGTTGTTGTTGTACCTTAATGCTTGCTGTAGAGTAGACACACTATGTAGCCTATCCAAGCTGCCTCAGTCTGAAAGTGTTCTCTCCAGAGTGTTGTCTTGCACTCCACTGTAATTGAGTTTATTGTTGTAAAGGCTGTAATTTTTCAATACCCCGTTTGTTTTTCCATCTACACTTACAGGCCGGCCTTTACCCTGTGCTACAGTGGGAGAAACGACTCACACGTACCTTACCAATACGCATCAGGCTTTTGATGGGCTGACATAAAAGGTAAAAAGTTTGAACAAGAACCACAGCAGACCTAGGCTAGATGTCCTTGTAGTGGTGTGGACTGGAGTAGAGTGTAGTGGTATGACGGACAGTGGCGCATTGATTTAGTCACTTCATTGGGAAAATTCTAGGTTGCTGCAGTGCATTTGACATTTCTCTGGCTCGGTCAAAATGTAAGTAAGGGGTAGGGTGCCTGGCCTGTGCCGCGGTTCTCCTGTCCTGTGGCTGTGCTGGCTCCTGAATCCTGTCCCGTTGTTGTTGTACCTTAATGCTTGCTGTAGAGTAGACACACTATGTAGCCTATCCAAGCTGCCTCAGTCTGAAAGTGTTCTCTCCAGAGTGTTGTCTTGCACTCCACTGTAATTGAGTGTATTGTTGTAAAGGCTGTAATTTTTCAATACCCCGTTTGTTTTTCCATCTACACTTACAGGCTGGCCGGCCCTTTACCCTGTGCTACAGTGGGAGAAACGACTCACACGTACCTTACCAATACGCATCAGGCAGGCAGTGATACCCAAGATTGATGTGCGGAGTGTCCATGGAAGGGAGGACCAAGAAGAATGACGAGAATGATGCAACTCCTCATTTGGACCAGGATAATACAGTAACTTTAGTATCATCATTCGTCTTTACATTTATTTGCTTGCTTTTTTCTCTTTAATCATTACGACTGTGTGTTGTGGTTTGTTTGTTAATTGATCCAACTTTTTTTTAGTTTCCTTAGCTAGCTTGAAAAATGAAAGTAAGCCCGGTAGAGCAGGCAATTGGGTTCGGTCTGAGCTCTGAGGGCGTCAGACAGGCAAGGCAAATTTCAATTTCGTCCCTGACTGTACTGTCTCATTGGGTCATAGTAGTTATAGTACAACTCATTATCTCATTAACCATCAAGTTATCCTCCTCAGCATGCATGCATTTGCTTTCTCTCACTTCATACTTTGATTTCTTTGATAATGGATCATGGTCGTCTTACAAGATTGTGTTTTACTTTTGTTGTGTCCATGCATATTGTCTGTTTTTCTTTCTCAAACCTTTCCCAAAACCCCACTTCCCATCCAATCATCAATCCCTAACCCTCTTCCCCCGGGCTGTGTGATTTATATTGAGGTGTGATGTGATGACTATGTACACCAATTGATCACACGCTTGCTGGGGCAGATGTGGTGAAAGCAACAGTAATTCAATTTCAACTAAGGCAGGGCAAGGATCTTCTTCTGCTTGACCACCCATGCTGTAGTTTACTTTGTGTTCTGTTCCACTCCTCCTCCCTGAGTCTCAGTCAAGTGACTTTCTCTTTCTTTTTTCAAACGCTATTGCCAGTGTCTACTACTACCACCACTATAATGGCATCTACTCCGTCAATTTGAGAAACCAACCATGCAGCCATCAGTGTGCCGAACTTCATCATCAATCACAGGTAAGAGTTTGGTGGGAGGTATGGACTAGGAGGAGAGACTGACAGTACTATGACAATTAAAAATAACTCAGTGAGGGGTACTGCATCTATCGGTTTGTGTGTTACAAAATCGGCAGATCTTTTAAATCAAACACTGGCTGTGGGCATGCAGCAGCACGGAAACAAAGTAAACAACCATGTAACTTACATTGAATTCGGAAAACTGTAACCCACCACAAAAAACATTAACATCATATAAATAAATAGTAAGTATATTTTTAATATCCCCTAACAAAAATAAACTATCCCGCTCTGACCTAACCCACCCCCCTCCCTAACCCCAACGAAACGAAAGTCCAAAGTCCCAATGTCCGTTGAAATCCCCAACGCCCACAAACCCACCCACCAACAAAAGGAATTAAAAAAGGGGCAAACGACGAGGTCCTCTACTGTCGGCGGGCCTTAAGGTGTTTATCCACCAGGATCTTGACCCGCTCCTCCATGTTCTCCTCCCAGCGGGCCATCCGGCGGAGCAGCTGGCGGCGAAATGCCCTAAAGTTGCTTCCAGGGTGGGGGGCAGCAGTGCTGGAAATCGAGGCGCGGCGGCGGGCAAATGCCGGACCACGGCGCCGTGAAAGTGGAGGCCGGGCCTGACTGGGGCCCGGGGCATTGGAGGAGGCTGCAGCTTCAGCCGCCTCCTCCTCCTCCTCCTCCTGAGCCACCAGCCGGCGATAATGCTCGCAGATGGCCTCCAGTTTCCGGCGCCGGGCCCTAGCGGCCAACTCCTTCCTTGATGGTTTTTGGGAAGGAGTATCATCTATATCAAAAAAGAAAAAGAACATGTTGGAGCCAATACTCTTAGCAAAACAGGAACACTAATCATTCAACACATAGTGTCACAGTATCACTAGCAAGCACAGTTCATAACATTTGGGATTTGGTGCTGGGGTAAGTATCTCTAATCCTACTTCCTTGGACTCTAACATTTGTGACCATTTCAGACATTATTTATAAATATAATCGTACTATGTATGTACTGCGGTACACCAGTCGTGCTGTTCTTATCTGTAGTTTAGCCCAATTACATAACCTTGTTGTAGGCGGCATGCCAGGTCCATCAGCTAAGCTTGCACCCAAGAGAAACAGATATGAGCCACATGATGATGCAGACTCACGTTACTTTTATTTACTACTACTGTCTGCAGGTGGGGAAGCTCATCTTTTTGTCTGACGCCTTACGGCCGTTGGCACTGGTCATACTCTGTTACATGAGGGCAAATGGCATGCACAATTTCACTTACACCCTACCATGGGTACTACAAAAAGGCTGATTATTTATTTATCGGATCCAACGATCATTGCTTATATTCATATTATAGATGCTGCTAGTGCTAATACGATATACGACATCAGGTCGGTAGCGGTCGGTGGTGGGAGTGCTGCCGGTCGGTGACGTGGGAAGGTGCAGGGTGGGGATAGTAAACGATGGATTAAGGACATTCATAGGTAATTAAAGAATACATAAAAAAAAAAACATTGCTGCACACAGTAGCACACACTGCATCGCATTCGGCGGTGCAGTGCGCACCTTGAAAATAGTTTAATTTATTTTTATGTTGATTACCTGTATTTGGCCGTAACAGTAATACACAGTTTACTCGCCAGTGCCACCCACCCGTCCCCTCCCCATGTCGCCGCCCGCCAACAATCCCACCACCAACCGCTACTGCAGAGGGTACATTGCTTTCATTGCTTGTGTAACCAATATACATAAACATTAAACAAGAGATAGGCCACCCTTTACAGGCTGGCTGCCCCAATCGAAAATACATTAATAATAATAGGTAGGGAGTGGTCCCCAGAGTGGGAGGAAGGGGTTTCCGCTTGATAATATATGACGTGCTTGCAAACTACTGCAAGTGTACTGTATGCTCATAATACTACCTTGATTCCTCTAGGCTTTGCTACTGTCGCGCAGTTTCTGTTACATTTTCTTCAAGGTAAGAATCTCCAGTGACACTTTCCACCTATACTGTCTCTTGGTGATAGTACATCCAGGCATACATCCATTAAAGTAAACGTCTATCCTTTTGTATATATCTCTTAACAAACCTTAGTTGGTTTCACCAACAAACACCCATGCTTCTGCTCCTTCCTTCCTTGCCTTGGCTTTGAGTTTGAACCAAAAACACCGCTGATTCTTGCTATCTAGTACTATCCACCCATACTGTGTCGCCCACCCAGGCAGGCATTCTTTCACCTTCCACCCATCCTTCAACAACCCATGCATCTGATCTTATTACTATCAGACTCCTATACATGCTTCCAACAACATATCCTTCTCTGCCGGTCAGTCATATTGTTTATCTCGCCCGTCCTTCCACCCTTAGTGCTTTCCCTCTATGTTCAACACATCCATGAAGGTCATCTGATCTGAGTTTGTCTTCTCCATAAAACATTCACAGCTGATTTTGGAATCAAATAGAAGAGGCCATTGGTTACTCTACTCACGCTGGTAATGCTACGTAAAGGGTGTCTTCTTCAACCGTTGTATAATGTCGCACAGTACAGTGAAATAGTGAACACAGTTCCATCTAGCTGTAATGTCAAGAAGTAATGAATATAACTCACCGCCGCCGGCCACTGCTGCTGGATCCCCCCTGGGCCCTGTGTCTCCTGCAGGTGCCGCCAGTTCGCCTGCCCCCTCCGGAATGGCCGCATCGCTGGCCCCGACGGCACTGGTGGATGGTAGTGTGCCTAGAAAAAAGCATCAAATTTTTTAGATGCCTGTAAACCTCCCCCTATTTTAAGTGTTCACTTGGAACATTGAACAAAAAGTTAATGCGATGCAACATACATCAGCACTAGACAGTAAGTACAGTCAGTAGACAGACACTAGTAGGATATGGTTCCACTTCCGAGGGTCATCTAGTCCTACTCTACTCTTTTGAAAGTTAGCCTGAGCCATGAGTAACCCTTTTAGATTCATCATGTCGACTACTACTCTTTTGGTGCATATTATACCTGCCAGCGTATTGATGTGCAGTAGATGCCTTTAAGGCCGCTTGACTGTTGCGTACAAGTGAAGAGGTCGAAAAAAAACCAACATATTGACTTTGTTTAGTTTATATTGCTTAGCCATCACACATACATGTTACACTTTTTGGCATGACTGCAAAATGCTAGCATCATTCACCAGTATACTATCTAACGGCTAACTCGCAGTGTTTTTCTCATATATCATAGGCGAAAGATTCCCTTCTACAAACCAGAGATTTACAGAGCATAATGGATGCAAGATGATGTAACCAGTATTTCTACGTTCTACGGTGAGGGATCTTCCACAATTATAAAGATCTTGGCTCTTGTTCTTGTTGTCAATCATGCACTTGTAAATGTTTACTGTTTTAATGTTAGGCTTTTTGCTGGCTTATTGACTATGGCTGTCGTAAATTAAATTTCATATTAACGATGTACAGAGTTTGATACTTGTTTCAAATAAACCTTTTGAACTTACACATAGACTCTGTGGTATTTGGTGTGGTGGAGTGGACTTACACAAGTGTGTGAGCAAAATGGTGTTTGTTATTATGTTCTGGATTGTCTCTGTCTCCGTCATCATCAACATTGTGTATCGTCTTCGTGGGGGGGTCGGGAGTGGGACCCTAATGTGAGACACTATAGCTAGTCTGTTAGGGGATCCTGGGTTTTTCTGACTGAGGTGTGATCAGTAAGATCCAACCTCCCATCACCACCATCCTATTTTGTTGTGCATAGTTCTGTATGTGGCTCTGCAGAATCATAGACAATAGTAGTATCATGTACTATCCGATCAAAAATACTAGTCAAATATCTGGTTGGGAATTTTGTTTGTGGTAATTGTCAAAGCCTCAACATTGAGAAGACTTGAAGAGGACAACCAAAGGACAGGACCCAGTGGCTAGAGCTATTGGTCAATCAGAGTTTAATTGTTGCAAAGAAAACCGTCTATTAAAGAGTGGGCAACTGTGCAAGCTTCGCTACACACAGAGTAATAATAGTAATAGTAGTAGTAGTAGTATTAGTAGCACAGAGAGTCATAGCAGAGGGAGTTAGAAGCAACTTCGAGGCAGGGATAAACAGAATTAGTAAACAGATAGTCAAGGTCAAAGAAGTAAGCTTTTGTAAAAAAGATTCAGAAAGTGGAACCATAATTTAGAGTTTGGGAAAAAAAAGATGCAGTAACATAACATTTAGGGAAATATAAATGTCAATCTAACCAATGGAGGACTTACTGGGGCCAGCTGCAGGAGCCTCAGTAGAGGAGAGGTCCTGGGGTTCCCCCGCCGACTCCGACCCCGTCTTCTTGCCCCTGGGTGGTGCTGATGATCATGTAAAATATAATACAGAAAGAGACCAACATTAAGGAGTGCTGTGAGAAAAATAATAAATCATTTGGAAAAACAATAAGTCAAAGAACATTTTAGGAAACAACAAGTGCAATAAAATTGCCCTATCTAATCAGATGGATCGACTACTGGCTGCTTCCTAGTGCATTTACGGATCGTCTACTTATTTATGAACAATCCAGTGTTCCTTGATCATTCTGATTCCAAATACTAACAAAGCCTAGTAAGTACCACCTGACCTACACCACCTATTCCAGACGGGCCAATTGTTCACTAAGTCTGCACTTGAATTTTTTTCAGCCATCAAATGCATAGATGATGAGATGGAGGACACATGCATAGTTGCATACATTAGTGCATACATACAACAAATTGTGGGTTGGTTGCATAATGCTGATCTAGTTCTGCTACTGACTGACCATGCTAAGCCTACCACACACTAAACAAAGTACAAAAGGTTCGACGGAGGACTGGGGTAAGCAGCACTCAGTGACAGAGGATGCGTCACGCAGACCGCATAAAACAATTAGTAACTACTACTAACAAACTAAACCTAGTATCCAATATCCATCCACCACTATTTCACAGTAGGACAATGGAAGGACTAGAGTCTCTCTAGCAAATCGCATTACCTAACTTCAGTTCTGTAAAGTAAACTCTTACATAATCAGCATCAGCACAAGCTAGCGCAAACTACGTTGCAAACAAGTAAGAGTACCACCGGGAACCTGGGTCCTTAAATCAAAGAACATTTTGCTTTTTGGAACGTAATACCAGCAACGCTTGGCACGCAGCAGTAATCTTGTTGTTCATCTAATTTAATATACACAATCAGTTACTCACCAAGCCCGATGACCTCGACACCTAGCAGGTCCAACAGGTCCTGCTCCCAGGCCAGGATGTCGGACCACCGGTGAGCTAGCTGGTTGTGGGTGCGCCGGATCCCAGTGCACCGGAACACGGCCCGGCGCACCTTCGCCCACCGACGGTGCCGCTCCTGGGTAGCGTACCCGGAGCCGGGCCTGCCGCCTGCTGCCAAGGTCAAGGGGAGGAGGCGCTGGATGAAAAAAACAAGAGCCGCCACCTCCTCCTCCCCAAACAGTTGCCGGGCCTGCACCCCTGCAGGACGCATTCTGCCGCAAGGCAGGCGGCGCTTCTCTGCGCCTGCAGGTCCCTTGCCCTTGGGACTTGGTGTGCCCTTGGCCATGGTTCTGGGGTGGGTGGGAGGCGGAAAAGAAAAGTCAGAAGGGGAAAAAAGTTAGGGGGAAGAAGATAGAAAGAACTTTATAAAAGTAACAAAAACACAGTAAAAGTAGAAATAAAATGCAAAATATAAACTGAGGCAAACAGAGAGATAGATAATAACTAAAAAAAGTCAGGAAAAAGGCTTAAAAGACAAAGGATTGCTGAGATAAAGGGAGGATACAAAAGTAGGCCCAGAAACATGGCATAGAGTGAAAAACAAGATGGCCGCGCCCATTCGCGACCGCGTGGGTAAGTTCGCGCGATATTTCTCGCGAACATGTACAATTTATCGCGAACAAGTAAAATGCGCTCCCGAACACGTCAATGCACATCGCGAACACGCTATCCGCGACCCGGAACAGGAAATAAGGCATCGCGAGCGGGCGGGACTATAGAAAAACAAGATGGCCGCGCCCATTGGCGACCGCATGGGTAAGATCGCGAGATATATCCCCCGAGCATGCAAACAGTTCCCCGAACATGCTTACCGCGCTCGCGAACAAGAAAAAGCCATCGCGAACAGGTTGCCACAAGCAACTACGCAAGCTCGCGAAGCTTCGCGAAGGTCGCGTAGTGCAATGACATCTTCGCGAAGCTTCGCGAAGCGCGACTACGCGAACTACGCCCAGGGTTACAAATAAGTAAAAAGTGAAGGGTGCTTTGTTTGGATCTACCATCACACGGGCAGTTTGGAAGATTAGCACACCACTTGCCCTTTTTAGGGAAGGCACAAAGATGGTGTAATGTGTTCATCCGTAGTCTGGTTAGGTAGAATCTATGCTGTACATTAGTTATAAAAACGAGGTATGGCTGCAGACCCATGGCATTTGGTCCCTCAAGATAAGTTATAGCAGTTTTCTTAGAACCTGAAACCTCATCTCTTAAGGCTGTCCTAACATTCAGGAGACTCCTTTTCAAATCAACCTTACTAATATGTTGTATGTCTTCAGGTTGATTTCTGTTCAGGGGCAAGTTGCATTCATCTAAGAGACCACTAATATAACTTAACCAAGGTATTTTCTTGCATCGGTCTTGGGACAAACAGTCTAAAATAATATCCCTCGTAAAATGAGTTTCTTCCCTAGTCCAGATACAGGGCCACAAATTTAAAGCGGCCGTGCTAATCAAGTCGTGTATATATGGTGTTCCAGTTTCTCTATGCGCAATAATGGAAGGGGTGGAGGCCGATACGGCTAACAAATGTCTTAAAAAATTATTTTCAAGAATTTGTAATGGCAAGGTATCCGTCTGGCCCCATAGTGCTCCCCCGTAACAACTCCCGGTGATGCACTTTGCTCCGTATAGCTTGAGAATTTCCCAAACAGGTTTTTTACCAATTTTTTGGGAGAATCTAAAAATAGCCTCCACCAATTTAATAAATTTCAACTTGCATAGAGTTATATGTGTATTCCAAGTACCCTTACTGTTAAAAAGAATCCCTAAGTAAGAAAATGTAAACGTTCTCTCTATTAATGTCCCGTTAATATAATGTGATTTTGTTTTAATTTTCCTTTTACCACAGGACATAACCAAAGTCTTACTCAGGTTAATTCTTAAATGTTTTTCCGTCATAAAACTAGTAAAATTGTCCATCAGGGTCTGTAAACCGTTCGCTGTCCTTGAAATTAGGACGGCATCATCAGCGTACAATAATAGAGGTGATGCCCGCTTACTAATCATTGGGACGTCTAACCCCAAATTCTGTAGTAAAATGTCAACACCATTTATATAAAGGGAAAACAGAAAAGGTGCAAGAGTGCAGCCCTGTCTTATTCCACATGTAATATTAAAGTGCTTCGTGCAGTCCCCATGTATTCCGTAGCGTATCTTTGCGGACAGACGAGCATAGATTTGGGATAAGAAACTAATAATATCCTCCGGGGCTCCCATCCCTCCCAATGTCTCCCATAACTTTGAATGATTCGCCAAGTCAAATGCACTTGACAAATCTACAAAGCAAAGGTGCAAGGATCCTTCCCTAGCGAAGGTGTATTTTCCTATTATTAGTCCTAAATTCAGACACTGTTCGACCATCCCAACACCTTGTCTGAAGCCATACTGAGCTACAGATAAGATGTTTTTTTCTTCTACCTATTGCTCTAGCCTGGCCAACAACATTCTGCCCATAACTTTAGAGGTAGAGTCAAGCAAAGATATTGGGCGATAGCAATTGGCACTATTCCTATTCCCCTTTTTAAAAATGGGGAGTATCAGACTCTCTGCTCAAGTGGCAGGTACCACCCCTTCAATTGTTGCATTAAAAAATGTGCACAAAACGGGTACCCAAAAATCCATATTATATTTAAATATATCAATTGGGGCTCCGTCGGGGCCAGCCGCTTTGCCACTAGCGCTATTCTTGAGGGCTGTTCTAATTTCATCTTGACTGATACTCCTTATTTTGGTGTTTTCTAAAATTATGACGGATGTATCCTCTTTATTTAAAAAGCCCTGTTCCGTTTCATAAAAAATTGCTTCAAAGTGGATTAACCAATCCGCTGGGGTCACTATTGTGTCCATTTTTACTGATTGGACATCTTTAAAGAAAGGTTGTTCCAATGTTTTCCAAAAAAGTGCAGAATCTCTAACATCAGCAGCTTTGATCAGCTTCTCCCATGCATTATCCCTAATCTCCGATTTTTTACGGATAAGGGCTTCTTTATATGACTTCCGTAGAATACTGACCTCCTCCCTATTGCGCGGGATGGTTTTTAGTGCAGACTTTTAATCTCTATTTAATCTAGAGCATTGATTATCAAACCATCTTGGGAAATGCAAAACATTTGTCTTAGGATTCTTTCGCAAATTATCAGAAATTGCCGTAGAAATACTTATAAAAGCCTTAACTATATCCAAGCTATTTGAGGAATTATCAAGGCAGGTTATAACATGATCATTAATTTTTAATAGGATCCTATTTGTAAAAGCTTCTGGGTCAACGCTAACCCATTTGATTGAGATCCCATTCTACCCCTGTGCTTTTACATCCATAGCATGGGTACTTACTTCCAGATGTTTTAAAAGGGGAGATCTTAAAGTTATCAGCACGGGATGATGATCACTCAATAAACTTGGGAAGACAGAACATTCAGCTATTAGGGACCTAAGACTTATTGAAGTGATAAAATGATCAATACATGAGGATGATCTTACTCCTTCAAAGGTGTAAATATTACCCCTATCCTCACGTCCGCTCCCTTTTATAACCTTCTCTGTAATTTCTAGGTTATACTTAGACATAACAAGATTAATATTTTCGCCGTAATTGTTATGTGGAAAATGTGCAGAAACACTGCCTGATTCCTCTTCATAGCCACATTGAATCCCCGCTATAAGATTACATTGTTCTATGTTAAAGTCTCCCGCCCAAATTAGGGAACAATCCGGACCTACAATCTTCATGAAGTCCGTCAGCTCCTTGTCAAAATATATGATGACCTCATGTTTTGAAGCATTACAAATATTATTATAAAAATGAATCACTATAATATCCTGTAATCCATCTGCTGTAAAAAATAGAAACTGGAAAGTTGGTGCCTTTGTGTAAGATTTTTTTAAAGTCAGCCTAGAAGAGAATGATATAAGTGCTGCTAAACCTCCACTAGCCCTACCTGCCTTTGAGGGGATAGCATTTGGTGAAATTGTCTTGAACCCGTTTATGAAGAAATTATCTGTGAGCCAAGTCTCTTGTTATAAAACCACATCACAGAGTTGGATGCTTGTAAGCCAATTTACATCCTGCAGTTTATGCCTAACCCCAGCAACATTCCATGTCATTATATGAAGGCATTTGTACTGAGGATAGCTAGAAGGATCCGTCTCACTTCCGTGGCAGATCCTTTCTTGCATCTGACAGTGCTAGCCTCCCTGGCTTTAGTTAACTGACTCATACTCCTCCCTGCATAGATTAATGTATCTAGCTCGGTAGGCAAGTTAATCTCAGGAGAAGAGTGAGACCAAAACGATGATATTCTCCAACAGTGGGGGACTTAAAGGTTGTAGTCAATCACAACCATCTAAACCGGACAATGGGGCAAATCTGTTAACTAAATTTAGATATGGTGGTCTCTGAGTAGAACCCTGCGGTGCTCTCCGGTAATTTAAAACGTGGGGTGTTTACCACCCTTTCCAAATAGAATGGGGCCTATAAGAGAACCCTAATGGCAAAAGAGAGATTTTACTGGAATGATCCTCTAAATTAGTACTCGCTATACGATCCAGCAGGAATCTCACAACCTGCTCATTATTAAAGTTGGCAACTATGCAGTCCCCTCTCACATCCTTCCTAGAATGTCCTATCCAAGCAGAACGTCTAGCCATGATCATCTGATTACAGATGTTCTGATCCCAAACCCCGACATCCTTCAATTTAGTTGTAAGCCAGTACATAGTTTTGGCCATCAGCTGATCGGTAGTTTCTACCTGTCCTTCCTGTAAAACCGGGACATTCCGCAGGATCACTACCAACGGGGCAGCAGCTGGAGGAAGATGCAAGACCTGAGAGCCCTCCAAGGCTAGACTATGATCCACACCCTTAAACGTCTGTTGCGATTTTCAGTGCTGAGGCCCCGGTATCGAACTTGGTGCTTCGCCACCCACAGTCCCAACACATGGACCACTTTCCCCCCCTCCCTGGCTACAAAAGATAGCCTGAGTGTGACCACTGGGATTAAACCCTTGCTCAGCCCTTTTAAAACCCACATGCACTAAACCAACGTCATGATTACCCGCAACATCCACATTCCTCTCAGGTGCCAACGATGTTGATGATATTTGCCTCACTATGAGGGATTTAGGAGGAATGGAGTTTCCAAGTACCACGTTGCTCTGCTCATTAGATGTACTAACCATTAACCTATTTCTGGAGGCTAAAAGACCCTCTAGGTTGGAAAAATTATTCATAACCTTCAGTTCAAAATCGGTTAGTCTTTCCTCAATTTTAGACAGCCTATGCATTAATGGAGACAGAGATGATGCAATTAAATTACCCAATTTGAACCACATAACATCATTAACTTTGTCAGAGGAATCGCCCAGAAAATCTAAAGTCGAGTCCCGTGGCAAACTTGGCTGTGAAGGCACCATTGTTAAAGATGGCGATGCTACAGTTTCTCCATTTTCATTCATTTTTTTACTTTTTGCCGGTTTCTGTCTCTGTGGGCCCCCTCCCCGCTTCCTCTTTTGTGAAGAATCTGGTGGTATGGCAGAGGAGTTAGTTTTACCATGAGGTCCAGATCTTGTGGCAATACGTGGGGGTGGACTACTTCGGATATTTACAGTAACCGTCTCAACTAGTTCAACCAGTTCAACAGATGGCATAATATTATGTGTTCCCTGTTTTTCCGATGGTTCACTTTGAGACAATCCAGGGTCACTTTCTATGACGGGGGAATTCGGAACTGCGATCGGGGGTACGAGCACAAGCCAGGGTGCCAGAGACGATCGTTTAGCTGTTTGTAGATCAAGAGAGACACAACGCTCTGTCAGTGCTATCTCATGAGCAAGGACAGTACTGGCTCTAATTAAAAACTGATCCAAAGTCCCCGCCACAGTGCCAGAGGGCTGTACAGATCTTCCCTTGCCCTCACGCAAATTCATCCTCTCTAAATTCATTTAATGATGGGAGGTCAAAAGGAAACAACTTGATAAATTCCGCCTTCCCCAATAATAACACTTTTCCCGAGACCAACCCAAGACCAACCGTGTGTCAAATTGGTCTGACCGGCTTAGACTCATCCGGTCTAAGCCTGGCTTAGACTCATCCGGTCTAAGCCTGTTCGAGCCTCATCCGGTCTTGAACAGGCTCAAACGGGTGGCCCGGGCTCACGCGTCACGGGACCTGCAAGCACCTTAATGCGCCTCTGGGCGCGAAAGAATGGCAGCGGCACCTCCTGGCGCGGTAATCAGGCAAAGCAATGTGGGCTCTGAAGTCCTGTAAAGCGGTTCCCGCAAAGCGGGGGCAGCTTTATGAGCCTCCGGGCGCGAAAGAATGGCAGCGGCGCCTCCTGGTGCGGTAATCAGGCAAAGCAGTGTGGGCTTTGAAGTCGTCTTTGGCTTCCAGCAGCTCCGCGCATTTCTCGTTCTTGTTTCTATGGATTTCCGGGTGGCTATAGGGTGCCCCAAATGTCGTGGTAAGTCTTCAACAGTGGTGGGATAGGACAGGGGGCCACACATGTAGAGGACTGATGCAGTATGTGCCTGGGAGTGTGGGGTAGTGTCATGCACTGCATGACATGCTGTCTCCAGTGGGAGGGTGTGTATACCCAATGCCACAGATTTCCCTCCCTGCACATGTATGTATGAGTGGCCTGTGTTGTGTTGTCAGCCCTACAGTGTCACAGAAGGTTGTTCATGCTGTAGTCAGGACAGTGATTGCATGGCTGGATGTCTGTGTGTGCCCCTGTAGTTAGGGGTGGGCGGAATTCGCGTAATCGCGTTACGCAAATCTCCGCGAAACGGTAAAAAATCTCCGCGAACACGCAGAAATTCCGCGAACACGCGGAATTGCTTGTTCGCCATACTTTTTTCCTGTTCGCGATCGCTGTTTGCGTGCTCGGGGTGAAATATCTCGCGAACACGCATATTGAGAACGCGAACAAGCAAAAAATTTCGCGAAGTCGCGGAACGCAGATTTTTGGGCAATTTCGCGTTCTCCGCGGAACGCGAAATTGCCCAAATTCCGCAAATTCCGCGAACGGAACGGAATTTACCGCCCAGGCCTACCTGTAGTCCATCTCAGTGTGAGCCCAGCTGGCCTGCACAGTCCCTGCCTACAAAGACAAGGACAACTCACTTAACTTACAGAGGATGACATCAGTCTTTTCACATAGCACTCCAGCTATGGTCCATCTCAGCACTGTGGTTTGCACACAACTGCCCTTGTGAATGGCATTTTGTATTTGTGAGATCATGTCCCTCCATGTGACCACCATGATACATTCAAATATTCACAGGACAGGGACATTGATGGATGCGCAGTCTTGGACACAGTGGGTCCACCCCCAAACACAGGTTGACATGTGATGTATGTGTTGCTCAAGCCAACAATGGACTGGAGATGTGGGCAGGCTATATAGGTGTTTCAGTGCTGGCATCCTGCATGTGTGTGAGATGTGCAGAGACTGTGTTCCCCCTCACACCTGTATGCTTTAACATTAGCTTTTCCCATGTAGGGGTCCCATGTGGACTGTACTATAGTCTCTGATTGACCTATCGTTGGATATGTTATGATTTTGTATCTTGCTGCTATACTGATAGATGTTGGTACATGACACTGTGTCCCTGATAATTTTTCACTCTTGTCTACCATGCCTGCAGCTCCAGGTACACCAGCGTAAGGCCATGTGGAGGGCCATTGCAGCGAAGGTGCGAGCCCTGGGGTCTCAAATCGACGGCACACCCACTGCCAAAAGAGATGGGATGACATCAGCTGGCAGGCAAAGAATGTGGCGGAGATGACCTTGGGGCTGCTTCCTCGCACTGGGCGTATGGCACGGCACAGTATGACACCACTAATGGGGCGCATCCTGGCGGTGACACAGCCTGAGCGGGATGCACGTTTGAAGGAGCATCAGCAGCAAGCCAGGGATGAGCATTTGGGGAGTCTTACTTTGGCTGGGAGTGGCTGCATGTATACAGAGCATGTGCCAGTGCTGGCCTCTGTGATGTTGGTAGTGTGATGCTGTGGCATGTAAGTGGCTGCTGGCCTGGGTGCCTGTGGCATGCATTTGCCCTACCTGTACTTACAAAGGTGATTTGGATGCTGTGCCTTCACATTACATTCTGAGTTGTGCTCTTCAGGTTTCTTCTGCATTGGTGTAGTCTTGGGAATCCCATGGGAGAGAACAGCAGTGTGCCCAATCTGACTGTGCGTACATCAATGCGTCCATTGCATGCACCCATATTGGGGAGGCCTACACATCTTACAGCAATGTGCAGCATAATATTGTCCCCAAGGTACGACATGGTGGGTGGCATGGGCTAATGTCCATCGTGGACTGTCATGTTGTAGTATGGTTCTGTGTTGTCCCCTCCTGCTCCATCCAGTTCTGTCATTGGCAACAAGTAGTGTGCCACCATCATGTCCCTAGGTGTGCTCCGAAATAGTTGTGTGTCTGTTTGAACAGAGCCACAAGCAGGGTGTTGTGCTGTGTGGTCATCACATGGCTCACTCATGCCCGAGTATCCTGTTTCCACGCACTGCTTGAGTCTAAGTAGTGAGTTGGCACGATGTGATTGCACAGGGTGGTGTGCAACATGTAGATTTGGTCAACTTTTGTCATGCATTGCTTCCATATGTTTGTTCTGTTGCTGCCACTGACCTGACCCTACATCCCTCTCTCCCATGCAGCATCGCCTGTGGTTACGGAGGGACAGGAGACGGACACCAGTGGGGGTGAAACTAGCACCACAGCTGCCCAGGAGCCCAGTGACACAGATGTCACCAGCGCCTCAGAGGGGGACAGGAGTCTACTGGAGGAGTCCCAGCCTGAGACGCAAAGCACCACATCATCCGATGCCAGCGAGCATGCATCCATGTTGGAGGGCACAGGGAACAGGAACTCTGCATCTACTTCCACCACACAGCGGCAAGTGCCCACCCTCCCAGCCACTTCCTCTGGTGCTGCCCGTGTCCGCCTCAGTAAGAGGGTAAGAGTTTACTTCACCCCTGGCACCGCTGCCCCTGCCCCTGTCTCCCCTGCTGCCATCAGTGCTGAGTCTGTGGAGCTTTTGCGCCAGCTGTGTGTAGGCCAGACAGCTCTCCTCAATGCCTTCATTGACCACGACAAGCAATTGGCCCAGGTGGTTGCTTTCATGGAGGTCATACATTTCGACGTGGGTGGGCTGCACCGAACAGTCCAAGTTTTGTCATCAACAGTGACGTCTGCCCTGCAAAAGGCACATACTCACAGTCCAGCTCCAGTCCCTTTGTCCACCCCCGGGCAGCGGCCAATTCTGACAAAAGTGACCACGGTCCATGTTAGACCCGGCCTCGTGGCATGGCCATCCCTGTCCCCGCCCCACATATCCTGACCCATGCACCTCATGCAGCCCCCGAGCACACGGCCTAGCCGATCCTTCCCACCAGAACACACACACACCCGACCCGGACTTCCCCGTCCGTGGCCTTCCTCCTTTCGGCCACACCGGGCCCGCGTGCCCACTTCATGCACCATGATGGCCGCCCGGCCCCAGCGCGACCCTGGCCTAGAGGCGCCACTCCGGCTGGAGGACATCGCGCTCCCATTGGGATGAGAGAGGGAGGAGCAGTTTCCATCGCACCTCTGAGCTCCCCTGGGAAGGTGGGTTTCGATCGGCCCTCCGTCCTCCCCGAGGGCTGGCTCCACGCCTGCTGGGTGTCTGGGGCTCCTCCCGACCCGGCCCTGAAAGGATCAAAAGACAATGACAGGAAACCCCGACAAGCGACCCCCAGGTGACAAGACCCCTACCTGCACAGACTCCGGACATCAAAGAGGGGTCGACCTATAACAAGGGGTGCTCTGGGACTACCCGGCAGATTCGCCTTTGGAAACACCTGAGCCCTGCTGAGTGACTCACGGCTCCCTGAAGATCGTAAGACCTCCGAACATGTGCTGAGCCCTGCTGAGTGACTCGCGGCTCCCTGAAGATCGTAAGACCTCCGAACTTGTGCTGAGCCCTGCTGAGTGACTCGCGGCTCCTTGAAGATCGTAGGACCTCCGAACTTGTGCTTGAGCCCTGCTGAGTGACTCGCGGCTCCCTGAAGATCGTAAGACCTCCGAACTTGCGCTTGAGCCCTGCTGAGTGACTCGCGGCTCCCTAAAGATCGTAAGACCTCCGAACTTGTGCTCGAGCCCTGCTGAGTGATTTGCGGCTCCCACAGACTCTCCTAGGTCCCGCCGGACCCCGACGACGACAAGCGTATCCCCCAGCTCGAGGATTGTGAGCTGTGTGCCGGGTACGCCCCTGCATTTGATCCATATCCCCAAAGACTGTCCCGCTACCTCCTACCTCCCCCCGAGACTCTGTGAGCCGTGCTCTACTTGTATATATTTGCCTTGCTGATCATAAAGATCCTACGACTCCGATTTGATAAAGATTTGTTCTTAAGAACTCACGGTGTGGCGTCTCCTTGTCGTGTGGTGCCGAGTGTACGATCCTAGATACGAGATTCCTCCCCTGAGGAGTCTCCCGCCAGTGCCCGGCTACGATACCTCGAGGGTTGGTCTCAGGATAGTCAGGGCCCCCTCCGGGCTCCTCTGAGGTCGCCTTCTAACAGTCCACATACATCCAAGTCACAATACAGCACACGGAGCACACAGCAGCAGCAACCCAAGTGGTCCCGGGCGCAGACACCATCCCCACAGAAGACCAAAGGCACCCCAGAACGCAGGGAGAAAAGCGCATCAGGCGACACCAGTGGACAGTTAGCAAAGCAGCAGACCTCAGGCACACATGCCTCAGTGACATCCCCATCCAAGGACTCTCCTGCCCCTAAAGCATCGCGCAAAGATAAGCATACAATGTCTGTGCCCACCAAGGAGGTGGTGCATGCCAAGGGTACACCTAGGAAGGGCTCCAGGGCAGTATCACCAACCACCTCGACTCCCATTCCAAGCCCAGTGAAGCAGGGGCTGGAGGGCACTGCAGGGGTAACACCAAGTAAACAGGGGAAGGGGGGTCAGAGGTGAAGCAAGGCGAAGTGTTCCGCTGGGTCCAGCACATCACCAGAGGGGCTGCCAGTGCCTGCACCTGCTGCAGCAGTGGTGGTGAGTGTGCCTGTTGTGCCCAAACCACTTCCCATTGATCCACAGTCAGTCAAGCAATTTAGGATCCCCAAGAAGTTGAAGGGCACCCCTTCACAATCTCCCAGCCACACTGTGACTCCCATCTGCATAACTCCACCTCCACGTGCCACTACACCACCTGGTCCAAGCAGCCCTCCGGCTTGCCAAGCCACTGATAGCTCTACCTCAGATCTTCTGCTCCCTCCCCCGTCAAGTGCCCCGACAGTCCCCGAGACACAGCCAGCTCCCAGTCCGCCTGACAGCCAAGTCTGAGTGTTAGTCACCCTCACACACCTGCCCGTACTGCACATTGTTGCCCCCTGACAGTGTTGCTGACCATGGAAAGGTACAGTCACACACATTCCCTGTGCAGCTTCTCATGGACTCAGTCTGTACTTTGTCCTGCCCACTGGCCTTGCGTTCACTGCTGTGTGCCCCCTGCCTGTGCAGCTTCTAATGGACTCAGTCTGCACTTGTTCCTGCCGACTGGCCTTGTCGTTCACTGCTGTGTGCCCCCTGCCTGTGCAGCTTCTCATGGCCTCAGTCTGCACCCTGGACTGGCCACTGGCCTTGTTGCTCTTTGCTGTGTTGGACCCTTCCCTGTGCAGCTTCTTGCGGACTCAGTCTGCACTTTGTCGTGCCCACTGGCCTTGTTGCTCTTTGCTGTGTGCCCCCTGCCTGTGCAGCTTCTCATGGACTCAGTCTGCACTTTGTCATGCCCACTGGCCTTGTTGCTCTTTGCTGTGTTGGACCCTTCCCTGTGCAGCTTCTCATGGACTCAGTCTGCACCCTGGACTGGCCACTGGCCTTGTTGCTCTTTGCTGTGTGCCCCCTGCCTGTGCAGCTTCTCATGGAATCAGTCTGCACTTTGTCATGCCCACTGGCCATGTTGCTCTTTCTGTGTTGGACCCTTCCCTGTGCAGCTTCTCATGGACTCAGTCTGCACCCTGGACTGGCCACTGGCCTTGTTGCTCTTTGCTATGTTGGACCCTTCCCTGTGCAGCTTCTCATGGACTTAGTCTGCACTTTGTCATGCCCACTGACCTTGTTGCTCTTTGCTGTGTGCCCCCTGCTTGTGCAGCTTCTCATGGGCTCAGTCTGCACTTTGTCATGCCCACTGGCCTTGTCGTTCACTGCTGTGTGCCCCCTGCCTGTGCAGCTTCTCATGGACATGTTCTGCATCTTGTACCTTGCTCTTCTCTTCTCATGGTGACTATCTGTGCAATATGTGAATAAAGACAGTTGTTCCTGTTGTCTATTTTGTCAGTGTCCTTACTGGATAAAGTTCTTTTGCTGTGTGTAAATGGTTTACTGTGCCACATGGTCTGTGTGGCATTCAACATAGTCGATTTTTGGGCTCACTTACTCTCTTTTTTTCAGGGGTGACAGGGTCTTCATTTCTTCTTGACCCAGATACTTGTGGTGGCAATGGTGTCAATTTTGAATGTTTAGCTGTAGTCATTTACTTGATTAGTTCATGTTGGCTCTCTTGTACACATGTCAGGTTGGGTGGCACTGCCAGCTGTTAGACGGCGACCTCAGAGGAGCCCGGAAAGGGGTCCTGACTTCCCTGAGTCCCACCCGTGTAGTATTGTAGCCGGGCACTGGCGAGAGATTCCCCAAGGGGAGGAATCTCGCAACTAGGATCGTACTTCTGGCACCACACGACACAGAGAGACCACACTGGGTATTCTCAGAACAAGCTTTATCAAATAGGTATCACTGCAAATATGTACAAGGTGAGCACGGGCTCAAGAGTCTCGGAAAGGTAGCGGGTAGCGGGACTGTCTCTGGTAACGGTTCAAAGCAGGGACGTATCCGGCGCACAGCTCACAATCCTCGAGCTGGGGGATACGTGGTCGGAGTCGGGGTCCGGCGGGACCGTGAGAGTCTGGTGGAGCCGCGAGTCACTCAGCAGGGCTCAGGTACAAGTTCGGAGGTCTTACGATCTTCAGGGAGCCGCGAGTCACTCAGCAGGGCTCAGGTACAAGTTCGGAGGTCTTACGATCTTCAGGGAGCCGCGAGTCACTCAGCAGGGCTCAGGTACAAGTTCGGAGGTCTTACGATCTTTAGGGAGCCGCGAGTCACTCAGCAGGGCTCAGGTGAGTTCCAGTTCCAGGAGCCGCGACCACGTCAGCAGGCTCTCGTTGTTCCAGCGTTGAATCTGCCGGACAGTCTCAGAGCACCCCTTGTTATAGGTCGACCCCGCTTTGATGTCCGGAGTCTGCGCAGGCAGGGGTCTTGTCACCTGGGGGCCGCTTGTCGGGGTTTCCTGCTATTATCTTTTGATCCTTTCAGGGCCGGGCCGGGAGGAGTCCCAGACACCCAGCAGGCACGGAGCCAGCCCGCAGGGGGGCCGGAGGGCCGATCGAAACCCATCGTCCCAGGGGAGTTCAGAGGTGCGATAGAAACTGCTCCTCCCTCTCTCATCCCCTGGAAGCGTGATGTCCTCCAGCCGGAGTGGCGCCTCGAGGCCCGGGTCGCGCTGGAGCCGGGCGGCCATCTTGTTGCAGGGAGTGGGCACGCGGGCCCGGGGTGGCCGAAAGGAGAGAGGCCATGGACGGGGATGTCCGGGGTTGGTGCAGGTGTCCTGGTGGGAAAGGTCGGCTGGGCCGCGTGCTAGGGCTGCAGGCACCAGGTTTCGGTGGTGCGGGGGCACGGAGGGCCATTCTACGAGGCCGGGTCCAACACGCGTCCCCCCCAGCTGAAAGCCGGAGAGAACTGCCGATCACCTTGGGGGGTTCTCTTCGCTGAGGCGGAAGAACCGGGAGAGGCCGTCAGCGTTGGCGTGGTCCGTACCAGGGCGGTGTTCTACGGTGAAGTCCATTCCCTGGAGGGAGATTGACCACCGCAGTAGCTTGGGGTTTTCTCCTCGCATCTGCATGAGCCATCGCAAGGGCCGATGGTCAGTTTGGACCCTGAAATGAGTGCCAAACAGGTAGGGTCGTAGTTTTTTGAGTGCCCAGACCACGGCAAAGGCTTCGCGCTCTATGGTGCTCCACTTCTGTTCTCGGGGTAGCAGCCGCCGACTGAGGAAGGCGACGGGCTGGTCTAAGCCTTGATCATTCACTTGGGACAGGACGGCCCCAATGCCATGCTCGGAGGCATCGGTCTGGACTATGAACTCCTTGGTGTAGTCGGGAGCCTGGAGGACGGGAGCCGTGCACATGGCCTTTTTTAGAGCATCGAAAGCTTCCTGGCAGGCAGCCGTCCATTGCACCTTCTTTGGCTGTTTTTTAGACGTGAGTTCAGTGAGAGGGCCGACCAGGCTGCCATACCCCCGAATGAATCGGCGGTAGTAGCCCGTGAGTCCCAGAAAGGCCCGGACTTCCGTTTGGGTGATGGGTGGGTCCCAGGCCAGGATGGCATCGATCTTTGGCTGTAGAGGAGCGACCTGGCCACTCCCGACTTGGTGCCCCAGGTAGACTACGGATCCTTGCCCGATCTGGCACTTGCTGGCTTTTACGGTGAGGCCTGCCTGGCGCAGGGCGGTTAGCACTCTCCGGAGGTGTTGGAGGTGCTCACTCCACTCTGAACTGAAGACAGCGATGTCGTCCAGATAGGCCGCGCTGAACTGTTCTAGCCCGGCCAGGACCCTATTTACCAGTCTCTGGAAAGTGGCCGGGGCATTTTTCATCCCGAAGGGCATCACGCGGAAGCGGTAGTGCCCATCGGGGGTGGAGAAAGCAGACCTCTCCTTGGCCCCTTCGGTGAGCGCAATCTGCCAGTAGCCGCAGGTGAGGTCGAAAGTGCTGAGGAACCGGGCGGCCCCTAGTCGGTCAATGAGCTCGTCGGCTCGTGGAATGGGGTGGGCATCGGCTCGGGTAACGTCATTGAGCCCCCGGTAATCCACGCAGAACCGGAGCTCGGGGGCGACACCGGGGGCTGCTGCCTTCGGAACCAGGACCACGGGGCTGGCCCAGGGACTGTCAGAGGGCTCGATCACCCCCAGGGTCAACATCTTCGAGACTTCGGCTTGAATACAGGACCGGACCCGGTCAGGAACCCGGTAGGCTCGGTGTCTCACCGGCGGGCTGTCCCCGGTGTCCACATCGTGAACACACCAGTTGGTGACCCGGGGGGTCAGGGAGAAGAGGTCAGAAAATTGGCTGAGGAGCTGGTGGCAGTCCGCTTGTTGCTGGGCAGTGAGGGCTGGGGAGAGGTTCACTCCCTCCACGGAGCCATCCTGCTCCTTGACACACAGGAGGTCCGGGAGGGGATCCGACTCATCTTCGGCCCCGTCATCGGTGGCCAGCAGGAGGCTCAGTTCTGTCCGCACGAAGTGAGGCTTGAGGCGGTTTACGTGCAGGACCCGGAGGGGATCCCGAGGCGACTGGACGTCCACCAAGTAGGTGACTTGGCTCTTCCTCTCAACCACTTTGTAGGGCCCCGTCCATCGGTCCTGGAGAGCGCCAGGCTTCACGGGGGCCATGACCCACACCTGCTGGCCCGGCTGGAACTCGACCAGAGTAGCATTCTGGTCGTACCAGCGCTTCATTTCTTCTTGACTCGCCTCCAGGTTGGCCTCGGCCAGTTCTCGGAACCTCCTGGTCTGGTTCCGGAGGGCCAGGACATATTGGAACACATCTCGGGGGGTGGTCTGGGGTGCTGCCTCCCACCCTTCCTTAACCAAACTGAGGGGACCTCGGACGGGGTGCCCATAGAGTAATTCAAACGGGCTGAACCCTAAGGACTTCTGGGGGACCTCCCGGTAAGCGAACAAGAGGCAGGGGAGCAGGACGTCCCACTTACGCCGGAGGGGCTCTTCTAGGCCGGCGATCATCCCTTTCAAAGTCCTATTAAACCTCTCTACTAGGCCGTTCCCTTGGGGATGGTACGGGGTGGTGAACTTATAGGACACCCCACATTGTTGCCACAGGGACGTCATATACCTTGATGTAAAATTAGTGCCGCGATCGCTCACGACCTCGCGGGGGAAACCCACCCTGGAAAAGATCCCCATCAGGGCCCGGCCCACCACGGGGGCCGTAATGGTGCGCAGGGGAATAGCCTCTGGGTAGCGGGTGGCGTGGTCCACTAGGACCAAGATGAAACGGTGACCTTGGGAGGTGGGGGGGTCCAGTGGCCCCACGATGTCGATTCCGACTCGTTCGAAGGGGGTACTGACGACCGGGAAGGGTTGGAGGGGAGCCTTGCGCTTCCCCCCACTCTTCCCACTGGCTTGGCACGTGGGGCAGGACTTGCAGTGTGCCTCTACCGCTGCTTTCATCTTAGGCCAATAAAAATGGGTCACGAGACGGCTGTAGGTCTTGTCCTGACCCAGGTGACCAGCGAGGGGGACATCGTGGGCTAAGCCCAGGAGGAAATCCCGGAAGCGGAGGGGTACCACCAGTACCCGTCCGGATCCCAGCTCCACTGATTTCTGCTCACTATACAGGATGTTATTCTCCCAATAG
This sequence comes from Triturus cristatus, assembly GCF_964204655.1. Lineage (NCBI taxonomy): Eukaryota > Metazoa > Chordata > Amphibia > Caudata > Salamandridae > Triturus > Triturus cristatus. Next base: position 1,050,867,973 of record NC_140583.1, read on the forward strand.
ATTCGGTGCGTTCCGGTCTGGTCACCTGCGGCTTGGCCCTCGGCCTGGCGCCGCAGCCCGACCAGGGAAGGACAGGTGGCTTGCTCCCGGCAAAATTCTTTGGGCCCGCCCTCGTGGCGCCAATGGGCCAACTCGGGTAGATCCCCCAACTCGGGGACCGGGGCGGGGTCGGATGGTGCGGGTTCGTCGCTGGCGACGGACCCTTCCGATGGGGGAACGGGAGGACCCTCGGCGGGGACGGTGCGGGCTTCTTCGACCGGGGTGCTCTCGACTTCTCTCCGGGGAGTGAGTCGGGCTGTCATAGATCGGGTGGTGGCACACACCCACTCGGGGAGTCCCATCATTCCTAGGTGGGCCTTGCGCTCTACGTGCTTCCAGGGAGAACTCTCCAGGTCGTTCCCTAAGAGGCAGTCGACCGGCTGGGAGGTTCTTACGGCCACCTTGAGTTTACCTATCACCCCTCCCCACTCAAATGGCACCAGGGCTACCTGACACATACTTTCCCTATTGTCTGCAGATATTACGGGGCAAAAGACATTGGGGAGGATCTGCTCCTCGGGAAGTAGGTGCCTGAGGACACCGGTGATACTGGCCCCGGTGTCCCGCAGGGCCTCTACCTGGTGGCCATTGATCTTGACGAGCTGCCCATATTTCTGTGTGTTGGATGGTAGGAGGCTACCAGGGATCATTTCCCTATCTCCCAGGGACACTAGGGCCATAGCGGCGGGTTCCCACTCCTCGGCTTCCTCAACCTCCTCCCCCAGGGCTACGTTGGCTATCTGTCTCGCAGGGGTGACTTGGGTGGCCATGGGGCACTCTGGGTCATTGGCGTAGTGCCCGGGTTTCTGGCAACGAAAACATGTGACGGTCACCCGGTGTCCTCGTCTCCCAGGGGGCCCTGTTACTGGTGGGGGGGGGCGCCGGGAAAGGTGGAGGTGGTGTCTTCGGGGGGCTAGGCTGGGACTCTCTCGGCCCTCCCTGGTTCCCTCCCCCTCTCTGGCGGGGTGGTCCCTGACTGGTTCGGGGGTACTCTCCTACCATGCCCCGGGAGACCCGGGTGTTGGTCCAGCGGTCGGCCTCCACAGCCAGCTTCCGGGGATCTGTGAGCTTGCTATCCAGCAGATGTTGACGTAGCTCTACGAAGCAGTTCGCAGCCAGATGTTCCCATAACATGAGGTCAGTGAGTTCGGCAAGGGTGGTGACCTTGCTGCCCTTGACCCACCCATCGAAGGCCCGACTAAAAAAGTTTACATACTCCACCCAGGTGGTGCCCGGGATCTTCCTGCAGTCCCGGAACCGTTGGCGGTACATTTCTGGGGTGAGGCCGTATCTTGTGAGGAGAGCCTCTTTCATGTGGCTGTAGGAGGTCTGCAGGGAGAGGGGTAGGTCGAGCAGGGTGTCCCTTCCTTCGCTCAGAAACCGCCCCCACAACCCCGCCCCCCAGTCCTTCTGTGGAATCCGATGGGAGGTCATGGCGACCTCGTAGGCCCGAAACCATTGCTGAATGTCATCGTTTTTATAATATTCTTTGACCACATCCTTGGGGATGTGGACCTTCGGTTCCGCTGGGGGGGCCGTCTCTCGGTTCCCCGAGGGCCTCCCGTCCTCATTTCGGGCCTTGAGCTCGAGTTCTTTTAAGCTGCGTTCGTGCTCTAGTTGGAGCTTTCTTCCTTCGTGCTCCCGTTGGAGCTTCTTTTCTTCCAGTTCGCCTTGTACGCGCATTTGCTCTACCGCTAGCTTTTTCTCCGCTAACTTCAATTCGCCCTCGATTTTGAGTTTGGCTAACTCGAGTTCATGACTGCGGCTTCTCTCTCTGTCCGCGAGTTCTCCTGGGGATAGTCCCCCGTCTGGTACAATGCCTTGCACCTGATTGTCGCTGCTTTCACTTGGAGGGGGTTCGGCTTCGTCGGGGCGCTCCCCCGTGCCTTCCGGGCGGGATGCCCCGGTCTCCACCCAAGTTTTCAGTGCTTTCTGCAAGTCTTCCTTAGTGTTGAGGCCAGTGGTAGCTATTTTAAGTTCTTTGCAAAATTGTTTTAGCTCTTTGTGTGTGTATTCTTCCAGATGCTCCACCTGGAACACTCTGTTGGCGTTGGTTTCGGCGGAGCTCATGGCGCTTCCTTCTTCCATCTTTGTTGGTCGTGCGTCCGTTGTTCACTGTACGATCTCTAGGTGATGGGCCCAAATCCCGTCGCTTGCCACCAATGTTAGACGGCGACCTCAGAGGAGCCCGGAAAGGGGTCCTGACTTCCCAGAGTCCCACCCGTGTTTGTAGCCGGGCACTGGCGAGAGATTCCCCAAGGGGAGAAATCTCGCAACTAGGATCGTACTTCTGGCACCACACGACACAGAGAGACCACACTGGGTATTCTCAGAACAAGCTTTATCAAATAGGTATCACTGCAAATATGTACAAGGTGAGCACGGGCTCAAGAGTCTTGGAAAGGTAGGGGGTAGCGGGACTGTCTCTGGTAACGGTTCAAAGCAGGGACGTATCCGGCGCACAGCTCACAATCCTCGAGCTGGGGGATACGTGGTCGGAGTCGGGGTCCGGCGGGACCGTGAGAGTCTGGTGGAGCCGCGAGTCACTCAGCAGGGCTCAGGTACAAGTTCGGAGGTCTTACGATCTTCAGGGAGCCGCGAGTCACTCAGCAGGGCTCAGGTACAAGTTCGGAGGTCTTACGATCTTCAGGGAGCCGCGAGTCACTCAGCAGGGCTCAGGTACAAGTTCGGAGGTCTTACGATCTTTAGGGAGCCGCGAGTCACTCAGCAGGGCTCAGGTGAGTTCCAGTTCCAGGAGCCGCGACCACGTCAGCAGGCTCTCGTTGTTCCAGCGTCGAATCTGCCGGACAGTCTCAGAGCACCCCTTGTTATAGGTCGACCCCGCTTTGATGTCCGGAGTCTGCGCAGGCAGGGGTCTTGTCACCTGGGGTCCGCTTGTCGGGGTTTCCTGCTATTGTCTTTTGATCCTTTCAGGGCCGGGCCGGGAGGAGTCCCAGACACCCAGCAGGCACGGAGCCAGCCCGCAGGGGGGCCGGAGGGCCGATCGAAACCCATCGTCCCAGGGGAGTTCAGAGGTGCGATAGAAACTGCTCCTCCCTCTCTCATCCCCTGGAAGCGTGATGTCCTCCAGCCGGAGTGGCGCCTCGAGGCCCGGGTCGCGCTGGAGCCGGGCGGCCATCTTGTTGCAGGGAGTGGGCACGCGGGCCCGGGGTGGCCGAAAGGAGAGAGGCCATGGACGGGGATGTCCGGGGTTGGTGCAGGTGTCCTGGTGGGAAAGGTCGGCTGGGCCGCGTGCTAGGGCTGCAGGCACCAGGTTTCGGTGGTGCGGGGGCACGGAGGGCCATTCTACGAGGTCGGGTCCAACACCAGCACAGTGTGGGTTTCTGCACACAGTATTGCAGGCAGGCTGTCCAGGGTCATCATGTGTGTGTTCTTCCTATATGTGTGCCCAGTGGTGTATGTGTGTGGTCATCTTGTGATGGCCAGTCATCCTAATCCCATGGCTTACTTTTCATTTGCGCTCTTGGATGGTCATGTAGTGTACAGTGTGAAGGGCGTGAGTTTGTGGGATGTGTTGATGTGTACATGCCTCTGCACTGTCAACTACACACATGTGTCACCCAGGAGTTGTATGCCTGTTGTTTTGATTGTTCATCCCTGTGGATGTGGTTGTATGCCCATGTGTGAGTTGTATGTTGTGCACTGTGCAGTGTGTTGGTGTGTCCTTGAAGTTCTCTCTGACTCCTACTTGTTGTTTTTGTCACTTGTGAGTATGCAGAGAGTGTTACTGGCAAGTCAGTGTTGTGTTTTGTTGCACATCCATGCGTCTGGTGGCTGTTTGTGGGGACTGTGCAGACCTGCTGCTCCACACTGCCATTGTGGTTGTGTTTTCTCATGCCTTGCTGTCACATGGTGCCTTCTTGCCTCCAGTATGGCATGTTGTGTGTGTTGTCATGCCATCCCCTATCTGTGCTTCAGCTGCCTACCCATTGTGGGTCTGCACTCCCTCTCTTTGTGTATGGCACACTCCTGCCATGTCCCCTACTGACATGCGGTACACTTCACTTTGGTGTGAGCTGTCCCCTTGGTTTGTATGTGTGTGTGCCTCCTCATTACTTCATTTGTGCCACTGTGCTTTGTGGTGCAGTTCTTTGTCCAGGGTCAATGTGTCACTCAGGGCATTTCCCCAATGGGCCATTTGTGATGTTCTGGTGCTGTTTGTCAGTCATGGTTGCTCCATTGCAGTTCAACTGTGTGTGCTGCCCAGTCCTGTGGTCAAGTTGTTTCCACCTTTGTGTCCCAGACTTGTGCATCTATTGGGGGTTGTGTTGGATGTGTGTTGTTTGTGTTATTGCTTCACTTCCTGGGTGTGCTGTTGTCTTTGTGCTGTGCTGTGTGGTGTTGTGTGGGTTTCCCTGGCCCTGTGCTGCGTGTGTGTCAGTCTGTGATATGTATGTGTGACTGTGCAGGCTGTGTGTCCATTTGGATGTTAATTCCTTGTGTGTGTTCATTTGTTGCTTGTCCTCATTGATATTTACCTGAGTGTGGTTTTGTGTTTGTTTCCCTGGCCCTGTGCTGCTGTGCTGTGTGTTGTGTGTTCATGTGCAGCCACATCTGCATTGTGTGTCTCCATGATTGTTTGTTGTGTGGTGCAGGGTTTTTATTGCCCTGGCTTGTTGTTGTGCAGGGGGTTGTGCAGGGGGTGCACAGGAGAGGCACATGGCATGTGCCTTCATGGGGTGTGCTATGTGTCCGGGATCCAGCGGGGTGACTTTGTGGCAGGTAGGTGATGTGTGGGTGCCCTTGTGGATGTGTCCCTGTCCACCCTAGGCTGTCTGATGTGTATTTGGACCCTGTGTCAGCCCGTGTGTTGTGTGTTGTGTTGTTGTGTACCTGCGGCGGCATCTGCAGCGGTCCATGAGTTCCTGGTGATGTAGCAGGTACAGCACCGGAAAGACGTGTAGAGCTGGGTCCATGGCGGTCGTGACCGGGACTCTGGTTTCGCGCTCCGCTGTCGAGCTTCCGCCGTCTCTGGTTGGGTGGTGTCTCCACTGCGGTGCGTCTGTTTTCTTGAGTGATCCTAATTTGTGGAGTGGGGCGGACGTCATTCAGCACGGCGGGGAGTCTCCATTGACTCCCACCGCTGCAGTGGCCAGGACCTCATGGACCGCAGTGGACACCGTCGCAGGTATGCAACAACACAACACACAACACACAACACACGGGCTGACACAGGGTCCAAATACACATCAGACACCCTAAGGGAGGACAGGGACACATCCACAAGGGGACCCACACATCACCAACCTGCCACAAAGTCACCCCCCTGGATCCTGGACACACAGCTACCGCCACCATGCAGCAATGTCCCGGTCACGTCACCGCAGCGGCGAACACAAGCAAATACATGCGCACAATGCAGAAGGCAGGGCCAGTGCCAGGCATGAGCAGGGCACAAAGACCACAGGGACACACCCCCTCCCACCACACACTAGCACACCCCATGAAGGCACATGCCATGTGCCCCTCCTGTGCATCCCATGCACAACAATAAGCCAGGGCAATACACACCCTGCAGCACACAACAAACAATCATGGAGACACACAATGCAGGAGTGGCTGCACAGGAACATACAACACACAGCACAGTAGCACAGGGCCAGGGAAACAAACACAAAACCACACTCAGGTAAATATCAATGAGGACAAGCAACAAATGAACACACACAAGGAATTAACATCCAAATGGACACACAGCCTGCACAGTCACACATACATATCACAGACTGACACACACACACATACACATACAGTGGAGAAGTGTGGCTCAATGGTTAGAGCGGCAAATCTCGATGCAGAGCACTGGTCCGGGACCAGGGTTCGATTCCCGCCGCGGCTGGGTCTCGGGCTATAAAATTCCGGATATTCTCGCCTCAGTGCCTATTCTAATCATGGGTCCCACGCTGCAACTCTGGGCAATAGCTTGCTTAATCTCCACAACGGCCCCAACAGCGCTGGGATGCCTGGCTTCACCATGGGGGTGCCAAGGAGTGGACACTTCACACGGAAAAGCCAGGAAGGGTTCCTTCAGCGGTATGAGTACAGCGCTGAGATACCCCTAGGGGTGATTCGGCGCTATATAAGTACATATACATTTACATTTACATTTACACACCCCACATGCCAACAGCAATGGAGCACAACAAATAGGGAAACAAAAGTGGGCTGCACACAAAGGGAAGGCCATGGAGACACACAACAAGCATGTGTACATCACATCAACACAAGGAACAGAGCACAACACCCTCACACCATCAAAGCACACATGGCTGGCACAGTCAATGAACTCAAACAACAGGCAGCAGGCTTTGGAGGCAGCAGCAGGTGAGGGGTCTCAGGCAGCAGATCCTGGAGGCAGCAGCAGGTGAGGGGTCTCAGGCAGCAGTCTCTGGAGGCAGCAGCAGGTGAGGGGTCTCAGGCAGCAGTCCCTGGAGGCAGCATCAGGTGAGGGGTCTCAGGCAGCATGCTCTGAGAGCAGTGGCAATGTGAGGCTCACTCCCACATATATAGCCCCCTGAGGTGCCAAGCTGCAGAAATTGGTGGTCCAGGTCTGCCTCTTTCAAATGCATCCAATGACCGCCTCCCCGGTGGCAGAGCACAACTACGGCGATCTTCAAAATTGCATCATGTCACCACAATCATGGCTCCCATTGGCTGTAAGAGCATGTTCCATGGCGGTAATACAACGCTGGAGCCCAGGGTGCGTTACCGCGATGGTGCATCTTTCAAATGCAGCCAATGTCCGCCTCCGCGGTTGCGGGGCACATCTACCGCGATCTTCAAATTTGCATTATTGCCACCCCTATCGAGCTTCGCATTGGGTCTAGGCGAGCTCCATGGCGGTGACACACCGTAGGGGCCCGGTGTGCGCTACCGAGATTTTAGTGGTGGAGCATGTCAACCACCATTTCCACATGTCTCCATGCCTATGACTACCGCACTTGTGTGAATGGGGGTGCTGGTGACACACCGCCGGGGCCAGGCGGTAGCTATCATGATTTGGGTACCATGCATTGATAAGAGGCACCGCCATTCAGGCGGCGGAGCATGCCATGCGCTATTTCCCCATGTCTCCATGCCTCTCACTACCGCACTTGTGTGAATGGGGGTGCTGGTGACACACCGTCGGGGCCAGGCGGTAGCTACCGTGATATGGATGCCATGCATTGACACGAGGCACCGCGATTTGGGTGGCGGAGCATGCCAACCACCATATGGGCATGTCTACATGCCTATGACTACTGCACTTGTGTGAATGGGGGTGCTGGGGACACACCGTCGGGGCCAGGTGGTAGATATCGCGATTTGGAAGCCATACAGTGGCGATGGCCATCTGTCCAACACCAACAGTGCACAGTGCCAACATGTTCAATGGCACATCATTGTGCACACAATTAGGCCTGGGCGAAGCACTACGCTACGCTCGCGTAGTTTGCGAAGTTCGCGCTACTTCGCACTACGCGAACTGCACGTAGCACAGTGCGAACACGCGTAGCGTAGTGTTGCGTAGTGCTGCGGTCATTTTTTGCTTGCTCGCGGTCCTCAACGTCAAGTTGGCGACCGCGAGCAAGCAAAATGACATCCTGGCGAGATTCACAACGCGAGAAGGTCAGGTTTCTCATTGCGAGGGGTCGCGTATGCTCGCGACCGCTCGCGATGAGAAACTACCAGTTCGCGTTGAGAAAGCTGCAGCTCGAGGAAAAATCTACTCGAGCAGCAGAAAACTACAGCTCGCACTGTGCAAGATGCCATTTTCAATGATTGCACAGTGCCGGTTGCTTGTCCGCACTGTGCAATCATTGAAAACAACATCTTGCACAGTGCGAACATGTTACTTCGCAGTTCGCGAAGTGCTACGCGTAGCTCGCGTAGTGCGAACTTCACTTTGCGTAGCTTCGCGAAGTGCTACTTCGCGAACTACGCCCACCCTTACACACAATGCCAATGCTCAATTCAGTCCACTGATGGCTACACATGCCATGTTTGTGTGTGTGTAACATAGATTTGCCTGTACCCACTCACATGTCACTTATGGATTTGATGGTGGTGTATGCAGGACAGTGTTGTTCTGGACTGTACAATATGTACACATGTCAATGTGTTAAGGTCCAGTGGTAATCACAGCAATGCTCGTCTCAATGAATGGTGATCTATTTAGCATTGCCTCTCATGTCTGCTCATGAACACATTCGTCATTCCAGCGCCTAATGTGGTCATTGTGTGGTGGATGTGTGCCAGGTTGCAATGACACATGAAGGTGTGACAGGTACAGCAGCTAGGTATGAGACAGTGGTTTTGATTAGTTACACATATGCAGGATGGTATACTCCCAGGCGTGCCCATGTGAACTGTGGCCATATCCCTATGTGCATTCACATTGACCAAGGTGGTGTTGGAGGTACTTGTCTTGTGTAAGTTGACACGTGTGCCCTTTGTGTAGCTGAATGTGTCACTCCATGTCAGCTGGTCTGTTAGTCACTGTAGATGTCAGTCATTGTTGTGGTTGTGTCATCCAGAGCGTGATATGCTGTGCACATCTCATGAAGTATTGCATTGACATGTGTCCACCATCATCTCAAATAGGAGGAGGCCAAATTTGACTTGTCACTTGATGCTTCTGGAGGACATCGAGGATTTTGCGATCATACGGAAATGCCACCGGGACAGAGCCACCCTGAAAACCCTTTGTAATCTGTGGGAGCCCCACCTGCAGCCCCGCAGGGCATATCCAACAGTTTTCACCCCTACTTATAAGGGGATGGCAGCCCTGCATTATTTTGCCACTGGATGGTTCCAGGAGACTGTGGCCAGTGCTGGTGGGATGTCACAACCGATGTTCAGCATGGTGCTGCATGATTTACTCTCTGCCATGATGCTATACAAGGACAGATACATCCATTTCCCCAGGGGTGCTGAATTGCCAGCTGTGAAGGGAGAGTTCTATCCCCTTGGACACATACCCAATGTTGTTGGGGCCATTGACTGCACCCATGTCAAGCCTTGTGCCACCACAGGCAAGTGAGCACATATACTGCAATCACAAGCATTACCACTCCATCAATGTGCAGGTGGTGTGCCTGGCAGATATGACCATCTCGCAGGTGTGTGCCAAATTCCCAGCTCGGCCCATGACTCCTACATCCTGCAGAACAGCATAGTACCCCAGCTGATGGCTAATCTTCTTCCTGAGCGTGCATGGATTGTGGGTGAGTATGCCTAGTCGGGTGGTGTGCTGTGTGTGTGACCTGCTGCCCTCAGCCTCAGCGAGGTTGCAATGTCAATTTGTGTTTGTCATACCTAGGTGACTATGCATATCCCAACCGTCCCTGGTTGCTGAGCCCACTGCGGAATCCGAGGTCCCCGGCTGAAGTCCGCTACAATGAGGCCCATGGGAGGACACGTCGTGTGGTGGAGCATACTTTTGGTCTGCTCAAGTCACGTTTCCGCGGCCTGGACAAGGCCGGAGGTGCACTGGCATACTCGCCCGGAAAGGCGTGTCAGATTGTTGTGGCATGCTGCATGCTCCACAACCTAGCCATTCGCAAGGAGATTCTCCTGCTCCTGGATGATGGTGAGGACCCAAGGCCCCAGCCTGCAAACCAAGCCGTGTCCAGTGATGAGGACAGTGGAGAGGAGGAAGGTGTTGACCTGCGTGAACAGCTCATCACCCGCTACTTCACTTGATGGTGGGTGTCAATGTGCAACATACCCATTGTCCGATTATATTGCTGTTGTCATGAAGGGGCATGTGAGAATTGTAGCATCAGCCAGTTGTTGACTCAGTGGTGGTTGGAAATGTTTCTGGGACATGTCATTCAAGGACATCTAAAGGAAGTGTATGTTGAAACTTGTTGGCCATTGTGACATGTGCATGTTGGGTTATCCTGATGGTAGGTGTTGTGTAATGTCTGTGATGCCACACCCAGACCAGTGACAGTTGTTCTGTTGTGTTTCCCTAGGTCCCTTTGACTTATGCTTGCCTACATACAGCCCATGCTCCTGGTACATTGTGATCATGTTGAAGACTGTACATCCTGCAATGAAGATGGAGCGGAGACGCCAGCATGTGTGTGAGGATATTTTATTTACAATGGTAAGATGTGAGGGGGGTGTACATTTCCATTGGTGGGTGGGGTGGGACAGTGAGTTAACAGTTGTGGTAGATGAGATAGTTGAGTAGTCACCACATTGCTGTGGTGACCCAGTCCAACAGACAGATGCCATTCACAAGGCAGTGTGGGGAAGGACTGTCCAAAAAAGTAAATGCAGTGGTGGAGAGGGTTGCCATCATGGCTGGCTCCGTGACTGGCGTCTGGCAGGGGCTTGGCCTCAAGATACTCCCAGGGTCTTCTTAGGATGGCCCCTTTGTCATTTGGCAGCGGGGGCCCTACTGCAGGGCCAGTGGGGTCTGAGGACTCACCCCTCTCTGTGGATGCAGGGGAGGATGGTGAACTGTCATCATGTGGCCCACCAGAGGGAGGTGGAGGTGTTGTCTGTGGCGCATGCCTGTCCCTCAGTACTGCCACTTGCTGGCCCAAGAGGTCCACGATTTGTCTCATGCGGGTGTCGATGGACCTCATCAGCAGGATGAGCTTGTGCAACAGTTGGTCCGACCAGCCCGTTTGTCCCTGGGCCTGTTCATATGCACCCAGGACTCTGATGATGTGTTCCACGGAGTGGGTACCAGCCTCCTGGTGTCCCTGGGTGACCCAGCCCCTCCCACCTGCCCTGCTGCCACAGACCTGTTGCCTCACCACTGTGGGCACCCGCATCCTCTCCCTGCCCTCCTCCGTTGGTGGTGTGTGCTGGTTCTCCTCTGGGACAGGGAGGGTGTTGCAGGCAGCACTGGTGGTGGTGGTGGTGGCGGTGGTGGCGGTGGCAGTGGCCGCACAGGCCGTGACAGCAGGGGTCTGCTGTGGAGTTGTTGTTGGCACAGATGTGGTGGGGTGGACGATGGGGTCCTGGGACCTGTTGCTCCCTGGCACACTAGATGGGCCGACCTCGAGCTCATCATCCATGGAATCCTGGGAGTCAACATCCGAGAGTCCTTGTACCGGGAGTGGAGACTGGCTCTGCAGGTTGCTGGTGTTGTCCTCTGCAGTGAGTTCTTGGTCACCTGTGGCTCAGATGTGAAATGGTCATTGCAGTGCACCTGGCAAGCTTTGTGTTAGATGTGTGTCATTCACTTTTTGTACACTGCACAATTGACATACCATCACATTGTTGACTATGTGCAGTACTGTGTTTCCTGACATGATGCAGTGGTACAGGCATTACTTTTCCATGGTGTGAGGCGTCAAGGCATACCATGCGACCCGTGCACAATTGAGGCTTACAGGGACTTGTTGCTATCTAGGGCCTGGCACATGTGTTTAATTGAGAACTCATTGTTTATTTGTCTGGCCTGGCAGATGTCACATCTGGCCATGGACTGGCCGTTGCCATCTCCTGCATCCCTTTGTCCTGTAATGTGCATATCTTGATTCCTACCACCACACATGCAGTCTTATTTTTCGAATGATCCTTGTTGCTCTGGCCCCATGGCGATGCACCTGTCAATAGGTGCTGTGCATGATTGTGCCCTGACTTTCTTCTAGTTGTGCATTGCTGTGCCAGTTTCCTTAGCTTACCTGTGTGCACACTGTGCTTGACAATGGGGTAGGTATGCCTCTTTGTGCAATGAGAGGGCTGGTGTTGTCATATGGCACCATTAGATTATTTTAAAATGGGTGGGTGCACGTACTGGCTACGTTCCTGTAAGTTTGTTTGATGTACTGCAAAGGCTTCCAAATTCTCCTGGGTGGGGGAGGGCTCCATCCTGCTCAGGTGTGGGACAGAGGGGATGTTGGGAGAAGTGGTGCAGGGCCCCACCCTCAGACACCCTCATTGTGAAGATGGCTACCTACCTGTGAGTTTTATGTGGGTTGTGTTATGACGGACACATGCTTCGGGGGGAGGAATCCATCATGGTAAGCTGTGGGACAGGGGGTATGTTGAGAATAGTGGTGCAGGCCCCCAACCCCCAGACACCCTCATTGTGAAGATGGCTACCTACCTGTAAGTTTCTTTGGTGTACTGAAATGGCTTCCAACTGCTTCTGGGTAGGGTGGGGGAGGGCTCCATCCTGCTCAGGTTTGGGACAGAGGGGATTTTGGGAGTAGTGGTGCAGGCCTCACACCACCAAACACCCTCCCAGAGAAGATGGCTACCTACCTGTGAGTTTGATGTGGGTTGTGTAATGGCCGACACATGCTTCGGGGGGGATCCATCATTGTAGGCTGTGGGACAGGGGGTATGTTGGGAGTAGTGGTGCAGGCCCCCACCCCAGACACCCTCCCAGAGAAGATGGCTACCTACCTGTAAGTTTGTTTGGTGTACTGCAATGGCTTCCAGCTTCTTCTGGGTGGGGTGGGGGAGTGCTCCATCCTCCTCAGGTGTGGGACAGAGGGGATGTTGGAAGTAGTGGTGCAGGCCCCCCACCCCCAGAATCCCTCATTGTGAAGCTGGCTACCTACCTGTAAGTTTGATGAGGGCTGTGTAATGGCTGACACATGCTTCTGGGTGGGGTGGTGGGAGGGATCCATCTTGCTAGGCTGTGGGACAGGGGGCATGGTGGGAGTAGTGGTGCAGGCCTCCCACCCCCAGACACCCTCCCAGGGAAGATGGCTACCTACCTGTAAGTTTGTTTGGTGTACTGCAATCGCTTCCAACTGCTCCTTAGCTCCATCCTGCTCAGGTGTAGGACAGAGGGAAGGTTGGGAGTAGTAGTGCAGGCCTCCCACCCACAAACACCCTCACTCTGAAGATGGCTACCTACCTGTGAGTTTGATGAGGGTTGTGTAATGGCTGACACATGCTTCTGGGTGGGGTGGTGGGAGGGATCCATCTTGCTAGGCTGTGGGACAGAGGGCATGATGGGAGTTGTGGTGCAGGCCCCCCACCCCAGACACCCTCACTGTGAAGATGGCTACCTAGCTGTGCGTTTGATGATGGTTGTGTAATGGCTGACACATGCTTCTGGGTGGGGTGGTGGGAGGGATCCATCTTCCTAGGTTGTGGGACAGTGGGCCTGGTGGGTGTTGTGGTGCTGTCTGCTTGTACACATGCCCCCATGGTTATGTTGGTGGCTATGTTTGGGGTGAATGGGAGTGGGTGAATGTTGGATCTGTGAGCCATGCTTTTGTGAGTGTGTGGTGCAGATGGATGGTATGTGTCCTAGGTGGTGTAGCTTTGTAGTTGTCCAAGCAAGTACATAGCAGAGTGACGGTAGTCATTTGTTTGTACTTACCAGCCTCCACTCCCCCGGCTACTCCTGTGAGACGCTCTGGATGCAGGATGGCAAGCACCTGCTCCTCCCATTGTGTGAATGGTTTTTGTGGAATGGGAGGGCCACCGCCAGTCCTCTGAGCCAGCTCACAGTTCTTGCTCCTCCTCTCCTTGACCACCCTCTTCAGATCATGCCAGCGCTTCATGATCTCCTTTTTTGATCTTGGGGTGGTCCCTACTGCATTGACCCATTGGACTATCCTTGCCCACATTTGTGTCCTTGTGGCTAATGGTTTCTGTTGAACCAGGCTACCAAAAAGCTGTGGTTACACTCTGACTATCTCATCTACCATGACCTTCAACTCACTCTCAGTGAATTTGGGCATTTTCTGTGTGGCGATGGTGTGTGGTTTGCAAAGTGATTGTGGGTGCAGGAGTGTGTGTGGTGGTTGGGCTTGTGCTGTGTATGGTGTGTGTTGTGCAGGGGGGTTAGTTCTGCTGGTGGTGAGGTGGTGGTGGTACTGTGTGTGGCGTGGCTAGTGATGTTATGTCCTTTGCCTCTCCTGTCAGCTGGGGTATGTGTCTCTTCTCTCCTGGAGTTTTGCAAGGGATTGTGGTCAGGGAAGGGGCTGGTTTTATACTCAGCTATGTGGGTGTGTCCAATTGGGGTGTTGCTGACAGGTGTGTTTTCCTGGGATTTTTATTTTTCGTTTTGCCATGTGGTTGTGTCATTGGGGTGTGGTTTGTGTATTTGGGGGACATGGCTAGTTTTCTGGGTGCACTTTTTGGCCTTTTTGTGGGGTTTTGGCTTCGTCCGCTATATTTTTGATGGTTCGTCCACCACGGTGGCTGTGCTTCAGCTCTTCCGCTGGCTCTTCCATTCATCCCATTGAGTGACCGCGGTGGTCGGAGACAGCGGTACGTACCGCGGGACCGTCGTGGATATCCTAATTTCCGGTGCGGTGTCTCTGCTATTCTTGCGGCGGGTTGGTGTTTTTCCACCGCAATTCCGACCGCCACGGACGGATGTTGGCCATCTCCGCGGTTAATCCTAATTTGGCCGCCGGTTTTCCCACGGTGCCGGCGGACGTTTTTTTTCTGCTTCCATGGCGGTCGGGGTGTTTTTCCGCCCACCATCCTAATGGACCTCTAAGTTTTTATATACTTCCCCACCCAAAACCCCTATTTTCCCTGCATCCCGCTACAGGGCTTTATTATACAAATAAAAAAGAAAATGCGTTGTTAAAGTGTGCCTTCTGGTAGTTTGAGTTGTAATGGATTATACAAAGTATCACACTATATTTGCGTTGTAATGGTATGCGTAGAAAAACTTGTCAGTTACGTTGTGAAAGTTGCGTAGTAAAAGCATGCGTTGTATTTGTTTGCGATGTAACGTCATATATTCGTGTTTTTTAGTACCACCCATTTGGTGCTTGCTGTCTGTATCCTGGGTCACTTGACTAGGTGTTGCTGGCTTTTGGTCTTTGTGTATAACTCCCAGACAGTGAAACAAGGGGTGAATAAGTGTTGGCGGCTGGACCATTTCTGACTTGATAGGGGGCGAAGCTGTCACCAACGACACTTGTCATTACAGAGACTCAGCCTCAACACATTCAAAAAGGGTTTCACACCAGTCTATTGATCCCCAGACAAGCTTGGGCCAGGCAGGTCTGCAGGAAATAATAAACACCGCTGGAGGTGGAAACCTCTAGAAACTTCTCCTACTTCAAAGCTAGCACCAAGTATAAATATTGGATCCTCTGACCCAACTCTTCAGTACATCCCTGTACCTTTGGATACTACAGAAGAACAACACCTTGCTGACCTGCTGCTTGAGACCTGCCGTACTTGCTGAGTAAGAAGACTGAACCTGCACCCATTATCCCAGGCTGAAGTTACTCCATGGGTCAGCTGACTGACCTCTTATTCTGCGCTACAGGGACACAATAGGCTGCAGAGGACTCCCTGCAACTGCCCAGTTAACATATTGTACTGGACCTGCCTGGGCCTGCAACTGGACCTGCCTAAGTGCCTGCTGGCCTCTGATGAAGTGAGTTCCTAATCCCCAAGAGGTGCCCCTCAGTTCGGGACACTTGGTGTGGCATCAGCTGAGCTCGTTCTTGAAGAAAAGGAGAACTCCTTACTTTTTTTAGGTATCTTGATGACCCCAAACAAGACATTTGCACCAAGATCTTGCTGCCCACACCGTCTGCCAATGCAAAGCTCCTGTGAACTCAACTCTTTGCCCTATGGCGACAGCTAGAGATGACCATCAATGCATGATGTGCATTTTGACAACCCGCAGCGATCTATTTTGCATCTAGTGGTCACCTAACTTGTGAAGATATCTTCCTTCTGCAATTTTATAGGGAATTTTGGGCCATTAATCGAATATGTATTTTTTATGTATATGTTGTTTCAGGTATTCCCTGGGCTTTATCGTTTCTGAATACATCTGTGGTCCTGATGAAGGTGGCATCCACGCCATCGAAACGCGTCGACCATTGACCTGACATTACTATCCTGCTTTTGCAGTTGTTTTGTTAGTCATAGGAGGTTATTATGTACCTTGTACCTCCAATGTTCAATATACGATAAAAATTTTGCCTCTTTTTTCTATGTTTTTATGAAATGTGTATGAATGTGGAACGATTTGGTATGTGTGTAGATGTGATTATGTGACGATACAGATCCTTTGTGATCTACATTAGGTTCTCCCAGGGACTACTGTTTGTTGTCAATCAATATGATGCAGATTCACTGTAATGCATTTAGTCAGTGAAAATTAAAAGTTTAAGTTATTTTTTTGTGATAAGAAAAAGAAATATATTGAATTCTCCTAAGAAAAATATAAAATGGCTAAATGATAAAAAATAAAAAAGTAAAAAATTGTAAATTTTTGTGTGGTGCATCACTGTTTTTTAGGCCCTTCTGCTTCCCTATTACAATTAAATTGTATTATCATCAATAGAGGTCGTGAGGGAAATTTCTTTATATGATTGTTTCTTTTCCCCTTTTTCCCTGACCTTAAGTAAAGTTCAAGGGGGTCCCATATTTGTTGCTGTGCATTCACGGTTCTTTAACCGTGGGATATTAGTTTTTGTGGTTTCTTTGTAAAGTTATTTATTGGAGAGAAGTATTTCTTCCTGTTTGGTGACACTATTTGTATCTTATTCGATTATGTTTGTTATATTGATTATTGACACGCTTTCCTGTTAAATCTCTGTTTCCTTGCATCTGGGTGCATGCTGTAGATTTTATAATAATAATAGCACTGGGATAAACAGAACTGCTGTATTGACTGGGTTGATACACGATAATATAATCCTATATTGACTTGGTATCAGAGATGGAGGGACTTAAAACTTTTGGTTTCACGGACGATGATTTTAATACCCTATTAGGACAAATAACGTCAAGTGATAACCCAACCTCCCTACAACTGCATGACAATGCGGAATGGAACAATTTATTGAATCTAAAAAAGAAATTCAAGCGTATGGAATCCCACGCAAACTACATGCTTGAATACCTTCGCGCAGGCGTTATACCATCAGGTTTAAGGGTACGCAATATTCCAGCCCTCTTTGTAGAAATCCGTAAGTTCCTGGAGCGGTGGTCACTCATTGCTAACCGCTGCTCCAGGGACTGGATGATCCTTATAATAGAAACTGCTAGAGAGGTTATGGCTGTGTTAAATCAAGAAATACTAACCCTAGAAGATAAACTAAAGACCTCTACCGCATTGGATGATGCCAAGGCAAAACTTGAAAAAGTTGACTCTGAATTGAAAGATTTTGACATCTACCTTACAAATAAAAAAACAGAAAAACTAAAAAAGGACATCAGATGGTACACAGAAGAAAAAGCATACCCTTACCTTAATGCAACATACTACCAAGATTGGAACCAAAATCAAGACCGTCAAGGATATAATAACTACAATCCCAGAAGAAGAATAGTGAATTTCTCGGACACATACTCCTCAGACTCGGATAATGATAATGGACAGGAGATACCAGGTGGACAGTATGGCTCATATAGAGGCAGACGGATGGCACAACAATCATTCCGTGGCCAGTCCCCTTTTTTATCGAGAGGCCGATTCAGAGGCAGGAACAGGAGGTGGGCACCGAACAGAGAGGATTCTCAATCGATGGCCCCTCAACATCAAAATCAACAACCCTACTTAAAGACCCGCAATCAACAGTACTGGCGCTGGGAGGTGAGAATATGAGATTGGGAGGTGATGACACCATGCCTATTTTCAACCTCTCCTCTACCACCCTCCAAGATGATGAACGCGCTGTGCTGAGTAAGGGCTTATCATTTGTTCCCTGTACTCGCCCGAATTTGTTCAAATTGCATGAAGACCTTTTTTCTTTTTTCAGAAAAGTTAGATTAAAAAAGTTCTTCCTAGACCGTCCCCCTACTGAAGACACAGACAATCAATCTAGATGTAAACCTCCATCACAGTTTACTCCCACCCTTGACATGGTGGGCCCTGAGGTCAACATCTTTGAACAGAACGTTCTCAAAGAAATAGAACGTGTCACCAAAAAGCCACCGTATGTACACAATAATCTTACCCCTTCAGAAAATACCGCATTATGTGGCATTAAGTCCAATCAAGATCTAGTGATAAAGCCTTGTGATAAAGGTGGTGGGATAGTAATTATGAACAAAAATCAATATTGTGAAAAAATATCCAATATGTTGGCTGTCCCCCAACACTACACTAAATCTCATCCCAAGGAATTATCAAAACTTAAGGGGATCATCTTAGACATCACGAGTAAAGCTCTGAACCGTGGTGATATATGTCAAGATGAGTATAATTTTCTGAATAAATCTTGCCCTAAAATTCCAGCTTTGTATGGATTACCTAAAACCCACAAGAATATAGTGGATCCTCCCATGCGCCCCATTATCTCCACCATTGGCTCTAGTACTGAGCCTCTGTCCAAATTTGTGGACTCTTATCTCTGTCCTCTAACACAGAATTATGCCTCATTTATTTGCGATACAGGGGACATGATTAATAAGATTGAGGGCATGCCATTTAACTGCAATCAACACATATTAGTGACGCTTGATATTGAGGCTTTGTACACCAACATCCCTCAGTATCAAGCGTTACAATCTGTTTCAGCCTTGCTACTTAGAACACCAGGTGCAAGACCAGATGCATTTATTTTGGAATGCTTGGAAGTGGTGCTCATGAACAACTTCTTTGAGTTTGAAGGCTCTACATACAAACAAATCAAGGGCACCAGCATGGGAGCATCTTGTGCTCCCAGTGTGGCTAACATATATATGGGAGAATGGGAACTTAAGAATATCTTTAATGAGGCTGCTCCCTTCTCTGACAATGTCATCGGTTGGAGACGTTTCATCGATGATATTTTTTTCATCTGGTCGGGTACTAATGAATCTCTGAACGAATTTATATTTTGGCTCAACGCGAGTGATTGTAATTTAAAGTTTACTGCTAAAAGTAGTGTCCACCAAGTGGAATTTTTGGACATCCTCATCTCAGGGTCAAACAATGTCATTGAGGTAAGTCTATATAGAAAACCGACTGCAAAGAACACCATATTACTCTACCAAAGTTTTCACCCAACGAGCCAAAGAGATGCAATCCCTTTTGGAGAATTCCTGCGTATCAGGCGCAATTGCACTGACATGCGGGAGTTCCATAGACATGGAGATGCCCTTCGGGTACGACTTCTGGCTAGAGGCTACCCACATAGGTTAATAAGACATGCCTATAAAAGGGCTAAATATTATGACAGAGAGGCGTTATTGGCAGCCACTGCCCGTACATGTAAAGATCAGGTGGTATGTGTCACAAACCATTCTTCATTGAATTATAAGATCAGAAACATCATCATGAAGAATTGGAAAATCTTGAATAGTGACGAAAATGAAGCCCAGCTGGGCCAACCGTTGGTAGCGTATCGCAGAAACCGCAATCTACGCGATCTCCTAGTGCACACTAGACCAACTCAATTGAACGCAGCACGTCAACTAACCATATCAGGCCTGCCTCTGATTTTAGGAAATCACAAGTGTGGCTCTTGTCATGCTTGCGATAGTGCTATGGTCACAGACTCCATACAATATGAGGGAAAATGTGTGAAGTTACGATCTCTAACCAATTGTAGAAGTCACAACATTGTATATATGCTAGTCTGCCCTTGCGGCTTAGCATATATCGGAGAAACCGCACGAGAATTTCGCATCCGATATAGTGAGCATAAATCGGCTATACGCACCAAGAAAACCACAGCTCCGCTTGTACAACACTGTATCGATAAAGACCACTTGGAAAGTGAATTTAAATGGCTAATTTTGGAAAAAATACAGAGTAAAGCAGGGATACCGATGGAGACTATCCGTAAACACGTGTAAACAACAAGAGAGGAAGGGCTAACAACACGACTACTCCCCTCAGGGATAGACTGGGAAACAACAAAGTCAGTGTAATGTAAACAGAGCACTGTATATCAAAAGAGCATGGGTCCACAGGTTCAAAACAAACACTTATATTGTTGAGAAAGACGTAGACCTCTACAGGCTATACCCATTATGTACACAGCCTATTATGTATAAGTAAATAAAGCCCTCACTCACCAACCTGGTTGGTGACATGCTTCATCATCGGGCTCCACTGGGTATGACCGAATGTCATCCCAGTGTGCTACGACGCCAGGTTACTGCGGAGCGGGGTTCAGGTGAGGTGACAGTGAATTTAAAATTGCCAATTAAGTCAAAAAGTAAATTTTATTCGTTTTGCTAATTGGGAAAGTTAAAAAAGGGGAGTGAAGGTCAAAAAATAAAAGACCTGTTTCACTCCTTGGCGGTCAACATGTTTCTGCCTCAATGTGTGTTCAACAGGCTTTCATCAGGACCAGAGTGGGAGTGCGGAGTCACGGAGGTATGCACGCGCTAAGGTTCACCCTTCCGATGACTACTGTGTGAAAAATATTTACAGTGAGAAAAATCCGCCAAAAGAAGGTACAATGGTGGAGAGAAACGAGTTTATTCTGTTGTTGGGTAGACAAACAAACAAAAGACAAAACATGGAAGAGTTGTAAGTGTTTGGTAGTCAACTCGTAATTGCATTTCAGTGCTCAAATGAGAAAGTGCCATTAACGTCTACCTCAGGTGCAGAAATAGTGAGAGTAGTGCACCTAGGTTTTATCCTTCTGTCGGTGTAGGATAAGTTCGGATGCTACCTATCCTTGATAACGTGTCTAGAATATAGCGGGACACACGTGGAACTCAGAACTCTGTGTGAGACTCATAGGATGCATATGGGCTGAGGCACGACGAAACTGCCCCTGTGTAAGTCACCTAGGACTTAACATGCAGGAGTAGGTCAGAGAAATCTTACTTAGAGGCAATCCGTTTGAGGCCTCAGGGATCCCGGGAAGGGGGTGGGAGCAATATGGCTCACCCTACAGGCATAAGAAAAGAAACAATGGAAGAATCACGACCTCAGGTATAGAGGCTGTAGGTCCGCTTACCGTAAAATGCAGGGAAGGGGGATAATGGAGATTACTCACGCCCTCGCTGCTCGGCACCCGTTTGAAGCCTAGAGCGCCTCTGTTCACCGGGTCCAGGATGACAAAACCCCTGACGGAGGTCCCGTATAAAAGGTGATTTCGTTAACAATCAGTGTGGCAGAGGGAAAAGGGAGAACTCACGGGATTGGCCAGACTTGTCCCAGCTCTCCTGTGATAGGTTGATGTCATAGCCATTCGGCCAATGACAATCAGTGAATCATCCTCTGTGGTGGACCGACGCGTGGGAGGAAAATGAAAAACTTTATTCAGCATGGTGTCAGGCTCGCAACTCGTGTGAGTGTACAGTCACGAGCCAGAAGGAACCATGGTAACTATGACACTAAGTCAAAGCGTTAAAGTTAGGAAATGCAGAAGCTAAATAAAAGTCTCAATTCTGCTATGTCAGCTGAACGAGACTGTCCACGAAAGCGAACGGGCACGCATGGTTCAGCTAGGAGATTAAAGAATGAAGAATGTATGTAACGAAGGCAATGATCATGTGTAAAGATGGAAGGAGTCAAACCATCTAAATCGCCAGAACATATAAGGATGCATAATGTATGCAGGGATACCGGTCTCTATATAGCAAGGACACGGGAAAGTAAGGATGGCGGATGGTTAATCCATCTATGTATGCAGGAGGTTATAGTATAGTGGTCCAGGGTATATTATCATTCAGGCCGGGCTTCAAAAAACGGCTGGATGAACTGAATAAAGATATTAATGAATACAAAGAGAACTTGACTCAAAGCAAAGTGACTCAATTTCAGAAAGATCTGAAAAAGTTTGAGTTTAACAAAATCTACCCTTACGCAGACCCTACCTTTGTCGCTGTGCGCAGAGCTGATACCAACTCCTATGGCACAGATGACGATTCTTCCAATAGCAGTGGCTCTAGCAATAATAGCTTGAGGCAGGCAAGAAGAGGCAAACAAAGGGGAAGAACACGTCCCCCCTTTAACCAACCACCATGGTACAACTTCCCTCCACAACAGGGTATTTTGGGCGCACACCCGATGCAATTCCATTACCCTTATAACCAACAATTGGGATGGAATCCTGGTTACACGACCCCAATGTACCCACCTAATCACTTCACACAGAACCCTTTTTTAGAGAGGGGCCAAAGGGGCAGAGGCCGGTGAAGAGGGCCCAACCAAAGGGTCCAGTGGGTACAAGACGATCCAGTGGGCCACCATACTCGGAGCAGACAACAGGATCCAATGACTGCGGGACCGAGCACCTCGACAGCCTGATAGTCAATTTATCAAACAAGACATTGACCACTTACGAGAGGACCATATTAGAAAAGGGATTGGGATTTGTCCCTTCAGCACGTCCTGATAAATTCCGCTTACATTGTGAACTATCTGCATTTTTCCGGAAGCTGAAACTTAAAGCTTTCTTCGAAGAACGCACTACTACTGAAGCAGAACTTGATGAAGGAGATACCCCCTTACGACCTAAATCTACTTTCATTCCTCCTCCACATACTATACCAGTGGAAATTACAACTTTTGAACGTGCAGTTTTCTCAGAAATTGAGAAACTGGATACCCCAACCAAATTCAAAAATCTCAGGACCGATGAATTCAGAGCCATTAATTCTCTGCGACTGGATTCTAAGCTCACCATAAAACCTGCAGACAAAGGGGGTGCAGTTGTTTTACTGAATACTACCGATTACAACCAAGAGTGCCTTAGACTTCTCAGTGATCGTAGGAACTACACACCATTTCCTAACGACCCCTCTAAGGATCTGAGCAAACACATCAAGAACTTAGTTGATGAAGCACTGACACAAGACATCATCACGAGGGCAGAAGCACGATTTCTAACTGAAAGCCAGGGTACGATCCCATACTTTTACACACTCCCAAAGATTCACAAGGATAGACTTCCTCCTCCCGGACGCCCTATCGTCTCGGGAATTGGCT
This sequence comes from Triturus cristatus, assembly GCF_964204655.1. Taxonomy (NCBI): domain Eukaryota; kingdom Metazoa; phylum Chordata; class Amphibia; order Caudata; family Salamandridae; genus Triturus; species Triturus cristatus. The sequence goes on from NC_140583.1 coordinate 1,050,890,807, forward strand.
CCCTTCTAGAACCATTATCACGATATTGTAATTACTTTCTGAAGCCATTGGTCCAGCAATCATCTACATACCTCAAAGACCCCAAGGACCTGCTGAAATTACTAAACAATATTACATGCTCAGAAGACATCGTATTGGTCACATTGGACATTGAAAGTCTTTATACGAGCATCCCCCAGGACGAAACCATCAGGGTCCTGGAGAAATCGCTGAACTCCCACCCGTGGGAATACAGAACCACTAAGGACTTCATCATTCAATGTGCCACTTTGGCACTCAAAAAGAACTTTTTTGAATACCAGGGACATCTCTACTTACAATCCACTGGTACTTCCATGGGGAGTACCTTTGCTCCTAGTGTGGCTGGTTTGTACGTTTATGATTTCGAACAAAAGTTCATCCTCCCAGACACCAATCCGCACAGATCCTCCATAGGCTTATGGAGACGGTACATAGATGATGTGCTTTTAATTTGGCAAGGCAATATCAACGCCCTCCACACCTTTTTCATCTGGCTGAACACCTTGGATCCAAATTTGAGATTCACTCACACCTATGACCGTTCTGAAGTTGTATTCCTTGATGTTGTAATTACAAAGAAACATGGTGCACTTCACACTAAGACACACTATAAACCTACCTCGAGGAACAATCTTCTTGATTTCACGAGCTTCCATCCTCGTCCATTGAGGGAGAATCTGCCCTACGGGCAATTCCTCCGTCTCCGACGGAATTGCACTTCCCTGAGTGACTTTAAAAACCAATCCCAAGATCTGACCACTAAACTATCAGAAGTTACAAACGTGCTAGACACCAACCTAGGGAAGTGCTGTTGCTGGACTATGCTAAAGAGGTTGCTCCCATACCGCTAACATGTGTAACCACCTACAGCACCCTATCCGACAAAATGAAGAAAGCCATTTCAAAACATTGGGGTATTATCAACAGTAACAACCGCAGATGGGAAAAACCTCTTTTTTCCTTTAAACGAGCTCCAAGTCTGCGCAATAGTCTTGTACATACACGCCCCATCGCACAATCTGACACGTCCCAAAGATCAATCACCGAAGCATGGGGTTTACCTAAGATCACTGGACACTTCCCCTGCTCTGACGGCAGCGTATGTCATTTGACTTCACATACTAACACTTTGAATCTTGAACCCGGACGGGTATGGACTCAAAGAGGGCACACCAACTGTAACACGCCCAACGTTATTTATCTAATTACCTGTCCTTGTGGACTACGCTACGTAGGCATGACCACAAGAAAAGTCAAACTCCGGATATGTGAACACCGGAGTAACATTAGGTGCAGACGGGTCACTACCAAACTGAGTGAGCATTTCCTATCTGTCAACCATACAGCAAATGATGCAAAATGGACGGTCATAGAGGAGATCACAGCAGGCAAAAACATTCCTAAAATACTTTTTGAAAGGGAACAAAGATGGGTTTATCGTTTGGGAACCAACATTCACGGCCTGAATGATAATATACCCTGGACCACTATACTATAACCTCCTGCATACATAGATGGATTAACCATCCGCCATCCTTACTTTCCCGTGTCCTTGCTATATAGAGACCGGTATCCCTGCATACATTATGCATCCTTATATGTTCTGGCGATTTAGATGGTTTGACTCCTTCCATCTTTACACATGATCATTGCCTTCGTTACATACATTCTTCATTCTTTAATCTCCTAGCTGAACCATGCGTGCCCGTTCGCTTTCGTGGACAGTCTCGTTCAGCTGACATAGCAGAATTGAGACTTTTATTTAGCTTCTGCATTTCCTAACTTTAACGCTTTGACTTAGCGTCATAGTTACCATGGTTCCTTCTGGCTCGTGACTGTACACTCACACGAGTTGCGAGCCTGACACCATGCTGAATAAAGTTTTTCATTTTCCTCCCACGCGTCGGTCCACCACAGAGGATGATTCACTGATTGTCATTGGCCGAATGGCTATGACATCAACCTATCACAGGAGAGCTGGGACAAGTCTGGCCAATCCCGTGAGTTCTCCCTTTTCCCTCTGCCACACTGATTGTTAACGAAATCACCTTTTATACGGGACCTCCGTCAGGGGTTTTGTCATCCTGGACCCGGTGAACAGAGGCGCTCTAGGCTTCAAACGGGTGCCGAGCAGCGAGGGCGTGAGTAATCTCCATTATCCCCCTTCCCTGCATTTTACGGTAAGCGGACCTACAGCCTCTATACCTGAGGTTGTGATTCTTCCATTGTTTCTTTTCTTATGCCTGTAGGGTGTGCCATATTGCTCCCACCCCCTTCCCGGGATCCCTGAGGCCTCAAACGGATTGCCTCTAAGTAAGATTTCTCTTACCTACTCCTGCATGTTAAGTCCTAGGTGACTTACACAGGGGCAGTTTCGTCGTGCCTCAGCCCATATGCATCCTATGAGTCTCACACAGAGTTCTGAGTTCCACGTGTGTCCCGCTATATTCTAGACACGTTATCAAGGATAGGTAGCATCCGAACTTATCCTACACCGACAGAAGGATAAAACCTAGGTGCACTACTCTCACTATTTCTGCACCTGAGGTAGACGTTAATGGCACTTTCTCATTTGAGCACTGAAATGCAATTACGAGTTGACTACCAAACACTTACAACTCTTCCATGTTTTGTCTTTTGTTTGTTTGTCTACCCAACAACAGAATAAACTCGTTTCTCTCCACCATTGTACCTTCTTTTGGCGGATTTTTCTCACTGTAAATATTTTTCACACAGTAGTCATCGGAAGGGTGAACCTTAGCGCGTGCATACCTCCGTGACTCCGCACTCCCACTCTGGTCCTGATGAAAGCCTGTTGAACACACATTGAGGCAGAAACATGTTGACCGCCAAGGAGTGAAACAGGTCTTTTATTTTTTGACCTTCACTCCCCTTTTTTAACTTTCCCAATTAGCAAAACGAATAAAATTTACTTTTTGACTTAATTGGCAATTTTAAATTCACTGTCACCTCACCTGAACCCCGCTCCGCAGTAACCTGGCGTCGTAGCACACTGGGATGACATTCGGTCATACCCAGTGGAGCCCGATGATGAAGCATGTCACCAACCAGGTTGGTGAGTGAGGGCTTTATTTACTTATACATAATAGGCTGTGTACATAATGGGTATAGCCTGTAGAGGTCTACGTCTTTCTCAACAATATAAGTGTTTGTTTTGAACCTGTGGACCCATGCTCTTTTGATATACAGTGCTCTGTTTACATTACACTGACTTTGTTGTTTCCCAGACTATCCGTAAACAACGCGAAACTTTTTGGATCTTTACCTTGAATAGTGTTAAATAAGGTCTGAATCTGGATATACAATGGTATGTGACTCAGTCTTGGTGAGGTCACTATTATATCCGAGGTGCACTTATTACCTGGCACATCGGGACATTTTCTTCTGAAGATGTCCAGTCAACTCTGACAGGCTTTGCATATTATACTGGGATAGTCTGTACCTTACAAGTATGGTAGTGATAAAATGGCAATGATAAGCATCATAGACTATTCCACATTCCACCTATTCTTGTTCCAGCTGTAATTATTCGGGTGGCGTAAATAAGTCCTTTCGTTACTCTTTTATGACTCTAATTTTTAAATCAGTAATGATCCTTTTGAGAAGATACACTCTACGAGACATTTGTTTCTCAGTATCTTCTACAGTATTGCACGCTGATCTTGCTAGGTTGTAACACTGTCTGGCCTTTTTTCGTATCACGAGTGGCTCTTAAGAATAACTCTACCTCTTGAGAGTAATTATTGACACAATTGTGCACTACGCGAGTTCCTCCTAATTCTTTCCCTTTTTTTCGCCACATTGTGAAGTATATATTCATCCTGCATTGGTATCATTCACCATATGCATGCCTCTTACGAAGCGTGTGTGCGATATGTATTATATCGATTCTTATTTAATTTAAAAATATAGATATGTCTTTCTCTAACCAGTATGGTACAATAAAGTTTTGTAGGGACAAGCGTTAATGATTGGTCACATAACACCCGTTCCAAAATGGTGCTGACCAACTATGTAAGGTAGTCCTCTTTCTTTCGCTCGATTTTTTAATCATACTCCGCCTACCCATATGCTGCGTCGTTTTGATTGGCCAGTTACGAACATATTAGGTTGAGGTTTACGACGTCACTGCGTACTGCCGCACCGCTATTGCTGGTCTACCCGTACGGCCATTTGGTCGAAAATTATCTGACTACGAAGGGACTCCAAAGAAAAGGTAAGCCGTTAGACGTATAAACTACCTACGAAGAGGTGTTCGTTTTCGTCACATCTCCTCGCATTTCTATTAGTAATATAATTCGGCATAAACTAATTTACGGCATTTCTAATACATCTTTTTATGTTGGGGCATTTGTAGATGTGACGAGTCTTCGGGTGAAAGTCTTACAACATAGTTCCGAACATATCTTACTGAGACTTACGATTCGATTGCGTATTGCCGCACCGCTATTTCTGGTCTACCTATAGGGCCTTTGGGTCGAGAATTACTTTATGGTGAAGGGATTTTTAACAAAAGAGGTAAGCCTTTTTGGCTTTTATACCGCTTACGAAGAGATGGTAGTACTCAATACATCTCTTCGCATTTCTTTCTTAAATACAATCTGGTATATAACCAGTTACATCGCCTCTAATCTTCTCCGATGTTTAGGTGTTTCTAGATGTGACGGTATAGCGGACGAAACCTTTGCAATATAGAACTTTTGTTGAATAACTGGTCTTGAAGACGACTCCCTGTTCAAACTTTAGATAAAAGGTTAGTCTTTAATTCTTGGACAATACCTTTGGAATAAATCCCGCCTTTTCTATAGTATCGTTTCTTAGAGGAACATAAATAGTAATAACCACCGAATTTATGATCGGAAAATAGTTAATTCTTTCACTATGGTGGAAATGTACATATCTATTCATATCAGCATACCAGTACAGACATAAACAGTATATGGTGGCAATGGTACTATAATGTAGACACGCTTTTTTAAAGGAATATTATCTGTTAGATTACCAACTGTCGAATACGCCAGTGATGTGTCTTTAGGAAACATAACCTCTGCAGAGATTGTCCTAGGAGTCGTGTTCCACCAACGGAATAGTAGATTCTCTAACTCTGATTTTGTTTGTCACCTTTTAGTGCCATTAGAAAAGTGATATTGCATTCGGTCTTCTTGGCCTTTCAGATAATCATATCTGGATACCTACTCTTGGAGACTGTGACCTTGCTAATAATTGTTGAGTTATGAGGATGGGCAGCGAAATTAATTGTTAATTCAGGTATTGGATCATTCTTACCCCCTTATCATTAAACTTCGGCTTGTTACGATGTAGAGAATCTCACCACTAGGTCTCTGTACTTTCTTGACAGATTCTTTATGAATCCTTACTATCGAGTATATGATGACGCATCTCTAACAGGATATCTTTTATAAACAAGTAAGCGTCTTCCTCCCCCGTTTTCCTTTGTAGTATTGGGGTTTAGGTACTGCACAGAGGACTGTCATGTTGGTGTTACACGTGGTGTTTTACGTTTTTAATGGTGGTGGTACTTTATTCTGCTTTGAGATTAGTTGTTCTTAGTTGGAGATATGTCCTTGAATAAACTGCTACCCTCACGTATTCTCAACGCATGGGCTTTAAAAGTGGAGTGTTCAAAAGTGGAGTGTTGATAGCTACTTCACTCTAATAGGACCCTCTCTCTCTTCTATATATATTCTTTTCTCTCTTTTTTGTAAAAAAAAATTTTTCTATGTTGCATCTAGTGGTCACCTAACTTGTGAAGATATCTTCCTTCTGCAATTTTATAGGGAATTTTGGGCCATTAATCGAATATGTATTTTTTATGTACATGTTGTTTCAGGTATTCCCTGGGCTTTATCGTTTCTGAATACATCTGTGGTCCTGATGAAGGTGGCATCCACGCCATCGAAACGCGTCGACCATTGACCTGACATTACTATCCTGCTTTTGCAGTTGTTTTGTTAGTCATAGGAGGTTATTATGTACCTTGTACCTCCAATGTTCAATATACGATAAAAATGTTGCCTCTTTTTTCTATGTTTTTATGAAATGTGTATGAATGTGGAATGATTTGGTATGTGTGTAGATGTGATTGTGTGACGATACAGATCCTTTGTGATCTACATTAGGTTCTCCCAGGGACTACTGTTTGTTGTCAATCAATATGATGCAGATTCACTGTAATGCATTTAGTCAGTGAAAATTAAAAGTTTAAGTTATTTTTTTGTGATAAGAAAAAGAAATATATTGAATTCTCCTAAGAAAAATATAAAATGGCTAAATGATAAAAAATAAAAAAGTAAAAAATTGTAAATTTTTGTGTGGTGCATCACTGTTTTTTAGGCCCTTCTGCTTCCCTATTACAATTAAATTGTATTATCATCAATAGAGGTCGTGAGGGAAATTTCTTTATATGATCAACCCGCAGCGACCACCAACGCAAATCTCCAATAAAGACTATCTGCAGCGCCAGACAGAATCTTTGCACTGCAGTGATGATAGTCCACTATACCCGGCCTGCTGTTCACCCTTCAGTGATGACTATCCACAGCACTCTCTGCTCCTCATGGTCCACTCCACCATGAACTGAACTCTTTGCACTAGACCTTCAAGGTAACTCTTTCAGCAGGGCTAACCTAGTGCCTGTAACTAGCCTTCACTCTATTGTGGTTGACCTGAACTTGTGACTTTCACTTGGCCTTGCGCAACCAGATAGCACCAAATGCCACTTTGTGCTTTTCAGTGCCATACTTATCTTAAATATCTAATGTTGCATATCGCTGGCTCTACTGATTGGATTGTTGTTGTTTTGATCACAAATAATTGATTACATTTTATTCAATTTTTTTAAATTGGTGTGGTATTTTTCTTGTGTTTTTATTGTATTACTGTTCGATGCGCTGCATAAATACTTTACACACTGCCTCTAAATTAAGCCTGACTGCACAGGTTAAATTGGAGTTTGCTTGTGTTCCACCCTGACAAGAGTTGTGGTTGCTGCTTGAGTAGGGTTTCAACCCCCTCAACCAGTAACCCAATTCCAACAGTTATCTTGTATAATTTTCTGAAAATCAGGTAATAAACATCTTTCAGAACTGCCATGTGATAGCTAATTGTGTAGGGGTTGGACACAACTTTCAATTTACTAGCAAAACTTGAAAGCATTTGCAGACTGCATGCTTTGGGAGGGATGCAGAATGTTTTATCATTTTTGCTCAACTATTAAAACACACAAAAAATCATTGCAAAAAAAAAAAGTTTGTTTGATGTTCTTTTACTAAAACCATTTTCAAAGATTATTCTCCCAGTAAAATGGTATATTCATTGAACCTCCATGAATCATATTATGGCAGGACCGTGTAAACCGTGAAACCTGTGTAAACTTAAAAAAGATTTCAAAGTAAAAAAAAATCATTAAAGTTAGGTGACGTTATCATGGGCGAGGTGTGGGTGGAGAAAGAACGTGGGAAATGTGGGTTGCCTGCAGCCCTGAGGGTAACGGATAAGCTATTTTCACCGTTTGCTCCTGTATCCACATTGAAATATGCTTTGTTCAGAGATTACTGATTGCACGGATTTTTCTGCAACACTTTTATCACACTTTCTGCTCGCATTAACTGAGAAAACATATTTAAGAGTTGCAGTGCAACATAGGTTGAGTAAGCTTGCAAGCTGCCCAGCTCTTGTCATTGGACTTTGCATGCTGCGTAAAACTGTTCCGTAAACCCTGATATACAGGGGTAAACTGCAGGCCCCCTGCAGCCCTCGCAGCGCAGGGGGCCCTCCGTCCTTCAGTGGGGCGTCATTTAGCCCAAGGTATGGGAATATCTCTGATAAGCCTTTCACCACATTCTGCAAGACGGACCCATCCTTTTGCGTTAAACCACTGCAGGTATCACTTTAAGTGTTAATCCTAGATGTTGAAAAAAAAAAGATTGTTTTTCTTAGCCACTGGCCTGAACAAATAGTATTGGAAGTAAAATAAACGCAGAATCTACAAGTAGGACTGCTGCAGTGTTGGGAGTGTGTGGTGAGTGAATGAGTGACTCGCTGCTCAGTCAAAGATAACGTTGCTTTCATATTTATTCATCTTTAAAGCTTAGCAACAGTGCCCCAAAGGCATAAACAGTTGTGTGTCCCTTACAATTCGCAAATAAAGTTTTTTTTTTTGTGTCGATTTCTCCTTTGAGCCGCAGAAGCTTCTAGTCATCTGTCAAATTATTTCAGATAGTTCTCATTTCAGAGACATTTTCTATTCAGCTGAGGTTTGCAACTGTTGCTTAATATTTGGCAGCAGACCATGAAGAGGCAATACTGCGCAGTCAAGAGTTTCTTCCAATCTTTGCACAGCTTCATGCTGGTTTAAGGAGCAGTCGGTGTCTGAAGGTAGTTTGCACAACTAAAAAGTGGCTTTTCTTGTTTTAACATTATGGAGCGCCCTTGCTAATTCAAATGTACATTTTCGGATGCATTTCTTGCATGCTTATGTTCTCTGGCATTGCTGTTTACGAGGGCACAAGTCCTAAAAAACAGAAGTGGGGAGACTAACCTAGGGGCATATCATAAAGGACCGGCGATAATTATCGCTAAGCACACTTAGCACTAGGATAATTATCGCTGGGTAACGTGGAATTTTATCGCTGAGATAGCGTGCTATTAGCAACGCTTATCTCAAAAGCGATAAAATTCCAAGCGCTAACTGCCAAATGTGAGATTATCGCTGGAAATCCAGCGATAATCTCACAAAGGCTGGCGATAGCTTGATGAGAGGGCAAGGCATACTTAGCCATGACATCCACCTTCCATAGGATATCATGGCTAAGTCAGTCTTGAAGCAGGCGTAAGGAAAGTAGCGATAACAGAGGTTATTGCTACTTTGCTTGTCGCTCTGCAGGTTAGCGTGCCCATTGATAATTGGAGAAATGTCGCCTAGCGATATTTCTCCAGTTATGTCAGGGCAGGAACGCCCACTTTGCATCTCATTAGAGATGCAAAGCTGGGCGTTCGGAATACAGGCGCTAATGCAAGGTTTCACGCGATAGCGTGACCTTGCTGATTAGGTGATAAAATTATCGCCGCTTTTCGTCTGAAATCGGACGCAAGAGCAGCGATAATTTTTTATCGCCTCGTTGATGATATGCCCCCAAGTTAGGAAGTATGAAAGTGACATCATGGCGCATGGCACAGAAAATGGCATCACAGCCCAGGACCTCACAGGAGGTGAGATCACAAGAAGTGACAAGAGATCTGAAGAACTCACGCAGATGTTTAGCAGGTCTATCTAGAGTACATTTGAGCGCATCACAATATTAAACAATTGAGATTCTGCGTGAGGGTTGTGCATAAAAGTGATGCAAACCCTGACACAAAATCTGGGCCTCAATTTATACATTTGTGTTTTTAAAACTCTGCTACAAAGAAATTGGCAACAATGAGAAATACAGCAGTAAATCTTTTCCGCCTTATTGATTATAAAATTTGCATTTTAAAAATATTTTAGAGTGTTAAGGCATCCGCTGTAGAGATCTTTGTATGCCAACTAAATCTAAGGGGATAAGAGTAATGGTAAGAGAACTCTGGACATTAATATTTTTGCTGGAGAGATCTGTGTTTTGTCTAGTCCCAGTTTTACATCAAATTAGCATAAACGGTTATTACGTTTCCTGCAGAGCACATTCTGTAACATGCAAATTATAGGTTTTTATGGTATATAAACGAGTAAGTGTTTTTTGTTGTTGTTTTTATGCAGGTTTATATAGCGCGAACTCGACCCGACGGTATTGGAGCGCTTTACACGAGCACCTCTTACGTTGCACAAGGACACAATCAGGCACGGGGAAATTAAGTAATTTGCCCAGAATCACAGGATGTGGACGCGACCCCGAGGCTCGAACCTTGGTTTCCAGCACTAAAGTCAGCAATCTAGCCGGCGGACCACATCCTGTCCCCTGAACTGCTTTTAACACAGAGATTCTTTAGTTACTTTCAGTTTTTAAATTGTAATCTTTTCAGTAAAGCACAGTGATGACGGGTATGTGGCTTCCACACCTTGTAACCCTCACTGTCTCATCTAACACATCGACATTGATTTACACACATATGATTTATTGTCAATGTATACTGAGCATCTGTGATGTAAGGCAGTCTGTCACTCTGTAAGGGGATGAGTAGCACGATATAGTATAAAAGAAAAAAAACCACAATAGTGGTATTTAATTTGCTATACTGGGACGGACCAACACAACTGGCATTCTTGCAGCGGGTGCACATCTCTTACATACAGGGATTGAACAAAGTCAAAAGCATGCCTCGCTTAAGTATCTGGGAAGTGATATGCTCTGTGCGTTTGTTTCCCCTCCATTGCATTTAGGTATGAGGCTCAATGACACACCAACATAAGTAGGCCTGATGACCTATTAACTTCATCCTTTGTCATGTGCCCAGCTGGAATCTCATATTCACCCTCCATGCCTGCACGTTGCTGAACGTCTACCTGCGTGTACCCTCAACTGTTGCCCTGCTTTTAACTTTTTATGTATGATTAAGAAAATCAAAACTTTATCGAAGACCTATTTCAAATGTATGCATCAGCGTAAACCAGTCAGTGGAGGAATGCTCACTCAGTGTCCCAGTCACTTACTTAGAAAAATAATAAACTTAAATGTTTCACATAGTCAGTGCTTATATTTTCCTTTTTAAAGTGCACCAGCTTTTCTTTACAGCCCTTAGTTCAACAGAAGAGCTCAATGCTTGAATATGGGTTTGGTGGTGTTTGAAATTGAGTTATTAGTTGAGGGTTATTGACGCTTTAAAAGTAATAAGCACAGTCCATATCAGGGTTAACCACTATATTCACTAAATAAAGCTGGGCTCAAATCCTGTTAGGTATGATACAGAACAGGCAGCCTTAACTTAGAGGCAATGTGTAACAAATTTATGTAGCACTACAACAGTAAAAAAGTCAAAATGCAAATCAATGAAAATCCCCAAACAAATTAGAAAAATAGAGTAAGACATACTCAAACACATTGACACCAAAAATGACAAAAATCACATAAAGGGAACCAAAGGTAAAGATTTTCAGTAGAAATAGTACCAAGAAGCACATTGTGCCAATGATGGTCAATGGTCATGGTAGAGCAGGACTCAGGCACAATTTGACACTGATCATGATGAAGTTCAGGTCGTAGGGACTAATGAGGTCCGTGCTGGTCAATTAATCTACCTTCTGATTGAATCTAGCCTTTTAGTCCCAATACACCGCAGGACTAGATTCCTAAATCCACCAGGACCTCAGAGGAGGCACTTAAAGACTCACATGGTGACCGACAGAGGCCAACAGGTAGGTCCAGTAAAGGTCCAGTTGCTACTGGTCAGCTGGGCAGTTGCAGGAAAGAGCCTCTTAAGCTTATTGTGTCGCTGTATCCCTAACAGGAGGTCACCCATATGACTCTTGCAGTCCACTGCAAACAGATGGTCATTCTCACATTCTGGCGGGGTAGAAATCTCAGACCATGACATGGGACATTGGACATGGGACAGAACTCCAGTGGTGCCTGGAGCACTGTCCCCTTGCCTGGCCTCTCCTCGCCCTTCAGCCAAGTCACAAAGCGCCCGGGATGAGGCTCTGCAGGGCCAAGGAGAGACGCCATGCTTCAACAGGGTGGCAAGTTCTCTTCTGTATTTTGGTCAAAGGTCCAGCAGACAGGGGTCATAGAACCCAAGCCAGGGCTGCGTTTATGCACCTTCCTGTCCAACGTGTCACAAAATTCCCTGGATTGGACTCTGCAGGCCCCAAGTGGGACTCTTGTTTCTCCAGAGTAGAAAGATTTGACCAGGATCTGGGTCACAGCAATGACAGGCCTGAGGTTGTGATCCTCTGGGCCTGGGAGCCATCTGCCTACCCACCATTTAGCAAGGTGCCCAGGACACAGCTTCCTGCTCCCTTGGAGTGGAAAGCTCTGATTGAGACCTAGGTCAGAGCTCCAGAAGGCCCTGTGGGTGCAATCCCCTGAGCCTGGGCTCCCTTTACCCACCCACCATGTCATAGAGTGACCCAGTGGGGCTCCACAGGCTTCTGAAGAGCCTCCCAGTTGAAAGCTGGGGTCGAAAGTAGCCAGGTCAGAGCACTAGCTGGCACAGGGGTGCAGCCCATGTGTCGCATTGTGACTAGGATGAGACTCCACAGGCCACTGGATGACCTCCTTGCTTTGCTGGGGTGAAAATCTCTCACCAGGACCCATTTGCACAGTAAGTGGCACCACTGGATTTCTCACCATCAGCCTGCAGGGAAAGTGACATCACTGGATTTCCCATCATCCATGTGCACAAGAATTGATCTCATTGGTTTCCACCTGAAACTGTCTTTAAAAGAAGAAGCCAAGTAAGAGGACCCATTTCCCATCATCCATCTGCACAGGAAGTGACATCACAAAATGTCCAATCATCCATCTTTACAGGGAGCGAAATCACTGGTTTCCTGCCAAAACCGAATGGAGGACGCACTGCATATGGGTGTAGTGGGCGCAGGTCTGGTGTGGCAAAGGAAAACCAAATGCAAGCCTATTTGCACATTTATGCATCCGCCCATACCAAGCTCCAGAACCCATGGTCCTCCTCCCACCCACCTCGATATTTGCTATTAAACTCCACCCTCTGCACACTGAAATTGGGTTGCATCTCCCAGCCATGCTGTTGCACCTCACCCCCCAACACAGAAGGTGCATTCTTCTCTGCCAACTGCAATTTCACATTCATCCACTTCCATCAACCTCACTCCAACCCCATGCCAACACACCTAGCATACTCAACACACCCAACCACACTCAATTGACCCCCACTACACCACACTCCTTCCTGTCATAGACACTGCTCAACACTTGCTTCTTCACTAAGCATACCACTGAAACCTGGGATCTGCTACACAACCGCTCACCAGACCTGCTCTTCTTGACCAAAACCTGGCTTACTCCCTCAATGATCCTTGTCATCACCACAGCAGTCCCAACGGGTACACGATCATAAGATTCCCACCCCAAACTTTCCTTTTTAGTTTAAACTAGTGTTTACCAACTGAAGGCAGAGTAGTAATACCCCCTATGAGTCACCTTCTTCCTAAGACCTCAAATGCCTTTCTGGCTTACTAACCTTTATGGTTACTCCCTTGCTCCAACCTTACCCCATGAGTGCCTCCTCCTTCCCTGTATACATGCACTTACTTGACTGTCCCACAATCCCTTGTGAGTGTAGCTAGGACTGAGCACCTCTCCAGTCCTGTCAACTCTTGGGAGACCCTGCGGCTCAAGCACAGGCCTCCTGAATTCCTTCTCTAATGAGTGCTCGACTCAGATTCCTCAGGTCTGTCAATGGGTAGTTGCCTGCCACCCGGTGTTCATCTTACTTTCCTGCTAGATTCTGTAATTACCCCTGGCTCCTCCTCTGTCATCCAACAGCTGTTCCTCAGCCTTTCCTTGCTCTGCCTGTCCCGTTGCATCCTTTTTCTTCTTCTCCCATTTCTGTGCCTCTTCTTGCTTCTGTCTTTCGTCTATCTCCGTCCAGCTGCCTGACTTCTGTCCTTTATCTTCCTGTGTTTTTCCCTGAGGGAAGAATGTGAGTGCTTTTTCTATCTCTATGTAGTTTCCTCATTTGTCCTTTCCCTCTTTCTAATGGGTCTGTTACTTTTCTTTTAGGAGTCCGTGTGGAGTGGAATCACCACAAGTTATGTGACTCCCTATTGTTCCTGTTCTCCACCCTCATCAGGATAACCTAACCTAACCTAACCTAACCTAACCCAACATAACATAACAAGAGCACATGGAGGACTCCAATGCCTAGCTGGGGCTCAAGATATACCCTCTGAATCCAGTCATCTCATTCCCCAGTCCCTGGGATTGTACAGGTTCTCAAATGACCTGGCTTCCCTGGCAGTCCCAATCAGGGATCATTTGAAGAATTAAGCCCAGGCTGGTTTCCATGAGGTCCAATACATTTGCTTCATCCTTTCTCTCTATTACCCAGGGTACACAAAACACAAGAAAGTCTAGTGGCCTTCCTGCTGATTATGAGGGAAACAGTATGGGTGACCTACTTTTCATCTGGTAATATGCGAAGGAAGGTGCAATTACCAAATGGTCGCTTTAATCAGCTAAATATGAAAACAGATATTTAAAAAATAATTCTTGACATTGCAGTGGGTGTATTCTGAGGAATGTACTTGGTGCTCTCTTAAACATGCTATGCAAATGTGACCAAATTGATCAGGCACGTGTATCAAAAACAAGAACATTATGTCCAATTTTATTCTATAATCATTCTGGGTCCGTAAACGTAATTGACGTTTCAATCTCCTGTAAAGATATGGGTATCATCATCAGTACTCTCACAACAAATAAAGCGGAAAGGGCTCAAAGAGAACACATGAAATCTAGAGTTTCGCCGTGTTGGATTTCACTTCTACACATTCAGAGGATTACATAAACAAATGTAGAAAGGTCCATCATTGTTTACTGCGAATACAGATGAATGTTGACATCTACCATGGACCTTCCAGAGAGAGTAGCAAAATGTTGAAAGAAATGTACATGCCTACAACTAAGGATTAAAAGGATGGGTGAAAATTAAAAACAGATACAATACCAGTAGGGCTACAGTTTAGAAATATACCGGGAGTCTGCAGAGAAGACAAGAAATACAAACAGGGATTCAACGACATAAGAAATACATGTTCCAGGCACTGGGTGGTATTAGGAATGGACACGATAATTAAACACTCAAAGTAACTTTTAGAAAGAGAACAATGAGTCGCATATAAATGCAGACACCAAAGTGGCCCTGAAAAATCTAGAAAAAAACATTTTGAGTTCATTTGTATAGACAAAAAATCAAATAAAGTAAGAAAAGACATACAAATGTATAAAGTTAAAAAGGCATTCCCATATTTGGCAGGAGACTTTTATACCACCAGATCCATTGTAACCACAGGCTACCCAACCTGAGGATTATTGGAGGGACAGAAAAAGTCTGTATCTTTTTCAGATATCTCAGAGGAATCTGGAGATAATGCATGCCCCTGAGAAGGCAGCAGTAGGTCTACAAACCAGCAAGGACAAGACTATTGTTTAGGGAGAAGATAACCACAACCAATATGGAAGGGCAGAGGGAGAGGGAGGAACCAGGTTTGGTACAACAGCACCCCAGGAGAGAGACAGAAGCACTACTATTGGGGGCATCCCCAGTATTAAATGACCCTCAAGTCATCACTATTCTTAATGTGTCCCCACACACCTTATCCTAGACAGTCATTTCCTTTTTGAGACAAGAGCGCTGCTTTGTCCCAACTGAACTTGTGGATTTTCTTTACTTACAAACAGACCTGAAGAGGTTCTCAAAAGATCCTGCAATTCTACTGACGCTACGGGTCTTTGCCCTCTTTCAACATTTGTACCTCCCTTTTACGGCCAACCCATGGAAATACGGACCTTCAAATAACTTGTTCTAAAAGTGATACATGACTTGCAACAAAAAGTATTTTTATGCCCTACAACATTCCATCAGAAGAATGTAAGGCCTTACAGGCACTAAAAAAACACATCTTTCATATTCAAGCTGAGGAGGTGAGATAATATTGTAAGACCAAGATTGCTACAAATCAGAGATATTTCACCCAGTGAAATACAAAAGGAGATCCATAGACTGACCACAGCAGCTAAAGAAAAGGGGATCCTTAGCAAGAACAAATTACTCTTTAGGAATATAAAAAATCCCATGCCGTGGTGATTTACATATTGTTAAAAGTGCATAGGAACGTTTCCAATCTCACCAGAAGACCTATTATTTCTATTTCGAGATGCAAGTCAATGTTGGAGCCCATAGAGAAGTATGTAGATTTATTTATCAAACCCTTCACATGGATTACATCATGTTGTATTTGTGACACAATGGATTTCATCAAATTGATTGAGGATATGCATTTTTTTCTAACCAACTGTCTATTGGTCACCTTCAACACCGATTTCTTACAAACGAACATACCACAACAGGAAGGCATAGGGGTCATTCATGACCCTCTTCATACCAGACCCAGACCTCATCAGGTTCTGACATCAGCTTTTTGGATGTCATTGTGAAAGTAGAAAACAACACCGTCCCATAAACCATAAGAAACATCTTATTGGAAATTCCAGTTTTCACCATCGTTCCCTAAGGAATTCCTTATTATACAGTCAATTCTTGAGGATCCAACAAAATTGCCACCACAAATCAGATTTTTTCAGGGAAGCAGAGATATCACCTAAGAAAATTCTAGCTGAAGGGTATGCCAAATGTCTAGTAAGACGTTTCCTTAAGTGATCATGAAATTGCCCTTGAGACACAATCCTCACGGCACAGTACGGATCACAAGTCCATAAAACTGGCATGTGTAACTACCTTCTCTACCATTTTCACTTTGGTCTATAAAAGCGTCAAAATAATTTTGAATGGTATTGGCAGGTGCAAACTTTCTCAGAAATAGCCAATGTTTATGCATAGGAGCGGCAAGAACCTCACAAATCACCTTGTCAGGGCAGCCTTTGCACCTGATAAGTCACCAGAAACACTTATGGCCCATGGAGCCTCCTTCCCAACAATTGGGCATTTTATTTGTGGTCCCTGGAGTATTTGCTCATTTTGCATAGAATCCAAGGCATGTTTGCATGGCAATACTGACGTACCCGTGCAGAAATATCACAAACTGCAACATTTCTAATGTGGCCTATATGATTACTTGTCCGTGCATGAAACTCTACATTGAATAAACCACACAAAAAATAACCATACAAATCTGCCAACATCAGATTCGTATGCGCTGCAAAGTTCTCATTGCCACTTTATTGGAGCATTACATGACTGAGGGCTGCACAGAAGATGACATTAAATGGCAAGTTTTCAGTGTCCTCAAGTTACCTGAGAGAGGAGGAAATATCTGGTCAACAAAGAGGAGCTTAAATGGATTTTGAAGATGAACACAAAGAAAACCAGCCTGAACCGGTAAGAAGAAGTTTAAATTAGTCATCTAGTTTACTACAGAGACTCTTTTTATAGACATGAATGAACAGGACAATTTCTGTAAATATTCTCATGAGCATCATTTTGAATAATTTCTAAACTGAACAGACTCATTATATGAATATTTCCCAGAAGACTCTCTGGCCAGACTTGTGTGCATCAGCCTGTTTCTGACATTTGTTTTGAATATTTTTCAAATGATTGAAATGTAATATTCTAACATATTGTAAACTTTTGGTGGTTATTTTTTCTTTTTGTCCATTTATTTCTTCTTTCTTTGTTCTAATCTCATTGTGTTTTTAAAGTTATGCACATTTTCCTATTATAATACTGCCCCACTGTACATCACAATCCCAAAATGGCGGTTGCAATCTCCAGGCCCCCCCCCCCCCCCCGGAGACCTTTGTTTAGTTCCATTATCCCTGTGAAACATCTGAGAACTGAAGCATGCTCAATTATTGTGTACATGTTTATGAGCAGGCATGTTTTAGGTCCTCTTTAGCACACTCCGCTCTGATTTTTTCCAAGCTGCACTGCACTGTTTTGCACTGAAATTTTCATGTAAAGGCCAGAACTTCACCTGACACATGGTGCCCTGTGACAGATTATTCACCAAAGATGGCGGCAGCCATCTCCAGTTCCCTCAGGAAGTCCTTCTTCTATTTTCATTATTTCTGTGAGGCTCAATCAGCATGTGCCATTTTTCTTTGAGCGGTCATTACAGTGAGACATGAATGTACGGTGGATAATACTTTCATGAGTTATTTTACTGTGTGAAAGTAGAGCCATTGATAAAGGAAAGTATCTATGGCATCTTCCAAGATGATGCATGATTGTTATATTTGATTTTGGATGCATAATCTTCCCACTCTTCGTGTTTCCTTATTTATTAAGTTTTGGGTATCAGGACGTGAGTTTATTATGAGTTTTTCATATTTGATGATTCAAAAAGTTGGCAAATCATGTTAAATGCATATCAATTGGTGATACAATAAAAATTGCTTAATTTATAATAATATGTTATGAATTCGTAAACATTACGGTGCATTATAACAGCTTTAAGTTGATTTTCGAAATATAATATGTATATGTCAAAATGACCGCCACTCTTTTCTGCTCTTCTTAACTCAACACAATATTGTAGTCTGTTGTTAATTGCTATGACAAGGAGTAAGTAATTGACAATGCCAGCTCCCGATCCACACTGTGGGCAAAGTAAAAGCCGAAACGCATTGGTACAGAGACTGTGTTTAATAAATATAATTTAAGCATTCTTGGGTGTCCTGGCAGTTCCTAAACGGAAGGATTCTGTTGGTGGTAATTTGGGCTGCTGGAGCCCTGCCAGGACCGCCACAAAGTTGGAGCCCCGGGTCTCCGGGTTGTGTGACTTTTGTATATACACATATTTATTAATTTATCTATATATATTGATTTATCAATTCTTCCTCGTAGATTACGTCAACTGGAATCCAAGTCCATTTTGGAACTAGATTCGAAAATCCCTGGTGTGTTAAATTCTGAGGAAGAATTGTCCTGGTATCTGGGAGAATAAAATTATATGGGGATTTAATTTTAATTCTGACTTTCGATTCTCCTTTCCTTTTTCTCCCATTTAAAAACAAAAACAGGTTGGGATGATTATGCCTCCTGTATGATATATTCTGTACTAATTTTTAATGTCACTTTATTTATTTTCACTGTGGGTGGCCAGGTACAAAAGGATATTAGTGCGAGCCTTGAATATTTATATATGTTCCCCTTTTTTTAAGTGGTATTACATCTTGGATGCAGAAACAGTCTTGAATGAACAATGTGTATAGCGGTTATGAAATTTTGAATGGGAAGTAAGATTTCATGCCCACTGGGGCGTTATATGAAATACAGAACATTGTATTAAATATTATACACTATATATTGTATAATCCCTTTATGTCTATCTTGATAAGACTGGTAACCCACTGGGGTATTTGAGTTTAACTAGTATCCACGATTATAGATTGATTGAAGTTAATATGTATATCAGTAGTAAAAATGCTAAAAATGTTAAGATTGTTAACCCACTAGGGTATTTATTTTAATGCTTTTATTATTTTCGTTACCAATAATACAATCATAATTACTGGATTTTGATGTACATTTTATTGTGGAAAGCGCTAATTTACAAGATTAGTTTTGCTTTAGACCGTTACGTATGTCCTGACTTTACGCACTGAGGACATCAGAGCTGACAGTATTGCAATAAGAATACCGCTTTTCAAATCAATTCGTTCCTTCTTTGTTAAATTAATACCACGATGTAACTGAGGGGATACGAAAGATATTTAAAAGAACTATTATTGTTCAACTTTATTGAATAACTAATGGGGTTTACGGAGAGTTAACCGTGTGTGTAAATAGAACTAATAATAAGCAATGTATATGAAATGATAATACAATGTTAACCAATGGGTAATTTTGATTAGTTCTCCATTATCAAGGAGTAATCTGCGGCAAATCGAAGTACGAGTCTCTCTAATAACCATTACAAGATGGCCGACAGTCTTTTTTCACTTACTGGTCCACTTTTTATGTCAATGCTTATTACGTCACACGTAACCACTAAATGTTTTGTTTAAAATGTCTGCTTGTAAATAACATATTCACCCGTGAGCAAGGCGGTATTCGCCGAAACGCGTTGGGTTTGAATTTTGGGCTTGATACAATTGAAATAAATTCTTTCGAGCAAAACTGACTTGGGTGCTGATTTATGGAAGGAGTGCACACGCGCTTGGATGCACGGTGAACAATGATATATATATATATATATATATATATATATATATATATAGATATATATATATATATATATATATATATATATATATATATATATTACCTATTGGTGGTCGCCAGTAGGTAGTGATAGTTAGGACCTATTATCCATTGGAAAATTGTAACATTCTTTTCCCAATAACTTTGGCGTCGGTTGACGAATCTTCGCAAATTTTTCAAAACTCTTGGGGCGCTCCGGTCATCTCCTATCTTAAAAGTTACGGGGTGATTCGGCAAGCGGGGGCCGAGAATAAAGGGGGGTCCCAAAACGTGCTTTCTCCATGTTAATTCCCTTAGGAATCTTTAGACACGGCTACAGCCCGAACTGCTGACCGAAATTACACAAAATTTGGTGAAAAGGTAGCCCTTGGTTCAGAAAAATCCCTTTTTGTTAAATGGTGTAAATCCGTTCAGTAGTTCATGAGAAATTAGAAAAAGAAAAAGTTTCAATATCTGGGCGGAGCCTAATGACACATCTCATCATGAGATCTGATTGGCTGTCAGCACTTCATTCTGGAATTGCTGGCAGCCATCTTGGGACCAATATACATGATAGTACCCCATTGAAATGCATTGTAGTGAATCGAAGATTTTGAGGGTTACCAAAAGGAGAACTATAAAGGGTGATAACAGACTTTAGTTACATTAGAATTCATTTGTTGATGGTACAATACTAATTTCAGGAATTGTGGTGTGTTCTAAGGTGATTTTAACCTGTGAAAAACCTTCTGCTGGGATATCATGTTTGAGAGAAAACTGAAGCTAAAATGAGAGCATATTTTCTGTAAATTCAAATTATCTTTCTCAGTAATGTGAGAATGAAGTCTGTCATTCTCAGTAAATCATGTACATCCAACAAGGGCAGAGACTGTCAGTTGATTCCTTTCTGTTCTACTGCAGCTTTCCAGAGTGTTCTAAAGAACAACTAGAGTGCTAAAAGCCTTACTTATGACAAACGTATGGCACACCTGAAGCCATCTTGATTGGAATAAACTGGTAACACTTAAAACATTTAATTTAAAAAGGAACAAAATGATGGGGTTCATTTTGTCATAGAAATTATGGTTAGTGCTGTAGAAAGAAAAATTAGGACATGTTTCAAGTGTGATCTCAAATATCTTCCTGTTATATTTCAACAGGAGAAGCCTGTCAGTTGATGTCTTTGTGTTCTATTGCAGCTTCCCAGAGTGTTCTAAAGAACAACTAGAGCGCTAACAGCCTTACTTATGACAAAAGTATGGCACACCTGAAGCCTTCTTGATAGGAATAAACTGGTAACTCTTAAAACATTTAATTTAAAAAGGAACAACATTAGGGGCTTCATTTTGTCATAGAAATTATTATTAGTGCTGTAGAAAGAAAAATTAGGACATATTTTAAGTGAGATCTCAAATATCTTCATGTTATATTTCAACAGGAGCAGCCTGTCAGTTGATGCCTTTGTGTTCTACTGCATCTTCCCAGAGTGTTCTAAAGAACAACTAGAGCGCTAACAGCCTTACTTATGACAAAAGTATGGCACACCTGAAGCCATCTTGTTTGGAATAAACTGGTAACACTTAAAACATTTGATTTAAAAAGGAACAAAATGATGGGGTTCATTTTGTCTTAGAAATTATGGTTAGTGCTGTAGAAAGAAAAATTAGGACATGTTTTAAGTGAGATCTCAAATATCCTCCTGTTATATTTCAACAGGAGCAGCCTGTCAGTTGAAGCCTTTGTGTACAGGAGCTGTCTGTCTGTTGATGCCTTTGTTTTCTACTGCAGCTTCCCAGAGTGTTCTAAGGAACAACTAGAGAGCTAACAGTCTTAGTTATGACAAAATTATGGCACACCTGAAACCATCTTGATTGGAATGACCTGATAACACTTAAAATGTTTAATTTAAAAAGGAACAAAATGAGGGGGTTAATTTTGCCATAGAAAGTATGGTTAGTGCTGTAGAAAGAAAAATTAGGACATGTTTTAAGTGAGATCTCAAATATCTTCCTTTTATATTTCAACAGGAGCAACCTGTCAGTTGATGCCTTTGTGTTCTACTGCGGCTTCCCAGAGTGTTCTAAAGAACAACTAGAGAGCTAACTGTCTTACTTATGACAAAATTATGGCACACCTGAAGCAATCTTGATTGGATAAACTGGTAACACCTAAAACATTTAATTTTAAAAGGAACAAAATGAGGTGGTTCATTTTGTCATAGAAATTATGGTTAGTGCTGTAGAAAGAAAAATTAGGACATGTTTTAAGTGAGATCTCAAATATCTTCCTGTTATATTTCAACAGGAGCAGCCTGGCAGTTGATGCCTTTGTGTTCTACTGCAGCTTCCCAGAGTGTTCTAAAGAACAACTAGAGAGCTAACAGTCTTACTTATGACAAAATTATGGCACACCTGAAACCATCTTGATTGGAATGAACATGTAACACTTAAAACATTTAATTTAAAAAGGAACAACATGAGGGGGTTCATTTTGCCATAGAAATTCTAGTTAGTGCTGCAGAAAGAAAATTTAGGGCATGTTTTAAGTGAGATTTCAAATCCTTTTCTATTTCATTAGAAAATTCTGACATGCAGACTGAAACAATCACTTTCAATACCAGCAGTAGACTTCCAGTTAACTCCCTGGTGAGCAGTAGCTTTACTACAGTGATCTAATGAACAACTAGAGTGATAACATTCTGAATTTATGGCAAATGTGTGAGACATCTGAATGTCTTCTTGATGGAATCAAAGTAAAAAACTGTAAGCATTTCCTACTGAGGAGACTGCAGTAAATGAGGAAATTAGGAAACTTCATAACAAATAAGTCTCCCAAGATGGCCACCAGCGAAAAAAGAGCCCAAATGCAGCACAAATATCACCCAGATGTAGCCCACATATAGTACAATGACAGAAGTGTGCAAAACACTTTTTATTGTTAGTTTTTCTGCAGTTTTATATAGTGCAGACTGGTCAGGTATTGGAGCGTTACATCTTACTTGGACCCCTTATTGCGTATTTTGCACGAAGTATATGAGATTGATCTTGCGAAACATTGAACTTTACGATTCTGTTAACCTGAAGTTGCTCTGAACCGGGCTTTGTAACACCCGTTTTTACCCACTGGTTTTAATTAATTCTCACTGTATTGTATTAGGAAAGAGGATTTACTGTTTTTATGTACACTTTTATGATCTATGTCTCTAAATCAGATCGAATAAAGTTTAATTAATTCAATGGCAGGACGGAGGCGAGTATTATGCATATCTTTCCTCACTTTATTTGCATAGCAGTTCAAAGAAAACGTAACACAACAATC
Source organism: Triturus cristatus (assembly GCF_964204655.1). Taxonomy (NCBI): domain Eukaryota; kingdom Metazoa; phylum Chordata; class Amphibia; order Caudata; family Salamandridae; genus Triturus; species Triturus cristatus. The sequence continues at coordinate 1,050,914,012 of NC_140583.1, forward strand.
ATTAAACAAAAGACTACACAACTCATGAACCATTAGAGGGGTAGTCTCCAAGGCAACTATAGTCCAATCATGTCACAGTCCATCTTATATAATATCGTGACGTCCCTTCCGCTTCCTCTTTCTTCACTGCTCATCAGTTTAGTACATTCCTTACATTCTTGGCTTAATCTGACGTTGTTGCTGTTTGTACATCGGTTTCTTGTGCGCGTTATTTGCATTATTGCCTTGGTATTGTTTCATATTCCCTGCGCAGCAGGCTCTTGCCCGAGAGCATTCTCCCCCTCGCAGTTTCTCCCGCTGTGCGCTCTGCGCACGGTGAGAGCCTGTCAGGCGCGTCTGGTCCGAGCGAGGTAGCTCCGTCGAGCGCTCCCGCTGGTCTTTACGCGCGTTTGGGAATCCGGTCACTCCTTTCAAGTCCGCTTGATTCCCGACCAACCCTCGCCTAATTTTGACACCGCTACACGGTGATTTTCCCACACAGCCACGTTAGTGACCAGTACCACCTAGTGGTGGTAATTGATATTGTGCCTCAGTCTAATCTTATTACAGCTGTAAATGTAAATGTAAATTTGATACTTGTATAGCGCACTACTCACCCGCAAGGGTCTCAAGGCGCTTGTACGAATACCTCTGTGGAACCCATCCTGTCTTTCCCTGTGAGGCGTCCACTCCTGGGCACCCCCAAGGTGGAGGCCAGGCATCCTTAGTGTTGTGGGGGCCGTTGTGGAGATTAAGCAAGCTATTGCCCAGAGTTGCAGAGTGGGACTCCATGATTGGAATAGGCACCGAGGCGAGAATTATCAGGTCCGTGGAATTTTTGAGCCCAAGACCCGCCGAGGCGGGGAATTGAACCCTGGTCCCGGGCTAGACCTCTGCATCAGGGTCTGCCGCTCTAATCATTGAGCCACACTTCTCCAGCTTCGGGGAAAGTCCAGCTGTTGGAGCACAGGCGAGGGGGCTGCCTTAAGGATTTTGAGGGCATTTGTTCTGTGCTCACACCCTCTGCTAGTGTGTCTTCTCCAGAAGATCATTTTTACTCCTCCTACCAGGAAGTGGAGGAGGAATGGCCCCCCAAAGTCTCCCTCCAGCAGTGGACCAAGCCCTCTCTCTGGCTATTTCTAGGGCGCTGGCTCCTCTTAGGGATCAGGTTGATAAGCTGGCGAAAAGCATCCCTGGGGTGTTCAGTGATCCAGATCTGGTGGTGGCGGGTCCCAGTAGCTCCCAGATGGGGAATAAAAGGGCCGTTAAGCATAACGTGGGGCACTTGGAAGGATTTGATAAACTTACGGAGACCTTCCTCAAGAGTGTGCGAACGCTAAAACATGCACCCTGCCGGGAGGAGGAGTACGGACAAAAATTGCGATGCTGTCACCTCTATTGTAGACCCCGACGGTGGGTTTCCCTTAAAGGGAGAGGGTGTATCGGAGGATGATTTCTCCTCCGATGAAGATAAGGACTCGGGGCATTCCTGGCATCCAGAGTCCCACTCCTCTCAGTCCCGGGTTGGGGATGGGGTCCACTCGGACATGTTTGAGCCTACCCAAATTTAACATCCTAGGTCGGCGGAGTGGACCCCTGACACCAAAGTGGCAGAGTATGTGGTGGGGAAAATCCATCAACCCCTTGAAAGAGAGTTCCGGAATAGGATGAGGGGAGAATGCACCAGGCCCTCACTGAATGGTAGGGTGGCACACATGAGAAACTATGTACCTTTTTCTCCAAGTATATGAGGGATCCCAAGAAAGAAATTGATAGGTCTTGGACGTGGTATGGCCCTTGACCCAAATTATTCAATTGTCGGAGCATTCAAAAGAGTCAGGATCCCCTTTATCCACGGTTATTGTGGCTGGTTGGGCGCACTACCCGAAACCCTAAAACACTACCCCCTCCACTACCCAAACACCACTGCACTACCCTAAACCCTAAAACACTACCCCCAGCACGACACCCTACACTACCCAAACATAACTGCACTACCCTAAACCCTAAAACACTACCACCAGCACGACTCCCTACACTACCCAAACACCACTGCACTACCCTAAACCCTAAATCTACCCCAGCACAACCCCCTACACTACACAAACACCACTGCACTACCTTAAACCCTAAAACACTACCCCCAGCACGACCCCCTTCACTACACAAACACCACTGCACTGCCTTAAACCCTAAGACACTACCCCAGCACAACCCCCTACACTACACAAACACCACTGCACTACCCTAAACACTAAATCTACCCCCAGTATGACCCCCTACACTACACAAACACCACTGCGCTACCCTAAACCCTAAAACACTACCCCCAGCATGACCCCCTTCACTACCTAAACACAACTGCACTACCCTAAACCCTAAAACACTACCCCAATCACGACCCCTTCACTACCCAAACACCACTGCATGACCCTAAACCCTAAAACACTACCCCCTACACTACACAGACACCACTGCACTACCCTAAACCCTAAAACACTAGAACCCAGTACGACCCCCTACAGTACACAAACACAACTGCACTACCCTAAACCCTAAAGCACTAGCCCATACACTACACAAACACCACTGCACTACCCTAAACCCTAAAACACTACCCCCAGCACTACCCCCTACACTACACAAACACCACTGCACCACCCTAAACCCTAAAACACTAACCCAGCATGACACCCTACACTACCCAAACACCACTGCACAACCATAAAGCATAAAATATAACCCCCAGCACAACCCCCTACACTACACAAACACCACTGCACTACCCTAAACCCTAAAACACTACCCCCAGCACGACTCCCTACACTACCCAAACACCACTGCACTACCCTAAACCCTAAATCTACCCCTAGCATGACCGACTACACTATCCAAACACCACTGCACTACCCTAAACCATAAAACACTACCCCCAGCACGACCCCCTACAAAACACAAACACCACTCCACTACCCTAAACCCTAAAACACTACCACCAGCATGACCCCCTATACTACTCAAACACTACTGCACTACCCTAAATCCTAAAACACTACCCCAGCATGACCCCCTACACTACCCATACACCACTGCACTACCCTAAACCCTAAAACACTACCGCACCGCGACCCCCTATACCACTGCACTACCCTAAACCCTAAAACACTACCCTAGCACGACCCCTACACTACCCAAACACCACTGCACTACCCTAAACCCTAAAACACTACCCCCAGCACGACACCCTACACTACCTAAACATAACTGCACTACCCTAAACCCTAAAACACTACCACCAGCACGACTCCCTACACTACCCAAACACCACTGCACTACCCTAAACCCTAAATCTGCCCCCAGCACAACCCCCTACACTACACAAACACCACTGCACTGCCTTAAACCCTAAGACACAACCCCAGCACAACCCCCTACACTACACAAACACCACTGCACTACCCTAAACACTAAATCTACCCCCAGTATAACCCCCTACACTACACAAACACCACTGCGCTACCCTAATCCCTAAAACACTACCCCCAGCATGACCCCCTTCACTACCTAAACACAACTTGACTACCCTAAACCCTAAAACACTACCCCCATCACAACCCTCTTCACTACCCAAACACCACTGCATGACCCTAAACCCTAAAACATGACCCCCTACACTACACAAACACCACTGCACTACCCTAAACCCTAAAACACTAGAACCCAGTATGACCCCCTACAGAACACAAACACAACTGCACTACCCTAAACCCTAAAGCACTAGCCCCTACACTACACAAACACCACTGCACTACCCTAAACCCTAAAACACTACCCCCAGCACTACCCCCTACACTACACAAACACCACTGCACTACCCTAAACCCTAAAACACTAACCCAGCACGACACCCTACACTACCCAAACACCACTGCACAACCATAAAGCCTAAAACACTACCCCCAGCACAACCCCCTACACTAAACAAACACCACTGCACTACCCTAAACCCTAAAACACTACCCCCAGCATGACTCCCTACACTACCCAAACACCACTGCACTACCCTAAACCCTAAATCTACCCCCAGCACGACCAACTACACTATCCAAACACCACTGCACTACCCTAAACCATACAACACTACCCCCAGCACGACCCCCTACACTACACAAACACCACTGCACTACCCTAAACCCTAAAACACTACCACCAGCATGACCCCCTATACTACTCAAACACTACTGCACTACCCTAAATCCTAAAACACTACCCCAGCATGACCCCCTACACTACCCATACACCACTGCACTACCCTGAACCCTAAAACACTACCCCAGCGCGACCCCCTATACCACTGCACTACCCTAAACCCTAAAACACTACCCTAGCACTACCTCCTACACTACCCAAACACCACTGCACTGCCCTAAACCCTAAAACACTACCCCCAGCACGACCCCCTACACTACCCAAACACCACTGCACTACCCTAAACCCTAGGGGAAAAAAACACCCCATGCCCTATCCCCCTTACCTCTCACTCCTTGTGGTTCCTCTCTCCTCGTGGTTCCTGCTTCACGTCGTCTCTGAGGGGCGGTGCACGTTGTTGCGAGGAAACAGAACAGCCTGTGTTTCCCTACAACAACGTGGATCATCTACATGTTTTTTAGAACGCATGGTCATTTACCATACATACCTTTACAACAAAATTTGTTGTAAAGGCATGTGTGGTAAATGACCATGTGTTCTAAAAAAATGTGTAGTAATGACTTCACGATGTACAACGCATGCGTGGTAATGCATGTGTTGTAATGGTATCGCAAAGTAAAAATTCTTTGTAATGGCTGTTTACCGATCAAAGCTGGCCCCTGTTCTTCAGTGAGACATTTATTTGATTAATTAGGAGGAAGGAATGTGGTTTTTTTACCGAAAAGTGCATTCCCAGCTGTTGTATAGTGCAAGTGTCCGCGTGGCCTGGTTTCACTTCCGGTGAGAAAGGGGAAGAGTCTGTTTGGATCTAAAGAAGTTCTGTTGTTGGACGGGACCGGCGCAACACACCATCAGAAAACATAGCTAATGGAAAGCGTCCTCCCTGAAGTGTGGAGCAGTGCCATGAGAGGTCAACGAGTGTGCATCCCACCGCAGTATGACTGTACCGCGTGACCCATGTGACGCCTCCAGGGTACGGGAGGCAGAAGCGGCATCGCAGGTCCTCTTGAAGACCGTTGTAGCACTAATTCTGCATTTTGGTACTAGGGCATTTTAACTTTGTTGTGCCTGCGAGATACAAAGAGAAGATCCTGTGCTATTCAGTGCCCTCGTTACCTTTATTGTGGGTTGTGGTGCTTGACACTTCGCTGCCCTGCCGGTGCACACGACTGGGCACCCCACCTCGTGTGCCATCTGCAGGGCCTCTGCCTTCGGTTCGCTGGTTTTGGTTTCTGGATTGGCAACATAAACAGTTGCTCCCAAAGGACTAGCCTGAACACTTAGGTGAATATCCCCTGCACCAGCATTCCACTGAAATTCTTTCCTAGCTCTCCCACGTCGACGAGGACGTCATAATAGCACGGCTCCGCTCGCGACACCGTATAATGTCATCGGAGCCATAAGAGGACCTCGTCGGCATGCTGACATCAGTTCCACCCATTTTTTCTGTGCCACCGAGGCAAACAAGCGGACTGAGACATTTTCACATGTATACATAGTATAATAAATATATATATATATTCACTGAAAAAACCATAGGTTTCAAGCATGTTATAGTTAGAAATTAGCATTTAAAAAACCTTAGAAATTGATTGAAAAAACCATAGGTTTCAGGGGCGTCATAGTTAGTTGGACATTTCACTCGTACAAAACCATAGAAATTCCCCCGTTATAGTTAGTTCAGCTAACTATAACTCGCGCGTCTGCAATGCACTGCTGATGACGTCACATATTACATCACTCATGACATGGTCAGTGACATCACTCATGACATCACTCATGACATCTCAAATTACATCACTGATGACATCATCCAGTGAATGTGTGTTTTTCTGAAAATTAAATATGTTTTATATATTAACTAAAGTCCAATTGGACGCACACTGCTCCACCTACCAGCGTGTTGCCCCAAAGAATTGTGGTCCCTGAAGTCAGCGTCGGCGGGTACGCCTATGCCCGAGTCATGAGTGCAAGTAAGTGTAGCGTTAGCCATCCCTGGACACGTGTTTCGAGGTAGTTGCCTCTCGTCAGCAGGGAGTAGGAAAGTGTGTAGGGTTGCTGTGTAGGCTGCTAAAATAAGTGTTTTCAGGTAAAGTACCTCTCGTAGCGCGCAGGTGCGTAACCATGAGCTCGTCAGCTCCACCGGCTCAAGGAGCCTGAATATTAACTAAAGTCCAATTGGTCGCACACTGCTCCACCTACCAGCGTGTTGCCCCAAAGAATTGTGGTCCCTGAAGTCAGCGTCGGCGGGTACGCCTATGCCCGAGTCATGAGTGCAAGTAAGTGTAGCGTTAGCCATCCCTGGACACGTGTTTCGAGGTAGTTGCCTCTCGTCAGCAGGGAGTAGGAAAGTGAGTAGGGTTGCTGTGTAGGCTGCTAAACAACACAATACTGTTCTTTATACATCGTGGCATAGGCATACTCGCCGTCGCCACTACATTTACCACAGTTCCTTGGGGCAACTTGCTGGTGTGACGAGCAGTGTGCGACCAACCTTTGCACAATTTATTACGGCTCCCTTGAGCCAACGGGCTGACGAGCCTTGGATCTGCACCTGCGCGCCATGAGAGGTACTTGACCTGTTTTAATTACATTTTGGCAGTCCACGCGGCACCCCTTACACTGACCTGCTCCCTGCTGACGAGAGGCAACTACTTCGAAACACGTGTCCAGGGATGGCTAACGCAACACATACTGTTCTTTATACATCGTGGCATAGGCATACTCGCCGTCGCCACTACATTTACCACAGTTCCTTGGGGCAACTTGCTGGTGTGACGAGCAGTGTGCGACCAACCTTTGCACAATTTATTACGGCTCCCTTGAGCCAACGGGCTGACGAGCCTTGGATCTGCACCTGTGCGCCATGAGAGGTACTTGACCTGTTTTAATTACATTTTGGCAGTCCACGCGGCACCCCTTACACTGACCTGCTCCCTGCTGACGAGAGGCAACTACCTCGAAACACGTGTCCAGGGATGGCTAACGCAACACATACTGTTCTTTATACATCGTGGCATAGGCATACTCGCCGTCGCCACTACATTTACCACAGTTCCTTGGGGCAACTTGCTGGTGTGACGAGCAGTGTGCGACCAACCTTTGCACAATTTATTACGGCTCCCTTGAGCCAACGGGCTGACGAGCCTTGGATCTGCACCTGCGCGCCATGAGAGGTACTTGACCTGTTTTAATTACATTTTGGCAGTCCACGCGGCACCCCTTACACTGACCTGCTCCCTGCTGACGAGAGGCAACTACCTCGAAACACGTGTCCAGGGATGGCTAACGCAACACATACTGTTCTTTATACATCGTGGCATAGGCATACTCGCCGTCGCCACTACATTTACCACAGTTCCTTGGGGCAACTTGCTGGTGTGACGAGCAGTGTGCGACCAACCTTTGCACAATTTATTACGGCTCCCTTGAGCCAACGGGCTGACGAGCCTTGGATCTGCACCTGCGCGCCATGAGAGGTACTTGACCTGTTTTAATTACATTTTGGCAGTCCACGCGGCACCCCTTACACTGACCTGCTCCCTGCTGACGAGAGGCAACTCCCTCGAAACACGTGTCCAGGGATGGCTAACGCAACACATACTGTTCTTTATACATCGTGGCATAGGCATACTCGCCGTCACCACTACATTTACCACAGTTCCTTGGGGCAACTTGCTGGTGTGACGAGCAGTGTGTGACCAACCTTTGCACAATTTATTACGGCTCCCTTGAGCCAACGGGCTGACGAGCCTTGGATCTGCACCTGCGCGCCATGAGAGGTACTGGACCTGTTTTAATTACATTTTGGCAGTCCACGCGGCACCCCTTACACTGACCTGCTCCCTGCTGACGAGAGGCAACTACCTCGAAACACGTGTCCAGGGATGGCTAACGCAACACATACTGTTCTTTATACATCGTGGCATAGGCATACTCGCCGTCGCCACTACATTTACCACAGTTCCTTGGGGCAACTTGCTGGTGTGACGAGCAGTGTGCGACCAACCTTTGCACAATTTATTACGGCTCCCTTGAGCCAACGGGCTGACGAGCCTTGGATCTGCACCTGCGCGCCATGAGAGGTACTTGACCTGTTTTAATTACATTTTGGCAGTCCACGCGGCACCCCTTACACTGACCTGCTCCCTGCTGACGAGAGGCAACTACCTCGAAACACGTGTCCAGGGATGGCTAACGCAACACATACTGTTCATTATACATCGTGGCATAGGCATACTCGCCGTCGCCACTACATTTTCCACAGTTCCTTGGGGCAACTTGCTGGTGTGACGAGCAGTGTGCGACCAACCTTTGCACAATTTATTACGGCTCCCTTGAGCCAACGGGCTGACGAGCCTTGGATCTGCACCTGTGCGCCATGAGAGGTACTTGACCTGTTTTAATTACATTTTGGCAGTCCACGCGGCACCCCTTACACTGACCTGCTCCCTGCTGACGAGAGGCAACTACCTCGAAACACGTGTCCAGGGATGGCTAACGCAACACATACTGTTCTTTATACATCGTGGCATAGGCATACTCGCCGTCGCCACTACATTTACCACAGTTCCTTGGGGCAACTTGCTGGTGTGACGAGCAGTGTGCGACCAACCTTTGCACAATTTATTACGGCTCCCTTGAGCCAACGGGCTGACGAGCCTTGGATCTGCACCTGCGCGCCATGAGAGGTACTTGACCTGTTTTAATTACATTTTGGCAGTCCACGCGGCACCCCTTACACTGACCTGCTCCCTGCTGACGAGAGGCAACTACCTCGAAACACGTGTCCAGGGATGGCTAACGCAACACATACTGTTCTTTATACATCGTGGCATAGGCATACTCGCCGTCGCCACTACATTTACCACAGTTCCTTGGGGCAACTTGCTGGTGTGACGAGCAGTGTGCGACCAACCTTTGCACAATTTATTACGGCTCCCTTGAGCCAACGGGCTGACGAGCCTTGGATCTGCACCTGCGCGCCATGAGAGGTACTTGACCTGTTTTAATTACATTTTGGCAGTCCACGCGGCACCCCTTACACTGACCTGCTCCCTGCTGACGAGAGGCAACTCCCTCGAAACACGTGTCCAGGGATGGCTAACGCAACACATACTGTTCTTTATACATCGTGGCATAGGCATACTCGCCGTCACCACTACATTTACCACAGTTCCTTGGGGCAACTTGCTGGTGTGACGAGCAGTGTGTGACCAACCTTTGCACAATTTATTACGGCTCCCTTGAGCCAACGGGCTGACGAGCCTTGGATCTGCACCTGCGCGCCATGAGAGGTACTGGACCTGTTTTAATTACATTTTGGCAGTCCACGCGGCACCCCTTACACTGACCTGCTCCCTGCTGACGAGAGGCAACTACCTCGAAACACGTGTCCAGGGATGGCTAACGCAACACATACTGTTCTTTATACATCGTGGCATAGGCATACTCGCCGTCGCCACTACATTTACCACAGTTCCTTGGGGCAACTTGCTGGTGTGACGAGCAGTGTGCGACCAACCTTTGCACAATTTATTACGGCTCCCTTGAGCCAACGGGCTGACGAGCCTTGGATCTGCACCTGCGCGCCATGAGAGGTACTTGACCTGTTTTAATTACATTTTGGCAGTCCACGCGGCACCCCTTACACTGACCTGCTCCCTGCTGACGAGAGGCAACTACCTCGAAACACGTGTCCAGGGATGGCTAACGCAACACATACTGTTCTTTATACATCGTGGCATAGGCATACTCGCCGTCGCCACTACATTTACCACAGTTCCTTGGGGCAACTTGCTGGTGTGACGAGCAGTGTGCGACCAACCTTTGCACAATGTTTTATATATGTATATCTCAAGGTCGATGGAAGAATAAATGGGTATATAAGTGTCTAAATGGATTATTTTTTTTGTAAGATTGATTGTATAACTGACTGATTAAGTGTATCTTAGTGAATACATGGGCTAGTGAGTAATGTTTAAATATGTAAATATCTGTATCAGTCTCTCACTTTGTGAATACGTGGCTGCATGGGTTGGTGAGTAGCTACATGAGTGTCTATGTGGGTTATTAGTTGTTTTCTTGAGTATCAGTATGAGTGTCTGAGTGTCTGTACGGTTTGTTGGGGGGTATTACTTAGTGCATAGATGCATGAATGAGTGACTTTTTGTATGGTTTGAAGACAGCATGTATGCAGGACTGTATAGGTGTATGAGTGTGTGTATGGGTGTGTTAGTGAGTGAATGACTGTCTCAATAGTGTCTTTATGAGTAACTAAATATGTTTTAAACTAGTGTATGTGAGTATTGGTGTATATAAGTGAGTATATGTGAGAGTGAGAGATTGGAAGAAATCCTGTACAAATAAGTAGGTGTTTCTCTAAGTGATTGTTTAAGAGAGCAAGTATGTGTAAGTTTCTGTAGAAGTAAGTGTGGTAGTGTGTGAATAACTGTACATGCAAGTAAATGGATGTTTGATACTTTGTTTGCATGTGTGACTATGTGTGTGAGTAACTCTATGGATGAGTGGCGGTGTGTAACAGGATGTATAGGTGTATGGGTACATATGATGAGTGAGTACATGTATGAGTGACAGTATAGGGACTGTTGGTGAATGAGTGGATGTGTGTGTAGATCTTGGAATTACTGAATAAGTGTGTTGTAACAGGTATTGGTATGTCCATTGTTTTGAAAATGTTAGTTTGCAGTCGCCAGTAGGTAGTTATAGTTAGGACCTATTTTCCATAGGAAATCCGCAACATTCTATTTGGAATAACGTTGGCGCCGATTGACGAATCTTCGCGGAATTTTCCAAACTTTTGGCCAGCTCCGGTCCGCTCCTATCCTAAAATTCTCACATTGATTCGTATAGCGGGGGACGAGAAAAAAGGGGGGTCCCAAAATGCGTTTTCCCCATGCATTTTCTCATAGGACCTGTTGACGCAGCTACAGCCCAAACTGCTGAAAGGAATGACACCAAATTTGGCAAAAAGGTAGTCCTCAGTTCAGACTCGTGCCTTTTGCTTAAATGGTGTAAATCCGTTCAGTAGTTCCTGAGAAAATTAGAGTTAAAAAGATAGATATATCTGGACGGTGCCTAACCACACATGTCATCATGAGATCTGATTGGCTGTCAGTACTTCATCCAAGAAGTGTTGGCAGCCATCTTGGGACCAATATACATGATAGCACCTCATTAAAAAGCATTGCAGTCAATAGAAGGTTTTAAGACTTTAGTTACATTATACATCATTTGTTGATGGTACCATACTCATTTTAGGAATTGTGGTGTATTCTAAGGTGATTTTACCATGTGAAAAAGCCTTCTGCTGTGATATCATGAATCATGTTTGAGAGAAAACTATTTTCTCATGCTTTTCCCACAGAGGTTTGGAAGGTGATCTATAAGCTAAACTGAGAGCATATTTTCTGTAAATTCACATTATCTTTCTCAGTCATGTGAGAATGAAGTCTGACATTCTCAGTAAACATGTACATCCAGCAAGGGCAGAGACTGTCAGTTGATTCCTTTGTGTTCTACTGCAGCTTCCCAGAGTGTTCTAAAGAACAACTAGAGCGCTAACAGTCCTACTTATGACAAACGGATTACACACCTGAAGCCATCTTGATTGGAATAAAGTGGTAACTCTTAAAACATTTAATTTAAAAAGGCACAAAATGAGGGGGTTCATTTTGCCATAGAAAGTATGATTAGTGCTGCAGAAAGAAAAATTAGGGCACATTTGGAGTGACTTCTCAAATCCTCTTCTATTTTATTAAAAAATTCTGACATGCAGACTGAAACATGCACTTTCAATACCAGCAGCAGACTTCCCTGGTGAGCAGAAGCTTTACTACAGTGATCTAATGAGCAACTAGAGTGCTAACATTCAGAATTTATGGCAAATATGTGACATATCTGAACACCTTCTTGATGGAATCAAAGTAAAAAACTGAAAGCATTTCCTATTGAGGAGACTGCAGTAAATGAGGAAATTAGGAAACTTCATAACAAATAAATCTCCCAAGGTGGCCACCAGAGACAAAAGAGCCCAAATGTAGCCCAAATATCACCCTGATGTAGCCCAAGTATAGCGCAATGACAGAATGTCCCAGAGTGTTCTTAAGAACAACTAGAGTGCTTACTGTCTTACTTATGACATAAGTATGGCACACCTGAAGCCATCTTGATTGGAATAAACTGGTAACACTTAAAACATTTAATTTAAAAAGGAACACAATGAGGGGGTTCATTTTGCCATGGAAATTATGATTAGTGCTGAAGAAAGAAAAATTAGGGCACATTTTGAGTGACTTCTCAAATCCTCTTCTATTTCATTAAAAAATTTTGATATGCAGACTGAAACATGCACTTTTAAAACCAGCAGCAGACTTCAGTGGTGAGCAGTAGCTTTACTACAGTGATCTAATGAGCTACTAGAGTGCTAACATTCAGAATGTAAGGCAAATATGTGACATATCTGAATACCTTCTTGATGGAATCAAAGTAAAAAACTGAAAGCATTTCCAATTGAGGAGACTGCAGTAAATGAGGAAATTAGGAAACTTCATAACAAATAAATCTCCCAAGATGGCTACCAGAGACAAAAGAGCCCAAATGGAGCACAAATATCACCCAGATGTAGCCCACATGTAGCCCAATGACAGAAGTGTGCAAAACACTTATTTTTTGTGTATTTGCAGTTTTATATAGTGCAAACTTGTCAGGTATTGGAGTGCTTTACATGAGCATTGGTTACATCATACAAGATCAAATTCATTTTGGTTGTAGACATGGGGAGATTAAGTGATTTGACCAGAATCATAGAATGTTGAGCTGAAGCAGAAACTCCAACCTGGTTCCCCAGTTGCAAAGTCTGCAGCTCTGGAAGTAACACCACGTCCTCTCCCCTAGGTGCAACATTTAATCAAGTGGTCAACTGGATAAAAAAACATAAAGATTACAAATAATTTAAAAGTTCTTTGTCTCTATATGAAAACTCAGAAAATATGTCCTCATTTTAGTTTTTTAGAGCACTAACCATAATTTTGATGCAAATAAGACCCTCTCATACATGTAATTTCTAAAGGAAATGCTCTAGGTATTACAGTTTTGATTACATCAAGATGACGTCAGGCGTTCCACACTTTTGTAATAAATATAGAATATTAGCAATCTAGTTGTTCATTGGGATACTGTTGAGAGGCAGAGGCCAGGGGCATGGACTCTGAAAATTGAAGGCAGGTAGGAGAGTGCAGAGGCAACAATTTGACCACACTGGGCAGGCAGGAAGGGCAGTGGCAGCACAACAGACTATGGAGGGCAGTGGAAAGTGGGGCAGGGGCAACAAACCAAAATACAGGACTGGCAAGAGAGGCTGTGGCAATATAATAGACCATTGTGGGCAGAAGGAAGAGGCAGTGGTAGTACAACCATACATGCCAACAGACCCGTTTCAGCCAGGAAACGTCCAATGTTTTTAAACTTAAATGGGCTTATTTGATCTGTCTCCTGTCTACAATCTCCTCTTTTTCAATGTAACTCAAAGGGGAAAATCAATACCCCAGTTTTTTTTCAAAATCTCCCTCTTACCAAGTTCAAAATGTTCGCAAGTATGGTACATTGGATCATGGTAGGCAGGAGGAATTGGGGTAGGGACATGGACTCGGATAACAGAGGACAGGAGGGACATGGAGAGGTGCACCAAACTGACCCTACAGGGCAGGCATCAGGGTTTGCAGCAGCACAATACACCACAAAGGGCATGCGGGACGGGAGTTCAGCACAACAATCCATAGAAAGCAATAGGGAGGGGACAGGACCATGCACATGGACAACAGAGAACAGAGGGGAAAGAGACAATGGTAGCTAGCTGACCATAATGGACAGACAGGAGAGAAAGCTGCAGCATAACAGACCATAAAGGGCAGGAGGGACGGATCAGGGGCATTACAATGGAACAGACAAGCCAGGAGGGAGGGAATAGGGGTCTGCATATGGAAACAGAGGGCTGGGGGCAAGGGGGCAGGGCAGGAGCTGCAAGATGACCATGGAGGTCAGGCAGGATGGGCACTAGAAACAAGACGCACCATGGAGAGCAACAATGAGACTATGATGGCATACACACAGACCATGGAGGGAAGGTGGGAGGGGGTCAGTGGCAGCTAGCTGACCACACAGGGAAGGTGGGATGGGCCATGGCAGCACAGAAGACCATGCATGGCAAGCGAAAGGGTTAGTGGCAGCAAAATGGCTATGATGGGCAAGAAGGAGGGTGCAGTGGCAGCTCAACAGAACACTCAGAGTAGATAGGAGTGACAGGGCCATGGAACATGGTGGGCAAAAAGGATGGAGCAGGGGCATGCACAAAGACATTGGAGGGCAGGGGGAAGGAGAATAGGAGCACAGAGGCTAAGCAGGAGGTCAATGATGGGCCATAGAATTGGGCAGTGGAGGGCAGAAGGAGTGGACCGGTACATCATGCTAAATGGAGGGCAGTGGCAGCACATCAGATAATGCATGGCAGGAGGGAGGAGGCTAGTCCATGGATTCAGACAACGGAGGCCCCCCAACAACAATCACCAAGGCAAAGTCTTTCTGCTGCCGTCACAACATAGACGAACGTGTGTCGGAAGACACGCAGGGCATTTAACCGGGAGTGGTTGACTGTGTATGGGAGTGACAACCAAAATCAGTGAACTGTTGGGTACGAAGGTGTGCAGAAACGCACGAGGAGTGGACGACTCACAGGCAGTAAGCCCCCCCAAGAGTGCATTCTAGTATTTAAAGTAAATGACTTCTAACTCGGACCTCAGCTCAACACTAGAAAGTGAAGCAGGAGTTGAAGATCGCAGCCAGACAGCAGGTCAAACACCAGCCAAAATAAGCTTAGCGGAGGAGGTGGATTTTTTAGTGCACAAACTCAGAAATACCCTATGCCCCAGAAATCAGCCGAACAAAGAACCAAGAGTAAATCTATCAAACGGGAGAGGCGAAGGGCAAAAAGGCAGCGAATCAGAGACAAACACGGCAAACCAAGCACAACTGGAAGCGTTAACACCCGTTGAGTCATGCACCAATCAAACGGTAATTAATCTCACAGATGTGGTTCTCAATAAAGCAGAACAACTATTGACATTGGGACTTTCTTACTGCCCTGTGAGTTTGTTTGACTATGCAACAACCAGGATGGATATTTTTAAGAGTATAAGGAAACTAAAATTGAAAAAATATTTCCTTCATAATATTCCGAGGACTGATGCGACTTTATCACAAACAAGCCTACAAACAATTAGTCCTCCGTGTTTCAATTTAACAAGCTCTAAATTGGCTTTACTATCGGACTTAGATGACCTGGCAAATGACAATTCTGTCCAATTCAACATCTACAATGACGATATAAATGATACAGGAACCACAAGAGGCTCGACCATTTTACCGGCAATCAAGACCCCCTTTAAATCACGTTCCACATTCAACCCAATAACAATAAGAGACTCTATTGACATCTTTCAGGAACAGGTGGTAACAGGAATAAAATAACTCCACCATCGGGTACAGGGAGCAGGCAAGCGTGAAAAGAACAAACAGGAACACCGATATCATGAACTGATGAATAAACTAAGCTCCAATAATGATATAATTATCCGCAATGCTGATAAAGGCGGCAATTTGGTATTATGGAAAAAGACTGAATACATTGACGAAGCCATGAACCATCTTGCAAACAGAAACTGTTACCATTGAAGCAACCAGCTTGCGCTAAGAAATATGTATTATCAATACAATATGAAACTTGTGGCATGGAAAAATGCAGGGCTTTTGACTATCCCAGAGTACAAGTTTTTACGAAATGAACATCCAGTCACACCTGTACTTTATTTCATACTCAAAATTCATAAAAACACCTTAAAGCTACCTGGGAGGCCGATTATCTCTTCTCACAACAGTCTATTGGAGAGAATGTCACAATATGTAGACTTCTTTCTACAAGAACATGTGCAACACCTACCATCGTACATTAAAGACACAGGGGACTTCCTCTCCAAAATACAAAACATGACTTGGCAAAGAGACTATCTACTCATCGCATTGGATGTGACCTCTTTATATACATCAATTAACCATCAAGATGAATTAAGGGCGCTTCACTATTATCTGGCAAAATGACCACCAATTTATGCTCAACATAACAAGATGTTAATTAGCATAGTGGACTTTTGTCTGTGCAATAACATCTTACTTTTTCGGAGTATGCTATATAAACAACAACAGGGCATAGCGAAGGGAGACAGCTTCTCCCCCAGTTATGCCTGTCTACATATGGGGTGGTGGGAGTAGCTGGTACTGTCAAAAGAATTTGCCACTACTGTAAACAACAACATTAAGACCTGGTTTAGGTTCATCGACGACCTATTTGTAATCTGGCAAGGTTCTGAAATTGATGCTGAACAATTTATAAAATATTTTAATGTGAATAACCTCAAGCTACATTTTACTGCTTCAATCAGTGCGACCACAGTAAACTTCTTAGATGTTGAGGTTTACATCAATAATGGCCATCTACAAATCAAGTTGCACAGGAAACCTACCGCTGGCAATGCAGTTTTGCATGCCAGCAGCTCACATCCACAGCACTTCATACACAGCATCCCATATGGTGAGATGCTGCGGATTAAGCGGATTTGCAGCTGTGAAGAAGACTTGAAAACAGCCCAACTAGCTAGTAAAAGTAGTTTTTTGGCAAGGGGTTACTCACTAAAGTGTTTCAATACTGTGATTAAAAAATGCAATGCAGTATCGAGGCAAAGTCTTCTAAACCAAACCCCGAAGACAACCAGCCTGCAAACTGATGATGCAACCAGTTTTAGGTTTATTTTTAAGATACAACAAGCAAGCGAAGGCCATTAGTAAGATTATCAGGAGGAACTGGCCCTTGATCCTCAATGACCCTACCATTGGCCATTTAGTTCCTAAGAATGCATCAATCACGTATAGCAGGGCCCCTTCTATGAAGGACACACTAGTCCGCAATGACTACCCAAGCCAAGCAAAGGGAGCATGGCTGTCTCATAGAAAGGGCTTTTACCCATGTAAATCCTGCAAGGCTTGCCAATTTGAGATTAAGAAAACATCCTATAAGACTCCGTTCAGCGATATTGAACGACCAATTGGCAAATCATTATCTTGCAAATCCGACCATGTGGTATATGTGCTAGAGTGTCCCTGTGCCCTACGATATGTAGGCAGTACGATACTACGGATCCTCCAGCACATCACAGCCATCAAAAACCAGGACACCTCATACCCTGTGGCCCGATATTTTGGGGAAACACATGAAGGAAATCCAGAAGATTTAAAATATTACCTACTGGATGCTGTCCCACTCAAAAAAGAGGGGGTGACAGGGAAAAAGCCCTCAGGCGCCTGGAGGCCAGATACATTCTGGATCTCGATACTAAGCCTCCGGGGGGGCTTAACATGACTGAAGAACTTTATACCTGTCTGTAAATAGACCCGGACTGAGATATTTAAAATGTAAAATTTAAAATATGGAAATGTTTAGGAAAAACAAGCATCATTATTAAACTTTACTCAAAGTCATTGGATTTTATACAGCCGCCACAATCCCATTATTTTTCTTCTTCTTCTGCACACATATGTTTTGCACATGGTTTTAGTCTTAGATTTTAGGAAGACATACAAGAGAAAAAGGTATATTTATAATACACTAAGGATTCACATTTATGTTGCAAGAATAGATAACAGACTGATAACATAAAAAAGTACTGTGAACATTAACTTTGGATTTTGTGAAACTGTATAGCAAGATGAGGTATTTGAAACCAGCATTTGTTTTAACTCAGCAAACATCATGTTTATCACAGTTTATATACTTTAATATGTATATTAATGTAATGCAAATATTGCACTAAAGAGAGTTTCAGAATCCACTACGGGAGACTGAAAATTTAAATGAGAAAAAAAATTCACCAAAATCTAAAATGAATTTTATTAGCATCTGCACAATACTGTATACAGAATTTGCACTTTAGGAAAATATTTAAATTAGAGTTGGGAATTCTTGTTTGCACTTGAAAAGATTGGCAGTATGGTGGGAACATGTTCTTTTATACAATCAATGGTTATTTAAAGGTCTTAACTATGAATTTTATAATTTAGTTTTTTCTAATGGCAAAACTTGGTTTTACCAACTTGAAATGTTTAACCAATATTTACTTCATTTATGTTTTAAGTATTTTCCTGTGGAGATTTTAACATTGAGGTATTTAAATCTGGACTCAATTTGTGACTATGCTGAATATTTAAACAATGAGGCATTGAGTCTGTTTTCTATATATATGCATTTTGCACATGTACTTTTTTTAAGCACTTGGCACTTTAAGAGCAGTAAAAAGCAACAAAGAGAAAAGAGAAAAGAGAGAAAAAAATAGAAAAAAATGAGGTATATAAGACAACCATGTACCATAGAGCGTGTCATGTGATCAAGACCCTTTCGGGTAGAAAAGCGTCATGCTGGAGTGTTTTGTAGAACACAATAAAATCTAACCTGCACAGAATTGCAGTCCGTGCTCCTGAGTTTAATTCTCAATGCCTAACGATTGAAAACTGGAGTTATGCTGATATATATATATATATATATATATATATATATATATATATATATATATATGTATATATATATATGCTGTCGCCAGTAGGTAGTTATTGTGAGGACGTAGTTTCCATAGAAAAGCATTTTTTGACTTGGCTATAACTTTGGCGTTGTTTAACCACTCTTCATGAAACAGTCCCCAAAAAGCGTCAAGTCAGGTTTTAGTTATCATGGAAAGTTTGGGGGTGATCTGTGCAGTGGGGACCGAGAATTTGTGGTGCGAAATAAGGGTGTGTTTGTATTGTTCATTCTCATCAGAACCTTTAGCCACATGTACAACCCGAACTCCTGAACAGATTGACACCACATTTGGCAGGGAGGTAGATGTTGGTTCAAGGAAGTGCTTTTTCCCTATTTGGTGTAAATATATTCAGTAGTTTTTGAGATATTTAAGATAAAACATTATAGTGAAATCTCTGGTCGAGGATATTTCACGAATGCACGTGCCAACGGGAATGCTCTGATTGGCTGGACAGAACCTGAACAGAAAATTGCGGCTGCCATTTTATGGATCATGAACAGTTCCCAGGGCTGAAAATTTCCAAAAAAGCTAACATAAAGGGTCAGAGTAGAAGTACTCTAACCCCATGTTTGAGAACTGGGGGTGTTAGTGACATAAGTTATGTGTCCAAAATTGATTTTGTTAATCAGATGCGATATTCGCCGTGATGCAGAGATCAGCAGCACTGGCCTCCGCATACTGTTGCGGGGACATCATGACTATCGCGATGTCATTGCAAATATTGGTGAAGATAGAAAAAAGATTTCAATAAATCATTAATACGCTTTAATGTAGAGATGTTGAGAACCTGATAAATGTTTTTATAGAGTTATTTATATAGTGAGTTATCTCCTGTGATGGTAAGAATGAATTATATAGTTATAATTTTTGAATGTGGTTGTGGCAATTGATTAACTGCGGGGATAGTGATTACCAATGTCATCGCAATCTCCAGCCTCAAGGAGAAAATGGAAAATAGGCTTTAGAGAAAGTTGTTCTAGAAATATTAATGTAAAGGGTAGAGGTGCACTCCTGGACTGAGTGTTTTTTACACAATTACTTATATATTTGAACTATTTTTAATTTTAACCTATGGGTGCCTCACCACTGCACATGTTGACGAGACGTGCTGAAGAAAACTAACAGGACCAGAACCCTGAATGTAGTGTGCACTGTTCACTTAGAACTAGCAGTTCTATAGTATCTTTTGCACAATATACATATGTGTAATCCAAAGTTAATAAAATCCAATCAATAAAAACACACTTGTTTTCTTGTGTCTTAGTCAAATTGTTATTTTTTAACAAATCATATTAAACACATCATACAATCTGCTGCATTCAATGAATAACAATTAAATTGGATATAAATTTAGGTCATATTTTACAATCGGAACCAAAATGTATACAAATATTGCAATCTTTGCAAAAACAGCTTGTATCATGACATTAATGTGAAGCCTGATACGTTTCGGGACCCTGCGGTCCCTTCCACGGGGGCATGTCTGTATTTAGAAAAGAAAGCTATGTCCTTGTCATTAAATTGCCCTGAATACCTTCAGTAAATGTGATGTGACAATGGGAATGAAGGGAACCTCCTTTCACTAGTACCGGTCGAACTTGGTCATGAAATATTGCGATCGAGTGCTCAAACCAACTGACGGTTTAGGAGAAAAGCGGTACGTGTGTCTTGTGTGTCGGCAGCTGAAGGTTCTAGAAATACACTAGAAAAACATGAGTTTGAAGTGTGCAGTAATGCATCCCTAGGGGCAGATTTATGGGGAAGTGTCACAGTGCGGCAACACAAGCCCATTGGCTACGCCACTCAGCGGCACTTCCAAAGCACAGGAATTCAACATATTTACAATAATCTCTCTTGCGCTGGCACACAAACAGCTGCCATGCACCAGCGCAGGCAGCCTTGCACCCTGGTGCAAGGGTGCCTGCGTCATGGGGAGATTGTTTTTGTGCAGGAAGGGGCACCTTCCTGCACAAAAACAATCTCTACAGGCATTTTCCTCTTTTGATGCGTGCTGTAGAATGCAGCATGCATTGAAAGAGGAAAAAATGAGGAGAAATAAAAACATTTCTCCTCGTTGCACCTCCCTACGCCTCCCCTGGGAGGCGTAGCATTCACACGCATTTCCAGATTTTCGAATCCTCGTAAATCTGAAAATGTGTCTGGTTCCATGGGTGTTGCATGAGAACAGCCACAGCAACATCCATGGATCGCCGCTTTCATGCAAAGTGCTGCATGTAAAGGGGTCATATTACAAGAAGAGCAAAAGCTACACAGAGTGGCTTTTCCTGTCCTTGTAAATATGAAGCAGTAGATGACGCCACCAGTACTCACAAAAAGTGACGTACTGGTGGTTCAGGGCACTTGTAAATCTGCCCCCTAGTGTGTAAAATACAGTAATATGTGTGCATATATGTGTTTTCACTTTATGGAAAAGGCACCATCGTTGCGGTTAAGAGCTGTCGCTACACCCCAAATCACAGTGAAAATGGAAAAAAGGGCTTAAAGATGGCTTTTAAAGAAACTTAGTACAAAAATCAGAGTTTAAACATGCTTTGAAAGAACTATGTAGATAGTATAATGTGTAGTGCAATGTTCACAATGGATTTTTTTTCACATTATTTTTGGATGTGTTGGTGGTCAGTAAATGTCTGCTTTTGTTTTACGTTTTCGCAACGTGTCAGCGGAGATCACAATGTCGTTGCGAAGATCCTCAAAAACAAAACCAAAAAAGTCACAATATTTTGTGTACTAGGGTGGCTCTGACAAGAGCCGTTGCATTGGTTGTGTGGATATGGCTGCTACACATAAGACGAGCTGCAGAGTTTCAAGTTACTTGGAAACCCCCTGTTGCCTTCATCTGTAAAGTGCACACCAACATTTCTATAAATTCCATGCATATCAAAATGCAGATTGTTGTTATAGATACAGCCCATGCGATGGTCTCTGAGGAATGCAGAAACAGTTTTATTAACATGTTTCTTGGCTTTGTCAACCTGTGGACCAGCCGCGGCTGCTGCAGGTAAAAGCGGCGGAGCAGTGGGGCTGGCTGTGTGGGGTTTCGAGGGACAACCAGGAGGGAAAAATAATTATTTATTTAATTTTCACTTGTGGTCGTCTCTCAAAATCCCCCACCCCAGCCGGCCCCACCACACTTACCTGAAGCAGCCGCGGCTGCTGGGGACAGAATCGATTTGACCACTACCATTTCTGTCTTTGGCATATATTAGAGTACACCAAGAAGGTGTGAGGGAAAAGTGATATCAGTTGTGCAAAGAATTCTTTCATTAGTATTTCCAGCCCAACCCCAGTCAATGTGCCTAGGTCATTGCTACCACAGTGCTCTATCATGAGGTGAGAAGCTTGGGAATCCACAACAGATTTAACCAAAGCAAGCAGTTGATGAAACTTTAACCCTCTCTGGGCAAACCAAGTAATCTGCACATTTGGCAAACCCAAGTCCCTGTCAATACCTCTCTTTATAGCTGCCTCTTCAGCCAATGGATATAGCTGTGGCCCACAATCCACACTCTAATCATTTTGAAGTGAAGGCACAATAGAAGTCAGGAGAAGGCTAGAGCCGAATGAGGTAGTTTTCCAACGGAAAAGCAGTGGAAATGGAGGTGTTTAAAACACAAAATATGTATATATATATTTCATTGGATGCTGTCAGCTTGAAAGTGAATACAATTAGGTAGTCTGTTGGATGCCTTAGGAAGACGCCTTATTATTGGCTGTTGTTTAAAATATGAAATGTAATACAAACATTGATATGCTTTTGAATCTGTGGAGTAAACCACACCTGCTGAATCTCATTTGGAAGTAGAATGTTCGTTCTAGAATGTGCTGTGAACTTGTGACCTACTGGTTCCACTGGGTTGCTAGGTACACTGAACTAACAGTGTATTGGGGGAAGGGTGTTAAAGAGACGGAACAACTGCTGTAGTTCTTTAAAATCTGGAATCATACAGGCACTACCTATATTCTGAGGGAATTATGCAGGCACTATCTATGCACTCATCCAATCATCCAGGGAGTATTGTATTGTTGTACTCAACCAGAAACACACCTATTTACAGGTTTTAGTGAGGAATATGTACTCTTTAAGAACCCTCTGGTAAATTATGTATGTAACCTGTCACACACTGTTTGCATGCACTCAGAAGAATTAGTGAGCTATTTGCTGGGATGCACATCATTGTGCATATTTTTACATGGAGTGGTTCCCAAAGTTTAGACCTGACACATCTCAGTAGAAAAGTTGTGAAACACTAAATGTACCAGTGACACAGTTGTAGAGAGGCACAGAAATAGGTCTTATGTTGTGTTTTGGGATTTACAGCATTGAGACACTGTATGTACTTTTACACTTTGGTTGATGCTTATTTTAAAATTGAGTACATAATGGAAAAAGTGGTCTTTTAGCTTGTATAAGTTAGAACTGAGATATGGTGCAGCTGTGATTTAGGAGCGGGTACTATAAGAGAGGTAAGAAATAAATTAAGTTTTTTATTTTGGTTTCAGGTTGGTACATTGAAGTATGTGCTTTTAGTTATGTAGGTAGGCTGATTTGTACATTTAAAACTGGAACATTACATGAAAACCATGTTTGTATTCTGCGTAAGCCAGGAGTAAAGTAGCTGGTACATTGGCTAGAAAAGAAATTCAAATATATATATATATTTTTTTACAAAACAATAGCTGCATAATTACAGACAGACTGCATACAAATGCTCAGTGTGAAATGAAACAGAAGCAAGTACAGTATCTATGCAGAACTGAGACTCAAAAGGGGCAAAATGAAGAAAAAGTGGTGAACGAAAAAAGAGCTATTGGTGAGAGGACAACCTAATTTCTTAAAAATATATGTGGACATTTCCAAAGATTATGAAATAATGAAAATAAAATTCAAACTATGAAAAAGAATAACAACTGACAATTTCTATATGGCAAGAACAGGAAAGAATGCAACAAAGATGTATACACCTTAACCAAGAGACAGAATCAGTTTAAGGAAATCAGAGGTAGGAGGTAGGGTGATTCGTAGTAGAGTAGTTGTAAATATACTGAGAAATATTAAGAAGAATATAGAAGAAGGTGACATACAGTGAAACTGAAAGAACGAGTTGAGAGTAGTTGATAAGGCCTTTGCTTTGAAGGTGAAGGTTTTAATTTTGTTAATAAATAGAATGAAGACTCTTGAAAAAATGGTATTATATTTGAGGAGACAAAACCAGAAAAAAAGATTGGTAAATAGAATTAACTTTTGTACAGATTTTAGGGAAGAATACATACATACGTCTAGTCCAGAATCTTTCATTAATGAAGAAAGCTATTTTCAGGATAATTCATGTTATTGATTACAGAGGATGATAAATGAAGAATGGTATTCCTATAGCGAAAGAGGTCATGATACCTACAAATGTAGAACAAGTTATTGGAGAACAGGTACAAGGAAGGTGGAGTCAGGCGCTTGTATTGAAATTGAATTGTAGTAGTGTTTGTAGTATTCAACAGCAATTCATTGATATACTAAGGACATTTCTACATGTCTTTCCAAGGCAAAGTTTAGAACAGAAAATAGGTACTTTGCAATGATTGGAGCTTGTTTATCATACAAAGTGTGCCAAAGCACTTTTCATCATTTCAGGCTGTTAGTTGTACACCATTTAACAATGGGAACTCTAGTTAGGAGGGTGGACTATGTGAAAACTCCTGCTATATGTTTAGGAGAAATGAATAGAGCACTTTTGTGTGTTACTGTGGCAGATAACAAAAAGGTGTGTGATGATGTTTCCTTTCTTTGGTCCTCAGCAGGATTTTGAAAATGAAGAGTTATTAGGAGGAGGAGTTATAGAATGAGACACGGATATTAGTTGATAGTTTTGAAGAAGAGATTCCAAAACTTTACAAATTGTGGTCTAAAAAACTAGAGTATGTTTGTATATGTTGTCCACGTACTCACAAGATTTAAAAACAGATTGTTGAAAACATAAATAATGATAACTGGCAAACGTTAGCTTTGTATTTATTTGTAAAGGAATGCTTTGATTTGTTATACTTAACCAGCGATACAATAAATTAGAAGATAATTAGATACCCATTTTGTAAGATAATAAAATTCCTGCTAAAATAGAAAAACTATGAAGGGCCACAAATTTTTTAAAAAACTTTACATCTATGATTCTTTGCAGCATTCCAAAGTGCTCTTGTGGACTTCACTCCAGCACTCACTACAACTCCACAATCCATGCAGTATGATGCCATCTGGAAAAACTGTGGAGTCAATTCTGGAAGCTGAGATTGGACCTCTGAAGGGACTCTCTGCCCCAGTGTTGTTACAGCTGGTATTGAAGTTCAGGGTCCATCGGCCTTGCTCTGCCTTTTTGCTGCTTTTACACTAGTGTTTTGGTACATTTTTAGATGGTAAAGCATGTTTGTTCCCCTTGACAATGTCTTATGGCATATTGCACAAATCTGCTAACTATGAACTCCTTAAAGACTGGTCAGGATAGATGAATGGGTGTGTTCGTTTTATTTTTTTAGTTGAAAATTGTATTATCCAATAATTTTCTGCTGGTTTTTTTAAAATTTGTTTTTGTTGTGGTTTTGTATGTGGTCATTCTTGAAATCTCTGCAGCCATATCTGTTGCAGTAGTCTGCACCTCTCAAAGGACTTTCTGGATGGGAGTTGTTGCTGGTACCACTGATATAGATGGTCCTCCAGCTTCCCTCAACTTGATTGCCAATTAGAGAATTTTCTATGTTATGTTTTAATATGAAAGACCATGGCTATCATCCCACATGAATATGTTTTATTTGTCCCTCTAGAGTACATCTTTTCAAAGATTATGCATTGAACTAGTTTTGGAGCAGTCTTTGAGTCCTGTTGAGTTTGGGTAAGAATGGGTAGTTCTATGGATGTTTTGTAGTTATGTTTTATTCCTGAGTTCAGATGTTGAAAGTTATTTTTTGAAATTGTTGTTTTTGTTAAATGTGTTGTTAAAATAAAGTAAATAGCAAACACAAGGGGATTATGGACAGAGCGCTCAAACTTTTCAAAGACTCACAGATCTGGGTTGAATCCATCATCGTTCTTTAGCTCAGTTCACTACCCCAGTTCAGAACCAGCCATATGCAAATCCCTATTGACCCTGTTCTTTATGGGAACAGTCCAGTCCGAACTCTCAAACCAGGTCTTCCCCAGACTGGAGACGAGCATCCTGGGACCGGTTTTGGGGTAGCACCCCTCATCAGCCATGCTAGCTTGAATCCAGTGGCAAAGTGAGCAAGGGACCCACGTCTGGGCGTACCCTATCAACTTAGGGTGAACAAAGCAAACACAAGGAGATGATTGATGGAGCGCTGAAACCTTCAAGACACTCACCCCCAGTCACAGATCCGGGTTGAATCCATCATCATTTTTTAGCTCATTTCACCACCCCAGTTCAGAACCAGCCATATGCAAATCACTCTTGACCCTGTTCCTTATGGGAACAGTCCAGCCCGACCGGCCAAGCCATGTTTTCCCTGGAACAGAAACAAGCATCCTGGGACCGGTTTCGTGGTAACACCCTTCATCAGCCAGGCTAGGTTGAATCCAGTGGCAAAGTTTGCAATTAACCCACGTCTGGGCATACCCTGCCAACTTAGGGTGAACAAACACAAGGAGATAATGGGCGGAGCGCTGAAACTTTTCAGACACTCACCCCCAGTCAAAGATCTGGGTTGAATCCATCATTATTCTTTAGCTCACTTCCCCACCCCAGTTCAGACCCAGCTATATGCAAATCCATCTTAACCCAGTTCCTTATGGGAACAGTCCAGCCCAAACTGCAAAGTCAGGTCTTCCCTTGAAAGGAGACAAGCATTCTGGGACCAGTTTTGGGGTAAAACCCCTCCTCAGCCAGGCTAGCTTGAATCCAGCGCAAAGTGAGCAAGGTACCCACGTCTGGGCACACCCTGCTAAATTAGGACAAACAAAGCAAACACAAGGAGATGATGGATGGAGCGCTGAAACCTTTCAGACACTCACCCCCAGTCACAGATCTGGGTTAAATCCATTATCATTCTTTAGCTCACTTTGCCACCACAGGTCAGACCCAGACATATGCAAAGCAGTCTTGACTCTGTTACTTATTGTAACAGTCCAGCCCAAACTGCCAAGCCAGCTCTTTTCTGAGTCTGCACTGGGGTAGCGAAGTGAGCTAAAGAACGATGATGTATTCAACTCATGTACGTTACTGAGGGGGAGTGTCTGAAAAGATTTAGCGCTCCGTCCATCTTATCCTTTTGTATGCCTTGTTTGTGTTCTGGACCGGGCTCTGCAGCTTCAAGGAGGGCCTTACTTCTATGCCAGGATGGAAAGCTGTGACCGGAACCTGGGTCAGAAATGCAGCAGCCCCAGGTATGCAGTCCCATGGGCCTGGGATCCATACACTCACCCTTAATGTTGAAAAGTGCTCAGAGTAGGGCTCCAAAGGCTCCAGGTAGAAAGCTCTGATCAGGACCTAGGTCAGAGCTCCAGCAGGCCTGGGGCTGTAGACAATTGGCCTGGGCTCAACCCGCCTGCCTGCCATGTCACAAAGTGTCCTAAAATGGGCTCTGCAGGCCCCAAGAGAGCTACCCTCTTCACTGAGTGCAAAGTCCAGACTGGGACCCTGATCGGAGCTCTTGCAGACATGGGTGTGCAGTCCCCTAGACCTGTGCTACAGCCTCCCACTGCCCTGGGCCAGAGACAGGACTCCGCAGGCCCAGGGCGAGCCTACCTGCTTCAACAGAGTGGAAAGCTCTAACAGAGAACCAGGTAAAAGCTCTAGCAGACCATTGACCCTTTCCCTTGTGCCTGGGCTCCATCTGCCCACCCGTTATGCCACAAAGTGCCCAGGAAGGGGCTCTGCAGACCCTGAAAGGCCTTTCTGCTTCTCTCCAGTAACTGGGAACTGGGCCAGAACTCCGGCACATACAGGGCATGGTCCCCTGGGCTCCATCTGTCTGCCCTACATTTTACAAAGTGCAAGGGACAGGGCTCCACTGGATCAGGAGGGTCTCCCTGCTTTGCCGGTTTAGAACACTCTGACCTAGACCCAAGTCTAAGCTCTAAGGTGTAATCAGCTGGGTTTAGACTCCCTTTGCCTGCCTGCTGTGTCACAAAGTACCCAGTGTGGGGCTCCCCAGGCCCCAGAATGCCTCCCTGCTGCCTGGGTGGAAAGCTACTGTGCCCAACCACTTTGTCAAAACATTCCCAGGATGGGGGTTCCACAGATCCAGGGAGGTCAACCCTATATTTACCTTGGTGAAAAGCTCAGACCACGCTTTGGGTCAGAGTTCCCCCTGTTCCTGCCTTGCTTGAGCATGAGGCCAAGCCCAGCCTTTGTGAACCTGACCTGCAGAGTCCTTCCATCCCTGACTGAACCCCCACCCAGCATGACCCTAGGAATCGAATAAAAGGGCTTCCCCAGGGTGGGATCAAGAGAAGCACTGCTACCTAGGTTATCCACGTTCCCAGTCCTGGCCCATCTGGAGTTTGAGCAAGTGATAAGTGGCTCATCCCTGGTGGCAGGGCAGCCTGAAAGAGGAGGAGTTGAGGAGGAGTTGGGGTACACAAGGGACCCCCTGGCTCCTTTCGTATAAGATGCTTTGCTGCTCATAATGCTTGTGGGTGTGGTCAATTTGAGAGGTAAAAGGGGAGCTACCGTATGCCTATTGGCACCCCAGCAGTCGCCATGTGACGGCACAGGGGACCACCTGGCTTTTCCCCCCAGGGCTCCCCCAAGTCTGGGGGGTATCAGCCTTAAGACATGGCTCTAGCCTGCTATCTAGGCAGCGGACATGCAAATGTCAAGCCCTGGCTCCTAATGGCCCAGTTCAGGTAGGGTGACTCCTCCCTCTTTACCCAGTCCCTGGTCGCCCAGTCCCATGTTGCAACACTGAGGTTTGAAGACTCATGAGGTCCCATCCAGATGTTCAAGAGCTGCCTGCTTTCACTGCTCTGGGAGCCTCTCACCAGCCTGGAGCTGGACAGTGGGGCTCCTAAGCCCAGAGCCAAGAAATGCTCACGTTGTTCCCCTATTAAACCATAAAGGCTGACTCACCCAGAGGGGAAACGTGGCAGAGTGCTGGGCCATCTCACTGCACAGGCGGTGGACAAGTGATTTTGCTTCCTCCTGTCTTGCCTGTGCCCTCTGAGGGGCAAATGTGAAATTTGTATGTGATTTTTGGTTGTGCAAGACCCTGGCTGATCTGTCCATCAGAAGGTTTTAGTAGCTGTGTTCATGGGGATCCAGAAAGGTGGTAGGCACCCTAAGGTGATGGACTGGGAGGACAGTCTCTATACAGGACAAGGGTGCTCCAGACCGGGAATGGCTGAGACAATATCGTTATTAGCAGCCCAGCAACACAAGCTCAAACAAACCCCCTGGGAAAGCTTTGAAAAGTCCTTTGTGGATGCCTGGAGCCTGGGACTCCAGGCATTAACCCTTCATTTCTCAAGCTGCTTCCTAAGGTGCAGACAAGGCTCACATAACCTCCTCACACAGGGCTGAATGTTCTGACTGGTCCCTTGTCAGGGATCCAATCAGCAGCCTGCTGTGTTGCATAGTGCCTGGGGTAGGATATTGAAGGCTGGCAGAGGCTTCCACCTCCTCTGTAAGGGTGAAAAGCTTTGACCAGATTCCCACCCAGAGTCATTAGCAAGCCCAGGACCTTGTTTCACAAAAAGGTATCTCTTCAGGTCCCTCAACAAGATGCACAGCCAGCAATATGTACAAGTATTCAATCATTGTATTATGTTTGCGTTCCATTAGTATTCCATGTTTAATCCAATAGTTTTTCTTCATTTTAACATCTTTCCTTTTTCCTTCATTTTTTCATCAATATTTTTACTAGTGCCTCGTAGGGATTTTTCGCAGCTCCACTCGAGGGTTCAATATTCTTCATGACGCTTCCTCTTTACATAATACCCAATGCCTTTTGGGATATTTACAATGTAAAATAGTAAAAAACATCCATCAATGCTGTCTATTGACCATGACAATCTGCTCAAAACTTCCATGCTTGATACCCTCATCCCTTGTTGTACACAATGATTATGAATTATCTAACAAAACTACAAACTTCATTAGCCAGACTCCCACATTCATAACACTCACCGACATCATTTCAATAATAAATGTGAAAAGTGTGCCAGTTCACACTCGTGTAGCCTCCTACTACAAAAATGTCCCGATAAAGCAAACACCAAATCTGTGAGCTTAAAATACACAAGACTCTTACAGGCAACCCATATTAATTAAACACAATCGTTCATGCTTGCGAACAGTGGCGGCCGACTTGGATCAGTGGTGGTGAGGCGGGGAGTGGGGGGGGGGGTCAAGGGGTAAATTAAAAATAAAATTAAACATACCTCCTTGCTGCGTCCTTCCTCACAATGTCCTCTTCGTAGAGTATCTCGTTTGGCTGGAACACGGAACAGACACGCCCAGGCTGAGGCTCTCCTGAGCTGCTTAAAATGCTGCAGAGCAGCATTGTGATTGGTCTGAGTGCCGTGGTTTGGCGCTCAGATGGGGACAGGGAGCATGGGCATGATCTCCACTCAGGCTAACATCTGAAGTGTACAGGAATGTTCGGCTGGCCTGAGATGGCTGGCCAAACATTCATGCGTACGTAGGGAGTGAAAACCACTCCTCCCCTCCCCTGCTCTGTCAGCAGAGCAGCCCTACCCCGCCTGGCAAAGCTGCTGCACTTGCAACAGGAAAAAATAAAATGCAAATAACTTTTAGTTATTACCATTTTATTTTTCCTTAAACTGCTGAAAAGCAGTGGAGTGACACTCCTCCACCTTAGCGGAGGAGCCGCCACTGCTTGCAAACCAGCAAATGAGATTGAAACTCTCTTCATCCCGTGCCCCTGTGAATTCACCTGTGTCTCACGAAGGAATTCATATATTGAATTCAAGCTTTTGGAGTTTTATGTGCCTTGGCAGCTTGTTCACATCTCCAATTGGTTGCTGACTGTATATTTGACATTCAGAAACTGTCCCATACAAATGAAACCAGGTGCGCTCCTGAGTGCTTACGTTACCTGCTTAATAGATAACCATCACATGCCCAAAAGTATCCCAAAAAATGATAGAACTGACACAGGACTAACCCACCACTATACGAAACTAAGGAGTCCATTAGGATAGCGGGCGGACTTCAGTCTGCCCGTCACCCTAGCGTTGCTGGGACTGGCCACCAGTGGTGCGGCGGTCCCGCACCGCCAATTAGGATGCAACCCTGGCTGTTGCATCCCGCATATTGTCAGCCAATGTAGCCCACCCACCGGGGGCCCACAACGGGCCCCCAAAGCGATTCCCGCATGCCTTTCCATGGCGGAGTCTCCGCCATGGAAAGGCATGACACCGCCCACCTCATAATATGGAGCAGGCACCTCCACCATATCATAGGTCTTTTCTGCCCGGTAGGCAATCATGACGATTCTAGATGTCATCCATCACGAATGAATCAGTCCTCCAGCGCTGCCAGTCCTTTTTTACCCATCATTATTAAAGGCATACTTCTTCTGTAATCTACTTTTCACAATGGTGCACTCCCTCCTGTGGACGGAAAAATTAAAGGCCTTATTTATGAGGCCTTGCTACAGTTTTGCGCTTCCTTTGCGTCACTTTTCGTGAAGCATCAGCGGCATAAAACATGCCTCCTGTTGCGCCCTATTTACAAAGTGACACATCTAAGCAGATGCGTCACTTTGCAAACCCCTGCGCTACATCATACCTGCATCAGGTATAATGTATGCAGGGTGGGCGTTCCCACGTAAGTAACCTCGTAGAAGTGACGCAGTTAAATCTGCAAGATTTCACTGCGCCACTTCTCGGGTGCAAATGTGTCAGTATCTTACGCCTGCCTCACAGCAGGCGTAAGATTGACGCAGGCCCTTTCACATGGGGCTTGCACCATGTGAAAGGACACATTGCTAGAGTTGCGTCACTTTTGAAATACTGATGTATCTGTAACTCCTTGCGACATGCTGCGTCATTCAGTAAATATGACGCATCCATCTTGTCGCAAGGAGGGCGCACTGAGAGGTGACGCATCGCTGCTTTCACGCAGCGATGCGTCACTTCTCATAAATGAGGCCCTAAATGTTTGCACACGAGGAATGGTAGAGTGCACTCAGCAGTTATATTTCAATGTTCATCATGCTCAATGGCGTCAAAGGCGTGCAATCTTGATTCACGCTCCGTCCGTGTGCGTCGAGTATATGCTTCACAAAAAGGAACCTCGTCAGGTCCCTCAACAGGATGCACAGCCAGCAATATCTACAAGTTTTCAATCATTTTATTATGTTTGCGTTTGATTAGTATTCCGTGTTTAATCCAATAGTTTTTCTTCACTTTTCAATTTTTCCTTTTTCATTCATTTTTTTCAATAAATATTGTTGTTAGTGCCTCATAGGGCTTTTTTGTAGCAGCACTAGATGGTTCACAATTCTTCATGATGCTTCCTCTTTACATAATACCCAATGCATTTCGACATCTTTCCCTCCTTAGGGATAACTACAATGTAAAATAGTAAAAAAACACCCATCAGTGCTGTTTATTGACCATGACAATCTGCTCAAAACTTCCATTCTTGATACCCTCATCCCTTGTTGGCCAGC
Organism: Triturus cristatus; assembly: GCF_964204655.1. Classification (NCBI taxonomy): domain Eukaryota; kingdom Metazoa; phylum Chordata; class Amphibia; order Caudata; family Salamandridae; genus Triturus; species Triturus cristatus. The sequence continues at coordinate 1,050,946,558 of NC_140583.1, forward strand.
AGGCACTGACCCTTGGTGTTCCAAAGAAGCCAGGCCCTTCGTGGACTTTCCATGCTCTGTTGATCTCTCCAGCACACACACGTCTGCAGGCTCAAGGAGGCTTCCCCTTCTAAGGCTGGTTGGGACGCCCTGATTGGGCCCCACTGTCAGAGCTCCAGTGGGTTGCAGGTCCCTTGGCCTTTACTCCATTCGTCAGGCAGCAGCATGGCGGTGCACTCAAGGGAGGATTCTGTTGGCCCTGGGAGGGTTCCCTCTAGTGTGTTGGAAACCTCTGGCCGAGTCCCACCTTAGATTTGCATACATTCATAAAAGACATCTACCACTTTAAGCTTCTCAACTTCACATATTGTGGCGAGTGACGGTTCATTCTCAAGGATTATCTGTCCAATATGCAAGTATGGGTGTGCCAAATCCGAGTCCCACCCATTTACCATGTGCTCTTTTAGACACTCATCATCAGCCAAACAGGTGCTATTATAATTTTGCACCACCCCTAGAAAGAAGAAAAGTAATTCCATGACTTTAGCAGTGCAGTACACAATGTATCCACCCAAAAGCAAGTGTTAAGAAGCTTTGCTGCAGGGGCAAGATAAACCAATGAAGAGGAGTAACTGAAATAGAAAACAAAGCTATCTAGCCATAAGACCCAAAGCCGACTCTATACAGTATTGTATACAACTGTGTATGGGATAGCTGAAATTGTTTGTAGCAAGATCGCAACATTGGAGTGATGCTGATGGCTGCCTTTTTATTCAACCTTTATTTGTCCGAGTGGCAAGATGGTTGTCTTACAGTTCTTCTGAAGCCCTTTGTACACATATATTTAGATGAATAACTCAGTTGTCTAGTTAAATGATACCAGACTTAGGGGCATATTATCAAGAAACGGCGTTAAAATTATCGCCGCTTTAGCGGCAGAAAACTGCCGCTAAAGCAGGGATAATGGGCTTGATAATATGCCCTTGAAAATTCCCATAGAAGCCCATGTTCTGGTGTCATCATGGGCTTCTATTGGAATTCTCTGCGGCATATTATCAAGCCCATTATCGCCGCTTAAGCAGCAGTTTTTTGCCGCTAAGGCGGCGATAATTTTAACGCCGTGCTTGATAATATGCCCCTAAGTTTGTTGATTGTAGAAATGCCTCTTGTAATGGGCGTGTGTTCATCATGATGCCACTTTCCTCTATGCTATAGTTAAAGTAAACGTAATTACTATCAGCTTTAAAGCACCAACAGTTTTGCTGAGCATGAACAAAGTGGTAAAGAAAAACTATTTTTCTTCATTCCAACCCATTTATTTATTCTCAGAGGTCAGCTTGATCTCTGACAATGCAGCCATAGTTTTCTATCAGAGGCCAGACTTACACTGTGATGGGAGTAACATGCCGGATAGTAAATGTAGATTGGGACTTGGCAGCTTCACGACAAACGCCTGGCTCCAAAAAATGTAGTGCACTATGATCAACAAGATTAAGATAAAATAGCTTCTCTGACCAGAAAAGGCATGCACATTTGGGAAACAGATATCCCTGTGACAATTGCCTTTATTGCTAATATGGCAACCTTCCCAGAGTTTTAATACAAGCCAATATTTAATGTACAAAGCTTTAAATCTTAGTTATTGGCTACAATTCCAATGCTTTTAAACTGTTATAAAATTGCAGCACTACAGTGATAGGGGCCAAGTGGCTTGATTCTTGAAATCATCAGGTCATGTGTGGTGAACACTAAATCTTTCTCTTAAGAAGGTGGCTTAGGGACAACACCACCACATACAGCTAAACATTCTTATACACAAATCTACTCTACCATAATTTCCTGTTTAATCCAAAGCATTTGTAAAGTTTTTAGGAGGGCAAGAAAACTTTGCAGGTATGCCATCAACAAAAGCTGGACCTGAAGAGTGAGTTTGTAACCCAATGGATCAGTGGAGAAGGGAATGCAGGAAAGTACAAATATTGGCTAGGTGTAATTCCCTACTGTTATGATTGGAAACTAGTGGGAATCAAAGATGGTCCATGAGGACTTCAACAAATCCATTCCAGATCTTCAGGATATCCATAAATGAAATATATAATTAATCATCTCAATAGGAGTGATTTAATTTATCAGTGGTTCTCTTTCAAATCTTGAAGTCTAACATCTTCAGTCATCTGGCAAGTCTTCATCCGCAAGAGGGACTTTCTCAAGGCCATGAACTGAATTTTAAAGTTATTGTCTGCAATCATTTCAGGTTCTTCAGTTATAACCCTGGCTTTAAGTTATATCTCCACTTGGACTTTCTCTGATTTGGCTTATTCTGCTTAGGGCCTGGGCTGTTTTTTGCATTGAATGTGGGCCTACACTAGGATTCCAAAATGTGCATTATTCCAATAGGGCCTTTTTCTCCCTGTGGCTTATACTTGTGCTATACCTCTCTCTATATAATATGTTCTGCCTTTGACCTTTTACTCTTTAATATAAATTTTAGGCCACATTTTTTCAGCAATTGTTTCCTGATCTAACTAGGTGTTTATTGTGTAGATCTCTATATTGGACTTGATTCACAAAGATAAATCTACTTCTTTGTGTAAGTTTACTATTTTATCGGTATTCACAAATGACAAGTTCAGTTTTACTCACAGTAATTTTACAACTGCAGAAACTGCAGTAGGTGCAGAGAACTCTGTACATAAAAAGATTAGAAAAGCCTATTTTTTCATGTGCTGAGGCTTCGGCATAAGTGTTGAGCCTCTTCAGTCATGAAATATTACTAGAAAAATTAGACTCGCAGTTTGTGAATACCAAAAAAATAGCAAAAATACACAAAAGTATAAGTTTACCTATGTCTTTTTCCCCGTCAGTTGTTTGATTCTACTTACATTTTTATTCATTTTCTAATCCTTTTGTACTGTTCATGCTATTTTTACGTGTACTCTTTTTTTGCACTATTATTGTTGTTAAGCATGGCTCTCACTGAGATCCACTGCCGAATACCACGGTTGAAATAAAATTCTTCATTGCCATGACACACCGACACATGGAAACAAAAGTTGTAATATTTTTATAGTGCAAGTAGAAACCCATTACCACATAAATGTCAAATAAACATTGTCTGTTATTACGTTTGTTCTGCTAAAAATAAGATAATAAACAGGGAAATATTAAAAGTTAACTATATGTTTTACACATCCGGCTGATACACCTAATGGTAAAAATCATTCATATTAAACTTTGCAAATAGAATAGTCAAATATATATCTAACTGCTTAGTAAATGCATCCAATATTACCATTTCTTTACAGCTCTGTACTATGGACTTATAATTTATCATTTCTATTTCCTGTGCATTAAACTTACTCGCCCACCAGTATAAAAAGCTGGGAGTTTCAGGGTCTGAATGTTCATTTGAAGAATGCAGCTCAATTTATCGGCTATTAAGGATGAGTATGTATCTAACTTTTTTACACCAAATAAACATATGTAGGTCTCCAGCTTCCTCTTCACCACATCAAGGGCAGTTTCTCTTATTTGTACACTTCCAGATATATAGCGTAACTGGTGTGTTATATAACATCTGCACAGTTTGATAACGAAGACGGTGCAAACTTGCAGTCATAATGCTCTCCAATCCATCTGTAACTTATGCCTTCTAATATATTGCCCTATGTCACCATCATGTTTAATTTAAACGACAATTGAGCTTCTAGGGCCGGTCCACAATGTGATCAATCACAGATTCAGCAAATTAAGATATATATGTTGAACACTAACAAAACGTGGACCCTGTTGTAGTATTTCTGTCTTTGGAATCTTATAACATTTATATCTGTAATGTTAATGTAAAATGCTTGAACACTCCTGGTAGGCAAAACAAAGTCAGCTTGCATATCATTAAAAGTATGTAATGTTCCACCCTGAAACTTCTGGTCCAATCTGAAAAGGCTATGCTGTGCTCACATGCAACAGCAGCTTTCATAAAAATATTGAGTAATAGTGTATCTTGGCCGAGAAATATATATTGATGGAATTTCAAGATCTTGAACATATTTCACAATAGCTGGCAGATATTTATTCCTGTCTTGACCACCTTAAATTTTACTTTTTGGAAATAGTTGGGATTAGAGAGCCTGGCAAGCCATTCAATAGTCTGTGGCCCCTAACAGAACTGACATGTACTCTGAGAATTTGTTTCCATTGTTAGGGAGGGTAACAAACGGAAACTGCAATTTTCCACTAACTGCCCAAAAGTAGAAACAAAGGTCAGGAATTTAAGAGGCAATTTAAAATTGTAATATTAAAAAATTAATGCCTCAGTCGACTTGTTTATAAACCATATAAAGCTGCCTATTTTGAATGTAAGGAGGTGGGAAAATACATTTGTTATGCCAAGAGGAATTGATCTAATGAGGAACAGACATTTTGAAATGGTGCCCAACTTGAGAAAATAGCTTCTTCTGATTAGTGAAATCAGTAACCTGTTGAATTTCCACATATTGGCAGCGTATTTCATTAATAGGGATTCATTGATGAGTCTAATCAAATCGAGTCTATGTAATATTCCAAATCCTAGATGTAGTCCATTTGCAACAGTATGACAGTTAGTCCATGCAGTGTTCTAATTAATTTTCTCTTGATTCTTAGAAGTATTGAACTTATACGCAGAAATGCACCCAAAGTAAGAGGTGCCCATTTCTGTAGCTGTGACACCCTGCATGAACTTTTATTTAAAACTATGAAATCTTCCACATAGACAGCTATTTTTGTTTGCTAACTATTCAGAACCAGTGGTAGTGTATTTAAACTCTTAATTATTGTACACACCCAGTAACACTAGAGGGCCAAATGAACACGTGCCAAGCCAAAAAAAGTACCTGCTTCAGGCCCTTTGACAACGTCCCCAGAAAAAGTAGAGATGTCACAATGATGACAGTCTCCAGTACACACATACTGAAACATTATTGGCATAACAGGTAAGAATTAGTCAACTACAACACAATAGAGCTACATAACTGCCATTAGATGCAAACTGAATAAAACACACCACACAACAAACACAAACATTCTCTGCCTCCGGTCATAATTTCGCGATTGCACAGAATGATGACTGGTACATTCAGGTGAAACTTGTGGCTGTCACCCACAACAACATGTGGTGCTACATTGTTCCAAACCTTCACTCAATAGGATAATTCCCCATGCATCCTCTTATAAAATGGTACTTCTGTCCAACCGCATTGCCCCCTTGGGGTACTCCCCCATCCAGCTACTCCTAATGGGTGTTACTCTTTCCCCAAGTTATCTCACAATGGGAGATGTCCCTGTGCAACATCTAATGACAGCATAAGACACTTCCCCAACTTAGCACAATATGTGGTACTCCTGAAAGCAGCTTCTCATCACAGGGTACTACACTTCCTTTACCTTGTGTAGCACGGGTGACTGCCCAAATACAACCTCAAATGAAAGGGTGCTATTCTTCTACAGTTACACTATACATATACTCCTTCATACAACTTAGAACTATAGGGTACTGCTCTTTCAAAGTTTGCACCAACAGCACACACAAGTGTACTACTCTCACATCTCTCGCAATGATATACTAATTCCCCAACATATACGACACTTGAAAACACAAAATACCAACTATCTACACAAACACATACAGATGGGTAATAACCCTTCTTTACTTTCGATTGGCTCATTCACTCACAGATTCCACTCCCAGCATTCCGGAGACCAGCAGACATACAGGAAATGGGAACACACAGAATGCTACACACCTCCCTTTCTTACAAACAACAAAAGAAAGAACAACCATTCTCTTGCTTTTATTTATAGCAACAATAGATTATTGTGACAGGCGATAAATGAAAATCGTTCTACATGCTCTTAGAATAACTAACTGTAGGGGGACATTTAGATGAAGGAGGCAGCTATCCTGGAGGATAAGTCTAAGAAAGGTATACATGATTTCATGGAACAGCTTAGCCTGGCAGATTCTTCTACCTCTTCCAGTGATTCGAGCCTGCTGAGCTCTCAGATCATTCAGATCTTCACAAGGTCTTGGAACTTAATGAACTAACTGACACAGCAGAAACTACAGCCTGTATGTATCAACATTGCGAGTCAGTACCAGCACTCAGGCAGCAGAAAATGGAATGATTTTAATCAACAAACCACTGTGGCTATCTTAAAAGGCAGTTTGAGTCATCTCTGACGTGCTCTCAGAGAGCCTTTCAGAGCAGTGCTGGCTTTGTGCTCCGATAGAAATCAGAAAGCCCAGCTTCAGATGGGTAAGGGGAGGGAAGGCACAGAGGGTGGTGGGGATTGGTGGCAGGGACCAGGTGTTACATTTATTCATTTCAGTGAGCGAAGGGTGGATTGAACAGAGAGTACTATGGGTGGGTGACTGAACACCTGTAATTTTCAGTTTGGGTGGGGAAAGGTGGTACATGCAGAAGTGGTGAAGGTGAGTGGCAGGGCACCAAGTACTTTAAAAAAACATATTTGGGAGGGGGAGAAGGTAATGCTGAGAGTGGTCTTGCACCTGCCCTTCTTCCCATCTCCCAAACAAATCTAGTGTTAAAATCCAACAATTTCCTGGTGTTGCACACCACCTAGCGCCAGTCGTAGAAACAACTTGCGATGTAAAGCCATGCGTGGTAACAACGCGGTCATTGTAACGACCACGTTGTTCCCTACCTGCGTGGTAATAGCAGTGTTGTAAATGCTGTTTCCCCAATGGAGCCCATGCTGGACCTCCTAGCCCTTTCAGAGCTGCACATGAACAAAGGACCAAACTCCTTAGATCACGTACGGCCACCGGGGGAAATGGGTGTTGGGACAAAATTCAAAAAGAGAGCCTTGCGGTATTGGAGCCGCTCAAAGGCTGTGTGACAATGCGTAACAGGGTCTGTCACTTCTGAGAACTTCTACGGTTGCAAGGTAGATGTGCACTAGACCAGAACCTCTGGTTTTTCAATGACTCATTGCACTGATAATAACAAGAGGAGGCAGTTACCCTCAGTACACTAATGGGTCTCTACATACAATGTGCATGCATTAACTTCAGTGACATACACTTACAGGTTATATCAGCAGCACAGCATGAGAGCAGAATAACCCAAATCACTGATTGGAGTGTGTTACTCCCAGGGATGAACATCTGAACACACATTGGAATTACCTGCAGTCCCAGGGATAAACTCAGAACAAAGATTGGAGTTACTTGCACTCCTGAGGATAAACTCAGAACAAGGGTTGGAGTTGCTTGCACTTGCAAGGATACACTCAGCGCACAGGTTGGAGTTACTTGGACTCCCCAGGCTACACTAGGAACACAGGTTCAATTTACTTACACTCCCAAGGACAAAGTCGGAACAAAGGTTGGAGTTACTTGCACTCTCGAGATAAATTTGTGAACAAAGGTAGGAGTTGCTTGCACTCACAAGGATATACTCACCATAAAGGTTGCAGTTACTTGTGCTCTCAAGGATACAATAGGAACAAATATATATCAAAAACACTTAATGCTTTCTCTTGGCACTACTGTTCATCAGAGAAACACAAAGCTCAAATCTTTAATCCTAGAGCACTAACAGTTCTAGCACCAAAGTTGCAGGGAGGGTCCGGAGTATATGCACACAAAAACACTGGAGAAATCAAAAAGAGGACATGGAGGAAAAGTTTCTAGTCTTTCAAGACATGTATTTTCGGTCCTACTTGCTACTATAGGAGGATTAGTGCGCACTAATATGATATCAAGTACTTAGTACAGTTCAAAGTGTGAAGAAGATCTTGAGACTTTGACTCAGGGAGTAACAGGAGTCTGGAGTAGCTGTGCAGGAGGGAGAGAGGAGGAAGATGTCAAGGGAGCTGGAGCCACAGGAACCACAGGTCCAGATGGACTTGTAGGAGACTGGAGCTTTTCTTGGTAGCAGCAGGATTCTTCATTTGAGTGGGAAGGGAGAAGTTTGTTCCACAGGGAGCAAGTCCCAGCCACGATTCGGGGTTGGCGGGTGTTTATATACCCTCCCAAAGGCTAAACCGATGTAGCTAGATCATGGGGGGCACATGGCCATGTGGAAATTTCTTGTACCTTGGAGAAAGCACATTACTTTACTCTCTTTGACCTTACAGAATAGGCAGGTGCAATTTGATAATTAGAACCAAATAACAGGAAACAAAAGTATAATTTTTGCCGGAACAATAACACCAAGGTCGCAGGAACAGCAGGAGCAAGGCTTACTATTGGCTCTAGGACTCTGAGGGATGCTTCCAGAGATTCAATGGAATACTACACCAAGGCCCTAGTAACAGCAGGTGGGAATAATCTATTGGTTCACAGGTTTTGGGGGATGCTTGCAAATACTCAAGTTCAATTAGATCACTGGTTTTGGGGAACATCAATCATGCTATCATAAATCTCCAGTGGGGAAATACAACATGAGACCTATGCGCTAGACCACTACGAAGGGGGCACAGGAAGGGACAGTGACAGTTCCCTTCACAAGGAATGACCCATAGGGTGTGGTTTGTCTGGGTGACGGGCATGGAAGGAACGAATCAGATGAAGGGCATGAGCATTGCTGGCTGGTTTCCAAGACTGCTCTTCAGGACCATACACTTTACCAGAAATGAGGTGAAACAAGTGTCTATTCTTATACTTGGAATCAAGGATTCTCTGTACCTCAAATTCCAAATGACCATCCAGTGTTATGGATGATAGAGGGGGAGCAGGACAGGTCTAGGTACTATAGAGCTTCAATGAACACTAGATGAACGGGTGAATCTTCTGGCAACTGTAATTTCACAGCTCCTGTGGTAATGACTCGTTCAATAGAAAAGGGGTCCACATATCTGAGTTTTAGCTCACATGGGCCCTGTAATCGCAGATGCTTAGTGGACAGCCAAACTTGATCTATAACATCATAGTCTGGCTGTTGTTGTCGATGTCTGTTAACATATTTTTTCCCAACCCACCCTTGCCGCAACTGGGGCAAGGCCACTGAACCCCTCTGGACCACAGTCTTAAAAGTAACAAGGTCCATCCCTTTTGACTCTCTCGAATACGACATCCATAACATCTCCAGCTGGATCTCCTCGACCACTGACACAATTGCCCCCCATTAACAACAGACCCACCAAACAGGCCAGCTGGTTCCTACCGGAGCTACTGACCCTCAAGTGACACTGCAAGATATTAGAAAGACACTGGTGATCCAAAGAGACCCCCAACAACCTTGACTCTCACAAATTCGCCCTCCACAACTACCACCACTGTCTCAGAGAAACCAAGTAAGAAGCCCTCAACACCCACATCGCGGCAAGCAGCAACCACACAAAGGAATTTTATAGCATCGTCAGAGAATCCTCCGGCCCCTCCACCACCAAGAATACGATCCACCTATCTCAAGTCCTCTGCTACAACCTGACAGACTGCTTTCACCGTAAAATCATCAACTTCTATTGCAACTTTGACTCCCAACCCACCGGCCTCATCCACCTCAGCACCCCAACCTACCCTTCCCACCACCCCAGGACAACCTACTGAAATCAGCTCTTAATGGGAGACACCATTTCTATCATGAACTCCATACACTCCAGATCTCCCCCTGAGCCCACCATATCTACAAAATAGAAAGAGAAGTCATTGCATGCCCCTTCACTGAAAACCTCAACACTGCCATCACCACAGCCATGGAGCCCATTGTCTGGAAGCATGCAGAGGTCAAGCCCCAACTGAAGAAACCCTTTGCCAACCCCAGCAAACTCAAAAGCTACCACCCTTTCTCGCTCCTCCCCTTCCCTGCCAAAGTCTTGGAAAAAACCATCAACTGCCAGCTCATGGACCACCCTTAAACCAACAACCTGCTCACCCTTCCCTAATCAGGCTTCTGACCAAACCACAGCACCAACACCACCCTTATCATAGCAACTGAAGACATGAAATGCCTTCTCGATCTAGGCTGATCAGCAGCCCTCATCCTTCTTGACTTATCAGCAGCCTTCAACACCATCTCCCACCACACTCTGATCACCAGAGTCCACTACATCAGCATCCAGGGCAACACACTCAACTGGATCTCTTCCTTCCTCTCCTGCTGAACCAAGAGGATCTACTTACCACCCTTCTCATTCGCACCCAAAGACATTTAATACAGCGCACCCCAAACATCCTCCCTCAGCCCCACCCTCTTCAACTCCTACATGGTACCTCTGGCATCCACGACTGAACATCATCTCCTACACAGACAACACCCAACTATTTCCCTCACAGAAGATGCAGACTCCACAAGGTCCAATTCCAACACACCATGACCATCTTTGCCACTTGGATGAAGACCAACTGTCTCAAACTTAACTCAGATAAGACAGAGGTCATCATCTTTGAAAAAAGCCCTCCCATGGGACTACACATGGTAGCCCACCGCACTCGCCCCCTCATCCACTCCTACCAGCCATGCAAGCAACCTCACAATCATCCTGGACACCCACCTGCCCATTAAGCAGCAGATCAACTCCTTCTCCTCTTCCTGCTTCCTCAACCGCTACATGCTCCTCAAGATCTTTCGATGGATCCCCGTCTCTTCCAGGAAGACAGTCACCCAGGCCCTCATCACAAGCCGACTTGACTATAGTAATGCACTCTATGCCGAAACCATCAAAAACCTCCTGAACCACCTCCAGACCATCTCTAACTCTGTGGCATGAACCATCCTTAACCTCCCCAAAAGAACTAGCATCCCCCCCACTCAGAGCTCTCCACTAACTGCCTGTCCAGGAAAGATACCTCTTCAAGCTCCTCACTCATCTCTTCAAGGCACTCCACAAGTCCGGACCTGCTTCAATAGAACCGCCTAACATTCCACCAATTAACTAGGAATCTCTGATCCTCCACCCTTGCCTTGGACCACATCCCCCCCATCCACCACAGCTGCTGTGGAGGCTGCTCCTTCTCCTACCTTGCCACCAGGTCCTGGAATGACCTCCCCTTCCACCTTTGCACTACCCCTTCTCTGAAGGACATCAGAAGCAGCTTAAGACCTGGCTCTTCAACCAAGTTTCGCACAGCCCACCAGCTCCTGGAGACCCCCTGGGGTGACAAGCTGCACTCTACAAGACTGATTGATAACACTGCTGTTGTGAACCAGCTAGATGTTTTACAAAGTCTTGTATGACAGGTACATTTTTAGAACGTATTACATCATTTTTGGGTAACATACATGGATGTGTATCAGTTAACCAAAAAAAGGGGGAAATCCAAATTCAGCGAATGGTAGCGAGGATTCCCAACCCTTAGTAGAAGTCAATACTAGGCCTGGGTGTAAAACCCCACTCCGCTCACGGAGTTTGCTGAGTTTGGCAACTCCACGTTCCGGTTAGAAACACAAAGTTCATTTTAGACTCTGCACTCTGCAATGGAGTGGAGTATTTTTTTTGTTTGTACAACAGAAATGTCCCTTTTTGCATGCAGGAGCAACCTGCTGGACGCTCGCGATTGCCCATGAGATTTTTTAGCCGTTCAAGAGCGCCATGAGATTTGCTAGCCGGCCCCAAGCTCCCGCAAGATTTTGTGGTAGGCAACAAGTCTTTTGAGAGTGTCAGCGACTTCCGGCAAATATTTTGTGATGTACTTCATCCCAAATGCGCAGGATTTACTGCAGCTGTATTCTGAGGAAGATTTTCTCCTTAAAAAGCATCAAAATGATCCCAAAAGGGCGCTTTGGAGTAAAAAACCTCCTCAAATGAATGATTGGCGTTGTTTTTTTTGTGCGAGGAGTCCTTGTTTAAAAATAAAATTCTAACAGGAAGGAAGTGGCCCAGAGTCTCCAACTTCCTGTCCCAGTCCAGCAGGCTGCTCCCAGTGCTTTGTCCCTCTCCTGGTCATTTTTCATTCGGATTGGGAGCTGTAAAGATCACTCTCCTTGTCTGCTGCATATATACTATTGGATTTAAGGACTTTGTATTTGACATTTCACAAAAGTAAGTTGAAAAACTGGTGTATAAGGGTGCTGTTTGTTTGATTGGGGGCATGCACTTGGATTTATTTTTACTTTTAATTGATTTTTCAAATTTATTGTGGTGGGTGCCCTGCAGTTTCAGTAGGGCCCTAGTTATTTCGATGCATGTAATTTTTCTCCTTTTATAAAGGAAACATTTTGCACAGTTCACTACATTTGCTTCATGTTTTTTAAATAAATTAGCACTATTGATTTAATTCACTATGTGGCCTAGTCTGCCAATGGGCCTTCCAGCCAGTAGGCCCAGTAATAGTCATGGGTACATAAAACAACTGTTTCTTTGGTGTCTGTTGAATTGAAACATCATTTAGGCAATGGATAGAATTGGATTAAAATACAAAATGTGGTATTTCACATTTTGTTTTCCTGCAAACTGTCTATAGGTGAGGTAATGCCTTTGGAGGATTTGTGTTGTTGAAAACATTTTCAGCCCAGTTAATTTTTGTTTTTGGCATTGCTGAATTAATGCTGTGGTATCTGTGTTACCATGCCTCCTTTATCTGGCCAGTGTGTGTGTGTTTGCCATAGACCTCCATTTGCCATTGTCCCACATGCCATCTGGCCAGGGGCCATCTTTTATAGTCAGAGTCCATAGGGCTGCATGTGTTATTTGTTTTCCAGGCCTCCTGCTTCTTGTTGTCACCATGTGGCTGGCGTCCATTTTGTGTAGCCAGACAGTGAGCTTTTTCCATAGGCCTGCATGTCTTCTTTGTTGGGGCCATGCCTTCTTGCTGGTTGTTGTTGTTGGGACCATGTGGCTGGCAGCCATTTTGTGTAGTCAGCCCATGTGCTTTTGCCATAGGCCAGCATGTGTTCTTTGTTTTCCAGGTCTCCTCCTTGTTGTTGTGACCATGTGGCTGGCGGCCATTTTGCGCAGGCATCCAGTGTGCTTTTGCCATAGGACTGCATGTGTTGTTCTCCTTCTATCATTATGTTGAGGCCATGCCTCCTTGTTTGCTGTTTCACCATGTGGTTGGTGGCCATTTGTGTAGTCAACCAGTGTGCTTTTGCCGTAGGCCTGCAAGTCTTCTCTTTGTTCCCAATGACTTCTTGACAGCTTCAAGATAGCCCCAAAGAAAGGTGCTATCAAGAAAATGGCCAGTGATAAGAAGAAGGAGCTTACCAACACTGGTATGTCGCCCCAGGCCTATTTTTTGAACAAAACAAACATGTGCCTACCGCACCGGCCACTGGGGAGCAAGCTGGAAGCAGCACCAGCGGATCCACCCTAAAACTAGGCCCAAGTCCATGTCTGTCACAGAAGCAACCAGTCTAATCATGGCAACACCGACAAGCAGTGATGTTGAAATTGACTTATCTCTTTCGCAAAGTAGTACCCAATAGTTGCAGGAAACTCAGATAAGTGGATAACAACAGCCGCAGCCAGCAATAGTAGTTCCTCCCGAAGTAGGAGCAATTCAGGAGATTGAGCTTCATGCTGAGGAAGTAGATAAAGCCACTCTTCAGATAACAGATCTAATTTCTTCCAGATCCCCAGCAAAAAAAGGAGGGTTACTCCACTGTCTTCTTCTCCAAGCCCCCTTCTGATGATCTAGACTCCACTTGGATCCTGCATCATTCTAAAAGTCAGACATGCCAGGAGAGGCTAAGGAAAAGGAAGGTACCTGAAAACCTTAGACTTATGGATGTAGAAGAGGAGGATGATGATGGGCCAGTCATCATGAATATTAGCCCAGCTCCAGTGGGAACTGACGGTACACCATCACAACTTGCTCTGTGGGATGTTGCACAGATACCACCACCACTGCCATCTGCTATATTTAAAAGCCCCAGCAGCGAACTACACCCACAACCAAATCAGTAGAAGTAGGTAAGAGCCAAGGTAAAAATAGTATGTGGTACGGTATGGTCTGCGATATGGCAGGAGTGCACACCAATCACTGTAGGTCAAGTGCAAACGTAAGTCCTATCCTCACCACTGACAACCAATGTTAGAAATGGGGGTCTCTAGTTGGCAGGTTGTTACAATGTCCAAGTAGGGGCCCTTCATCCTAGTCAGAATAAGGGGGGCTAAAATAACCCATGCTCACCCCCTTGGTAGCTTGGCACGAGCAGTCAGGATTATCTCAGAGGCAAGGTGTAAAGCATTTGCACATAACCAACAGTAATACAGTGAAAACACTACAAAACAACACCACACCAGTTTTAGAAAACTATCCAATATTTTATCTTTGCAAAACAAGACCAAAAAGAAATCCATTGTACAGTTCTCAGAAATATCAATGATCAAAAATAGACGTAAAATATAGCTCCATGAAGTCAATAGCTCTATCACGGTGTTGTGAACAACAGATTCAAATAGTTTTGGCTGACCGTGGAGTCGCAGGCCAGCTACGGTGTTGGGGAGACCAGCAAAACAGTACCTTTAGAAATGAAGGGCGTCAGCAACCTCTCGTTGAGCTCCGAAGAGTCGGTGTAGGCAGGCATTGGTTCCAGAGGTCGGTGCAGAAGTCGTCAGGCCCTTGAAGTCACATGCGTTGTAGATCGAACTCCTCACAGTGGAAGTCGGGAGCACTGGCATTGGCAGGCATCAGGGCTGCAGAGCAAAGTACAGCGGTGCTGCGTGTGGTTCCCTCAGGTTGCTGTGCAGGCAGCGACTCGGTGACGATTGTCCTGCGGCATCGGTGAGACCAGGGCTGCAGTGCAAAGTGATACAGGGCTTGTCTCAGTGCTGCCATGGCGGCGTCGGTGCAGAGGCGCTGTCGGCGGCTGATGAACTGGAGTTGATGGAGTCGGCATCGGTCGGCCAACGCTGCGTCAGAGATGAGGGCAGTGCGTTGTGTAATGTACGAGAAATTCCCTTGAACCACGGTGCAAGCAGCGGCATTGATGTTGGTGTGGAGGGATGGCGTCGAGGATACCAGGGCGGCAGTGTGAAGCGAGGTGGTGCAAAATGCGATGCCCATGGGTCATGATGCAAGCAGCGGCTCTGTGGCGGAGGGAGACGGCGTTATTGGTGAGACCAGGGTTGAGGTGGGAAGTGTGGCAGTACACACTGCGCTGACTTCAGGACACAGAGCTGGCAGTGGCATCGGTGATGGCGTCAGGTTGCTTTCCTTCTGTTGCATCACAAAACACACAGTTCCCAGTGCAGGTTGCAGATGAACTCGAAGTCTTTGCTGTTCCTAAGACTTCTTGAACAGGGGGCAAGCTTTACCTCAAGCACTTGGAGAAACTCAAACAAAGAAGTTTCAGGAAGTTCAGTCCTGTCCTTTCTCTGCCCAAGACAGAAGCAGCCACTGCAGTCCAACACAGCAAAGCACACAGCAAAACGGTAGTTCCTCCTCACAGCTTCTCCAGCTTCTTCTTGGCAGGTTTCTGAGTCCAAAAGAGTTCTGAAGATCTGGGGTCTGGGCCCCAATATTTATACCACATTTCCCTTTGTTCTCTTGGGGCAGAGAGTTTCTGTGCTTAGTCCAAACTAGTTCTGTCCTCTCTGTCCAGCTACCTGACAGAAGGTGGAGACAGCATTGTGTAAGGCAGACCAGGCCTATTCAGGTGCAAGTAAACCTCCTCCCACTACTCCAAATGCAGCCCAGGTCTATTCAGCCCAGCCCTGACTCATCCAGAAAAGGCAGGACACACCTCAACCCCCACAGTGGCTGTCCACAGTGAATGCAAATCCCCAGACCTTGTCACTCCAAAACCAGACAGTAAATACACCACCCAGCAGAGACACACAGGATAGTTTAAGCAAGAAAATGGCCACTTTCTAAAATTTGCATTTTCAAACCCACAATTTAAAAATACATCTTTACTAAAAGATGTGTTATTAAATTCTGAGTTCAGAGAGCCCAAACTCCATTTCTCTACCATTTTCCCAATGGGACGATGTTACAAAGCAAATCCCATTCCTTCCTACTTGCCTTTTAATAGTAAATAATGAAATACACTGTATTTCACTTTCACAACATATCACACATACCAGTACATGTCCTACCATTCACATACACTGCATCCTGCCCATGGGGGTATCCTGGGCCTACATGAGGGGTGTCTTGTAAGAAAAGGGACGATTAGGGTCTAGCAAGTGGGTACACTTGCCAGGTCGATCTGGCAGTTAAAAACTGCAAGCAGACACTGCAGTGGCAGGCCTGAGATCCATTTGAAGGGCAGCTTGTTTGGGTGGCACAACCAGTGCTGCAGGCCCACTAGTAGCATTTGATTTACAGGCCCCGGGCACACACAGTGCACTGTACTAAGGACTTAAAGGTAAATCAAATAAGCCAATCATGGAAAAACGAACCCATAAACCCAAATTACATGAGCTTTAACACTGAAAAGCAGTGGTAAAGTGCCCAGAGTCCTAAAACCAAATGAAACAGGGTCAAAAACAGGAGGCCAAAAAGCAAAAAGTCTGGGGTTAAAACCACTGAAAAAGCCAAGTCTAACAGTGGCTATTTCAGGGTCCTGTATTTGTTGCACTTCATCAACATCATTGTACAGGACTTTCTCAAAAAAGAAGACTGAGTCAGCAATTTACCGTCCAATCTGTAAAATCTGCACTCATTTAATTCATACTTTTAAAGCCTGGAAGCAGCTACGGGTCATTCAGCGTGATAATAGAATGCCAGTTAAAGCACTCATACAGGAGGTGCCAACACGTTGGAACTCGACTTATTACATGTTGTAACATCTGTTTGAGCAGTGCAGCTCAATCAATAATATGTTATGCAAAGAGGGGTTGCAAACATAAAAGGCATCATCATTGAGCTGGACCAATGGGGCCTAGTCAAATGCCTGTCAGAAATGCTGCTTCCTTTTGAGGTTTTCACACGGAAAGTCAGCAAGGAGGACAGTACCATGGGTCAAGTTATCCCGTTGTTGCAGATGCTATAGGAACAACTAAAAGAGGTTTCTGAAATACACACAGGTGTGGACAAAAAAAGATGCGCAGGAGTAGGTGGAGAGCTTAATCCTTTGTTTATCTGTTCATACAAGAGTGCAAAGAGACATTGTGTCATCCAAACATTACATCTGTAACACAATTCTTGATCCGCAGTCCAAACAATTACTGCCCACTATCAGTCTTTTTACAGACAGAGATATTTCAAACTTCAAAATGTGGCTTTCTGAGCAAGTCGGTGACCTAGAAAAAGTGTGCCTGGGAATTAGAGGCCCTTTCCTCCAGGGAACAAGTTCTGTGATACAGCCTTCAACATCAGAACCTGAGGGCAGTGCTGTTGGCTCACAGCAGCCACAATCATCAAGAACACCAGCAACAACAGGAACCAGAGCATCAGCATGAAAATCGCCATATGATTAGTTTCTAAAGGAAGGGTTTAAGTCCAGTGCAGAGGCGAAGGCAAAAGAGGTTGAGAAAGGTGGGGCAAAAATGACTATTGAGAGAATGGTCCAAGCCTATCTGGATGACTCAACAGAGGTCTATCTTGATCAAAATCCATTGGTGCATTGGTATGGGAAGAGGCGCCAATTGCTAGTGCTCAGCAGGTTGGCAATAAACCATCTGGTTTGCCCGGTAGACAGTGTGTCCACTGAGCATATTTTCAGTGCTGCTGGTGCAGTTGTCACAGTGAGAAGGAACAGTGTCTCACCCCAAAGCGTGGAGAGATTAGCCATGATCAAAATGAATCAGCACTTTATACCACTGAATTACACCATACCTGAGGTATGACAAGAGGAGGATGAGGGTGATTGGTCAGACTCAGGTCATGGTAGTAGTGTGTTAGCTGATCTACTTCTGGGTGAACAAAAAGAGTTTGAGAATGAACTCTACATCCCTGACTACTAGGCCTGGGCCACCAACCATAGAACCTTCTATCTCTATCTCCAAACTGCTTTGACAACAAAACAACAGGATTGGAGATGTACCAGTGTGCAGTGAAGAAGCCTCCCCCCCTTTTCCCTCAAAGACATTGTAGGTACAAATTTGTGCATGCCTCCATCCCATGCCTATCTATCTTTCCTTAGTTTATTCCCCTAGCCAGACTGCCCTACATTTTTTGATTTGCAAGACAGGCCAATGTCTGTTTCGTGAAACAATGGATCAGCATTGTACCATGGTGACCACACTTCAATTACAACAGGCAAATGGCATGCATTGCACGCTGAGTGATTGTTGTTTGTGAGTGTGTAGAGATGATTCATGTGGTGGCAGGCAATGACACTGGGTGTTTAACTATAACCATTAAGCTTGATTGTGTTTGTGATAATTTACAATGTTGGTGGCCGAACGGCAGGTGATAATTTTTTTCCTGAGGGTGATGTTTTCCTTCCCCTTTGACACTTAGAGGGATTTGCTTGCCAGGTCCACACTGCTTTGTTTTCTGCTTCACATTCCTCAAAGACCCGACCAGTCCATTTAACTTACAAAATATAAATCTAGTCTGCACAAAAAATGAGTCAATGTTTCTCTTGTTTTTCATCAACAGAATTGTACTACAGGTCAATCAATCGCATTTCATTTGGGATTCAGTTTGTACAGAGTTGGACATGTTACTCTGAGTCAGGAGGATGATGGAAGGACCCAGGGCATGACTACATCAACCAGTGCCTCCAGAAGAAGGAAGTTATCAATTTCACTGCAATCAATCAATTTGGTGATGACTTTAAAGAGGCCTACCCAACTCTGTGGAGTGGTGTAGAGGTGAGAGAGGTGTGTTGATTTGACTTGATTTGGAAAATGCAATGTTGCTGGGTGTGTGTGCTGGCTGGCTCAAACTTGAAAGCATGTGGTTGTTGGGTGGAGAGGCTGTTGTTGGTGGTAACTGGAGACAGACATGTGGTCATGATCATCACATTATACACATGCTGTTCGGCTACATGTTATTATTATTATGATGATGAATTGATGATCATGACAGTTGTGAGTTTGATCAGCCCGATACATGCGACCGCTTGTGTGTGAATGTTGGTTGCTGTAAAATTGCTCCCACCTAATTGATCGCACATCAGTCATAAAATGAATGATTGCATTAAGGACTATTCTTCTCTCTTGCACTGCCTCTGAGTCTTCATGGTGCACTCCTTATGAAGTTTACCTTCTGTCCTTCTCCCTGATTCTACAATATCATTTTTGTTTAATAATCTGCAGGCTGTCTCTTTTCCTGATTAAAAAGAGAAAAGCACCATAACACTCAAGCGTACCTTACTGGACCGCAACAGCCACGCACCCAAGATTGACCGACAGTCCAAGAAGAATGCAGATGCACCTTCCATTTTGGCAATACAGTAAAAACATTTCTTTTAACAATCATTTTTTATAACTATGTGTGTTGTTCGCTTCATTCTTACATAATTTGTAATGTATTTACTATTTTTAAACGTAGATGATCGAACATTTAGATATATAATAATGTAACTTGGGTCTCTCTGGTGTAGATGGATTGTTTGGTTTCCATTGCATTCAAGTTACCTGTACGCATTCTGTTGTTTCCTTTTCCTCCCATAACAGATTGATGATAGTTGGCTGCTTATTGCCCAGATGAATATTGTCTTTGTGTATTGTTTGTCTTTATAACACCTTTCCCAAAATCCCCATTCCCAGCCATTCATCAAACCCCTAAACCTCTTCCCCTGGGCTGTGTGATTTATTGACATGTGACTTAATAGTTTACACCATTAATTTATCACACACTGGTGGGGCGGATGTGGTGAAAGTAACACCAAATCAGTGCAGGATCTTCTGTTTTACTCCTATTACTGAAACAATAGTCCACACTGGCCCAATTTACCCATCCGTGCATAAAAGTGTTCGATATTTCAGTTATAGGAGAACATGATTTGTAGGGGTGGGCGGAATTACCCGAAGTGCCTTTCGCCAAATATCGCGAAACGGCACAAAATCTCCGCGATCTCACGATATTTCGCATGATCGCGGAGATTAGTGCTTCCGGTTGGGTGCCCTCGAGTCAGCTGTCCGTCATAGTGGGGGAAAGGGCTGGAAGACGTTGCCCACCACTGGTGTGTGTGGCGGGGCTTCCATGCAGTTCACATGCCGCAGAGCAGCAGACGAGGAGACAGAACCTCCTGGTGTCAGGAACTACACGGGGATTGCGCTCAAAAAAGTCGTGGATGCACAGAGCTCCATCGAGGATCACAGCTAATTTTTGACGGGAGATAACTGGACTCGGAGTACTTTCTACTGGCTAATCAGTAAGTGCTACCTCGTTGGGTAAATGTATAGTGCTTTTCCCACACTACAACTGCGTAAAGGGCCAGAAGAGTTGTCTACAGTGACCATGTGTGTCTTTAACGTTGCCACGGCGCCAACGGGCCTCGGGGTTCCGGGAGTCAGCTGTCCATCATAGTGGGGGAAAGGGCGTGAAGACGATGCCCACCGCTGGTATGTGTGGCGGGGCTTCCATGCAGTTCACATGCCGCTTGTTTATAAAGTGCCAGAGACCGATCAGAGCAGCAAATGAGGAGACAGAACCTCCTGGAGTCAGGAGTTACACGGGGGTTGAGCTCGAGAAAGTCGTGGATGCACAGAGCTCCATCGAGGATCACAGCTAATTTTTGACGGTAGATGTGGGGAGAAAAGCACACCTGCCCAGACTCGACCTAGCTACTCCCGAATGTTTTGTGCTGATTAATGCGTTACTGAATTTGAGCTCCAACTCGGGCACCTGCTTTATTTATATCTGTAAGTGCTTCCTGTTGAGGTTTAATTTTTGTGACAGGAGCATCGTGCCAGAATGAATCCTGTCCTGCATATGTCCGTTCTGGTCGCGGATCGCGGAAGTTTCGACATTTTCGCGTTCCGCGCGGAACGCGAAAATGTCGAAATGTCGCAATTTACGCGAGCGGAACGGAAATCTCGCCCACCCCTAATGATTTGTCAATATAATCATTCAGATATTGTGCGTTACGCTAAAAGCTTAACCAATAATGATGTCCATACCAAACTTTCAGTCCTCTTAACGAATCACAATTTGAGTGTCACTTTTGTTTAATCAAAATACTAGCTCACCATTGCTCTGAATAATTTAGTATTGTTTCTTGTTTGATATTTACCATCAGGTATTCTTTGTTGTGCAGTAGTCTGGTCTCAAGTGTTTGTAAACTATAATATAATATATGACCCACTAATAGTTTTTATTTCAATTTAGTTGCCTTCCAATTAAAATCCTACAGTTGAAGTTCATCTAGGTGGGAGTGGGACCTGACTTCTGATTCCTGCACTGTTGTTAGTGTGCTGGCCTGCGTTACTACCAAAGTAAACACAAGGAGATGATGGACGGAGCGCTGAAACGTTTCAGACACTCACCCCAAGTCACAGATCTGGGTTGAATCCATCATTGTTCTTTAGCTCACATTGCCACCTTAGTTCAGACCCAGCTATATGCAAATCAGTCTTGACCCTGTGCCTCATGGGAACAGTCCAGCCCGAACTACCAAGCCAGTCCTTCCCTGAACTGGAAACAAGCATCCTGGGACCTGTGTCCAGGTAACACCCCTCATCAGCCAGGCTAGCTTGAATCCATTGATAAAGTGAGCAAGGGACCCATGTCTGGGCATACCCTGCCAACTTAGGGCAAACAAAGTAAACAAAAGGAGATGATGGAGGAAGCACTGAAACTTTTCAGACACTTACCCCCAGTCACAGATTTGGGTTGAATCCATTATTGTTTGTTAGCTCACTTCCCCACCTCAGTTGAGACCCAGCTATATGCAAATCAGTCTTGACCCTGTGCCTTATGGGAGAAGTCCAGCCTGAACTGCTAAGCCAGGTCTTCCCTGAACCGGAAAAAAGCATCCTTGGACCGATTTCGGGATAACACCCCTCATCAGCCAGGCTAGCTTGAATCCCGTGGCAAAGTGAGCAAGGAACCCACATCTGGGCATACCCTGCCAACTTAGGGAGAAGAAAGTAAACACAAGGAGATGATGGACTGAGCACTGAAACTTTTCAAACCCTCACCCCCAGTCACAGATCTAGGTTGAATCCATCATTGTTCTTTAGCTCACTTCGCCACCTCAGTTCAGACCCAGCTGTATACAAATCAGTCTTGACCCTGTGCCTCATGGGAACAGTCCAGCCCGAACTGCCAAGCCAGGTCTTCCCTGAACCGGAAACAAGCATCCTGGGACCGGTTTTGGGGTAACACCCCTCATCAGCCAGGCTAGCTTGAATCCAGTGGCAAAGTGAGCAAGGGACCCATGTCTGGGCACACCCTACCAATTTAGGGCGAACAAAGTAAGCACAAGGAGATGATGGACGGAGCACTGAAACTTTTAAGACACTCATCCCCAGTCACAATCTGGTTTAAATCCATTTTGTTCTTCAGTTTACTTAGCCACCTCAGTTCAGACCCAGCAATATGCAAATCAGTCTGGACCCTGTGCCTCATGGGAACAGTCCTTCCCAAACTGCCCTGAACTGGGGTGGCAAAGTGAGCTGAAGAATGATGATTGATTCAACCCAGATCTGTGACAGGTGGGGGAGTGTTTGAAAAGATTCACTGCTCCGTCCTTTCTCTCCTTGTGTTTGCTCTGCTACTACTACCACCACCATGGCACCTTGGTAAAGCCTGCAGCCCTTGCTTTTTCTATTTGGTAAGAGACATATGGTTCACTGTTCTAATAAGTTGTTGTAGGCAGGGCAATGGCAACCCCCCCATTAGTGGTCAATATAGTTGCAGACTGCAGAAACTAGGAGAATAGTAGGACAAGGGTACCACAGTGGCATAGCACATACCTAATTGTTGTTACATACTATCAGCAAATTTTTAAAATAAGTTGCGCTAAAAGGCAGCACTGAAAAGTAAAACAGCACAAAAACCTAGATTTGAGGCCTAAATAAAGAAATTTAAATATTTATTAATCAAGCCAAACAAAAACCACTCTTCTATCCACCTCCAGCAACTGGCTCACCCCTATCTTGAAGCAAATTAAATTTCCCCTTCCCCAACCATTGTCCAACAAAAATCAATAATTCCATTGTCCCTGAAAAAGTCCAAACTGTAGAAACGGAACCCCAATCCCAACTCTCACATCCCCACCCTCCCCACCCACAACAACAAACAAGTCCAATCCCCAAAATAAAAGTTTAAAAAGGGACAGAGGGAACTAGGCATGGCCGGACAGGATCAGGAGCTCATTGAGGTGCCTCTCCATTTGTCTCTGCCGGGCTTCAATGTGTGCCAGCCTTGAAAGGACACAGCGTAGTAGGGTGCGGTCTGAGAGGGGAAAGCAGTGTGTGTTTGCTGGCGGGCAGTTGCCTGCAGACTGCAGCACCAATGTTGAGCATGGGAAGCTGGAGATACTGGGACCTGGTTAGGGTCCTGGGCAGCTGCCTCCTCCTCCTCCTCCAGGGTAACTAGCTGCTGGTACACAGCTCATATTGCCTCCAGCTTCTACTGCCACAGCTGGGCTGCTACATCCTTGTGAGATGGACGATGGTGACCAGGAGTAGCTAGAGAGAAAAAAGAAAAATTGTAAACAATGCTCTGTGCCAAAAACTTGTTTAAAATGATGTAGTGGGTGGCACAGTAGAAGAACATTGATGGTCCCCTAGGGCCATTCGATTTGATGTGATTAGAGTCACAGCCACCATTACCCGCTCTCATAAAACTAAAGGCAAATGGCAAATGCTCTAATTGTCTGAAAGGAATTAGGGCAGAATAAACACAGCAGCACGCCAGTTTTTAAAAAAACGGTTTCTTTTTATCTTTTGAAGGATTTCCTAGTTAAAATTCTTAAATGGTTATGGGCTTCATGAAATTCCCATTTACTACTGAGTGATCTAGTGTTAGCTACAATAATGATTCTGGAATGATCAGACAACTTGAATTTTCTTTTAGCATCTCTTGTAGGCCTGGGTAGAGCTCGCCGAGTTCCTCTACGTTGAACTCTGAGAAGTGCAAAAAAAACTCTGCCGCGCTACGTGGAGATCCACAAGCAACAGAGTGTGTTAGATAAATGCCTTTGCTGTGATTTTCAGTGCTGGGTGTTTGTCCTCCACACTGTGCAATCATCACGAATCGCACCGTGCACAGAGAAAGTGTGTGCTGCTGCTTCCTTTCTGCCACTCGACTAGATTTTTTTCTCGGGCAGCGGCTTTCTCAATGCAAACGGATGGTTTCTCAACGTGAGCAGTCGTGACCATACACGACCAGTCGCTATGAGAAATACGACAACCCGTGGTGACAAATGTCGCCGGGAAGTTGATTTTCCATGCTTGCACTCACAAACTTGACGTTGACAATCGCGAACGAGGAAAAATCTCACCAGGAGTTGGATTTTACTCTCTCTTGCTCACCAACTTGACGTTCATTACTGCGAGCAAGGAAAAACTCTCCCCTTTTTTCAGAACTCCGCAAGCTACACGTAGTGCGGAAAGCTCAGCAAACTCGGCGAGCGGAGTGGAGTTCACCGCCCAGGGTTAATCTCTAGTCCGACCTTTTCATTTGCATATTTTTCATATGAGATCAGTCCACTGCAAACTGTCCAAAATGATCGGACCTTTGTCTCTGCAGGGTTTGGGAAGTCTGATGGATCTTGGGTCAAGGTATTTTGATTTTCTCTTAAGTAGCTGGTCATACAAGCTCGCAACAGGGATTGCCAAACAAGAATCCTTGTGTTGCTATGTGCATGTTAATTTAGTTATCACCTCAGGCCTATTTAACCTTAACACCCTTGGCTATAACCTACATCCTTTTGATAAAATGCCCTGGGGAATGGTAAACTGCTAGCTATGTTTAGGTATTATTATTTTCATATTTTGCCTCCAAAAGAGTGCCCATGTTCTACTGATGTGAAGCACATGTATTGTGTACTTGCTTATGAACCAAAAAGTAACTAAACAACAGACAATTTGTGTGGAAATTGAAAAATAAAAACAAATTACCCCTCATTAATGAGAAAAGTATTATGTACTATGGAGTACAAGTATTCTCTCTTTTTCTGTGCTAAATTCATTAATGGTGGCATGCTTCAGCTGGCACCTTAGTTGTACCCATGGTCTTTGCAGTCTGCCGCATGGGGCAGCTGTAATAAACAATTATCTAATTCCAATGGCCCTGCTCTTTTAAAATGGCTTTCAATTTTACCCTGACAACAAGGCAGGTGAATAATAAGAATGATACATGTTACATATAAAATATATCAAAATAAATCCACCATCCGGACAACCATTCTGCAGCAAGTAGTCGGTGGAAAAAGCGATGTACTGCAGTACAGTGAGTGAAAGGATTAAGAACAAGGATATAGCTTTGGCATGTTTATCACAGACTATTCAATCCACAGAAGTCAAACAAATTACATTTTCCATTCAGCATTGCTCTGTTCTTCTAGTATTCTTAATTGTCAACCTTGCCTTTGACATACACCATTTAAGCTTTACATTCTCTCATCCACTCCTTCACCATAGAAAACTAGTCATCATTATCCAATCAATCCATCCATCCAAACATAGCACAGAACAAACCTTTCACTAACATCCATTTACCCATCCATGCTTCCTTGCTTTCACCTATTCAATTTACCCATCCTGCTTTGCCTTAACCCACCCAAGCATTCCTTTCAACCACTCACCCAGGCAGGCATCCTTCCAGTTTCACCCATATATACCCTTTCAATCATCCTTTTCACCTCCATGCAGGTTGATTCCTATTATCATCACCCACCTATATGCATCCCTCAAACACAAATTCTTCCACTCATATATCACATACAAGTCACCCATCCTTTCTACTTCAATCCTGTTGTGCCTTTCTTATCAACCCGTCATTCTTAAAGTTCATTTATGAACCTTTGTCTGTTGAGTTGCAGATAGAAGAGGCATAACTACTAAACAACCCACTGTACCTGCTGAAGCAGGGTGTTCACAAGTCAGTCAACGCCCCGGCAGTGAGTATATTACTATTAGTCAGAAAGTAGGCAATGTGACTTACCACAGCCCGCCCCTCTGCCGCTGGGTCTCCCCCCTCATGGCCTCTGTGGTGCCCGCTGCAGCAGCATCCCCTCCGCTGGCCCCGGCCCCGGCATTGGTGGTCTGTGAGGCTAGAAAAAACATTACACATTTATAATTTTAGAAGTCAGATTCGTCTCA
Source organism: Triturus cristatus (assembly GCF_964204655.1). Taxonomy (NCBI): domain Eukaryota; kingdom Metazoa; phylum Chordata; class Amphibia; order Caudata; family Salamandridae; genus Triturus; species Triturus cristatus. The sequence goes on from NC_140583.1 coordinate 1,050,972,598, forward strand.
CCCTATTTTTTTCAAGCAAAATACAACCACTCAAAAATAAAGTCACTACAGTTCGGTTACAGTATCGCATAATCAAAAATTCAAAACATCATGTTGGGCAGTTTGTTGATTGACAATCATTGAAAAGCCAAGTAGTTAAGCCAAACAAAAACTTTTTATAATGGAGGGGCAGAGCAATAAAAAATCTGAGTTATTGAAAATCAAAGAAGTGGTGCAATGATTGGTCAATAAGGACAGGAACGGGAAGTTGGAGTCTCTGGGGCACTTCCTTCCTATTGGAAAACAAGGGGAAAAAAGTCTTCTCGCACAAAAAGAAAAAGAAACTCCATCAGCTAGCTGGAGAAGAAAATTCACTCCCAGCTTCATCTCGAGCACAACAAGTTTACAAGTTTACAAGTTTATTTTATTATGATAAGGAACTCTTTATGAGGTCCACATAAAACAACATATACATACAAAACAAAAAAAAAATACATAAAATATTATTCCATCACAATTCCACGAAACATCTTAATACAGGTCCAAAAAACATTTAAAAAAGTTGTACAGTTTAAAAGCAAACATTTCATTGGGTGGGTTAATCAAGGCTGCCTTAAATGAAGAAGCAGATAATATGTTGAGATGTAAGCAAATTGGTCTTAACCATCTGCGCCTGCAAGACATCAGTGCAGGACAAACAAACATGACATGATCTAAGTCCTGATCATACAATTGACAAAGATCACAGCATGCCGAATGACCATACCAGCTGGCATGTAGAACTTTCAGGGGAAGCAAATTATGTCTTAATAAGAACACAAGGCGTCTAACGCCATGGGAGATGTTCCAATACATATACGATTGAGCTTTCCGCAGGGTATAAGATTCGATAACAGGCGTACCACCTTTTTTCGCTAAACAGAAGTCTCTATCCTGACAAAACCCCAATTCCCAGGAGGCTGACTTCAGAACAGTTTTTAATTGATGAGAGGATAATAAAAATAAAGTCTCCTCATCCAATTTCAATTGCAGCACGGCAAATCTGAAGTTTTTTACAATCAGGGAGAAATCATTAAAAGATCCTAATAATTCATTTTTTATAAGATCTCTTAAGGTATTAGGTTCACCTTTAGATAAAGCTACTACCCAACGTATGATACTTGCCAGACCTTGAACCCAACTGCTACGTAAACCCAATTCCTGTCTCAAGGAAGCAGTCGAATTTGCTGTACCTACAGACATTAAACTGCGTAAAATTTTCCCTTCCGCAGAGTTTAAAAAACTCCACTTTTTTACATCAATTAACTCAATTCCGTACAACAGGGAGGCCGGAACTTTCGCTCTGAAAACATCTAAAAGAATAGAAAAATGCCTTCTACCTGTGGCTTTATACAGGGAAACTAAACTCTTTCCCTGAGAAATAGCCTTCCGAGAGTTATTGTCAATGTGTAATTTGTCACTTAAATTATAAGTGACAATTTTACCTAGGAAGGTATAAGATTTCACACATTCCAGTTTTTTCCCCCCCACAACCCATGGATAATTAAGGCATTTAGGCTTCTTTCTACCAGAAAAGCAAATCACTTTGCTTTTTGCCGTATTTATTGATAAGAAATGACTTTCCGCAAATTCAGAGAGTGCTTGCAACCGATTGTTCAGGCCCTTTGGGGTGAGATCCAAAATCAGGATGTCGTCTGCATACATAAGGCATGCAATTGGAACTCCACCCAAGGACGGGGCAATACCGGCGCAAGCAGAAAGTGTGACGGGTAAATCAACAGTATATAAGGAAAATAGCAATGGAGCCAAAAGGCAACCTTGCTTCAACCCATTGGAAGTGGGAATTAATTTAGATACACCACATTCACCTCCAAGTAGAACTCTGCACCAGGTGTCAGAGTAAAGGGCGCGAATTAACTTGATCAGGAATGGGGGCATACCTAAGTTAAATAACTTTCTCCACAGCAAAATTCTATCTACTTTATCAAAGGCGGTGGAGAAGTCAATAAAGGCGCCATATACCTGACCACCACGGATTTTCACATATTTTTCATTGATAACTTGCAATGCAGTCAGGTTGTCTAAAGTTCCATGATTTTGTCTGAAACCTGTTTGCTCCATGGGAAGGATTTTATGTTCAGATACCCATTGATTCATTAAAGTAAGCACACATTTTGCGAAAACCTTACCAATGGCATCAAGCAAAGCGATTTGACGGTAATTTTGCGGTAGATCTCTTGCCCCTTTTTTATATAAAGGGACAATAATACTTCCTTTCCAGGAGGGGGGGACTGTTCCACTAGAAAAACAAAATTTAAACACTGGAAAGAGTATTTTACTCCAAAGTTCACTCTGGTGTTTTAATACCGAAATTGGGATTTTATCAGGACCCATCGCACCAGAGGAACGCATATTCTTAATGGCACATTCAATTTCCTTTTCCGTTGGACAGTCAAATATACGTGAGACATTATCAGATTCAACATTAAAAACTTGAGAATTATTGTTACTGTACAACTTCTCGATATAATGAACCCACACCTGTTCCTCAATGGCAATAGGCGTAGGACTGGCTCTGGTACCACAACCTTTGCCAATTAAGGACCAGAATGTCTTGGCTTGGCCATTATAAGAAGCTTCCCTCAGTTGAATCCAGAGGGCATCTTCCTTAGAACGTTTTAAACGGGCCTTAAGTCTAACTCTCCTTCTTTTTAAAATAAACAACTTAGACTTAGCTTCTTGGGTAAAGAATAAAAATTGTCCCCTTACCACTTTGTTTATTTCTCTATTTATAGCCCGTAAAGGATGAGGGACTACGAGGGATTGTTTCACACCTGGTTTCTTTTTTGCACTAGCAGTTACAGCATCTAAAAAATTAATAAAACTCAACAGCTCTCTCCCTTCCCAGAAGGGTAAATTCTCAACAGTAAAATACAAAAGAGGCACCACATTTTCAACAGTACAAGGGTTCCAAAAACATTTCCCTGATCTGGAATCAAAATTCACAAAATCTGTATCCAGACTCCACGGATCCACTTTCTGAAGATTAACGGAGACAGAAAGCATCAGTGCATTATGGTCACTAAGAATAGACTCAATGACCTTCATATCCTTTAGTAGGTGAAAACCGGCATAATCTACCATGATAAAATCAATAATAGATTTTCCCTTATTAGATTTACGAGTATAAGCTGCCGGGATGTCAGACGGAAGCCTCCCATTTACTATTAAGCATTCAACTTTAAGTAAACCATCTAAGATAAGTTTACCTCTTTTGTTAGTTTTAATTTTGGAGGGAAACTGGGCAGGAGGTATATTCAAAGACTCTTCCAATTGAATATTTCTAAACAACTCCAACCCACAGTTAGATATATTACAATTTAAGTCCCCAAACATTAACACATGCGGAGTTGGGGAGACATCCAACGCTTTAGTTAAAAAAGTGAACAAAGTTATTAAACCAGCATTAAAACTACAATTGGGGGGAATATAAATATTAACCACAATCAACAATCTATTAGGGCAATCCTCAAATACATCTTTTAGGGTTATTGCTTGAAACAGTTTCCCTGGATCTAGATAGTGTGAATAGTTCCATTGCAGTCTGTTAGATAACAAACATGCTAACCCTCCCTTAGCATGGCCTCTTCTAGTGCTGGTTGCGCTGTATTCCAAAACAAAATAGTCTTTTTCCAAAGCTATTCTTCCTTCAACCCAGGTTTCTTGCAAACAGATTATATCTGCCTTTTGAGAATGCAAGAAACCCAATTTCTCCTTATAATCCTTGAATCCGGCAGTGTTCCATGAGATAAACTTCAGCTCTCTGTTAAAAATTGGAATGTTGTTTAGAACAGGGAGCAGATTTACTCGCTAGAACTCCAGGTAACCAACTCCATTTAGATTGGTCATCCTTCACTGTCTGCTTAAGGGGAGGGTTTTTGTATGAAACTAGCCTTTCATTCCTAGCCACACAAATTTTTAGGTCCTCTGATCTGAGATTAGACCAATCCGACAACAGCACGCCCGTATTAGAGGGAAGTGACAGTGAAGAATTGGCGAGAATACTTTGAGTACATTTTTCCCCAAAGTGTGGCATGACATCTATCCCTCTAACTTGTAATTCCTCTGCCCACTGTAGAACAAGATTTAACACAACTTTCGAATGGAATTTCACCCTTGTTGATCTTATTGGTTTCCCCACAAAGGAGTTAAGGAGAAATACAATATCTAAATCGGACGTTTGAATTAATTTCAAACTTTCGATCTCTTTAAAACAGATCAGTAGGGCTGATCTATTTAAAATTAAATCTGGTTCAAATAAGGGAGAGAAATCAAGATATAAAGTATCCACACTTATTTTTTCTTTTGGGAGAATAACTGACATTGAGGATGGAACCTGAAAGGGTCTTGCTGAAGGATTTAGGGAAGTAGGGGACGGGATGACAGAAGAAGTGGTAACCTTAGAAATAACTTGGCAAGATCCTGCTTTAACATTACAATAAGCTGAAAAAGGATTGGCGGTAGGGTGGGAAACCTTGGGGAGGAAAGGATTGGTAAAGCTTATAGGACCTAGACCAGAGGAAGGGGCGTCTTCTTTAGGCGAGACAACCCTAGCTTCTACATGAGAGGTGGGAGACTGCTCCACCTGCGGAGAATCTTCTAGACTTAATTCAGCATTCTTATCAAAAAGAAGTTTCCTCTGTCTTTTTTTAGCAAATCTTCGGATGGGTTTCCTCTTCTTCATTCTAATCTTTTTGTGTTTCAGGGGACTCACTTTTCCCATCAATCCTGTATTTACTTTGGGAATCTCCTCTTCTTTGCTTGATGGCAAGGAGAATATCGGAAAGAGAGATGGAATTTCGGATTTGGGAATGAGAGGAGATGTTACTATTACCTCTATCTTGTCACTGATTGGGGCTATACAATTAGCGCCAGCCGAAACCACTTTGGAAGGATTGGGGACAGCAGGAATAACTACAGGCTTCTTTTCCTTTTGACCTTCTGTCAAAGGAGAAGATTGAGCTGAATCCAAAACTGCCGAAGCGGGAGGAGCGCTTATTTTTTGGGGCACCAACAGAGAAGCCGATGGTATGGGAAGATCTGACACTAACTCATTTTTACTTAGCAAGAGAACTTGCAAAATTTGCGTTACAGTGTCAAAAATACATTCCGAACCTCCCACAAACTTTTCAAGTAAACTCAAAATCGAAGAAAGAATTGATTCCAAAGAGGACAAAGAATTAGAAATTAGCCTCCCATTAATATTTGGAGAGCCCTCAGCTAAATTGTTCAATACTGGACCTGAACAAGATGAAAGGTTTAATTGTGAAAGGGAAAAATCTAGTTTATTAGAAGGTGTGCTTCTCAGAGGACCGGTACTTGAAATAGTTATTGCTTCCTCTAAAGGCACACCTTTAGGGTTCCCATGTAACGATCCCACCCGCGCCCTATGAGCTGTTAAATCAATGTCAGGCAGTGTAAAATCATTCCCTACTACAGGGGATTTAACTAACGTGGCTGACAAAAGATCAGTATTCACTGAAACTTTAGGAACATCCATTAGTGCAACTTGCGAGGGGACAATTTTATCAGATTTTGAGGACATATTACCCAAAGATTCAAGGGGAGCAATCTGTTTCAGATGTACATTGTTTGACGCCGAAGGCGAGCCCCTTAGTACTTCGGGACTAACTGAAATAGGCAAAGATTGACTAGCAACCAAGCTTAAACTAGAGGAAACATCAATGACCCCATTAACAGGCACCGAATCGTTAAACCCTGGGATTTCGTTCGGGGGCTGCAGATCAGTGGGTTTATCTTTCCCTTTGTCCCAAAAATTGAAAAGCTGACATTGACCTTTCAATTGCATGGAAGTTGCAATTTTGTTCCGAAGGGGGTTAGATTTGGTTTTAGACCCAGATCTCCCTACAATCACTCGCCCAGAGCGTAGTTTTTTAGCCGTCATGAGACTGTATTAGAAGGGGAGTAAGAATCAATTAATAACAATTGTAGAATACGAAACCTAAGAATCCTAAAATACAATAAAATCTATAAAAGCAGTGTCACACAGATTTAATACCGGAGAACCAAGGGAGGGGGCCCAGCCCAACCTTCTTCAGCCTCTGACGGCCTCAGACGGTCCCGCCCTTGTCCCGGGCTTCTCCCGGCGCGCTCCCGCGTTGCGGTGTCACAAGGGAGGGTTATAGCCGCGCTGAGGCGGGGGAGGAGCCAGCAGGGAGAGCGGGTCAGCTGCTGGTGATGCCGAGGGTCAGGCGCTCCTGGGACTTGAAGTCCTCGCCTGACCACGCTCGCAGCCCTGCCCACACCACCGCCACAGAGGCTCTATCTGAAGTAATACCTCGCAGTCACAGCGCACTTCCAGCAGCGCTAAGCAGAGAACCAGAGGCGAAGCGGGACCCGCGGAGCGGGTTCCGCGAGGAGTTGATTAAAGGAAGAGCAGCTCCAGCGTGCTCGCAGTCCAAAGCTCCCTCTTCAGACCACACAGGTAACAGGTGAAAGAACCAACAGTGAAACTGACGCGCTGGTTTTAGCCGCGCTGAGGCGGGGGAGGAGCCAGCAGGGAGAGCGGGTCAGCTGCTGGTGATGCCGAGGGTCAGGCGCTCCTGGGACTTGAAGTCCTCGCCTGACCACGCTCGCAGCCCTGCCCACACCACCGCCACAGAGGCTCTATCTGAAGTAATACCTCGCAGTCAAAGCGCACTTCCAGCAGCGCTAAGCAGAGAACCAGAGGCGAAGCGGGACCCGCGGAGCGGGTTCCGCGAGGAGTTGATTAAAGGAAGAGCAGCTCCAGCGTGCTCGCAGTCCAAAGCTCCCTCTTCAGACCACACAGGTAACAGGTAAAGTTGATGCTGAAATTTAGAAATAGATGACTATCATCCAGTGAAGACAAGAGTGCCTTCTCCTCAAAGATGTTAAAACGAACTGCCAATGCTTCCGTGTTAACAAAGAAGGCGTCATCTCGAGCACAAAAGCTGCTTGAGCGCTCCATTTGCGATTGGCGCTAGATTGGCACTGTCGGGGCTGGAAGAAATGCGAGTGAGCGCAAATTCTTCCGGGAGCTCGCTATTGGTTTGAGAAGTCTCACACGCGCTCTCAAGTGGCCTGAGAGTATTGTGCCACTTGCAGGTGTGTGCCAAACAAAACTCAAGGGTATGATGAACAGAGAGAAAATTCCCCTTTGGGCCTGAAAGGCGGAAATTAGGAACTCCACATTCTTCTGCGGCACGTGGAGTGCCCAAATTACACAAACTCTGCGAATGGAGCAGAGTTTTACACCCAGGCCCATTTGAAATGCAAGGTTTTAATCATACAGGCCAGGTTGCTGAGAGTCTTTTATGGTAAAGCTCTCAGGTCGTCTGCTGGGCTCAAAACATGAATTTGAAGGATAGTGTCAAATGCACTTCATGTCAAGTTGACGGTGCCCGATATTTTCATTTATTTATCAAATATTAAGATGGGTGCCCAGCACACTTAAGAATTTTTGCATAAAAACAAAAAGCTACCAGTAACCACATGTCATATGTGAAACGGTGTGGCAGTTCTGACTTTCTATTCGCATTCTGTGTCTTAACGTTTAAGTAAAATAACCATGCATGTAAAAATCACAGCATGAAAGTTGTTGTTCATAAAAAGGAAGGACTGCATGAATTAGCAACCTTGCACATTTACACCTTCAATGTTCCCCTTGGTGTGCACATATTTTGTGAGGAAGATTTGAAGTGCTAGCTGCTTCTTTTCCCGCACCTATCTAGTGATTTTGACTCCCTCTTCTGTGAGAAAGATCTGTATAGCTGTTTCTGCTACAAACAGGGCCGGATTAAGTTCTTTAGAGGCCTTAAGCACTTAAAAGATTTCAGTGCCCCCATATATATATATATAATTCAAAATATAAGCAATAATAAACTGTAAAATAAAATTTGATTATTTGAAACTAAGCAAAATTTACAGTAAGATTGAAAATGCTTATTATTTGTGGTTCCATGGCAAATCCAGCAATAGAACATTTCTGTAGTGCCCACCTCCCCTTGATGCCTTAAGTACGTGCTTATTTTGCTTAATGGTTAATCCAGCCCTGTCTACTACACCTGTTTTGAGAGGGAAATTTGCACTGTTGCTTGCACCCAGTGCTGTCCGTGTTTTAAGAGTGACGCTCTAACAGCTACTACTTATGGGTTGTATGCTTTGTCATAAGTAATCTGCATGAAAAATTAGCCTGACCAGACCGAGAAACTATGGGCTCAAGGGGAGCAGAGAACAGTTTGAGAGAGTAGGACACACTGAGAATGAGACAAAGAAAGGAATGATAGGGCAGCAAAGGAAGAGGAAAGATACTTGAGACTACAACGGGGGGAGAAGGAATGAACAGGAGAGCAAAACATGGGGAAAAGAAGAAATCAACACTTGTTTCCACAAACCATTTTAATTGCCACCCTATTTCCCTCCTTCCCCATCCAGGATATGCCTTTAATTTGGCAGCCTGTCTTCAAATCAAGGTCATGGAGGTCAGCATGGTCTGCTTTATCATATGCAGGCAGACTTGTATCCTAAGCTACAGCATGGGATTGGTAGCTCCACCGATCAAGTGGTACTTGAGACGAGAGTTGTATGCTGGTAGGGTTGAGGCCCAGATTCGTTTAGATCAATCAGCAGCATTCAACATAGTCAACTGTGCAAGTCTCTTAAAGTGTTTTTCAGAAGTGGGTACCCAAAACACTATCTTAGTCTGATTGCTAGGACATCAAATTGGATACCCGCCAACGGACCGCTATTGTTGTGGGGGAAATCGTGCCTGAGTCACTGAGGCTCCGCTGGGGACTCCAACCACCTGCACATGCCTACCGCATTCAACAGTGCGATGTTGACCTGTGGCACAGGGACGTTACAGGGCCACGCCGGGGGCAAAGGTGGGCCCATTTACACCCGTCAGGGCCCGAAGGAGGCTTGTCCGGGCCCCCCCTCTAACGTGTTTGATTCCAGTTAACCAGACGGCCCAGAACTCTGCCAGCAGATAGGGACATTGAAGTCCACTTCAGCAACGCATGGAGGGGAGCCCACTAACACTTTAGACTCTTTCCTCCTAAGGGCGTCTGAGACACTGGACAAGGAGATCCAAATCGCTGAGTGCAGACTTCCATGGGCGACTCGGGGGCACTTGGCCCATCAAATGAGCACTTATCCAGTGAGTTTCTATTTGTGCCTGCAGTTGAGCCACCAAACCCAACTCAAAAGCCAGCTATCACTCGCTCCAAACGCCTGACATTGTGACACTTTGTTCAATAGGGGGAGGTCCAGCATACTCTAATTCAGTGGCTTGGGAGCAGAGCCACTTACTCACAATGATCTAACAGCTCCATCCCTGTGCTCCCCAATAATTGCAAAGACAATGTGGGCTCAACGAGAATTGGAAACGGTGGAGGGACAGAATATTGCCACTCAGGAGGTATGGCACCGAGGGGCCCTATAACCCCTGCTAAGCCCAGTTGTATGATGTTACAACGCATTCCGTTGCAATGCATGCGTTACATCGCGAATGCATTTCCCACGCATAACCTTTACCACACATACTTTTACAACGATTTTCGTTGTAAATGTATGCATGTTAAGGGCATACTCTTGGTAAAGGTTATTCCCCAACCCCTAAACCCTTCTTACAAATACCCCTCCCCTGCCCTTAACCCTAAAATCGAACCCCTGTTTTTTGTTTAATCTAAAATTCTCCTTACCTCTCCACGTCGTCTCTTCTCAATGTTCTTCCGTGTTGACATCGCACGTCATTAAGAGGAAACGGAAGTGTCTTTCCATTTCCTCTAATGACACTGATTGCATCCCGATTGCCTCCACATAGAAACTTCAACAGGTGCGTTTCTTTTGGGGGGGAAACACCCTCAAGCCCCTTGTTTTTTTCACGCTTTTTTTTGGGGGGGAGACCCCCTAACCCCCCTTTTTTAGCCTTTAACACACATACCTTTACTACCTATCTCGTAGTAAAGGTATGCGTGGTAAAGGCTTTTTGTTGTAACCACGCATGCGTTGTAATGCATGCGTGGTTAAGGTTTTCATGGAAACGGCCACGTTGTAGTGGCCATTTCCTGCTAAACCCCCAATCCAGCGAGCCAATTGTCTGACTCTTCATCCTGTTTCTACTATTTCCAATGCCTCACAGACTCAGGGGACATCGTAGGGCCTTCCATTGCCATCAACGAGATCCGATGGAGAGTATGCACAGTAAAGAGGGAGCCAAACAGTCTGCCATACGATACTGGCCCTTCCACTAGCAGCCTGCCTCTATGTGATCATTTTGGCAAATGTCCCTGAGCTACCCAGAACCCGAAGGGGAATAACGGACCAACTCATGTCAAAAGCATGCCATTGGATTAGTAAACATGTGGAAGGGCGGGGGAGATCCTTTCCCGGAATTTAATGGCAAGAATGGTGGGCTGGGTGGGGGACTCAAAGAAATCTATCCGGGGGGACTGTGTGGTGGTAAATTTTAACTCGCACCACCCGGTTCAGAAATTGCTCAATCGGTTAGCTGCAGGGCCTTCATTTAACTCCCAAAAGTTCGCGCTACCACTGGATTTGTTTTATAAACTGGCTGCGGCCAGTCTTTTGGGGCAAGACCCTGTGGTTCTCCCCAGTCTCCCTCACCCCATGCCCCAATCAAGTTCTCCAAGACAACCTTTCATCCCCCTCCCTATCCACAATAGATTTACTGCACTAACAGACTTAGAAGGCTGCTTTTGACAGAAGAAGAACAGGAGGACTCCGACTCCTGTATTAAGCTGCAATTTATCAGGGTCAGAAAATCCCATGCAAATTACGACGACATGTGATCAGATTGACCAGGCCAAGTTAATTATCTGGAATATTGCCAAATTGAGTTCAAAACTGTCCGACCCTGAATGGTTAAATATTGTCATCACTTATGACCTGATATTTTTGCAAGAAACATGGGAAACCGGATCCATTTATCTAGATGACTACCGGTCTTTTTATACTCCTGCCCTCCCAGCAAAATCAGGCCATGCTAGGGGTGGGATTCTGACATTGCTGTAAAACACCTTAAGTTTGGAAGTCTTGTCATCCCATAATGACTCCCCTTATTATCACCTTTTACATCTAAAAGGCCCAGGCGGTAACACAGTCCTCATAATTAATTTTTATAACAATAATTTTACCGTTGACATGAAGAAGAAGGTTGTTGACCTGTTGGTATGGAAAATCTTTAATGTGCGCAGTTGTTTCTTTTTAAATAAAACAGTAAGTGGTTCAACAGATGAGGCAGGTGAGCCTATACCACATTTTATACACAACCCATATAGAGATGCACTGAATAGATTCCTTGTTATTAATGACTTAGAAATCAGGAACCCTATTGATCCAAGTTCAGGCATGCTACAAAATACATTTGGCATATCTACCCAGTGTTCAACGATTGATTATTTGATAGTTTTGGACCCTCTTAAAAAATTCACTTGTAATGTTCAAATAAAGTCTTTCAATTATAGCAATCACACCGCTATTACCGTTAAGCGGGTATGGGAAGGAATCCACTTAAACCAGACGAGGCATGTCAAACCCATGATAGCAAGGAATAATGGAATTATCCTCCAATGGGCTACAATAGACAAAGCCAATATTGTCCCTGTCGTGGTCGCAAATAGGCAAAATGACATTATGACCTGTCTAGAACTGGAATCTGATCCAACCCAGTTAATCACTGCCTTTGAAGAGATTTTACTTGAGATTAAAAACTTCTGAACTAGAAAAGAAACCCACTGCCAACTTGTCAGCCCCAAGATGGTTTGACTGAGCCTTCACTGAGTCCCTTTCAAATTTACATAAGGCACTCATAACCCCCCCTAGAGATATGTATCTAGTTAAGATTCTTTGCCACCGGTACAAATAGGCTATGAAGATCAGAATTAAAACTCTGAAGGAAGAAGCATGGGATCAATTGCTCCAAGCCGCCATCGCAAATAATGCCAGGGATTTTTGAAGAGTTATTAACGCTCTCTTTCTCAAACTATCTACCGGGACGAATTTAGATTGCTATGTGGACAAGGATTCTTGGGTTGCACACTTCTCATCAATATTTGACCCAAAAAGTGAGGGAGAGACCACACAGCAGGTATCCATTACACCCCCCACCAAGTCCTTCCTCATTTTTAATCACTTCGAGATCAGCGAAGCCCTTATGCAGTGCTCCAGCAACAGAGTGTCAGGCCCAGATGGTACCCCGATAGATTTCTTCTCTGATCAGCCAGCAGATCTATGGAGACTGGTGCTGATAAATGTATTTAACATAGTCGCCACTGTGGGCCCACCAGATTCATGGTTGAAATCTATTTGTATTCCTTTCCACAAGAAAGGAGACAAATCTGAGTCCAAAAATTACCGACCGATTTCACTCCTGAACAGCATTGCCAAACTCATGGGTTGGGTCCTATTGAACAGATTAGAGGAATGGGCCACCCTCAATAACATCCTGCTCCCAGTGCAATATGGTTTTAAAAAGGGGAAAGGCACCCAGGACCAATGCCTTAACTTAAGTCTGCTAATTGCCAAGTACACTCAAGCCAAGCAAGGCAAGTTATACTTGGCTTTTATGGACTTATACACAGCATTTGACTGCGTTGCCCATCATCATCTATGGAGGATAATGAAGGAAATGGGTATTAATGAGGCAACCATCCTTTTTATCAGGCAGCAGTATTCTTTGACTTCAGCCAGTGTCAGCTATGGGAAGCAGATAGAGTGCACCAGGTGGTTCGGCGACAGGGCTGCATACTTGCCCCATTTCTTTTTTTAATGTCCACCAACAGGGTGGAAGCACCCCTGTCAGACTCAACTCCAGATGTCCCTAAGATTAACAATGTGCGCACCCCAATTCTCCTTTACGCAGATGAAGCGGTGCTAATTGCCCATACGGGTCTAGCGCCACAGAAATTACTAGAGGTTCATGTGAATTACATGCGCAATCTGGACCTGGAAACCAACAAGGCAAAGTCCTTTATTTTAATCACTGGCCGCAAAGATAAGAAGGTTCCAAATGTTTATATGGCAGGCCGGAAAATAGCCTAAACAGACACCTTCGACAGACAAATTGATCAAATATGATTACCACAAGGGGTCTTATGCTAGAAAAAGTATCATTGCCCTACGCTCCTTTACAAAAAAGTTGGGAGCGAAACCCCTTGATAGGGCTAAATCTGTTTCGGTATTAGCTTATGGGGCAGGCATCTGAGAATACTATAACCCCTCAGCTGTCCAGACCATTGAGGATACCTTTTGGAAAAAATAGTAGGCCACCCTATAAGCTGTTCAAATGTTACCTGTCATGCGGAATTAGATGTCCCACACATTAATGATGTAATGAGCCTGGCACCAATCATATTATGGCATTCCATTTGGAGTAGAGAATCTGACAACCTCACTCAATGGCTAATAGAAGATTGTCTCTCCCTAGAACATGCCCATAGGATCCCATGGATTACATGTATCAAATATAGTGTTATCTCCCTTGACCTAGAGCATTTATTCTTCTTGCCAATCAATTGCTCTATCATCTCTAAAAAGATTAAAACTCGATTCCTCAAACAAAGGGCAAATGAGAGATTTAAAACTAACCATTTAAAATCATCAGTAAAATCCTATTTATTGGGACCAATTGACCAGGAAGGGACAGCTCCATACTTACTCACTGTGACAAACCCATGCCACAGAGTTATTTTACTTAGGTTTCGTCTGAATTTTATCCCCTGTATGTGTCAGGAAGCAAATCAGTGCGACATGTGTAAGACGCCATCAGAGATCCAGAATCCTCGTAAAACCTTCCTTGTGCAACTTGTGGTTCAATGTTTAGGAGAGAGTTGCACGTTTTAAGATGGCCGCTTGCTTTTCCATGATGCGGCATTGAGTTAATGCAGTTGTAAATTCTCGCGAGACTTTAGGTTTCGAGCCGCGAGACTACGCGCGAATCTGCGCACTTCAATTTGCTTGAGGAGACGAGTAGTCGTGTGAGTTCTCTCTCCGTCTGATAATTCATCTTCAGTGAGAAGTTCCGTTTAGACTCTGTGTTTGGCAGTTGGGAAGTAACTCTTCCGTCAGAACTTCTAAGCATTCAGTTCCTTGTGTGGCGCGTCACGTCTTAGAAGACGGACGTTCCCTTTTCCAGCAGTTACCGCTAGAGTGGTGTGAAATAGAAACGCTTCCTCTTGGTGGTAGACTTCGGTATCCAGCAAGAGTCTGAAAAACTACCAGTGACTGGTTCCAGCTATAGTACCAGTCTTTTGCTGAGTCCATTCTGCAACAGTGTATCCTGTGACGGGCTCACCTCAGAATTCACTGTGAAGGATTTGAACTTCTTCACCAGTCAAGTAAGGTCACTCCAGTAAAGGATTTCATCTTTTCATCTGTCCTGAGCCCTTGCGCTGTTCCTATTCTTTCCTCCCCTTTTTACCTACCTTGTTCCTTTTGCGCGCATCTATAAGAACTAGAACTTTTGAACATTGTCATCCCAATTCATCTTCAAGGAACTACTCAGTAACAACCAGTTGAGTAATTCTACCTGCTCAACCCAAGAGTAATAATTGCAAGACGCTCAAGCATACAGCAGGTGGGAATATAAGGTGGAGCAAATCATAATTGGGGGGAGGGAAAAGAATGAGTTAACCCATGGATTTCTTCCCTTGTGTGCATTAGGAATCTTCAGTCCCTCAGTAGAAAACTGAAGCAGCTGTAATAAAGAAGAGAAGCAAGACTCCAGCAGAACCTGGTAGGGGAAAAGATAAAGACTATAGGCAAGATAACATAGCGAATATATATTCAATTATAGCAATGTTTAGGGAGATTTACTAGGTGCTGTTTTTGTGTGCATTAGGTGAACTCCAAATCCAGCCATAGAATAAACCTGAAGAATTGGCAGGCAGGCGGAGGAAGTCCAGGAGTAGTCAGAGTGTCTCTTCTCTGTCCAAATCCCCTTTCCCCCTTTCTGGAACAGCTGCCTGAACCGTAGTGGGTTCTGGGAAGAGGGCATTGGGAACTAGCATCGTTCTGCCTCTGTGAAGAACCCGGACCTTGACAGAATGTTGGCTTATCCATCAGGAATTTTCTAGATACCCGAACTTCTGCCCTGCCCATGTGACGGTGTGTCCACTCAATCAAATTTGCGCATTTTCTTTTTTTGCAAATTTTACGTGGAACTCGGTAAAAGATTCATACTGCCAGTCATGCGCAAATATAATTTTACACAATGCCGCCAGGAATATTCATTTTACAATCGCTGCCTGATCACCTTGTCTGTTATTCTGTGGCGTCCTTTTAATACTTTTCTTGGAAGACTAGGCGATAGTACAATGCCCACAAATGAATTGTATTGTATGTTCTCAATCTGTTTTGAACAGATGTTTATAACAGTTTTTCTTAACATTTTGCATAATGATGGATGTTTTTTATGCTTTACATTTGTACATTTGTACTTTTATGATCTTACCAAATAAGCATCAAATAAAGTGATTTGACTGACTGACTGACTGGATACCCGCTTATACTTGAACTTTACAAAAGACCTTTCAGGTAAACTGTCCAATCGCAAGAGAGGCACAGGAATGAAGCTCAGTTGAGGGTTCCTGAGCATCAGTGGGACTTTGGAGTTAATGAAGAGTGAAGGCTGAAGTAGGTGCAGGTTGAGCTCAGTTTCTGACATTTCATGGAAGGCAGGTCAGTTAAAAACACATGTGGTGTGGTTTTAAATAGATCGCTGTGTGCTGTATGTTTTATATTTTGAAATGAGAAATTTAACAGGTAAAAATATACTTATATTTTCGTCATCCCAACTCTGCAAATCGGACACCTATGCACGTAACTACTCAATAAATATCTGCGGAGAAGCTCTGGTAATGCCTCAGTATTATATTAGTATACCAGTTCTTTTGAAAGGTGCTTTTACAGTCCCATTAGAGGTACAGCCCTGATGAGAACTGTGCATCAGCGGTTAGATTAGTGTATTTGAGTGCAGTGTTGACATCACCACACTAAAATGCATCAGTTCCGCATAATTAGAGCGCCTCAAATTTTATGCATTCATGAAGAGCTGCACTAATGAGAGTAGAACACATCCGGCATGCATGACTGCTACTGAATATGCCAGGCAGTTGTTCACATAGACTCACTCAAATTGCTATTGTGTCAGACAGGTAGTTGTAAGTTAATTTACTGTTTGCCCTGGCACAGCAACCAGTGCGGATGTCATGTTCCTTAAAACCAAAAATAAACTATAAGTGAGCTGAGATCAGGCCTGTCCTACCCTGGCCACATGGAATCAGTGACCAGTGGTGTCTCCAATACACAAACAGAAGGTGCATTGGACTCAAGGTTCCAGGGATCTGGCTTCTTGACTTGTGTTTTTTTGGGCTGTCGAGCACCTGCATGTCTCGCTGGTATATCTCTCATCTTGGGCCATGCGGGTTATCAGTGGAAACAGCACCTGTAGTAGCATCTGAGTGCTTTCCAGCAAGAAGCACTGTCTGCTGTTGAAGGTGAACACATTTGTGGACTCATATAGATTATGTGCGGTTGATATTTGTATGAGGTATAAGAACGCCAGTGACACTGTGGTTTGCATGGGAGGAGAAGCTAGTTTGTGCTGAAATAAGCAATGTCACTGTTGGAAATTGAGTTTCTGGTTGGCTAGGGTATACACCTAAGCCAGGCAGGACCCACCACTCTAGTCAGGGCAAGGGAGTTACACAAATAAGATAACCCCTGCTCAACCCCTTGGAAGCATGGCAAAGCAGTTAGGCGTATCCCAGAGGCAATATATAAAGCGTTTGCCCAACACATACAGACACACCAGTGACAAACTAGGCACACCACAAAAGAAACCCCACACAAGGTTATATAAAAATATCCTTTGTATTATTCATAAAAGAACACAGATCATACATATAACTTGGACAATCGGGCCATTGTCATGCCATCACTTAACAGCACTTTGCCACTAGGAAATGGTCATAACAGTACCAGCAGGGCAATCCAGTAAATGCTTGTAGATTGCACACATTATAAACACATCACCACTGTGCACCTAAATGCCCTCTGGCAACAGTACTCATTATCCTGAAAGTGCAAGGCAAAACAAAGTACCTAAACCATAGACACTGGTGAGCCTATCAAGCGTATTACGGTAGTTCTGTTCCCCCACATGTAGGAAACCGGGCAACCTGCCCACCTACAACAGGAAATGTTGTGATCACCAGGACCTTTCTTAGCCCATGAACCGGGGCCTCCGTCGAGGTTCTCCCCGTAGTGCAGTAAAGAAAATGTCTCCTGCGCCCAGTCTATACCTAACAGAAGCAGGCAACTACCGGGCAGTTTGCCAGCATCCCACCACTTCCAAACAAGCCCTTCTGGCGTTGCAGCCCATCCGGAGCCCTCCGGGGCCACAAGGACAGCTGTTGGAATTGCACACGTAGGCGGTCTCACCATTGCAATCCTAAAAAGGTGCCACCAAAGTGGCGCTCCCGCAGTCGGACCGCTTGGGGCCCAGGAACACTAGACTCTGCTACTGGGAGTGCCTTCAGCATACGGAGCAAAGTCTCTGCTGACTCCGCTCTCTTCGGCCCAGATCTCCAACTTCAGCTGGGCACCACCCCTATATGACATGGGCATTGCACGGCAGTCACGGCGTCAGCACTTTAGCCATGAAGAACACCAGAGGGAGAAGGAGAGCCCTTCGTTAACCTCAGCTTGGCCCTCTCGTTGTTTTGCCACCGAGGAGGGTGCGGTGCAGCCCACACTGTCTGGGAATGAAAAAGTTCTCCCCCCTGACAGTATTGAATGAGCCCACTCTTGGGCAATTGACCTTACAGTGCTCTCAAAGCGCACCTTGACAACAAGGAAAACAAAGCACTCCGCCTGCGCTTGACCACGGGAACAGTTGCAGGGTATCAGGAGCCAATCTTGGAAGATGAACGTTGGAACGCGTTCTTCTCTCTGCTGGACAAGCAGAGACAGCTGGACCCCAACAATCCCCAGAAATCATCCGACGAACACTGAACCAGAGACACCAGTGCTCATCCGATAATCTCAGGAGAAGGGGGTTTGGGAAGAAACAATAAACTAAAATAATTAGTTAAAACAAAAAGCTAAAATAAAGAAAGAAACAACTGGTGCGCATTCGTGCCGGTGGAGAAGCAAACTCTGGGTCACAGAACAATTTGGGGCATCTGTCCTAAAGCTAGGAATGGGTATAGAGACCAGCTGCTGCAGCAGTAGTAAAAGACATCAATAAGAACACAAATAATCAATGACATATATCATGCATAAATGTCTGCATTGGGTCACAAAAAAGAGGTCTTTTAGAATGATTAGAATAAATCAGAACTGCACTCACACCATATGGCACCAAAGAAAAATACACACTCACACAATATTGCGCCAAAGATAAATACACACTCACACAATATTGTGCCAATGAAGATTACACATAAGCACAGCATACATTCTTATTTCCTTGAGATAAGACATAATCTATATCCTTCAACTGAAGTACCAAGCGTTACCAAGACATTCTTTCTGTGAGAAAAAACAGGGACGTAACAGGATAACAATAAACACTGCAATAATAATATACACTTCAATCAACAAGGACTATGCGCAAATTACATAAATGATATAAGGAGGAAATTACAAAAATCCAGGCAAGTAGCGTAAAGTAAGCTGGGTGGGAACAAGAGGGAACTAAGATATAGGAAACAAAGTCAGGAAGACTCTGACTGCGAAGAGTTTCGTGCACAGTTACCCAAGATCTCCCCGATAACCAGAAATGAGCCGGGAGTCAAAACACTGGAATTCCACTGAGCACAAGAGTTAAATGTAGCCCAAAAAGGATTTTGACTTATATGCGAGTAGCAGCAGCAAGGATGGAACAGGACTCGTCCGACCAGCACCTGCAGAGAAGAGCTGTCACGCCACAAGATTTTCAACAGGAAACTCAATGCGAAGCACTGAAGAAGAGCCTGGTTGAGAGTTAAATACCCTTTGCCAGGCTGATGAGTCATAGAGGTTGCTGAGTCATGGAGGCTTGTTGAGTGACTGAGGCTGCTGAGTCACGGAGGTTTCTCAGTCATGGAGGTTGCTGAGTCAGGAGGCTGTTGAGTCATGGAGGCTTGTTGAGTCACAGAGGCTGCTGAGTCATGGAGGCTGCTGAGTCATGGGGCTGCTGATTCATGGGGGTTGCTGAGTCACGGAGGCTTGTTAAGTGAAAGAGGCTGCTGAGTCATGAAGGGTGCTGAGTCGAACTCTGGCATGGCCTGGAAACAAAGATAAGGAAAACACAACCACATACCTGAGCAGAGAATTAAAGAAATATAAATCAGCTTTTTCTTCCTCAGGGAATACGGGGAGTAAAAGAGTGGATGAGCCGATGGGTGAGAGGCATGTGTTGAGAATCTGCTAGGAGCCCCCACCCGGCAACAGTCTTCCTAGGTAGGATGTAAGTGAGTAAAATGCACCTAGCGCCCTGAGGTTCACCCTGAATAGTTCCCCCTGAATAGTTCCCCACTACTGCTGGAGTGCGGAAGGTGGTGGGCAGTCTGATGGATCCTGACGCAGGGAACATGAGGCTCTCACCAGTGCTATGGTTTCTCCAGCACTGGGGCAGTCCCCTCATGCTGGGCTCTTTGGAGAGTACTGGGGGCACGCAGTCTCAGGGGAGCAGGCAGCCGGCAAGCTCACAGGGTCCTTGGGTATAGAGACAGACCCTCCAGCCGTTCAGCACACCAGGCAAAAGTCCCAGTGGGTGTTCCCTGCCAGCACAGCAATCCTCCGGTCACAAGTCACATGCAGTGTCTTCTCTTTATCATGGGTTCACACCCCCTGTACTTATAATGCCAAGGTCTTTGTTACTACATTGAAGTGCACAACACCCCCATTCACATTTCCAGACCATGCCCCAGACACACCACAGGGGGGTGGAGCCAGCATTGTAGAAGGCAGACACAGCCCTATTCAGGCGCAGATGCCACTCCTCCCACCACTCCAAATTTAGACCAGGCCTATTCAGGTGCAAGGGAAACACCTCCCACTACTTTAAATTCAGCTAAGGTCTATTCAGCCTAGTGCTGAGTCACCCAGGAAAGGCAGGACACACCTTAATCCCCCTTGTTACCGCCTAGAGTGAATGCACATCTCCTCTCTCCTGTCGGTCAAAACAAGATGGTCAATACACATCCAGGCAGGGCACAAAGACACATAAGGACACAGAAATGCACACTTCTAAAAGTGGCATTTCTAAAATAGTAATAATAAATCTGCTTTCACCAATAAGCAGGATTTATCACTACTATTCCAAACATACAAAACATGGTCATGCTACCCCTCTCACATTAGAAATTACCACTGAAGCACATATCAGGGCAGCCCCAATGACAACCTATGAGAGGGCAGCCTCACAGCATTGAGAAACACAACAGGCTGTTTGTTACTACCAGGACATGACACACAGTTAAGGCACATGTCCTACCTTTTGCCTACACAGCACCCTGCCCATAGGGCTAGCTTGGGCCTACCTTAGCGGTGACTTATATGTAGTAAAAGGGGAGTTGCAGACTTTACGTGTCATTTCAAGGCGGAAATAAACTGCACAAGCAGGCCTGGCAGTGTCAGAGGCCTGAGAGTGGTTTGAAACCTTTGGTGGGTGGCACAAGGAGCTCTGCAAGCCCACCAGTAGCATTTAATTTCCAGGCACTGAGTATATGGGATACCACTGTACAAGGGACTTACAGGTAAATTAAATATGCCAAACAGGTGGAGACCAGTCTTACCAAGTTTAAAAGAGAGACCACATGAACTTTAACACTTATCAGCAGTGATAAAGTGCCCAGAGTCATAAAATCACCAACAACAGGCCAGAAAAACTACAGGAAGAAGGCAAAAAGTTCTGGGATGACCCTGCAAAAAGGGCAAAGTCCAACAATCACTAAGGAAAAAATAAAATGATAATAACTCTTTATCATTTTATGTATTCCTTTTGATTCCCCACCTTTGAGGATAGAGCGGGCTGCTCTGCTGACAGAGCAGTGGAGGGGAGGAGTGGTTTGCACTCCCTAAAGTGGACATGAATGTTTGGTTGGCCCTCTGGGGTTGGCCAAAAATTCATTCGCACTTTGCATGTTCTCCATGCAGGCTGCATTACAGCCTGCATGGAGAACATGCACAGTCTCCCATTCTCTGGCTGACCGCCAATCCACGGCGCTCAGACCAATCACAGCACTGCATAGCAGCATTGTGATTGGCTTTCGGGAGGCTGGAAGCTGGGTGCATCCTGCTTCTTGCTGCCTACCCTGGCATGGGGAAGCGGACCGAGAGGAGGCAGCAGGGACGGCAGGCTGAAGAGGCAGAAGACAGGTAAATGTGTATTTTTGTATTTCATTCCCTTCTCTCCCCCTCACCCCCGCGACCCCCCCACCCGCCACTGGAAATAATTGTGTCCACCTGTAATGCAACCAATAACTTCTTTATGTTTCGAATTATGTCTTAAATAATGTTACCTGCTGAATCATTGAAAGAAAAATAACAGATAGCGCATTGAAAGTGTTGCCCTTTTTAATCACTACCAACTTGTAGGTTGCACTTGAAAACAGCAGTATTTTGCTTCTGTTGCATTCTCGTGGTGTCCTGACTACAGTTGGGGTTTGAAATGTTTCCTCTAAATCAAGATAAGTCGTTTCTGTATTGCTTTACGATGGTCTGTTTTTATCAGTTGGAATCCTGATGATGTGTTCTCTCTTTTTCAGTTAGAAACAGATTTAGATTAAGCGTCATTCTCAGAGCAGATGTAAGCTAGCCCAGAAGTTGAAAATAGGAAAATGGACTGCAGGGAATACATTATTGAAAAACACTAGTTTTTAAAATATTGCGCATTATTATTATTGCGAATTTGTTTTCATTAATCTATAAACAGTGCACATTACTTTATTCAACTGCACATTCTCCCCAGACCATTTCTGGAGCAAATCACTGCAAGCTCCTTTAGGAAGGAAATAAACCAGTATACCTTGCATTTTGTCGGAAGGTCAAACAATGACCCAGAGAATTTGAGTTTCCTATTGTAGGTGGCACACAAACTGCTGCCTAGCACCAACGCAAGCACCCGTGCAAGGGTACCTGCGTTGTAGGCAGGACTGTTTTTGTGCAGGAAGGGGCACCTTCTTGCACAAAACCAGTCCGCAGAGGCATTTGTCTCTTTATACGTGTGCCGATCAATGCCACAAACTTAGAAAGAGGAAACAATGAGGAGAAATACATATATTTCTCCTTGTTGCGCCTCTGGTGGGTACGGGTAGAATTCTGATACATACCCAGGTCTACCAATGCTGGTAAATCTGGGAATGTGTCAGAATACATGAGTGGATCCGTGGAAACACCCACGCTCCACCCATGGCATGCCTCCCTGCCTCAGAATAACTCAATGCAGCGATTTGCACTGCCTTGCATTACTCTAGATTTTTCAAGCCATGCAGGGCCACAGAAGGTGGTCTTGCATGGCTTGGAAAATCTCATTAAGGTTTTGCATCGCCATGTCTATCTTTAATTACTGAATGGCATGCACGAATGGCATTGAATGTTAACCATCAGTTTCCTCATCATTCCTTGTTTTAAGACACATATGTCTACAGTATGTGACTTTAACATCATATTTAAAATTGATGAATTACAAACGTAATTCTATGTTGTAACGACAGTAGATAGGAAAGTGTTGTGACTTGCATTGGTTACTATGCATCCTCCGCAGAGTTCCAGGTCCCTGCTGCTCAGCCAGTGTGTGAGGTCATTAGAATGTTGAGAGTGTTTGTGGTT
Source organism: Triturus cristatus (assembly GCF_964204655.1). Taxonomy (NCBI): domain Eukaryota; kingdom Metazoa; phylum Chordata; class Amphibia; order Caudata; family Salamandridae; genus Triturus; species Triturus cristatus. The sequence continues at coordinate 1,050,995,458 of NC_140583.1, forward strand.
GGATTAGTGTCAGTTGAAGTAATGGGCTGAGAGGCAAGGATGCTGCTCCCGGTCGGACGTTATGTGTAACTTGGAACAAGCTTAATAAGCCGTAATCAGTAATCCATACTACTTGGTTGCACCATCTTTTATTCATTACAGCACAGCAGTTAGCTAATGGTATTTCTGAGTGTGGTTAGAGAACATCAAACATTTCTGAGTGTGTGTTGGAGAAAATCAAACAGCAATACACTTGCTGGAGGTTCTTCATGGGGAGTTGGTTTGAGCCTGGGAATATTGCATCGGCACTGGGGCCAGTGCTGGAGATTTTACGCCTGGGCTGCTCCTGGTGAGGTTGCATCAGGCAGTAAATGATATGGCTGCACCTGGGGAGGTTGCACCAAGCTCTGGAAGCTAGATCTGGTTATTGGAAGGTGGATCTTACTTTTGCAGGCTGGAGCTGGGAATAGAAGGCAGGGGACGTAATTGTGAAGGTTGCACTGGACACAATACAGGGGCTGCACTTGTGGATATGCATTGTGCATCAACCTTATGGAGAAGGTAGTGATTTATAAGAATGCAAATAATATGATTATATTATTTTTTTAACTATTTTACTCTACACAGCAGTTGGCTTGCAAAAGGCAATCTGCTCTGACTATAATAGAACATGGATTACATATTTCATATGAGACATGGTATGAATTTAAAAGTAAGCAGAAACCACATGCAAGGAAATACATGCAATGGTTGTGCCTAGGTACCACAGTGTTAGGCACCCTAGTTACAAATATACCACTATGAATTTGCAAACTGTTATGGTATTGTACTAATTGTGGACCTAATATGGTGTTCTTAACAATGATGTCCCCCGTCTCAAAGCATGACGGTCAAAGGTGATATGATATCACTTTCCGGGATAATTGGTATCACTTACTGTGATGTCAGTGAGGTCAAAGGGTGTGTGATGTCACATATGCTATCCGCAATATTTTGGTGGACCGATGTCCTTGAACGTAGCACATGCTCGTGCAGCGCTCCAAGTTGATTTTGATAGTGGTGCTAATCGCCTTACTCTCCGTACCTACACGTACGTACCACTCCCTGTCCCCTTGTTATGCACCCTCATCTTCAGCTCACACCCAAAACTATAGGGAGGGTAATTAATAGCTGTGTAGACGATAACGCTTAGGTGTAAGGAAGTCAAAAGTCATCTTAAAGAGGTCACTTCAAGCACTGACAAATAAGCATAAAGAGTCATAGACACCCGTACAACTCCAAATCATTATATGATGAATGATAAGGACTCCCAACCATCTTTTTTCTTCTAGCAGAGATACTAGGCCTCAATGATAACTAGGTAATCTGCTCTCAGCATGGCCCCATACACACAACATGTGAAAAAACGACTATGGTCACCCTACTCACAAGGAACCAGGGTATTAAGTGTGCAACAAGGAACAGCGGTTCCTGTGGACCATATGAAAAATATTTGATTATTATGAAACTCAATGGTATATACTTTTTATGGGAACAGATTGTCAGAGGGAGAATCAAAACCATAATCACGAGGAGTTTCAAGGGTTTTTATTTATTTTTGCACTTTGTGAAGTAATGTATAATAAACAATGTCCTCCGTGTCCCAAGTGAACTAGAACCTAAAAAAGGGGTGACAATTTGTGGCATACAGTAAGTTTCAGTTTGTATAAAAATGACCACAAGTACATATAAACAAGTATTGACAGTCTTCTAACACAATATTAGGGGTGGGTAAGTGGTTCATTTAAATTATGTGTCGACGGCGTTTTGAACCCAAAAGCAAATGGGGGGTCTCATCAGGACCAAACAATGCAGGACACCTGGCATAAAATAACAAATATATTGACTAAGTCTACTAAATCAAAGAGAAACTCTGAATTGGAATAATGCAAACTTGGGGATTTACCTGAAGCAAGAACGATTGACTGTCAGTGTGGAAAGTGCACACCAGTAAAAATGTGGCTCAAGACAAAGTGTAAGAGAAGAGAAGAGTGTACTCACATGAACCCCAGGTGGGCGTTAACTACAGAAGAGACAGGGTTTGAAAAAATTAGGTATAATGTCATATGAATTATTGCACTATAAATGGCTTGTGTGACCATACTAGCTTCTCACGCCAATGTGAGAGGAAAATGAGCTGAAAGTCTGTTTTGCAAATGAATTGCAGCGTCCAAATCCCAATTAAATTAAGGATTTTCATCTAGGAGTACCATCTGAGTGTAGAAATTTAAAATAATATGAATAAAGTAAATGCTATGAATACTAGCTGATTTATACTGACAAGTTATCTAAAAAAGTTTTGGTTCTACTCACCCAACAGGGAGAGAAATCATCTAATGTTTTCCCAATATAAGTGGCCGTTGTAGTTAGCCAGGATCCAAAATGTCAACCCTTGAAGGGTAATTATTTGCTGATGTAAATTGCCGTCTAGTGAAGACAAAATTTGCGTCTCATATGTGCCGTACAACTTTAGCCAAATTACAAATGCCAGTAGTGAAATTTCACTCACCAGATGCGGGCTAATCCACTTCTTCTGATCAGTATCAGAACCCGGCAGCCGAAGTAGGCCAGAGGACGCAGAGAGAGAGAGGAGATGCACCCTTCTCTCCCGGAGCCGTCATTGTCTGAGTAGCGAAGGCAGTGCGCAGCTTCTTAAACTAATTATAAAGCCATGCCTGCTGGACCCCTGTGACACAATGTGGCAGGCATCGCTAAAGGCATTGAGTTGAGGGCGCACTGTTGTTTAATTTCAGATATCCAGAAGATAAGAAAGAAAAGAGGAAAATAAAGGAATTTTTACACAATGTAACACAATGTAACCAGCCACTCATTGGAAATAATAGTTTCAATAGAAAAGAAGAAATACTATGTACATAATATCATACATTCATGAATTAAAGAAAGGCTGAGCTGTCTGCCAAGACAGATGAATGCCCCCCTTGAGAAATTACCACTGCTCCTAAAACAGTGAGTGCTAGAGGGAGGGAGACGATAACACATCCCGCCGAGGATCGACATGTGAGGCTTGTGGTCTCTGTGGGTCCCCCGTGCTCTCCCCCTGACACGGACACTTGCATGTTCTCTCCCTTCCCAGTCCCACCCTTGTGCCGTTGCCTGCATCCCTATGTGCTTGACTATCCAACTGATCAAGGGACTGGGTTCTGAGATGTTTGTCTTACGAGGCCCAGTGCCTCGGTGACTTCACACCCATCGCGGAGGGTTATCCACTACCCCCTGCAGACATAACTTCTCTTCTCTTCTCTCTGTTTTCTTTCTCTTTTGTGTATGCCTTGATGCCACCATGATTGGCACATTGCAGGAGCCTCTGCCTTTGCTTCATGGAGAACAAGGGGTCCTCTTCCCTCCCTAGTATGGTTGCTGTAAGTGGGAGGGGTACCATGGTTCGTGAAATGCACATTATCTTGACACAGTCTCTGCTGACTGTGTTGCTTTGTGTAGTGTTTATGGGTGGGCCATAATTGGTGTAATTATAGGTGGTTGCCTATTTATGAATAATCATTGCATCCATATTCTTTACAGGATCTTGATTATGCAACTCTCTATTTTGCAGTGTCCTCGTCATGGACATGTCGTCTCTAATTACTCAACTTCTTTTTCCTTTTCATGTAAAATACCAATAAAGTGCTACTTGGAAAAAGAAAATGAAGGTTGTAAGTTCCTGCGACTCTGGTGTCAAAGGTGATAGGCTGATTGCAAGTTGATTATCGAAAACCACCTTGTACCCACCAAGTTGGCTATCAACTCATGTATCTGAGGTAGAGGCTGAAAAACTGCTAATATGTTTTTATTCAGGGTGCGCAAGTCAGCATATAACCTGAGCTTCCCTGGATTCTTACAACCACAACCACTGGTGCAATGCACTGAGAAGAGTCACAAGGTTCAATGATACTCTGGGATCACAGATCTTTTTTAAACCCTGTTTGAGATCATCTCTAACACTGACTGGGACAGGAAAAAACCCTATGAACTACTGGTTGTGTTTGAGGTTTGAGTCTAATGTGATGTTCAAACCCTTTTACTTCTCCCAGTTGTTCTTGTAACACTTCACTAAAAAGATAAATAGGATGCTTTCCATTGTCTCTCTGGTTCCACTTACATACGCTACTGGCATATCTCCAGCAACTATAGCATTCTCTAACCCTGGTTTAAGATATAAACTCATCTTAGCCAAAGCATGTTACCCAATTATAGCATGCCCTTTAATTGCAACATACATTTTGGTGAAGGTTTTTCTATCCAAACAGTCTAGCTTAGATGTGGAGTAGCCTAATATATCAATGTACTTCTCTCCAAGTAATTTGGGATTCACATCTGTAGGCAATAGAAATACATTGTCCTTCCAGTTATCAGAATGTTGTGACTCTGAGAATAGTAATTGGAGATCCTGAATCAACCATCACCTGTAAAGATATGTTGCCAATTGTGGCATCACATAGTGGACTCTTCATTTAAGTGGCACTCAATATAGAATTGATCTCAACAATAAGAATCACATTACTGAGTTTCTCTGAACATGTATCATCTACCATGTCCTTATTTTCATGGTAGTCTTGTTACTTCGACATACGACCTGAAAATGACCAGTATTTTTGCACGACAAGCAACGTTTCCCAGTTACTGGACACCCATGATAATTACTAAGATGGCTCTTGGACCTGCGTCAGTAACATGTATTTGTAAATTTATTACTTGCATTCCTCACATTTTTTCCCACAAGTGTTAATTAGACATACCGAGTCCACATGCTTTAAGAATCAGAAGTAGATACTATATTTATGACAGTTTCTGCTAATAGAATTTTTGGGAAAACAAGACCTATGGCTAAATCGATAAGAGAGTTTGGTTTCTACAAGTCAACAATCCCTCCTGAATTTTTCCTTTAATGACAGTTGAAAAAGAATTGATCTCAAACGTAAATTTCCACATTTACATGTTGCAGCTAAGATTCTCAGTGCTGATGCATATTTCTCTACACACTCCTCAGGCAACTGTTCCCTTCTAAAAATATGATGTCTCTCAAGCATGATGCTTGCCTCTTCTGAATATTGTTTGCTGAGCCTTTCAATTGCGTCAATGTAAATATTCCAATTTGCATTGCCAGATTGGCCCTGTGGTGCTGGCACTGCAGGTAGATTATTGAAATCCTGCTGAGCATATGTCCAAATGTAGGACTATACCCAGTTGCTTTGGTAGCTACCAAATGTTTTTTTACATTTGAAACCATTGTGACTATTTTATTTGTGGCTTGCCAGGCTGTGATAGAAAGAGTGGTGGTTGAGTGATATGCTGAGTGCCCCCCATGCTGACAGAGACTTGTTAATGAATAAATTACAGCTAAACCAATAAATTTACTATCATTAATTTGTCATAAAAGAAAAATGTTGTTCCTGCTCTGCTGGATAAATTATGCCCTTTGTGGTAGAGTGAGCTGCGTGGTAATCCTGGTTGTAAAGAACACAAACTGACCAGAATAAAATAGCCACTGTGTGCTGGTTGCTAGGCAATGCTCACCCCAAGCTAAGATGGCCCCACATCTCAGTACTGAGTGTATGTGCATACATGTATCCAGAGACACACGGATTCACTGAGGAGCGACCTTTGACCCTGCTCCAGGCAGGTCGCTCCCCACGCCGCAACAGCAACAGCACCACTTGTTGTGCCTGTGTTCCCCTGCTCACTGCCAGTGGCTGGCCATAGGTTTGTTGCACTGCATTGCTCCTGTTGTATTGTTTAATTGTCTGGTTTCTCTCCTCCTCTGTTTACTGTCATTTTGTTTCACTTGCCCTCCTTCCCGTTGTATTCTGTGACCCGTGCCCTCTTTTGCGTTCTGTTCCCTAGCCGTTCCTGCAACCGTTTTTCCCGTCGCTGCATCCCCTGTGGCCCTGCCCCACCTGCTCTGTACTGTATTGCCTCTGTTTTTCACTGTTAAGTGCCTCGTTTTTTCTCCTTCTCCGTTGTTTTTTGTGCCCTGTGCCCTCTTTTTGCCTTCTGTTCCCTCGCCCCCGGTTTTCCTGCTGCTGCGTCCCCTGCGGTCCTGCCCCTCTGTTCATCCATTCGTCCACTCCCCCCCTCCAGCTGCTCCTCCCTCACACCTCCCCTTCTTATGGCGCCTGTCCGCACCTGGACCGTGGCCAACACAACACCCGACACCACTTCGGTGCCAGCACCCTCCATGCACTCAACACCGGACGATCACCCACCTGCTTCCGGGCTGCCCCGAAGCACACCCAACGACCGTTCTCCTGCCGGAACTGTAGCTTCACCAGCACCCGACCCGCCCACCGGGAAAGAACCCAACTACCTCAGATGCGTTCTTCTCAACACCCGCTCCGCACGCAGATACGCCGTTGAACTCTGAGACCTACTCGACTAAACCTCCCCAGACGTCACCTTCCTGACAGAGACCTGGCTGAACCCCTCCTCGGCACCCGACATCGCCATAGCCATCCTGGAAGGCTACAAGATCACCCGCAGGGACCGCACCAACGGAGTAGGAGGAGGAATCACCATCGTCCACAGGAGTCTCGACCAACACCGATGACACCCTCAGCACAGCTGAAAACCTGCACTTCCAGATCCACACCGACCCCAACACCACCCTCAGAGTAACCCTTGTCTACAGACCCCCCGGACCCCAACCACAGTTCAGCGACTCCATCGCCGACTTTGTCAGCACACATGCCCTCGCCTCCATGGACTACATGCTCCTTGGGGACCTGAACTTCCACCTCAAGAACAACAACAACACCAACTCCACCACTCTGATCGACAACCTCGCCAACCTAGGAAGCAGACACCCACCCACTCCGCCGGCCACACGCTTGACCCCATCTTCTCGGAAAGCCCCCACGTCTCATTCAACCACACCACCGAACTCCACTGGACCGACCATCGCTGCATCCACTTCACCTTCCGGAAACTCACCATGCACCACTGCACCCAACAGATCCCTCGCCGCTGCTGGAGCAAAGTCACTGAAGACCAGCTAACCACTACCCTCGCCCGGAGCCCACCCGCCGACCCCACCGACCCCGACACCGCCGCCCGCAACCTCAGACAGTGGATCGACAACTGTGCCAACACCCTCGCCCTGTTCAAGAAACCCTCCAACAGTCACACCGGCAAAAAAGCCGGCTGGTTCACTGAAGACCTCCAGGCCTCCAAGCAAACATGCCAAAAGCTAGAGAAGAACTGGCACCGTGAACGAACATCGGACAGTCATGCAGCCCACAAGAACGCCACCCGCAGACACCATCACCTCATCAGATCTGCCAAAAGGGCCTCCTTCAAAGACCGCCTCGACAACAACGCACACAACAGCAAAGAGCTCTTCAACATCATGAAGGAACTCTCCAACCCTGGCTCCAACACCAACGACATCCCACCTTCGCAAGACTTGTGCGACTCGCTTGCCACCTTCTTCCATTGCAAGATCGCAGACATCCACAACAGCTTCAACACCTCGACTGCCCAGACAACCACTGAGACCTCTGTCCCCACGACCACCATCCGTACTGACCCCTGCTCTCCTGGACCAACATAAATGACGACAACACCATCAAAATCATGAACACCATCCACTCCGGATCCCCGTCAGACCCATGCCCACACTACATCTTCAACAAAGCCAGCACCACCATCGCACCCTATCTCCGGAAAGCCATCACATCTCCTTCGAGATAGCAACCTTCCCGAAGAGCTGTAAGCACGCTGAGATCAACTCCTTACTCAAGAAACCCAAGGCGGACCCCAAGGACCTCAAAAACTTCCGGCCCATCTCCCTGCTCCCATTCCCGGTGAAGGTCATCGAGAAGACCGTCAACAAACAACTGACCCGCTACCTCGAGGGAAACAGCATTCTGGACCCGTCCCAGTCCGCGTTCCGCAGCAACCAAAGCACCAAAACTGCCCTCATCGCTGCCACCAATGACATCAGGGTCCTGCTAGACATCGGAGAAACCGCGGCCCTCATCCTCCTGGACCTGTCAGCCGCCTTCGACGCGGTCTGCCACTGCACACTACGCACACGCCTCCAGGACGCCGGGATCCAAGAGAAGGCCCTGGACTGGACCACCTCCTTCCTCTCCGGCAGAACACAGAGCGTCCGCCTCCCCCCCTTCCGCTCCTAAGTCACCAAGATCTGTGATCACAATAGCAGTTGCCACATTGCCATTTATTGATTTTTGCACGCATACACATTTGTTTCTGTACAACATCCAAGTAGTTGTTCTCCATTATGGCCTTATTGTGAGTTTCCCATTATTTGATGCAGAGATACCGAGATTGGGAGAGGGGGATTTCCAGATTTCGGCCAGTATCCCCCCACAATATAATGGTTATTGACCCTGAGATCAATAATAACACGAGTACGTAGTAATATTGTGTCATTTTCTTCATTTCATTCTCAATTCTAGTCCCAAAATGGGCCCTTTATGCTGCCATTTACCACATGTTTTGAGCAGGTGATAAATGGGTTTTTGGACAAAATATTGAGTTGTGAATATCGGGAGGCAGAAATATCGGATACAAAATATTGTGATATTCAAATATCATGATGCAGATCAAGAATACTCCAACGCTTTCCCTACTGTTGCACAGACTGGAGTGAGAATGGTAAATCTTACCCCTCCGAACTTCAACACTTTCCCTACTGTTCAACAGACTTGTGTGGGAATAGGAAATCTTATCCATCCAAAGTCCACCGCTTTCCTTTCTGTTGCACAGACTGGAGTGCGTATAGAGTTTTAACCCCTCCAAAGTCCAAAGCTTTCTCTACTGCCGCACAGACTGGAGTGGGAATAATAAATGTAGTCCAACGCTTTACCTACTGCTACACTGACCGTAGTGGACCTAGTAAATCTTACCCCTCCAAAACCCAATGCTTTCTCGACTGTTGCACAGACTGGAGTGGTAATTATAACTCTTACCCCTCCAAATGCCCACACATTCCCTATAGTTGCACAGACCGGGGGTGGGGGGGAATGATAAATCTTGCACCCCCTAAGGCCAATACTTTCCCTTCTGTATATATATAGGTAATTTTTATTGTAGAAAACTTGAAACAATAACCCAAAAAACGTAATATATAGTAAAATATATATTTTTAATAATAGCATTACATTATATATCTATCTATCTATCTATATATATAAATATATATAGATATATATATAAACATACACACATGCATATAGATGTGTGTTTGTTTATACCAGTATGTGTTTATATATAGTATTAAATAATATTTAAATGTATTTAATTTACATTATATTAATGACATTTGTTAAAATATTTATGATTTACAATTTTAAACTATATATATATTAAAAACAATATTTTAGTATGCTTTTTAACGATATTAGTGTAAAACGATATTTTATTTTAGATATTTTTGTACTTGCCGTTATAAGTCTAGAGAGATGATAATTTGGTTAAACGATACTTGTGACACAATAGTTTTGCTACACAAAATTATTGTTGTTGATATTGTGTCATTGATCCGGTAAATGACATCAGGGAGAGTGTAAAGGACCAGGGGAAGGGGTTTGGTTGGATTATGGGACTTATGGTGCATAACAAGGAACAAGGAACAAGTGCAATAGATTTCTCCTAAAATCCATCCTATTGCTGTGCAAGCTGTCTTGGTACCGGTTTTACACACCCAAAGTCTGTGACATTCTCAGGAACAATTCAAGTCCACTTCGTATGATTAAACTGCATCATAAACCTGCCAATGTCACAACTCCGAAATGTCCAAATGAAGATGTCATGGTGAAGGTATCAATAACAAACTAAAACAAAGAGATTAGCTATGAAACCATACTTATGACACAATTCACATAGTCAACGTCTGGAGAACACAGTTCTTGACAAAAATCTAAGCTAAACAAAGCAACCATTGAAAAATGAGCATGTGTCAAAACCTTTCTCTACAAACACTTTTAACCAGAATTTGTCAAAGATTCAGATTCCTAATATTTGCCTTAAACATACTCTTCGCATCATCACAACAAGAGTTGCCTTAATAGTCAAAGTCATGACACCTCACAACATACTTACACTCATGAGAATAAGTTGTTGATGAGATTTTGATTCAAATCAGCTCCTTCCTTTTCACCACTTTCATCATAATTTAGCATTTCAGGATCCGCACCCGGTGGCACTTTATGATCTCCATCCTCTGCAATATAAATGAAGATCCATTGCAAGCAATGTTTTGGAGCATGCAGCAGGCCACAGTGATTTAACACACCTTCCCGGATGAGCAGAGAAGGGCTCTCCCAGTCTTGTCTAGACATCTTAATCTGGCCTTCTGAAGCCCAAAAGCCGACTCTAGTGGCTGGTGTGTCATCCCATGGGCCTAATTGAAGCGGACTTCCCCTGGCGTGGTTGCATTCCTCAGCTGTGCCAACAAGTATGGACAGTTGGGATATGCTGAGTCTCCTAGATGGAAGACAGACATAGGTGCAACAATAAGCTACACACTTCCTGATCATACTACCTGACATCGCCCACACAAATTTAGGGCAGTTCAAACTTACCAACAATCCAGGTCCTCTCCATTAATAGTTGTGACATCAGCTGAGGTATGTTGCTGTTCTGAAGTATAAAGGAATCACGGGCAGATCCTGGGATCTGGCCACAAACATTTGAGATGTACAAATCTGGTAAGCAGACAACTTGCACATTGATAGAATTGAAGTGCTTAGTGTTACAGTAAACTTGATCCCTTGCAACAGTGGCACTAAGGCAATATGAGTGTCATCAATGGCTCCAACCACATGTGAGAGGCGAACAAATCCATTAAGAAAAAACTTCAGATTGGCTAAATCCTCACATCTGGGGAATTGAATGTAGCTGTCAATGTGTCTCATCATTGCTGAAAGCACGTCTTGTCGTACACCACTGAACACTGGTTGTGATATACCACCAGATATAGTCACAGTGAAAGGAACCAGTGGCCAGAAAATGCAATACTGCCAAAAGTCTCACAATAGGTGGGACACATGTAGGATTAGTGTTTTTAGGAAGGAGCTAATGCTCCAACTGATTATATAAATCCTGTATTGTGTGCCTTTTCAAACAAAACCTCTTGATGACATCCCTTTTTTCCATGGTCTGAAGGTCTGGAAATGGGTGGCACACTGAAGGCTGACTACCCCTCCCTCTCCCAGTGTACCTATGTGTGGAGTGACAACAAATTTGAACATTTGTCACAGTGTCCAGAGTAACATATAAAGAGAGTAAGTCAAAAGTAATATGACAAAACATAACTGCTTCAGAAAGCATTACACGTGATTCATATAATACTTTTCCACTGTCCAATGTCCACCTATTATTCCTATTGTGGTCTTCACATGTGTCTGTAAGAGAAATGTGCACATCATACATTCCAAAATGTATCACGTGCACCCTTATATTGTAAATTTTGAATTGTTCTTGCAAAATATTGGCACTGGCTGTGTACAGTGCACAGCTGTAACATAGAGTTTAGGGCACAGTAATGCATTACACTGATGTTTGCATAAAGTAAATTACAGAGCAATGAAGTAACACATCTGTAAACAAGTTACAACACATTTGTAGTGGTGGTGACACACTTAACAGTCACCTATACTGTAGTTCCAACCCCTAAATCTATGGCTGCCTGACTTCCACTTTAGCTTCTGTTTGTCACCTCTGAGAGCAATCATGCCAGGCCAAGCAGGTGAGAAGGCCCTGCCTTCTCTACAGAGGAGCTGGAGAAACTGATTGAAGATGTCCTTCCACTGAATGACCGGCTCTATGGCTCACCAGAGGAACAGGTATCTCTCTTACAAACATATTTTACTCTGTTCAACTCCATCCTTTCCATTCCCACCGGCTACAATTTGCCTCTGAGTACAAGAGTGAATTTAGATTACTGTTGTAACATTTTGTGGTCCCTACAGAAGACAATCATGTAATAGACTGTGGAGCACTGTACTCTGTGGGGCAGATTTATGTTTGACTTGCGCCTCCTTTACGCCGCCGTTGCGTCACTTTTGTGACGCAGCAGCGGCGCAAATCCTGCGCCATGGTGCGGGGTATTTACAACGTGACGCATCTGGGAGATGCGTCACGTTGTAAAGCCCTGCGCCACATGTAGGCGTTCCAGGGCAGGTGGGGGCGTTCCGGCGCAGGAACGCCTCCTAAAAGTGGCTGAGTGAAATCTACAAGATTTCACTCAGTCACTTTTGAGCCCATGCTGCGTCAAAACCCTGCGCCTGCTTGAAGCAGGCGTAAGGATTGACGCAGCATTGTGCATATAGGGCCCCCCAGAGCATTGCTGGAGCTGCGTCGCACTTGCGACGCAACTCCAGCAATGCGCCACTTTTACGGCACAGATGCGTGACGCATCTGTGCCGTTTTTGGCCCATAGTGCGCCGCATTATAAATGCGGCGCATCCATGGTGGCGGAGCTGGGGCGCAAAATAACTGGCGCATCCCTGCTGATATGCAGGGATGCATCAGTTATTATAAATATGCCCCCAAGTACTTAACATAACCATTGTGATGTGTAATAAGCCCTATATCCTACTTGTGTTGCATTCACATAACTATGCATGTATGCACTTATCGGAATTTGCAAAATTCGCTTTCGCAAACTATCGCGAAAATGTTGAAAATCTCCGCAAACATGCCGGAAATATCGCGAAGATGCAGAAGTTTTTTTCCCGCCTGTTCGCGGTATATTTTGCGTGATCGCGGCTTGCCAACTTACCCATGCGGTTGCTCACGGGCGCGGCCTTCTTGTTTTCACTTGTCCCGCCCTCTCGCGATGCTTACTTCCTGTTCTGGGTCGCGCAATGCGTGTTTGCGCACGTTCCCGGTAGATATTTCCTGTTCGCGAATGCTTTTACTTGATCGCGTTGCTTTTTGCTTGCTCGGGGAGAAAATATCGCGCGAACTTGCGCACATGGTCGCAATGGGCGCGGCCATCTTGTTTTTCACTCTATTGCATGGTTCTGGGGCCTGATTTTGAATCCTCCCTGCATCTTTTCAATCCTTTGTTTGAAGCCACTTTTTTTTGATCTTTCTTATTTATTATTTCTCTAACTATTTTCCTGCTTCTATATTTTTGGTTTTTGTCTACTTTTTTTGTTTTTTAGCTACTTTTTTCACTCTTTCTATTGCCTGCTATTTATTTCCTTTACTTCCTTTAATTTTATTACCTTTTCTTTCCCGCCCCGTCTCAGAACCATGTCAAAGGGTAGGGCTCGTCATCGCAGCCAGAGCCGCGACCGCCTTCCTTGCGGAAGGCGGCGCCCACAACGGGTGCAGGCACGGGCCTTATTTGGGGAGGTGGAGTTGGCTGCACTCATTTTCTTTGTGCAGCGCCACCTCACCTCAACCCTGGCAGCAGGTGGCAGGCCTGGGTCCGGGTACGGCCTCCGGGAGCGTCGACAGCGGTGGGGGAAGGTGCGCCGGGCAGTGTTGCGCTGCTCTGGGGTCCGGCGCACCCAGGCGCAGTTGACGCAGCGGTGGTCCGACATCCTGGACCGTGAGCAGGACCTGCTGGACCTGCTAGGAGTGGAGGTCCCGGGTCTTGGTGAGTAACTATTTAATTATTACTACTTTGTGTCTGTTCTTCTGCTCTGTGTTATATATTGCGAATATCTTTTCTTTCTTCCAACCAGCTAGAATGTTGCTGCTTACATTCCAGGTTTATTACGTTTAAAAGTCTTCTGTGATTATGACACAGGTGCTCCTCTGCGCTACTACTAATCTTACTTGTTTGCAACTTTGCGTTTGCGCTCGCTTAGCGTGATTCTGTAAGAGTTTATTTTAGAGAAATTAAGTTACGTAATGCTACAGTGACTCTAGTCCTTACTTTGTCCTGTCACTAAGAGATAGGGGCGGATTGATACTTAGGTTTAGATACTTTGTATGAGTTTGTAATTTTTTTGTGGTATGCATGATGCCCCCTCAGTTACGTCACGTGCTGCTAGTACGCCAGTCTTTATTAGAACCTTTTCTAGTTTGTTCAATGAGTGGTGGTAATTGGCTTAGCAGTGGCACTAGCAGAACATCAGCATCAATCAATCAACCCAAAATTTGGTGTGTACAAAAAATGTTTTCATGTGTCCTCCATTTGACCATATGCATTGTTGAGGAATAAAAGAAGTGGAAATGCATACTTAATGTACAATTGGCATGCCTGGAATAGGTGGGCTAGGTCGGGTGGTACGTCGTACTTAGGCTTAGTTTTAACTTAGTATTCTGGAATCAGAATGGAAGACTGGATTACTGTTGATAAATAGTAACTTAAGTAGTCGATCCGCGAATCCCCCGATACTACTTGTTGACCAGATGAGATCGGTCAATTTAGTTATTGCAATTGTTGTTTACATAAGTGTTTTTTGACCGTTCTTTAAAAATATTGTATTTGTTTGACACCATCCATCAATGTTTGTCTCTTTCTTATAACTTTCCTGTTCATCAGCACCCAGGGGCAGACAGACAGGGAGTGGGCAGTCGGCGGGAAAACAGTCAGAACACCAACACCAGGAGGACACCAACGAGGGCTCCTCTGCTGGCCCCAGTAAGTCTTTTTGTTTTTAATAATATTTCTTATTCCATAACTTTTACTGCACCATATTTTTCACGAACTATTGTTTCAGTTTCCCAATGCTATTTTTTACCAACAATTATCATTCGATCTGTACGGTTTCAAAAATCTTGTTATCACTGCCTCTGCTATGATGACTCTCTGTACTACTACTACTATCAGTCTGTCTGTACTGTATTAGCTAAGTTTGCCCAGTTGGCCGTGCCACTCTTTATTTGAAAGGTTGCAATAAAACTCAGCTTCACTAGTAGCTCTAGCCATTGAGTCCAGTCCTTTGGGTCGTCCTCTTGTACTACTTCTAGTCTTAATGATCTTGAGTCTTTGTTAATCTTGAGGCTTTGACAATTCACAGCAACAAATGCCCAACCAGATTTATTACTATTTTTATATGATAGCCTATAGGACATACTACTGTTGTAGGGATCTTGCACGTACAGACCTTTGCACAAGAAAATAGGATGCTGGTGATGGTAGGTTGGACCTTCCTCACACACCTCAATCAGAAATTCAGAACCCACCACAATCCCCTGCTCGACTATAGTACTGTCTTGTCATAACTATTAGGTCTCCGAACCCTCCCCCCAAGATACCCAACAAGTAGACTACCCAGAACATAACATAACACACCCAACCTCTCAGTCATGGAAGCAATGCACATGCACACCCTTCCTTTAATTTGCTCACTCATGTAAGTTAGTCCACACCACATACCACCAAGTCTATGTAAGTTCAAAATGTTTATTTTGAATTGAGAAGCTCTGTACATTGTTCTATTATATAATGCAGCACCAACCGGAAAATCAATAACATTAAAACAATAAACATTGTTACACTTACTTACAGTTGGGAATTAAATCATGATAACTGAACAGGCAGCACCACCATCCCCTAGGAATTTAGTTTATATAAATTTATAAATGAAGATCTCTGAAGGGACCCCTCACCTTAGAAGAACCTTGTACTGGTAGTTGTTGCATCATTCATAAGCTCTGCAAAGCTTTGGTTCGTAGAAGGGAATCTTCCGTCTGTAATGCGTAAAATGAAATGGTGCGCGTTAGTATATTGCAACTTGCAAGCATTTCTCAGCCGTGCCAAAAAGTGTAGCATTTATGGATAAACAATATGGACTAACAGTACACCAGTACTTCATAAAAAAGTGGCTTGTTAATGTTTTTGTTGACCGCTTGTACGCAGCGCGTAGACAGTAGCAGTGTGAGGCAGGTCATGTGGGCTCAAAGGTGTCTTATACAAAAAGCTGCAAGGTAACGTCACATGTGCAAAAATAAAAGACACAAAGGTAAAATGGTTACATGGCTCGGGCTAACTAAGCAAAGGCTAGAATGACCCTGGGGGGACCATATATAACTATTAGTGTCTACTCTACTAATACCTGATTTGTACTAGTGATGTATGTTAGTATTAACTCATTTTTCAATCTTGCTACTGACCAATAGGGGGAGGTGTATATGACGCCTAATAAATGTGTAATGTTTTCTAGGCGCACTACCGACCACCATTGCCGGGGCCAGCAAAGGCGACGCGGAGGAAGAGGATGCGGCAGTTGCTGCAGAAACCGACGATGGAGCGGTAGGGGGAGTGCCAGCACCAGTGGCGGGCGGTGGTAAGTTAGATTCATAATCCTTAACTATTGTTGACAGTACACTCACTGCAAGGGTGTACTGTATGTATACTGTACTGTTGAGACTTAGGGCCCCATTTGGATGGTGGGCGTATTGCCCCCGCCGGGCCGGCGGTATTCACCACCGACACCGCAGGGGCAAACCTCCCGCCATCCCTGTAGAAAAGAGTCAGAGCCCCCACATGTCGACCAGGCGGAAAAGGGTTCAATATGGTGGTGGTGTCTCTCTGAACACACCGCCAGCCATATCATCTGCATTTTGGAATGCCTTTGCATGGCGGCATTGCCGTCCGCCACGGAAAGGCATGCAGACATTGCAGAGTATGCTTGGGGGCCCCTAGGGAGGGTACCTATGCTATGGTACCCCCCTGCCTTTCAAAGCAAAACGTGACAGGCTCCACGCGGGGCCTGTCATGTTGTGCTTGGAAAAGCAGCACAACATGTATTTTTAGCATTGCTTTCGGCACCGCCAACCAGAATGTAAAAAAAACAGGATGCGCCGGCCACTGTGCCGGGCGCATCATCCTAATTGTCCCCACGGGACCCCCACCCTTTTTAGCGTGAGCCATCCGATGTCTTAAGTGAGTATGAGTTGTTGTGTACGTTTGAAGAGTGAACTAGAAGACTAGAATCCCTTTAATTGGCATAGGAGCGGGAGTATTGAGTAACCAATGGCCTCATCTATCTGATTTCAACTCCGCTTTGAAAGTTTTATGGAGAAGAGCACCTGGTGCACTGTTCAACTAAAAAGTGAAAGACGGGTGAAAGGAAGAAGGACGGGCGAGATTTAAATTGTTATGTACTGTGCTTTATAGTGCTACTCTACCATCCCACTATGTGTATAAATAATTAACTCGTCTTACTGTTTTTCGAAGAGTTTATTTTACAATTGTCATGTTTTTTTCTTTTTGATACACAGCTACTCCTAAAGTCAATCGGAAAGAGTTGGCCGCCAAGGCACGGCGCCGGAAGCTGGAGGCAATCCAGCATGAATACCGGCGGCTGGTGGTCTTGGCAGAGGAGGAGGAGGAGACTGCAGCAGCACTTGAAGCCTCCTCCAGTGCCCAGGGCCCGCTGCCACCGCAATGCCATCTCTGGTGCCCCCCCCACTGTGGCTGCAACTGCCGCGCCCTCAGACACCGCGTCGCCCGTCTAGAGGAGCAGATGCGTGTCCTCCTTCACTCCCGCCCCACACCTTAGTCCCTGTCTTCTGCCCCTTTTCTAATTCTTGTGTGGGTGGGTGGGAACTGGTTTGGGCGTTGGGTTTTTTCCTTTTTGGAACAGTATTATCTGGACTTTCCTACGGACATTGGTTGGGGTTAGGGAGGGGGGTGGGTCAGCTTTTGTGGGTTTTTAGTTTATTTTTTTTAGGGTCAATTAAATATATTTTTCTACGTTACATGCAATGTTGTTAATGGTTTGTAGGTGGGGTTACTGTTTTACATCACACTGTTTCCTTGCTGGTGCAGGGCCGCCTATAGCCAGTGTTTGATTTAAATAATTGGCTGACTGTGTAAGACACAGACAGATAGATGCGACACCCTCACTGATTGACTTGTCCTACTTGTACTTTCAGTCTCTCCTCTAGTCTATGCATTCTTTATCTGGACTCAAAGGGGTGTGTGAAATTGAATTCATTGAAAACATGTCCATTATTAATTCTGCCTCCCCCAAACGTCTCTTACCTGTCCTTGATGTTTAACTTAGGCACAGCAATGGCTGCATGGTGGTGAAGATGGTTTCCTTTTTCTAACATGCCATGATTGGGGTGATGGTGGTAGTATAGTAGTAGTAGTAGACACTAGCAGGGCAGCAGCATTTGCAAAAAAAGAAAATGAGACAGTCAACCGTCTTTGAGAGACTGTTAGAGGAGTAGTAGAATGAAGTACAGTACAAAACTTACAGAGCAACAATAATATGCTAAAATAATTTACAACAAAACATAATGGTGGTTGGGATAGCCTACTACACAGAGTTAGAAACTATAGTTGTGTCGAGTCACTTGACTAGGCCTACAGCCTAACAGTTAGTACTGTGTATGAGGAATGACAACAAACAAATCCATTCAATGCCGGCAATTAATGCTGAGGTATATGTTCCTTTGTTAAATAAAATAACCTCTAAAATATACTACTCATGGGTGGGCAAGCAGAAGAAGATCATCGCTCTTCCTTGAAATTGAAGAACTGTTGCTTTCGCCACATCCGCCCCAGCAAGCGTGTGATTAAGTATTGGTGTACATTTAATTTAGTCACACCTCGACAATAAGTCACACAGCCCGGGGGAAGAGGGTTAGGGTTTGTTGAATGGATGGGAAGGGGGTTTGGGGAAAGGTTTGACATTGAAAAACAGTATGCATGGACAAACAAACGACAATCTTTGAAGACTACCATATCCATATGTTAAGGGAGAAAAAGTAAATGCATGCATGATGATGAGAGACCCGGATTACATACACTTCTTGTTCTGTTGTTCCGGCCTTAATACTTTTACAGATAGCAAATAGAAATTTTAAAAATTGGTAGGGAAGAATCGTAAACAGAGAGCAAACCTAATGATGACAATAACAACAACAAGAACACACTGTTGTAAAGATTGTAGACAAAAAAATGATTCAAATTATTTAAAAGAAGATGAAAGTTGATACTGTTACTGTGTTATCCTGGTCAAAAATGTGGACTGGATTTGCATCTCGGCATTCCTCTTGGTCCTCTCGTCCATCAATCTTGGGTGTCGCCACTCGCCACTGCCCGGCTGGAAAAAAAATGTAGATTTATTGGTAAGGTAAGTGTGCATTGTAATGTTTTCCCAAGTATAGGGCAAGGCCCGGCCTGTAATTGTAGATGGAAAAACAAAGGAGATATTGAGAAACAAAGTTGAAACAAATGCATAAGTTATGATGTAGTGCAACAAGAACACTGTCCGAGGTGGCATGTATGCATCATCTCTACTCTAGTCTGTTTCCAGCATTGACCTTCAACAATAACAGGAGAGAGCAGGCCCACAGTGACAGGCCTGACGGCACATTGCTTAGCAGTAGCACATCTTACCTTTAGACTTTTGAGTACTTTTTTTTTTTAAAGAGTTGGACAAAGGCAAACCACATTATCCATTCCAAACATAGCATTTTACAGTTTAAGTTAGTAAATCAATGCACCGCAGTCATCCCACCGCTTCACTCAACTCCACTTCTACACAGACATTTGGGTCTGCTGTGGTTGTTGTTGACGTGTTTACCTTTAGGCTTTTACGTTTTATGCCACTCATGAAACGTCCTCCTGACTTGTTATTATTCCATCAATCATCATCTCCGATACTTGTACTGACTGACTGTGAAGATCGGCCTGCAGTAGAAGTAAAATTGTTATTACACAACAAGAGTAGAAATATTATTGACTTGAGTCACTCTTTAGTGTGTACAGAAAGATAGATTACTAGTACACTTTGACTTCACTTTGTGCACAACAAACAGTTGTCAGGTGTCCAATGCATGGCATTAATTGTCATTACCTGGTCCTTCTCATCTTAAGTTAACGGGCCGTCTATTTCACCATCATCATCATGGACGGTGCTGTTGTCAATCATACTCAGTGCGCAGATTGAGTCCCCTTCCTGTATTGAATTAAAAGCAATGTATCAAGCTGCAGGAGAAGTACAAATTTCTTATTTGCAAGAAGGGGAAAATTCACCTTGAGTTAAGTTTAGTGTGTACTGTAGAAAGATGATTAGTGCACAATGACATAACTTCATGCACAACAAACACAACAAAATCACTCAGTCTGCGACTCTGCGTCCAATGCATGGCATCAATCATTACCTGTTCCATCTCATTTTCAGTTAATGGGCAGTCTCTCTCGGCTCTGAAAGGAGGATAGCTATAGTAGTCATCTGATTAATGCTCCACTTCTTTTCGCGGGACTAGGAAAGTTTTAATTTTTTCTTCTATTTACCATCATCCAATCATCATTCATGAGGGCAATGGATTTGGGCGGGAGATTCAGTATGATGGAGCAGAGGAGCTGGATTCGGAGGACTGTACTGTCAAATTGCAGACACCTGAAACTTGTATATTAAATAAGAAGAGTAGAAGACGGTGGTAATGGATTTGTTGTGATTCACAAGTTTGTAAGCGGAACGACAGACACACAAATAAAGGGGGAAAAAAGGGAGGAAGACAGTAAGTGCAAGCCTAATTGTCAGGAAAGTATAGCTCGTCCTCAAACTCTGGGTGTTCAGCCAGTAGTAGGTAATCATGTGACACATTACTTCCGTCACCTGAGCCGCTGTCCTCATCTTCCTCCATTGCTTCATGTATTGTGTAATTCTGTGGTATGAAGTGCTGATTCATTTTGATCATTGTTAACCTCTCCACGTTTTTGGGCGAGAGACTGGTCCTTCTCAATGTTACAATGGAACCAGCAGCACTGAAAACACGTTCGGAAGAGACACTTGCGACAGGGCAAGCCAGATAGCTTATCGCCAGCCTGCTGAGCAGTGGCCATTCAGACCTTTTCCTATAACAATATTGCAATGGGTTTTGATCAATGTACACCTCTGTTGGGTCATCCAGATAGGCCTAGACCATCCGCTCAATGTTCAGGGGTGCTGATGGTAAGCTTTCGGGCTCTTTTCTCTGTGCATCAGCACTGTGCTTATTAATGCCTAACTGTACATACCAATCGTCTAACTATTCTACTGGGCCTAATGATCCAGTTATTGTTGCTGTTGTCGATAGTGATGGTGAGTGTTGTGACCCAAACGCACTGCCCTCAGCCGACGAAGTTGCACTTGATCCTGCATACCCTGCTGCAGTACTTCTTGTGGGTTGATCTTGCGGGCTTTTAATTAGCAGCCGTTCGTTTTCCAACTTACTGGCTGCCTCAGCTATACAAGTTTTGTAGCGGGCAACATCATTCTCTGAAAAAGCAAAGAATGTCTTCAGTCCAAATTTTGCACGTGGATCCACAATTGTGGCACAAATGTAATGTTCTTGAGACAAAATTTTATTTTCTATCCTTGTATTTTCAGCTAAGCGACGGGCTAAGCTCTCCAGCAAGTCATAGGCTTCCCTTTTGTCCTCTACACCTTTGTATGATTCAGAAACCTTCAGCTGATGCTCTAGCATTTGCAATAATGGGATAGCTTGGCCCATTGTACAGTCCTCCTTGCTGACTTCACGTGTGAAGACCTCAAAAGGACGAAGCATCTCAGTCAGGCATTTAATTAGGCTCCATTGCTCCATCTCAAGGTTCATGCCTTTAACAGTAGCATCCCCTCTTTTCCAGACATATTCATGGAGTGACCTGTACTGCTCATACAGACGATCAAGCATGCAATACGTTGAGTTCCAACGTGTTGCCACCTCCTGGATGAGTGCCTTGACTGGCATCCTATTTTCACGTTGGATGATCCTCAGCTGCTTCCGAGCTTTAAAAGAATGGCTTGAATGAGTGCATATTCTTCGGCAGATGGCCAGTAAGTTGCTGACTATGGGTTCTTATTTCAGAAAGTCTTGAACTATAATGTTTATGCAGTGCGCCAAACACGGAACCCTGAAATATGAACCAAGTTCCATGGCCTTAAGTACATTACTGCCATTGTCTGTGGCAACAAAACCAATACTAAGCCCTCTTGGGCGCAGCCATTCCAAAACCTTGCTGCGAAACTCTTGCAAATAGTTTACAGCCGTATGAGATTTCTCCATGGCGAACATGGCTACAGTTGCATGTTTCCGAGTACCTTTAAAAATAGCAGCTGTGTCAACAGCACCTCGTGCAGATAGCTTATCTCTAACCCCCACAAAAGAGACCCAGTGTGCAGTGATGCACATGTAATCTGTGGCTTGGCAACTGGTCCACATGTTTGTTGTCAGGTGGATATTGTGAACAGCACTCTGCTGCAAAGCTTGTCCAACCAATTCCAGCACATCATGATGTAGTGCCGGAACAGCAATTCTTGCGAAATACGACCGGCTAGGAACCTTCCATTTAGGGCAGATGGCTGACACAAATTCAAGGAAACCCACCCCTTCCACAAATTAAAAAAGGAAGAAGGTCCAGCGCTAACATTTTAGCCAGCTTCGCATTGTACAACCGTGCCGTTGGGTGGTTGCGTTGGAACTGCCCCTCCAACCTAAGCATGCTCTCAATGGTAGGCTGGATTACTTTCCTTTGTGGTTCTGTTTTCATTAACCCACTTAGGCTCAACAACACAGTTTGTCTCATTGCGGTACTCGGTCGCCTTGGTGTCTCAGCCTGACTCTGAGTATGGCTCTTACTGCGGTGCCACTCAGATGTTACTGAGGAGGATGTGGGCGGTACCACTGCACTACTGGGGACAGGGCTAGAAATGCCTCCCTCTTCTTTACCTTCCACTGCAATAATATCGCTCCCTGATTCTTCCTGACCAACTTCAATGGGTTGAGTTTTTCTACTTTCTTTTAACTGAAGTAGGTGATTCTCCCACATGATAGTGTGGTGTATTCTGAGATGACTTGCTTGGCCTCCGGTATCATAGTTTGTACCAAGCTTACCCCGCCGAACACCTTGTCGACAAATTGAGCATATAGCAACGTTCTCCTCCTTGGTGCTAACAGAAAAGAAGTCCCAAACTGGGGAGGAGAACTTTCTGGCACTGCTGGATGTGCCACTTTCAATACGAGATGAACTGGAGGGTGTGCTTGGAATGTGACCCTGTGCACCTAGACTGTGACTTTAACTACCACTACCTACTGAGATGGTTGAGCTGGATGTAGGTCCCTGCCGGGCCTTGGAAAATATGGCAGCTGGAGGTAGTGGTGGTGTAACCTGTGTTGGTGATATCTGTGCTACATCCCGCTCAGTAGCAGCCTTTCTGGATAGGGTGAGAATGTTGGTCTCCAATCCCTTTGGGGCGGGAGTAATGTGTGTGATGACTGGCTCGTCTTCATCAACATCACCCCACTCTTCTACATCTACCTCCATAACTCTAAGTTTTTCTGGGACCTTCCTTTTCAGAAGCATTGTCTTGTGACGTATATCACTCTCAGACTGAGCTGGTGGATGCCAAGTGGCATCACGATCATCAGAAGCAGGGCTTGAAGAAGAAGATGATGGACTAAGCCTTCTTTTCCTTGCTGGTGGTCTGGAAGACAATAGATCTTCTGAAATAGTGGTTTGACTTTGCTCCACTTTGTCTGCAGGAAGCTCGATTTCCTGAAATGCCCCTACGTCAGGAGCAACAACTACTATGGTGGGCAGTTGTTGCGGCTGCTGCTGTTCTTGTTGCGGCCGCTGCTGTTCTTGTTGCGGCCGCTGCTGTTCTTGTTGCGGCTGCTGCCGTTCTTGTTGCGGCTGCTGCTGTTCTTGTTGCGGCTGCACACTTATCTGCTGAGTTTGCGCCTGCGTTGATTGTGTACTCCTTTGTGATAATTACATTTCAACATTGCTGCTCGTTAGTAGACTGGCTACCTCTGCGACACTAAAGCCCTTGGGCCTAGGTTGGTGGGGTTGGACCGCTGGTGATGAGGTGCTGCTCCCAGATTGGTTCCCGGACAACGCTGCTGCAGGTGTAACTTTTTTGGTGCCAAAAAAAACATTGGCCGGCACACCACCAGTCGTGGTTAATGGCACTTCCTTTTTCTGTTCCTTCTTCTCACCGGCAACTTTCTTGATACTGGACCTGGTACCTTTCTTTAGGGCCATCTTCTTCAGATGTCAGACAGGATGCAGATGCATAACAAGTTCTGGTCACACGTGGACGTGATGCGCAGCAGGACTTCTGGCTGGCTGGCAGTACAACGGGTAGCCGGGTGATGCTGATGACACCTCCTCCTCTGGCTTTTTGTGCACCTAAAAGCAAATAAGCCAGGAGAAGAACATCAGTGAAATGTTGCATTTGTTGTTGTGGTTCAGTTACCTAGTACTGTACTAGTGCAAACAAAAGATAGTCTAGCCATTTAGGAGTTTTTTTCAACAAGGGCTATGTTATACTTCTGTGTACAGTCACACACTACACTCTCAGGAAGGATAGGAAAGTTAATAAGAACCACCAAATTAAAAATGTAATGGAAGTGGGGTGGACCCTATTTGCCATTAAATTATTTGAGCATCTCAACATCCATGGAGCTTCTGCTGGCAAAGGGGGTGGATAGATGGAAGCAGTAAGCCAATAGGAAAACCATGCAGGCCTATATGGCAAAAGCAGGACAGTAATAACTCCCAACACAAAAAAGGCCACCAGCCACATGGACACTCCCAAATCACAAACAAGCAGGGGGCCTGGGAAACACCAGGAGCTGACAAAAGGCCTATAAAAGCCAGGTAAAGGATGCATGCTAAAGCACACTGCTCTGCCTTTTTAATGCAACAAAATGCAAATACGAACATTCACAGGCCCCAAAAAGGTCTGCAGAGTGCATGCATAGCACACCAACACACACCAGACACACACAACAAAAGCATGTCTATAAGACAACCAACATCAGAAAGCACACCCCAAAAAAACACACTTCTCCAACTCAATCCAATGCCATCCATGCCCTAAATGATGTGTAAATTCAACAAACCACACAGAAAACACTTGATTAATAAAGCTGTGGCTACCTGCTCTGATCCTACTGGATGAAAGCAGGCCTGTTGGCAGACAAGGCCAGGCAAGCTTGCAGGCCTAGGCTTCAAAATGGCCACCAGCCACATGGCCAGGCCCAACAACATCAGAAAGCCCACCACAAAAAAACACACTTCCCCAACTCAATGCCATCCATGCCCTAAATGATGTCTAAATTCAACAGACCACACAAAACAAAACACTTGATTAATAAAGCTGTGGCTACCTGCTCTGATCCTACTGGATGAAAGCAGGCCTATTGGCAGACAAGGCCAGGCAAGCTTGCAGGCCCGGGCTTCAAAATGGCCACCAGCCACATGGCCAGTCCCAACAGCATCAGAAAGCCCACCACAAAAAAACACATTTCCCCAACTCAATCCAATGCCATCCATGCCCTAAATAATGTCTAAATTCAACAGACCACACAAAACAAAACACGTGATTAATAAAGCTGTGGCTACCTGCTCCGATCCTACTGGGTGAAAGCAGGCCTGTTGGCAGACAAGGCCAGGCAAACTTGCAGGCTTAGGCTTCAAAATGGCCACCAGCCACATGGCCAGGCCCAACAACATCAGAAAGCCCACCCCAAAAAAACACACTTCCCCAACTCAATCCGATGCCATCCATGCCCTAAATGATGTCTAAATTCAACAGACCACACAAAACAAAACACTTGATTAATAAAGCTGTGGCTACCTGCTCTGGTCCTACTGGATGAAAGCAGGCCTGTTGGCCGACAAGGCCAGGCAAGCTTGCAGACCTAGGCTTCAAAATGGCCACCAGCCACATGGCCAGGCCCAACAACATCAGAAAACCCACCACAAAAAAACACACTTCCCCAACTCAATGCCATCCATGCCCTAAATGATGTCTAAATTCAACAGACCACAGAAAACAAAACACTTGATTAATAAAGCTGTGGCTACCTGCTCTGATCCTACTGGATGGAAGCAGGCCTGTTGGCAGACAAGGCCAGACAAACTTGCAGGCCTAGGCTTCAAAATGGCCACCAGCCACATGGCCAGGCCCAACAACATCAGAAAGCCCACCCCAAAAAAACACACTTCCCCAACTCAATCCAATGCCATCCATGCCCTAAATGATGTCTAAATTAAACAGACCACACAGAAACCACTTGATTAGTAAAGCTGTGGCTACCTGCTCTGATCCTACTGGATGAAAGCAGGCCTGTTGGCCGACAAGGCCAGGCAAGCTTGCAGGCCTAGGCTTCAAAATGGCCACCAGCCACATGGCCAGGCCCAACAACATCAGAAAGCCCACCACAAAAAAACACACTTCCCCAATGCAATGCCGTCCATGCCCTAAATGATGTCTAAATTCAACAGACCACACAAAACAAAACACTTGATTAATAAAGCTGTGGTTACCTGCTCTGATCCTACTGGATGAAAGCAGGCCTGTTGGCAGACAAGGCCAGGCAAGCTTGCAGGCCTAGGCCTCAAAATGGCCACCAGCCACATGGCCAGGCCCAACAACATCAGAAAGCCCACCACAAAAAAAACACACTTCCCCAACTCAATCCAATGCCATCCATGCCCTAAACGATGTCTAAATTCAACAGACCACACAGAAAACACTTGATTAATAAAGCTGTGGCTACCTGCTCTGATCCTACTGGATGAAAGCAGGCCTGTTGGCAGACAGACAAGGCCAGGCAAGCTTGCAGGCCTAGGCTTCAAAATGGCCACCAGCCATATGGCCAGGCCCAACAACATCAGAAAGCCTACCCCAAAAAAACACATTTCCCAACTAATTCCAATGCCATCCAGGCCCTAAATGATGCTTGAAAATGAAATACATTAAAAAAAACACCAAAGGAACAGTTGGCTTCATCATGCACACACCCATGAGGCCATGACTAGCTCGGGTCTACTACTGACTACTACTACCCACAACATTTTTAGAAAAAGGAATAATGATAGTTACCAAAAATAAATTGTAGTTACAACAACTGCAATGCCCCCAATCAAACAGACACAACAACCACTTACTTGTAAAATATCCAATTAAAAAATCCTCAAATCCAATTGCAATGATGCAGCAGACAAAAAGGGTGATCTTTCCAGCTCCAAATCCAAAGGCAGAATGAGCAGGAGATGGACAAAACACTGGGAGGAGCCTGCTGGACAGGAACAGGTTGTTGGAGATTCTGTGGCACTTCCTACCTCTCCCCACCTTTTAAAAAATGGACTCCTTGCACAAAAAAGGATGCCAAATGTCAATCTGAGGAGTTGTTTTCATCCAAAATCATAATTAGCAGAAGGTTTCATGCTGCTAGAGCTGATATTCTTCACCAAATTGAGAATTTTACATGTTCGAGTTCTCGAGCTTCACATTACTTCCGCCGGATGTCGATGGCGTGACTTGATGGTGTTCTCTCGCTCCCTGTCGCGTTGGATATGACGTGTTCGGGATCTCTTTCTCCTTTTCGCGTTCGATTAGACGTGCCCGCGTCCTCACACTCTCGCTCGCGGTGGAGAATGACGTGTTCGAGATCTCAATCTCCTCATACTCTCGCGGTGCATGATCGCGAGAAGAAAGACTTGATCGCGCTACAAATGACGTGATCGCGCAACAAATGACGTTAATGCGGGCGCGAACTGTCGCGAGACAGCGCAAAATGGCTACCAACAATCCAACATCTCGTGGAGAACGCGACCGGGTCCGGAAATCTTGTTGGCGAACGCGGGGATTCAGGTAAGGTGATCGCGCGCACGCGAGAATGTATTTTTTACAGCGCGAGCAAGAAAAGAATTACCGGTAAGATGCGGATTGCGGAAATTTTGACATTTTCGCGCTTTCCGCGGAACACGAAAATGCCAAATTATCTCAATTTCCGCAAGCAGAACGGAATTTTGGCCCAGGCCTACTTATGATATATTTTCTAATCAGATCATGGTAAATGTGCCAAGAAATGTATGGATGTTACAGCATGAGCTGTGTATGTATACTGTAAGAAGCAGTATAGGATGATGTTAGTTATGTGTACAGTTCCAATTATCACTCAACCCACATCAGGCATCGCCAAACTGTTGTCTATGAGCTAGCTATCTCTCACAGAGTCCTTCAGGGTGCCACACAACCTTGAGGTCTTGTATTGGACGGCAACAAGATGTACTATTATGCATGGAATTGGTGGAACTGTGATGTTCATGTGGGATCAGTATTCTCAGCCTGCAGAGAACAAGGCCTGACAATGAACTGTGTCCAGTCTGGCCCATGGCCCATGCTTGGGCAGAGTTACTGTGGCAATACAACTGATGCACACAGTAAACTCCATGTAGACCTGTTGATCATTGGATGCTCCTAAAATGTGTGTTCTGAACCAACATTAACCCTGATTGCTTTTTTCAATTAATTTCATTTGGAATGGTGACTAGGGTAACCCCCGGACCGGACACTTCATTCCATTGACCCACATTGTCAATGTGTGATATTTACTACTGACAGGCCCCTTACTCCCACAGGTCTGTTGTCACTTTTCCATAAGTCATGCTTGCACTGTAGAAACCTATTGCACATGCGACAAATTAAATGGGCTGATAGTTGGTTACTTCTGAATTGATTTTGATATGTGAATCACCAGCTTTGTTACATTCAACAAATCAAACAAGACATACATTGGTGTGTTGAATGTCATCCATGTGACAGTGCCACATATGGCAAAAGGTGACTACTGTGAAGGCAGTACATACCACACAAACTCAATCAGAAATTGTATGATATCGTATTAATTAGTCAAAATATCCACACATCCACAGAGAGGAAGCTCTCAGGGACACACATGTCAACTCTTTTATTGTGACCTAAGTTTTAGGATGTAGTCTATATTATGGTACCATCCTATATGGACCGTATGCATCAAGTCAATGGGCATGGCTGTAAATGTGTCTCTACAGTTATGCACTAGTAGTTTACCCATCAGAAGGTCACAATGATGTGTTGTGGTTCATAGTAGCTCACAACACAGTACATGTAGGATGGCCCTGGGCTACATGATGTTATTGGGCTGGTTGAGTCAGTGTAGGTCATGACCAGGGTTGAGGATAGTCAGCAGATGACTACAAAAGTGTGTATGTCTTTGTAGTGCTTAGCATGTGAGAATTACGCATGCAGTGTGTTAACTATTGATTAGTGCATATGCTAGGTGTCTACAAACTGTGTGTCAACCAAACAAATATCCCAAAACTTACAGTTATAATCTGCTTATTCATCTATTGCATCAATACAGGTCAACGCCCATTAGAAGCAATCTATTTGGAAAGCCATCTGCTGGAAGGTGCGGGCCCTGGGAGGTCTATCACCGGCGCAGCGTCCATTGCAGGAAAGGGTGGGAAGACCTGAGCCGCTGGACCCAGAAAATCATGGAGGTCCAGCTGAAGATGTCATTCAAACATGGAGAGGCATGTGCCGGACCCTGACCCCTCTAATGGCCCGCATATTGGCGGTTGCCTTGCCGGAGCTTGATGGGCAGTTCAGGGCCCAACAGCAGCTACAAGGGGTGAGTCCTGATCAGAGTCCTACATGTTACATTGCCAACTTTGTGTGTTACAGGCAGGCATTTCCCCATCAATATTTGTGGTGGCCCATGTGTGATGTACAAGCATTGTTATTGGTTGTGTAGATCTTTTAGTGGGTGCATGCTGATGTGTTTTGCCTATTGTCTTTTTGACCAGAAACACAGCAGAGTCCAGTCCATTACTAAATTACCGTCTTTAGCAAAAAACATTGGCTGAATAAAGTGATTAATCAGCACATGTTCTTTGATGTTGTGGGTGACAATTGTATTAAACAGGCCACTTATTGTCAGTGTATCGTGAGAGATGCCCCCTTACTACTGTGTCTGATGTGATGGTGACATAGCATACAGTGCACCTTGGATGCAATCACTGAGCAATACTTCCCCCTCGTAAGTGGGGAATATACACTAACATGAGATAGTGAACATCGATGGTGCAATCAGAAATGCGGCCTAAATGTTGGCATGTGTACCGATCTCTGTTGTAGTATCATTTGCACGACTGTTTCATACATGATCTACGTGTCTTCATAGGATGATGTCTGATTCCATCACAAATGTGTGTGTCAATCTGTATTTGAAAATAGTTATTTGTGATGGGTACACATTTTATATGTTACCACAAACAGGAGTGTGGAGACATTGGTGGATGGGTCATTCATACCCTAAGCACTTAATGTCATTAGACAGTTACAATTGATGAAGCAATGTAGGACATGACAGGTAGACCTACAGAAATGTTTACACAATGTGAATTTCAATGCCATTGATGTTGATTTGTCAGGGTTCATTCACTGACTGGTGACATGCATCAGAGAGTAACAGGGAGAAATGTAGGGATCATATGTGAGTGTCTGCAATTCGTAATACAATGGAGTTTGTGTTTGCTTGAGAAAAAAGTACTGTGATGTGCCTTCCCATTAGGACACTGGTTAAACCACCTCTTCGTGTAATGGAGATTCCCTGAGCCTCCACAACCTTAAATGGTACATTGACTTTTAGGTATTCAATGTAAGAATGGTGTTCTCACCAGTACTGATCTGCACTGGGGATGTACCTAGGCCTAGGTAATTCATTATGCTATGGATATTTGCAGGTAAATCTCCCAGATATTTGGGCCCAATTGTCTACTTTTATGTGTTGCATGTTATACATAGCGAATCTACTTAAGTACAGCTTTCATGAGACTAATCTGATAGTGGACATATGAGGAAGTGTGAACAGTGTGAAATTAGCATTTCCATGTCACCTTCTTCCTGTTACTGTACATATTGCTGCAACATAGCTGTATTAGTTGACCATCATTTCATCATGATGTGGTATTAGGTATATGACCATTTGCTGATTGCAGGGCTCTGTGTGGAATCTGTATTAATTATTTTTTTGATTGACATCCTGTTTGATGACATCAGGTTACCAAGGTATATTGCAAGAGCCAAACTAGACAAGGTGACCACGTATCCTACTAGATACATGAGGATGAAGATCAGACAACTTCACTCATGCGATCAGAGCTGGATGTTGTTCTGACTTAACTATGAGCAACGGTTTACAGGTCATGTAGCACGTATGCATGTGCTCCGCCTAATGTTGAAGTCAATATAGTGGACCTTGTAGCTGGACTCTTCTGTACACTTTATAAATGATCTGTGATCAAAGATGTTGGTCAAGTGGTTCTGGCACATGCAATAAACCTATTTTAAATGTCAATTCAGTATCATCCCAGGCAAATGGATGAGACAGGGCCAACATCGATGGGGAAGCAGCTGGCCACCGTGGCTCTGGTTGTCACACGACAGACACAGAGGGTGCCAGTAGCCCTGAGGGTGAGTGGAGTACCATGGAGGATACAGACTCAATGTCATTAACTTCAGAGTAGACCTATCTTGGGCACTCCCTACGGGTGGTGGGACACACAGGACTTGTACCCACACCATCTCCACCCTCCCTGCTGCTCTCCACTGAGTTCACCGGGCCCACTTCTCTAAGAGGGGAGCTGTCTCCTTCTCTCCAGGAGCCTCAGCCCATACCCCTGTTACCCTTGCTTCCCTGAGTGAGGAGTCTATTGACCTCCTGAGAAACATCTCTGTGGGTCAGATGGCACTACTGAATGCCATCCAAGGGAAAGACAGCCATCTGCAACTAATGGTGGTCTACCTGAAAGGCACTCACAGTGCTATGTCTGGCCTACAGAGATCTTCTCAGGCTCTGGCCTCCTCACTCACAGCGGCCTTCCACCTATCTCAAACTTCCACCTCACCCCCTGCTTCCTCCCCATCTCAAATCCCTATTCCTATGCCTGTCCCAAGCAGATGCTCACATAAGCCCGCACACACTTCAACAGTTCCAAGTAGCACACACAAACAGAAACACCAGAAAACACACAAGCATGAAACCACTCACATGAGACCCCAAAAAACTCCAGCGTTCTCCCAAAATCTACACTTTTCTGTAAACTTCTAATCGCCACACCAATGTTACCTTCCAATAAATCAATGGGAGCATGGTATAATCTTA
Source organism: Triturus cristatus (assembly GCF_964204655.1). Taxonomy (NCBI): domain Eukaryota; kingdom Metazoa; phylum Chordata; class Amphibia; order Caudata; family Salamandridae; genus Triturus; species Triturus cristatus. The sequence goes on from NC_140583.1 coordinate 1,051,027,369, forward strand.
CCCCCAGATATTTTAGATACATTCCCTCCCAATTAAGCCCCCTCAGATCCACAGACTGCTGCACATCCTTCTGTAATGGGAACAAAAATGATTTATTCGAGTTGATACATGACCCTGAGGCTTGCCCAAACTGATCTAAGAGTTTCATGGCATGCACCAAATCAACATTAGCATCTTTGAGAAATAACAATACATCACCCGCATATAATGCTGAAAAATATTGCATACCCGCACCTCCAGACCCTTGTAAACCCTTCCTGTCCTTACCCAACTAGCATGTGGCTCCATACCAATTGCAAATAATAATAGCGCGAGCGGGCACCCTTGTCGAGGCCCTCTTCCCATTGCATATTTTTCCAAAATATTCCTACCCGTTTTGGCACGAGCCTTAGATGCCACATACAGAAGTCTAATCCACGCAATTAAATTGGTTTTCCAATCCCATTTTACTGAGTACTTCATAATCAATCTCAACGTAAACTATCACATGCTTTTTCAATATCAATTGCTGTAATCACCCCTTTTTCCTTCTCTGTAAAGTCAGATTTCATGATCACCAGTACCCTCCTAATATTATGAGCTGTATTCCTTACCAGAATGAACCCAGACTAGTCTGTATACATTAACATAGATATTAATGGAAATAGGCGCATTGCTAATACTGTTCTCAATGTCTTGTAATCCAGATCTAGCATAGAAAGTGGGTGATAAGTCTGTACATCCTCAGAGGCCCTTTCTGGATTTAACAATGGGGTAACTATTGCTTCTGCAGTTATCTGAAGCAATTGACCCAACTTATGGGCTGCTAAGTAAAGATTAACTAGTCTTGGTGACAATTCTTCCAAATATGTCAAATAAAATTCCACAGGGAACCCATCCATTCCGGGGACTTTTCCTCTTGCCATATGCTTTATGGCAGCCTTTAGCTCTTGAATTGTTACCTTCCCACCCAGGTCTTTTTTTCTCCTCCACTGTAATCTTAGGCAATTCTACTGGCTCTAAAAACTCATTAATAAAACTTGGTGGAAGCCCCAATGGCATGGCATATGACCCTGCATAGAATTTGCAAAATCTTCCGATGGCTTCCTGTGTATACACGTGTGTACCCTCCTTAGAATCTATTTTCAATATCTATGTGCTCCTACTCTTAGGATTTGTGAGCCAGGCCAGTAAAGTACCCACCTTGTCACATTCTGTATGCATCCTTCTCATATACTCTTTATAAACAAAACTAAACAATTTCTCTATATCTACCGCTACCTGCTCCCTGGCATCCAAAAGCTGCTAGTTTACCTGGTCTTGCCAACTCTAGTTTTCACAACTTTTTCTCATGTTTATCAATCTCTTTCACAGTGGCATGTCTAACCCCCACTATCTCCTCTATACTGCACCCACATATAAAAACCTTAAACGCATCCCACTCGGTCAGAGGGGACACAGTAGAAGCCTCATTTCCCATGAAATAATTCACCACTGCCTTTCCAATAACATCAGGGAACACTGGATCTTCCAACTCCTACTCCTCCACACGCAAACACCAGTCTGGTATTGGAGTCCATTCTTTTTTCCACCCCGCTGATTATGGTCAGAGATTGTGCTGCATAAATACTCCACATTTCTGACTTCACTATGCACTGCAGGGTGACACAAAAATGTATCCAATTGCACATGCAGATCATGCAACCCAGAAAAGTATGAATAAACCCTATTTTCTGGGTACATACACTGCCACAAGTCCACGAACCCCCACCTGTGTTGCTAATTTCTAAATTGCCTAGTCACCCGATGCACTGATGAATCCATCAAGACTGGGTACGATCTATCGCTATCTGGGTTAGCAATACAATTAAATCTCTTATGAGGATATTCTGTGTCATGTATTGTGCCAATATCCTCGAAGATCCCTGAAGAAACCCATCCTGATCCAAGTTAGGAGCATGGACCCCCACTTTAGTCAAGTCTCGCCCAGCCAAGCACCCTGACCCACCACTTACTTTCCTTCTGGATCAATTAGTTTATGTGTATTCTGTAAAGGCACACCTTGCCGAACGCATATCAAAACCCCCCTTGCAAAAGCAGAGTATGCTGTGGCATGCAACTGGCCCCGGGTGGTCCCATTCATTCCCACCTTTCTCCGCATTCAGTCTTGTAGAGCCCTGCTGTGGTCGGAAAAAAGAAACTTGCCTATGGAACAGGTAAATGCCTTTTCTCAGCACTAGAGTGGATTGGTGGTTCTTATCGGGTTAGTGCTATTCTCCATGGACAATATTCCGCAGCCTCACGCTGGCTGGCCACCATATTCCCCTTGTGAAAGTTACCAGCTAGTACTCCAGAATTGTTGTGCTTCTTTTATATTATTCTTTTAGATTGTTCATTAATTTTTATTAGTTAGTTTGCTTTACGGTTGTTTTTATTGGTTAGCTTAAGTTTAGTTTGACTTTTTTTCCAGCTATTGCCTTTTATGGTGGACGCTTATTAGTGTTCTTTTTATAATGTTACATATATATTTCTTTTTTGGTGTTATTTTAGGTGCATTATTTATGAATAAATATTAGTTTATTTTTGTTTAATGTTTATATTACATTAGTTAATTTGATGTATTGGAATATGACATTATTTTTCGGGAGTTTTAAGTTCATTTTAGCATTATAAAATGATTTTAATGTTCTTTTTGTTTAACATAAAATACGATTATTATATTATTTTGTAATAATATGTCTTTATTTTGTGAGATATTAATGTAGTCGATTTTGTGTTTTGATATTTTTAACATTTTATATGTTTATTTAAAGGTAATATTTGTGTTTCTGTTATCAATATAAGTAACAATAGATATTTTTAACAGTAGTATTTTGGTTATCAACATTTATGTATTTAGAAGTTAAGTATGGGAAAGCTACATTCTTATAAATGATATTTAGTTTCAAATAATATTTGGGTTTCGATATTGTTTCCATCGATATTTTGTCATTGATTCATTTTATCGTTACCTTCTTGTTGTTGCTTCAATGATGTCTCTTGTATATGCATGAACACCATTATGTGAAATTGTAAAAATAATTTTTGAGAAGTTAATACTAGTTACAAAATTAATGTATTCATTAATTTATTTTTAATGTGTACTTCTTATTCATGTTAATAATAGTACCAGCACAATAATTTAGTATAAGAGTATTTTAATGTATATTACTGTGTAAATCAAAATACAAATGCTGGAATAATATTTTAAATATTTTTCTATTAAACATCACATTGTCATCTCCTGTCACATTAGAAAATCATTTGTGCATCATTGAATATTTGATGTACAGATCTTGAAGGTAGGGTTCTGAATATTGATGTGTTCACTTGAATGTTGCTCTCCAATAAATTTGGGTGTATCTCTGACTTGTTATTCGTGAACATGGTGTCAGGGTAACCTAGCAGTTTTATATTGGACGTATTCATAAATATTGAGCAATTGAGAAGTGGAAGAGGATTACAATGGGCAAATGTATATGACAAAAGTTGTGTTCTCTTTATTTATTTTTCAGTTATATAACCACAAATATTAATGTAGAAACATAAGTTACTCTGCTTAAAAAGAACAGAAAAAGAAAGTGTGCTAAAATAAAACATGTAACATATTTTGTGTAATGCTTATGTCATGACTGCTTCTGCGCTTCTTCATGCTATATGTGTCCGGATGTATATAATGTATAACATAGAGATGAGTGGACTAGAATTACTCCAATAAATAAACATATATCATAGTGCATTCATTACTTATGATCATGTGAAAATAAACAATTATCATGATGCTTTCATCAGCTTTGGTCATGTTACACCTGACACCCTTGGGTGGTAGTCCCCCAAACATTTTGCTTTCAACCCTCCTTTTTTGCTGAATTTATTTTTGTTCGGTTTAGGACTCTGTGCATTTTACCACTGCTAACCAATGCTAAAGTACGTGTGCACTCTCCTTAAAACATGGTACAATTGGCTTACACCTGACTGGCACATTTAATTTACTTGTAAGTGTCTAGTAAAGTTGCACTACAGGTACCAAGGGCCTGTATGTTAACTGCTTCTAGTGGGCCTGCAGCACTCATTGTGCGCAGCTAAACACTAAAGTAGCCTTTTCAAACATGTCTCAGCCCTGCCTGTTGCAGCCTGTTTAAACAGCCATTTCAACCCAAACCTTCCTTTTTAATACATATAAGGTCGCCCCAATGGCTTTCAGGGTAGAGTGGATCGTATTTAAAATGTTGGAAATATTGGTATAAGTTTTACATGCCCTGGTAGTGAAAAACTTCTAAAGTCATCTTTCACTATTGCATGATGGGATAACTTTGGGTTATTTTATTACTCTTGATAATGATGTTAAGTTTGAGAGCAGATAGGAAAATTGTGATTACACTGAAATGAATTGTAATTTAATTGTAGAGTCCGATTTTGAGTCACAATTCCGAACATGGCACTCTGAGAAAGTTGGCATTTTCTTGACCTAGCCATTGAGAGTGATGTTAAACCTTTTTATATGAAATAGACAGGAAGTAATGCCTCAGACCTTTTCAAAGCATAACACGCCCAGGCGCTTAGGCTCTCCTCATTTCAACGTGCTGAAGCACTCTCTTAAAATGTAACTCTACGATCCAAATTTTCTTTAGGCGATGACCATTGCTAATTTGTCAATTGTGGTAACCTCAAAAAGCTGAAGTTATTTTATGTCTGTATATTCTAATACCATCATATTCACCTCTTGCTTTTTGTTGCTGGCACCTAGGCCTTGTAACCTGCTTGCAGTAACGAAATGCATGAAGAGTGCTCTGCTGTATGTACCAATACATAGACTCAGAAATACATTAAAAAAAATAAGTATTCTAATCATTTTCTTACATAGGTATGAAATTAAAAATAAAATGAGACATTTATGACTCTCAAAAACTTGTCAACGTTCCAACCAACATTCTGCTGAATAGTGTATATAATGAATTTTGCGATTTAAGAGGGTGCACCTATTTGGAAATGAAAAGGGAGGGTAGAATTATTTATGGCCGCCATATGAGTAGTCTGATTCAGACGGGACCTGGACTACCAATCCTGGCTGTACTGTTCCTCCTACAGCAGGGCCAAAGCTGCTTTGCTTATGGCTGGTCCCCGTTCGTGGTAGCTTAGGGGCATATTAACAAGCGGCAGCGATAATTATCGCTGGCCGCTTTTAGCGAGAAAAATATTATCGCTGGCTATCGCAGGAAATTATCGCCATGCTAGCGTTGTATTTACAATGCATAGCGCAATGGCGATAATTTCCCAGTGATAGCATTGTTTTCCATGGAACATCGCTGGTTTTCAGCGATGTTCCATGGAAAACGGCGATAACCTTGCTGATACGACCCTGTGGCCGTATCAGCATAATCCACCCCCAATGGTAAGTATAGCTAAGTCTGCATTTTAGCAGACGTTAGTTTTTGGAGAAAACAGCTGTTTTCTCCAAAAACTAACATCTGCTAAAATCCGTGGGCAACCTTGTAAATATCGCGATGTGAACATCAGCGATATTTACTAGGTTGTCCTGCCCAGTGACGCCCACTTTGCATCTCATTAGAGATGCAAAGGGAGGCGTTGGATGAAAGGGTGCTAACATGCGCTAATGCATGTTATCACCCTCTTGTAAATAGGGCAACATTTTTATCTCCGCTTTTTTTTACTTTAAAAGACAAAAAAGCGGAGATATGGCCCTTGTAAATATGCCCCTATGTGAGCAAGAAAATGATGGACTGTAGCTTGACCCAGAGTAATTAAAATGACTAAGGTTAATTCTATATTCTATCATCCACTTTTTAGATTTTCTCCATCTAATTTGTGACCATTAAATGATTATTTCTCTAAGCATTGCTCTGCCTTCAGCACATAGGCCTGAATTGAAAGACAAATCTTAAATCTGTTGGGGTTAATAATAGATGTCAATATCCCCAGCGAAACTATGAGATCTTGGAGCAACATGTGTTTTTCTTTTCACGACTCCAGGTGAAACGTCAGTAGAAAATGGGGAATTACAGGGACAAATCAGAGCCAGACTCACTGGGCTCAATTCACAGAACTAATTTAGGACAAAATCCTAAGCTTACTGCCATTTTGGTATTCACAGAAGGCACTTACTCATTTCGGTATTCACAGAAGTTAGGACTCCTAACTTTAGGACTCCTAAATGTCTTCTGTGAATACCGAAAGTCTTAAAGTTAGGATTTTTCTCAGTTTAGAAGTAGTAAAGTTAGGACTCCTAACTTTAGGACTCCTAAATGCCTTCTATGAATACCGAAAGTCTTAAAGTTAGGATTTTTCTCAGTTTAGGAGTCCTAAAGTTAGGAGTCCTAACTTTACTACTCCTAAACTGAGAAAAATCCTAACTTTAAGACTTTCGGTATTCACAGAAGTCATTTAGGAGTCCTAAGGTTAGGAACTTCTGTGAATACCGAAATGAGTAAGTGCCTTCTGTGAATACCAAAATGAGTAAGTGCCTTCTGTGAATACCAAAATGGTAGTAAATTTAGGATTTTGTCATAAGTTAGTTCTGTGAATCGTCCCACTGATTCCTTGGTAATTTACATGTCTGAGAAAACCTTCAAGGTCGCACCTGTAATCCCCAAATAACTCTGCCCCCTGCATTTACTAGTACTGCAGGCATCAGTCGTTCCGAGGGGCTGGAGTTCTTTGGTGGGATACTGGTGCACTTGTGAAGGAGCCCTGGGGTCGATTATAGTAAGTCATGGATTTATCAACAGGTATGTATTCTTTGTGTGGGGTATTTTTCACCAACTTTTGTCAGTGTGGTGAGGGGTAGGTGTGTTAAAGTGCTCAAATCATAATAACCTCTTCCATAAAATCCTCAGCGTTTTATAGTCACCCACAAAAGACAATAGTGACAAGGACAAATCTTTTTATAAGGTGATATAAGGCAGCTGCCTTATGGCACCAACAACAAGGCAAAGCCAATGAATAAAATGAAAAACAACCTTTATCTTAGTGTATGTGGGAGTGCGTAGGTATCAAACTACAGTTTTAGCTATGAACATCCATGAACCTTTCCTGATAATGGCTTTCTAAAGTTATCAAGGGTAAATCTCGGCAGCTCACCTTTCATGCTGCCTCTCTCAGTTTTGTTCAGCGAGGTGAACATCAAACTGACGTACATCTCAAAAGGTTTTAAAAACTCGCTCAATTCATGTATGTTTGTGAAGAATATGTAACATCTCATTCAGGGATTGGATCTTTGATGAGTGGTTCAGCTCCTCATTATCTCCAAAATAGACCATGGGAATGTTCTTTTGCTAGGCATGCAAAAAACAAAAAAAAGTACCACTAACTATGGACTGTGAAGAAATAATGTTGAGGAGCAAAGGAAAAGTGCCTAAGAACAGCCAAGAGCAAACGCCAAAAGCAGAATGTCGAGCAGAGGATGCTGGGTTCAACATGTGCCAAAGACTTTCAGAGCAAAGATATGGAAACATTCTTGTAAATTGCAATAATTTCCTAATAGCATGTCATTCATATGAGGTGCATTCTATCACCCTTCACCTCAGTCCAAAGCAGTCATGCTCAAGACTACAGGACACTATTGGCTCGTGTGCAGGGAGGAGTGCACAGCGGGGTTAATGCTCCTATAAGGGTTACAAAAGTCCAAATAATTTCATTTTGCTAGGTGACCGGGAGTGCTTCAATGTCAAAATACAATTTTGCATGGAGCACTGAAGATATTCCCACCATTTCTGGACAAAAGCGTCAGGATATGAACAGCTGCCTGTGACAGTAGGGAAAAATACATAGGCATTTCTCCTAAACTATTGATCATAAGTTAATGGGGATGAAACCAAGAAGGAAACATAAGTCTCGAGAAACAGAGTAAAACTGTTCAGCACCCCAAAGGAATATAGAGATAACAGAGACAGCTGTAACCCGCACCCTGTTATCTCTTAGCATGCCTCCCCAATACAATGGATGCCCATTCTTTTGCGTTTTAATTTGAAAGTGATAATGTACATATCCTGCTGTTTTGTCTACTCGACGTGCCACATATTTACTTTGGCACAGGCTGGTATGACTTGCCATGCCAGTAAAGTTCTTGTGAAACCGAATTTGCATTTGAATCAAGAAGTGTTGGCATGAAAATGTCCGGCAAGCATTGACAAAGTAAAACACGAATTATCCCAGCATCAGTGGCCATTCCTTGCTCCACTGTTTATAGACAGAGAAATTACTTGAGAGACCGCAGCACTGAATGCAGGCTGTGTTCCACTTTGGCATCACTAGTGTGCCATATATTAAGTGTCGCTTGTAGTGTGACCTTTGTGATTAGGGGCCACTCCGGCCTACATGTTCACCTGCTCCTTCTTGCAGACCTGTGCCCATGGCAAAGTTCGAGGCCCAGCATCTCCCTGCCTTACCAAGGAGATTGCCCCGCCCTCTTGCCCGGCTGTATGGTGCGGCCTTGTAGCCAGGGCCACAGGTGTGCCCTTCTTGGCCAGGTCAACCCTGCCCTCCTCGACCCGATTCACAACCTTTTCAAACCCCACCTCTCTACCCCAACCACAGCATCCTGCTCCATCTCCCAGGGACACCCAATAGGGGTCTCCAGGGGTTGCAGCTGCTACTCCTAACTTGGCCTTTCTTACCCCTAGTGTTGTTGCTGCTACCCCAGATGTGTTTCTAGCAGCAAGCTGCAAAAAAATAAAAGTAACAGTTACTGAAGTTTTTTCTCCTATGTCTTCCCCACCCATCTGCAGGAATACGCAACTGCTCAGCAGGAGTGCAGCCATCAATAGTGCAGCATTTACTGTAGAGCTGGGGTCCAGGGGTGCGAGGGCCTCAATTGGTCTCAATTAGTGGCTCTTGTTTTACTATAGAACCAAGGATGGCGAGTCCAATTTAATTTCCTGCATTAGAGTCCTTGCCACCCTCGCTACACCACCGCATCTAAGGATCTAAGGATGGGACAAGTGGTCAACTTAGTAATGTTTTTGGAGGGTCAAAGTTTGCATGATCTTACTTCCACTACCCCAGGCGTTTTGGTGAATTAACATCCATGCCAGCCCCTCCTACCCGGAACTGCTGGAGGGCCGCATACATCAAATATCTCAGACTTTCAAGGTTATCAAGCACACCAAAAGGACATCCTGAAGCAGGAAATTGTCAGAAGGTGAAATCAGGAACTTTGGCCAAGTTCACAGGGCCAAAATTGACCCACCAGTACTTGTGATGTGGCAAATTGTAATTGTAATTGCATTTATATAGTGCTCACTACCACCGACGAGGCATTGAAGTGCTTTTTGGCGAGGAGCACGCTACTCCGGAACTCAAAAAGTATTAGTGGTGAGTTAATATAGGGAAATATGAAATTCATTTGAGCGGTGGACATGTGAGTCTGTTAGCTGGATTGAAAAGGATAGTGGACGGACAGAAGAGGGAGGTATTTTGTTACATGGCAAGGGTTTTAGTGTTGGAGATGTATCTAAACAAATTGGGGGGATATAAAATGTGTACTACAATAACCCTAGTTAGGCTTTCTTAGGAAAGCTACACATGCTACACATGCATACTAAGGATCAAAGTCCAAAAAAGTGAAAACTATAGCGTAGCACCTTAGTAGCTTTAAGGCTGTTTCGGCTTGCACCTTCTTATCACTAGGAGTAATATTTGTTTTGACCTTTATTCAGACCTTTTTGCAGAGATTAATTAACTGAATTTTGGAGCAAATAGTTTGTCAATCAATGTTCACTCATTTGGCACATTAATGGCTTCACTTTTCACTATAGAATTCCAACCCCGAGGGCCTGTTATTTGTGCTTCAAACTTTCCCACAATTCCACTTACAATACCCTCTGACTTTACACCAGCTGGAGGGATTGTAAATTTTTGGCATATTAGTTACCGTGTGATTTTCCTCAGGACCAGGTCGCGGCTACACCAATCTTCTCAATCTTAGAAGTATTATCCTCTTAATAATTAGAAGGATAAGCCAACTCATGGGCCTCAGGCTGAAAAGTGAGGCTCTCTGGTGCACCAACATACTGGGCAATGGAAAGTTTTGGGACCATCTGGGTGAACCAAGTCCACTACTATTTTTTCCAGGAAATATTGTGAAATTAGGAGGAGTAGGTATTTATTCCATTCCCAGTTCATTCACCATTAAAAAAAGAAAGCGGAAGGCGTTCAGAAGTCACCATTTACAAAGTTTATTTCCCCTTGCTTGAGAACTTCGGGCGTAGAACTTGATTTGCAAAAAGTGCGCACAAATTGTACTTTTTCCAAATCAATTCTGATTTTGTTAACCAACCTATGTACAAATTGGTTGGTTCTCAAAATGCCAAATCCTAGTGAGTCTCAGAAGGCCCGGTCTAATGAATATTCCTTAGTCAGGCCCCAAATTGCAAACCTCTGTGATCGACAACAATCACAAGGATGGTGGTCTGGAAGGGTCAGCAGACCTTCGTGTCTGTGTCGGTGTTTCAAAAAAACTTTTTTTCAATGCTACCTGTTTTCCTTATGGTAAACTGGACTGTGTTTGAAAAAATATCTTCTTTTTCAAAAAACTTTTTTTTCAAAAATGTAATTTAGAGTTCCAGTGGTCCAATACACCACTGCCTACTCTGACGGAAACTTTTTTCAAGGTTCACAATGTGGATGGAGTCCAGAGGGGACTCCTTCCAATTTACGAATTCGATGCCACCTTAATCTTGGGAGTCAGTCATTTTGCAATGTTTTAAAACTAGATTACTGTTGCAAAACTGATATATCAGTGTCAGACCTGGTATTTGGAAGGGACATCCAAATCACGCCCCTTCCAAAGAAAGATTCTGAAATAATTTCTCAACCCATTTAGAGATTCGAAAAAGGTTTTAAGGTTTGTTAAAGGGTTTTACTGCTTAATCTGGGCTGATGTTTGCAGGTGGGGCCGAACAGTGCTCATTCAATTATTTTTCCTCATCAGACTTTGACACAGTGCCTGAGAGAGAAAAACACATAAGGCGGAAAGAAGAAGAAAGAGAAAGAGGGAAAGACCCTGACAAAGAGAAATAGCAGGCAAGAGTGAAATACATTGTCAAAGACTGTCGGTGGTGAATTGAAAAGATGAGGTAGTATTAGGCTACCCTGCCATTCATAGCACAGGCCACGGGCCTCTGACCAAGAGTTTGGACCTCAGCATGTATCCTTTTACAAATTAAGCACTGGTTTAGTACATTTGAAAGAGGGGGTTTAGGGTTCGCAAATCCTCTGATTTATCGAATCAGAGGGTTTTGCTAATGCTAAAACCCTTTGTAAATGAGGCTCTTGAAAACAGTCTTTAGGCAGCTCAGAAAATCTTTAAGTGGGAGATGTTTGATTATTTAGAGTCGATCAAATAATTACCAAATTTATGTTTGCCGTTTCCTGTGAGGTGCTTTTCAGCGCTGCTTTCTGAAAAAGGAACATGGAATATTCTGTTCACACCTGCATCCCCTATTTGATGTAAACAAAAGAGCACAATGCAAATGCTGAAGGGGATTACCAAAAAGTTCTTTGAAGGTTGGCAAGCTCACCTCAGATGCTGTAACATTATTTTCATGTCTATGCATTGGTCTTGTGGAGTACGTGCTATTTAACACAGAAAGCCATACACCTACAATATTTTCGAGGCACCCGTGGCCATACTATAATCTCTCACCCACTAGCTTAGATTGCGTTGCCAGCGCAAGGCAAGCATTGCGCCCCTAACCCGTGGACCATTAGCATTTCCTCAATGATAGGAGAAAGCTACTAGTCGAATTTAGGGGCATATTTACAACGAGGCGATAAAAAATTATCGCTGCTTTAGCGGCCGTTTTCGGCCGAAAAGCGGCGATAATTTTATCGCTATATTGGCAATGCCACGCTAACGCGTGAAACCTTGCTTTAGCTAGGGATGTCTAACGCCCAGCTTTGCATCTCTAATGAGATGCAAAGTGGGCGTTCCTGACCTGACATGATAGGAGAAATGTCGCTAAGCGACATTTAGCGACATTTCTCCTATCATCAAGCCCCACGCTACGAAGCATAGCGTCAGGAAAAGTAGCGATAACCCCTGTTATCACTACTTTCCTTACGCCTGCTTCAGGACTGACTTAGCCAAGATATCCTATGGAAGGTGGACATCATGGCTAAGTTTGTGAGTCCCTATCAACTAGCTAACGTGAGATTATCGATGGGTTTCCAGCGATAATCTCACGTTAGCCAGTTAGCGCTAGGATTTTTATCGTTGATGAGATAAGCGTTGCTAATAGCATGCTATCTCAGCGATAAAAATCGGCGCTAGCCGGCGATAATTATCCGAGCGCTAAGTGCGCTCAGCGATAATTATCGCCGGTTGTTGTTGATATGCCCCATAGTTTCTTTTAAAATGTTGCTCCCCTGGGCAATTTTGTGCTCGGGGCAACCGCCCCAGTGGCCCCACTCACGCAACCCCACTGCCCCCACCTCAAGGTGAAGTTTGAGCGTAATCTGGATGTTATTGGCAAAGATTTGACACTGTAGACCAAGCTCCTCCATGGTCCAACCAGAAGAAACAGATAAGCATTAAAAGGCGTGGGAACGAATAAAACGTCCCAGAGAGCCATTCACAGCATCCCAGACGCCCATTTCTAGAGAGCAGCAAACCATTGTCGTCCATTTCAAAGGTAGCCGCAAGGTCTATTAATAAGCAGGTTTTCAGCCTCCTCATCACAATCGGTCTGCATATCTCTATACGGTAAAATTGTAGGGAAAATGTTAATCCACTCCTCTTTATTTGAACCTGGTCACCAGTTTTCACTCGCTCACTTCTGTCCCTCCTACATCGACTACTAAAATGTTTACAACATGTGGGTGGTGCTCTCCACATTAAAGCAGAGATCTCTGCACAGTAAAGATAGGGGTCTCATAGGAGGAGACCTACACACGTAGGTATGTGAATAGCTTTTTGTTGTACATTAGTAGAACTATTCTAGTGATACATAACATACTACAAAATGTAGTATGAGACTAGGTGCTTATGCATTCAACTCTTTTAATGCTACCCATCTGCAGGACTTTTAAGAAACTTCTTCATAAACTCAGTGTAAAACAGAACTATAATGTCACAGCAAACTCATTACCACTAGAACTTGCCAGCATTCCTCCTCTTTGATAAGCTTCTCCTCTAGAGAAAAGTACTCTGACTTCTTTATTTTGGTTATCATGCTTGGGATGATTTCTCACAAAAACATTTAAGACATTATTTTAGTGGTAGGAGTCAGAGTGTATCTTTGGTTTGCCTGTGGATAAGAAAGCAAATGCTACTTTTCCAATTTTGGGAAAGATTAAGCTTAGATTGTGTTCTTTCAAGGGTTGATAGGTGTTTCTTATGACAACTCACGAAGGTTTAGCTTTGTGTTTTTGAAGTTTGGTCTTCCTTTATTTTGCAAGCTTACAACCTGATTTAGAGTTTAGTGGACGGGTTACTCCATCAAAAAGATGATGCATATCCCACCCAATCAAGACTGTGAAGGAGAGTGGAGCTCAAACAGGCTTGCAGGGAAGAGTGACTGTTGTCCGTGGTGATAAGTATACGGTGCAGTGTAATTTTTGTCTTTGAAATTTTGCATCTCAAGATTTAGGCGTTATTTTATTTGGGAATCAGCTTACTGTGCAGTGTATTGGGGCAGCAACCAATGAATGTGTTTGGTGATCTGACAAAGATCATCTGTATGCATTAGTAGCTAACAAGGGGCTTCGAAGTTTTGATCAGCTCTTTGCTTTAGGAGATTCAATTTCATCCCTATGAGTATTTAAAAGTGGGAAAAGGGTATGGCGGGTGAATGATCCTATGAAGCCTATTCAACTTACAGAATTAATAGAACCATGCACTTTGATTTTGCACTTTGCAATGAATAGGGTAATATCTAATTGATTATGCATTTGTTAAGTTACTTGTTGTTAACATCATTGTTTTATATTTCTGGGTAAATTTGCATCTACATATTAGTATGCGATTTTTTGCTGTTTTAAATTTTTTTGCTCTTTGGTAATTGTTTTAAATAACTGATACCAATAAAGTTATTACTCACTTATTGTAGATAAGACAATTATTAGAAGTAGATGAAGGTGTGTGTTAGAGAGTCTGAAGAGGAGGTATTACAGAAAATCAGAGAAGATAGGAAATTAGAAGAGAAGTATTGGGGCCAGATGTACGAACAATTTTAGCATGCGCAAATGGGTAGGCAACCCATTTGCACATGCTAAAATTGTCATGGCCATGTACCAACACAATTTTGTAAGTCGCAAATGAATTGCCCATTGCAAAAAAGTGTTTAAAGACTTGCTATTTGGAAGAGGCGTTCCCTTCCAAATAGCGAGTCTCAAACCCATGTACTAATGTTTTGCGATTGCAATTGCGGTCGCAAAACACTTGCAATTACCACGTACTTCAGGTAGGTGGTAATTCATTCACAAATGGGAAGAGGTTCCCAGGGGACATCTTCCCCTTTACAAATGCATGCAAAATTATTTTTAAGGGCAGGCAGTGGTCCCAAGGACCTGCCCTTAAAAAAAAAGACGAAAACGTTTCATTTTTTGTTGTTAAATGCATCCCGTTTTCCTTTAAGGAAAACGAGCTGCATTTAAAAAAAAAAGCTGCTTTATTTAAAAAGCAGTCCCAGACATGGTGGTCTGCTCATCCCAGCAGGCCAACATCCCTGGGAGGGCCTGTCATTCCCAATGGGGTCACAGATTGCGAGAGGCTCATTAATAATAATTGGGAATCACAAACAGTCTTAAACACACTGTTGTACATTTGATTTTGCGTCTCACAATTTGCAACTCGCAATTTGTCGCAAATTGTGAGGCGCAAAATGAAATGGTCGTACATCTGCCCCTTGGTCATTATCAGATGGGAATGCAGCAGGAAATAGAAAGAAAAGTGGAAAACGTTTCAAGAAGATATGCATTTCGAGAAGAGGCCTTTTGAAAATGTGGGCCATGGCTTATCCGGGAAGGCTAGTTTTAACACCAAGCAGGATCAACATGCCCTCAGTGGCACATATAGAATGGGTGCCCAAAGCAGCACAAAGGAAATCCAAGAAAATTCTGAATATTTTACAGTGAAAGGAGAATTGTTTAGGATATGTTCTAGATTTAAATGTAGGCATAGATCAGCATGTGGACTTTGAAGGGCACATGATTGGCAACTTGCGAAAGCAGGCATTAAATGATCCAAAAGGTCAATTAATGTCCTTCTAGATTAACCACACCAGAATTGGAGACTGGATATTAATGGACCATGTGAATACATTTCTAGAAGAATGGATTAGAAATCCTTTGATAAGCAGGTGTTATGTATTTAGAGTGTTCAAGGCTCATGGCGAAAGTGTGTATTATGATAAATGTAGACCCTAAACTTTTTGTCAGGAGGGGGGTCCTCAAGCCTGAAAATTTTGACAGGGGGGTCTCGGCATCAAAAAGTTTGAAGACCTCTGCCCTAAAGTGATTACTTTTCTGGGTGAACTAAGCAGCAGTCCTAGAAAGGATCTAGAACTATCACTGAAGCATTGCAAAGATTACCGCTTGGATGTGCTAGGTCCTCCAGCAGTCATTTTTGATATGCTGGAAGGAATATCTAAAGAGAGTTGGGTTGGCAGAGAACTTTTTAAGGGATGAGTCGACAAAGTAAATTGTTTTCAGGGAGTGCAAATGCAGAATTAATTACTGAAATAAGAAAAGCTATTTTGAGGAAAATTGATCTATAGGCGGGGGTCTAAGCAAATGAGGAGGTCAGTAAAGGGGCAAAAAATAATTGTTCTGTAAAGGCATGGCTAAGACTATTGAGAAACATGTCTCAACATTCACTTCCTGGAATAGGACTCAGACTTCATTGAGAAGGGTGTTTGGAAATAATAGTGTTTTTGCATGTGTCAGAAAAATGGGCAGTTGTCCTATGTGGGTGCTTGTAAGGTACCAATATCAGAGCTAAGGTACAGGTTTCTTCTAGGGTTTAAAAGCAGCCAAAGGTTTTTATTTTTACCACAGAAATGATGAGGTGGAAAAAACTGAATCTCAGAATCTTTAGAGTAAGAAGACAGTCAACAAGTGGAGCCGAAGATGAGTTATTGCTGGTTCATTCCTAGAAATGGTAGGAGGAGGAATGAAGACATTCTTAAAACATTGAGAGAAGATCACCAAAGGTCCATGGATTTTAGAATCAGTGAGAGGTAACAAGGTAGATTTTGCAGTGATTCCTGTGCAGGTTAAGGAAAAATTCCGCAACTCGGCGTACCACGACGAATACAGAGCTACCAATAAACTCCGCACTATGCAACAGAGTGAATTTTTTTTGTTGCATACTCATCAAGTCATTTCAGGCATGTGGGGAGCGCGTCGAGACAGTGGTTGGGAAAGGGGCGGGACTAACTAAGACGACACAGCAATCCAGCTGTGTGGGACTTTTTTTCGCAAGAACAGGGGCTCTTGGCCTCCAACTACCCTCAGCAGCCCAGGGGACTTCATCCCCCTACCAGTAGTGCGCTGGTAAGCCCCTGTGCAGAGTTGCTGAGAAAGGGGGTGGGGACTCTGACGACATCTCAGAAATCCAGCTGTAGGGGGCTTACTTGTCGCAACAATAGAGGTTGTTGGCCCCCAACGATCCTCAGCAGCCAAGGAGACTTTGTTAGGGGTGGCCGAGCAATACGCTGTCTGCTCATGAAACTCTGTTGAATTTTGCAGAGTTTTGGGTGAAACTCCACAAGCTCCACCCAGGCCTACTTATTTGGGAGATAAAGAAAAAAAATGGTAGAGTTATAAATGTAGGAGATGTTAAGTAAAGGAACAAAAAAAGGAAAAAGATTCAAGCAGTCATGGGGGTCCTCTGACAGTGCTCTGCAGTGGTGGGCCGCAGGAAGTCCGCCAAACTCATAATAATGCCCTAAATGAACTTCAAAATTTAGTGTGCTGAAAATTGTGACCCTCTGTTCCCAACGCATGGGAGTGTTTACTATTCCCAATTTGCTACTGGGCACGAAATAGAATCGAGTGTGGTTAATTGAGTCGCTAAATTTGTATTTTTTGTGGGTGGGAGACCATTAACATTTTTCAACATGATAAATTGTGAACTCAACTAGCACATCACTGAAACTCTTTTTTGTTTTAGCGATCCTAGCTTTTTAAATTGTTTGAGGTTTTTACCAATCCAATTGGCTGTTGCACCCTCCCTTTTCTTCAAGAATTTATAAAATGAATTGAAAGAGGAATCTGCTTGGCTGGGCACCTATCGACTAACTTCCAATACTTTTCTGAAACTATATGTAAGATGCAAAAAAGAGACAAAAGATAAGCACTGTATTTTTGATGCTTACCACAGACCTTTCAACCTCAATAGAAGTTTCTCCAGTGGGCCCTGTAATGGGAGGTGCCAACTTTATCGGTATTAAAAATAGTGTGGTCATCCTGTAAGGTCAGACAGTTTTCCCCAAGGCCAGCTTTACCGCTGGTGGAGCCCAGTGTAACAGTGTTTGCTAGTGCCCTAAAAACCTCCTTCTCCACAAATTCCCTATATACCACCCTCCAGCAGTGCCCTAAAATTCTCCATAACCCCTTTTCCTCATTTTTTGTTTTGTTTAAATATCTTTATTGTTTTTCTTAAATTTTTATAACAATCCAGGGTCATCTGAGGTGTCATGCAGACTTATACCGATCCACATTGTAGAAGAATGCATATAACTGAGGTATATAGCAATAGTGTGGTTACAATACACGGTTGTACATATATGCCTCTACAGGAGGCCTATGCTAATAAACAGTTGCATGCTACTCTCTATTCGTGCTACTGCATTTCAATTCCCCATTTACAGATAATAACGTCCGCGTGATATGCGAGTACAGCTAGTATGGATCCAGTCAGTTGTTACGTGGAATGTACAATAATAACTTACATGGGGGCTGTGAATGTGCGTCCATTTCAGTATAACACTGGGAGATCTGCAAAAGGTGCCAATAAGACATATATAATCTGAAACATAGAACTAATAACTTATTGAAGAAACTGCCATCGAAACAAAAAGGGGGAACATAGCGCGACTGAGCATTAGTATGTGCGTCTCGTACATAACCACTTTCCCTCACATTAATTAATTTTATTTTATAGCACTGCTCAACCAGTGTAGCTTGTTAAAGCTTTTAACATCACACACACATTATACAAAGACGATGGGCATACTTGTGTAAATCAGTGCATAGGAAATGTTACATAAGACAAAGAGGACTAGAAGGTGCAGTCATCAAATGTCATCCATACTGGTAGGCAGTATTGATTAAGAGTGCTTGGTCTGCAGCAGCAACAACTGAGGATTTAAAACGTAACATTGTGGTTGGGGGTAGGCTTTACTAGTGTGAATTGATTATTACCCACATAAACCATTTTTAGCAACACTAGGACAGTGAAAGATACAGGAAAGATCATAACGCTCTAACCTTCACCAAGGGCCACTGGCATTATTCTATTGTGCGGCTGCTGTTTTTTTTGCTTTAGTATAGATTTACTGCATTTGCCACATAATTCATCACCTGCTGCATAATCTGCAGATTTTAACAAAAAAATTGTTTCTAGCTTAAACGGGTTAAAAGTTACTAAAAATGCATCAGCACAGGTTGCTGCACAGTGGAAGGCGCTTTACAAAGGTTGAGTGGTCACCTTTCTGTTGCTTATTGCTATTTTGGGGTGTTACACTGGTACTATTGAGGTGCAACCTATGCCCAGACAGTGTTTACCAGTGTAAAAATAACAAAAAAATAAAGTCATACTATCACAATGTATGCCACATTACGTTGCATAATTTGCCTTTGCTTGCAACATAATTTATTCAACGCTGGTGCATAATTTGGCCCCCTCTGCCACATAATTCCGTTGGCCCTGCCGATACCTTGCAGTTTGCATACAGCCCGTTGATGACAGTTAATAGCTAACTGTGCTGTTATGATGGTACCTTATAAACTGTAAGTAACAAATTCACCAGTCTGACAAATGCAGTAACCAACTGAACTATCTACATGATATGCAGTAACCAGATGAACTATCCACATGATATGCAGGTGGTGCAGATCAGAGCTTCCGAATCCCCTCTACTTCCACGGACGGAATGATTTCACTGTCACACACTCATACACACATCACACGCTGGTGGGGCCCATTACACCAACATTCACCCTAAATCACTCTATCTGTGCCCTGTAAAGGAAATAAAACCTTCCACATGAGCTCTATCTAATCTACCTGTACTTTGAGGTCAATGCGACCAGCTAGTTGCTATAGATCTAACAAAAGACATATCAAAGAATATACAATAAAATCAATAAACATGACCAGAAATAATCACCCAGACAGAAATTCAAACAGATTGTTCATTTATCTAAAATTTCAAGAAAAGCCAATTAAATGCAAATTCATTTCTCTCATATTTACCTATTCTGTCTAAATGTCAGATCCTAAGTCAGAACCGGTCCTCTGTAGAAGAATTATAGTTTTCTGCCGTCATGTAGAGTCATCGTCCTCTCCGTCAGCATAGGGACCTCGCATCATCAGCTCGGGAAGAAGTGGCGCTAGACCTCTCTAGTCTACTATTATTTATACTAAAATTTACATTCTATAAAGTTACATTTCTTTATTCAGAACGGATGAATGGCGGAAATAATGTCATCTTGGTACTTTTTCGATATTCTGCGAGATTTTCTCACGCATAGATTGTCCCAAATAATTAATAGCAGAATTGAACGTCCATGACTAATTTGTTACTTTTACGGATGTCTCTACTAGGTGAATTTATTTCAATAGTGGGTTCACATCAAGTTCGTATCAACTTTTTCCGTCTTTCAGGGGCTCTTGGCAGATGTCCCGGACTTGTCATCATGCTTATGGCTTTTCAGTTCATTAGAGGTGCAAGGTCACAGGCAGAGCGAAGCCTCTCTGTAAATTTCCATCTACTCGAGTGCAGGCTGTAGATGGCAGCCATTTTCGGGTAGGCCACATTGGACAACTTAAGCAAAAATAAACATAAAACAGAATTACTGCACGGAAATGATTATACAGTGTTATTCCCCTGCTAATACCCTTATGTGTGTGTATTTATCTAGCCATTTGCGACATCAAAAGCCATTAATGCATATTAATTTAAAGCGCAAACACAATACCATCACATAAGCAACATCGTTTTCTGTCAGTTTGCTCACCAATTTAGTTCACTTGTTATTTAGCCATGCAATAGCATTCCCACGTGTAATTCTCTTGTTAATAAGGTTGATTTAGACAACATTTGACAAACGTTTAATACTTAATAATTAATCAGTAGTACTTTTAATTATAACATGCGAAAATGAAACAGGTATTCGGTTTTAAAGTAAAAACCCTGCTCCATCAATCCCCCCTTTGGTGATATATAATCACCACAAAAATCAAAACCCCAAAAATCAATTTGGTTTCCCCTTTTGGAAGAATTTGAAATATCTTCTTGTTCTTATTCATGTTTTTAAACCCTAGTTTCCATCTCATCTTCTTTTTTAGTTTCTATATACATGCTTTCTCTTAACTCTTCTAGTTCTATTTCTTGTGGATCTCTTTCTGGTTTCTTTTGTCTCCTTTTAACATTTTCTTTTGTGATTTTCTTTTTATTTCTTCTATATCTACAACACATACATCCTAATCTAAGGATCAATAATGCAACAATTACACATGTTAATGGAAATAATATCTTACCAAATATGGTACTAGCTATTTTAGCTACAAAATTCTTAATAGCAATCATCTTGTTAGCCATCTTAGTGCAGATACTTTCAGCTTCTAGTGGTACTAATTCTTCATGCAAATCAGTAATATTTTTGATATAGACTTTTAGATCTTTACTTTCGTCAGGAATGTAAGTGCAACAATGTTGAACTTTCAGCATTCCACAGACTCCACCCTCTTTTGACAAAAGAATGTCAAGGGCAAGTCGATTTTGCATCGCCATAGCACGCAAAGCAACCATTTCTGTATTAACCAAAAGAAAACCTCCAGCGGTGCTTGTTGACAAGCGATCTACCACTGATGACAGCTTCCGAATGCCAAATGCATTCAAAGAAATTCCCACTGCTGGAATTAAAGCTCCAAAAATATCTCCTACAATTTCTGTCCATGTTTCTCTTCTATAGCGTGTTAAAGTATTAGTTTGTTCAGCATTGTCTACTCTATCCATGTGAAAAATCTTTGGAAAGACCAGGCCAACATAACATGTACCAAACCAATGGTCAGGCAAACGGTGATAAGCCTTGTTCCCACAAATATAATACACTCCCGGAAAAACTGGATCTTCTCCTCCTCTAAATCCCCATCCAGTTGCAATAAAGTATGTATCATGGCACTCACTAGTCCCTATAAAATAATAATCATATTGGGATCTCTTTCTGGTAATGCACAATTTTCCTTTCTGTGGGGCATCTATAGCCATAGTTGGACTGGCTCCATCTTTCAACTCCTTTTCTTTTTCAATATCCCACATGGTATCACTCATTTTATGCCCTTCTGCTTTCTTGTGCATATTCAACCTTCTTCTCTCAACCATGTCTAGAAAATTCTTCTCTTCTCCTTTCAAACTGCAAGTTAAATTGTTTCTAAACACATATTCTAAGGTTAATTCTTTGGTTTCTAGAAAAATTTCACCTAAAGTGTTAGCATCCTTTGCAGGATTCAGTGCTTTATTTATAGGCAACTGCCCAAGAATATTATCTACATTAGACATATTATAATCTAATTTCCCTAACTGATAAAATATACTAATCAACACACTACAGGAAATTCCATACGTAGCCGGAAGATGATGATAAGTCACTCCTTCCGAAACAGAGGCAGGTAACTGCATGCAAACGTAGCAATCCCTTACTTCCATTGTCTTTACGTATTCGTACAACAATTTAGAAAAAACATTGCTAGAAAAATCGTTAATTGACCTATCTTTATGTATATGTACATTATTAGTTCTAGTCGGTATTATTTTCTGTGAACTTTTCCCTACATTAGTTTTGTTCTCAGTATGACCCTCTAAAGTGTCTATAGTGACTATAAATGAAATCAATAGAGCAGGCACGCTCCAAAGCAGCATTAATAAACCTGTACAGCAGCAGCACATCTTGCACCATCTTTTCAGAAAGGTACATCTACTTTTTTCTCAGTGTTAGCCATTTTGTTAATTTGACCGTGTCTTTTGACTTAGCCTCTTCTACTCCTCTACTGAACTTTTAAGGGCAGCAAGTACCCAACTGATTATTACAATCTACTAATTTTAGTATTTCTTTTTTCTTCTCTTCTCCAAGTGATTTTCCTTGGATTTACTCAATTTGGATTTTCGTCACTTTTCACTGTCTCTTCATCATCATCAAACTGTATCAGGGCCTGAACATCTGTCTCTTCTCCAATGTCGGACAAGATAACTCTCAGGATTCCTACAGCTTCTTCTTCAGCAACCTCCTTCAGTAAAGCCTCCTCTGGACTTCTTTGGCTGTCCGCCTCTTCTCCTTCTTCAGGCAGTGCCACATACGTCCATTCTGGTAACTTGTACTTCTGGTTTGGTTTCCTTATTCTCTTAGTTCTCTCAGGTATCTTTGTTTCTTCTTCCTTGGTAGGATTTTGACTTGACACTTCGTTCACTTGTTCAGCTTTTGAAAAGTTAACTCGTGTCAGTCTGTACCTTAGTCTCTTTATCTTATTTGGCCAAAGATCTCCTTTAGCATTTCTCTTTTGCTTTCCTTCTTTATTGTTTCTTTCTCCAAGCCAAGTTCTCTTTCTCAGAACTCGTCCTCTATGTATCTCATTGTCACTTTCATCAGACTCTGTTTCAGTTGCTTTTGGTTCGTTAACAACTTTCTTTTCTCCAACAACTTCCTTTTCTCCAACAGTCTCTTTTCCCACCACTTGAGATTTCCCTACTTCTGTCCCTCCTCGGGTCTCCGACACGCAATCTTCTTGCTGTCTGCTTGTCCCTTCACCTAGCTTGTTGTGGATGTTCCCTACACCTCCTCGGGTTTTTCCGCAATCTGTCCCTCTCTGTCTTTGTCTGTCCCTTTTTCTTCAATATTTATCTCAGGTGGAACTTGTCCAATTTCCTCATGTGATTCAGTTGTCTCTTCTGTTGGAATGTTCTTTTCTTTTCTTTCTTTCTTTTGTGTTGGTCACTGTCAATTGGAACCTCAGGCAATTCTTCTGAGTCTGAACTCGCTTCTGCAGTTTGCACTGTTCTCTTCAGAACCTCTTCTGGTGGGATGAAAACTTCTCTTGACTCACTTTCCCCACTTTTAGGATTCTTTTTCCTTCTTACTGCCTCACTGTCTGCATCACCACTGGAATCTGATTCTTCAAAGTATTCTTTTCCAGTACCATCTCTTGGATTTGGAACTCTCAGTGTGTGGCTTGCATGTATCCAATTTTTCACACCAGCGCACTTCACAGCAGTCGTTGTGGTCAAAATGACTTGTCTTGGCCTTCCCCACCTTGGAACCAGGTAATTCCTTCTTCTGTGGACTTTTATCCTTACCCAATCCCCTGGGCTCAGATCATGGGCTGGTTTCTTTTCAAGTGTGGTGGCGTCTTCTCCAACCTGGTGAAACATAGAATGAACTGCGTCAGCCAGGCCTTTGCAGTAATCCAAAATCATGTCATCAGTTATAGCCATCAGTTTGTTCACTGGTACATATGCATGCCTCATAGCACGTCCCATGATAATTTCATGTGGACTCAAACCTGTTGTTCTGTCTGGAGTAGACCTAATGGTCATCAGGACTAGAGGCAAGACATCGGGCCATTTCATTTCTTTGGCTAAGCACATTTTGCCAATTCTGTTTTTGATAGTACCGTTCATCTGCTCAACTACCCCAGAAGCCTCTGGTCGGTAGGCATAATGCAACTTCTGCTGTACACTCAATGCTTCACAAATTAGTCCCATGATTTCATTATAAAAATGTCCTCCTCTGTCTGATTCAATGGTTACTGGGAACCCGTACCTTGGGATGAACTCTCTTAACAGTAATTTGGCCACTGTTATCCCATCATTTCTTCTTGTAGGGTACGCCTCCACCCACCTTGAGAACAAACAGACCACCACCAGGACATACCTCAACCTGTTGACTGGGGGCATTTCAATGAAGTCTATCTGCATTCTTGTGAAGGGTCTTCCTTTCCTGCCTATTGTTCCTAGGCTCACCACTGTTTTCTTTCCAGGATTGAATTGCTGACATATCAGACATCTCTGGCAGAGACTTTCTGCTATCAGTCTAAACTTTGGACTGTACCAGGTTTGCTTAAAGGCTCTTATCATAGCATCCCTCCCCAGGTGTCCCTGGCCATGATACATCCTTGCCATTGTTGACAACATGCTGTTTGGCATGACTGGTCTTCCATCCCTATAGACCCACACATGATCCTTTTCTCTAGGTGCACAACCTGCTTTCACCCAGTCTCTCATTTCGTCATCTTCTGCCTCATCCTGCAGCTGTTTTACTTCCTCACATGTCCCCACTTCATTAGTAAACATTAATGAACAAGAAGACATTTCCCGTTCTTTACTCCTGTTAATTGAGTGATTGTTTCTTGCACAATATTGTGCAATGTCATTTGCAAACTTGTTACCCATTGTTACAAAATCGTCACCATGACCATGAGCAGCACATTTTACAACTGCTAGTTCACTGGGCAGCTGTATCGCCTCTAGCAGTTTTCCAACCACTTCAGCATTCTTTATGGGAGTTCCACTTGAGGTCAGAAAACCTCTTTGTAGCCATAGCTGGCCAAAATCATGGACAACTCCGAAGCCATACTGGCTGTCAGTCATCACAGTCACTCTCACACTTCTCCCAATCTTGCATGCTTTTGTCAGTGCCACCAATTCTGCCACCTGAGCGGATTTAACTCCTTTCAAGGGTGATGCTTCCACAACTTCCGAGACTTTGCACAGAGCATATGCAGCACTCAACACTCCTTCCTCTGTTCTCAGACAAGATCCATCCACAAACAACACATGATCACTTTCAGGCAGTGGCAGATCTCTTATGTCTGGCCTTGGCTTTGTGCAGTAATCAAGTACATCCAGGCAATCATGATCAACCTCATTTCTCACTCCCACACATTCAGCATCAGGCAACAGTGTCGCTGGATTCACATTCACACATCTCTCCAGACTTACATTGTTTGCACCAAGAATAACTTTCTCATATTTAGTCAGCCGACTATGAGACATGAACTGTGTCCGGCTCCTTGTTAAAAGGATTGCCACACCATGAGGTACAAATACCCGTACAGGGTATCCCATTATGATTCCCTCACTTTGTTCCAGACTTTTGCAGGTAGCAGCTACTGCTTTAATGCAACCTGGCAAACCCACAGCTACTGAGTCAAGAGTTGCTGAGAAATAGGCAATTGGCCTTCTCAGACGTCCGTGCTTCTGGATTAACACTGAAAGTGCACATCCATTTCTCTCACTACAGTACAGCTCAAATTCCTTTTCATAATCAGGCATTCCTAGGGCAGGAGCTTCACAAAGTCTGTCTTTCAGCTCTCTGAATGCAGCCATTTCTTCTGGGTTTAGTTCTAATGGGTCTTTCACCTCACTTTTGGTCAATTTAATCAATGGTTTGGCAATCAGAGAAAAATTACTTATCCACTGACGACAGTAACCCACCATTCCCAAGAACATTCTCACCTCTCTTTGTGTCATTGGGGCTCTCATTCCCCTAATGATTTTGATTCTGTCAATAGTCACTTTTCTCAGGCCTTTCTCAATATTGTGTCCCAGATACTGGACTTCTTT
Organism: Triturus cristatus; assembly: GCF_964204655.1. Classification (NCBI taxonomy): domain Eukaryota; kingdom Metazoa; phylum Chordata; class Amphibia; order Caudata; family Salamandridae; genus Triturus; species Triturus cristatus. The sequence goes on from NC_140583.1 coordinate 1,051,053,189, forward strand.
CTTACAGAACTGCAATTTGGCTGGAGATACCTTTAACCCACCATCTGCCAAATGATTCAGTAATGCAATGGTGTCTACTTCACAAGCTTCACTTTTTTTTGATGCCACAAGTAGGTCATCAATATATTGGACCAAGACTGAATTTTCAGGCATTGTCAGACTTTCCAGAGATTTCTTTAGCAATTGATTAAATATTGAGGGGCTCTCTGTATACCCCTGTGGAATTCGGCACTATGCCAAAATCCGTTCTCCAAATCTAAAAGAAAATATTGGCTGGCTGTCATGATGCAATGGGATTGAAAAGAAAGCATGACACAAATCAATTACCGTATACCATTCTGCATCATGGGGAATCTGATACAAAATTACTGATGGATTTGGCACAATAGGACAACATGGCACAACAATCTTGTTAATCTTTCTCAAATCTTGTACTATTCTGAACTTTCCATTTGGTTTCTTCAGTCCCATTATCGGTGAATTACATGGGCTGCTCAATATTTCTCTTAACACCCCTTGCTGGATCATTTTCTCAATTAAGGGGGTTATTCCTTCAATTATTTCAGGTGTCAATCTGTATTGCGGTATGTTTGGGTAAACCACTCCCTCTTTTACTGTAATCTTTACTGGATCTACATTTCTCATCAGACCCACATCTTCACCAGTAAAATCCCAAACTGCTGCTTTCACTGTCTGTTTCAACTCGGGGGGTAATGCATCAGGATTAAATATTGCATATGTTCCCAAAGCCTCACATTCTCTGTTATCCATGGTCATTCTGTATAGAACATCTTCATCAGGTGTCTCAAAGGTTATACCATCTGGAGTACAGAAAATAGTGCAATTCATCTTGCACAGCAGATCCCTGCCTAGCAAGTTCACAGGACTTGTGTCACACACCACGAATCGGTGCATATCTGAAAATTTCCCTATTCTAACCCTTACTGTTTCAGTAAGTAGTGTTTTTATCTGTGTGTTGGACACACCAACCACTTGGATTGCTTCGTCCGAAAGAGGAAGATTCTTTATATCTGCTGACCTGACAGTTGATCTCGTGGCCCCAGTGTCAACTAGGAAAGTGACACTTTCACCATTAATTTTTCCATCTACAAAAGGCCCTGCCTGGTCTATTTCTAGAGTTGCGCCAAGTACGCACTCCTCCTCCTCTCTTCGGCACCGTCAGAAGTCTCCCTCAGAGTCACTTCCCTCATTTTTCAGCCAGTACTGAGATACAGCGCTTGCGCGTTTTGGTTTGATTACCTGCTCTTCATCGTAGAACCCCGATTCTTGGCTGTACTTCTGGGATCCTTTTCTCTGTGGCAAGGGTGGTTATCAGCCTTCTGCTGTTGCCGATGCTGACCACACCCCTCACTCTGCACCTGCGAATTCAATGATGAATTATCATCGTTAGTAGACGGTGGATTCTTACACTCGGATTTCCAGTGCCCCAATTTTCCACAGTTGTGGCATGGGTACTTTTTCTTTGCTTCTTCAATATTCCCTTTTCCTTTTCCTGGACCAAACCTGGGTTTATTTCCTGGATTATTTGCCTGTTCAACCATCTGAGCTTCCTGTCTTTCTGCAACTTTCACCTGTGCCCACATTGCCTTTTCTTTTAGCTTTCTCTGCTTTGCCTCAATCTCATCACTGAAGTATTTTGCATGTCTCAAAATCTCATCAATCTTCTTACTCTGCCAGTCCACGGTGTGCTACCGTATCATTTCACTGATTTCAGGCCGCAAACCGTACACAAATCTATTCACAAAATGACTCAGATCCTTGTCACCTAGGTGTTCATCTCCACTGAACTGCTTAAAAGCTAGTATCAGTCTTTCATAGTAAGCATGGACTGATTCTTTCAATTCTTGATGTGTTCGGTCTATTTTAACCCAGTCTGTCTCCTTGGGGGGTACTTTATTTTTCAAAAAGGCCATAACCTGCTCGTACTTCTTCATTACCTCCGGGTCTGGAGCTCCTGTTTTTTGATCTCTCGGGTATTCCTTAGTGGGCCAGTCTATGACTATTTTACATTCTGCCCACAGGTCTGCTGGTACAATTATATCAAACAGACTATTCAGGTCAATCCACAGTACTTTTGACAGCTTTACAAATCTGTCGACTTGTCTGTACCACTCAACAGGTTTTTCCCTTAGTCGAGGGAAATCATTCGTAAATGATAAAATATCCTGTCTGGTCCATGGGACATGTACGTAGCCACCTCCTGGAATCTCTCTCATGGGGTAAGCTGTCACTGCCTTCTCTTTTTCTTTCAGGGGAAATGCCGAGTAAGTTCTATCTGTCCCATCCTCTCGCTTTCGATACCATCTGTCTTTCCATCTTTCCACATCTCCCCATTTCTTCAACAAGGCAATCATTTCCTTAATCTGTCCTGTTCGGCCTGCATTGTTCAGATTCTCAATATCCTTGTCTGAAAAATCCACTCGGTATGACTTCTGTAAAGCTTTCACCTTATCCATGTCAATTCCCAATTCACTAGCTATTCCTTTCAACCTGTCGTGTATGTTCTTTGCTCTCCATGTGATACTCTTACACAAGAAGAGGATCTCCCCTTCCTGATAATCCTTCAGCGTTTCTGTAGGTATGGTTCCTACTATCAACTCTTCCATTTCCATACGTAGCCTAGCTACATCAATTCCCTGTGACTCTTTCTCCTTTTTCTGTAATGTTTTCAGCCAATCATTCAAATCCTCAGCAGTTATCACAGATTTTTCCGCACCCCCTGGTTCTATCACCCTTTGCGGTTCAAAAATTGATCCTCTGTTCCCTTCCATACATCCAGAATTCAAACTTGAGTTAGTCTGCACACTCATTTCCCCTCCACATATGGTATGTCTCCACTGATTTTCTCCTGTTCTCCACTGAGTTTCTCCCGCTCTCATTTCTGCCTGTTCCGGAGGTACAATCAATCTATTGCCCACATATGGCACCGTCAAACCGTTTTCGCCCGTCCTCTGCTTGTCAAAAATCAGCATAACCGGACCTATTGTCACAGGCACTGTAACAGCCTCAAGATTTTTAGTCAGTTCCCTGATTTTCTCTGTTAGTTCAGAAGTAGTTCTCGCTAGTTCTCTGGTCTTTTCATCTTCAAGTTCATTCTCTCTGTCTATTTCTCTTTCTCTCTCTCTCTCTCTCTCTCTCTCTCTTTCTCTCTCTCTTTCTCTATCTCTCTCTCTCTCTCTCTCTATCTCTCTCTCTATCTCTCTCTCTCTCTCTCTATCTCTCTCTCTTTCTATTTCCGCCAGAGAACAACTGCTTTTCAACTCAGGGGCTGTAGCCTCTGTCTTTATAATCCGCAGAGTGTTTCTCATTGGGGTAATTGCTGTTCCTACCTCCGGTTCTCGTCTATACGGGGGTGGTCTTTTGTAGAGCATGTCTTCTAAGACATCATCATCAGACTCATTTGCCCCATATCTTCTGGTCTCTACATTATGTTCTTTCTCTGTACACTTTCTCCCTCCTGATTCCTCTGCCGTTCTTACAGGATATAGTCCCTCAGTCATACTGGCATCACGCCACCTTCTCATTCGGTCATGATGGGTTTCGCGATCATATTTTCACCCAAACATGTACATGTAACTACCTCCACTCCTCTGCTTTTCTCGTTCATGCATTTCGTCTTCCCACTCGGTCAATGCCTCAAACTGCGTCGGCCTAGGCCGAGGCTCTAGATTCATCATCTGCTCTCGTAAGTTCCTCAGTATGGCCAGATTAAATGAACCATGTTCTGGGAACGCTAACACTCCATCGTCCTTAGTGTACTTTACCCAGTTATCTAACCAAATACAGGTATGATACTCATATTTTGCAACCATGAAGGATGCCGGGGTTCTTATCGGGGGCAATAACTGTCCTTCCCTTGTCACTATGTCTTTATCCATGTCAAACCAGGTTTTAACCTTACTAAACAAGGATTTGTTCTTCTTTTCCTCAGCATGGTAATACATCTTTCTTATTTTCCACTAGCTGTTTACTCTTTCTACAACTGTACGATCTCTTGTCCAATTGCAGCGCGACTCACACTAACGCACCAATCCTGGAGCGTCTACGTCACTGACTCAGTCCGCGAATCCCAGCGCGACTCACACTAACGCACCAATCCTGGAGCGTCTACGTCACCCTGTATGTCCTCCAATCCTAGCGCGGCGTACACTAGCACACCAATCACTGCGCTTCCACTGTTCCAACCCACTGTCCAATCACAGCGCGGTCTCCCTGACGTCAGTAGTCGCTGCAGTTGCTTCTGCTCCTGTCTCCTGTTTCTCGTCTACCCCTCCTTTACAAGACTACTCAGTAGACTTTGTTTCAACTTCTACGAGTCTGTTAGTTACAACATACAAACATCTCCATTGTCTGCTTCGCTAGCCACAGAACAGCAAAAGACCTTTCCCACGAGAATTCTGCCTTTCCCGAGAACAGCGCTTACCTCTGCCCTACTACAGAATCGTTACTTCCGTTGATAAAGTAGCACATCCCTCTACTTTACCCTTCTAACAAGCATCAATTAACTGTTTCCCTCCGGAATGCTACTAAGAGTTTCACAATTAACCAGAATGCCTTCTCATACATGCACTTACACACCAGAAAATGCAGTACATTCACACAGAATTCTGTCTTTCCCGAGAACAGCGAACAGTCTGTCCTACTACAGAATTATATCACACGTTAACAAAGCAGCGCTTACCTCTGCCCTGTCCTTCTAACAAGCTCCGAGAATACCTATTACTTCTCTAGCGGTAAGCTTTAATGGAATACCTTACGGATCCCTAGGACTTAAGACCAGAGTTTCACAGATAACCTTCGCTATCATATACACTTCTCTCACACAGAAAATGCGTTTCTAACGGCAACACACGGTGATGCTACCTCATCGAACCCAGACAATGCGACGCGCAACTTCAATTGTCACACGTTTTTCCCCTGTCTGCATACAGGGCCAACAATCCCGCCTTTTTCCGAGAGCAACACTCCCTCTGCTCTGCTACGGAACTGTCACCGACTCCCTACGTCCCAGAAGCCGTTCACAATACATAAAACTCAACACGACTTCAAAATATAGTGTTAGTACAAATATCAATCAATAATCAACAAGCCGATATACACGCAATTTTGCTAGATCAAGACAATAGCTAACCATCATTCTGCTACCAAGAAACTGGTGCAGATCAGAGCTTCCGAATCCCCTCTACTTCCACGGACGGAATGATTTCACAGTCACACACGCATACACACATCACACGCTGTTGGGGCCCATTACACCAACATTCACCCTAAATCACTCTATCTGTGCCCTGTAAAGGAAATAAAACCTTCCACATGAGCTCTATCTAATCTGCCTGCACTTTGAGGTCAATGCGACCAGCTAGTTGCTATAGATCTAACAAAATACATATCAAAGAATATACAATAAAATCAATAAACATGACCAGAAATAATCACCCGAGACAGAAATTCAAACAGATTGTTCATTTATCTAAAATTTCAAGAAAAGCCAATTAAATGCAAATTCATTTCTCTCATATTTACCTATTCTGTCTAAATGTCAGATCCCAAGTCAGAACCGGTCCTCTGTAGAAGAATTATAGTTTTCTGCCGTCATGTAGAGTCATCGTCCTCTCCGTCAGCATAGGGACCTCGCATCATCAGCTCGGGAAGAAGTGGCGCTAGACCTCTCTAGTCTACTATTATTTATACTAAAATTTACATTCTATAAAGTTACATTTCTTTATTCAGAACGGATGAATGGCGGAAATAATGTCATCTTGGTACTTTTTCGATATTCTGCGAGATTTTCTCACGCATAGATTGTCCCAAATAATGAATAGCAGAATTGAACGTCCATGACTAATTCGTTACTTTTACGGATGTCTCTACTAGGTGAATTTGTTTCAATAGTGGGTTCACATCAAGTTCGAATCAACTTTTTCCGTCTTCCAGGGGCTCTTGGCAGATGTCCCGGACTTGTCATCATGCTTATGGCTTTTCAGTTCATTAGAGGTGCAAGGTCACAGGCAGAGCGAAGCCTCTCTGTAAATTTCCATCTACTCGAGTGCAGGCTGTAGATGGCAGCCATTTTCGGGTAGGCCACATTGGACAACTTAAGCAAAAATAAACATAAAACAGAATTACTGCACGGAAATGATTATACAGTGTTATTCCCCTGCTAATACCCTTATGTGTGTGTATTTATCTAGCCATTTGCGACATCAAAAGCCATTAATGCATATTAATTTAAAGCGCAAACACAATAACATCACATAAGCAACATCGTTTTCTGTCAGTTTGCTCACCAATTTAGTTCACTTGTTATTTAGCCATGCAATAGCATTCCCACGTGTAATTCTCTTGTTAATAGGGTTGATTTAGACAACATTTGACAAACGTTTAATACTTAATAATTAATCAGTAGTACTTTTAATTTTAACATGCGAAAATGAAACAGGTATTCGGTTTTAAAGTAAAAACCCTGCTCCATCACAGGAACCAGCTGAACTATCCACATGATATGCAGTAACCAGATGAACTATCTACATGATATGCAGGAACCAGCTGAACTATCTTTATGATATGCAGTAACCAGATGAACTATCTACATGATATGCAGGAACCAGCTGAACTATCCACATGAAATCCCGGAAACAGCTGAACTATCTGCATGATATGCAGGAACCAGCTGAACTATCTTTATGATATACAGGAACCGGATGAACTATCTACATGATATGCAGTAACCAGCTGAACTATCTGCATGATATGCAGTAACCAGATGAACTATCTGCATGATATGCAGTAACCAGATGAACTATCTACATGCAGTAGCGGCTCATCAAGAGAGTGCTGTGAGGCGGTGAGGCGCGGTGGGGCAGAGGCAGGGTGGGAGGTAGTCCCCACCAGCTTACGGCCAAAAAGTAGGTAAATAAAGAAAGAAAAAAGAAAGAAAAATGACATTGTGCAAGCTGCAATACCAAATGGCGATGCAGCGTGCGCAATGTAATTAATTTTTTTTTCTTTACTTTCCTCAGTTTGGCTGTATGCCGGAGTTTTCTACCCCCCACCCTGCCCCCCCACCTCCCTGCCCCGCAACACTCCCTCGAGGTGCTGCTACTGTCTACAGGATATGCAGTAACCAGATGAACTATCTGCATGATATGCAGTAACCAGCTGAACTATCTGCATGATATGCAGTAACCAGCTGAACTATCTGCATGATATGCACCTTTGTGATCTGCACATGAAATGCACTTTTGTGATCTGCATTGCTTTGCATCAGCCATATTAACCCTCTGTACTACTTTTTGGGGAGTTAAAACGTCCAGTAGACAAAACTCCCCTCTCCAGCAGTTTCATTCACCATCAGAGTTAACTTGACATTTTTTAAATATTGCCTGAATATTGCTAAAGGCAAGAAACTCAATCCAAAATATGTTTGGAAACTCTGCCCTCACCACCTCCGAGGTCTTCACCTGGCGCGATGTCACCGATCGTACCGCCCTAAAGCCTGCCCTCGTTTTCCCTGGGGTTACTGCTGCAGAAAGCAACCAAAATGTCCATTTGAAATGTGGTCAATTATTGGGGAGTCTGATGCGGTAAACCAGATTTCCATGGCTATGGTCAGTTTCTTAGTGGACCCTCAGGACCGAAATGGTAATGGCACTTTTTTAACACTCAAGTTTCCTTACCGTTTAGTACTTGTATATAGAGGGGCTGCAAATACTGGTCCCATTCATTGGCCCCTCATAATGAAGGAATCCATTTGCAGATACCTCACACGAGACCATTCCCTCCCTTTCTTGCTCTGGTCAGCCCAAAGAAGATGGGGGCAGATTTATGACGTCTGGCGCATCTCTGCTAATCAGCAGAGATGCGCCAGAAGAGTTGCGACGCATCTGCCCACACGTGCGCCACCATTGATACGCTGCATTTATAATGCGGTGCACCGTGGCACTCGGATGGGCAGATGCGTGACGCATCTCCTGTCGGAAAGGGGGCGCATTGCTGGAGTTGCGTCGCCCTATCATTTCAATGCTGCGTCAATCCTTACGCAGGCGCAGGGTTTTGACGCAGCATGGGCTCAAAAGTGATTTCACTCAGCCACTTTTAGGAGGGGAACAGCCCCCCCTGCACAGGTACGCCTACTGCTGGCGCAGGGCTTTACAACGTGACGCATCTCCCAGATGCGTTACGTTGTAAATACCCCGCAGCATGGGGCAGGATTTGCGCCGCCGCTGCGTCACAAAAGTGAGTCACCCGCGAAAAGTCAATTTCATGCCAGGAAAATCCATAAAATTTGAATGACAATTGAAAACAGAAAGATTTGCAGCCTCTGTGTTATTCCATCTTTGTTGCAAAAAAAAAGTCCCTTCCTTTGTGCTCAGTGGAATCTAAACATACTCAACTCTTGGGAACCAGTACGTGCCACTTGATGGCAACATTTGACATGTCAGTCACACTGCATGCTTACGTGAGAGAGTGTCAGAAGAACAGGTAAATCCACTGAAAGAATTACCACGTTGGCAATGTTTTCAGAACAAATGTTTCTCATGCTTCTTCAGCACTTGCCTGGAGCCTTTTGGCAATTGAACTTAAAACTCGGCGGTAGACTCCCACACTCGCCGGCTGCCGTCTACACATTTTTATCATGTCATTCCCTCGCTTCTTTCACGCGTTCCATGTTTTCTTTGACTTTATTTTATGTCACTGTGCCCACCCAAGCCATTAAAGCAGGTGTGTGCATAGACCAGGCATCTCCAACGAGTAGCTCGTGAGCTGCCAGTAGTTCTCCAGCTGCCTGTGAGTAGCTCTCCTGGGTGCAGCCCAGCCTATTTTTACTGAAGCTTTTGCTTGGTTGAATTATAATATGAATACCAAAAGTACAAAAGCATGTAATCGAGACAAAAATGTGTGTATTTTCACAACTCATAAGCTGATGTTTGGAGAAAAAGTGTTACATTTTCAAAATATATTAAAAGCTGATATTTGAGTTAGACTGATGTATTACTCATAGTATTAACTTGGTGCCGGGGAGATTGCAACTATGCCTTTTATACATTATACATAAAGAGGCATTTCAAATCGATAATATTTTTTTAGTTTAATGATGGCAACCCTGCTTAGTGTTCTTTTTTTTTTTATTTTTTTTTATTTTTTATTGGGGTCTTGGCAATCCATTCAGAACAAATAATACAATATATCAAACATAAATAATATACTGGATCTGAAACAGGACCCCGTAAAGCATACATAAAAACAGCTTAGCGATTTGAATTATAACAACAGATATCGGATTTTATCTACCGTAATCAAATGATTTCAGTCAAAGTAAGATTCCCAAATTTTTGTGAATTTACGTAATGCCCCAATCCTTTGAGCAAATATAAATTCGGTTTTCCTAACTTTCCTAATTTTTTGATACCATTCATCTACAGTTTGAACTGTTTCTGTCTTCCAATACTGAAGGATCAATGATCTAGCCACTGCTTAGTGTTCTGATGTTATCACTGCTGACAATCTTAGAAGGGATGGTCACCATTACATCACTACTATTAGTAGCTTCGGATGATTTTCATTGAACAAAAGTAGATCTTATTACAGAAAAGGTTGGAGACCCCTGGCATAGACTTTGTAGCAGAGCATGCATTTTGTGAAGAGCAGTGCTTTAAATGTGTAGGCTCTGCCCTGTACTGAGTACCTACACTTCTTGAATTTGAAAGGTAGAGCACCTGCACTTCTCAGCACTGCTGCAATATATTTCACGGGAGAGTGCCTGCACTTCTCAGTAGCAAACAGGTACACTTAAGAGTGAGTGCCTGCCCTTCTATATTTACATTTAAAGCACTGGTCAAGGGAAGCCTTTGTACTAAAAGTGAGGACAAACCCAGATACTTTTGATTTTTATTTATTAGCATTTTCAAATACTTACAAAACAATTCAACCAACAAAACAAGTCAGTGATTGTCACATTTTATCAGTAGTTGTTTTGCTGTCAGATGTCATGCAACTGTATATATACTTAACATTTGGTCATGTCAGTCTTACAATGAAATGTACAAACATTTAAACAGCTACTTAGGTTCGGGTGGCTCCCAATAGCAATACAGTCATACAAGTGTTAAAGCATAAAATCCTCGTTTAGCTGCCTCTGAGTTCTGCAGTCGTATACATGCCCATACATACTTCTTCATCCTACACCAGGATTTTGCAATAGTAGCCTACCACTCAGTTTGCATTCTCCATAGATCATCTCCATGTACCCCAGGATCTACACACCTAAGGCATTGTTGGCTACAGCTGCCCCCTGTCGTGTCTGAGCCCACTGCACGAATGGCTCCCAGATGTCGCGAGGACGGGAGGTCGGCAGCATTAGCTCCCAGAACGTGTTCAGTTGTGAGTGACCATGAGCTACATCCGCCAGCCAGCCCTTTACCGAAGGTACCCTTCTTCTGCCCCAGTATACCGCCACTTGCCTTTTAGCGAAAAGGAAAAGCAAAGCATGCAATTTGCGCGATTTGGATGGAGTATCCTTAACATATCCCAGTATACCCAGTTCAGGGGATGGGGTTTCCGACCGCCCGACAATCTGATTCACCAATGTAAAAATCTGAGACCAAAAGCCCTCGAGCATCAGGCAGGACCACTCTATGTGCAAAAAAGAGGCAGGTGAGTGCCCGCATCGCCAACATCCATTCCTCCTCTCTAAGCCCCATCCTATGCAGACTGATTGGTGTCCTATAAAGTCTGTGCAAGTATTTAAAATGTATCAACCTTAATCTATAGTTTGGAGAGAGTTCCGTAAGTTGCCCGCAACAAAAGTTCCACTGTTCTTCAGTCAGCGGAGATTGGAGGTCCTCATTCCAGTATTGGAGGGAATTAGGTCTAACCACTGGCGCTGTGTTCTGCATTTGCATATATATTCTAGTGACCAGTCTACGTGGGGACGGGGAGCCCACCAAGTTCTCCAATGCAGGGAAGGTTGGGGGGGCCGACAGAAAGTCCTCGCTAAGCGTGCGGCATGCCATCCGCAACCTGTGATACAAAAACAGTTCGGAGAAGGGTCCAGTCTGCCCCTCATCTGCCACCGGAGGGGACATAAATTCATTATCAGGAAACAGATCAGCAAATGTGTGAAGGTGTAGTTTCTGTTCCAGGGGTTTGCCAATTCCGCCTTCAATACATGGCAACAACGGGTTTTGTGCCAGTGAAAGCGAGGGGGCATATAACATCGGGACTCCTGCCCTCTTACGCAACTCCTCCCATACCCAACGCAGTGTTCCAGCAAAGTCTACATCCCCCCTGGGGCATCGCGGTTTTACACAAATGGCCACCCTCAGCGGGACTGGCGCTACAGTATCTTGCTCTACCGCTACATGGGGCTGGAAGGGAGTCAGGTGAACCCAGAAGTGCAAAAATTGGGCCTGAGCACAGAGTGCATAAAGACGCATGTCTGGAGCGCCGAAGCCACCCTGCTTTAAAGGTAGGGTCAGCATATCTCAGGATGCCCTTGCCTGACCGCCCGCCCATGCCAACGCAACCAGATGTGATCGTAGAGTGATGAAAAAGTGCGATGTTAGTGGAATTGGTATGTGTGTAAATAAATATAAAAATGTGGGCAATATGACCATTTTAACCAAAGCGATCCTTCCCGTGAGTGACAAGGCCAGTCCTGCCCATATCTTTACCTTCTCCTCCAGCCACATGACAGCTCTCACCTGGTTTAAGTTCCAAATTTCTTGAGGGTCCCGGCTCAGCCATATTCCCAGATACTTGACCGCCTCTGCCTCCCATTTCAGGTGATACTCAGAAGAGACCCGCGGAGTATTGTCCGTCAAGGGAAAAATTACAGATTTTGACCAGTTTACGGAATTCCCAGCCTGACCCCCAAATCAAATAAATTCACACAGTACTGGGTCCAGATTTTCTTTCGGGTTTACAAGGTAGAAGGTCACATCGTCTGCATACAACGATATTAGAAGGCTCCTTGAGCTGAACCCTATACCCCGCGCCGTGTGATGTTGCCGGATTAGGGCAGCCAAAGGCTCCATTGCTATTGCAAACAGCAGTGGGGAAAGGGGGCATCCCTGCCTTGTACCTCGTGAAATGGGGAAGGGGTCTGAAACCAAGCCGTTCACCCTGACCCGGGCGCTGGGCATGGTATACAACAGACAAATCTTTTTAATAAGAAGCGGGCTAAATCGCATCCGACCCAATATAGTAAATAAATATGGCCAGTCAAGAGTGTCAAAGGCCTTAGTGGCAGCTAAAAACACCACTGCGGCCTGAACATCTGGGTGCAGATAGTGCAAAGTGGAAAAAATCGTACGTATGTTGTGTAATGTCGATCTCCCTGGAATAAACCCCGATTGATCAGGGAGGGCTATCAGCTGTAGCATGGGCTGCACCCGCTTGGCTATTAACTTGGCCAAAATTTTCATATCTACATTTATCAAAGAGAGAGGTCTGTATGAGTCCATCTCCTCTGCCGGCTTGTCGAGTTTCAGCAATGTGTGGATAAACCCAGATACTTGGTGTAGTTTTTCGCTTTGCAATATACTGTTTTTGTTTCTGAGTCCAGTGCATGTAAAACCTTTACACTGATTTGCTTTCGAAATGTCACTTTTATCTTACTTAAGACTTTGACATTTCTCTTATACTTTTCCAAGTTCCTGCAGGGCCGCATATTTTCTTCTTTTCAAATTACCAGTTTGGTTAAAAAAAACGTGCTGTCAGCTCGTGATCTGCACCACAAAGCAAGATAAATCAGATAGATGAAAAAGCAGATAAGTAAACAATCAGGGAGCTGTCAAATTTCTATATTTTCTACATAAACCATTGTAATTTCAAATGTTTGAATGACAGGGATTTATAAGAGGAAGGCGGTTGCATGCAGGGACGTAGGATACACACAATGTCTGAGGGTTTGGGGAGGACAGGGACAGCCCTGAGGCCTCTAAATTGACCACATACAAAGTACCTGTGGTTTGCAAGCGCAGGCTCCAATAAACCTATATGCATATTTGCATAGTTCTGAAGTGAAAAAGTGATATGATGATAAATGTGGACATGTGTCACAGTTTGCGAGTATGCTTCATTGTTTTTAACATTCTGCAAAGTTAATTGAAAATAGGTGAAAGATATGGAAAAAAACAAGGGTTGTGGGGATAAAAAATAAAGAAGAAACTAAGGTCCAGATGTATGACTGTTTTGTAAGTGCAAAGCGGTCGCAAATTGATGTGCGCATGCAAAATCGGTCGTACGTGATGTACGACACGCACTTACAAAAATATTTTACCAATGCGTCTGAATACTGACAGCATGTAGAATTTGTGAGTCCCAAAGAGCAAGTCGCAAATTGCGAGTAGCTAATCAGAATGTACAAACCACTCGCAATTTGCGAGCATGCGGAAAGTGACTCCTTTGCACATGCAATTTACCATGAATCAAAAACAGATGGTAAAAGGCCCAACCTATAAAAGCAGCCCCAGAATCCATCAGAAATATTTCCACAATGTCTGCCCTGTACGTGATAGCGAGGAGGATGCGGATACTGGCTGCTCAACAGAGGAGGCAGAGGCAGGAGAGGATATTCAGAGTCAGGCTAACTTTGTTTGAGAAGACATAGTAAGGGATATATGAGCTTTACAGGCTGAGTACCACTGTAATTCCAGAGCTAATAGACACCTTGAAGCCACAACTAGAAAGCAGAACCCAATGCAGCAATGCAATAACCACACATGTCCAGGTTTTGTGCTCCCTCCACCTATTGGCCACTAGTAGTTACCAAGATGTCTTTGCAGTGGTTGGAGGGGTGTCACAGTGTGCTCATTTTCATTTCTTATACAGTTTATTAGATGCCATGCTCCACCACATACACCAACACATCTACCTGCCCAGTTATGATGTGAAGCTAGAAAATTCCAAAATGCAATTCTACAGAACAGCAAGATTTTCACAGTTCATTGGGTTCATAACTGGGACCCTTGTGCCCATATGTCCTCCATCTTGCATTGAATACGTATTCTGTAATCGAAAAAGCACACATTCCCTTAACATTCAAGTTGTCTGCATTGCATACAACATCATCATGGACATTATAGCCAAATATTCAGGGAGCGCCTATGACTAATACATTGTTAGCCACAGTGGCATGTACCAGAAATTAGAGAGGTGACTTTGATGAAGGATCCCTACTAGGTACTGAAATTTCATGTCCACAGTGAGATGTATTGGCACTTTTATTTCTGTCTGCATGTTGTCTCACTATCATATATCTCCTTCCAGGTGACAGTGCCTATGCCATGTGGCAATGGATACTCACAGCGTACCTGTCTCCCAACAACCCACATGAAAGGCAGTACAACATGGCACAAAGGTGCACCAGGTATGTGACTGAGCGCACATTTGGCCTTCTATATTCAAGCTTCCGGTGCCTTCACAAGCGTAGCGGAGCCTTGCAGTATGCACCTGAGACTGTCTGCAAAATAGTGGCAACCTGTGCCATACTCCACACATTGCCTGCAGGGGTTGCTTGCCCATGGAGGTGTCTGAATCAGACTTGGAGGATGATGACCCTGGCCCACCTGCCCAACAGCCAAGTGAGGGAAGCTCAGCAAAAGAGGGGAGAAGGCACAGGGACCACATAGCCAGACATTATTTTGCAGGGTAGGTCCTACCTATTGACACACTACCCTCGACAAATGACAATACAAAATGTGATTTTCCAAATGAAACTTTATTTTGAGGGCATGCAAAACAAATGTTGGACAACCTGTCCATCTCCATCCGCATAACAAAAAAAGGGTAAACCTATAATGTGGTTAGTTCACCACAAAAGTAGATCAATAGGACCCACTGTCTGGCACATTAGTGGTAACAAGTCATTTCTTGCCTCTACGTCTGGTGTGGGGGAATCTGTCAATTAGAATTACAAGCTGGCGGCTGTTTCTTCTACGCTGCATTGGTGTGTCTGCAGCAGAGACACTACTGTGGCGGGATACCTTACTTTATGCTGCGTCTGTTGCTCCTAAACTGGCAAACATGTTGGTTTGTATTACCTCAACTGCAGCTGTTATCTGTTGCAGCCCTCGCGCAACTTCACCTCTGTAGTAGTCCATCTCTATCTGCAGACCGAGGGTGCGCTTGGTGTGTTGTTTGATTGCCAGCACCAGCCTCCAGATTGCCCTGGTCATTGTGTCCATCCTGTGTGCCCGGCTGTGCTCCATGCGCATTTGCATCCCTCTCTCCTCAGACAACTCTGTACACAGCTGACCAATAGCCCCTGTGAGGGCATCAAATTTTCCTGCAATGCGGGCCTGGTTCTCGGCCATCTGTTGGGTGATATTTACAAATCTCTCACTCAGCTTGGTGTTAATGAGCTTAATCTGTTTTTGCTGCAGGCGCTGAATCTTCAGCATGGCCTGTTCCAGGCCACTAAACACTGCCTGTTTGGCTGCTCCAGCCTGGGAGAGAGTGTGCAGCCTTGCTTGCATCTGCCTTCCTGACTGCTGTGTTGGATGCAGCAGCTGGACCGTGATGACCATAGTGCGGTGGAATGGGGCTGGCTGCTGCGATGCTGGGAAATCTATCGCTGAAGCCTGTGGTGACCTGGATGCAGCAGTTGCCTGGACATTTGAACAACTAGGCTGACTTGCTGTTCCCTCATCCTGCCCTTCCTCCATCTGGCCCTGCTACTGGACTTCGTCTGCATCATCCACCCTTTTCTCTCCTCCCAGAGGTATATCTATGTGGAAAATAGGAAAATAAAGAAACATAATATGTGAGACACTATCTCAGTGGTGATACTATGCTTTTCAGCTCATGTCAGACCTTCGGTGCACTGTTTATGTCACTGACTACGTTTCCCATAATGCACAAACTGCGACTTTTGGCTCATGTTGATAGAGTATCTAGGATGTATTTGGGTGCGGGTGTATGGCATCCATGTGGAGAACAGGCTTTTGTCTGAAATGCTGATATGGTACACATTTCACACTTACCAGGGGATGGTGGAGGTAGAGATGTGTCGAGGGTCCCGAATCCAACCACTGCCTCCTCTCCAGGGTACTCTCCACTATAGCCTCTGCTGTTGATGGTTCTGAGACATTGGATGGGCCCCCTCCTGTTCCTTTGACTTCTTGCAGCTGTGCTGCCACCCTCTCCTTGTACCTGGAGTGCAGGCCGTACCACCTTTTCTTTAAATCATCCAGGGACCTGCCAGCCACACCTAGGGCAGTTATGCGCAGCTGCATCTACCTCCAGATTTCTCTTTTGTCTGACTTTGGTACTGTGTGAGATGCCCTCCCAAACAGCTGCTGTTAGTTGTTGCAGCATTCTTCTATCAGCATGTCCAGTTCCTTTTCTGAGAGTTTAAGTTTGAGCAGACACTCCCTTCCTGTCTTTTCACAGTGCTTGCTGGACATTTTGGCTTTTCTTTTGGAGCCTGCCTGCAGTGTTGGTCAGTGCTGCTGCATCTTACCATGTGCTATCAATTCTGATCAGTATCCTCCTAGGACACCACTTCCCATTTTGAGGTCCTTCTGCTCTCCCAGGAAGTGTTCCTGCAATTTTTTTACCGCAGTCACAATTTGCGTGCGCAAAATGGCCTTTTCTCCTGTGTTCGCTATTTGCAAACGCAAAACAGGCTTTTCTGCCATGGATGCTTTTTGCAAGAGCTTAACGACTAACAATTTGCCTCCTCACTAATTTATGATGCAAGTCTTTTGCGACTCACAATTTGGGGTCCAGTTTGCTACCTACATTGAATTTTGCAACTCACAATTCGCAATTCGCGAGTCGCAATTTTTCTCAAATTGCTAGTCGCAAATTCAAGCGGTCGTACATCTGGCTCCAAATGTTCTTAGAATCAATCCTAAACCACAAAGTGCAATTTGACTATTCAGAAACCATTCTTTCTTTCTGCACTCTCCTTCTGGCCTTATTACCTTAACTGAAAATAATGCAAGTACTTTGAAACAATGCTATTAAAGAGCCCTTTGCTGGACCTCCAGTTGGATTTCTCTTGGGTTAGCAGACAACACCACTCAGCCACTAGATGTGGTCCTGTGTGTACGTTTGAGCCAAAGAACTAGAAGATTTCTCATCTAATGTCAGCTTTTCCATTTCTACTGAAAGTATTGTAAGACATGGGTTATTATTTTTTTTTAACAGTTTTATATAGTGCAAACTTGACCCAAAGATATTGGAGCGTTTTACATGAGCACCAGTTACATTACACAACAACACATTCATTTTTTGTAGGGATGGGCAGATTAAGTGATTCACCCAGAATCACAGGATGTTGAGTCAACGCCATGTAATAATCACAATCCTGGTCAATGTGAACCCTCAAAGTCACTAAATTAGCCTGAGCTCCACCCCCTGGTAGCCAATGCACATAGAAAACAGGCTTAACATAGGGCAATGTGTAAAGTATTTATGCAGTACCCAAACAGTAATAAAACTGAAATACAAAACAATAAAAATCCCAAACTGAATTAGAAAACTAGAATAGGAGCTAATAAACAAAATGACACAAACATTATTACAATCCAATAAGGGAAAACAGAGCTGTGAAGTTTTTAAGATTTATGTAGAAATTGCTCCAAAAAGCTCAAAGCACCAATAATAGTCAATGTGTGAGATTGACATAGACCTAAGTGCAAATTGAAGCTGACCATGATGGAGCAAAGGTTGTATACACCAACTAAATTTGTCCTGTACCTTCTGACTTTAGTCCTTTAAGTTTCATTCCACCACAGGATTACACTTATAAAGCCCCCCAGGACCTCAGGGTAAGCACTTTAGAGACTCACAGGGTGTCTGGCAGAGGCCAATAGCAGGTTCTATTCCTGGTCCAGTTGCCACTGGTCAGCTGGGCAGTTGCTGGAAAGGCCTCTTGTAGCTTGTTGTGTCCCTGTCACTTGAACAGTTTGTCAGCCATATGGCCCTATGAGTCAATTTATTTGTCCTGTGTACAAAAGCAGCATGTCTAGTCCTTCAGAATTCCCCTCAGGTCACAGAGAGCAGGTACAGTCCTCTCCTGTGCTTTCTCAAGTCTGAGAGCATTGTGAAATGGGTGAATGGAGGTGCCATATGTATGCCTACCACAAACTAGTGAGTGGAAAAAGACTCCTGTACACACCCTAATCATTGGGGTAAAAGTTGTTGGGGCGAAGCCTGCCCACTTTGGGCATTATCAAGGTGGCGAAAGACTTCGGACATACTAAACATGGGTTCTGAGAGCTGGGTGTGTGTGATTGGGGTGTACTATGGTAATCCTTTGCGTCCTCTCACATCTAACACTAAAATCCAGTTTAAGGTACCACTCTATCCTCTCACATCTAACACTAAAATCCAGTTTAAGGTACCACTCTATCCCCAGTAAACCCAGAGACAAAAGTGTGATAGGACAAAAGCAGAGTTTGCTAAAAACCAGACAGTGATTACACAAGAATTGGGTTGGCATCCTGTTTCGACCTTTGCAGTGGACCCCAAGTATAATATGTAAAATCCAGAGACAGAAGTCTCATAGTTCAAAAGCAGGGGTTTCCAGCAACCAGACACAAGTATCGTATTGGCATCCAGTTTTCACCCTTTGAAGTGTGTCCCAAGTTTTATATGTAAAACCCAGCAGACCTGTCAAGTGGTATATGACACTCCAACAGGATTTGGCAATATAACATAAAAAACAAGATGCTTACAGCCCTCACCCTGCATAATCTATGATGTTTAGAGGAGTCCTTCTGTCTATTTAGACTCACTACGTCAATTCAAATGACCTACTGTGTAGCTTCTGTGACTACTTTCACACGTTCACACCTATTCAGATACTGGCTGGGGGACGTTGGAGAGCAAATGCAAACTAGCATCCAGGACTTGTAGGCAGAGAAAGGAAAACTTTACTAGCATTTCTTTTCCATAGGATCTGTAAAAAATCGGATTTCAACATATAACTGGATTTAAATCATTATTAAAAATAGTGATTGAATTATTTTTCTAGCAGTCATGTGGAAAACTAATCACGGCCCAACATTTTCTAGATGGGAAAGGTATGTTTAAGTTTGGGCTAAGACAGAGGAAGAGGTACTGAGGAGAGAGAAGGCATGTGGGATGCGCCCATTGTCAGATTTGTGGTGTGAAGTGTTGCAGAATATTGTTGAACATAGGCCTATGCGAGGACCACCACAGGAGGACACAGATGTAGATTGGTTGCGTAACACAGCCTGATGTGTACCACTGTGATATAACATTTGCTTGCATTGGAAAAGTGGTGCCCCAAGTTTCAGGAACAAATTTAAAGGGCTGGTGGTTTGCTATCAGTCACGCAGCAAAGTTACAGCATAATCACAAGATCCTGTGAAAAAATTAATTGACTGACTCGTTTTGTTAAGCTATTGCTAAGTATTGGGGTACTGCGCAAACACAAGTCCGGATCCCACTTCTGACACCAGTGTAGGAAATGGGACCCCCGGCCGGCCAGGGCTTGCGCCACAGCCAGTCAGAGACCACCACTCCTATGAAAGGTCGACCCCTGCTCGCCCTCTAGGCAACGCAGCGCGGCAGCCAGGCCTATCTCGGAGGACATGTGAAGCATTTGCGCACGCACCCACCAACAACAACCTCCCGGGCCTCCCACAAAGGAACTCCACACCAAGTATATATATATGAAAAATAGATTCTGTATTAAGCAGGACACATAGGAACACACATCGTACAAGGTGCCAGGGGCACGGGTAGGGGCTTCGGGGAAGAAGGTACAGCACAGGGCCAAGGGACCACGGCCAGGAATCACATAGAGGACATCTGGTATTCAAGGGGGGAAAATAGGACAAGGTACACAACAACAGGAGCACCCGTAGAAGTGCAACACAGAATACGTGTAGGGATCACATTAGACCTGGTCCATGGCAATCCACAGGCCAGCGGGCCTTTCTGGGGCAAGGTGCCCAAGTGTCTCGATGTTCATGGCAGGGAGCCCGGGGCAAAGCTAAACGTAGCAGTGGCCCACTAAGTGCTGGGCCACTGAGGGACCCCGTGGGAGCCTTACCGGCCCTGGGGAAAGGGGTGCCAACGGGTGGGGCCACTCGGGCTCTGGGGGCAATGATACGGTGGAGCCTCTTGGGCTCTGGGGGCAATGCCACAGGTGGAGCCTCGCAGGGCTCAGACCATTGGGGGGGCACGCGGAGTCCCTCTCGGGGGACTGGGCTTCGTGGGAGGCCTCCTGGGCCTCGGGCACAACCGGAGATTCACTCGAGGGGGGCGGACACCGACAACGTGTCCCGACGCCCCTCCTCCCTGGGGCTCGCAGCAGCACTCACCGGTTTTGGTGCGCCGGTCTCCTTCGCTGCGCCAGCCTTCTCCTTGTGCTCCGGGGCTCTCTCTCTCTCGGGAGCCCCGGGGAAGGTCAGCAGCTTCACGGGGGTATCGCAGGGGCGCGGAGTGAGCTCCCGCCGCTCCTGCTACGTCGTTTTCCTTCGGCCGGCCTCTCCTCCTTCTCCCGGGCCGGCAGCCAATCACGGCGCGGCCTGGGGGATGACGCCAGTGGGGAATCCCGGGCCGGCAGCCAATACCAGCGCGGCCCGGGGATGACGTCACTAGGGTCCCGGGTGGCGGCGGTGAACTCGGTGAGAAATCGACGAGGAGTGGGCTCCCTCGTAAGGCACACGGGCAGGGAATAAAGCGAGGTAGGCACTCGCTGGGGGTATCGAACACTGGAAGCACGGGGTAGATGCCGGGTGGGCACCGGCTCGTTGAATGTAGCGCTACCAGCGCTGGTGCAGGAGTGAAGGACCCCAAAGCGGCAGGGGCGGGGAGCAGCGCTTCCAGGCGCTGGGCAGAAGGGACAGCGCTCCCCCCAGCGCTAGATGCAGGCTACCAAAGTCCGTCGGTAGTCCAGGACCTCAGGGGGGCCCAACAGCGCCAAAGAGGGGAAGGGGCCATCCTTAGTCCAGGAGTAGGGCAGGGCCCAGGGAGGCACGCCACCCCTGAGCCCCAGCAGCAGCAGCTCCGGGTAGATTCAAGTTGGAGAGCAAGAACAAGTCCAGGGTGTCCCAGCACCCTTTTTATACACACATTCTTGGTCTGAAGGGGCAGGCAGGGGGAGAACCAGCTGGAACTGGTTATGGGGGATTCTTTACACTGGCCAGGCTAGGAACATCAGCCGCACCCCAGGGGGTGGAGCCAGCAGTGTCTGGGGAAAACCCAGCCTCATTCATGACACTCAAACCAGACGGTCAATCCACAAGCAGACCCAGGCTCACTCCTCCCCTCACATCAGTATGCTAAACACTCCATTCACCACCGGGCAGACCCTCCCAGATCCTGGGAGCCAGGCTCACCAGCCAGCCCCGGCCAATCATACGCCAGGCACATATTCCACAAATATGCCAACTTCCAAAAGAGGGACTTCTGCACTAGACACACTCATACCTCATATACCGTTGCGCAGCATTCAACCTCCAGAGTTCATCCATACCAGACTTGACCCTGCACACCCTACGCACCGGGAACTACTGAGGACTCATCCATTCCCCATGTATTCCTATGGAAGGGGAGGTCGCTCTCTCCTCACACTCACTCAGAGGGGGAATCACCATCCCCAGGTTACATATAGCATAAAAACTTCAGGGGCGGACCTGCCAGATGGGCCAGGTCCAACACACGTCCCTCCCAGCCCAAAGGCAGGGTAGACCAATTACTACCGTGATGGACTTCCCTGCTTGCAGGGCGATAGAACATGGACGTGGCCCGCGCTACCGAGCCACCCTCCAGTTCAACGCCTACCTGGACCGATAGACACACACAGGCTAAAAATGTGAAAAAAATGAAAAACAATAAAGACATAGGCCCAACCAGGCTATCCTACTGGTACGCCTTAGTTGTCTGGGACTAGGACCAGGCCCAGGGCTCCCCAGATACCACTGGTCCCTGCTAATCCGGAGTGGGGGGTGGTAACCCCGGGCCCACAATAGCCCTTCTCCACTCCCTTTCTCAGGGTAGCCACGCCTACCACTGTTCCTTCCACCTAGGGTCCGCACCCTCAGGCTTGCCAGAGGTCACGGGCAAGAATGCCCCACCCTACCTCTACTTCTGAGGTTCCGCGTCCTCCCAGGGGGAACACCCTCAGAACACACCTTCCTATCAGTTTTGGAACTTCCTCCCTCCACTGGTCTTCCACCTGGGAACTAAGCGTTCAGCTCTCCCCAAGGCAAGCCGCAGCAGCGCCAGCGGTCTCCCTTGTCCAGGATACAACTTAACATAAATTCAATAAAACGAGCCGCGGCAGCACTAGCCGGTCTCAAGGTTCAGCTCTCCCCAAGGCAAGCCGCGGCCGAGCCAGCAGGTCTTCCTTGTCCGGGATACAACTACCATAACTTTCACAAAACGAGCCGCGGCAGCGCCAGCAGGTCTCAATGTTCAGCTCTCCCCAAGGCAAGCCGCGGCCGAGCCAGCAGGTCTTCCTTGTCCAGGATACAACTTAACGTAAATTCAGCCAGGGCGACACCTGACGCCTAAACCATATTCAGCGGGGTACGGGGGGGACACCTGACGCATCAGACACATTCAGCGGTGCACGGAACACATGATGCCTCCAACACATTCAGCGGGGTAAGGAAGGACCCTGACGCATCAGACACATTCAGCGGTGCACGGAACACATGATGCCTCCAACACATTCAGCGCGGTAACGTAAATTCAGCCAGGGCGACACCTGACGCCTAAACCATATTCAGCGGGGTACGGGGGGGACACCTGACGCATCAGACACATTCAGCGGTGCACGGAACACATGATGCCTCCAACACATTCAGCGGGGTAAGGAAGGACACCTGACGCATCAGACACATTCAGCGGTGCACGGAACACATGATGCCTCCAACACATTCAGCGGGGTAACGTCAATTCAGCCAGGGCGACACCTGACGCCTAAACCATATTCAGCGGGGTACGGGGGGGACACCTGACTCGAACACATCTTTCACAGAGCGGACATTTACGTAACCCCTTAAAACAATAATCTCCTTTCTTTGCGACCATGTACAATACAGAGTTTTGCAGGGAGGCCAGTTATCGTTGGGGTACTGCGCAAACACAAGTCCGGATCCCACTTCTGACACCAGTGTAGGAAATGGGACCCCCGGCTGGCCAGGGCTTGCGCCACAGCCAGTCAGAGACCACCACTCCTATGAAAGGTCGACCCCTGCTCGCCCTCTAGGCAACGCAGCGCGGCAGCCAGGCCTATCTCGGAGGACATGTGAAGCATTTGCGCACGCACCCACCAACAACAACCTCCCGGGCCTCCCACAAAGGAACTCCACACCAAGTATATATATATGAAAAATAGATTCTGTATTAAGCAGGACACATAGGAACACACATCGTACAAGGTGCCAGGGGCACGGGTAGAGGCTTCGGGGAAGAAGGTACAGCACAGGGCCAAGGGACCACGGCCAGGAATCACATAGAGGACATCTGGTATTCAAGGGGGGAAAATAGGACAAGGTACACAACAACAGGAGCACCCGTAGAAGTGCAACACAGAATACGTGTAGGGATCACATTAGACCTGGTCCATGGCAATCCACAGGCCAGCGGGCCTTTCTGGGGCAAGGTGCCCAAGTGTCTCGATGCTCATGGCAGGGAGCCCGGGGCAAAGCTAAACGTAGCAGTGGCCCACTAAGTGCTGGGCCACTGAGGGACCCCGTGGGAGCCTTACCGGCCCTGGGGAAAGGGGTGCCAACGGGTGGGGCCACTCGGGCTCTGGGGGCAATGATACGGTGGAGCCTCTTGGGCTCTGGGGGCAATGCCACAGGTGGAGCCTCGCAGGGCTCAGACCATTGGGGGGGCACGCGGAGTCCCTCTCGGGGGACTGGGCTTCGTGGGAGGCCTCCTGGGCCTCGGGCACAACCGGAGATTCACTCGAGGGGGGCGGACACCGGCAACGTGTCCCGACGCCCCTCCTCCCTGGGGCTCGCAGCAGCACTCACCGGTTTTGGTGCGCCGGTCTCCTTCGCTGCGCCAGCCTTCTCCTTGTGCTCCGGGGCTCTCTCTCTCTCGGGAGCCCCGGGGAAGGTCAGCAGCTTCACGGGGGTATCGCAGGGGCGCGGAGTGAGCTCCCGCCGCTCCTGCTACGTCGTTTTCCTTCGGCCGGCCTCTCCTCCTTCTCCCGGGCCGGCAGCCAATCACGGCGCGGCCTGGGGGATGACGCCAGTGGGGAATCCCGGGCCGGCAGCCAATACCAGCGCGGCCCGGGGATGACGTCACTAGGGTCCCGGGTGGCGGCGGTGAACTCGGGGAGAAATCGACGAGGAGTGGGCTCCCTCGTAAGGCACACGGGCAGGGAATAAAGCGAGGTAGGCACTCGCTGGGGGTATCGAACACTGGAAGCACGGGGTAGACGCCGGGTGGGCACCGGCTCGTTGAATGTAGCGCTACCAGCGCTGGTGCAGGAGTGAAGGACCCCAAAGCGGCAGGGGCGGGGAGCAGCGCTTCCAGGCGCTGGGCAGAAGGGACAGCGCTCCCCCCAGCGCTAGATGCAGGCTACCAAAGTCCGTCGGTAGTCCAGGACCTCAGGGGGGCCCAACAGCGCCAAAGAGGGGAAGGGGCCATCCTTAGTCCAGGAGTAGGGCAGGGCCCAGGGAGGCACGCCACCCCTGAGCCCCAGCAGCAGCAGCTCCGGGTAGATTCAAGTTGGAGAGCAAGAACAAGTCCAGGGTGTCCCAGCACCCTTTTTATACACACATTCTTGGTCTGAAGGGGCAGGCAGGGGGAGAACCAGCTGGAACTGGTTATGGGGGATTCTTTACACTGGCCAGGCTAGGAACATCAGCCGCACCCCAGGGGGTGGAGCCAGCAGTGTCTGGGGAAAACCCAGCCTCATTCATGACACTCAAACCAGACGGTCAATCCACAAGCAGACCCAGGCTCACTCCTCCCCTCACATCAGTATGCTAAACACTCCATTCACCACCGGGCAGACCCTCCCAGATCCTGGGAGCCAGGCTCACCAGCCAGCCCCGGCCAATCATACGCCAGGCACATATTCCACAAATATGCCAACTTCCAAAAGAGGGACTTCTGCACTAGACACACTCATACCTCATATACCGTTGCGCAGCATTCAACCTCCCGAGTTCATCCATACCAGACTTGACCCTGCACACCCTACGCACCGGGAACTACTGAGGACTCATCCATTCCCCATGTATTCCTATGGAAGGGGAGGTCGCTCTCTCCTCACACTCACTCAGAGGGGGAATCACCATCCCCAGGTTACATATAGCATAAAAACTTCAGGGGCGGACCTGCCAGATGGGCCAGGTCCAACACTTGTGTTTATACATTATACTGTAGCCTTCTGAAGACATGCACCTAATACCTACAAAAACCCATGCATACATATATGTAACTGAACTATATTGTTTTTCACAAGTTGTATTTAAAGCGAGATGTAAACCAAAAACAATAATAAAAAGAGGTTTGATAAGACAAAAATATATTGTTTCCTTGAAGATATGCTGCTTCATAACAAATTTCACAATGCATGTCAGTTCTTTGAAAATGCATTCTTCCCTGGCAGACAAATGTAAACATAGATCTACATGATAGGAGATATATATGTAAATTGTGACAAGCAGGTGTTCAGTGCTTAATAGCATTCAACCTTTGACCGTCTTTCAAATGCAGAAAGAAACAGAAACCTCACGCCTTACCCATTCTCCTGCTAAACCTTTGCAGGTTTGCCACCTCTGGTCATAGTGCCACTGGAAAGTGGCCAACGTTCGGGAGGATGGCACTTTCATCCTCGTCTTTGTCAGCGTGAAGCTCGACTTCAAGGCGGCACTTGGGTATGGCGGAGGAGGCCCTGGAGGATGATTTGTGTGTCCCCCTTGTCCCCCTCACCTTGTCCCCTGTGTCACTCCCACTCTAAACTCTGGAGGTGAAAAATCCCCCGCATCCCCCACACTTCCTATGCCCATGGTTGCATGAATTCTGAGGAAAAGAAAGAATACTTTTAAAATGCTTGAAGAACAAAGTAAGACCGAGACAAAGTTGAATTACAGTTATAGCATTATTGACTTTAAATGGTGGTTGCTTAAAATTGGAGACGTGTGAAATGATCGTAAACTACACAAGAACTATTTACAATAAACAACTGCTCTCGAAAATGATATAATAAAAGTGTTTTGTGATGAGTTGATTTGTTTATTCATGTATGTAGGTTATTGTAAAATATATGGTCACAAACACAGACGTTACAAGAGAGATTTTTTAACAGTCACATGTGGGCACTTCTACTAAAGATTTTGTTAATGTTGTTATTTATTTAGTGAATTCCTGTAGCACATAAACCAATTTGCTCCCAGAACTTACCTACAATTGGAGCATCAAATAAAATACACAATTTACCAAATGTTATAAGTGAAAGAGGAATGAACTTAAATGAAATACGATTTAACAAATTATGCGAACATAGTAACATTTGGTAGCAGAAGAGGCCACAAGGTCATATAGAAGTGGGTAAAGACCATTTTTGTTTTTCTAAAAATGCCATCAACAAAAGGTTTGCTATGCTAGGATCATCATCTTCCCAGCTTGTATGAAAAAGAAAAGTTAAATAGAAAAAAAAAATCCACTGTTTTTGCATTATAATATGAGGTAGTCCATATTTCAAATGTATGTGGTTTTGCACTACTTGCAGTTTGTGGTGGGAAAAGGTGTGAAGTCTATTGGTGAATCAAGACAGCCAAACATTTCTGACAAGTAGACCAAATTCTGAACTCGGCAATAGGTCATTTCTGTAGACCCCTTAAGGTGTTCCCAAAGAAACTAATCATTGGGGGAAAAAAAAGAAAATGAGTAGGAAAAAAATTGCCATTGGTCACACCATTTTTATCTGTAATTGTTTGTCACAATGGCAGATTTACAAAAGCAATATGATGTTATGTCCGATAGATGCTTCCGGTTTGGGTACTATACAGGGTTTGTATGGTTCTACAAAAATATGTGATATCCAGAGCCAGCAACCTAGCTGCAACTTCTAATGATTTTTCATTGTGTACCAACTGCAAAGCAATTCATATGGGAAAATATAATAACATATAATGAATGAAAAAATGTGTATGAAAGGAACCTTTGTATTTCTGAAATGTGTGGAAGATACTAAGTTTAGAAACAGTGGTTATTTGTACTCTTCCTTCGGATTACCCGTACTATCATGTGATTCGGAGGGCAGTTTGAAAAATGTCTTCTTTGTTGCAAACCGGCTTACATTTGGATGCAAAAATGCAGACAAATCCAACTGTAATAACAAGTGTTCTACTATTCTGTGTTTCCATACATCTTCCCAAAATGTTTTACCCCACTCGTGTGGCTGGGGCTAGCTCCCACAATACAAAACGCCCCAAAATGCAATCCAGAGACATCACATTTCACCCCTCAAAATCAAAGCTTTTTTTACAATATAGATAGTTTCAGAATTTGGGCCTCAGCCAAGCCGCCAGACTGGGAAACCTATCAAGCTCAGACATTTTTGAAAACTTGACACCCCGGGTAGTCCGAAGTAGTATGATTTATGTCAATTCCACAATGCCTTTTTATTATACACAGAAGGACTTGCAAACGTCAAGCTTTGGCTAAAGAAAAACATGTTCCTCACATTTCTGAGAGAGAAAATTCCAGAAGCTGTGGGGATCCACAAAATTCCAACCACCCAGAATTTCCAGAATCCTCCCAATTAAAACCCCTTAGTGTGACTGGGCCTAGTGCCATTGACATAAAACACCTCAAAATGAGACATGAAACCTCCCATTTCATGATTATAAACCAACCTTTTTTTTGCGATGTGGGTAGCTTCATAATTTGAGCCCTTCCTTGGCCGTCATCTAGGCAAACCTACCAAACCTGGACATTTATGGAAACTAGACATCCAGGTAAGACCAGGCTGGTGCAACTTGTGTAGATCTCACAACATGTTTTACCCAGAATATTTGCAAACCTCCAACTTTGGCAACAAACACACATTTTCCTCATTCATCTGTGAGAGAAAGTTATTGAATCTAAAAGGATCCACAAATTTCCTACCATCCAGTATTCCCACATGCGTCTCAATAACAATGGTACCCCTCTTGTAGGAGTGTGCTTAGTTGGTGCCCATGACAGGAAGAAAAGGCCACAAAATGAGACTAGGACAGAACAAATGTTTCTGCTCTAAACTGAGCATTTGTTTTACAATGTAAGTAGCTGCGAAGTTTGGGCCTGGTCTTAGCTGCCACCCAGGGAAAATTACCAAACCTAGACATTTCTATAAAGTAGACACCCTAGGGAGTCCAAGGTGGTGTGTCTTTCATGGATCCTATGAGGTACATTACCCACAACGCTCTTCAAATTTGTAACTTTGCTAAAAACGCAAATTTTCTCAACACTGTGAGAGAAAGTTCCAGAAGCTACAGGGATCCACATATTTCCTACCACCCGGCATTCCCAATCTTGTCCTGATAAAAACAGTAGCACGTTTGTGTGGATGGGCCTAACATCCACAACAGCAAAGGCCCCGAAACCTAACATGGACAAATCGAATTTTACCACTCTGAACTGAACTGTTTTTTGCAATGTGAGTAGCTGTGGATTTTGGACTTGAGTTCAGTCACCATACAGGGAAACCTACTAAATCCAACCATGCCGCTTTTTAAAGTATGGCCCAATGCCAGGGTGGAAAATTTCCACCACCATTATAAAATCCATGCATTCTAGTGGGCATTCTGCCTCCCTTCAGTTCCTTGATCACTGGTGAAGCCTTAGTAAGGGTACATTTCCTATCTGCCCCTGTTGGGTCAGACAACTCTATTGCCTCTATTTCCCCTGCTGGGGAGGGGCACAGTGAGTGCCAAAGTGGAGTACCCCCATTTTTTTAGACCATTTTTAAAAATCCCTGGCATCCAGTCAGCTTTCTGCCTCACACGAGGGAGATATTGGGCAAACTCCCATTTGTTTCTGTTGGGGGTAGAAAGAGTGTTTTTCCCTTTTTTTGGGTAGGAGGGTGGCCCTATGCTAGGATGGGCCATTCCCACACCTTCCAAACAATTTGGCCTTAAACACCCTGGTGTCCTGTGGTCTTTCTAAGGTTTGGGACCAAAATGGGACAACCCTTCCAAAATGTCTATCACGGGGGACCAGAAAGCCTTTTTTGCTCCTTTGAGGGGTGGCATTGGCTGAAGCCAGTGTGGTCCACCCCTACCCCTTTCTTTTTTTGCAAAAAATTATTTCCTGATGTCTAGTGGGCTTCCTGCCGCAGAGGACAGATTGGGTGCAACCACTCAATCTTCCTTCTATTAGGCAGAGAGAGAGTGTATGCTCTTTCTGGGATAAGGGCATGGCTAGATGGCAGGGTGGGATGCTCCCGCCCCTTTTGTTTATAACCACTGGTGTGTAGTGGATTTTCTAAGCCCGTCAAGCAGATTGGGGTAAAGGGAGTCAGAAACTATATTTATCATGGTAGTGGGAGCATTGGCCCTTCTCCAATGGGCCCTCCTCCTGCAAAAAAAGAAATCTCTGGTGTCAAGTGAGCTTTCTACCCCAAGGGGGTAGATTGGTGACAGACCCCCAATCTGCCCCCACCAAAGGAGAAAAAAGAGTGCATGCTCCTTCTGCAGGTATGACCCAATGCAAAAATTGTACACCCATACCATTTTGTTTATAAACTCTGGTGACTCATGGGCTTCCCATCCCTTGGGGATAGATTGTGGGCAAACTCCCAACACGTGCACAGAATGAGAGCAGTAAGATCCTTCCTGCGTTTGGCAAGTTGGCCTTGGCTGTTACACAAGAGTGTTCCCCGATGTAAAAAGGAATCCATTATGAGTCTAGTGGGCTTTCTACCCCTCAGGAGGTGCATATTGATGGCAAGTGAATGTATGATGTATCTGGGGTGGGCCAATGGCCTCATATGAGGGAGGGCAGACCCCATTCTGTTTGTTTTTAAACTCATGAAGACTTCCATACCCCTAGGGGGGCAATTGGGGGCAAAACCAAATAGAAAGTCCCTGGCTCTAGTGGAGTGGATACCTGTGTAGCGATTGCTCTCTGGGACAATCTCCAAGGAAGGACCCACTTGGGAGATATACTTTGGAAGGGGGAGATGCTTCCCTTTCCAACAATAACTTTTCAATTCAAAATTGGTGCTTTTAGGGCCAAGATAAGCCCTTGAGCACTGATGTAGTGACTTTCACTTTGACAGTATGACATCAGCGCAAAAGAATGCCTCGGGCTGCTGCGTAAGTGCTACCTGAAATAAAAAAACGGGACTCTCTATGGTGTAGCAAGAGAGGTATTACATGCCTCTGGCTCTTTAGCATGACCTCCATGTCAACGGAGGTCCTGTTAATAACATCCATGTGGTAGTGTAAAAGTGGCAAAAGTGAGAAAAGTGGAGTCGAAGTTCAGGAAAATTAAGATGTGAGGAAAACCTTTTTCATATAGAGAGATGACACATTGATTGTAACATAAATTGACGCAGTCATGAGAAAGACGTAAAATATCATGCTTCCAACTTACAGCCAGTCAGGTTGAAATGATAGTCATTGAGTATAAGGCATGGTGAAATATGTTGCAAATGGCATGCGTCATGTTGTGTTTTGTCAAGTCATTAATTATTGCATCCTTTGTGGCTTAACAGCCAAAGGAGAAGAACAAGAAGTGCAGCTCTTGGGTCAAATGACTTTTCAGAGAATGAAATGTAGAGTGTGAGTGCATGATCATGAAAATGTATCACACACAGTGAGGGCCAGGGGTGTTCCTATGACGTCCTTGTGCAATATGTCCATGGTGACATGGGCTATGTTGTGTGCAACGGTGGCATCAGTCAAAATGCCAGGAAAATACCATGCCGATGCACAGGTTGTCCATGAATACATCAAACCAAATGTGTGTTAATTGGAAAAATGTAATCAACGTTATTAAAACCCCTCAGAGTTCAGGTCCTGAATAAGGCCTTTGTCTCACAGAGAAAAGGATCCATGATTTATTGACTGCATACAGTTTGTCTTCGAAGAGGACCACAACAAGACTATCAATTGCCGATCTCCTGCACAACACTGATAAAGTTGCTTTGTCCCCCACCTACTGCAGCACGGTCCATGAATGGTGGTTAGAGTTTCACAGAGAAAGTGCCTTTATTTTGTCCAATCATAATGTTTAATGGTGACTGAAGGCTCTTACTGAATGAGTTGGTAGCTTTGAGGTTATTGCTGCATAGTTTAGATAACTTGTGCATGGTGATTGTTTTGGGCCTCATAGTGCCAGTGATATAATGTATTGCAAACACAATGCTAATCCATGTGACCAGCCTCTGTACTTAGTAGATATTTGCCTTCAATTGTTTTGATTGCGTTCACATAATTACAGCCTCTGTTGCATTACAGTAGTCTGCATATGCATGCTGTCCTTTTTGGGCAGCAAATTGATGTAATGGATTGGGCTCCCAATCAGTGTTGTGAGCCTGAACAACCTTTGGCAGCTGCCATGTGACAAGAAACCAGATGTTGTTTGAGGCATTTGCACTATTATGAACACTGTCATTGAGTATAGAGTAGCTCCTCTAACCCTGCTGGCACATATCTCTCCTGATATTAACAGGCACTGTGTCTTCGCAAGCTCACATCATCACTACACAAGACCACATCCAACAATACCTCCATTCTAAATGGTTACTTTGCCTTTCTGCACTTTCATATCTAATGGTGTTACTCTGAAACTTCAACACAGATCTAATTGTGACTGGGGATGAGTGTCTGAAAAGTTTCAGTGCTCTGTTCATCATCTCTTTTTGTGTTTGCTTGATTGCCCTAAGTAGGCTGGGCATGCCCAGATGTGGACCCCTTGCTCATTTTTGTCACTGGATTCAAGCTAGCCTGGATGATGAGGGGTGTTACCCTGAAACCGGTCCCAGGATCCTTGTTTCCAGTCAAGGGAAGACCTGGCTTGGCAGTTCGGCCTAGACTGTTCCCTTGAGGAACAGGGTCAAAACTTATTTGCATATGGCTGGGTCTGAACTGGGTGGTGAAGTGAGCAAAAGAATGATGATGGATTCAACTAAGATCTAATAGTGACTGAGAGTGAGTGTCTGAAAAGTTTCAGTGCTCTGTCCATAATCTCTTTTTGTGTTTGCTTGGTTACTCCGAAACTCTCAGGTGATAAGCCACAGTTGTTTTGGTATGGCCTACGGTGTGCTATCTGTGCTTTAGTCCTCCACATAATTGCCATATCAGAGCCAAGAGTGAATGTATCCCACTCTTTGAATTAATGGACACATTCAATTATATTACAAAAACTCAGCAGCGGTCAACTCAAACTCCTAGACAACAATACCGTGCGACTTAATTCTAGCTACCGATCAAGATGAAAGCAGTGAATATATTCATTTATAGGTTGAGGCTGAAATAATGAAAAATGCAATTGCATCAACATAATCATTAATTTTCCTTCGATGGGCCTGATTTATATCGTGACAGTCTTACTGCCATCCCACCGCGGCAGTGGTCCCAAGTACTCCGCCAAGTCTTCGGTCTTTTGCCCACCATATTTGGATGTAAGCAGGCAAACTCGCGTCCATGTCGACAGAGTGTTTCCCGCTTTGGTCACGGCACACCACTGCCAAAGTGGCGGACTCCAATGTCCTGCAGGGGAGGCTGCCTTCCCTAGCCTCCAAGCATCACATCGAGGCCCAGAGGACTGGTGGTGGTTCTCCCAGGCCCCCCTTACAATTCATACCCTGGGAGGAGAAGGTCATGCAGATCCTACATCCTGAAGGCTTGACAGGAATATCTGGTAGAGTGGAGTCTCACACTTTACAAAGACTCATCAAACCTCAATGTCCTGTTTGTTCTTAACTCCACTGTTGTCAATGTGTTCTGCACATATTTTCATACAAGAGAAACCTCAAACTGTCAGTATCAGATAGTTTTGTTTGTTTGTGTGAATGTTTTGTGTTGCATCAAGAGTACAGGTGTTAATCTCCATTACATGTCACTTGATGGTATTGGGCCTGTAAGTGTCATAGAACAAAATAACCCTTTAGCCATATGTGTGTCATATTGTAAGTGTCTGGCCCAATTCAACTGCATAATTTCCAAAGGCATGTTCTACTAACAATTTTGC
The DNA here is from genome assembly GCF_964204655.1 of Triturus cristatus. NCBI lineage: Eukaryota > Metazoa > Chordata > Amphibia > Caudata > Salamandridae > Triturus > Triturus cristatus. The sequence goes on from NC_140583.1 coordinate 1,051,086,351, forward strand.
AAGTTTTCGGCAGTTGTCTTTGAAATGAGTACAACTAACATGATGCTCTGTTTTTGTTTTGTCAAAAGAATATTGCTCTGTTGTATTGCTCATTTTCTCTTGGCTAGCAGATTTTAACATATGGTAAGGTGTCATGTAATAATTCAATGCTCGATTCTGAAAATGGTTTGTGTTGTTTTCTAAATGTTGTCCTGTTCTTCTCAACCAATTTAATTGATGTCATGACGTTCACAAATCAAACTGTGTTGACCCAAAAATTGTAAGGTATGAAAATGACTATGCTGAACATAAATAGTAATTGCAAACATTGACTCTGCAAGTAGCATTTTGTTTCGTCTTAGGGCTGGCACTGTGAAGTATTTGTTACGCTTTCCCTTAGGCTTCCAAGCAAACCTTGACTCTTCTCCCTGTCCGTGTGACGGGAGTTTTGCTCAGTCTTTATTGCACTTTTTATTTTTTTGTGGATATTATATGATGTATACAAAGTGTTTTTTACTTCCCTATTTTAAGAGGCATTCCATCACAGATTAAAGGAATGCATTTAGCACCCTTCTTAAACTGAGCAACGATGAGATAATTATTTCTGCTAGGGCTTTTTTGAAAACTGCTATTCGACCCCACTCATCGATGATTACTTAATGATTTGCTTTTTGTATTTTTACAGTTTTGTATTTTGTTGCATGTTTTTTTTTGTTTTTAAATCCTTATTGTTTTTTCTGCTTGCTGTATCATTGATGCATGTTTTTATACTTTTATGGATACGTGTTATCCGAATTAAGAGTGCAAATGAAACGAAACGACTCTGCACTGTTCATATGATGACTAATGCCAAACATTCATTCACGTTTTGTAAATGTCTGTTTTGGAGTCAGCTAGGCCTTGGAATTGTCAATTGCACATTGCATCTCTCCACTGTGTTGGGATAATTTGTTGGCAGATGTTAGCTATACTTCCTAATCACTTCACTTCACAAACATTTCAGGAAATCTTATTACTTCCTTTATTGATGTTGAACTGTTTGAAATTGCTAAACGTTATGTTAATATGTTCAATACCACTGAAAGCTATTACCATAATAATCTCTACGTCTTTTTCCTTGTAGGTATCTAGATTATTTGTCTCAAAAGATTTGGAGGTGTAAAACACACTTTTACTAATAAAACTGTTCTCAATTTCTCAATAGGTCCAACTACCAGACCACGTGGCCAGGAATCTTCCATTGAAGAGACTTCCATTCAAGCCCAGGATCAAGCCTTAAGTGATGACAGCACTCCAGGTAATCTGGATGAAAATGTGGATCCTGGTCCATCTGGTCAGCCTGAGCAGACGGCTCCAGTGAGTCTCACTGGGCCCACACCAACACCTCCCACCCCATCTGTAACATCTCAGCTAACCAAAGTCTCCACTTCCTGTGTTCCTACCACTGTAACACTGATTTTGTGCAGCCCAGTCCTGGGTAATGTTGACACCACAGTACCGCCAGCTCCAGCTCATTCAGGATCCAGTCGGATGGGGCACACTGGGCCAAGGGCACAGGGTAGTGGGGTTAGGGGTCATGGGAGGGATAATGTGGGGCAGCGTATTGAGGCCACCGGGGTCACTCTCACCCAGAGCACCATTGACAAAGTCTTAGGAGTCTATGATAAGTCCCAAGACATAATGGGCCAGATACTGACCGAGCTCTGGGAGATGAAGCAGTTGCAGAGGGAGCTCAATTATCAGATGGATGCTCACAACTCGAATATGAGCTCCCTGACTGGTACATTTACACCCATATATGCAGGGATTTCCCAGAACCATCTGCCCCTTCCTATGGTACTACAACATCTGGCCTATCTACATCTGCAACAGCCATAGGATGGGAGGTCCTGCCACTGGAAGAGGCACCTGCAGCCACCCCGGGGCCTGCGACTGTGCAGATCTCAGGCTGTAACAGGGCACACACACACAGCGTCGCTGAGACTCCCTTGAGCCTCAGGTGTGCACCGTCACAGGACAATCCTCATGAAGGTCTCAGGTTGCACGAAGCACACGCACACAGCATCGCTGAGACTCACTTGAGCGCCGGGTGCACACGATCACAGGGCAATCCTCACAAAGGTCTCAGGCTCCACGAAGCACACGCACACAGCGTCGCTGAGACTCACTTGGACTCCTGGCGCCCCCGATCACAGGGCAATTCTTTCGAGGGTCTCAGGCTGCAAAAAGCACACACACACACAGCGTCGCTGAGACACTTGAACTTCTGGTGCCCACGATCACAGGGCAATTCTTCAGAGGGTCTCGGGCTGCAAAAAGCACATGCACACAGCGTCGCGGAGACACTCTTGAACTTCTGGTGTGCACTGTCAGAGGGCAATCCTCACGAAAGTCTCAGGCTGCACAAAGCACACGCACACAGCGTCGCTGACACTCACTTGGACTCCTTGTGCACATGATCATTGGACAATCCTCACGAAGGGCTCAGGCTGCAAAAAGCACACGCACACAGTGTCGCTGAGACTCGCTTGGACTCCAGGTGCCCACGGTCACAGGTCATGGTTTACGAAGGTCGCAGGCTGCACAAAGCACACGCTCACAGCGTCGCTGAGACACTTCTGGAAATATTTATGTTCCTGAGTTTTCACAACAGGGAGCCAGCTCAACTCGGGCCCTTGGGGTTAAGTTACTTTAGGACACAGCACAGCAAAGTGCTTTCAAGCAGGTGGACACAGCACACAGCAAAGTCCCTTTAGCATCTCCTTTGTTAAAGCAGCAACCTGCAGGCCAGCCCCAGAACACACAGCAAGGGTCAGTCCTTTCCTTCAGACTATTCAGCTGTTTCTTCCTTGGCAGAGGTTCCTGTTGACGACAAAGTCATTTCAGTCCTTTACAGTCTTGAACAAGTCCACTCCTGTTCAGTCTTGCTCAGTTCCATTACAAAGTCCAGGGGTTTCAGCTCTTATAGTTATACCCCTAAATGTCTTTGAAGTCTTTGGGGTCTATTATGATGTAGGGTGGATCGCCACCGCCCACATGGTGGTGGCGAGCCGCCCTACATCATATCCCGCCCGCCACCCATTTCCCCCTGCCATATTAGTATGGCGGGGGTGACCCTGGCGGACGGAAAGACCATCCGCCGGTCGACCAGTCAACCGGGCGGAAAAGGGGCTGGATATGGTGCCCGTGTCCGCTAGACACCGCCATTCATATTAGCTTTGGCAGCGGTGCAGGGCTTTCCATGGAAAGCCATGCGGAGTTTGCTTCTGGGGTTCTGTTGTGGGCCCCCATGGTATTGGGGAGGTGGGGGGTGCACATGGGGGGTACCTATGGTACCCCCCTACATTGTCACAGACGAGGTGACAGGCACCGCGCGGTGCCTGTCACCTTGTGCATGACAATGCACAACGTGCATTCCCAGCATTGTGGCAGGTGGTGCTCACAATGCTGGGAATAGAGGATGCCACCGCCACGGTGACGGTGGCATCCTAATTGCCAGTGCAGGACCGCCACACCACTGGCAGGCGGTCCCTGCACCGCCAGGGTGACGGGCGGACTGGAGTTCGCCCGCCCTTATAATAGACCCCTTTGTGTTCAGGGGGGCACTGACCCCTGTCTAAACCAGTTCTGGATGTCTCCCTGCAAGTGACACCTTATTCCTTTGATAGTGGGGGTCTGGATTCTTAATCACACAGCAGGGGATGGAGCCATTGTTTTATGGCGGCAGCCCAGGCCTCTTTACCTCCAGGGGCTACTCCCCCCCTACACTCCAGATGCAGGTCAGCCGGTTGCTACCGCACCTCCTCCCCTGGGTCAAGACATTCACCAGATCCTATCACTTTCAGATTCAGACAGTCAATCCACAACCAGGCAGAGACACATAGAAATGTCAGAGCTCAAAAACCCAGCCACTTTTAAAAGAGTGGTTTCTAAACACACAATGCAAAAACCACCTTCACAAAAAGATGTGTTGTTGAATTGTGAGTTCAGACATACTAAACTTCATCTCTCCATCTTAAGCCTTTGGGAAGATAGGTTGGAAACATATTACACAGCTTTCCCCATTCTGCTCTAAGGGCAAGATGGTCTTTCAACAGTGAAAAACGAAATAGTATTTCACTGTCAGGACATGGTACACACCTCAGTACCTGTCCGACCTTTCACATACACTGCACCCTGCCCAGGGGGTACCTTGGACCTACCATAGGGGTGTCTGATGTGCATAGAAAGGGAAGGGTAAGGCCTGGCAAGTGGGTGCACTTGTCAGGACAACATGGCAGTTTAACGAACTGCGCGCAGGCACTGCAGTAGCAGGCCTGAGTTCTCTCTTTAAGGCTACTTGTGTGGGTGGCACAATTAGTGCTGCAGGCCCACTAGTAGCAGCAGTGGCAAAGTGCCCAAAGCATCTAAGCCAGTCAAACGAAATCCATCACGGCATCAAAAAAAGAGGAGGTAGAGGCAAAATGTCTGGGGTAATCACGCCAAGAACACATATCTTAACTTAATTAATGCATTTGTTTCCTTCCATCATAACTTTACAATGACAGAAATCAAAGTATTGTGTAAACATAGGTATTTTGCATGTAGGTGATGGTTTTCTCAAGTTCCCAAATATCACCCCAAAAAATAAATACCCCTAAATCATACACTACTATGTCTATTCCATTTGACCATTATTTGTTTGTCCACATTATCACTAATATAACAATCCATTAGGCTTCTGCATAAAATTCCGCTCCTCTCCGCTCGTCGAATTTTTCCCATTCCGCCTACAGCGTGGAGTTCTGAAAAACTCCACATAGTGATGCGGAAAAGAGTTTTTCCTCTTGTGTGGCTCACCAATGTTAAGTTGACAAGCACGAGCGAGTAAAATTGTATGCTAGACAACCAACTAGTAAGGTCGCTACCGCTAGCATTTAGAAACCTGCCACTCGCATTCAGGAAGCTGCAGCTCGAGTAGTACATCTACTTGAGATTCAGAAAGAAGCAAAGCCCTCTTGTGCTGCGTGTGTTGCTGGTCGTGCTGATTTTACAGCACTGGACATATTCCAGGCACTAAAAATCTGCACAAGCAGTGCAATTTATCTCACTCCGCCACTTGCGGAACTTTGCAGAGTGCTACAGAGTTTTTACAGCACTTCACGGAGTTGAATGTAGCAGAACTTTGCAAAAACTCCGCCCAGGCCTGCAATCCATACATAATACTAATACTCAGCACCAGTTTTCAAATTTCCAGTTCCCGACCTTTCCAATATGGAAGAATGGGATATACCCAAAACAATCAGTTTGAAAAGGCAAATTATCTTTGACTCATGTCATCAGGTGGAGCCAGATCTTCAGGCTCAGATAAGGAATCCCACATCAATAACACCAATAGACAAAACATGGCAGTACTACATTCTGTAGATACAGGATCATCCATTCCACTGCTCCAGTATCTGGTGGAATGTCACAACCAAGTTTCAGTGGTGTGCCACAAGGATTATGTCCTCCAATGAAAAGACACATCAGCAGCTACATACACTTTACACACAAAGAGGATTTTGCCGATGGGAAGGGAGATTAGCATGACTACCACATGTGGTTTTAACTAATGATGGCACATATATTGCCTTAGTGCCAACACACAACAGAGAACAAGTCCAATGTAATCTTCAAATCTTCCATTCCATCACAGTGCAACTTGCCTCAGTACAAGATATGTACAACCAAAGTCTGTGTCTGTTCTTCTCAGGATCAACCCGTGTTCCCTTTGTCCTTCGAGACCGCACCATAAACCTGCAAATGTCACAACTCTGAAATGTCCAAATAAAAATAATATGGTAAAGGAATCTAAAACAGATCAAACAATTATCAATCAAACATAACATAATAGGCACATTACAAAGTTAACTTTTGGAGGACACAGTTTCTGAAAACAATCAGTGATAAACAATGTAACTGAACACAGTAGTCAAAGTGTCTAAACTTTGATCAACAAACACCTTTGGACTGAATTTCCCTGATCTTGCCCTTCCTAGCAAATTACCACCACATACTTTTCTCATCATCACATCAATAGTTGGTGTGACGGTGAAAGTGGAAACATGTAAACATATACTTACACTCATGAGAAAAAGTTGTCAATTACATCTTGACTTAAGTCAACTCCTGCCTCTCCACCACTATCATCTTCATTTGGCATTTCAGGATCCTCATCCAGTGGCTCTTCATGGTCTCCATCCTGTGTGATGTAAGGGATGTTCCGTCTCAGGGCGATGTTGTGTAGCATGCAGAAGGTCTCTGTGATTTGCAACACCTTATTGGGTGAGTAGAGGAGGGCTCCACCAACTAAATTTGGCCTTTAGGAGCCTGAAAGTCCACTCCATTAGCTACTGTGTTCTTCCATGGGAAAACACAATTTACAGTGGGACACAGTCCAGTATCCAAAAACATAAAAGTGAACAAAAATAGTGACAAAATAACAAAACGGAAAAACAAACCAATCAAGGCAAAACAGGAATGCTTGTTCGTAAATATGAAAGGTGAAACAAGCGTGATAATCAAAAACAACCGTTACACATTGCATTGGAATAGGTTTGTGTGCACGGTGTCTTAGAAGTCGACGACGTTTCGATCCCGTTTACAAAAATAATGGGATCATCATCAGGACAGAACAGATAATTGCCTGAATGACATACAACCTTATACAATGCCAAAGGTTGTGGTAAGGAGATCTCTGTTATAGGGAATCCCACGGGGAGCTGTTGGTGAGTTTGCGTAGCAATCACTTCATGGAGTGAGGCTATGGAGCTGCTTGGGATCGGAGATGCTCAATGGCTATTTATGGCAGAGATTTCACATTGGGATCTCTGGAACTGGTGTGAAAGCCTGGGCATCAGTATGTTAATTAGATTGAATCTATGCCGGAGAATGCGCGGAGAAGGAGCAGGAGCTGCTAGTGGCCTTTGTTAGGCCTGCACAATCCGTGTTGATAACCGGGAGTGAGGAGGGGTCTCCAACCGTCTAAAAAGTGCTTGGTGGATCTATAATTAGATGGTTGCCGATGAGCCGGGAACTGGGCTGTTTGTTCCCTTAATGAAGTAGCCACGAGCAGTGCCGTTGGCAGGGGGACCGGGAGCGGTCTCTAGGCCGTCTGGAAAGAGCCCAATGGCTCGATGCTGGGACTCTTTTTTTTTCTTCTAAATAGTTATTATCCAGCCGGACAGTAAGATTTAATCAGTCATAATTATAAAGATCAAGCGAAAACACGATTTACAGTGGGCTACTGTGTTCTTCCATGGGCCTCATACTGCAATTGTTGGATTCCTCAGTGGTGCCAACAACCATAGTTGGTTGGGATAAGCTGAGTCTCCTAGGTGGAAGACAAAAATAATTGCCAAAACATGTGACACGATTTCAGATTATTGAACTAGAAATCCCCCAAACAATAATATGAAAGATTGTACTGAATAACAAGCCAGGCCCTTTCAGATCATTGAACTAGAAATCCCCCAAACAATAATATGAAAGATTGTACTGAACAACAAGGGAGGCACTCTCAGGTCCAAGCTGTGACATTTGCAGGAGTATGGAGCTGTTCCATAGTGCTAAGGGATCATGGACAGAAATGGGGAAACGTGCACAGACGCTTGTGATGTACAAATCCGGTAAGTGTACAACTTGCACGTTGATTGAATGGAAGTGTTTCCGATTCTGGTTCTCAGGCATGCGGTGGCACTAAGACAATATGTGCGCCATCAATTGCTCCCACCACATGTAGTTGGTGACTCAAACTGTAAAAGCCCCCCTTCACATTAGCTAAATCTGACTGTGTGGAAACTGGATGAAGCTGTTTATGTGTCTCATCATTTAAGACATAACTTCTTGTAGCACACCACTAAAAGCTGGTTGTAACATTCCACCAAACACTGCCACAGTGTATAAGAAGGACCCTGTGGCCACAAAATGAAGTACTGCCATGAGTTTGACAATTGGTGTAGCACACCACTGAAAGTTGGTTGTGACATTCCACCAGACACTGCTACAGTGTATAGAAAGGACGCTGTGCCCCTATTTTGAGTGGTGGTGATGCACTTAACACTCAAACACACTATTTTTAAATTCTAAAATAGGGGGTGCCTGGCCTCGCTGATTGGACATTTGGAATCCGAATAGCGTGGCAGAAGTTGCCCACATGGTGGGTGGTAAACTCCACAATGGACATAGCCTCAGGCTATCATTGGGGAAGGTAACCTACGAAGGGCAATGGCTGTGTCTGTCTACAATAACGATTGCGTGCACGTACGCAGCAATTGGAAAAAAAGCTCACTTGGTTCCTAAAACTGCTGCCATCAAGACCTCCTCCACTTTTGCTGCTCTTACTTACCTCTGGGAGCTACAATGACTAGTCAAAAAAGTGAGAGGGTCCCCACCTTCTCGCCAGAGGATCTGGACTTGCTGTCATCACAGGAGGTCCTCTCCCTGTATGGCCAGCTCTATGGCTCACCAGAGGAACAGATAGATACATGTCTGAAATGTATATGGGAATCTGTCTTACTAGTAGGTTTCCATTAACCCAGGCTGCAATGTACCACTGAGTTCCTGAGTGAAGTGTAGTTAGTGATGTGAAGTGTCATATAATTTTGTTCCTTATATAGGACAGTGATGCTGGAGATTTCTAAGCACTTTACAATGTGAAACAACAACATTCGTATGTGCTATGTGTTTAAAGCCCTAGATTCTAATTGGTGTGTATGTAAATATATTTATCTATGTATATCTTTGAATTACTTGTATGTTTAACAATCACATAATAGAAATTAGACAACACATTATAGACTATCTACAACTGTACCAAAAATATTTTCTGTACAAACCAAATGAAACTGATGTTAGCCATGTATATGGTCCCACAAATCACTCAGCCTAGATCAGAGCTCTCCAGTTGTATGGTAGCTACCAGTAGCTTCCAGGCCCCTTCAGAGTATCATACAGCTGTGAGGTCATTTATTAGTTGTGCACAAGGTCATTTTTTCACGTACGTTAAGGGAAGGCTGTGTTCATGTGACTATATAAATCTCAAGAGAGGCACCCTCTAAAGGGGAAACAGGGGGAGTTCTTTACAATACTTTGCAGGAGATACAAAAAGAAAAGCAAAGTTTTTTATTTTCATAAAACCCTCACCCACCCGGGTTGCCCCTTGGTGGCATTCTTCATCATTGGGTCCATCCCTGTCCTCTACGGACAGGAGTGTGCTGCTACCAATGAATACGCAGGAGCACTGAATTGTTAAATAAAGGGAGGTCCCTATACTCCTAACCACATATGATAAATTTAAAGGGAGTGTTTTTTTTTGCAGAAATGAAATATTTTTAAAAATACCAAATTTGTGGGTCCAAAAACAAATGTATTCCCTACCCCAAAGAAGGTATGTTAAAATTTGGGGACATGACAACTTCGGAGCCATGGTCGAGCACGTTCAGGTTTTATAGAGAGGGAGTAGCCTTGACTGAGGTTTGACTGCAGGCGCCCCTCCTCATACTCACGATGAACTCATGGGGCCTAATGATGGTCGCATTTTAAGTCTGTTTGATATTTAATACAGGCCAATTAGCTGCTGTATGTTTATTTTGACTTTTCCTTCCTAATTATTGTGTTAAGTGTGACACTTGGAGTGGGAACATAATTTTTCCTCCTAGGTCCTGATGAAATGCCCTGGGGAAAGGCATGAAACAAGTTGACATAAAGGGACACGATAGGTACAGACGCATAAGGGGAAGGGAATACATTTGTTTTTGGACCCACAAATTGGGTTTTTTAAAACTTTTTTAATTTCTGCAAAAAAAACACTTCCTTTAAATTTATCATATGTGGTTAGGTGTATAGGGACCTCCCTATATTTAACATTTCAGCGCTCCTGCGAATTCGTTGGTAGCAGCATGCCCCTGTCATTAGAGAACAGGGATGGACCCAATGATGAAGCATGCCACCAAGGGGCAACCTGGGTGGGTGAGGGTCTTTTGAAAAGAAAAAATCTTTTCTTTTCTTTTTGTATCTCCTGCAAGGTATTGTAAAGAGTCTCCCTTTTTTCCCCTTTAGAGGGTGCCTCTCTTGATTATTTATATAGTGCCGAGGAGGACAGGTCCCTATTCTAGCCTACCTCTACTCTCCCCCTAGTGCTTTTGATGTGTTCATGTGACATCATGATCATCAGGCTGCAGATAGCAGGGCCTGACAATGAGCAGTGCTCAGTCAGAATAATGGGCCAGGCTAGGCATGAGTCACAGGGACAAACAACTGAATCACTGAGATATATCTGTCATAAACATATATCCTTGCCAGGTTGCATTTTGAGGTGTGCATAAATATATGCCCCTCAATGCTTTTGAATGGACGACAGTTGAAAGGGAGAGTTGCCTAACGTCTTGAGCAAACACTTCTTTCATTTTACTACCATTTCAAAGAGTGTCATGTCCAACCTGCAGGCCCTGTACTCAAGTGGCCATTATTCACTGTGCCATAAGTATTTATGTTTAGCCTTCAGTAGTTCACAATCTTTAGCACTTTTCAGAAGTAGGTGACTTTACAGAATATGCAGGAGCCCCCTGGGCTAGAAGATGTCACAGGTTTGGATTTACATTTCAATCTTTGAAGTACTTATTACATATGAATTATTGTATGTAATGATTACTGTAATGTTCTACAACTGTTTGACTACAGTAAAAGCCAGCATATTTAGTGAAACAATTTCACAAAGAGACAACAAAGTTCAAATAACTAGCGATATTTCGGAGTCAAATGTGAAGATATTTTTTGCTCTGTACCGAAGTGTATTTGAAATGTTTCAAGGGCTTTGTATTTACTTCTGCTGTACAAGTCATTTGTCAATCCACCCAAATAAATCTTTCTGACTGTCTTCAACATCATAGGTATCTACATAGTATATGATACATTGCTAAGCTACTTCAGTGCAGAATTCTTTTATAATTTTTGACAAATGATACATACTTTTGTAACCTAAAGTAAATACTATAATTATGAAATTCCCAAACAAAGGTAACCTGCTATCAGTTTATGCTAATATTGGTACAACATTGCAGTATTTGTTGACACGTATTCATATTTTACTTATTGAGAAGGAAAAAAGTGCAGATTTTAGGGCCTAGTGAACATACTCTACAAAGGTATTTTTGGCTGATATCCTTTTTGGTGACATGATTTCACTATTCTTAACAACAAAGGCCAACCATTCAGAGGTGCCCAACAGTTCTTAGAGAGACATGTTAATGGATAAGAGACAAGATCATAGGTGATATCGGATCTATCATGGGGAATGACATAAATGTGACCATATTTGTTCTGAAAATGTTGCCTACATGCATGAACTTATGCTAATGTACAAACAAAGTTTGAGAGCCTTGAAGCAGGTGAAATCAGAAAACGTGGGAACTCGCTAGTAGTGGCGGACCCTACAGCATCTGTATCACCTGCATTCATGTCTGCCGCCCATAGTACCATCTCCACCATCCCTGTTCTTCCCCCCTAGTTTGCCAAACCTATACTCCTAAAAGCGGTGGCCTCACCTTTGCTTCAGGCATCTCACCCCCCTGCCCCCTTGGCTGCACTGAGTGAGGAGGCTATTGAACTCCTCAGGAGCATCTCTGTAGGCCAGACTGAATTACTGAATGCAATCCAGGCACTTGACTGTCAATTGCAACAAACCATAGCTTACCTTGAAGGCATTCACATTGCTCTGTCTAGCCGACAGTGGTCTTTTTAGCATCTAAGCTCCTCATTGACCAAAGCCTCCCAACCATCCCAACCTTGTGCCCCACCTTCTGCTCCTTTCCCATAACATTTCATATTCTCACACCTGTCCCAACCACACTCATAGCTTTGCATGCACCCACTCACACATATGTACCACCCTCACCACCAGAATACCCTAAAACAATGCAGCTACCACCATGCACACATGCACCAAACCCGCACCCAGCAGCTCCACAGACACGGCAGCCACCACCACACCCATAGGCACCACTCCCACCACCAGCACCTCCACAGATACCACAGATACTAGAGCCACCAACACACCCACACTCATATGTACCACAACCACACCCAGTACCTCCACAGCACACCCATCCACACCCACACACATACATGAGAATTGACAGCCAGAAAACTCAAATGCCCACACTCATTCAAACAACAGACATTTATGATTTAATACACACCCAAACATGCACACACACACCAGGCCCACAGTCACCTGCACCCTCGACAGACACATGCACATTACACGCTGCCACTACCTCTACCTCCCAAACCCAACTCCCTCCCGAACACCCTGTCTACTTTCCCATTGAAGATGTCCTTTTTACCCTTGCCCTAGCCCCTGTCAAACCCCAACCCAACCCACCCCTAGCAAATGCCAATCTACTCCTTCCACACCCCTACCCACCCCTTTCTCATCCCAACCCACCCGTTCCACATCCCAACCCAATTCACCCCTATCAAACCCAAATCTACCCCTCCCACATCCCAATCCAAATGCAAGAGCACCCTTCCCAAAACCTCACCCCCCTCAAACCCAAGGGCACCCCTCCCAAACCTAAGGGAATCCCTCCCAAACCCAACACCCCCACCCATGTAAGATCATGGAGGTGCCTGGTCTGCCCACTAGATGCTCCTTCCTGAGGAGATTCACTTTGGCAGTGTATTTGGAGGCAAGCTTTGTGCCACTGCAAAGCAATGCAGATGTTTTGGTTTATTGACTGCCATTTGGCTTGATTAATCTTTTGAGAGCCTTATCTCATTTTGTTGAATAAATACAAACTTTTGATTTGACCAAATTACTCCTGGCAATATTTTCCCTTAGCAATTGTTTGATCCTAACAATGTTTCAGTGTAATATGTGAAGTACTTATTTGGCAGGTAATACAACAGATTTTTTTAATGTCTACTTTGTTAAGTGTATACACTGGTTAACATTGAATGTGATGTTCATTTTAATTTAGGTGCAGGCATTCATTATAGGAAAGGGCACGCGAACCAACTAATTTGATGTTCTAAATTTTATTTATGTGTAATTACAGGTGTGTTTGTTTCACCTTGATTACTGATCAGTATGAAATATTTTGTGACTCTTGAAATTGGATACAGTACACCACGCACTAGACAAGAGGTAATCGTACATGGATGTACATGCTGAATACTTCTAATTTCTGACAGACATTGATTTTCCAGTTCATTTAAGGTAAAGGTTACACCTTGAATAGTTGTATTTGTACATCATGTTACATTGCACGTATCCATATGATGTGTGTTGAATGTTATTAATGTGGGATTTTTAGGAACTTCTTTAATCACACCTGTATGGTGACGTTTTGATTTTTATTTGGATATTCTTTTTTGTAGAAGTGTATATTTGTTTTAAGGTGGCTTTCATGAAATGTATACATGCAATTTGATCATACAGGTGTGTTTCTTTAAATTTCTTAAATGTCACCATTACTGACATATGCATTGCAGATTGATAAGATATTGCTTGTAAGAGAGATTTATAAATGGATGAGTCCTGTGCATATGTTAATAGACACGTCAATAGGTAACAGGTAAGAGTGTAGTTTACCATTGATTGCATTCATGACAATGTGGTTTTGTTCTTCATTATGCAGCAGAAGCAGCGACACGACTTGGAAGTACAGCTCCGCTCCTATAATAAAGACCTGCTAAAACACTAGGCGAATATCTTTCATAGACTTTCATTTTATCTCTAAAAGGAACAATTTCCATAACGTTCCCTCTTCCACACTCATCTCTCCCTGTGCTTGGTCTGTTCGCATTCAATTCCTGAGAAGGCAAGAGAGATATACTATAGGAACAGTGATGGTTTCTTTACCTGTTGTGTTAACAATATTAACAATCCGAAACGGACTGTATCTTTTCATTGTGAAGCTTAGGTTGGGTAGATAATAAAGTGTTGGATACCAGAATCCTGGCACATTAGGAGGCAGACTCTTACCATAGGTGCCTGCTACGAGGCTTCGCAGAGAGGCTATGAACCCAACTCCGAGAGCTTAGGCTTTCGCACTTATGATATCTTGTATAGCTAGGAAGATTGATCAGGACAAGAACAAAGGATCTTGATTCTGGGAGTTGCTTGATGAGACTCCCCAAAAGCAGTGCTGTCAAACTTTTAATACAAGGAGAAACCTTATTAGTTATACATTCCCTCTGAATAGTGACAGTCCCTGTTTAATGCCATAATAACTGATGCTCTAGACCCTACCTACGAATCAGCTTGCTCCTAGTTCTTGTAATTTTGCACCGGATGGGCCTTCTTTTGGGACCGTTGAACGTGGTGAGATTAGCCCTTCTTTGCTCTGTTTCTGCATAGATGAAGACCTTCTCTTTTATCTAGAAAAAACACATTGATTACCAAATGTTCTTTTCATATATTGTAATTCGTATTCTTTACTTTCAACATTATCTTAAGAGTCACTTACAGAAATTATCGAGTCTTGGGTTTATAAATCCTATTGTCACCAGACCGATGTTTGGGGTGGTTTGCACCTTCCGTCACAGTGTAAATTAACATGATTTGGAATTAAGTGAGTAGCGATAATGATATTCTGTTTCTAAGGTTTTGTTTCCCAAGCTTAAGCCCACTCTTTGTCAAATTGCTATCTCAAAACAAACTGTTTAGGTTATTGTTACAATCAAAAGAAAGATACATAGTCCAGGTGATGTAGTTCAGGATCGTTGTTTTATTCCTTAGATAAGATCCACATTAGCCACATGCTAGGCCTTCTTATATGCCATTCAATGCCCCACCAGGAGCAGCCTCCCTGCTGCTCAGCCCTTCCACACCAACTGATCCCTTCTTCCACTCAAACACTCTCCAACATTCCGATGACATCACACAGACTGAGCAGCAAGGCAAAGGCAGGAACAGAGGATGCATTAATCACATACAAGATTATAACACATCCCCCCCCCTCATCAAAATTGAACGAAATAGGAGCATGCAAAACCAAAGTTCATACATGCAACAAGACTAATCAAGAAAAATGTGCGCTGATGGACATACACACATATAAAAAATCAAAGAGCTTCAAGAATAACAGAAAATGGTAAACTTGCAACCCCAGACAGGCAAAACAGAAAACCAGAAGATAAGAAATCTCCACACGTGCGCACATGTGACGCACAGACCAACACCACACACGAAGCACCCAACCAACTCAAGGGTAATACCAAACCGGAGAAGACTGAGAAGCCTCCAAATAGGGAGTCTTCTTGCGTGCGCACTCTTAACGCACAGACTAAGACCTCACACGAGGTAACACCAATCTAAGGGTAAAACCAAACAGATAAGACCTAGAAGCTTCAAAAGAAGCCTTCACATGTGCGCACCCGTAACGCACAAACCAAACACCTCACATGAGGTAACCACCAACCTAAGGGTAAAACCAAACAGGTAAAACCAAGAAGCTCCAAAAGAAGTCTTCACATGTGCGCACCCGCAACGCACAGACCAAACACCTCACATGAGGTAACCACAAACCTAAGGGTAAAACCAAGCAGGTAAAACCGAGAAGCTTCAAAAGAAGACTACACATGTGCGCACCCGTAACGCACAGACCAAACACCTCACATGAGGTAACCACCAACCTAAGGGTAAACCAAACAAGTAAGACCGAGAAGCTTCCAAAAGAAGTCTTCACATGTGCGCACCCATAACGCGCACAGACCAAACACCTCAGACGAGGCAAGACTAATAAAAGACGTACACAACAAGACCAGGGACAATGCCTATCTCTCCCACACTATACAAACAGAAGTAAAACAAAGACACTTCACCCACTCACCCCCTCTCATACAAATATTGGAACAGATAACGATAATTGGTACTTCATCGCATAAAAAACACTCATGACGGAAAGACAGAATTAAGGCACTTGAGCACAAACGACAACATTAAGAAAAATGCACAGTCTCAAGAAAATAACAAACTAAAATAAGGAAGGTAGTCACCGTTGTCAGTAAGCAGCTTAAGACTGGAACATGTGAGCTATAACCAGGAGAAAAACAGTACCTTGTAGGAGGATCAACCAACAACAGTTCCTCAGAAAATCCAGACTGCCAGAACATCTTCAATTTCTTCATAGAAATAACTGGATCACCAAATGTCCACGAGGAAAAGAGGCGGTCAGCGGACTTCACAAAACGCCTCAAGATGTGAACCGGAATTCTCAAAATGCTTGATTGGCAAAAACGTGGTTGGCAAAACGGGAGCGTGCATCAGGGAATAGCCAAAGGATAATATGGATGCCAACCACAAGATGGCGGCACGTAGGTGACGACATGCCGGGTGGCTCTCGGCACGTCGGTTCATACAGAAACGAGGATGTCGTGAGGGATTCCTCTGATACCGCGCGCAGCACCACAAATAATCATCTTTCAAATCGGTAAGGCTCGCGCTGGCACCAACGAACGCTGCTAGGAGATGACGTTTTTTTTTCAAATAGCGCAGCAATGAAACATACAACCAACAAAATATACCTCGACCGTTGATTCCCGAAAACAGTCAAAGGAGTCTCACAGCACAACAAAAACACTGCAGCAGAGTGCATTTAAACTTGGGAGCGGGTCTTCTCCACAACAAGCCATAGAAGATTGAGGGCAGGCACTGGGGTTAGATCTCGCCTTGGGTGTAGCCAGAAGCAGGAACAGCATGCACTTTCCCAATGACGGTACCTTGGCCAAGTCAGTCACAACTCCCCACACCTCACAGCAAACAAATAAGCAGGAGCAGGTTGCCATTCTGGGACTGTCCCAAGGACTGACTTCTTCCAAAACAGGCAGGTAGTGGACAGTAGGCAGGCAGGTAGGAGCTGGCACCTTAAATCACTGGTAAAACGTTCCTAAAATCCAACAGTCAACAGGAACCAACCCAAATCCAAAAGTATCGTACTCGCAATTACTGTCCAGGTCACAGATAATGTTCTCTGTCAACATGTAACAAGACAGGAACAGTCCAGCAAAGACAGGCAGGCTTCTTGACCATGAAGAAAAGTCTAAGACAAACTGGCACTTACTGGTTGGGGCGACCGATGAAATGGTCACTGGTGGGGCATTAGGGGTGCCAGGTTTGTTGAAATCCACAGGTTGTAGTTTCTTTCTTGAGTTTTGAAAGTCCAATCTCCATTAAAGTAGCACGCAGGTTCTAAAAATCGTCGCCAATGTTACAATCAAAAGAAAGATACATAGTCCAGGTGATGTAGTTCAGGATCGTTGTTTTATTCCTTAGATAAGATCCACATTAGCCACATGCTAGGCCTTCTTATATGCCATTCAATGCCCCACCAGGAGCAGCCTCCCTGCTGCTCAGCCCTTCCACACCAACTGATCCCTTCTTCCACTCAAACACTCTCCAACATTCCGATGACATCACACAGACTGAGCAGCAAGGCAAAGGCAGGAACAGAGGATGCATTAATCACATACAAGATTATAACAGTTATGCATAGTCATAATCTTAAATCAGAAACATGCACTCAAGGATCCTTACTTGCTACCTTAACTCTTGTACTGGTTCTTTCAGTTGCTCGATAAGTGTGATGAATCTATGAAGAACGAAGACATAAGGCGAAATTAGCTGAAAGATCTTGACACGTTAATGCATTCCTGGGTTGCTGGATTCAAATAAGGGGTTGATTCCAATCCGGGTCGGACAGCCCTCCGAGAGCTGTCCGTACCCTTACCTTGCAACCGACTCATCCCAGGAGCCGGTCCGTCCGGGCAATGAAGTACAATGCGCATAACTGACACAATTCCGTCCGACACGTAGGCTGCGATTCCAGCAGCATTTCCCGTACGAGCCGTACAGCCGAACGCCAATTCGAGTCGCCCAGAAGCAGTTCCCACAGCAGTTTCTGGCCGAACAAGTACGATGTGCAAATCCCACACGTCGGACGGGTCGCCACTAACAGCACGTCACAGCATCCAGGAGAGCTGCATATCAGGTCCGATTCACGCCACAACACTATCCACGGCTACGAGACGGACCAATTCTCAATGTGTACGAGACGGAGCAACGAGCAGCAAGTACGAGACAAACCAACGATGAATCCCATCACGCAGGTCATCCAAGTACTGTACATCTATGACCGGATCAGGAACAGACACGCACAACGCAGACGGTCAGTCCGACACCCCCACAAATAAATGTCAAGAACACATGAAATGCTACACACACATAGGGGGGGGGTTACATCCCGTCCACCAGCAACAGCAAAACCACAGGGGTAGCATGGTCCCCACTACCAGCAGTCACCAAACCTGAGGGGTGTTGCCCATCACCACTCCCCTCCCCATCCATAGGGGGACGTATGTCCTGCACCACTACCCATAACTCATAGGGGGCTGTATGCCCTGCACCACTCCCCACAACTCATAGGGGGCTGTATGTTCTGCATCACTACCCTCCCCACTCATAGGGGGCTGTATGTCCTGCACCACTACCCTCCCCACTCATAGGGGGCTGAATGCCCTGCACCACTACCATCTCCACTCATAGGGGGCTGTATGCCCTGCACCACTACCCATGACTCATAGGGGGCTGTATGTCCTGCACCACTCCCCTCCCCACTCATAGGGGGCTGTATGTCCTGCACCACTACCCTCCCCACTCATAAGGAGATGTATGCCCTGCACCACTACCCACAACTCATAGGGGACTGTATGCCCTGCACCACTCCCCACAACTCATAGGGGGCTGTATGTCTTGCACCACTACCCTCCCCACTCATAGGGGGCTGTATGCCCTGCACCACTCCCCACAACTCATATGAGGCTGTATGTCTTGCACCACTACCCTCCCCACTCATAGGGGGTTGTATGTCCTGCACCACTCCCCTCCCCACTCATAGGGGGATGTATGCCCTGCACCAATACCCACAACTCATAGGGGGCTGTATGCCCTGCACCACTCCCACAACTCATAGGAGGCTGTATGTCCTCCACCACTACCCTCCCCACTCATAGGGGGCTGTATGCCCTGCACCACTCCCCTTCCCACTCATAGGGGGCTGTATGCCCTGCACCACTACCCTCTCCACTCATAGGGGGCTGTATGTCCTGCATCACTACCCTCCCCACTCATAGGGGGATGTATGCCCTGCACCACTACCCACAACTCATAGGGGGCTGTATGCCCTGCACCACTCCCTATAACTCATAGGGGGCTGTATGTCCTGCACCACTACCCTCCCCACTCATAGGGGGTTGTATGCCCTGCACCACTCCCCTCCCCACTTATAGGGGGATGTATGCCCTGCACCAATACCCACAACTCATAGGGGGCTGTATACCCTGCACCACTCCCACAACTCATAGGAGGCTGTATGTCCTGCACCACTACCCTCCCCACTCATAGAGGGCTGTATGCCCTGCACCACTCCCCTTCCCACTCATAGGGGGCTGTATGCCCTGCACCACTACCCTCCCCACTCATAGGGGGCTGTATGTCCTGCACCACTACCCTCCCCACTCATAGGGGGATGTATGCCCTGCACCACTACCCACAACTCATATGGGGCTGTATGCCCTGCAACACTCCCTACAACTCATAGGGGGGTGTATGCCCTGCACCAATACCCACAACTCATAGGGGGCTGTATACCCTGCACCACTCCCACAACTCATAGGAGGCTGTATGTCCTGAACCACTACCCTCCCCACTCATAGGGGGCTGTATGCCCTGCACCACTCCCCTTCCCACTCATAGGGGGCTGTATGCCCTGCACCACTACCCTCCCCACTCATAGGGGGCTTGTTGGACAGGCCACACAGAGGGCTTGCTCCCTCCCCGCACGACAGGGCCCGAGCTCCGGCCCACCAGGCATACCCCCGTGACAAACCCCTGTACTCCGTCTCCCGACGGACCCTCTGCCCTCGGACCCCTACTCATCACGGGGTCCAGCCCCACCGGCTTCCCCGGCCGGGTCAAGCCGCCATCTTGGGCCCTGCACCACGCGGCCGCGTGGCCTCACCTCGACCCTAACCCCGGGCCTGGCCGGCCCCGACATCCCGGCACCACCATCCACCCAGGAGGTGAGCGGACCACTTGGCAGGTCAATGGGAGAACGAAGTGTCAAGAGCTCTTCCCCCGCCAGGTGCCGATCGCCTCCAGCTCCCCCAGGCGCTGGCTCCACCCCCTGCTGGGTGTCTGGACACCTTCATCCCGGACCCTGCGACCTCCAAGTGCGAGGGTCCGGACATCAAAGGGCACCAGCCCTATAACTGGGGCAGCTCCGGAGCAGGAAGGCAGTTGTATCCTGGAGTCGAGAGACACCGAGTGAACTCAACCCTGACGGTCTACTGGCGCTGCCGTAGCCCGCTCTTGTGAACTATCGTCCTGCCTGCTGGCGCTGCCGCGGCCTTCTGCAACCTTCATCTTCCTGGGACCTGCTGGCGCCGCCGCGGCCCGTTGTAACGACCATCCTCACCGGGACCTGCTGGCGCTGCCGCGGACCGTCATCTTCCTGGGACCTGCTGGCGCTGCCGCGGCCCGTTGTAACGACCATCCTCACCGGGACCTGCTGGCGCTGCCGCGGACCGTACATCTTCCGGGGACCTGCTGGCGCTGCCGCGGCCCGTTGTATCGACCATCCTTACCGGGACCTGCTGGCGCTGCCGCGGACCGTACCACCTAACCACCAAGCTCGAGGATTGTGAGCTCATCATCATCTCATCCGAACTACCTGATTGGTAAATAGACTGACCCGCTACCCCCTTCCCTACCTTACGAGACTCTAATCGAGGGGACCCCTGCGTCCAGACCTCCTTGTACCATTCTACCGTATCATAACTAAGTACCTATAAAGAACACTGAACCTTATCCGTGTGTGATATCTGTCTGTGGGGGGGAAGTTACTTGTCTGTACGATCGCTGGAGACGGCTCTCCCCGGAGACCTCTCCCCCTGACCCCGGCCGGCCCTCCCGGTCCGTCTACCTTTTCTAACATTGGTGGCCAGCGGCGCGATCCGAATCAACGCGTAATCGTACAGAAAGTAGTTCACCCCACGACATAAGCACGATGTCGACCAAAGATAGCAGCTCCACCGAGAAATTCCAAATGGAGAAATTAGAAGAATACAACCACCGCGAACTGAGACAATTTTGCATAGAACTTGGCATTGCTACCACCGGCCTGAGTACCAAGGATGATCTAAAGCGCGCTCTGGAGTCATGGACAGAAACGGGGGTCACAGGACCCTCCGACCAAAGCAGCGTCACACCAGACCAAACCAGCATCACACCAGAGGGGAACGCCACGACTCCCGAGGAGCGGAGAACGGGCCTCCCGCAAGAGGAGATCCGAGAAAGAGACAGAGTCAGATTACACGAGTTGGAGATGGCACGACTCAAGATGGATGGGGAACTCAAGTTAGCTGAACAGAAACTCAACCTCGAGCATATGCGGCTTCGAGAGGAACGAGAAGAAAAGCAGAGACAGAGAGAGCTGGAAGAGAAAAAAATAACGCTCGAGCACGAGCGCCGACTAGCGGAAATAGAACTGCGCAAACAGAATAAGGAACTGGGGGTGCCTGAGCGACCACACACCCCGGGGCCAAGTGAGAAGAAAGTTCACATCCCCAAGGATGTTGTCCGCGAATATGTCCGAGAAGACGACATACAACAGTGGTTTAAAGCCTATGAGATCGCAATGACCTCCCACCGGATCGACCGGAGTGATTGGGGAGCCGGACTTTGGGGGAGATTTATCAACGAGGGTCGCGATGCCCTGCTGCAGCTCCCCGATCACCAAATGTCGTCCTACGACCACATGAAGGCTGCCCTCCTCACCCGCTACGGCCTCACGCCCGAGATGTACCGCCAGAGGTTCAGAGATTGCACCGGGATCCCAGGTACAACTTGGGTAGAATACGTGAACTATTTCAGCCGGGCATTCGAAGGTTGGATCAAGGGAAGTCAGGTCACCACGTACGAACAACTCTTCAACCTTATGGTATGGGAGCACCTGTCAAACAACTGTTTCGTCGAGCTCAGGCAGCACCTACTCGACAGTAAGCTGACCGACCCCCGGCAGCTCGCCGCCGAAGCTGACCGGTGGGAAAGCACCCGAGTGGGCCGGAGAGGGCCCCACGACCAGAACAGAGGCAACCAAGGCCAGCACCGTCCTCGGGGAGGAGGAGGGGGCCAGGGGCGAGGGAGAGACGCCTTACCAGCAACACCCGTGGCCAGCACCCCGCCTCCGGCCGGCCGGGGCAACCCCCCGTTGCGGCCTGGGTACCGAGCCAACGTCACGTGCCACCGGTGCCAGCGACTAGGCCACTACGCCAATGACCCGAACTGCCCGTTAAATCAAACACCCAAGCCCCGCCAGGTAGCGGCCGCTGCCCTAGGGGAAGAACAATCATCGGAGGGACCCGAAGAGTACGAGCCGGCCCAGCAAGGGTGGGAACCGGCCGCCATGGTCCTGGCATGCCTAGGGGGAAGAGACATGGTTCCGCGGGCTCCCCTACCCGCCAACACCAGAAAATACGGTCAGTGGGTGACCATTAATGGACAGAGAGCCGAGGCCTTGCGTGACACCGGCGCCAGCGTGACGGCCGTCCGCTGTCATCTGGTGAAGCCCGAGCAGATCCTGCCGAACATTCTCTGCCCCGTCCGCTCGGCAGATAACTCTGAGAGTATGTGTAAGATGGCCTGCGTCCCGTTTGAATGGGGAGGGGTCTCCGGCCTACTGAAGGTGACGGTCCGGGACGATGCCCCCGTGGACTGCCTCCTGGGGAATGACCTCGAGAGTTCCCCGTGGGCCACCGTCGAGAAAAGAGAGCACCTGGGGATGCTGGGCCTCCCGGACTGGGCCTGCATAACCACCCGATCCATGGCCGCCCGTGCCACCCCCCGATCAGAAGAAACCGAATGGCCAGCACCTCCGCCCCCGGTTGCCCCCGTCGAGGACAACGGCGAGTCCGACCTCCCGGACCCGACTATCGAAGCAGACGCGCAACACCAGGACCTTCCGGATCTGGCTCAGTGGCGTCAAGAGGGGGGGCCCACCCAAGAACAGTTCCGCCAGGAACAAAAGACCTGTCCCTCCCTCGAGGGACTCCGCCAACAAGCCGATACCCAAAACACAGGGGACACCACCGGAACCCACTGGGTCTACTGGGACAACGACCTGCTCTACAGCGAGCAAAGAATCGCCGAGCTGGGGGCCGGTTGAGTTCTGGTGGTACCGCTCCGCTTCCGAGACTTTCTGCTCAACCTGGCCCACGATGTCCCCCTGGCTGGACACCTGGGCCAGGACAAAACATACAGTCGCCTGGTGACCCACTTTTTCTGGCCAAAAATGAGGAATGACGTCCTGAACCACTGCCGATCTTGCCCCACGTGCCAAGCCAGCGGGAAGAGTGGTCGGAAGCTGAAGGCCCCTCTGCAACCCTTCCCTGTGGTCACCACCCCGTTCGAGAGGGTGGGGATAGACATTGTGGGGCCTCTGGACCCCCGCACGGCACAAGGACACAGGTTCATCTTGGTACTAGTGGACCATGCCACCCGCTACCCCGAGGCGGTGCCCCTACGGACAGTGACAGCTCCGGTGGTTGGCCGGGCCCTGATGGGGATCTTCTCCAGGGTAGGCTTCCCCCGAGAAGTCGTCAGCGACCGAGGTACGAATTTCATATCTAAATACATGAAGTCCCTCTGGCAACAATGCGGGGTCACCTACAGATTCACGACCCCCTATCACCCCCAAGGGAACGGACTAGTGGAGCGTTTTAACCGCACTCTCAAGGGGATGATTGGGGGATTGGGAGAGCCTCTCCGTCGCCAGTGGGATGTGCTGCTCCCGTGCCTCCTCTTCGCCTACCGAGAAGTCCCCCAGAAGTCCCTCGGCTTTAGCCCTTTCGAACTCTTGTACGGGCACCCTGTGCGAGGGCCCCTCAGCCTAGTCAAGGAAGGTTGGGAGATGGCCCCCTTAACGACCCCTCCCGACGTCTTCAAATACATCCTGGCCCTACGAAACCAGACCCGGCGCTTCAGGGAGATGGCCAAGGCGAACCTCGAGGCCAGTCAGGAGGACATGAAGAGGTGGTATGATCACAATGCCTCCTCCGTTGAATTCGAGCCTGGGCAGCAAGTATGGGTGATGTCCCCCACTGAACCATGTGCCCTGCAAGACAAGTGGACGGGGCCCTTCAAAGTGGTCGAGCGTAAAAGCCCCGTCACTTACCTCATCGACATGGGGTCCACCCGGAACCCCCTGCGGGTCCTCCACACCAACCGGCTCAAACCACACTTTGTGCGCTCCGAACTAAGCCTCCTGATGGCGACAGACAGTGGTACAGAGGAAGACTCCGAGCCCCTCCCGGATCTCTTAAAGACTCAGGAGAAGGACGGCTCCGTGGATGGGGTCCGGCTCTCTGACGCCCTCACTTCGGAGCAACGCCAGGACTGCCGGGGCCTCCTGCTGCAGTTCGCTGCCCTGTTTTCCCTCACCCCCGGGGTCACCCCTTGGTGTTTGCACGACGTAGACACCGGGGACAGTCCCCCTGTCCGGCACCGGGCCTACCGCGTACCAGATCTGGTACGGGCCTGCATACAGGAGGAAGTGGCCAAGATGCTCACGATCGGGGTCATCGAGCCCTCGGACAGTCCCTGGGCCAGTCCGGTTGTATTAGTTCCCAAGGCCGCTGCCCCCGGCACCGCCCCTGAACTGAGATTCTGCGTCGACTACCGGGGCTTGAACGCTGTCACCCGGACCGACGCTCATCCCATCCCCCGAGCAGACGAGCTGATCGACCGGCTGGGGGCCGCCCGCTACCTTAGTATCTTCGACCTAACGGCGGGCTACTGGCAGATCGGCCTCACACCCAGGGCTCAGGAACGGTCAGCCTTCTCCACCCCCGATGGCCACTATCAATTTAAGGTCATGCCCTTTGGCATGAAGAATGCCCCCGCCACATTCCAACGTCTTGTGAACCAGGTCTAGGCAGGGCTCGAAGAATTCAGCGCTGCCTACCTGGACGATATCGCTGTATACAGCCGCCACTGGTCCGACCACCTCCGTCACCTCCAAGAGGTCCTCCAAGCCCTCCAGCGGGCCGGCCTCACCGTTAAGGCCGGCAAGTGCCAAATTGGCCAAGGGTCTGTGACCTACCTTGGGCACCAAGTGGGAAGCGGGCTGGTGGCCCCACTACAACTTAAGATTGCTGCCATCCAGTCCTGGCAGCCCCCCGTCACCCAGACCGAGGTCCGAGCCTTCTTGGGGCTCACCGGCTACTACCGGCGGTTCGTGAAGGACTACGGCAGCATCGTGGGGCCCCTCACGGGACTCACATCCAAGAATCAACCGAAGCGGGTCCACTGGACTCCTGATTGTCAAGCGGCCTTCGAGGAGCTGAAGGCCGCCCTGTGCACCGCCCCGGTGCTCCAGGCCCCCGATTACAGTCGGGAATTTGTGGTGCAGACCGACGCCTCCGACCACGGCATCGGGGCCGTCCTCTCCCAGCTGAACCCCGAAGGTCATGACCAGCCGGTGGCCTTCATCAGTCGACGCCTCCTGGCCCGAGAACAGCGTTGGAGCACCATCGAGAGGGAGGCATTTGCAGTAGTGTGGGCCCTCAAAAAGCTCCGACTCTATCTCTTCGGTACCCACTTCCGGGTACAAACCGACCATCGACCCCTGCAATGGCTGATGCAGATGCGGGGGGAGAACCCAAAACTCTTGCGCTGGTCCATTTCCCTGCAGGGAATGGACTTCACTGTGGAGCACCGACCAGGCCAAGACCACGCCAACGCGGATGGCCTGTCCCGCTTTTTCCGCCTCGACGAAGAGAGTCCCCAAGGAGATGGGTGACTCTCCCCGCCTTCAGCTGGGGGGGACGCATGTTGGACAGGCCACACAGAGGGCTTGCTCCCTCCCCGCACGGCAGGGCCCGAGCTCCGGCCCACCAGGCATACCCCCGTGACAAACCCCTGTACTCCGTCTCCCGACGGACCCTCTGCCCTCGGACCCCTACTCATCACGGGGTCCAGCCCCACCGGCTTCCCCGGCCGGGTCAAGCCGCCATCTTGGGCCCTGCACCACGCGGCCGCGTGGCCTCACCTCGACCCTAACCCCGGGCCTGGCCGGCCCCGACATCCCGGCACCACCATCCACCCAGGAGGTGAGCGGACCACTTGGCAGGTCAATGGGAGAACGAAGTGTCAAGAGCTCTTCCCCCGCCAGGTGCCGATCGCCTCCAGCTCCCCCAGGCGCTGGCTCCACCCCCTGCTGGGTGTCTGGACACCTTCATCCCGGACCCTCCGACCTCCAAGTGCGAGGGTCCGGACATCAAAGGGCACCAGCCCTATAACTGGGGCAGCTCCGGAGCAGGAAGGCAGTTGTATCCTGGAGTCGAGAGACACCGAGTGAACTCAACCCTGACGGTCTACTGGCGCTGCCGTAGCCCGCTCTTGTGAACTATCGTCCTGCCTGCTGGCGCTGCCGCGGCCTTCTGCAACCTTCATCTTCCTGGGACCTGCTGGCGCCGCCGCGGCCCGTTGTAACGACCATCCTCACCGGGACCTGCTGGCGCTGCCGCGGACCGTCATCTTCCTGGGACCTGCTGGCGCTGCCGCGGCCCGTTGTAACGACCATCCTCACCGGGACCTGCTGGCGCTGCCGCGGACCGTACATCTTCCGGGGACCTGCTGGCGCTGCCGCGGCCCGTTGTATCGACCATCCTTACCGGGACCTGCTGGCGCTGCCGCGGACCGTACCACCTAACCACCAAGCTCGAGGATTGTGAGCTCATCATCATCTCATCCGAACTACCTGATTGGTAAATAGACTGACCCGCTACCCCCTTCCCTACCTTACGAGACTCTAATCGAGGGGACCCCTGCGTCCAGACCTCCTTGTACCATTCTACCGTATCATAACTAAGTACCTATAAAGAACACTGAACCTTATCCGTGTGTGATATCTGTCTGTGGGGGGGAAGTTACTTGTCTGTACGATCGCTGGAGACGGCTCTCCCCGGAGACCTCTCCCCCTGACCCCGGCCAGCCCTCCCGGTCCGTCTACCTTTTCTAACAGGGCTGTATGTCCTGCACCACTACCCTCCCCACTCATAGGGGGATGTATGCCCTGCACCACTACCCACAACTCATAGGGGGCTGTATGCCCTGCAACACTCCCTACAACTCATAGGGGGCTGTATGCCCTGCACCACTCCCCTCCCCACTCATAGGGGGATGTATGCCCTGCACCACTCCCTACAACTCATAGGCGGCTGTATGTCCTGCA
Organism: Triturus cristatus; assembly: GCF_964204655.1. Lineage (NCBI taxonomy): Eukaryota > Metazoa > Chordata > Amphibia > Caudata > Salamandridae > Triturus > Triturus cristatus. The sequence goes on from NC_140583.1 coordinate 1,051,113,644, forward strand.
CCACTACCCTCCCCACTCATAGGGTGATGCCTGCCCTGCACCACTACCCTCCCCAATCATAGGGGGATGTATGCCCTGCACCACTACGCACAACTCATAGGGGGCTGTATGCCCTGCACCACTACCCACAACTCATAAGGGGCTGTATTCCCTGCACCACTCCCTACAACCCATAGGGGACTGTATGTCCTGCACCACTACCCTCCCCACTCATAGGGTGCTGTATGTCCTGCACCCCTACCCTCCCCACTCATAGGGGGCTGTATGCCTGCACCACTACCCACAACTCATAGGGGGCTGTATGCCCTGCACCACTCCCCACAACTCATAGGGGGCTGTATGTCGTGCACCACTACCCTCCCAACTCATCGGGAGCTGTATGCCCTGCACCACTCCCCTCCCCAATCATAGGGGGATGTATGCCCTGCACCACTACCCAAAACTCATAGGGGCTGTATGCCCTGCACCACTACCCACAACTCATAAGGGGCTGTATGTCCTGCACCACTACCCTGCCCAGTCATAGGGGGCTGTATGCCCTGCACCACTCACCTCCCCACTCATAGGGGACTGTATGCCCTGCACCACTACCCTCCCCACTCATAGGGGCTGTATGTCCTGCACCACTACCCTCCCCACTCACTGGAGATGCTGTGTTCCTCAGCAGAGGTGTTTGTAGCTGAGGTCTCCTCTGTTTGGCTCCCCTCACCCTCTGTGCCTCTGGGTCCCTCCAACTCCTCTGAAGCTGACCCAGTCTGGCTCTGCGGCTCGTCTTGGTCCGTGGAGCTGTCTCCTCCAGTAGCTGTAGATGTATCTGCAATCAATCAGTATAAACAGATCCACATCAGTCACCTGTTTCACCTGACACATCACAGTCAGTACAGCACATCACAGAGTACGGCTTTGCATCAAGTGCCAGATATTGCGAAAAGTGGAGACATTATTTGGAAATGACACCTGTCAGTCTGCCAGTCAACCATGCCCCTTATATCCTGCCCCTCCATGGGCCCATCTGCCTGGGACATGTTGTATGCCACTTCTCATATGTGTGCACAAGCACCACATAGACATATTTCGGAACTGCAGGACTCGTGATTTAAATCTGCCTGGACTAACGCATGCCATCTCCTGCTACTGACTCAGTACATGTGTCATGAGAAGGGATGGCCAAAATCATTGTCAGTAAAATGGATATGCTTCACTCACAAGACACCATGATGTGCATATGTCTTGATGGTCAATGGCACAATAGAGTGCATGTTGTAGGACTGACATCACTGCGGGATACACATCAGCTAGTGGGATACCATGCTACGGCCCAGTATGGCTAAGCAGCCAGCACTGGCTTCAGTCTCAGGGGTAGTGCATCCAAAATGAAACACTCTGCACTGTGTCACAACCATTAACATGTATGAGAATGTAAGCCCTCCAGATGTCAAGTGCACAGGTACAACCAATGCTAACCACATCTTCAGGCATCTGATGATCACACGTAATAAAAATGCAACAGATGACTGACTGCAAGCACCAATCTGTAAGCATGATAACATCACAGCATGATGAGAATGAATTGAGGCTGCCTGCACTGTGATGTATAATACAACATTATGCACCGTCAAGTGATTCCACACCTATGCATGAACCCATTGTGATGATCCATTTCCCACACCCCAGCTAGCTGTACAAACCAAAATGACCAACACCACAGGAGTCTAAGAGGCTAGGCCACCTCACAATGACACTGATGCAGACACCATATAGCACACTTCACAATGCACTAATGTTAGGCCGACACAGAGGAGTAGAAGAACAGAGTGTACTTCATGTCCAGAGTAGGGATACCTGTCCAGGAACATGTGCAACATGGGATTACCCTGGACACCAGGCATGTGTCCATGCATGTGTGAAACACATGATGTACATTTTTCTGAGGCCCATAAATTCTTGTTGCTGCTACATGGCTGTGTGTCATATACCCCTGCCATATATGGGGTGCCAAACCATCAATTTGAAAACATATCAATTGCCCACACAGAGTACATGTTTATTTTTCAGGCAATGTGCAGACACATGGAAATCATGTGCCTCACCCATGAAGACAAAACAATGCACCGGTCGCAGATGCTGTTCACAACGTTAAGTTTGTACAACAGCAGGGACACAACCCAAGTTACACAAGTCACAGCCTGAAAGCGGCACACCTGTTTATCAGATGAGGATGGGACATGACGTAGTTTTGCCACATGACTCCTGTACAAGCAGACAGGAGATCTGTGGAAGTGTAACCAGGATGTGGGCGTGCAAAGATCATGTGATAGATTGGACACAGAGAATGCATGCACCTACCTCCTCCTTGCTGCTGTCTGGCCTTTAACTGTCCATCCAGGTCCGGGAAGACCACCGCCAGAATCCTGAGCATGTGGGGACAGATCCAATTGTTGGCTGGACACATAATCACTGTGTTTGACAACAGTACATTTCAGTGCATGAGGCATGTACACAGTTCCCGGTGTACATTGTGTATGTCATGTGACATACACCCTGACTCTTCAGTGGAATGGTAGGTGCCTCACAGGGTGTCACAGTGCCACATATGTGATGTTCATCCACAGTATGTGTGCATTTCCATGCAGAGATGACTCAGATTTCAAGTGCTCAATGTCAAATGTTCACAACATCCCAGTCTATTGTCAATGTGAGTTGATGTTGCGTCTGTGTGTCACAGACATCCATGTGTGAGCTGACATGAAATCAGGGGGCACTTCATGTGTGTGTCATGTGTGCATTGTTTTGTGCACATGGTACATCGCATCATGATGATGTCCATGTTGCGACAGAAGGTCCCTGTGTGTGTCTGTCAGGAACATGTGATGTGGGGTAGATACTTTCCAGCACACTGTTGCTACTGCTGGTGGGATATCACAGACTATGTTCAGCCGTGTGCTTCGGGATGCGTTGGAGGCAATGTTGCATTTCATCGACCCTCCATGTCAAGTGGGTGATTTTGATGTAGATCGACAAGGTCAACTGGTTTGCACACAAAGGACGTTAACAGGAGCAGGTGTTGGGTTCCTGGGGGATATGCATGTCCATCAGCGTCTCAATTGCTCTTCTTCGCATGACCCCTCTTCTTTCTCGGGGGAGCCTCATTTGCAGGCTGCTGCAGTGCCGAGGACACTCCGCCAGAGTCCTCCTCCCTCCCTGTGGCTGTTGCAGATGTTGTGGGCGCACAGGGAGGTGTGGTCAGGTTGGTGCTGATCTGGCGGAGGCATGTCAGTATGTCCCTATGCACCGCTGTAAGTTCATCCAATTTGTCCCACTTGGACTCCACCCGGGCCATGTGGGAGTCCAAGTGGGCATGATGGGCAGCCTGCTGTTCTTTGAGTTCCTTGAGGATCCCCACGGCCTGTCCAAACCCTCCGGTGCTTTCCTGGTACGCATCTATGATGCGTTCCAGGTGTGGCTCATCATGCAGTCCAGCCCCCTCTGCAAGACATGTCCTCTGCCTGCCCAACCTCCCACCACCCCGACCCACACGGGCAGGCCCTGCCGTGGCAGGCCCAGCCGACACTGGGCCCCCTTGAGTGTTAGCGCCGGTGGTGTTGTCCCTTGCTTCTGGGGGGCCCTGTGTACCTGTTCCATTGTTGTTCTGGGGCCTGGGCCTGTCCGTGTTGGCATTGGGACTCTGTCTGGTGTCCGATGTGGCAGGAGTGGTTGAGGGGGCTGCTGATGTTACTGCTGCTGGGGCTGCACGATGGATCACGCCGGAGGTGCCAGGTCAGTCAAGGTCGTCGTCTGAAGAGGACGTAGAGTGATCCACAGCGGGGAGCTCAGGGTCCGCCAGAGTCTCGGACTGGGACTGTTCCTCAGGACCTGCTGTGTCCCCAGCATCCCCTGTGTTTGGAGGAGACACACAATGTATGTTATGTTTCTACAGACCTCAATGTTTCACACACATGACATTTGACACTGAACATCATTATGAGGGTCTGTACCTTGCATTGTCTTAAGTTGTGGCAGACAGAGGTTGATATTGTTGGAACACTCTTTAATGGCAACCTGGTGCATTTTGATGTGCACGTCAAGCTGTGTGCATGACCAGCTCATGTATTGATCAATTGTCTGTAGATGCCCATTGCCACTCAGGTTCCATCACATGCCTAACACTGCTGTATTATCCCTGTCCGCATTTGTGCTTTAACAATGACATACGTACAATTACACTTGGGGTATGTTGCGAGGTTGGGTCATGTGTTGTGTGATTCTTTTCTTTCCTCTCTGCATCTCATTTGTGTGTCTGTGCAACATGGTTGCAGTACGGTAAGCCTGAGATCCATTGTGAGATACTAATTTGTTGGCTGTGTTCCTAGTTCACATCTCTTTTCATATAAGTCATGGTGTTAGCATAGCTAATGAAGTTGGTGCTGAGTTTTGTATGCGCTAACACCTTGGGCCTCATGTAGGTAGCATACCAGTTACCACTTCTAAAATACCGAACGATACCGAATCGGTATTTTAGAAGTGGTAACTCGTATGTAGGTAATGAGTCGGTATTTTTTACCGATTCGTTACTATTCGGTAATTACCGAATCGGTATTTACCGATTCGGTAATGAGGCATACCTTCCCATTGATGGGAAGGTATGCCTCATTACCGAATCGGTAAATACCGATTCGGTAATGGGGGGAACACTTGCATGGGTGGCAGGGTGTCACATTGACACCCTGTTGCACCCCTGATTCGGCCATGTGTGCACATGTGGCACACATACATGCCCTAAGGGCATGTATGTATGCCACATTGCTCACTGCTACGCGCGTAAAAATGCATAAATACATACTTTAATTATTTACCACCAACTAAAAGTTGGTGGTAAATACCGACTCTAACACACACCCACACACTCCCCCTACATCTCGATTTTGGTGTCGGAATTTACCGAATCAGTAGAATTACCGATTCGGAAAAGTTACCGATTCGGTAACATTACCGATTCGGTATTATTACCGATTCGGTAATTTTAACGATTCGGTAAATTCCGACACCAAAAATTGTCCCCCTACATACCATTAGCCAAAATACCGGTCGGTAACGGTAAAATTACCGAAAATCGGCCGTTACCGACCGGTATTTGGCTACCTACATGAGGCCCCTTCTATCTTGTCAAATTCATCCACAGTGAGAGGGATTGGGCACAGAACCTCTCTTGCTTTTCAATGCTTATTACAGTGATGGGCAGAGGTGTGTGTGTGTTACAGTTCAGCTGCTGTGAGTTGCATGCCTCCTCCGATGCAGTCCAGGTTAGTCATTGTGTTTGGGGTCTCCATGACAGTGAATGATGTGTAGTATGAATGATGCATACAACGGAGACAGATGTGGGATTGAAATGCAGCTCACAACTGCACATTTTTTGGATGACACCATGCTGCAGTGTCAGCTATGTGTGTGTCCATTCTAGTCACCATCAGGTGTCCACTGTCAATGATGCATAGGTGACATTGTGTGTGCTTGTTGCTATGTCTACATCTCCCCAATTGTCATCTACAAGACACACCTTCACAGCGAGGTCAGGGGACACCACAGGGACACTGCATCTCCAGGATGTGGGAGGATACCTACAGTTCCAATGGCTGTGAGTGTAGATGTGTTTGAGTTGGCCAGTGCATAGGTGTGACTTGCAGACAATTCATACATCATGACCATGTGTTGTCCATCTTGCCAAGGCATTTACTTTTGGAGTGACTGGTCCCAAGGGTGCACTTTGTTCTGGCTGAGAAGGTGTGCTTTGAGGCAGCATTGATGGCATTTGGAGTCATTGCAGGACCTCCTTCACCCACAGAGGCCAGCGAATCCCCCATGTGTCATGCTTCCATTGCAGGGAGTCAAAATTTACGTTCAGAATGTCTGGCATTTGTGTGCTGTTGTCAGGTAGAGGCCAGGGCCCAGCAGGGCATTGTGCTCCCCACAGCAGGGCCTAGTGTCAGGCACCTTGGCAGTACTTTAGCACCCCCTCTGAGGTGAACATGGTTCAGTGTGAGCTTGCAGGGACATGTGGGTGAGGGACTGGTGGCTGTGACTGCAACTCCCATCATGCTTTTGGCTCCGCCCACCTTCCCACAATACCTGAGCTTCCTTCCTGTGGATCTTTTTCCCTATGTAGTGGTGTGCCTGTGCTGACAGTTTGGCAGGCAGTGGTGTCCTGGTGTTTGTTTGCACTCAAGTCCTGAACAGCCCATTTCCTTCACACAGCAGAACCCAGTGTGGTCAAACTTTGTGGGATATTCGAATGGATTCTGAGGGAATGCATTATACCAGGTGGGTTGTGTGGAGTTTCTGTTAAGGGTGTGTGTGTGCAAGTACCTGCTGGTAGATGTAGTCAGAGCTGGCAGGCCTCCTCCCCCCAATCCAGATATCCCACCATGCAGCATGCTTCCATTGCAGGGAGTGGAAGTTACCTTTCAGGCTGTCTGGCATTGGTGTCCTGTTGTCAGTTGGAGCCCAAGGCCCAGCAGGGCCCTGTGCTTCCCTCAGCAGGGCCCAGTGCTCCCCCCAGCAGGGTCCTGTGCTCCCCACAGCAGGGCCTAGTGTCAGGCATCTTCGCAGTACGGTTTCACTCCCTGTGAGGTGAGCATGGTTCAGTGTGAGCTTGCAGGGACATGTGGGTGGGGGACTGGTGGCTGTGACTGCAACTCCCATCATGCTTTTGGCTCCACCCACTTTCCCACAATACCTTAGCTTCCTTCCTGTGACTCTGCTACCATGTGAGGGATTGAGACAGCAATGGCAAGATGACTGACAGTGGTATCCAGTTGTTTGTTTGTACACAATTTCAAAGCAGGGCCTTGTGCTCCCCACAGCGGACCACATTGTCAGGATTCTTGGAAGAGACTTTTCAATGACTCTCTTGTGGAGCATGATCCCAGGTGTGTATTTTGGTGTAGGTGGGAGGGGTGTGTGTGACAGGGGCTGCTGGTAGATGTAGTCAGAGCTGACAGTCCTCCTCCCCCAATACAGATATCCCACCATGCAGCATGCTTCCATTGCAGGGAGTGGAAGTTACCTTTCAGGCTGTCTGGTATTGGTGTCCTGTTGTCATTTGGAGCCCAAGGCCCAGCTGAGCCTTGTGCTCCCCACAGCAAGGCCTAGTGTCAGGCATCTTGGCAGTACTTTTGCACTCCCTGTGAGGTGAGCATGGTTCAGTGTGAGCTTGCAGGGACATGTGGGTGGGGGACTGGTGGCTCTGACTGCAACTCCCATCATGCTTTTGGCTCCACCCATCTTCCCACAATACCTGCACTTCCTTTCTGTGGATCTTTTTCCCTATGTGTTGGTGTGCCTGTGCTGACAGTTTGGCAGGCAGTGGTGTCCTGGTGTTTGTTTGCACTCAAGTCCTGAACAGCCCATTTCCTTCACACAGCAGAACCCAGTTTGGTCAAACTTTGTGGGATATTCAAATGGACTCTAAGGGAATGCATTATACCAGGTGGGTAGTGTGGAGTTTGTGTTAAGGGGGGTGTGTGTGCAAGTACCTGGTGGTAGATGTAATCAGAGCTGGCAGTCCTCCTACCCCAGTCCAGATATCCCACCATGCTGCATGCTTCCATTGCAGGGAGTCATAATTTACGTTCAGGATGTCTGGCATTGGTGTCCTGTTGTCAGGTAGAGGCCAGGGCCCAGCAGGGCCTTGTGCTCCCCACAGCAGAGCCTAGTGTCAGCCATCTTGGCAGTACTTTTGCACTCCCAGTGAGGTGAGCATGGTTCAGTGTGAGCTTGCTGGGACATGTGGGTGGGAGACTGGTTTCTGTGACTGCAACTCCTATCATGTTTTTGGCTCCACCCACCTTCCCACAATAACTGACCTTCCTTCCTGTGACTCTGCTTCCGTGTGAGTGATTGGGACAGCAATGGCAAGATGACTGACAGTGGTATCCAGTTGTTTGTTTGTGCACAATTTCCCAGCAGGGCCTTGTGCTCCCCACAGCGGAGCCCATTGTTAGTGTTCTTGGTAAAGACTTTTCACTGACTCTCTTGTGGAGCATGATCCCAGGTGTGTATTTTGGTGTTGGTGGGAGGGGTGTGTGTGACAGGGGCTGCTGGTAGATGTAGTCAGAGCTGGCAGTCCTCCTCCCCCAGTCCAGACATCCCACCATGCTGCATGCTTCCATTTCAGGGAGTAGTAGTCACCTTTCAGGCTGTTTGGCATGGGTGTCCTGTTGTCAGTTGAAGCCCAAGTCCCAGCAGGGCATTGTGCTCCGCACAGCAGGGCCTAGTGTCAGGCATCTTGACAGTACTTTTGCACTCCCTGTGAGGAGAGCATGGTTCAGTGTGAGCTTGCAGGGACATGTGGGTGGGGGACTGGTGTCTGCGACTGCAACTTCCATCATGCTTTCTGCTACATGCACATTCCCAGCAGCCCAACCTTCCTTCATTTTGACTCAGCTTTCCTGTGAGGTGGTGTGACAGTGGTGGCAAAATGGATGACAGTGTTTGTTGGTTATTTCTGGTCATGCCTTGCAGTATTGGTCTTTAGGTTTGTACATGTTAGGACGTAGTTCCATATTACTGTGGGATGGCAGGTACTGTGTTTGTGTAACTGATATACACATCACAGGATACTTACCTTTCCGTTGCTATGGCTTTGCTGGCGGTAATTTGTTTCACAGTTCCCTTGACAGTGCTATATGTGTGTTGCCACACAATGTTGAGTGAATTGGTTGTGTACTCACCAGGCTCTGGTATTCCTGTTAATCCATGTATGCTCTCCGGTGGTAGGATGGCCTGCACCTTCTCCTCCCAAGACCTGAAGTGCGTTGGTTTGGCATGAGGGCCACTGCCAGTCTGCCTGCTCAGGGTGTGTTCCCTGTCGATGAGCTTCTTGACACTCCTGCGCACATCATAATACCTGCTCTGTATGTCGTCCTTTGTGCACAAACAAGGTGCTTGTGCATTGACCTTGTCGACAATCCTCTCCCACATCTTGTTTTCTGTGACATGGGGGTCTGTTGGACCAATGTGCCAAACAACTGTGGCTCTACCCTGAGTATTTCGTCAATCATGACTTCCAACTCACTATCTGTGAACTTTGGATTCTTCTTGGGGGGCATGGTGCTGGGTGGTTGTGGGGATTGATGGGAGGGGTGTGTGTGAGTGTGGTGGTTGTGAGTTTGTCAGTGAATATGTGATTTAGTTTTCAAGTGGTGCAAATGGTGTAGTTGTTGTGTGTTGTGTGAGTTGTGGTGGTGTCTGCTGTCCTATGCCTGTAGTTTGCAAAGGATCATGGTAGGGCTTTCTTGCTATTATATAGGTGGAGTTGTGGGTGTGTCTTTGTTTTTAATTTTTTTAATTTTTATCTATTGGCATTGTCATTTGTTTTTTGGGCTTTTTTTGTGACTTTTCCTTTGCTTTTGTTGTGCATGATGAAATGAAATGAAATGAAATGAAATGAAAAAAGGAATTTAGTAAAGCGCACTGCGGCCAAAGCGGCTTCCTGGCGCTGGGGGGTCTAACACGCTCACAGGGAAAACCCAAGAGGACTAGCCGGGAAAAGCCTGGGAAAAAAGAAAAGTTTTAAGGGCCTTGCGAAAGTGACGGTAAATGGGGATGGAACGGATAGCAAGAGGAAGGCTATTCCAAAGCCGAGGGGCCAGAACCGAGAAGCGAGTGCCCCCGGTACGAGTTTTACGAAAGCGGGGAATGTGAAGCAGAGACAAAGATGAGGAGCGAAGAGTGCGAGCGAGGGCATGAGAGGTGATGAGGGAGTTAATGAACAGAGGGGCAGAACGATGGTGGGCCAGGAAGGCCAGACAAGCAAGTTTAAAAGAAGATCTGAAATGTACTGGGAGCCAGTGGAGAGACCTAAGGGCAGGAGTGATGTGAGAGCATTTAGGTAAGTGAAGAATGAGTCGGGCCGCCTGATTTTGGATGGCCTGAAGACGGCGGGCTTCATAGGCCGGGATGCCAGCATACAGGCCATTCCCATAGTCAAGGCGGGAGATGATTAAAGCGATGACTATAGTTTTGAGAGCATCAGCCGAAAAAAAACGAGAGATCTTGCGAATGATACGAAGGGAAAGAAAACACGAAGAAACAACAGAACTAATTTGTGAGTGCATAGACAGGTCTTGGCTGATCTTGATGCCCAAAGTCCGGACAGAAGAGACGGGTACCGGGGGAGGACCAAAAGAGAGAGGCCAATGAACAGGGGACCAAGGGTTGGAAGGACCACCGGTGAGGACAAGCTCCGTTTTATCCGGATTGAGCTTCAAATGATTATGGAGACGTTTGTTTGACCGTGTCGGATGCTGGATGTGGCTCGCGCGGGCTAACCCGAGTCTGTCACACTGACATTCTGCTGTTTTTGACGTTGTCGTACGCGTTGGACGCAGAGGGGTCTGCTGTTGGCTAGTCACTATTTGCTGTGCGTCTCGGTTTTCATGATCGTGCTCCGTACGAGTCGGTCCCAATTCACACGTTTGGCATTGTACTGCACGGCTCGTGCATTGCGGGTATGTTTCAGTCGCATCAATTCCTGGTGCGTGTCGGTCGGTAGGATTCCCGGTCATTTTACGGGCGACTCACTGATTTTCGTACGGGTCAGTCGTCTGGCTCGTGTTCTGTGCGAGTGGGTTGTAATTCACACGCGCTGCATCGTACTGCATGTGTCGTACGGCGCCGGTCCGTGCCGGTCGGTCTCCGTTCCCAGCCGGAATCGGCCCCTTAGGTTTTTGTGCTGTTAAACACATCATACTTCTTGTTCAGGAGTCTTGGAGCAAAGCGTATTTTCTGGCTTGGGCACGGTTTAAATAGCAACCGCACACAAGATGGTTGCCGAGATTTGACAAAATCTCTGGAGACTTTTGCACATCTTGGTGGAGAACAAACAGGTTAAGAGCAATAACATCATGGGCTTAATTCCCTGAAAACAATAATATTCAACAGACCAAATCCCCCTATATTTCAGTACCACCTCAAGTCTCCCAATGTGAAGAGAGGACTTGAAGAACATGTTTGATCGGGGACTGAGATCAAGCGGGACAAACCATGATTATCATGCTATGACGGTGTGGCATGTGGGTTGAGGAATCGAATCATGACAGATCCTCAAGAGAAGCTACTGTTTTCCTACCTCTAACTTTATGGCCTTAGTCCACCATTCTTTCATGTTACTCATATTCCTTTGTCCAAGCATCATGATTTTCATTTTGTTAATTCTATGTTAAATTGTGGTAAGTAGACATAATATCGAGTTTAAAATATCGTTGTTTGATAATATCACGTTTTTAAAGTTAATAGTCAAAAATATTGTAGTATGAAATATCAATGTCAAGAATATCGATTTGGTGTGTTTTGCAAAATATTGTTGTCAAAAATATCGATGTAGAAAATATTGTTAAACAAATATTGATTTTAAAAATGTATGTTTATTTTGTATATATTTGGAAATATAATAATATTTGTATATAAATTGAAAATGTTTATAGTAAAATAATTTTGAGAGCAGGATGTGGGGTTTAAGGGGATAAAGGTGGGGAGTGTTTTACAAATAAAATTATTAAATTTGTTGCAAATTTTAATTTATAATAAATAATTTTATAAATAATATTTAGGGAAGGGATGTTGGTGTTATAGGGGATAAGGGTGGTGAGTGTTTTGAAAAATTTTACAAATATTTTGAAAATGTGCATATTTAATTTGTAATTCTTTAAAAACAATTGGAGTGGGATGTTGGTTTTATAGGGGATAAGGGTGGGGAGTGTTTTAAAATTAATTTAAAAAATATTTTGAAAATTTGTAAACTACATTTTTTATTTTTTTACAAATGTTGGCATCTGAATGTTGCGTTTAAAGGGGATAAGGGTGGGGAGTGTTGTAAAACATAACAAAAGAAGCTTAATAAAAAAAAAAAATCTTACAATATTTTTCCTTTTTTTAAAGAATAGTGGAATTATGTAAGTATGTATGATGGGGTGGGAAATCTTTTAAAAAATATTGTAAATTTAAAAAATAAATACAAATTTAAAAATATTAAAAATAAAAACATGAATAGTGTGAATTTGTTGGTATTGCAGATCATTTAGTGTTGTGAATTTTAAAGATTTGAAAAGAATTTATATAAAAAATATTTGAAAAGAAAATTTGTAAAAATTTGGTGGTTTGATGTTGTTTTTATAGTGGATAAGAGTACAGAGAAATAAATATTTAATTAAAACAAGTTTAGAACATTTTTAGGGAGCAGTGTGTTGTATTTAGATGTCATAAAATTGGTGTTTTTTTTGCTGGAAAATGTGTAATAATATTTTAAAGATTAAAAAAAAAATTATACAAATTTTGAAGAGGTGTAATGTTTGCGTTTGAATTGATTAATGTTATAAAAAGTGTTTTGTTGGGAATGTTTATTATTTAATAAACAATTTTGTAATAATGTTGTACTTTTTTATAAAAAATTAAATCAGATAACAATTATTTTGTATTATATTATATTATCCCAAACAAATTATAAAAAAATTGTATACATCTATTCATAAAATTATTTAAGAAGAGGAAATAGGATAATATACGTGTAGTGTGTAACATTTTTTATGTGTTAATATAGTTTATAGGTGGAATATTACATTATATGAGTTTATTGATCAGCACCTTCTTAGGGCCTGATTCTGATGTGGTTAGGATGGCCTCTTAACAGCATTTGCTCGGTCCAAATCGGATCAGGAATGTGTCTTCCCAACCAACATGGAAAGGTTTCCAACCGACCGAGTATGATGCGAGTTAGGCATTAGGAATATCCCAATCCAAACCCAACAGCATTTGGAGTGACCAAGCCATAAGGAGCAGAATTGTATGTCTCTACGGGCCATTTTTCCAAACGACCGAGTATGATGCTAGATTTGGACAGTCTTTCCGAATCGTGCTGTCCGACTCAAATCGGCCGTCGGAATAAGACTTTGGGGGCCCGTAGTGGGCCCCCTTGCACCTGGAGCCTTCCCAATCAGGCCCGTGGGGACACACATGGGTCTTCCCTTACTGACCATGCACAGTGTGGCAGGCACCAGGGGGTGCCCGCCACAGGATGCCTGATTTTCCCTAGCCACCTCTTTCTTTAATGGGAGCGTATGCATTCGGTCAGAGCAAAGGCTCCCATTGATGTCAATGGGAGTTCAACCAAATCGTATCTGGAAGCATCCGGATGCATCGTACTCGGTCGGTTGGACTCTCTCGATCCGATTCGGTTGGAAACCATTCCCAAACCCATTCAGTTGGGAAGCTTTCCAAACCACATCAGAATAGGGTCCTGTGTGTTAATGTTGTTTATATTAGGAATAATACATTATGGGGTCGATTCCGATCCGGTTCGGAAAGCACTCCGACCGAGCCAGATCCGGAGTGTTTTCCGACCGAGCCGGAGTCCTGCAGTCCGACCGAGCGAGAATGATGCGGCCGTATGCTGCCGGACTCGGTCCGGTCGGACTCCCATTGAAGTCAATGGGAGCCGGTCGTACGACGCGTACATGGGCTCCCATTGACTGAATGGGTACGTCTCGCGCAAGGGCGCCCCCTACAGTGGATACGCGTCGATGCCATCCGCATCGTACATGCCTGTGTTGGGGGGACCCCTGGGTCTCCCCCTGTGTCCGACTCGTAGGACTGCTGGTGTCAGGGGGTCCAACGTGGACCCCCAAAGGCAACCACCCGGACGTTTTGTGAGCCAGACACTCCGGCTCACACAGGCTGTCCGACGCGTGCATCGTACTGGCTCAGTAGTAAATCGCATCCATTGCACGCCAGGGTTAGCTTACGACCGAGACGTACGGAGTGGTTCAGACCCGGAAACGACCCGTCAGCGAATTTCACGTAGCTCACATCGTACTTGCTCGCTCGTACAGCTGTACGAGTCGGGCGGAAAACACGCGTACGGCTCGTAGTTTTTCTGGCCGGATCGCGTTTGGTGCCCCTCCGACCCAGATCGGATTCGGCCCCTATATATGTTTAGTAACCAGCACATTCCCTGTGTTATTGTAGTTTGAAGTGGGAATAGTATATTATATAAGTTTAGTGTCCAGCACCTTCATTTCTTTTTAAGTTGTTTGGAGTAACAATATTATATTTTACATATTCATTGTCTAGCACCTTCTGTGATTTAATATAATATGTGGTGGGAATAGTAAACTAAATATGTTTATTTTACAGCACCTTCTCTGATTTAATATAGTATGGAGAAGAAATAGTTAATTATATATGTTTAGGGCCCGATTCACAGAACTAACTTAAGACAAAATCCAAAACTTACTACCATTTTGGTATTCACAGAAGGCACTTACTCATTTTGGTATTCACAGAAGGCACTTACTCATTTTGGTATTCACAGAAGTTAGGAGTCCTAACTTTAGGACTCCTAAATGCCTTCTGTGAATACCGAAAGTCTTTAAATTAGGATTTTTCTCAGTTTAGTAGTAGTATAGTTAGGACTCCTAACTTTAGGACTCCTAAATGCCTTCTGTGAATACCGAAAGTCTTAAAATTAGGATTTTTCTCAATTTAGTAGTCCTAAATCTAAATTTAGGACTACTAAATTGAGAAAAATCCTAATTTTAAGACTTTCGGTATTCACAGAAGGCATTTAGGAGTCCTAAAGTTAGGAGTCCTAACTATACTACTACTAAACTGAGAAAAATCCAAATTTTAAGACTTTCGGTATTCACAGAAGGCATTTAGGAGTCCTAAAGTTAGGAGTCCTAAACTTAGGACTTCCAAAATGAGAAAAATCCTAATTTTAAGACTTTCGGTATTCACAGAAGGCATTTAGGAGTCCTAAAGTTAGGAGTCCTAACTATACTACTACTAAACTGAGAAAAATCCAAATTTTAAGACTTTCGGTATTCACAGAAGGCATTTAGGAGTCCTAAAGTTAGGAGTCCTAAACTTAGGACTACTAAATTGAGAAAAATCCTAATTTTAAGACTTTCGGTATTCACAGAAGGCATTTAGGAGTCCTAAAGTTAGGAGTCCTAACTATACTACTACTAAACTGAGAAAAATCCTAATTTTAAGACTTTCGGTATTCACAGAAGGCATTTAGGAGTCCTAAAGTTAGGAGTCCTAAACTTAGGACTACTAAATTGAGAAAAATCCTAATTTTAAGACTTTCGGTATTCACAGAAGGCATTTAGGAGTCCTAAAGTTAGGAGTCCTAACTATACTACTACTAAACTGAGAAAAATCCTAATTTTAAGACTTTCGGTATTCACAGAAGGCATTTAGGAGTCCTAAAGTTAGGACTCCTAACTTCTGTGAATACCGAAATGAGTAAGTGCCTTCTGTGAATACCAAAATGAATAAGTGCCTTCTGTGAATACCAAAATGGTAGTAAGTTTAGGATTTTGTCTTAAGTTAGTTCTGTGAATCGGGCCCCCTGTGTCCAGAACCTTCCTTCAAATAATGTTGTTTGGAGTGGGAATATTCAATTATATATGTTTAGTGTCTAACACCCTCTGTATTTTAATGTAGTTTGGAGTGGAACTAGTATATTTTATGTTTATTGTCCAGCACTTTGCCTGAGTTAATATAGTTTGGAGAGGGAATAGTAAATTATATATATGTTTACTGTCCAGCACCTTCTCTGATTTAATGTTGTTTGGATAAGGAATAGTTAATTAAATATGTGTAGTGTTCAGAACTTTCCCTCATTTAATATTGTTTGGAGTGGGAATATTAAATTATATATTTTTAGTGTCCAGCAACCTCCCAAGAACGTGTGATAACCATCGCAAAAGTTACTTAACGCAACCTTCAACATCGCAGTCTATCGCGGGAAAATTACGCCATGTTAACGAAGCATTCCCAACACTGCGGCACCGTGCGATGTTCCTCAGATAATGCGTTAACTGACCGCGTTAAAATCAGCGCCACACCGCAAAAAAGCGAAACGCAAAAAGCTGCAATGAGACTAATCGCGATACAAAAATCTGCGAAAATCAGCTACAGGCCTGCAATTCACACGTGTCAGGCGGGAAAAATCCCCATAAAAGTAGAAGAAAAACTAACAAACAAATGCCAAACACCAGCCAAGCACAATGGATGTTGCCGGAGAAAGTACGGAGGAGAACCAGAACCCCACAAGCCCCCCGGAAGACCTGGCTGGGACCTTGGGGCCAGGGAAGGACAAGGAGAAGAAGAGTTGGAAGAAGCGCTTCAGTCCGCAGGAAAACAGGATCCTGATAATGGAGGTGGTTACCCCATCAACAACTGTTCGTCACCTCCACTGTGTCATTGGCAACACAAAATGGACCAAGGCAGTCCATCGTGAACAAGGTGAATGCAGTTTGAGTGCTGAATAGGACAATGGAAGAGGTCAAGAGGCGCTGGAATGACGTCAAGTGCAAAACAACGCTGAAACTCGCCAACAACCGGAAGGCAGCAATACAGACTGGAGGTGGGAGTACTGCGCCACAGGAGGAGCTGGATGACATGGAGGAAATGGTGTCCACAGTCATCAGTGGGGAGACGGTGGCTTGAGTCGGGGACCTGACACTGCTCAACATGACCAGACACACCAGCACCAGGGTGAGTAACAACCAGGGACTGGGGGGACAGGGGAGATGGGCACAATGGCACACATGCACAATTGAGCTGAGCACATCTGCGGACAAACCATGCCCCAGACCCCAACTCACACCAAGACAACAATGTACCCAAGTATGCTGCATGTCAGCACTATACAAGCGCAGAAGTCAAAGGCACACCACATGAAAGGGATAAGGGGCAGCAAAACAGAGCAGCAGGGGCCACCCCCCCAATGCAGCACACACACATAACATGCAGAGCACATCAACACTGACAACAAAGTGGCACATTTAGAACAGAACACAGGACACAACTGGCGCCTCCTCTGTGAAGACACCAGCCAATCACAAGTGGCATTGCAGGGAAATGTGAGTAGACAATGTACAAGTTCAAACACACATCCGTGATGTTGTCGAAATGTCCACCGTCCCACAGCAAATAGGCATCCCCTCCAAAACAGCCACGATGTACACAGTCATGCAGTCTGTATGTAAACATGTACCGCTGACAACACACATGTGAACACATTGTCAAACTGCATCTCCCCTTCACATTGCAGAGGGACAATCAACACCTCCTGCAGAGCAGCCCAAACCTCTCTTCTCTGATGACGAAGAGGACCACCACAGCTTTGACTCCGACACCCTCCAAGAGTTCATTGACACTCTCTGCAGCCCACCTCCAGGAGCAGGGCAACCCAGCTGCAACGGGGACACCCCACCCCCTGCACAGACCACACAGCAGGCAGCACCCACCACCACGGCTGCCTCCCAGGACCCCCACAAAGAACACATGGCATTCCAATGCCATGTGTTGGGATGCCAGGAGCAGCTGGCTGAACAGGTGTGGGTGGGCTTCGACTGCATGGCAGACAGACTAGATGCCATACTTGGGTGTCTAATTCTCATCAGGGACCACTCACAGTCCCTAACAGACAACCACAGTCCGCTCCATGCTCTCCAACGAACCATGGCTGACATTGCCAGAGTCCTGACTCTGAGACAAGAACGACTGTCTAGTCAGAGTGCCTCCAGCGAGCTCGCCCGAGAGTTGGGACTCATGCGGAGGCTCATTGAGACCATGGAGCGGGCCAATGCGGAAAGAGCGGCTGCCACGGCTGCACACTACGAGAGGTAGCTGGGTTCCACAATGACCACAAAACCATCCACATGGCATTGCTGCCACAAGGCCTGGCGTTGATGCGTGCTGCTGCTACTACTACATCCACATCTCCGCCCCCTGAAGTGTCAGTGCCACATTGTGCGGCAGACATTCCACCTCCGGACCCTGAGGTGTCACTGCCACACAGTGCTGGAGAAAGGCCAGCACCACCCACACGTGAGGCACATGAGACAGCAGAGGATGAAGATGCAGATGAAACCGCCTTACTGGTACGGAGAAAACTGCAGCATTCATCTCCGCCATATGGCCGGTTTCAGCTTGGTTTTGCCCTCTGCATCATCACCTTCCACTGTCCCCGACACACTCTGCGACACTTACCTTGTACCTCGCAATGAACTGCCATATTCGGTATGAAAGCCAATGACACAGCTAATAGACTGCGGACTGAACTCTTCCTCTTCCTTTGGACTTGTCATTCCCTGAAGGACTCTGGCTGGCCCTCCACGGGCCTACATTGTAAAGTGGACTTTGCATGGCCCTGTACTGTTCCAGATGCAACTCTCCACTGAATGTGCATTAAACATTCCGAATCACACAGATGTGTTGTGTCTATGGTCTTTAACGTGTGGTAGTATGGATGAATGTAGGGTCAGTGAATTCCTCTTACGTCCATGTGGCTCATGTCATTGGACTTGGGTCACAGGGTGACACGTTGCCGAATGTTGTCAGGGTGGTGCCGACGCAACTACAGCGACCTATGCATTTGTTACTTTCTTGTCCAGCCCAGTATGGAACAACGCCCAGCGCCCCGGGGTCATTGTTCAAACCCTTACACTGGACAGGCATACACCAGGCCAGCCCACTCCACTTACGCTTACAGGGGGGGGGGGAACGCTACATGTCCCAGGTCTTCCCTGTAGGGATCTACTGCTCACAGGTCTAGTTGTCAGCAGGCCACAGCCTCTCCCTCATGGCTAGTGTACACCCACACCACACCCATCCAACACACGCGTCACAGCACATGTGACCCTGCCAATAAAAAGGACCGGGCACACAAGCTCAACGCCATTTCCAACCTCTCTCAGGGTGTATCCGTGTGGTGTGCATGTAGGCATGGGGGCCCAGGGGCCTGCGACATCACATTCCGCAGGACCGTAGGTGACATGATGGCATCTGCACCACAATACCCAATCATAGAGGGTCCATGACTTGTGGGGCACATACTTAGTGGCACCGGATACACTGCGGCCGGCACAGGCACACTGCCACAGGATGGTGACTTTCGGTGCACTGAGGTAGGGTCACCGTAAGTGCTGAGCGGGTGTGCAGCCTGCGATGATGCCCCGTCCCAGCGGTCCGGACTGCTCAGGTTTTGTGTGGCCTGCTGGACCGCATTGTAGGCCTGAGCCAGTGGACAGCGGGGGCCTACCGCCAAGTGGCATGGCCCCGCGAGTCACAGAGTTAGTGGCACCTCAAGGGCTGAGCAGGTGTGCAGCCTGCGATGATGCCCTGTGCACTGGTATGTCCTCTGCCATGGCGAAATCAAGACCCAGCATCAAAAGTGAGACCTGGTGGCCTGCAGAGCGGGGCTGCATGATGTGGAGGGTGCCATGTCCGCAGGCCCCGGGCTTGTGGCTTGCAGCGGCACGTGGTGGGCCCACTTTTCTACACGCCGTCGGCGGAACGTGAGCAGTGAGGCCTGGGTGTGCAGAGACAGGCATGCACCGCGGGGCAGTGGGAGGGGCTGGGGTGCATCTGCCTGGGTGCCAGGGGCGGTCAGTCGATGAAGTCTTGTGCAATTGTATGTACTGTGCCATTCATGTATCTGGACTCTGTTTCAGATGATAGGTCTGGCTCAATTGTGGGACCGGGTGAACTGCACTACATACCGGCACGCGGTTGGATACACACCGGTGGCAGCAGGTGAGCAGTGTGGCCTGGGTGCGCAGTGTCGGCACTGTCTCTCTCCCGGTCCCTCTTTTCTTTTCTCTCTCTCTCTCTCTCCCCCTCTCTGTCCGTCTATATCTCTCTCCCCCTCTCTGTCCGTCTATATCGCTCTCCCTCTCTTCCTCTCTCTCTCCTTTGCTCTATCTCTGTCCCTTGATGTGCGCAGGACACACCTTCTCATCATGATTTTTGTCTTGCAGGCTGTGACCTACATAATGTCCCGAGGGGAGCCGCCATGTGTCTTCATTTCTGTTCTGTGTTTATTTTAATACATTTTCATTTGTTGCTTCGAAGGTGAATGTGTGATGCTAATTTTTGTGACAACACATGAATGTCACCAGATCTGATTGTGCGACATCAGGCAAATTATTTGGTACATGATTCTGTTTAGTTGATGTGGCATGTCTTTGGCCGGGGGAGGGTGCTGAGGAGGGGGTGTCTTGGGGGTGTGGCGGGGGGTGTTGTGGCCCTCTTGGGTGTCCGGCACTCATGTTCAGTAGCTCCTTGGCATCTGTTGTTCTTCAGGTGTGGCTCTGGGCTGGGCTCCCTTTTGTGGTGTAGGCTGCTGTGCGACTTTGCACCAGGTCAGAGCAGGTGCAATAGCTCCTTGAGAATATGCCCCTCTGTATTTTAATGTAGTTTGGAGTGGGAATAGTATATTTTATATGTTTATTGTCCAGCACTTTCACTGAGTTAATATAGTTTGGAGTGGGAATAGTAAATTATATATGTTTACTTTCCAGCAACTTCTCTGATTTAATGTAGTTTGGAGAAGGAATAGTTAATTATATATGTTTAGTGTTCAGAACTTTCACTCAATTAATGTTGTTTTGAGTAGGAATATTATATTATATATGCTTAGTGTCTAGCACCCTCTGTATTTTGATGTAGTTTTGAGTGGGAATATTATATTTTATTTATTTATTGTCCAGTACTTTCCCTGAGTTAATATAGTTTGGAGTGGGTACAGTAAATTATATATGTTTACTGTCCAGCATCTTCTCTGATTTAATGTAGTTTGGAGAAGGACTATTTAATTATATATGTTTAGTGTCCAGAACTTCCCCTCATTTAATGTTGTTTGTAGTGGGAATATTAAATTATATATGTTCAGGGGTCGATTAGGATGGCGGTCGGAAAACCATTCCGACCGCCGTGGTAGCAGAAATTAACCTTCCGCAGGTACTGCAAGAAAACCGGTGGTCAGATTAGGATGAACCGCCAGAAAATTCCGACCACGGTGGACTGATTCCATGAAAGACCGCCGGGAGTGTGTGGAGCAGGTGAAAATCCGTCTGTGGCGGTCAGATTTGCAGCGGTAAGACCCAAAACCGACGTGCGGCCAGCGAATTGACCACACGTTAAATTAGGATACCTTTGCGGTGAAAGCGGAACGATCAGCTGTTTCCAACCGCCGCGATCACAACTTTTGATGAATGGAAGAGCTTTTGTATTCTGACCGCCGCGGTCGCTCAGGAACAGTAGTGGCAGTCGACAAAAACACACACAACAAGGCTACCAAGTGTGCCATTAGTCTAGTGGGAATATCCGGGGGAGTGAAGGCTTGTAAGTACCAACAAATGTCTACCATTACACTGCTATGTACTGTCTTGCACAACTACAAAGCCACACTTACTAGACACAAATGCATTCATGTGCACCACACTCTCCCCAACACATGTCTCACAGATCCAACATTCACTCCCTCTGATTCACCCCAAAGGTAGCTAGCAATATTTCCATGGGGTCATATGTACAGGCAGCCAGCACTACAACTCCCACCAGGCACCCCAGTCCCAAAGCTGAGCAGGATGTAACACTCCACTCCACACCCACAATCATGTGTCAGCCATTGCATTGCCCCATCAAACTCACAGGTAGGTAGCCATCTTAACAGGGAGGGGTGTTTGTGGTTGGGAAGCCTGCACTACAACTCCCACCAGGCCCCCTTGTCACAAAGCTCAGCAGGATGGAGCACTTCCCACATCCACAACCATGTAGCAGACATTGCATTGCTCATTGAAACTTATAGGTGGGTAGCCATCTTATGCTCTCTTGTCCCACCCCTGAGCAGGATGGAACATTCCCCCATCCAACAGCCAGGAGTACCCTATTCCCTTCCTCTGCTCCACTTCACAGGGAGGCAGCCCTCCCAACAGGGAGGGGTGTTTGTGGGTGGGAAGGCAACACTACAACTCCCACCAGGCCCCCTTGTCACACAGCTCAGCAGGATGTAGCACTCCCCACACCCAGAAGCATGGGGCAGACATTGCATTGCCCTCATCAAACTAACAGGTAGGTAGCCATCTTAACAGGGAGAGGTGTTTGTGGATGGGAAGCCAGCACTACAACTCCCACCAGGCCCTCTTGTCCCAATGCTCAGCAGGATGGAGCACTCCCCACCACACCCACAACCATGTGTCAGCCATTGTATTGCTCTCTACAAACTTACAGGTAGGTAGCCATCTTAACAGGGAGGGGTGTTTGTGGGTGGGAAGCCAGCACTACAACTCCCACCAGGCCCCCTTGTCCCACAGCTGAGCAGGATGGAGCACTCCCCCCAACCATGTGGCAGCCATTGCATTGCTCCCTTCAAACGTGCATGTAGGTAGCCATCTTATGCCCTCTTGTCCCACCCCTAAGCAGGATGGAACACTCCCCACACCCACAACCATGTGTCAGACATTGCATTGCTCCCTTCAAACGTACAGGTAGGTAGCCATCTTATGCTCTCTTGCCCCACCTCTGAGCAGGATGGAAACTCCCCCATCCAACAGGCATGTGTACCCTGTTCCCTTCCTCTGCTCAACTTCACAGGAAGGGGTGTTTGTGGGTGGGAAGCCAGCACTACAACTCCTACCAGGCACCCTTGCAGGATGATACACCCCCACACCCAGAACCATGTGCCAGCAATTCCCCTCAACTGTGTCATAGAACAGGTAGGTAAACAGTGCATGCACCCTGCCATTCCTCTCAAAAAACATGGAGCCATATGACCACACCAGCCCTCAGATGTCACCCAACTTGGCATTCGTCCAATAGCCACTTCCATTATGCAGACAGCTAAACGTATTTAACTGTCACAGAAATTAAAGTTTAAACCAGCAAGCCACATGTTGAAGAAACTCATGGCACTATCATGCACACCACGGAATGCTATGTGTAATTGCCATGGTGGCAGAGCATGAAGGCCCATGTGAACACAAAACATGCATGGTCAGTTGGCAAAATAAAGTAATGTACATGATATGACAAAGGTATGCAGAAGATTACAATGGCTAGTTCTTGCTCAGATGTAACATCTTCCATGCAGAGCAAACCAAAAAGACAAATCACATAAAGGAAAATGTACTATGTGTCATGCTGCATGGCCTCTGCTCAAGGTTTCTGTATAGCTGTGCTAAGTTTTTGCATGCTCCTGTACTGAGACACAGTGGTACATAACACAGTGTCACTGAAACTTCCTCTCCTTGTCTCCCATGTCTGCAGCTTAAAGTCCGCCAGCGTAAGGATTATGGAGGGCCATTGCACCCAAGGTGCGGGCTCTGGGTGTCTCCAACCAGCGACACACACACTGTCACAAGAGGTGGGATGACATCTGCCTGCTGAGCAAAAATGTGGCAGAGATGACGCTGGCGCTGCTCCCACAGACTAGAAGGTTAGAGCGCAGGAGCATGACACCACTAATGGCACGCATCTTAGCAGTGACACAGTGTAGTATTCTCTAAATAAAGAATTCCAAGATGAGGTATTAAAAAGTTGAATGTAGTTTAATTAAAGTACAGGACCCACGACCATCCGCTCCTAGCTCAACAGCTGGTTCTCAAATAATGCCACATCAACATTCAGTGGAAGAGAACACTACAACTTAGAACATTCCTAACTAAGATTCCTTAAAGCAATATACATAACACAAGAATACATTACCACATATTACACACCCCCCTTTCCTTAATAAAATAAAATACAATAAAATTCATCATGCAATTAAAAGAAACACATTTACATAAATAAAATGTCTTATCAATAGTACACATAATCTCTGGAGTGAATGGGAGCAGATCTCACTCTTGAACTACTTCTGATTAAATTGTCTCCACCCCCCCAGAAATTGTACTAGATGATGGTACAACACTTTCAGACATAGTACTAGATGATGGTACAACACTTTCAGCGTTATTTTGAACATCACCTCTGTCAAAGTTATCACAATCCCGATTAAAATGTGTTAAAGTATCTAAATCAAACCAATCCTGTCTTTCCCCCCTTATAGAGAAATCCATTTTTTGTAAAATGATTTTAGCTTGTTCCTCCGTTACTTTCACTAAAGCATTACTATTCCACCATCCCCTGCCCTGTAGTAAGACAGCTGTCTTATTGATTTTCAAAACCTTTACAGGTTCAGAGAATTTGGAATATCCTTTACTAACCTTCTTAGGTTTTTTAATTAAAACCCAATCCCCAATGCTTAATGTTCCTTCTTTTACATGCATTCTCCTATCGTAATTCCGTTTATAGCTATTCTGTTTCTCTTTGACATGTTCCCTCACCACATGTAAGTCAATATTGTGATAGCGATCAGCCTTGTCTAATAACCAAGTTGGACTAATGGCAGAGATAGGTCTACGTCCTCTTAACAAAACAAAAGGAGCAACATCAGTGGTACTTTGTGGAGTGATATTATAATTCCAAACCTTGAAATGTAAATAATCTGCCACATCGAATTTGTTAGCCACTGCAGTTTGCACCCCTTCTTTAATTAATCTATTAGCCCTTTCCACAAGACCGTTAGAAGCTGGACTATACACTGGTACTCTAATATGTTTAACATCATGTTTACTAAGAAAATTAGTAAATTCCTCAGAAACAAAATGAGACCCATTATCAGTAACCACTTCCTTAACTCTACCTTCAATGCTGAATAAATGTTTCAAAAATATAATCACAGAAGAAGAATCGGCACAGCGTACCAAAGAAAAATATAACCACTTTGAGTAGTAGTCGATGGCAACAACTAGATATCTTTTGTCACCACCCAAAACATTAAACGGACCTGTAAAATCCAGCCCAATTTTTTCCCATGCATTGTTAGGCCATGTAACTGGACATAAAGGAGCTGTTGACGTTCTCCAGTGCTTGTCTGAACATAAACACTCTGCACACATTTCCACATACCTCTTAACCTGTCCGTCAATACCTGGCCACCAATAAATCTGTTTGACTTTCTTCACCGTAGCTGATATACCTAAATGTCCCTCATGAGTTTATGAAATAATCTTGGACCTAAGACCAACAGGAGGAACAAATACATCTTGTCTTAGCAAAATATCATTAACTAGTGACAATTCCGATGCAACCTGAGCAAAACATCTCAAATCTGTGGACATGCCCCTATCACATGGCCACCCGTCAATGAGACACTTCTTTACTTGAACCATGCAATCATCTTTTCCACAGCACTCCAACCAATCCTTTTCAGATATCTTGAGTTGTTCATTAATATCATTAACCGTGAATACATACTCCACATCTTCCCATTCCGCTTTTCTACTGTCATCATCCTCCGTTACGGGTAACCTTGATAAACAATCAGCCCTTACATTCCTTCCACCAGGAATGTACTTAATCTCAAAATTGAACTCCTGTAATCTAGATATAATCCTTATTAGTCTTGACGAAGCCTTATTAGAACAACTACCACCCAGCATATAAATTAAAGGTTTGTGATCCGTGTGCAACTCAAATTTTGTTCCCCAAATGTACATTTTAAATTTCTCTGAAGCCCAAGAGCATGCCAGTGCTTCTCGCTCAATTGTGCTATAATTCTTTTCAGCCCCATTTAATGTGCGTGAAGCAAAAGCAATAGTGCACTCCTTATCTCCAACCATTTGGCTAAGAACCGCCCCCAAACCTTTAGCACTTGCATCCACCGTAATCATGCATTTAGCTCCTTGTGTAAATGGCTTAATCGCTGGAGCTGAGATAATCAGTTTGTTCACTGATTCTAAAACTTGTTGACATTCAACAGACCAAATGTATTTTGCTTTTTTTTTAAAAGATCTCTCAAAGGTTGCACGATGACAGCATATCCCTGAACAAACCTTGTATGATATTCACTTAAGCCCAAAAAGGACCTAAGTGAATCTTTATCCTTATGAACACTAGCATCATTGACACCTTTCAACAAGGATACTTTTGGTTTTATACCTTCTGCCGAAATGTTATGTCCTAAATAATTAACTTCCTGCATTAAAAATTTACACTTGTTAATATTCACTGTCATCCCATGCAAATTTAACTTTCTTAAAACATTCTCCAACAACGTAACATGTTGTTCCAAACTCTCTGTATGCACTAAAATGTCATCCTGGAAAGTTTGTATACCCACAAGATTTCCAAAAATTTCATCCATTAAGCGTTGAAACACACTAGCTGCGGATGCCAATCCAAACGGCATCCGCTTGTACATGTATACACCAAAAGGTGTTACGAAAGTAGTAAGATGTTGAGAACTTTCAGATAAAGGTATCTGATTATACGCAGAACGTAAATCAATGGTAGAAAAGAACTTACTTCCCCCTATTCTAGCCAACATTTGATGTATTCTAGGGAGGGGATGGCAATCCACCAAGATGTTTCGATTAAGTACTCTCAAATCCGCACACAAACGTATGTCCCCAGAGCTTTTCCGTGCTACCACCGCAGCCGAAATCCATTCAGAGGACTCTACCTGCTTAATTATACCTTGAGCACACATATCCTCCAGTAATTTTCTAAGATCCTCTCTAGCTGAAAGGGGTACAGGTCTAACCTTCTGTATCACAGGAATAGCATTATTTTTCAATTTGATAGTGTGTTCGAAATTTTTAATTAAACCAACCTTGTTTGAAAACACATTAGGAAACTTATCTAGCAACTTCTGTGCAAAACTATCCAGTATAGTGTTCTGAACTGCAAGAACCGGCATTTCGCCAATAGTGACCGCTTCATCATGTCCTGGTCTTAAAATAATCCCTAACTGAGCTTGATCTTGCCATCCCAAAATGTCACGACCATTGACTGCCACATACATTTTTGTATAAATATTTCTTCCTTTGAATAAAATGCTATCATCAAAATAACCCTTCATGATGATATCATATTCACCAAAGGCTTTAGGATTAATAGTAGTAGACTTCAATAGCTTTCCTAACCAGAATTTGTGAAAAGTTTTTTCTGCAAGAATTGTTATAGGAGACCCTGAGTCAGCCATTTTATTTTATTTATTTATTTAGAAAGTTTTATAGAGCGCGAACAAGATCCTTGCGGATATCAGAGCGCTTTACATAACAGCTGGAAGTAAGTAGAATAATACAAAATATGCAGGTAAAACAATAATAACAAAAAAGCATAGTTGGTGCACATAAAGTAGGAGGATTACAGATTGGTGCTGTCTAATATAACGGGAAACAGGAGAACTCAGGTCTGAGGAGAGAGAGCTCATGTAAATTTAGCCATGAGAAATGCTTTGACTTCTTTTTTGAAAGCGGCGTAGGAGGCGTTCCGTCTGGTTGCGGGGGGCAGAGCGTTCCAAATTCTGGGCGCCATCCCCGAGAAGGATCGATTATAAGTTTTCTTTTTGTTGAACCTTTGGGGTTTCAGTAAAAGATTTTCAGCACTCCTGGAGGACCTTAAACCCCCAGAGATTGTCAGTTTCTGCGCGAGGTAGCTGGGAGAGCTGTGGTGTAAAGCTTTATGGGTCATGCACGCCACTTTTAGGTGGATTCTAGCTTCAAAAGGAAGCCAGTTCAGGGATTTTAAGTCCGGGGTAATGTGTGCAGTTCTTTTCGAGCCAGTGATGAGTCTAGCTGCAGCGTTGATCGACGCTCTTAAGGGTGCTGTTGCAGCTTTTGGGAGGCCACACAGGGAGACACTTCCGTAATCAACACAAGGGATAACTAGTGCTTGTACTGCTAACTTGAGGTCCTCTACTGGCAGGAAGGGTTTCAGTTTCCTTAGGATACTTATCTGGAAGTTAGCTCTCTTAGTGGCGTTACTGATGTGTTTTTGCATCATGAGGTTGTTTTCGAGAGTGATCCCCAAGGATTTTGCTGAGTCCACGATAGTTGGTTGTATGTTGAACGCGGTGAGCTGTTTGATCAAGTCATGCATTAAAGGGATCTTGGCCGGAGGTGCTATGAGGAGGAATTCTGTTTTTGATGCGTTCAGTTAGAGATGGTTTTCTGATAACCAAGACTGGGTGATCGTGAGTGTGGAGTTGAGCATATTAATGTCTTCGATGGAATTGATCTTGAGGTATAGTTGTGTGTCGTCCGCATACATATGAAATTGCACATTGGATGATTGCAGGATTTCAGTGAGAGGTTCCATGAACAAGTTGAATAGGGATGGTGAAAGTGCGGACCCTTGCGGCACCCCCAGAGATACAGGAGAGGAATTGGAGAGCGCGTTGTTAACCTTGAATTTTTGTGTACGGTTATGCAGGAAGGATGCAAACCATTCTAGCACTGTGCCAGACAAACCCATCCTATGCTCCAGTAGGTCTAATAGTTTCTGGTGTTTGACCGTATCAAAGGCAGATGAGAGGTCTAGTAGGATGAGTAAGCACGCACCATTCTGGTCAAGGATTTGTAGCGCATCATCAAGAATGTGTGTCATGACCGATTCAGTGCTGTGACCCGCTCTGAGAGCCTGATTGGTGTTTATTTAGTAGGTTGAAGTGATCTATGTGAGTGGTCAGTTGTCGGAGAACACATTTTTCCAACAATTTGGCCAAGGTGGGGATATTGGAAATGGAGCGGTAGTTGTTAAGGTCGGTAGGGTCCGCAGTGGGCTTCTTTAGAATAGGTGAGACTTGGCCTACTTTTAGGGAGTCCGGGATACAGCCTTGTTGGAGTGAGCTGTTAATGATTTTGGTCCAGAGTGGAAGAAGCCAAGGGGAGAGGGCTTTGACTGCATTGGCCGGGAGAGGGTCAGTGAAGTGATTGGCCGGTTTCAGGTTGTTGAGAATCTTGCCTAGGGTGTCTTCAGTGTACGTCTCAAAGGAAGACCAGGCTGCCTCGTTTTTAAGGCAGGCCTTGGGGGGGAATGACATGTGATGGGTGTAGGTAAGGGGGTGGTTACCGTATGAGGGGCAGTGTGTAGTGCTCTGTCATTAAGGAGATCCTTTATGATGTTGTCAGTCTTCAGATTGAAGAAGGTGGAGAATTCTTGACAATTAGGATGTGGGCGAGCTAGGTCTCGAGCCCGTTGGGGAGCTTCCTTGGATTGATTTTTGACCAGCTCGAAGAGTTTTTTGGCCGGTTCTTAGCTTGGTCTAATTGGTGGCTGAAGAAGTCAGCTTTAGTGTGCTTAATTTTTTTGTAGTAAGCATTTCTCTTTTTCCTAAGGAGATTGAGGTGGAGAGCCGATGGGACTGCTCTCCAATTGCGTTCAGCGGACCTGAGGGCTCGTCTGTCCTCATTAAGTAGAGCGTTGAACCAGGGCTTGGAATCTTTAATGGGAGCTCTCTTAAGTTGCAGGGGGGCTGCCTCATTAATTATCGAGGTCATGGCGTTGAGATAGTGATTTGTGAGAACATGGACGTCTGAGGTGTTTACAGGGGGCTGGAGCAGGTGATAACTGGAGGCGGGTAGTGAGTTGGGGTTGATTTTTTTCAAGTCTCTTTTCCAGATCTTAGGTTTCGTGGGTTGCGATGAGTTGAGTTTAAAGGTTTCTTTGATGTGAAAGGCAATAATGTGATGGTCCGACCAGTCACATGGTTGGATCGAATCCACCTGGATGACGTAAGCTTTGGAGATAATGAGATCAAGGGTTGATCCTTTGTTGTGAGTCGGGCTACTACAGGATTGGGTGAGGGCTAGATCATCCAGGAAGTTTTTGAAGCTGTTGACCCCTGAGTCATTAATGTCATTCCAATGGAGGTTGAAGTCACCTAGGAATATTTGGGAGTTTTGACGCCCGTTGTTAGCGGAGATCAACTCCATGAGGTGTTCGATGAAGAGGAGGTTGTCACCTGGGGGATGGTAGATGATGTGGAGTGAGCATACCGGTTTGCCCTTGCAGCAGATGTTTAGGCATAAGTATTCGCAGGATGGGAAAGAGGGTGAAATGGCTCTGTTTATGGTGATGCTGCTGCGATGTATACAAGCTATGCCACCCCCTATCTTGTCCGATCTATCGAGTCTAATGATGTCGTAGTTCGGTGGTACAAGGATGTCGAGGAGCGGAGTGGATGCGTCTGTTAACCAGGTTTCAGTAAGAAATAGGATGTCAAGATCCTGTGAGATGATGAGGTCAGCTATGTCGGCAGCATGTCTAGAGGCTGATCGGCAGTTTAGAAGAGTGCATTTCAGATGGGGAGCAGTGAGGGAAGAAGAGGGGTCTTGAGGGACAAGGATTCTTCTAAGGTTATTAGCACAGACTCCTCTGTTGTTGTGTGTGGCGGGTCTGCCAGGGTTGAGGGGGATAGTCGGGATGGTTGTCTGAGAGGGCGGAAGTGAGATGGGGGGGGAGGTTCGTAAGAGTGCAGAAGAGAGAGGAGATCGCTCTCCGAAAGCAGATTGAAGGTGCGAAGAGGGCGTGTACGAGCGTTGTGTGAAGGAACTGTTTTCCAACAGGGAGGGGGCATTTTGGAGGCAGGAGGAATGAGGTCCAGGTGCTCGTGTGATTTATGGAACTTAGATTGCGTGTAGCGCAACGAATGTCTCGACAGCATCACCTTGAACGAATGTAGCTCCGCTTTAATTTGCTGCAAGGTGATCATAATTTCGTCTAATCTGGGATCTGATGCGGCTGAATGAGAGATAGGGGGGTATGTTGTGCCTGAGGGAGGCTGAGTGGGGGGATGCAAAGTAGTGGAAGCGGCCTGTTGTGCAGGCATGGTGAGAGGATGGCGGGTGGTTTGTTCAGAGAGAGGAGTAGTATACGAGAGGGGGTGGGGTGAGACAATATTATCATGCAGTCTCTGTGGAGGAAGGAGACCGTGTTGAAGGGAGTAAGTGTCCGGTGAGGCCGGGTCATGCGATAGGGAGGTGGCGGAAGAGAGCGTGTCAACGGGATAAAGATTGTGAGGGGGGAGAGGAGCGGAGGGCTTCAGAGGAATAGGTTCCTCAGCTAAGGGGGGCATATAGGTTGATGCATTTGTGCTGGGCAGTAGTAGGGTTAGTGGGTCAGGTGCCGTGCCAGGGGGGGTGTGGATGGGAGGGGTGCACGGGGGGGAGAGCTATAAGGCAAAGGTGTCAGTGGTGACTGGGGCGTGAGTGGGGCAGGGGAGTTGAACGAGATAGGCGTTAAAGGTGAGGTTAAGTGCTGAGTGTGGGAGAGGGGTGTAGGTTGAGTGTGGGGGAGGGGGGTAGGTCGAGTGGGGGAGGGACTGGAGCCAAGCGGAGAAGGGGAGATATTGTAAGTAAGGATGGGGGGTTAATCCGGTCAGAGATGCCACGGGGGGCGGGTTGAGAACGCAGCTGTGATATAGACACCCGGTTTTTAATGATGGGAAAGATGGTATCGAAGAGATTTAGATTATGATCCGAGGCCTGAATGAGGATGGTGCCGTTATTGTAAATCTAAGTCGATAGCCCCAATTTTCACATCACACAAAGGACCTTTGCAACGTTTCTACGAGTTCACTAATGCATTGACTTCAACTGATGCTAGAGATACGCTGCTAACGGCCTCAGACAAAATATCATTCTCCACTTCAAGTTGACTAACTTTAACCCTCGTTTTGCTAGCATGACAAACATTATAAAAATGTCCAACTCTTTTGCAGCTGTTACATCGCCTGCCTTGAGCAGGACAATTAGGAAAATTACCCAAATTAAACTTAGAACCACATCTATAGCAGGTCCCACCAACCCTTTTATCATAACTTTTTTTAACGACATTCTTATGTGAGACCAAATGCACATTTGTTTCATTAATATCAGAAGCCATTTCTACAACATTCACATTAGAAGCTTTTGTAGGAGTCGTAGATTCCGATAAAAGTTTTGAAGAAACAACTGAGCGTTCAATACTTCTGGCAATGTACATTACTTCATCTAGAGAAGGATCCTTGCACATCAAAATGCGTTCCTAAATTTTCTTGTTGAAACAATTAAAAACCAACTGATCACGAAGAGCAGTATCTAAATAATTCCCAAAAACGCATTTAGAGGCAAAGACACGCAATACAGCAAGATAGTCTTCAATAGATTCCTCAGAGGACTGTTTTCGTTTGAAGAATTTATGCCTCTCGACCATAACCGACGGTTCATCTACATATTGTTTTCCCATACGTGCTAAGGCCTCTTTGTATATGTCCCAAGTTTCATCCCGTGAAGGTGCACGAACTATAGGTAGATTATCAAAAACTTCTTGGCCAGCGTTGCCCAAATCGTTAAATAGCAATGCTTTTTTACGTGATGCAGAATATTTGGTAGCATCTATAGCCTCAAGATAATTTAAAAAAATTCTGAACCATTTGTGCCACGGTTTGATGGGCTTGCCAGGTAATTCTAAAAATGGAGGTGGTTGCATAACATTGCTACTGCTACTGGAAGCCATGACACTTTAAAAGAGAAAATGACCGATGAACAGCTCAATTTTGTGAATATTTCTATGTATCAGTGTATTTCTATAGTTCTCCCAACATTACAATGTTTAGCAACTGCATAAAGTATTTATTGAAGATAATAAAAAAAAAATGAGTTGAAAGGCAGCCAAACGCGTAAAACGCGTTAACACGATGCTTTTGCAGTTGCTAGGTTACCACAACAAAATGGAGGCACGTTGGGTCACGTTGCGTGACCTTGCGTGTGACTTCACACGTCAATTACGCTTTCCGATTGACGGCACTCATTCCAGGATCGCGCAGCAAGTTTCCAAGGCTGCAAGAACGCCGCTCGAACAATGCGGCCGCCGCTCGAACAATGCGGCCGAAACTGCCATCAGCAGTGAACTCAAGGTACGTTACACTCGTGATACTTGAGGATTCACCACAAGTGCCAGAAACTCCTCTTTCTCTCTCAAAAGCGGATCACGGTCATACAACCGGTTCACACACACGTAGAGCAGATACTGATGTAAACGTCAAACCCTTCACCTTCCGCGCAACACACCACAAGCGTTTAGCAGAATTAGGCTATCAACGTACACAGCTCCACTTCAAACAAAGTACATTACCCAGGAAGTCCTGGTCTTCATGAGTTTCGGCAGAATAAAAAAAAAATTATTCCAATTTCCTTTACTTGCGGTCTCGCTTAACCAGTGTCGGTGAGTCAAGATTCAATCCCAGATCGTCGCCAAAAATTGTAGTATTCTCTCAATAAAGAATTCCAAAATGAGGTATTAAAAAGTTGAATGTAGTTTAATTTAATTAAAGTACAGGACCCACGACCATCCGCTCCTAGCTCAACAGCTGGTTCTCAAATAATGCCACATCAACATTCAGTGGAAGACAACACTACTACTTAGAACATTCCTAACTAAGATTCCTTAAAGCAATATACATAACACAAGAATACATTACCACATATTACACACAGCCAGAGCTATCTAGCACATTACCTGAGTTAATCTAGTTTGGAGTAGGAATATATGTTTAGTGACCTGTGCTTGTTTGAATTAATGTAAGAATGTGAACAGTACAATATAGATCTTTAGTTTGGAGCAACATTATGTTATGTTATGTTACTGGGAACTTGTAAAGTGCACAGCTGCTCCATGGAGTTTCCCAGAGCTGGGAAAGAAAAACCAGTGACAGAGCAATACAGACACACACATGGAGGCCTAATCTACTGTAAGAAGAGCCAGGTTTTTAAATCTCTCCTAAAGCTAAGGAGATCCTGAGCCTCTCGTAAGGATGGCGGCAGGCTGTTCCATAACTGAAAAGCCACCACATGGAAGGAACGACCACCCAGGCGGGAATGAGAGAACCTTGGGATAGTCGATAGCTGCAGAGTGGATGACCTCAAAGTTCTAGGTGGAACATAACGTTGTATTCTGTTCCTCGGGTAAGAAGCCCCTATATTGTGGAAGGCCTTATAAGCCAGTACCAGGGCTTTGAAATGTGTCCTCTTGCGCACCAGAAGCCCGTGCAGGGACTTTAGGTGAGGGGTCATATGTGTCCGGAGGCCTACCATAAGTATAGCTCTTGCCGCCGCGTTTTGTAACACCTGTAGTTGGCCAAGAAGAAAGTCAGGGAGGCCTAAATACAAAACATTAACATAATCGAGCCGGGATATAATCAATGCTTGGACTACTGTTTTCCTGTGGGGGACTGGGAGTAGTGGGAGGAAATTCCTCAACATTTTCACTAGGCCAAAGCATGTGCCGGCCACTGCTTGGACCTGGGACTTCATGGACATGTCCGCGTCCATTTTCACCCCAAAGGTTTTTTACGGTGGAAGCTGAAGTTGCAGGGGGGGGCATATTCTGTGGCCACCATTGGCGCCATTCCTCACCCGGGTTGTGGCCAAAGAAAATAATTTCTGACTTTTCAGAGTTGC
This sequence comes from Triturus cristatus, assembly GCF_964204655.1. NCBI lineage: Eukaryota > Metazoa > Chordata > Amphibia > Caudata > Salamandridae > Triturus > Triturus cristatus. The sequence continues at coordinate 1,051,147,762 of NC_140583.1, forward strand.
ACGTCAATTGATTCTGTTTGAACCAGGTGAACACCTTTGACAGGCAGGTATTTATCTCGCTTCTATCAGCGCCTTATCCTTCTCACAGGTGAACAGCAACTGCATTTCATCGGCGTAGGATATTACTTTAGCACTGTCTTGCTCTGCCAGGAGTGCAAGGGGGGCCATAAACACGTTAAACAAAGTGGGGCTTAAAATAGAACCCTGTGGAACATCTAGTTTCAAAGGGGAGATAGGGGCCGAGAAAGGGGGAGACCAAACTGCTGGCGTCTTTCCAGGTAGGAGGTAAACCACCAGAGGACCGTGCCACCAATGCCACAACCCTGGAGTCTGTGCAAGAGTAGAGCATGGGGCACGGTATCGAAGGCCGCAGAGAGGTCCAGAAGTATCAGTACGGCTTTGCCTCCTCTGTCAAGTGTAGCTTTAATAGAATCCAAGTCTTCCAGTAGGGCTGTCTCCATACTGAAATTGTCTCTAAATCCTGACTGCCTAGGATGAAGTACGTGATTGGCCTAAAAAAAATCAGAGATGACAGGGTTTACATATTTCTCCAGAACCTTGGAGAAGAAAGGCAACAACGAAATTGGCCTGTAATTACTGGCTACAGAAGGGTCAGCTGAGGATTTCTTTAAAAGCGGACACATTTTCCCGTGTGTCCAGCTGTCAGGCATCAAACCCTCCGACAGGGAGAGGTTCAGGACCCGGTTGACTGCTGGGTTGATCACCTCTGCAATTGACGCCAATATTTTCGCAGGGCAAGGGTCTAAGGGGGAGCCTGAATTCAGCGCTTTCATTATCTTCAGGGAGTTGGCCAACGGAATGGGGGGGGAACTGCAGGAAGGTCCCTCATGAGTTAGATAAAACAGGGGGGGCAAACCTGTGTTGCCATCCATAGCAAGGGGGAATTCCCCAAGCGAATTTTGAATGGTTTTAATCTTTTTATAGAAATATTGTGCGATGAGGTTAGTCCGTTCATTTGTGGAGGTAAAAAGGCTATTAGTAGCGCAAGAGGAGGAGAAATGTTTAACAATTTTGAAAAGTTCCTAGCTGCTATTCCCCACTTGCTCGATTTTCGAGGACAGGAAACTCTTTTTTCCCTCGTGTACTTTGGCGTAATGGGCTTTTAGCACCAATTTATAAGCCTTTTTATCCAAGGGATGAAAATTCTTCCTCCAGACTCTCTCAAGACGTTTGCAGGCACTTCTGCTCTTCCTGAGGGCCTCAGTAAACCATGGGGCCGAGACTCTGCTGAAGTTTGCAGCTCGGATCTTGGGGGGGCGAGTTCAGTCGCGCGCTTCTGGAGCCAATTTTCTTGTGAGAGTATGTCGCTCTCTAAGTGACCACTAAAAGAGATAGGGTGTTTCTTGAGTGATCTAGCTATAGCCTCCGAAGTCAGCTAATTGAATGGCCTGAAACTAGTGGCACGCGGTTTACAATAAAATTGAGGCTGACATGATTCCTTACGTACTCTAAAAGTAAGTAGGAAGTGGTCTGACCAGATAATAGGGGAGGGTGGATCCGTTTCAATCCTAGCGGTCTAGAATGTGGCCCCTTTCATGCTTTGGGAGTAAAACATAGGGGGTCAGATTAAGGATGTTTAGGGATTCATACAATTTCAGGGACTCTGGGTCAGTAGGTTGGTCCATTTGGATATTAAAATCCCCAAGTACCAGGCATTGCTTGTATTTAGCAACAATAGGAGACATGGCATATCTTAGTGATTCCAGAAACCTGCCTGCCGGCCCTGGTGGGCGATTAATTGCAACACCTGCGATAGACGGGTGAGCAGATACTGTCAACAGAAAACCAAGACTCTCGGCTCCTTCTAACTCAGTAGTGGATAATAATGCGCAGGAGAGAGTGTTCTTGCAAATAATAGCCACTCCCCGCCCCGGCCTCCTGGCCTATCCTTTCTAATTATCAGATGGCCTGGAGGGATCGCATTCGCGATAGTGGGGTTGGAGCCATCATTTAATCATGTCTCGGTTAGAAACATGATGTCGGGCTTGAGATCAGTGAGGAGGTCAAACAGCTGAAACTCATGCTTTTTCATAGATCGGGTGTTAAGAAGAACTGCCTTTAGATTGTTCTCAATCCCTGAGTTCTAGAGCAAGAGCCCCCCCAGTTGCATTCTTTGCATGTGAGGCAGTTCATGTCAGCAGTAAGAGAGAAGTGGGAGCGGCAGCTCGCGCACTTACCTTTTGCAATCAGACTTTCTCTGCTGTAACACATTCGATAATCATTTGTGTGCAGATTCCCTGATGTAAAAGCGGCAGTGTTTCTGATGCCAGGCGCTTCCGGGAGGCTGACGGACGCAGACGGAATTGCCTTTGGCGCACCTTCCGCGCGCCAGCGGCAAGCCCGCTTGGCATGGCCACTGCGCGCTCGTGCGGTGTCCCGTTTTATAATCCCCAGGGTTGACAACTAGACCGCGCTGTCAGAGCAAAAGGACGGGTTCTGGAAATTCCGATCTGATTACTCCCTCTCAGGATTTGATTCTCACCTCCCTCCACACAACAAATTCAAGTACAGTGTAAAAAGTTTAAAAATACCATTTTTAAAAGCACGGCAAAGTTAAAATAATAGCAGCTGATAGATTCTGTGCAAATGAGCGAAAACAAATTAGTGGCAAAAGCAGCAGCGAAAGGTGTAGCTGACTGCACAACCACGGGGTCGTGCACGCTCACGCAGCGTCCCGTTTTATAGTCCCCAGGGTTGACAACTAGGCCATGCCGTCAGAGTAAAATGGCGGGTTCTGGAAATTCCGATCTGATTCCTCCCTCTCAGGGTTCTATTCCCACCTCCCTCCACACAACAAATTCAAGTACAGTGAGAAAAGTTTAAAAGTGCAATTTTTAAAAGCACGGCAAAGTTAAAATAATAGCAGCTGATAGATTCTGTGTAAATGAGCAAAAACAAATTAGCGGCAAGAGCAGCAGCGAAAGGTGCAGCTGCACTACCATGAAAATAATGTATGTTTAAATGGTAGTAGTATGTATTATATGTTTCTTAAAATAATAATTTATAACAATTATTAAATGTAAGACATTTATTTTATTGCAAATATAGTATAAGAAAAATAACATAGAAAGTAAGTAAATAATAAGATGTGTATTTTCTTTCTTACTTTATTTTCAATCAAAGATTCAAGAAAAGAAATTGATTGCATTTTATTTTATTTACAATCTTTCATAGATATTGACATAGAGCAAAATAATCATAGATTTGTTACTTTTGAATGTGTCACATATTTGGTAAATATTTAAACATAAATAATAAACATTTTAAAACATAGGGTACCATTACGATCGCCCGCCACCGTAACGGAATGCGGGACCGTCCTCCAGGAGTGCAGTGTTCCGGAACCTGCAATTAGGATGCCACTACCACCGTGGTGGTGGCATACCCCATTCCCAATATTGGTGCCGATTCCGATCCGTTAAAAAAAATTACCGTACGACTCGTATCCGTATTTTTTTATGTACGAATCGTACAAGTGCCATCCCACTGGTGAAGTACGGTTCGTATGTGAAAAATACATACAAATCGCTTCGGGAAAAGTCTACGAGACATCCCCGGACAGTTTTACATACAAATCGTAAAACTGAAGTCCGAGCGCGCAAGTATGATCCGTACCGCTCTTCCGAAAACACAAGCGCATGGAAAAGGCCCCGTACGGAGCGAACGACGTACCACTCGTATCCGGGTAAACTTGTGCCCGGGATATGAGTCGTACAGCCCCCCCATATGTCAGCACTGTACCCCCCCATGTCCGCACTCTACCCCAGCCCCGTACGAGTACGCACCGTACCCCAGCCCCGTACATGTACGCACAGTACCCCACCACCGTACCCCAGCCCCATACCTGTACCCACCGTACCCCACCATCCTGACCCCAGCCCCGTACTTGGATGCACCATACCCCAGCACCGTACCCCAGCCCCGTACCCCAGCGCCGTACCTCAGCCCCATACATGTATGCACCGTACCCCACCACCGTACCCCAGCCCCGTACTTGGACGCACCGTACCCCACCACCATACCCCAACCCCGTACTTGGACGCACCGTACCCCAGCACCGTACCCCATGCCCGTACTTGGACGCACCGTACCCCAGCGCCGTACCCCAGCCCCGTACATGTACGCACCATACCCCAACACCATACCCCAGCACCGTACATGTACGCACCGTACCCCTACACCATACCACAGCCCCGTACTTTGACGCACCGTACCCCACCACCGTACCCCAGCCCCGTACTTGGACGCACCGTACCCCAGCGCCGTACCTCATGCTCGTACTTGGACGTACCGTACCCCAGCACCGTACCCCATGCCCGTACTTGGACGCACCGTACCCCAGCACCATACCCCAGCCCCGTACATGTACGCACCATACCCGAACACCGTACCCCAGCCCCGTACTTGTACGCACTGTACCCCAACACCATACCCCAGCCCCATACTTGGACGCACCGTACCCCACCACCGTACCCCAGCATCGCGTATGTATGAACCGTACAACAACATTGCATATGTGAGAACTGTACAACAACATCGCGTATGTACGCACCTTACATACGCTAAAACGACTCGTACAGAACCAGGACACTGTAAAACAGCACAAGGAGGGTCAATTCGACTCGCACAACACCACAAAACACGTCTACAGTAGAAAAAACATCTAAAAGACTGACCTGGCACATCCAAACAGGCAAACAGAGGCCCAAACTCACAACCACCTCTTATAACACACCCACCAAAATTTCAAACCCAGCCACACCCACAAATGGACCAATAAAAAGGGCCCACACTCACAAACCATGAGCCTTGGCAACAGACCCACTGCTGACAGACACACAAACAACTGCACCCATACACCTTAACTTACACACCTTCACACAACCTCCTTCATACATACCCCCTCTACACATTCACACACACACCTACACATTCACACCCACACACCCACAACCATCCACACCCACACCCCACACCATGCCCACAGACAAGAATCCAAAGTTCACAAGGGAGGAGCTGGACATCCTTGTCAACGAAGTCATCAGAGTCGAGCCACAGCTCTTTGGAACATTGGTCAGACAGACCAGCATAGCTGAAAAATCACGCCTGTGGCAGAGGATCATAGATCGGGTGAATGCTGTTGCGCCCATCAGAAGGACCAGGAATGAATGGCAAACCAGGTGGTACGATCTGCGGAGGGCAGTCAAGCGGAAAATGAACGAGGACTACGTCCAGAGTAACATCACTGGAGGTGGGCTGCCCCGCAGGCATGTACATTACCATCCCTGGGAGGAGAAGGTGATGGCCCTGCTTCCGCCGGTGGGAGTACACGGAGTCGAAGGAGTTGCCGAGCCTGGTGAGTACACAAACAACTTACGTAACATGGGGGTAATGGCATCCACACCCCAACTACAACAAATGTACTCACCTACCCCCAAGCCCTCACTGGACACAACCACACTCAAAAACAACGCTCATGCCACTAACATGTGAATGCCCCATTCACAAAGCAAGGCCATGCCATGTCCCAGCCTACACAAACCACAAACCCAAGACTGGATGTCCGGGATGCTGGGAGGGTGGGGATCACTAAACATATTGTACAACTCAGAAACAGACACCATTGCCCTCAGCCCATATGGCCCAGGTACATACCCATGCACCATGCTCAATGCACAGGGACTGGCAAAGTACTGGCAAAGTACTGACAAGGTAGCTGACACTTGGCCCTGCTGTAGGCAGCACAAGGCCCTCCTGTGACCACTGCAAACTCAAACACAAACACAACAAGCTCGGATATCTAGGACAGGAACTCACACTCACTGACATGACAGCATGCTCCATGGGGGGACAGATACATCACCTTGGAGACCCACTGCCAAATCACACTAGACCCACCAACAGGCACCATCCATCAACCAACAATCGATCAGGGTACTTGTAAGGCACGCTACTTACCTGTGAGGGCCTCAAGGCGCTGAGGGGGGGGTTCCACTACTGCTCGAAGAGCCAGGTCTTGAGGAGTCTTCTAAAGGCAAGTAGGTCTTGGGTCAGTCGTAGGTGGGTTGGGAGGGTGTTCCAGGTCTTGGCGGCGAGGTACAAGAAGGATCTGCCGCAGGCGGTCGTACGTTGGATGCGGGGGACAGCTGCGAGGGCGAGGCTGCCGGAGCGGAGCTGGCGGGTGGGGGTGTAGAAGCTGAGTCTGATGTTCAAGTAGGTTTGTCTGGCGTTGTGGAGTGCCTTGTGTGCGTGGCTGAGGAGCTTGAAGGTGATCCTCTTGTAGATGTGGAGCCAGTGCAGGTCACTCAGGAGGGGGGTGATGTGGCTGTGGCGGGGGGCGTTGACGACCAGTCGTGCGGAGGCATTTTGGAAGCGTTGTAGCCGCCGTTGGTGTTTGGATGGGAGTCCTGCGTAGAGTGCGTTGCCGTAGTCCAGTCTGCTGCTGACGAGGGCCTGTGTCACTGTTCTACTTGTTTCGGTCGGGATCCACCTGTAGATCCGGCGGAGCGTGCGTAGGGTGTTGTAGCAGGAGGAGGAGACGGCATTGACCTTCTTGGACATGGAGAGGGAGGATGCGAGGATCAATCCTAGGTTGCGTGAGTGGTCGGTGGGTGTCGGTGCTGTCCCCAGAGCGATCGGCCACCAGGAGTCGTCCCAGGCTGAGGGTGTGGGTCCGAGGATGAGGACCTCTGTCTTGTCCGAGTTCAGTTTCCGATGGCCGCTCCTCATCCAGTCGGCGATGGCCCTCAGAACCTCGTGGATGTTTGTTTTGGTGGTGTGAGGGCCCTTGGAGAGGGAGAGGATGAGCTGGGTGTCGTCGGCGTAGGAGATGTTTTTGAGGTTGTGGTGGCGGGCCACTTGTGTGAGGGGGGCCATGTGGATGTTGAATAGCGTCGGGCTGAGGGATGATCACTCACCCCTTACACAAGCACACACCCCTGGGGCAGCCAATGGAGTTACCCACTCTCACAATGGACATGTGACACAACAAGATCAAGCCACAGCCAAAGAAGCATCCAAGCCCAAATTTGACATGTCAAACACCCTGGAGAACATTTCAATCAGTCCCCTGCAACATACCCATCCACAAGTGAACAATGATGTGAATGCTAGGCACATACAACTACCTGGAGGAACTGTGGCAACTAGAATATGTATGAAACATGGATGTTGCATTAAACAGCATTAACATTGTCTCTCTCTCTCACACAGGGCAACGTCATGGATCTCCCCCCAACAATGGGGGGGAAGTACCACAGTCCCAGGCTCGGGAGGAACCTGATCCCACCGGCAGCGACACCTCACAACACTCCGTGGATGACCCCAACCCACCTGGCCCCTCTGGTGTCCAAGCCCCTGCAGCACCTGCTTCAGGTACATCTGTGCCAACCACCACCCCCATTACTGCCACATCCCAGGAGACACCCAGGAGCCCTGCCCACACTGAACAACTGAGCCAGTCTGACCTGGAGGGACAAGGTTCGCCGGGCACCCAGGGGGAGGCAGCCAACCCCGACACTGCCATCCCTCAGGGGTCCCGTAGACCCGATGTGCCCACAACGGCAGGCCAGGCTTGTGTGGGCAGGGGTGGTGGGAGTGGAGGCAGGCGGAGGCGAGAACCTGACCAGACACCTGAAGGGACCGGTATGTCACACGTATGCAACATCATGGAGGCATACCGGCGTGACACCAGGGCCATCAGTCAGGTAGTGGCAACCCTCACATACATTAAGAATCAGCAGGCCGAGCAACACGCCAGTCAACAACACCAAGGACGAATGGAGGCAAGACTGACTGAGCTCCTGGTGGTGCAAAGGGACATAAGCCATTCACTCCGTCGGATCGCCGATAACATGGGCAACCCTCCCTGTGACACCAGGCGCAGACCAGCACCAGCCACAGGGAGGGGGGAGGAGGAGGAGGATTCGTCCAACGGAGCGTCCCAAGCATCGTCAAGGCCTGCATCTGAGGTTCCCCCGAGGAAGGTGGGTCGTCCACGGAAAAGACCGTGAGAGGCAGCGGACCATCCACATCTCCCAGGTCACCTGGCCTGGCACCTGGCCTTCATGCGCAACAGCAGCACATCATTCACTGACATTCTCTGCCACATGGACTTGCTGGTCACAGTCTGACCAATGATGACCAACACTGTGGTCTGGACTCTGATGACTTCAAATGCCAAGGATCCCATCTCCCCCTGTGAACTTTGAATTCTATGCACACGGTAGAGCACCTTATTTTTTCTAACAAAACACGCCTCCCACCGAGAATAAAACTATTTATTTGTCATTAGATGTTGCAGTCATTTTGCATTAGTCCACAACATACTTGTGGGTAAATGTCAAACTATGCCTGAGTGTTGAACTAACTCCAGCCATCTATACCCTGGGATCTGAGTCCGGTACAGAACACACATGGGTCACAATGTATCATCCAATACAGCCTGGGAGCCCAATACTCACCCGTGATGGCCTCAAGCTGCTGAGGAGGGGCTTGGAATACTGTGCGGACACATCAATCAGGAAGAGGATCATGAAGGCCTAGAGGTCATGGCTCATGTGGAGGTTCCCAGGGAGGGAGTTCCAGGTATGTTTGTCCAGGTGGGAGAACCATCTCCTTCATGCTGGAGTGTTGTGGATGTGAAGAATGGTGGCCAGGCCAAGTTCGGATGCATAGAGTTGGGCCAACGGGGTCTTGGATGACAGACGTACAAGGTTGATTTTGGGGTCTGGGGTTGTTAACTGCCTCCTGAGTGTGTGTGAGGAGTGTGAAGGTCATCCTGCATCACACAGTGATCCCTTGCAGGTATCTCAGGGGGACGGTGATGTGGATGGGGTGCGGGATGTTGAAGCTGAGTTGTGCAGATGCACCCTGGATGTGGACAAGTTTCCCGTGAGTTTGGATGTACTTGCTCCGTAGAGGGCGGGGCAGTAGTTGACACGGCTGGTGTCGTGGACCTGGGGGATGGTCTGTCTTTCCTTGGAGTGGATCTATCTGTGGATCATGTGCATCATGCAGAGGGTGTTGCAGCATGAGGTACAGATGCTGGTGATTTGCATGGCAAATGTGAGTGACAAATCCATGATGCACACCATCTTGTGTGCGTGGCCACTGGGTGCTTGTGTAGGGCCCCTGCGGGTGGGACACAAGGAGTAGAGCCAGCTGTAAGGGGACAATCCTCAGATGATTACCTCAGTCCTGTACAAGTCCAGCCTCAGGTGGCTGATGTTCAGCCATTCATCCACGGACCTCATGCCTTCTTGAATGTTGGAACTGGCAATGGCTGCGTCTTTGGTGAGGGTGAGGAGCACCTGGGTGTCAAGGGCATACGACATGTTGATGAGGTTGTGTGCGCATGTGAGGGTGAAGAGGGGGGTCCTGGACACATTGAAGATTGACACGCTGAGAGATGATCCCTGGGCCATGTGCCAGATGACGCCACTATACTACATGCTGAAAGCTTGAGTCCCACTCCCATGGCCTTGCTGGTGGACGGAGCCGGTGTGGAGCAGGAGGGACATGATCTGGTTGGTGTGACAGGGCCTGGAAGGCGGGGCAGTGCTGTGTAGGCAGTTGGAGTTGCACACTCAGCATGCAAAGGTGTTGTGTGTGCACTTAGGGTATGCCTGAGAGCAGCCGGTTGATTTTCGGATAGACATTGCTTGGAGGGTGGCTGCAAGATCAGACTGTAGTATGATGTGGGTCATGCAGGGACATGGAGGTCGTGCAATGTGCACAGTGCACATTGCATGTGCTGACGGTCCTGCCTTTGGCACCGCGTGGCCGCAACAGTGGCACACACAAGATGATGACAGCCAAATGAATGAGTGGAGGGAGGCAGGGAGGAGCATCTTTGAGGCGTGTGTGTTGCCGAATCCCGCTACTTTGTGTGCCCTTGCTGCAGGGGCCGCAGCAGCAGGCGGCATGTCCTGGAAACTATGCCAAAAGTAGCACACAAAGACAAGGATGTCAGAAAGGACAACTGCAACAGGCGTATGTAAAGGAAGGAGTGTCCGGTTACCCATGGCACACCCAGAGAAAATGGATGCACAATCACCACAGATGACTGACACAGGATCAGTGTTGGAAGGCGACCTCAGAGGAGCCCGGAGGGGGCCCTGACTATCCTGAGACCAACCCTCGAGGTATCGTAGCCGGGCACTGGCGGGAGACTCCTCAGGGGAGGAATCTCGTATCTAGGATCGTACACTCGGCACCACACAACAAAGAGACGCCACACCGTGAGTTCTTAAGAACAAATCTTTATCAAATCGGAGTCGTAGGATCTTTATGATCAGCACGGCAAGTATATACAAGTAGAGCACGGGCTCACATTGTCTCGGGGGGGGGTAGGAGGTAGCGGGACAGTCTTTGGGGATATGGATCAAATGCAGGGGCGTACCCGGCGCACAGCTCACAATCCTCGAGCTGGGGGATACGCTTGTCGTCGTCGGGGTCCGGCGGGACCAGGAGAGTCTGTGGGAGCCGCGAGTCACTCAGCAGGGCTCAAGCACAAGTTCGGAGGTCTTACGATCTTCAGGGAGCCGCGAGTCACTCAGCAGGGCTCAAGTACAAGTTCGGAGGTCTTACGATCTTCAGGGAGCCGCGAGTCACTCAGCAGGGCTCAAGCACAAGTTCGGAGGTCTTACGATCTTCAGGGAGCCGCGAGTCACTCAGCAGGGCTCAAGCACAAGTTCGGAGGTCTTACGATCTTCAGGGAGCCGCGAGTCACTCAGCAGGGCTCAGGTGTTTCCAAAGGCAAATCTGCCGGATAGTCCCCGAGCACCCCATGTTATAGGTCGACTCCTCTTTGATGTCCGGAGTCTGTGCAGGCAGGGGTCTTGTCACCTGGGGGTCGCTTGTCGGGGTTTCCTGCCATTGTCTTTTGATCCTTTCAGGGCCGGGTCGGGAGGAGTCACAGACACCCAGCAGGCGTGGAGCCAGCCCTCGAGGAGGCCGGAGTGCCGATCGAAACCCACCTTCCCAGGGGAGCTCAGAGGTGCGATGGAAACTGCTCCTCCCTCTCTCATTCCAATGGGAGCGCGATGTCCTCCAGCCGGAGTGGCGCCTCTAGGCCAGGGTCGCGCTGGGGCCGGGCGGCCATCATGGTGCATGAAGTGGGCATGCGGGCCCGGTGTGGCCGAAAGGAGGACGGCCACGGACGGGGAAGTCCGGGTCGGGTGTGTGTGTTCTGGTGGGAATGATCGGCTAGGCCGCGTGCTTCGGGGGCTGCATGAGGTGCATGGGTCAGGGTATGTGGTGCGGGGACAGGGATGGCCATGCCACGAGGCTGGGTCTAACAATCAGGAAACAGAAGGTCGAGCCGCGCACAAGAGACACACCCTCAGCAGGTGTTGACGGCCCGTCGTGGGGACCAACATGCCCAAATACATACACACCATGAACTTCATGCACAATCGAGATTCTAACCTATGAAGAACTGCATGCATGTAGCCAAACTACACATAGACTCATATGCACAATCTTTGATAACTATGCCAGAGATGCCGCATGCAAAGTGGCAAGAGACCTGCATTGACAGAGATGAGGCACCTTGGAGGGTGAGGAACCCCTTTATTACTCAGGCTCACACTAAGGTAAATGCATCAATATGAACAGACTCACAGGTCATTTGGCTGAACATGTGGGACCTGTACTGGACACCCCCTTCACAACACAGATGTAGTATATCCAAATGGCCTGGCACACAAGTTAAGGGGATGAGCCAAACACCCCCTGCTGCACACGGAGAGGCTGCAATTCTCCATTGATCCTCTTATGGGGATGTCCCACACTATGTCCACCCGTAGCATCCCGTATGTTTCTGAGGGAAGTTTTACACACATTGATACCTTCATCAGAATCCACAAACCATTACAGATGACTGTCACAAAGGTTGACTATCAATTCGTGGGAGTCATGCTACATGTCATGTGTCCCATGGTGAGTCGACATGTATGCATGGTAACCCAACATGCACAGGAGCAGTCCCCACACATTCCAAACACGTAACACCCCCAAAATGCCTTGCTGCAATCCTCACCCAAAATGACTTATCCCCATGTCCGTGCATGGAACGCTGATTCAGCACACGTTGCAATACTCATTAAGAATAGCAGGAGTCCAACAATGACACGACCTGTGGATGACAGACACACAAGAAGTTAGCTAAAAGATTGCTATCCGCATACATGGTCATTTACTCTACAGGAATAATGTTGTCACTGTTAAATGGTAGCGGCAGTCGTAGTCGATAACCTTTCAAGTATTGCCCGGCGGTAAATCGCCTCTTATACCATTCGATGCTAAACCAACAAAGAGGCAGGCGCCGGAGACTGGAAGGCAGAAAACAAAGTTTTATTCTCTCCGGAGGAGAACACATCAGATCCGACAGCGAGGTATCGTCACGAGGTGCTCTAACTGCATCTCTGAGGCCTGGCCTCTTATACACAGGTTTATGACTTTATTGCAGGTTTATCATACATGGCACATTCTTGAGATCGCTTTGATACATGAAAAGAACATCCTCAGAATCCCCACTTCAAGCTCGTTCCCACATATATTTACAGTGGAAGTCCCCACCCCACCCACAGTAGGAGATGGCTATCACACAGCTGGACATTCCGCCAATTCCCGGGGGTGTGTGCGACCGGTCGGGTCTCAGGGGGTGGGGGGCCTTGATCTACTGTAATCCCTTTGATGTGGGGTGTTTCCCTTACAGTAGGGGCAATAAACTGCATCCGCAGGGCTAGGTGATGGCCTGGGATCGGTTCGGACAATTGGGCGCAGAGGAAGGGGGTTATCAAAGAGATGCATGACCATGTATGGGATGTCGGTCAGGCGTGGGATGTGGTTCCATGGCAGGGTCGCGCAGAAGGAGAGGGTTTATGGCCCGTGTATGAGAGAGCGGGGGGGGGGGTGGCCGGCGCGCTGGGGAATGCTCGCAGCGCCAGGGCGACGCGCTGGCGATCGGCAATGAGCAGGGAGAGAGACCAGGGTGCCTAAAATGGCTGCCGTGCGTATTCCTGTGTGTTGCGCTGGGGAGAGACAAGTTGGCGCAGATAATGTTCAGTTACGAACTACATTTCCACAGTCCTCCCTTTTAACATATCTCGCCAGCTTGTATAGTTCGGATCTATCCCCATAATGCCGCGAGCTTCTACCTTGTATACAGCTTTCATATGTTCCGCTTCAAAGTTCCGAGTTTTAGGGCGGCCGGGAATAACCTGACACATTTGTACATAATTACATGTAGTTGATGGGATAGGCGAGGAGGCAGTGCATACAAAATTACATCAGCTGTGCCACATGTCAGACCCAAAGATAGGAGGAGGGAAGCTTGCTCGAGCACAAACATGATACCGTAAAGTAAAAATGTTTCTGGCAAAACAGGGGATATTTCGTATATTACGTAAGGCCCAGACTTCGTGTGGATCAAAAATAGTCAGCATAGTCATGTGCACGGCTGGTGTTATACAAATGTCATTATACAAAGTTAGAGTTTCTTAACTTATCAGTGTACAGTTGGAAGTGACTGATGCAATATCACGAAAACTCGATTGGAAGATAGTCAATAAAAAGCGTTTGGGAGAGGAACTCAACTTAACATGAGTTACAGTCAGGGAAGGGAGTTCTTCTTTCCAGTGTCCTATTATAACGAGCCATCACTGGTAAGCTCTTATTGTTCTTCTTCTTTTGTTGGCACTGTTGAGCACTGGCGGTGGAGCTAAGGTCCAGCTCAAGTCAAAGTTTTCACGTAGCAGGGTGTGACCATTCGTTGTTCTCGGATCACAGTCCTGTTCCCTAACACATTTTATCGTTAAATTCAAAATCCATATAAAAGAGAGAGAGAGAGAAGGGGTGTGGCGTGCTTTGGGATGCCGAGGGAAGAGGGGGTGGAGTGGGATCGGATCAAAAAGCGGACCAAGGAGAGCAGAATCTTTCAGCACTGGGCCCATCAATCGGGCTCGACGGGTTGGGACTTCAGGCACGCTGGTCAGCGAGCAGGGGGCCTCGAGATAGCCCTTTTTGCTTCGTATATCATGCTGATAATGGTGCCTCGTCTCACGCCCTTTTTGCTTCGTTGCTCCCCCCTTGGTCGATGCCATGGATGTTCCATGGTCCGCAGCCAGGCTGTGCGTCACGTCCGACCCCTCTCTTCCGATGGCCGCAGGTTATCTTTGAATGAGTACAAGAAACAAAATCTTAGAGAGTTGGCAGGGAAGACATTTACACACTTCATCCTCTCTCCCAACCACCGAGTAGTTGTGGAAACGCTTTTATCGGTCGCTGTATGATTGATGTCTATTAACTCTTATGTCGGTGTGTGTTACTAATTTATTAATCATTGCTGTGGTGCAGGTTTCTGTGGGTGTTCCTGTGCATCGTCTGGCCTGCTAGGTGTCGATTCCTGTGCCCTATAATCGTTGCAGGAAGCCTGATATCTGTCAACTTTCTGGTCTATCAAAAAATTCGAACCGGCTTCTCCGGTAGAGACTCGTTCTTCTTAACACAAGTTCTGTTAATACACATTTTCCTCCGAGGACTGCTAAGTTTATAAAAAAAAAAGAAAAGTGCGAGGTGCTACTGTCATGGGTTCACAGGTATCTTTTTCGGGGAAGGACACAAGCTAAACATTTTCTTGCTGGAGACAATAGGTAATCCTCATTAGTTTAGGCGATGTACCTTTAGAAAATAAAGTCATCAGCTGTTTTGTTCGGAATACTCTGGGACGGCTAGTACAGAGCTGGGGTGATTCTGGGAGGACGGGGTGCTTGGACATTCTAGTTCGGAACAATTGGGTGGGGGCAATTCTGGGCGGTGGAGATGGTGTCGTAAAAGCTCTAAAAATGAAAACCACTGACATATAGTCCCCGTGATGAGGGCCAGATTGGGAGACATTAGTCGTCTTACCTGTCCTTTCTTTCTCAGCCAATTAAATTCAACATTTTGCAGAAAGGAGAGGTAGTAACGTGGTAAAGTACGGTCGTTTTTGTTTCTGTCAATTTGTTCGAACACCGCCGTGTTTGAGGCCAATTATACACATACTGAGGAGGTATAGTGTCACTAATTTATTCAAAAAGAAAGAGGGCAAGAGAGCCTTCAGCGAGGGAGGGAGAGAGAGAGTAAGAGAGAGAGAGAGAGAGAGAGAGAGAGAGAGAGAGAGAGAGAGAGAGAGAGAGAGAGAGAGAGAGGTGCGCATCAGGTAGGCTATTTGGCATACGTACGACACAAAACGAGAGAGACATGTGTACGATAATAGGCTACTTGGTGCACACACAACATGGAGTAGCATGGGTCAGTTCTATGTAAGAAAACACAAGCGGGGGAAAGACATAAATTCGGTGATCACGTACACACAAATACCGGATAGGGCGTGACAGTACATACATCAAGCGCAGAAACTTAAGACGGAGACACAGGGCTACGTTGAGTATCGGGACCTCTCCTTTCCTGTCCTCTTTCCTATGCACGCTGCATATTTTCAGTACTTTTGTAATTTATTTTGGGGGGGGTGTCGGACCTTTTACTCCCCTCCCTTTGATCGATAGACAAGCACTTCAATCATACGATGACGTTCTCTTCAAGCGACCCAGGCATATGAAATGCATACACATTTATACCGTATAATCGTAGCACACACGCACAGTCATACCATACAGTTTTTCACGTTCCCAATGGTGGTCTGCACTTCGCGCACTATCCCACAACGTTTGTCTATTTTTTTTTTTTTTTTATATTGAGCACGGTGCGGTCCATGTCCACTCCATTCTTCAGTCGGAACTTCGTTGTGACCTATAGAGAGGGAAAAGAGGGGGGGGGTGTGCAGTATTCAAAGTACGTTAGCGCGCGTAGACACGAAAAAGTTCTACTTACCATGTACCAGGCTAGTTGCAGGGGCGGGTAATACCACAGACCTACTATATCCTTCCCTTCGACTACACAAGACGCTCCATTTTATTCGCCTCCTAAATTCGGGTTCCCTTGTCGTGCATTTGTTTCTCAATTGGTTGCATATTATAAGGTAAGGTACCGTACCTTGCATTCGGCAGATACCTTAAGCTATAGTAAACCATTTTCTAACAAGTCTGAAAAAAAAGATAGGCGTGATGGGTACAAATTTCATTAATTCAAAATTAAGGCAAAAAAAGAAAAAGGGTCTGCATTATCTGCCTTCTATTGCTTGGGAGTAACAATCATTAAAAACCTCTACCAACCTAGACGATCAGTTATGACGCCAATTCCGTAATTCCTTCGAAGAGCCTTTTATTTAAAACAATGTCAGCATACAAATACGGGCCTACAACCGTTACAGGCCGGCCACGGTGTGCGAGGCGTTGGGTATCATGAGCAACTCTACCTTAACATGAAAAAAAATTAAAAATGACAATACAAATGGAAATGCCAGCATTAATAAGGTTGTTTGTATGCTCGATCAGTACCCTCCCCGTCCCTCCGCCCATCATGTGTGAAAACATCGCGTTCATATCCTGTTAACATGAATGTCAAATAACTGAAACGCCATAGGGAGTTGTAGGCCCTTCCTACATCGGCGCCATTTTGGGGCGAGGTCGGGCGGGTCCAGCGTACAGTCTAAGTCCTTCCGCTAACTAGCTGCCAGACCAGAATCCCTTTCGGTAGTTCGAGAACTTTCGTTAGAGCCAATGGAAAGAACATACAGCATGAATCGTGATTCGGGGGTGGGGAAGCACAGTTTTTGGTCCTACCGGGTCATGTTGAGGTTCCACCGGAACTGATCCGAGCGGCTAGGCTACAGTGTCTCTTGATAATTCAAACAGAAGCTTGCGTCAGCATGGTGTCACCACGGTCTCGCAGCAATGCCATGATCCATTCTCAGGGCGGGACAGCAGGCGGGTCTCGCTGCCGACGCCTTGAATCAGTCTCTCTCAGGGCACCAAAGGGACGTAAGATGGCTGCCGGCCGGGGCAAAGACAAGTTAATGTGGAATGATCGAGCAATAGCGGAGGTTGCCCCCACCGGAAGTCCACGGGATTCGAATGTCAATGACTCCCGCAGAATCTGCAAAGTTGAGAGGGTGTTTTTCGAGGGTGGGGCCCACGCCCGAGCAGACAAGCTTCCGAGTCCAGGGCCGTCTTTCGGTGGGCCAGGCCTGGATCTGAAGAACCGACCGCCAAAGTCCAAAGGCAGCAGCAGCAGCAGCTCTTCGGTACAGCCACCGGGGTGGGTCCCCCGATCACTCTGCTGCGGGGACCCACCTCTCGAGTCAAACGCTAATGGCAATCTTGGTGCAGAAAGGAACCCGCGCCTGGGTGGCTGTCCGGCAGGCAAGGCGTGAATGGCTGTCTTGTCGCAGCTGGCCGGTGAGTGCAGGGGCGCCTACTCATCTGGACGGCGAGTGAAACGGCTGGGTGCAACTCAGCTGGCCGGCGAATGAAACGGCAGGGTGCAACTCAGCTGGCCGGCGAATGAAACGGCAGGGTGCAACTCAGCTGGCCGGCGAATGAAACGGCAGGGGTGCCTTCTCTGCTGGCGAGCCTCCACCTGGGGAGGCGGGGGAGGCCCGTCCGCGTTGCTCCCCCCCTGCCAGGGCACCCTTCGCTGCCGGTCGAAGCGGAGAATGGGAAGGCCAGTACAACGTGGTGGAATCCACCTTGGCGCTGCCAGAGCCTCGGCGCTGCGTGTAGCCTCCGGCCTATTCGCACAATCGTCCGCCACTGATGTCGAGGGATTTTGCATGGCTTTTATAGCCCAAAGCCGACTAAAAGGCCCGCCCAAAGCAGGTCAATGTTGCTATTTCGAAGAAGGAGGGGCGAGGACTGTCATGATAATAGTTGTTTAAAAACGTGTTTTAATGTGTTTACCCTGTTGGCGTGTTTGTTATACCTATAAGTTATTAAAATGTTATAACTATACTACTTTGTTGGAGTGTTGTACATATTTGCAATCTGGTAACGAGCACAAGGATGTTACTGCGTAATCGGAAAAAATGACATAGCCCAATTGTGCGTGATCTAGCCCAGTTCGGTGACGTCGATGATGGGTATCAGCAGGCTTCCGGTTGTGCAGGATTTTGTCGTGTTTACTGGGCGGGGTGGGTGGTAGGGCAGATATGTTTAGGCAGCGAGAGTGATGGAGCTGAGATACCTTGTGGCCATCTTGACCGTGAGCTTGGCTCCTTCCCCTAGTTTCATATTTTTCGCAAAGGGCTATTTCCTAGTGTTTCTTAAAAGAAAAAGGATCCCATCAGTGGTCTACTGGTTTTCAGAGTCCTTCTTTGTATATTTATGCCATAGTTTGCTATAAGCTATAGCGACTAGTCTATATTTAGTGAACATGTCCTTATTAGGGGTGCCTTCCAGTGGAGCCGGATGGTTCACCTCTAATAAGCGGTCCGGGCAGAACCAATTACCAATCAGTGGGGAGAAGATAGGCATGACGGGTTACAACGGGGACAAAAGTCAGCACTACCTATCTTTTCACTGCTTGCAAAGACTAGATAGAATATCTCTATTCCTCGTTATTTGTAAGCAGAGAATACCTCCAAAGAACAAATATCGAACAACTAGTGTTCGGACAATCAATCAATCAATGGTGAGAAAGAGATAGGCACGACGGGTTACAATGGGGACAAAAGTCTGTGTTACCTACCCTTCACTATTTGCAAAGACTAGACAGAATATTTCTATTCTACGTTATTTCCAAACAGAGAATATCTCAAAGAGCACTATCCTTCAAAACAATCAATATTCGGGCAATCAATCAGTGGGGAGATAAAAATAGGCACGACGGGTTACAATGGGGACAAAAGTCTGCGTTACCTACCCTTCACTATCTGCAAAGGGAGAAAGAGTATTTCTACTCCTCCCCATTTGTAGACAGCGAATATCTCAAAGAGAACAATCAATAAGCAATACTAGTATTTTCAATCAATCAATCAATCGTTTCGCAATTTGTCGTGTTTCACGACCTTACCCGGACCGCATGGACAGTTTCTCGTCTTCCGCCTCCAGCGCCCGATCGTCCTCTACTCTCCGTATTTGCCGCGGCACTCCTGATGGTTCCCAGTCAGGACCGTAGATCACTCGAGAGAGGTCTGCTCGGAACCAGTGAAGTTTGGATGATCGGCTGCCAGACGAGGGTCTATCGGGCAGGAGCTCTCCCGATCGTTGCAGTCGTTCACTCTGTCGTCGGGACCTCTCTCTTTGGATCCACGTGTTGCTGATGGGCCCCACGTTTGTGACGCCAATTGTTAAATGGTAGCAGCAGTCGTAGTCGATAACCTTTCAAGTATTGCCCGGCGGTAAATCGCCTCTTATACCATTCGATGCTAAACCAACAAAGAGGCAGGCGCCGGAGACTGGAAGGCAGAAAACAAAGTTTTATTCTCTCCGGAGGAGAACACATCAGATCCGACAGCGAGGTATCGTCACGAGGTGCTCTAACTGCATCTCTGAGGCCTGGCCTCTTATACACAGGTTTATGACTGTATTGCAGGTTTATCATACATGGCACATTCTTGAGATCGCTTTGATACATGAAAAGAACATCCTCAGAATCCCCACTTCAAGCTCGTTCCCACACATATTTACAGTGGAAGTCCCCACCCCACCCACAGTAGGAGATGGCTATCACACAGCTGGACATTCCGCCAATTCCCGGGGGTGTGTGCGACCGGTCGGGTCTCAGGGGGTGGGGGGCCTTGATCTACTGTAATCCCTTTGATGTGGGGTGTTTCCCTTACAGTAGGGGCAATAAACTGCATCCGCAGGGCTAGGTGATGGCCTGGGATCGGTTCGGACAATTGGGCGCAGAGGAAGGGGGTTATCAAAGAGCTGCATGACCATGTATGGGATGTCGGTCAGGCGTGGGATGTGGTTCCATGGCAGGGTCACGCAGAAGGAGAGGGTTTATGGCCCGTGTATGAGAGAGCGGGGGGGGTGGCCGGCGCGTGGGGAAATGCTTGCAGCGCCAGGGGGACGCGCTGCCGATCGGCAATGAGCAGGGAGAGAGACCAGGGTGCCTCAAATGGCTGCCGTGCGTATTCCTGTGTGTTGCGCTGGGGAGAGACAAGATGGCGCAGATAATGTTCAGTTACGAACTAAATTTCCACAGTCACCATGCGATTAGAAAATTTAGTGTCTCAGCTAAAATGAGAGGAACGACATCATCACTTGAGTGACACATCAGAACACACATCTAAGTCACTTAGCATACAGTCAGCTGGACACACACATTGCAACACATGCCACACAAGGCTCCAAGCGTGCACACTCAGACCCAGTGACTCACCATTATGAGAAGAAGTTGCGTATGAGCTGACTCCGGATATCCTCCTCCACCTCCTCACTTGCCTCGTGACCAAGCCCTTCATCCTCCACGGGTGGATGTTCCTGCTCATGCTGCTCCAGGATGAGTGGCACTGCCTTCTTCACTGCCATGTTGTGCAGCATGCAGCACACGAGGAAGATTTTGCAGACCTTTGCCGGTGCATATGGGAGGGACCCGCCTGTCTTGTGAAGGCACTGGAATCGGCTCTTCAGGAGGCCAAACGTCCTCTCAATCACTCGTCTGGTCTGCCCGTGTGCATTGTTGTAACGGTGATCTGCAGCTGATCTTGGGTTGCGGAGAGGCGTCATCAGCCATGGCATGTTGGGATAGCCAGAGTCCCCTACATGGAAACATCATGTAAATAAGTGGGTCAGGAGATGCTGTAAGATACAAAGATACCGCAAAACACAGGACAAACAGAGTATACCCACCAACAAGACATGCTTGTTCGTTGTGCAGCCGCAGCATCATTAGTGGCACCCTGCTACGCCTCATGATGTAGGCATCGTGTGCTGACCCTGGAAAACGTGCACAGACATGGGAAATCAGCATGTTAGCAAGAAACACCACAAGGGCATTTATAGAGTGGTAATGTTTACGGTTGCGATAGGCGACCTCCTGTGCCTGTGGTGGTACCAAAGCCACATGTGTCCCATCAATGGACCCAATGACATGGGGCATCCCTCCCAGGGCATAGAAATCACCCTTGACACCTGTCAACTCCTCAGGAGTCGGAAAATGGATGAATTCATCCAGGTGCTCCAACATGGCTGCCAAAACATCATGCAGGACACGGCTGAACATCGTCTGTGACATGCCACCAACATCAGCTATGGTGAATTGAAACGTACCTGTGGCAAAAAAATGTAGGGCTGCCATCACCTTCATCTTGGGGGTCAGCGCAGTAGGATACCTGTGTCGTGGTTGGAGGTGTGGTGCCAGCTTGGCGGTCAAGTCCTCAATCAACTGTTGGGTGAATCTGTAACGGCATATGCAGTCACGTTCCCTCATGGCACCCAAGTCTGGCATTGGTCTGGGGACAGGCGGTGCCCTGCAGAAAATTGGAATGAATAACGAACAGTGAGAACATAACAACATCAATGTCAATGAACTGAGCACATGCTCAACTGCTAATACACATCTGCTAAATACAGAGTCTGGTCTGTGCAATACATCCAGGACACGTATGCCAGCCAGGTGATACTCATACGAGAAGCCAGCTACACCCGTTGATTGTCAAGTCAACATGACATGCCCTGAAACGAGCTGTGGGCCAGTGTCAGTGAACAGCCAGAGACATCACAAGAGTGACATACATTCACATATCAGCATTTGAAGGATGTAATCTCATACAGACAGCTGACGGCAAGCTAGACGCACAGATGACATGGAATGTCAAATGTACAGATCACACACCTTGCGATGAAGGGGTACACGTGAAAACAGAAAACACAGACATTGAGACGACGCAGATATGTCCTCATGTCAAAATATCATGTTCGATGCATACAGACACACGTCACGTGGAAAACCACATGTGGCATGGTGTGCATAGATGTGTGCCATGCCCATCTACACACAGACACATGGTGGAAGCAGCAACAGCAGATGCAGTTGACGGAACACCAACAGCAAACTCATGGGAACACATGACACACACATGACTTAGTCACATCGGTGCACGCTGGTCGTTAAATGTCGGTTGTTAGTGTCCCTGCCCCTGTCATCAGGGGACAGTTGCGGGTGCTGGTGACTGTGCCATACCAGTGATGCTGTGCTTGACACGTTTGTACTACATGCACACATGTGCAAAGTGTGAAGGGGAAGTGTGCCACATAGTGCCCCATCACACATGACATGTGTACACAGGTCATCACACATCAATTGTGCAAATACATGAGGAGACATGTGCAATATCACTGTCTGACACACCTAGGCCCTGCACATGTAGGACAGCAATGACAATGACTTGATGTACATCCTTGTGCGAGCCTGAGACCTCCATTCCTTTCGTGTGCACATCCTATCAACAGTGTAAGCATGTGAAACGCACCGTACACACGCTCTGAGGGCGTGTGTACGGTTCGTATCACTAGAGTTGTGTGGCCGTAGGAGTACGCGTGGTACGGACCGTACAAGTACGGTCTATATCACTATAGTAGTGGTGCCGTAGGAGCACGCGTGGTACGGACCGTACACACGTATGTGTACTACCAGTGCCTACACGTACGTGTACTACCAGTGTGTACCCATACGTGTAGGCACTGGTAATCCACGTATGTGTAGGCACTTCTAGTACACGTACGGGTACGTGTACTACCATTGCATACAAATACGTGTAGGCACTGGTAGTACACGTACCTGTACGTGTACTACCAGTGCGTACCCGTACGTGTAGGCACTGGTAGTACACGTACCCGTACGTGTACTACCAGTGCGTAGTGCGTACACGTACCTGTACGTGTACTACCAGTGTGTACCCGTACGTGTACGCACTGGTAGTACACGTACCCATACGTGTACTACCAGTGCCTACACGTACGTGTACTACCAGTGCCTACACGTACGTGTAGGCACTGGTAGTACACGTACGGCTACGTGTACTACCAGTGCGTACACATACGTGTAGGCACTGGTAGTACACGTACGGGTAGGCACTGGTAGTACACGTACGGGTATGTGTACTACCAGTGCGTACACGTACGTGTCAAATACACTATGCAACTGGTGCCGTAGGGATACGTCTGAAACGCACCATACCTGTGTGTGGATTTGAAAATTACATAGGGGACACATAAGGGACAAGTATTAGGCACTAAATGCATGCTGGTTGCCATGGATACAGATTTTTCAGTTCAAATTTTTCCATCAGGTGTCCTGGAAAAGTCAGTTGGCCACAAAATACAATGTTGCAAAGTGGTTGTTGACTTGACATGATGCTCAAAATTTGAACGATGCAAATGCTGTCACTGGTGTATGTGGAAAGGGATTGGAGTAAACGTAAGATGCGAATGAATCTGACCAATCACTATGTACTCCTCCAAATGAATGCCCCTCAGCAAGACAGATATAAGTCAGCCATGTCATCAGAGGGCACTTGCCTGCACAACTTTCCTGTTGACAACATTGCTGCTGTCTGTGCTTCCTCTGGCACCATGTCAAGGTCTGTGGAGAGGGCCCAGCCATTCACCCAGGAGGAGAATGAGCCATTGCTGGATATCATCCTCCCACAGTACACCAGCCTGTATGGGACACCAGGGGAGCAGGTGAGTGCTGACTCCACTACCTTTGACTGTGCACCTTTTTTGTGACTGTCACTTCTGGCATTGTGTCCAGGTGTGACAGACATGCAATGTTGTTTAGAGTGGGTCCCAGGGGGGGGAATGGCTTATGTCTCCCATGCAGAGCATGATGTAGTTCATGTGTGCACTCCTCACTTGCATTGTGCTTACTGTGACATTCACTGCATAGTGCATGACACATTCAGCCTGGCTAATCCTTGTTGCATTTTTTGTCTATAGTCCTGAGGTGATTCAGTGGTCCCCCCGGTGTGACAGGTGACTGTACCCACAGATGTGTGTGAGTTGAGTGGAGCTGTGGTGAGAGTGTCCAAGTGATGTGTACGCCCCCTGGACATTGATGTGTGTGAATGTTCCTTGTCATGTGGGTGAGTGTCTATGTGAAGTGTTGTACCACAGCTGCATGGAGGAGGCAACAGCTCTACCCATCTGATGTGAGAAGTAAGCCGTGCTGTGTGTATGACTTGCTGAGCTCGCCCCACACCTGTGACACCCCACAGGCAAGTGGCACATGTGCAGAGTGAGGTTTGTAGCCGCTGTTGCCAATGGCATGTGATTGATCTGTGCCTGTGTGTGTCTGTGTACCCTGCTAAGGTTGCGTCAGTGGCCTGGGGCTTGTAACTGCTTGGAGGTGCTGTCCATCAGCCTGGTGTTGCTTGTGATGCACAGTGTGTGCCATGATCATGGAGTGTGTCGCACCCCTCATGCCACCTGTGTACTTTCAATGCCATGTAGTGCATTGGGGCTTCCACAGAGGCCAATGTCAATATGACAAAGATGCTATTCCTTGGCAGTATCCTATGCCCTGTTCAACATATCAAAGATGTTCAAATGTGTGTCTCTCTGACATGGAACAGGTGTGGTGATGTTGTCTCACTTTGTCATCCTCACAGTTAACTGCCTACGAGAAGGGGGAGATCTGGAAGCGGGCCGTCAGGGCCATGAGATCGGTGGAGGGTTGCAGTCGGTGCCTAGCCCAAGTCAGAAAACGGTGGCAGGACATCCGGTGCTGGACCTGGAGGATCGCCTGGGTCCTGCTGGGGGACTCACCTCCACGCCCCCATGGCGGGCGCCGACACCTGACCCACCAGATGAAGCGTGTCCTGGCGGTGGTCTTCCCTGACATGGATAGGCGGTTACAGGAGAGACAGCAGCAAGGAGGGGGTAGGTACATGTGTGTTTGTTGTGTGTCACCAGCTTTTGGAAGTGCTCAGTCGCCTGGATACACTGCCAGGGTTTATATGTACAGTGCATATCCTGTTCCCCCAAGTCAACCAGTGCTGTTCTTCTTCCCTTCCCCTCCTTGACATGTGTTCCCTGGTCTGTGTGTAATCACTATTGCACATGGTCATCTAGGCTGCCAGTTAATCCAAGTGCACATTGATTTCTGCATCATGTGTGGGGGTGGTCTGTGACATGTGTTGGTACCTTGCCTGTGCCCTGTCCTGTTCAGTCATTTGGGGGTCCATATTTGTTGGCACTGATGCTGAGTCTCAACATAGGAGTGTGAGGTTTCAAATTAACAGACTTGCAGCATG
Organism: Triturus cristatus; assembly: GCF_964204655.1. Lineage (NCBI taxonomy): Eukaryota > Metazoa > Chordata > Amphibia > Caudata > Salamandridae > Triturus > Triturus cristatus. The sequence goes on from NC_140583.1 coordinate 1,051,172,930, forward strand.
CATGACCGATGTTGTGGCCTCAGACATGATGTGCATGAGTGGGAGATATGCAGAGTGCCGGGACGGTTGCTCATGTTACAGTCAGATCATTCCAGGGCCATGGAGCAGTGTGCCCACTACAGTCCCCTGAGACACCCTTGCCTCGGAATCATGTGTGTCATTCAACGGTGTGCCCATTCTCTGTGTGTTCAGCATAGGTTGGCCTCTGTGGCATTGTTCCCTGGCCTCATTTGTATTTATCTAAAGTGTGCTACATGTGTCCACTAGACAGGGTGACCCCATTTGGCTTGTGCATACTCACACTGGGCAGTGCCTGCGTGTCTATTTACAACTATCTGTTGATGGTTGTTTGTCACAAATATGTGTTGGCAGCCTCACAAGGTGATGTGGAGTACATTTTGGAATTCTTGATGCACATTTTTGTAAACCCTGATTAAGAGGTGTCACTTCTTTATCTGTCTCAATCACATTGTCTCAGGTATGGGGGGTTTGTGCGGGCGAGGCCTACATGTCCAAACCTTATGTCTCCTTGCCAGGTCTGACCTGTGTGTGATAATTGTCTGGACAGACACTCAACATGCAGTGACCCAGTGATGTTGTGCAGGCTTTAATGTTTGTGCTTTGCAGCATGTGTCAAAAGTTTAAACACATGATTCCTGCTCATCCATTTTGTGGTCCAGATGCTACGTAGTTTTGTCTTTGTGTGCTGACATCTGTGTGGACATTCTTGCTTGCTATGAGGGTGTCTCCTCAGTGCAGGTGTGCCTTATTCCGACAGAATTGCAGGCCCATTAGCTTATGCATTGTCCTGTGTTTGGACATGTGTGCCACTCCACATGACAGGCAGTGGGTCAGATGTGTTGCCAACTGTGTCATCATGGTACGGATGGCCATGTGACAGGTGGCATGATTCAAGTTGTTAGTCAAAAAGTCTTGTACCTTGGCACTCACTACACTTGTCAACATGTCTTCAAGTTTTCAATGCTTGACTTTTGTTTTGTTGTGAAGGACAATAATGTGCCTGCATGACAGATGTCTCCCAAGGAAGTGCACAAGAAACCACCTTTACACTTTCAGGGGACACGCTGGCACATTTGAAAGAAAGGCATAGTTCGAATAAGACTGTTTTTCAGATTATACATATCCATGTTCCCACAGTGTGGTGGCATTTGGGTAAGTCCTTGCTTGTTGCTGATACCAACGTACGAGTGTCAAGTCATCCAGACCGCTGTGGTGCCATGTATATGTACTTACTGAAACCCCATTTCTTTCTAACAGTGGCTTCTTTGAATAAGGCTGGCAGCTCATACAATGACTGTGTAAATGTAGTTTTGTGTGCACCTCCTTGAGTGACTTCTTTTATACAGGCACATGTGTGTTATGTTCACAAAGTGGCACATTCACACATTCTAAACATGTAGAGTGGTGTGATTCCCAAGGGATCACCATGTATTTCGTTTGGGTTTCCAAAGTACTTACAGGTCTCTGAGTGTGGGGACACCTTCAGCATTGAGGTCTGTTATTTATCCTTGGGTGCACCAATACTGTTTCTTTCACAGTAAACAAGAGGTGGCATGCCTTCATAGTATTGCTGTGCTCAACTGTTCCCAGACACAAGCTTCTCAGTATATTTCTAAATCAAGTTTTTGGCTGTTGTGTCCTATTTTTCATTGTTTCCAAGTGGCATGGTGGGTCAACCATCTGGGGAGTACAGGGCTTACATATGTGCGGAGTAATCTAGATGTTACTCAGGATGCATTGCCTGATATGCACTGTGACCTATTTTGTTTGGACTCATGTGTCAGATGTATACAGGTGACAGATTTTTTTCTGTATCTTCACCTTGCCCACAGCATCATCAGAGGAAACCGAGGGAGACACCTGCACGGACCTGGAGGAGGGATCCAGCACAGGTGCCACCAGTGCTGGCGAGTCTGCGGGAGCAAGTGGCACGGAGGGCGAGGGGAGTCAGGCGGAGGACCTGTCTGGTGGCGACAACGACTATGACGCTGACGGGTCCGAGGCTGAACTCATCGAGGGGGCGGAGGCTGCTACAACACCTGGCAGCAGCACAACATCTGGCCCCGCCTCCTCCATTCCCATCACCACCCTCCCAGTTGCTCCGGTCCCTTCTATCCGTGCAGGGCACCACCATGTCTCCTTCGTACCAGGCACCGCACCCCCTGCCCCTGTCACCCCTGCTGCCCTCACTGCAGAGTCTGTGGACATTCAGCGGCAGTTGCAGGTTGGCCAGACATCGATGCTGAATGTCCTCCATGGCCACACCAGACTGCTGACACAGATGGTGTCGTTCATGGAGGGCATGTCAGCAGCGATGTCTGACCAACGGATGTTGCTGAGGTCCATGGACTCTTCACTGACGGCAGCAGTGAGTCTCCTGCAGCGCTTCGTCCGCACCCCTACCCCAGCCCCATCCACACTTCCCACTCCCATGCCTGTCCCATGCACACCCAGACATTCCCAAGCACGCACCCCACCAGACACAGGCAGCACACCAACACGTAAGGGCAAGCACACACCTCCTGGCACGCACACTCAGGGGGATAAAGGCACACCCACTGGGTCTGGGGCACACAGACATACATGCAGCCACAGTCTGAGTCCGCATGCCTCACTACCCAGTCCCTCCAAAAGCCCTCCCCTTGGCTCCCCTGCCACACATTCAGACAAGGAGAGCTACATGTCTGTGCTGGGCCTCAGCCCCACTGGGTCACCAGCCCGCAAACGGGCAAGGCACTCCCTGGGTAGGGGAGTTGAGTCCCCCCCATGTCCACCCCCTCCCCCAGTAGCGCTGCACCCCATCCCTCCGAACCCCCCCCTCCTTTGTGCCCGTGGTTTCTTCCGGTGCAGGGGATACTCTGGACGCCCTGGCAGCGCCGAGCTCTCCTCCACCTTTGGCGCTGCCCCACCCCTGTGGTGGAGGTGTCCGGCCCTGCACCCACCACACCTACCCTTACACCTACTTTCCCTGCGGTGCCTGGTCCTTCCCCACATGAAGCCCCCCCCAGTCGACGAACCTGAAGGTTCAAATGTGCAGGCAAGCTAGGGGAGACGCGTGCCCTTGTGTCCCCCCAAGGACTTCTATTCTGGACTGGCCATTGGCCTTTGTATATAGTGTTCTTGAACAAAAATGTATTTTATGCTGATTAAAGCATTTTCTTTTTACTTTGAACATTATTGCATTTCAGGTATTGATGTTGGTGCTGATGCTCCAGGAGTTGGGGTTGTGGTAATGCGTTATGTTTCTGGCAAAGGTTCGAGTCTGATGGTCATGAGGTGGACCATGGGATCTGCGTGCCATCACAAGGTCTTTGGTCGTGGTGTGTGTTAATTGTTTTTTTTTTTCTTTTCAAAGATATGTTTATTAAATATTTACAGCTTACAGTCTGGGAAGGCACCACCACAGGATCCCACGCAGGGGATCAGAGAAACCTCAGCTTGACCATAACGGATAAACAATTTGCTTAATATGGCGCAAAGTCAGCTCCTATACTTGATCGATAAGCCAACTGAAGAACACAGTTTCTAAACGTAATGGAGCTGTAAAAGAGAGTCTTTGCAGAGGTACCAAGTAAACAGGCAGGACCGTAACAAGTTTTAACTTCTTCCTGTGGAGGAAACCTCCCCAAGGTGCATCAATGTCATGCTAAACATGAAAGAAAGAACATAAAGAAGAGAGAAAACAAAAGGCAAAGGGAAGGCAAATACAAAAACATCCCATCGAGGGATAATAACAGAACAAAAGCTCAACCCCCCCCCAACGATCCCCCCCCCCTACCCGTGGTGGCGGCAAAGCACAAAGATTTGAGATGTTGTAGGACACATGACTCTGATTAAAATTGAAAGAGGTGGAGGATTCTAATGGAAGAGGGACAAACAGCAGCCGGGAGGCCTCTAGAAAGGAAGGAAACGAGGGGTCCCCACTTAAATTCAAAATTCTTATACTCATCCCTAAAAATATCGGCCATCCGCTCCAAGCTAAGCAGTCGCCAGAGGCGAGAGTGACACAGCAGGCGCCTCCCTCCGCTTCGAAGCAGCCGCTAGAGTGACTTTAGCCGCCCCAATACAAAGCCACATAATCATTTTGTCTGCCCGTGTCTGATGTACCAGGGAGGCGTCGCGCAGCCCCAGCAGAACACCGGCCATTGTGGTGGGGATGGGGTAACCCAGTGTGAGAAGTTGGCCTGATGTATGATGTCACTAGTTCTAGTGTACACCTTATATCAGTCCAAACAACCCTTATGGTGATTGGTTGTAAAGTCAACCTTATAGACCAGCTATCCTAGTGGTAGCATGGACAAGAGCAGTCTTAGGCTAAACTCTGAATGGCATGTGAAGCCATCTGTGATACCATATATAATCCCTTGAATACCAAATGAAAGGACACCACAACAGATATATATATATAAAATAAAGTGTATTTATTCTAGTCAAACCCTCAGCACTCTTTATGAGATTAGAGGTATGTTGGACCCGGCCTCGTAACATGGCTCTACTGGTCCCCACACCACCTAACCTGGTACCGGCAGCCCCAATCCCCCGGCCTAACCGATCCTTTCCACCAGAACACACGCACCCGACCCGGACCTCCTCGTCCATGGCCTCTCTCCCTTCGGCCACCCCGGGCCCGCATGCCCACTTCATGCACCAAGATGGCCGCCCGGCCCCAGCGCGACCCGGGCCTAGAGGCGCCACTCCGGCTGGAGGAAATCACGCTTCCAGGGCATGAGAGAGGGAGGAGCAGTTTCTATCGCACCCCTGAACCCCCCTGGGGCGATGGGTTTCGATCGGCCCTCCAGCCTCCCTGAGGGCTGGCTCCACGCCTGCTGGGTGTCTGGGACTCCTCCCGACCCGGCCCTGAAAAGATCACAAGACAATGGCAGGAAACGCCGACAAGCGACCCCCAGGTGACAAGACCCCTGCCTGCACAGACTCCGGACATCAAAGAGGGGTCGACCTATAACAAGGGGTGATCTGGGACTGTCCGCAGATTCGACGCTGGAACAACGAGAGCCTGCTGACGCGGTCGCGGCTCCTGGAACTTAGAACCACCTGAGCCCTGCTGAGTGACTCGCGGCTCCCTGAAGATCGTAAGACCTCCGAACTGTACCTGAGCCCTGCTGAGTGACTCGCGGCTCCCTGAAGATCGTAAGACCTCCGAACTTGTACCTGAGCCCTGCTGAGTGACTCGCGGCTCCACGAAGATCGTAAGACCTCCGAACTGTATCTGAGCCCTGCTGAGTGACTCGCGGCTCCCTGAAGATCGTAAGACCTCCGAACTTGTACTTGAGCCTGCTGAGTGACTCGCGGCTCCCTGAAGATCGTAAGACCTCCGAACTTGTACCTGAGCCCGCTGAGTGACTCGCGGCTTCCACAGACTCCACCGGACCCCACGACAACCAGCCTACCACCCAGCTCGAGGATTGTGAGCTGTGCGCCGGGTACGCCCTTGCCTTGAACCTTTTACCAGAGACTGTCCCGCTACCCCCTATCCCTTCCGAGACTCATTGAGCCCGTGCTCTCCTTGTACATATTTGCAGTGCTAACCTGTTTGATAAAGATTGGTTCCTAAGAACGCACGGTGTGGTGTTTCTGTGTCGTGTGGTACCAGAAGTACGATCCTCGATACGAGATTTCTCCTCCTGAGGAGTCTCCCGCCAGTGCCCGGCTATGATACTTTGAGGGTGGGTCTCAGGGTAGTCAGGACCCCCTTTCCGGGCTCCTCTGAGGTCGCCGTCTAACATTGGTAGCAAGCGACGGGATTCGGGCCCATCACCGAGAGATCATACCGTGAACAACGGACGCACTACCGACAAAGATGGCAGAAGGAAACGCCATGATCCCCGCAGAAATCAACGCCAACAGGGTGTTCCAGGTGGAACAACTAGAAGAATACACACACAAAGAACTAAAGCAATTCTGCAAAGTACTTAGAATCGCTACCACCGGTCTCAACACCAAGGAAGATTTGCAGAAAGCACTGAAAGCCTGGGTGGATGCCGGGGCCTCCCGCCCGGAAGACACGGGGGAGCGCCCCGACGAGGCCGAACCCCCCCAAGGCGAAAGCAGCAGCAATCAGGTGCGAGGCATCGTACCAGACGGGGGTCTATCCCCGGAAGAACTCGCGGACAGAGAGAGAAGCCGCAATCACGAACTCGAGTTAGCTAAACTCAAAATTGAAGGCGAATTAAAGTTAGCGGAGAAAAAGCTAGCAGTAGAGCAAATGCGCATGCAAGGCGAGCTAGAAGAGAAGAAGCTCCAACGGGAACACGAAGGAAGAAAGCTCCAACTAGAGCACAAACGCAGCTTGAAAGAAATCGAGCTCAAGGCCAGAAGTGAGGAAGGGAGGCCCCCGGGAAACCGAGAGGCGACCTCCCCAGCGGAGCAGAAGGTCCACATCCCCAAGGACGTGGTCAAGGAATATTATAAAAACGATGACATTCAACAATGGTTCAGGGCCTACGAGGTCGCCATGACCTCCCATCGGGTCCCGCAGAAGGACTGGGGGGCAGGGTTGTGGGGACGGTTTCTGAGCGAAGGAAGAGACACCCTGCTCGACCTACCCCTCTCTCTGCAGACCTCCTACAGCCACATGAAAGAGGCTCTACTCACAAGGTACGGTCTCACCCCCGAGATGTACCGTCAGCGATTCCGGGACTGCAGGAAAATCCCGGGCACCACCTGGGTGGAATATGTAAACTTTTTTAGTCGGGCCTTCGATGGGTGGGTCAAGGGCAGCAAAGTCACCACACTTGAGGAACTCACCGACCTCCTGTTGTGGGAACACCTGGCTGCGAACTGCTTTGTGGAACTACGCCAGCATCTGCTTGACAGCAAACTCACCGATCCCAGGAAGCTGGCGGTGGAAGCAGACCGCTGGACCATCACCCGGGTCACCCTGGGCATGGTAGGAGAATACCCCCGAGCCAGTCAGGGACCACCCCGCCAGAGAGGAGGGGGGAACCAGGGAGGCCAGAGAGAGTCCCAGCCGAGTCCCCCAAAAACCCAACCTCCACCTTTCCCAGCGACCCCCCACCAGTAACCGGACCCCCCGGGAGACGGGGACACAGGGTAACCGTCACTTGTTTCCGTTGCCAGAAGCCCGGCCACTACACCAATGACCCAGAATGCCCCATGGCCACCCAAAACACCCCTGCAAGACAGATAGCCAACATAGCTCTGGGGGAGGAGGTTGAGGAAACCGGGGAGTGGGAACCCGCAGCCATGGCCCTAGTATCCTTGGGAGATAGGGAGATGGTCCCTGGTAGCCTCCTGCCCTCCAACACGAAGAAATACCGGCAGCTCGTCAAGATCAATGGCCACCAAATAGAGGCCCTGCGGGACACCGGGGCCAGCATCACCGGTGTCCTCAGGCACTTAGTCCCCGAGGAGCAGATCCTCCCCAACGTCTTTTGCCCAGTAATTTCCGCCGATAATAGAGAGAGTATGTGTCAGGTAGCTCTGGTGCCGTTTGAGTGGGGTGGGGTGATAGGTAAGCTGAGGGTTGCCGTAAGAACCTCCCAGCCGGTCGACTGCCTCTTAGGGAACGGCCTGGAGAGTTCTCCCTGGAAGCACGTCGAGCGCAAGGCCCACCTAGAGATGATGGGGCTCCCCGAGTGGGTGTGCGCCACCACCCGATCCATGTCAGCTCGACTTCCCCCCCTGGGAGAAGTCGAAGACGCCCCGACCGAAGAAGTCAGAGCAGTAACCCCCGAGGGTCCTCCCGTCCCCCCACCGGAAGGGCCCGTCGCCAGCGACGAGCCCTCCCTGTCCGACACCGTCCCGGTCCCCGAGTTAGGCGATCTACCCGAGTTGGCCCAATGGCGCCACGAGGGCGGGCCCACCCAGGAGGAGTTTTGCCGGGAGCAAGCCACTTGTCCTTCCCTGGTCGGACTACGGCGCCAGGCCGAGGGCCAAGCCGCAGGCGACCAAACTGGAACGCACCGAATTTATTGGGAGAATAGCATTTTGTACAGTGAGCAGAAGTCGGTGGAGCTGGGATCCGGACGGGTGCTGGTGGTACCCCTCCGCTTCCGAGACTTCCTCCTGGGCTTAGCCCACGACGTCCCCCTCGCCGGCCACCTGGGTCAAGACAAGACCTACAGCCGTCTCGTGACCCATTTTTACTGGCCTAGAATGAGAGCAGCTGTAGAAGCCCACTGCAAGTCCTGTCCCACGTGCCAAGCTAGTGGGAAGAGTGGGGGGAAGCGCAAGGCTCCCCTCCAACCCTTCCCGGTCGTCAGTACCCCCTTTGAACAAGTCGGGATCGACATCGTGGGGCCCCTGGACCCCCCCACCTCCCAAGGTCACCGTTTCATCCTGGTCCTGGTAGATCACGCCACCCGATACCCTGATGCGATCCCCCTACGCACCGTCACGGCCCCCGTAGTGGGCCGGGCCCTGATGGGGATCTTTTCCCGGGTAGGTTTCCCCCGCGAGGTCGTGAGCGATCGCGGCACTAATTTTATCTCGAAGTACATGACGTCCCTGTGGCAACAATGTGGAGTGTCCTACAAATTCACCACCCCGTACCATCCCCAAGGGAACGGCCTAGTAGAGAGGTTTAACAGGACTCTGAAAGGGATGATCACCCGCCTAGAAGAGCCCCTCCGGCGTAAGTGGGACGTCCTGCTCCCCTGCCTCTTATTCGCTTACCGAGAGGTCCCCCAGAAGTCCCTAGAGTTCAGCCCGTTTGAGTTGCTCTATGGACACCCCGTCCGAGGTCCCCTCAGCTTGGTTAAGGAAGGGTGGGAAGCGGCACCCCAGACCACCCCACGAGATGTGTTCCACTATGTTCTGACCCTCCGGAACCAGACCAGGAAGTTCCGAGCACTGGCCGAGGCCAACCTAGAGACAAGCCAAGAAGAGATGAAGCGCTGTTACGACCAGAATGCCACTCTGGTCGAGTTCCAGCCGGGACAACAAGTATGGGTCATGGCCCCCGTAAAGCCAGGCGCCCTCCAGGACAGGTGGACCGGGCCCTATAAAGTGATTGAGCGGAAGAGTCAAGTCACATACTTGGTGGACGTCCAGTCGCCTCGGGATCCCCTCCGGGTCCTTCACGTGAACCGCCTCAAGCCTCACTTCATGCGGACAGAACTGAGCCTCCTGCTGGCCACCGATGACGGGGCCGAAGATGAGTCCGATCCCCTCCCAGACCTCCTGTGTGTCAAGGAGCAGGATGGCTCCGTGGAGGGAGTAAACCTCTCCCCAGGTCTCACTGCCCAGCAACAAGAGGACTGCCGCCAGCTACTAGGACAATTTGCCGACCTCTTCTCCCCGATCCCCCGAGTCACCGACTGGTGTGTCCATGACGTGGACACCGGGGACAGCCCGCCGGTGAGGCACCGAGCATACCGGGTCCCAGACCGGGTCCGGTCCTGCATTCAAGCTGAAGTCTCAAAGATGTTGACCATGGGGGTGATCGAGCCATCTGACAGCCCCTGGGCCAGCCCAGTGGTCCTGGTCCCGAAGGCAGCGGCCCCCGGTGTCGCCCCCGAGCTCCGGTTCTGTGTGGACTACTGGGGGCTCAATGACGTCACCCGAGCCGATGCCCACCCCATTCCACGAGCCGACGAACTCATTGACCGACTCGGGGCAGCCCGGTTCCTCAGCACCTTCGACCTCACCTGCGGATACTGGCAGATTGCGCTCACCGAGGGGGCCAAGGAGCGGTCCGCCTTCTCCACCCCAGATGGGCATTACCGCTTCCGCGTAATGCCCTTCGGAATGAAAAATGCCCCGGCCACCTTCCAGCGACTAGTGAATAGAGTCCTGGCCGGGCTGGGACAGTTCAGCGCGGCCTATCTAGACGACATCGCCGTTTTCAGTTCCGAATGGAGTGAGCACCTCCAGCACCTCCGGAGGGTGCTAACCGCCCTGCGCCAGGCAGGACTCACAGTAAAAGCCAGCAAGTGCCAAATTGGGCAAGGATCAGTAGTCTACCTGGGGCACCAGGTCGGGAGTGGCCAGGTCGCCCCTCTACAGCCAAAGATCGACGCCATCGTGGCCTGCGAACCCCCCACCACCCAAACGGAGGTCCGAGCCTTTCTGGGCCTCACTGGCTACTACCGAAGATTCATCAAGGGGTATGGCAGCCTTGTCGGCCCCCTCACAGAACTCACCTCCAAAAAACAGCCAAAGAAGGTGCACTGGACGACTGCCTGCCAGGAGGCGTTCGAGGCTCTAAAGAAGGCCATGTGTACTGCCCCCGTCCTCCAGGCTCCCGACTACTCCAAGGAGTTTGTAGTCCAAACCGATGCCTCCGAGCATGGCATTGGGGCCGTCCTGTCCCAGGTGAATGACCAAGGCCTAGACCAGCCCATCGCCTTCCTCAGCCGGCGGCTGTTGCCCAGAGAACAGAGATGGAGCACCATTGAGCGCAAAGCCTTTGCCGTGGTCTGGGCACTCAAGAAACTACGCCCTTACCTGTTCGGCACCCATTTCAAAGTCCAAACCGACCATCGGCCCTTGCGATGGCTCATGCAGATGCGAGGAGAAAACCCCAAGCTACTGCGGTGGTCAATCTCCCTCCAGGGGATGGATTTCACCGTAGAACATCGCCCTGGTACGGACCACGCCAACGCTGACGGCCTCTCCCGGTTCTTCCGCCTCAGCGAAGAGAACCCCCCAAGATGATGGGCAGTTCTCTCCGGCTTTCAGCTGGGGGGGACGCGTGTTGGACCCGGCCTCGTAACATGGCTCTACTGGTCCCCACACCACCTAACCTGGTACCGGCAGCCCCAATCCCCCGGCCTAACCGATCCTTTCCACCAGAACACACGCACCCGACCCGGACCTCCTCGTCCATGGCCTCTCTCCCTTCGGCCACCCCGGGCCCGCGTGCCCACTTCATGCACCAAGATGGCCGCCCGGCCCCAGCGCGACCCGGGCCTAGAGGCGCCACTCCGGCTGGAGGACATCACGCTTCCAGGGGATGAGAGAGGGAGGAGCAGTTTCTATCGCACCCCTGAACCCCCCTGGGGCGATGGGTTTCGATCGGCCCTCCGGCCTCCCTGAGGGCTGGCTCCACGCCTGCTGGGTGTCTGGGACTCCTCCCGACCCGGCCCTGAAAAGATCACAAGACAATGGCAGGAAACGCCGACAAGCGACCCCCAGGTGACAAGACCCCTGCCTGCACAGACTCCGGACATCAAAGAGGGGTCGACCTATAACAAGGGGTGATCTGGGACTGTCCGCAGATTCGACGCTGGAACAACGAGAGCCTGCTGACGCGGTCGCGGCTCCTGGAACTTAGAACCACCTGAGCCCTGCTGAGTGACTCGCGGCTCCCTGAAGATCGTAAGACCTCCGAACTGTACCTGAGCCCTGCTGAGTGACTCGCGGCTCCCTGAAGATCGTAAGACCTCCGAACTTGTACCTGAGCCCTGCTGAGTGACTCGCGGCTCCACGAAGATCGTAAGACCTCCGAACTGTATCTGAGCCCTGCTGAGTGACTCGCGGCTCCCTGAAGATCGTAAGACCTCCGAACTTGTACTTGAGCCTGCTGAGTGATTCGCGGCTCCCTGAAGATCGTAAGACCTCCGAACTTGTACCTGAGCCCGCTGAGTGACTCGCGGCTTCCACAGACTCCACCGGTCCCGCCGGACCCCACGACAACCAGCCTACCCCCCAGCTCGAGGATTGTGAGCTGTGCGCCGGGTACGCCCTTGCCTTGAACCTTTTACCAGAGACTGTCCCGCTACCCCCTATCCCTTCCGAGACTCATTGAGCCCGTGCTCTCCTTGTACATATTTGCAGTGCCAACCTGTTTGATAAAGATTGGTTCCTAAAAACGCACAGTGTGGTGTTTCTGTGTCGTGTGGTACCAGAAGTACGATCCTCGATACGAGATTTCTCCTCCTGAGGAGTCTCCCGCCAGTGCCCGGCTACGATACTTTGAGGGTGGGTCTCAGGGTAGTCAGGACCCCCTTTCCGGGCTCCTCTGAGGTCGCCGTCTAACAAGGTAAGTACAACACAGTCTTATTCAAGCATACATTAAGTCACACAGGTAAGTAATACAGTTAGGCCCTAGGGGCCACGCAAACCATATACTAAAGAAGTGGTATAAGGACCACTGTCACGGAAATAGGATAGGCCTAGGCCTAGGGAATCGCTGGGGCTACACTACACTAGCAACAGTTAGGAAGTGGGAGGCCCACGGGATTCAGGTGCAGAGTGGAAACACTCACGCGTAATGCGTAAAAGTCGATAGAATTACTAGCAGTTAGAAATTAACAGTTTAAGGACACTTCTGAAGCAGCTAGAGAGTCGAGACTCGGAAACTAGACCCTAGGATAGTTACTACCCTTGTGAGCACCGAAGTACCCAAGTTACCTAGCCCACGGACTGCGGGTGCATAGGTGTGAACTTGCGTCGGGTTTCGTCGTGGACTTCTATGGATGCCTGAAGGAAAGTTGCTGACAGGCAGTCAGTGAAGAGTGTCCGGTGGATCCCAAGGCTGGGATCAAGAAGAGGATACCTGCAAGCAGAAGGGACAGAGTCAAGGTCACTAGCCAGTGACCACGTGGAACCAGGAAGGAACCAGGCGATGTCGTGAAGATTGCAGGTGAAGGTGAAGCTTGTCGCTGCAGCCACGGGGACCAGGAGACGTCGAGGACGACCAGGACCAGGAGGTGAGCTGTCCCACGAAGGCTCTTGCTGTCGGCGGCGGCGAAGTCGAACTAGGACTCACCAAGCCTGGGCAAGCGGAACCCACGAAGAACGGAGGACTTGCTTCTGGTGCAGACCAGGAAGGTCTGGGGTGCTTCTCTTTTGCAGGGAAGCGGGAGCCAGTCTGGAGGAGCCAAACCAGCAGTGAAGAGTTCAGGGAGCGTCGTCACAAAGGCCACTAGCCAACGGGCAAGCAACCGGGCAGACGCGGCAAGCAGGAAAATGCAGAAGGGCCCCACGCAGGACTCGTGGAGTGTGGGGGGCTGATCTTCGGTGCAGATGGTGCTTGGGGTATGGGCTTCTCAATCCCCGGTGCACAACTTTGAGGGTGCCTCAGAAGCTGCGCTGGAAGATACTAGCCACTTTTCCCAGGTAGCCGGTCCCACGTCTCTCGTCGCCTCCACGGATCTCAGCTCAGCTGTGGATGTGGATCACGGTCGGAGAAGTCTGGAAGTCAAGGCTCTGGTCGGGCTCTGCGGTCGGTCCCTCGTAGAACTTCAGCAAAGGGTAGTCGTAGCACAGGGTAGCCACTCCTTGGCCACAAGGGAGATTCTTCAGTCTTCTTCTTTCGTTGAATGTCGAAGGTCCAGAGTTTCCGTTCAAGTTGCAGGTTCAGGATAATCTAATCTCCTGGGGCCCAGCTACCACTCTTATCCAAATCTAGGGGGCTGGGTTACCTGCTAGGTCACGCCTTATGGGTGGGACCTGGGAGGGGGGTGGTTACACCCCCTTCCCTTTGTCCAGTTTTGCGCCAGGACTGGGGCTGGAGTGCCCCAGCACCGGTTTGAACTGGACTATGCACGGGACACCTTGTGTGCCCCAGGCATGTCTCATTCTTTTCATCCCTCCCTGCCCCAATACACTAAGGCCTGTCTGGGGTGGTGCTCGCACCTCCCAAGGCAGGAAACCTATTGTCCAAGCCTCCCTTGCCGGGATCACTCCCAGCAGCAGGAGGTCAGACTCGTGTCTGTGGCAGCAGCATCCATTTTGTGATGCTGGGGCTCTGGTTAACTTTAACCGGGTAAGTAGGTTACAACATGTCTTCTCCCTCTAGAAGGGAGGGATAATATCCTCATCCCCAGAAATGGGATGGGGGTATTATTCCAAAGTGTTAGACACCTTACACGACATGTTTTGATAAAGCCAAACCATAGTTACCATAACCGTTTAAGATTATAAGGCACTTTAAGAGTATATGGTAGGCTATATCATAGAACAGCTACAAGGACATGGTTCCGAAAGCTGCAGACAGGCTCAGCTCATGCTAGAGAACCATCTCACATGTTACCAAGCACTCTGCCTCCAGGATTGTTAAGGCCTGCCATAGGAGTGGCTGATAGGTACACATGTGTCTATATGTAAGTTAGGTATAAGAATACTACACTTAAGCAAGGGGTGATTACACAGCCTTGCCCCAGCTGAGTGATCAGCCAGTTGTGTCATAATGGAAGGCCAGGCCAGGGGTGGCATAATACATGCTGCGGCCCCTGGTAGGCCTAGGGTACACCTATGCCCTGGGTACCTAAGGTACACTGTACAGGGGCCAATAAGGTGATCCTATCCAAATGGGTTATGCACCTAAAGTACATAGTATCAATTTAGAGAGAGAACAGCAGGGCTGTGGGTCTGATTAGCAGGCCCACAGCCACATCTAAGTCGAAAACCAGTATAGCAAAAGCAAAAAGTGGGGGTGAACATAGAAAGCAGACCCTACTCTCCTACACAACCCCCCCCCCCCAAACTTAGGTACATTAAACTAACCTTGACCAGTTGAGTCTTCATGTTCTAAGTGGAAATATCTGGGGAGTCCATCTGCATTGGCATGGTCAGTCCCAGGTCTATGTTCCACTGTGAAGTCCATCCCCTGTAGGGAAATGGACCACCTAAGAAGTTTGGGATTTTCACCCTTCATCTGATTTAGCCACAAGAGGGGCTTATGGTCTGTCTGAATCTTGAAGTGAGTGCCAAACAAGTATGGCCTCAGCTTCTTCAGGGCCCAAACCACAGCAAAGGCCTCCCTCTCAATAGCTGACCAACGTTTCTCTCTAGGGGTCAGCCTTCTACTTATAAAAGCAATGGGCTGGTCTTGACCATCTATATTCAGTTGTGAAAGAACAGCTCCCACACCTAACTCAGAAGCATCTGTCTGGACAATGAACTCTTTGGAGTAGTCTGGACTTTTCAGAATAGGTGCACTGCACATGGCCTGCTTCAGGTCATCAAATGCTTTTTGACAGCTTACTGTCCACTGAACTTTCTTTGGCATTTTCTTGGAGGTCAAGTCATTAAGTGGTGTCACAATAGACCCATAGTTCTTAACAAACTTTCTGTAGTACCCAGTCAGGCCCAAGAAAGCTCTGACCTGAGTCTGGGTAGTTGGAGGAGTCCAGTCCTTTATGGTCTGGATCTTGCTCTCCAGTGGTTGAACCTGACCCCCACCAACTAGGTGGCCCAGGTATACAACCTTGCTCTGCCCTATCTGGCACTTAGTGGCCTTGATAGTGAGGCCTGCCTTTTGCAGGGCCTCTAAAACATTCCTCAGGTGGACCAGGTGATCCTCCCAGGTGGAGCTAAAGACAGCAATATCATCAAGATAAGCTGCACAATAATCATCCAACCCAGTAAGGACTTGATTCACCAACCTTTGGAAAGTGGCAGGTGCATTCTTCAAACCAAAGGGCATTACCACAAATTGATAATGTCCTCCTGGGGTCGAGAAAGCAGTTTTGGCGTTTGCATTCTCAGCTAGTCTGATTTGCCAGTAGCCTGCTGTCAGGTCAAATGTGCTCAAAAACTTAGCAGCTGCCAGTCTGTCAATGAGCTCGTCTGCTCTAGGTATTGGGTGGGCATCTGTCCTAGTGACAGCATTGAGACCTCTGTAATCCACGCTACACCTCATCTCTCTCTTACCATCTTGGGTGTGAGGTTTTGGCACAAAAACTACAGGACTAGCCCAAGGGCTCTCTGAAGGTTCAATGACTCCCAGCTCCAACATCTTTTGTACCTCAACTTTTATGCAGTCCCTGACATGGTCAGGTTGCCTGTAGATTTTACTCTTCACAGGCAGACTGTCACCAGTGTCCACCTCATGGGTGCACCAGTTTGTCTGACTTGGGGTCAGAGAGAACATATGTCTGTAGGATTGCAGAACCTGTCTGCAGTCCTGTTGCTGATGGACAGTGAGGCTGTCAGAAAAGACCACACCATCAACTGAGCCATCATCAGGGTTCTGAGTCAACAGGTCTGGGAGAGGGTCACTCTCTTCCTCCTGCCCCTCATCTGTAGCCATGAGTAAGCCCATGTCTGCCCTGTCAACATATGCCTTCAATCTGTTGACATGAAGCACCCTGTGGGGGCTTCTGGGAGTCCCAAGGTCCACCAAGTAGGTGACTTCTCCCTTTTTCTCAACAATAGTGTGGAGTCCAGACCATTTGTCTTGGAGTGCTGCTGGGGCCACTGGCTCCAACACCCACACTTTCTGCCCTGGCTGGTAAACAGTCAGCACAGCCTTTTGGTCATGCCAAGCTTTTTGGAGTTCTTGGCTTGCCTCAAAGTTTTTAGAAGCCTTCTTCATATACTCTGCCATCCTGGAGCGGAGACCAAGTACATAATCCACTATATCAAGATTGGGTTGTCTGAGAGGTCTCTCCCATCCTTCCCTTACTAAACATAGGGTTCCTCTTACAGGGTGCCCAAACAAAAGCTCAAAAGGGCTGTAGCCAACCCCCTTTTGTGGGACCTCTCTGTAAGCAAACAGAAGGCAGGGTAAAAGGATGTCCCATCTTCGCCTAAGCTTGTCTGGTAACCCTTTTATCATTCCCTTTAGGGTCTTGTTGAATCTCTCAACAAGCCCATTGCACTGTGGGTGATAGGGTGTGGTGAACTTGTAGTTTACATCACACTCCTTCCACATTGCAGTCAAGTATCCTGACATGAAGTTGGCACCTCTGTCAGAAATGACCTCCTTTGGAAAGCCCACTCTGGAGAATACTCCAAGCAGGGCCCTTGCCACAACAGGAGCTGTTGTGGTCCTCAGGGGAATAGCTTCTGGATACCTGGTGGCATGGTCCACTATCACCAGTATAAATCTGTGCCCAGATGTGTTTGTGGGTCCATTGGTCCTACAATATCTATGCCCACTCTTTCAAAGGGAACCCCCACCACAGGTAGTGGTATGAGGGGGGCCTTTGTGGTGCCACCTGATTTGCCACTGGCTTGGCAGGTGACACAGGAGCGACACAACTCCTTAGTATCTTCTGACATATGGTGCCAGTGAAAGTGAGGGACAAGCCTGTCCCAAGTCTTGTTCTGGCCTAAGTGTCCTGCAAGGGGAATATCATGGGCCAAGGTAAGAAGGAAGCCTCTGAACTTCAGTGGTATGACCAACCTCCTGGATGCACCAGGCTTGGGGTCTCTAGCCTCTGAATACAGTAGCCCTTCATCCCAATACACTCTATGGGTACCTTGAGCATTCCCTGCAGCCTCAGCAGCAGCCTGCTGTCTGAGGGGTTCAAGAGAGGGGCAGTCTAATTGAGCCTGCCTCAGATCTGCCCTTGAAGGTCCCCCTGTCCCAAGAAACTCAACCTGATCAGGTTCAAGTTCTTCTAGGACAGTTCCTTCAGGGCTCTCAGAATCATCCTCCTGGGAGGGCTGATCCACCACCTGAGGCAGGGGGGAAGGCACAGCCTTAACCCTACTGCTCTTTCTCTTGGGTTGTGACTGGTCCATAGTTTCAGGATCCAGCACTTGTTCAGTGGTGCACTTTTTGGCCTGTGGCCTGGTCACAGCAAGGACATGTGCATCTATCCCTAGCATTTCTGCATGGGTCCTATACTCCACTTCAGACCAAACTGAAGTTTCAAGATCATTGCCCAGTAAACACTCTAAAGGAAGGTCTGAACTAACAACAACTTTCTTGAGGCCAGTTACCCCTCCCCAGGAGAAGTTAACAATAGCCACACTATGGGAGGTAGTGGCATTGCTAGCGTTGGTCACTAGGTAATTCTCACCTAGTATGATCTGTCCAGGGTCCACAAAGGCAGGTGTCACCATTGTGACACTAGCCCCAGTGTCCCTGTAGGCCTGAGCCATTCTTTGGTTGATAAAAGGAGTCTGTCTGTACTTGCCCAGGTTACTGGGGCCTACAGTAGAGGACAAAGCTAAGTCCCCATCACAGATCAGAACAGCCTGAGTCGGTATTCTGACTAGGCCAGAATCCTCCTCAGTTCCCAGGGTTAACCCTACTACACCCTTTTGCTGGGAACCACCACTTACAGCTGGACTAGGGGGTACAGTTGCCTTAGGGGCAATGGTGGCTGGGGGCTTATCCTTTTTGGTGTACTCACTAAACCAATGTGAGTTGGACTTACAATAGTTGCACCATGGTTTCTTTTGGCCATCTTTCTTTTTATCCTTTTTGGGACCACCCTCCCCCTGAGCCTTTTGGGGGCCTGGTGAAGACTTATAGGGCCCGATTCACAGAACTAACTTAAGACAAAATCCTAAACTTACTACCATTTTGGTATTCACAGAAGGCACTTACTCATTTTGGTATTCACAGAAGGCACTTACTCATTTCGGTATTCACAGAAGTTAGGAGTCCTAACTTTAGGACTCCTAAATGCCTTCTGTGAATACCGAAAGTCTTAAAATTAGGATTTTTCTCAGTTTAGTAGTAGTATAGTTAGGACTCCTAACTTTAGGACTCCTAAATGCCTTCTGTGAATACCGAAAGTCTTAAAATTAGGATTTTTCTCAATTTAGTAGTCCTAAATTTAGGACTCCTAACTTTAGGACTCCTAAATGCCTTCTGTGAATACCGAAAGCCTTAAAATTAGGATTTTTCTCGATTTAGTAGTCCTAAGTTTAGACTTAGGACTACTAAATTGAGAAAAATCCTAATTTTAAGACTTTCGGTATTCACAGAAGGCATTTAGGAGTCCTAAAGTCAGGAGTCCTAACCATACTACTACTAAACTGAGAAAAATCCTAATTTTAAGACTTTCGGTATTCACAGAAGGCATTTAGGAGTCCTAAAGTTAGGACTCCTAACTTCTGTGAATACCGAAATGAGTAAGTGCCTTCTGTGAATACCAAAATGAGTAAGTGCCTTCTGTGAATACCAAAATGGTAGTAAGTTTAGGATTTTGTCTTAAGTTAGTTCTGTGAATCGGGCCCCTGGTCTTTTTGTTTCTGATCATTACCCTTCTGGTCTACCTTTTTCTGATCACCGCCCTGGTTCTGGTTTTTCTGCTTAACTCTAGTCCTGACCCATCTATCTGCCTTCTTTCCCAATTCTTGGGGAGAAGTCAGATCAGAATCAATCAGGTGTTGATGCAGTAGCTGGTTTTGACAGTTGTTAAGGATTTGTTCTCTCATGATCAAATTATACAATCCTGTATAGTCCTTAACCTTACTTCCCACTAGCCAGCCTTCCAGAGCCTTAGTGGCACAATCTACAAAGTCAGTCCAGTCCTGAGTCTGTGTCTTCTGGGTATCCCTGAACAACAACCTGTATTGTTCAGTGGTTAGGCCAAACCCATCAATCAGAGCACTCTTCAGGACAGTGTAATTGTCTGCATCCTCATCACTAACTGTGAGGAGCTTGTCTCTACCTTTCTCAGAGAAGGAGAGCCACAAGATAGCTGCCCACTGACTTTGGGGTACCTGCTGTACTTTGCAAGCTCTCTCCAAAGCAGTTATCCATTTGTGGATGTCATCCCCACACTTGTAGGGAGGGACAATCTTGCTCAGGGTTCTATTATCATAGTGCCTGTCTCTATCCTTAGGGATATTGCTGCCACCATTGGGTTCTGACCCACTTAACTTTTGCTCTCTAGCCAGAGCAAGCTTCTCCTTGGCAAGGGCAAGTTCCTCCCTCTGAATCCTCAGATTAGCTTCCCTCATTCTGGCTTCATGCTCCTTTCTCTCAGAGGAAGTCATTCCCCTGTGAGAGGAAGCATTAGAGATGCTAGAGACATGGGAGTGGATGGATTCCCTTGAAGGGGATCTGTCCCTCCTGCTTCTCTGTGTAAGCCCACTTGGGGGTCTGTATGGGGGGACCCCATGCAAACTCCCATGTAAGCTTAGGTTAGCCTGGCTAAGTCTTCCTACTTGGCCCTGGCTGTCTACCTCTTCATCTGAAGTCCCATCTGACTCATCTGTGGTAGGTAGACCCTCCTTTGTACCTAGGGTACTGGCCCGTGAGGCCCTAAGAGTATCATACTCCTCTAGGAGTTGTACTAGCTGAAGGAGGGTAGGGTTTGCACCCTGTTTTAACTATCTGGAGGTACACAACTGTCTCATCTCCTGAAAAGTTAGGGTATCATATCTAGAGGGGGTCTTCTTCAGACCTGCCCCTCCTGAGAGAGCATCTTCTTGATCTCTTCCCAGAGACATGATCTAGTGAGGGTGTGGTGTGTGCACCTACCTAAACTAGTTGTTTCTACTAAACCTCTCTGGTAGTTGTAGTCAGGGTGTGTTACTCCCTTCAACCTACAACCACTAAGTCCAGTAGGACTTAAGTATTATAATCTATGTTATATGTACCTAAACAATATCTGTGTGATCTTCAATTTAGTATCTCAAGATTACAATGGTATTACAACAGCAAGCTCAGATCCCAACCGCTGCTCACCAATGTGAGAAGTTGGACTGATGTATGATGTCACTAGTTCTAGTGTACACCTTATATCAGTCCAAACAACCCTTATGGTGATTGGTTGTAAAGTAAACCTTATAGACCAGCTATCCTAGTGGTAGCATGGACAAGAGCAGTCTTAGGCTAAACTCTGAATGGCATGTGTAGCCAGCTGTGATACCATATATAATCCCTTGAATACCAAATGAAAGGACACCACAACAGATATATATATAAAATAAAGTGTATTTATTCTAGTCAAACCCTCAGCACTCTTTATGAGATTAGAGGTAAGTACAACACAGTCTTATTCAAGCATACATTAAGTCACACAGGTAAGTAATACAGTTAGGCCCTAGAGGCCACGCAAACCATATACTAAAGAAGTGGTATAAGGACCACTGTCACGGAAATAGGATAGGCCTAGGCCTAGGGAATCGCTGGGGCTACACTACACTAGCAACAGTTAGGAAGTGGGAGGCCCACAGGGATTCAGGTGCAGAGTGGAAACACTGACGCGTAATGCGTAAAAGTCGATAGAATTACTAGCAGTTAGAAATGAACAGTTTAGGGACACTTCTGAAGCAGCTAGAGAGTCGAGACTCGGAAACTAGACCCTAGGATAGTCACTACCCTTGTGAGCACCGAAGTACCCAAGTTACCTAGCCCACGGACTGCGGGTGCATAGGTGTGAACTTGCGTCGGGTTTCGTCGTGGACTTCTATGGAGGCCTGAAGGAAAGTTGCTGACAGGCAGTCAGTGAAGAGTGTCCGGTGGATCCCAAGGCTGGGATCAAGAAGAGAGGATACCTGCAAGCAGAAGGGACAGAGTCAAGGTCACTAGCCAGTGACCACGTGGAACCAGGAAGGAACCAGGCGATGTCGTGAAGATTGCAGGTGAAGGTGAAGCTTGTCGCTGCAGCCACGGGGACCAGGAGACGTCGAGGACGACCAGGACCAGGAGGTGAGCTGTCCCACAAAGGCTCTTGCTGTCGGCGGCGTCGAAGTCGAACTAGGACTCACCAAGCCTGGGCAAGCGGAACCCACGAAGAACGGAGGACTTGCTTCTGGTGCAGACCAGGAAGGTCTGGGGTGCTTCTCTTTTGCAGGGAAGTGGGAGCCAGTCTGGAGGAGCCAAACCAGCAGTGAAGATTTCAGGGAGCGTCGTCACAAAGGCCACTAGCCAACGGGCAAGCAACCGGGCAGACGCGGCAAGCAGGAAAATGCAGAAGGGCCCCACGCAGGACTCGTGGAGTGTGGGGGGCTGATCTTCGGTGCAGATGGTGCTTGGGGTTGGGGCTTCTCAATCCCCGGTGCACAACTTCGAGGGTGCCTCAGAAGCTGCGCTGGAAGATACTAGCCACTTTTCCCAGGTAGCCGGTCCCACGTCTCTCGTCGCCTCCACGGATCTCAGCTCAGCTGTGGATGTGGATCAGGGTCGGAGAAGTCTGGAAGTCAAGGCTCTGGTCGGGCTCTGCGGTCGGTCCCTCGTAGAACTTCAGCAAAGCAAAGGGTAGTCTCTTGATGGTGCCTGTTTGCACAGGGTAGCCACTCCTTGGCCACAAGGGAGATTCTTCAGTCTTCTTCTTTCGCCGAATGTCGAAGGTCCAGAGTTTCTGTTCAAGTTGCAGGTTCAGGATAATCTAATCTCCTGGGGCCCAGCTACCACTCTTATCCAAATCTGGGGGGCTGGGTTACCTGCTAGGTCACGCCTTATGGGTGGGACCTGGGAGGGGGGTGGTTACACCCCCTTCCCTTTGTCCAGTTTCGCGCCAGGACTGGGGCTGGAGTGCCCCAGCACCGGTTTGAACTGGACTATGCACGGGACACCTTGTGTGCCCCAGGCATGTCTCATTCTTTTCATCCCTCCCTGCCCCAATACACTAAGGCCTGTCTGGGGTGGTGCTCGCACCTCCCAAGGCAGGAAACCTATTGTCCAAGCCTCCCTTGCCGGGATCACTCCCAGCAGCAGGAGGTCAGACTCGTGTCTGTGGCAGCAGCATCCATTTTGTGATGCTGGGGCTCTGGTTAACTTTAACCGGGTAAGTAGGTTACAACATGTCTTCTCCCTCTAGAAGGGAGGGATAATATCCTCATCCCCAGAAATGGGATGGGGGTATTATTCCAAAGTGTTAGACACCTTACACGACATGTTTTGATAAAGCCAAACCATAGTTACCATAACCGTTTAAGATTATAAGGCACTTTAAGAGTATATGGTAGGCTATATCATAGAACAGCTACAAGGACATGGTTCCGAAAGCTGCAGACAGGCTCAGCTCATGCTAGAGCACCATCTCACATGTTACCAAGCACTCTGCCTCCAGGATTGTTAAGGCCTGCCATAGGAGTGGCTGATAGGTACACATGTGTCTATATGTAAGTTAGGTATAGGAATACTACACCTAAGCAAGGGGTGATTACACGGCCTTGCCCCAGCTGAGTGATCAGCCAGTTGTGTCATAATGGAAGGCCAGGCCAGGGGTGGCATAATACATGCTGCAGCCCCTGGTAGGCCTAGGGTACACCTTTGCCCTGGGTACCTAAGGTACACTGTACAGGGGCCAATAAGGTGACCCTATCCAAATGGGTTATGCACCTAAAGTACATAGTATCAATTTAGAGAGAGAACAGCAGGGCTGTGGGTCTGATTAGCAGGCCCACAGCCACATCTAAGTCTAAAACCAGTAAAGCAAAAGCAAAAAGTGGGGGTGAACATAGAAAGCAGACCCTACTCTCCTACACCCAGCATGTCTTTTATATGCGCCAGGATTTCTTCCTAGAAGGGCCGGATAGCCGGGCAGTCCCACCAAATATGCCGGAAGTCCCCAAGTAGACCACACCCTCTCCAACATCTATCCGAGGTGGCGGGAAAGATCTGCCTGAGTTTGGCTGGGTGCAGATATCAGTCCATCATGGTCTTCAAGTGGGCCTCGCTGAGTTCCGTAGAGTGATCGAAGCGTGCTCTGTCAGTCCAGAGGTGGAGCCACTCCTCGTCAGAGATAGGGCGGTGAATCAGGTCTTCCCACATAGACATATACCTGGGGCGAGGGGAGGAAGCTGTTTTGAGTAGGAAACTATATATGAAGGAGATCACTCCTTTCATACTAGTAGCCTTAGTGAGATAAGCCTCAAATTGCGTGAGGGGTCGTGTAGCCGTTTGAGGGTCAAAGTTGTGGAACAAATGCGTTAAAGCTAGGCAGCCACCCTTTCTCCAAGCATCAAAAGGTCCCACGTGTTGGGCAGGAGTGAATGCTGGATTGAAATGGAGTGGAGTAAACGGGGATGGGAACGTGGTCCACTGTCGTCACCCGAGACTGAATCCCATATTTTAAGCGTGGTGCGTGTCGGGGTGCTAATGTATGTGTTTCGGGGTCTGTCCTGCCGCGCGCGCCACACCAGATCCCCAATGGTTCGTCCCGTCACACTGCGGTCCATATGGAGCCAGTGTTTCTCGGAGTCCCGTTGAGACCATTCAGTGATGACTCTCAGCTGTGCTGCTTTGTAGTAAAGGAGAATGTCCGGTAAGCCCACTCTGCCAGCAGAGCGGGAACGACGAAGCAGCGAGTAAGAGAAACGTGCTCGATCCCCCTGCCAGATAAAGTGCAGGATCATGGACTTCACTTTGCGGAAGAAATCGGGCTCCAGTTCGATAGGTAAGGCCTGAAAAAGGTAAAGAAGTTTGGGCAGGAGAGTCATCTTGATCGCATGGACGCGGCCCAGCCAAGACAGGAACAGAGGCTTCCATTTCGTGAGTTCCGATTGAATACGTGTTAGAATGGGAGGGAAGTTAGCGGCAAAGAGCCCCCCAAGTCTCGATGTCAGGTGAATCCCCAGGTATTGTATAGAGGAGGTGGCCCATGAGAGCGGGGTAAGCGGTTGAAGTCGGAGAACCTCAGTAGGTGAGAGGGTGAGATTAAGTATATAGGATTTGCTTAGGTTCGTTTTAAACCCTGATACTAGTTCAAAACGCTCCAGTTCCCCCTGCAAGGGAGGCAAGGATGCCTCCGGCTCTGATAGGAATAAGAGAACATCATCTGCGAACAGCGATATTTTATGGGATTCTCCCGTAAAGGGGATTCCTTGAATGGAAGGATTGTTTCTAATCGCAAGAGCCAGGGGTTCGATACTTAGTGCAAAGAGAAGGGGTGAAAGGGGACAGCCCTGGCGGGTACCTCTCGAGTGGAAAAAGGAGGAAGAATGCACCCCATTGATCACATCTCTAGAGCGGGGGAGACGATAGTTAGCTCTCACCATGTTAAGGAATTTAGGCGCAAAGCCGAACGCCCCAAGCGTGCAAAATAGGAACCCCCAGTCCACCTGGTCGAAGGCCTTCTCAGCGTCAAGGCCTACCAGGACTACAGAATTCTGACGCTTATTGGCCTTTTCAATCAAGTGCATAATTCTGCGGGTATTGTCGTGCGTCTGACGCCCTTTAATAAAACCCGACTGATCAGGGTGGATGAGGGTGGGCATGAGATCATTGAGGTGTTTGGCGATGATCGAGGAGTATAATTTAGCATCCAGATTTAGTAGGGCAATCGGCCATACCAGTGATGCTGTGCTTGACACGTTTGTACTACATGCACACATGTGCAAAGTGTGAAGGGGAAGTGTGCCACATAGTGCCCCATCACACATGACATGTGTACACAGGTCATCACACATCAATTGTGCAAATACATGAGGAGACATGTGCAATATCACTGTCTGACACACCTAGGCCCTGCACATGTAGGACAGCAATGACAATGACTTGATGTACATCCTTGTGCGAGTCTGAGACCTCCATTCCTTTCGTGTGCGCATCCTATCAACAGTGTAAGCATGTGAAACGCACCGTACACACGCTCTGAGGGCGTGTGTACGGTTCGTATCACTAGAGTTGTGTGGCCGTAGGAGTACGCGTGGTACGGACCGTAAAAGTTCAAGTGCATAATTCTGCGGGTATTGTGTAATAAAACCCGACTGATCAGGGTGGATGAGGGTGGGCATGAGATCATTGAGGTGTTTGGCGATGATCGAGGAGTATAATTTAGCATCCAGATTTAGTAGGGCAATCGGCCTATAGGAAGCACAAAGCTGAGGGTCCTTCCCTGGTTTGGGAATCACAGAGATCACTGCATCAGACATGGAGTCCGAGGTGGAGCCCTCTTCCGCCATTTTATTGAAAAGGCGGACCAGGTAGAGAGCGACATCAGGGGCAAAGGTCTTGTAAAAAAGGGCCGTATAGCCGTCCGGCCCCGGAGCTTTGTGAGATTTCAGGTTGTGAATAGCCCCAGTAACATCCTCTAAGGTGATAGGAGTGGTGAGTAACTCATTCCAAGAGGCCGACACTTGAGGCAGAGATAGTGACTTGAGGTAGTCCTGTTGGGCATTCAAGTCTAAGGAGTCCCCAGAGTACAGACTCCCATAGAAAGACCCAAAGAGTTCCACCTTGTCACTGTCCTTATGGGTAATAGTCCCCGAGGGGTCCACGATGCCGCCTATGTATTCCTTCTCCCGCTTGCCTTTCAGTTGTCTGGCGAGATGTTTCTCAATTTTATTGCCCTGGGTGTATGATAAATGTCGTAGCTTGAGAAGCGTGAATTCCGCCCTATTATTATAAATAGCCTTGAGTTTACCCCAGAGGTCCGTGAGGCCGCTGTTAGAAGGGCGCTCTCCGGGGAGTCAGAGGGTGTCGGACTGACCACCCCGAGAGCCACCGTTCCGTAGGAAAGTAGCCGAGCGCTGCTGAGAAGCCTCCTGGGCGAGGTCCTTCCCCTATGACCGTACCAGCCAAGCACCCCCACCACCACAAAGGGACACAACAAGGGTATCAATTCTCACAAGTCTTTATCGGTAGTGAAAGGCAGGTTTCTGTGGCAATATTTACAGGTGGATCGAGGGATCCCAAAGAGTCTCGGGGTCGTTCAGGGACGGGGTAGCGGGACAGTCTCAGTACCAGCCTGGTACGGGAACACCCTGCGCTCAGCTCTCAATCCTCGAGCTGGGGGGGTTCCGGGAGCCGAGGCGTCGTCCGCAGGGCTTGGAGGGTTGCCTCGCTGAGGTCGAGCCGCGACGAGGTCAGCAGGGCTCCGATGGTTATTTCTGCGAGGTTGAGCCGCGACGAGGTCAGCAGGGCTCCGATGGTTACTTCTGCGAGGTCGAGCCGCGACGAGGTCAGCAGGGCTCCGATGGTTACTTCTTCGAGGTCGAGCCGCGACGAGGTCAGCAGGGATCCGATGGTTCCATGAGGGTCTTCTTCTCAGCAAGGGGGAGCCGCGACGCAGTCAGCAGCGCTCGAGTTCCGATTTCCAGGCAATGAGTCTCTCTCCGTAGGGTCAGCCACGATCCGATCAGCAGGGCTCTCGACTCCAGGATACAACTGCCGTCCTGGTTTTGGGTTGCCCCAGATATAGGTCTGGAGCCCTTTGATGTCCGGACCCTCGCGCCTGGGGAGGTCGGAGGGACCGGGAGAAGAGCGCCTAGACATCCAGCGGGGGGTGGAGCCAGTGCCCAGGGAGGCCAGAGGGCGATCGCAACCAGGCGTCGGGGGACGGCTGGAGGCCCCATCGAAACTCTCCTCCTCCGGAATCTGTGGAGTGGCCACTCGACCCCCTCCGGTCAGGTCTTGGCGCCTTGAGGTCAGGGCTTCGCGGGGACCGAGGCCGGGGGCGGGTCGCGTCGCGACGGCTGGAGGGCAGCGGGGTACAATCCAGGGGGACCCCGAAGGGTCCGGGTAGCCCCCGTTTAGTCTGGTAGGAGGGTTTGGGACCAAGCCATGAGGCCGGGTCCAACAGCCGCGGAGTGTTTGCCATGTAGGATTGGACTTGTGAGTGCGCTCAAGGGCCGACAAGTCAGACTCCAACTGTTCTCTCCCATGGGCACGTTGCTTATTCAGTGCCGTGTTGAGAGCTATACACTCCCCTCGGATAACCGCCTTCAATGCATCCCAGGTGACAAACTCCGAGGTATCTTCCGGCCTATTATTGTTAAAGAATTCTGTAATTGCGGTGCGGATTTTGGAACAGGAGTCCTTATCCCGAGTAAGTGACAGAGGGAAGTACCATCTGGGAGTGATCGAGGCCGTCCCCCGCCAATTTAGACAAACCGAGAACTGGCTATGATCCGAGACCGAGAGGGGGAAGATCTTGGCATCTTGCAAGGCACCTTGCAGCGACTGACTCACGAAAATATAGTCCAACCGGGAGTATGTGCGGTGGACATGTGAATAAAACGTATAGTCTTGTGAATGTGGAAAAAGAGCGCGCCACGTGTCAAGGAGGAACAGATCATGCATGCGTTGCTGTGTCTCTCCCGAAAAAGAACCCAAGCCTGCCCGTTGAGCAGAGGAACTGTCCAACTCTTTTTGCCAGACCAAATTGAAATCACCCAGAAGGACTAGCGGACCCTCTGCAAAATCAATTAGTTTTCCCAGGAATGTTTTTAGGAAACCTGTCTGACCAGTGTTGGGGGTGTACAATGCTGCAAAAGTACAGACTTTTCCTCTAAGGCGGCCTTTAACCAACACTCAATGCCCCTCCCTATCGGACTGGACCCCAAGCGGTTGAAAATGCATGGAAGAGCGAAACATAGTGGCCACCCCCCGGTGTTTCGTGAGAGCTGAGGACTTGTAAATCAGGGGAAAGAGTTTGTGTCTAAGACGGGAATCTTCGGACCTGGCTAAATGTGTCTCTTGTAGAGCTACGATGTCAAGGTGGTGATCAATAATATATTTCCATACTTTGTGGCGCTTTTGGGGAGAGTTGAGACCCCTAACATTCCAAGTACCTATAGATATCGGCATCATATTACATGAGGTAAACCACATCCCCTCCCAGCCGCCAACACCCGACATGCAGTGGCGTAGCTAGAGCTTGTGGCGCCCGGGGCTCTCCCTCAGATTGCCGCCCACTTCAAAGAGGTCCGCGAGACACCAAGTATTGCCTCTAATAGTTACCTTGATCATGCAACTTACATGCACATACATGACACGGTCCAAGGCTACACAGTTGAATACACCGGTGACTGGCAGTACAAAAGAGAACACACAGACTGCATGATCTACCTGGGGACTCAGAAAAACCACATGTGACATCCATCAGAGAGCTGCGTGAACAATTACCTGGTAATCCCCTCCGCACAATGCAAACATGCACATACATGACACTGTTCATGTAACCTTCATCTACAGCTGACATTAAATGACCATACATCATGGTCCCCCCCATTAAAGCAGTGGGGACCTGCACAAACGTGATGTGCTCTGTGGACCCAAAACTAACTTAACAGTGTCGAAGCCTGTGATTCTTTATCTTTCAAAAACAGCAAATTAATTATTCACAGGGAATGACTCACTGTGTGCCCTTAAAACTAAATGCAGCACAAAGGGGTCAGTCAGCTCCACCTTTCCAACACAGACCGGATACAAAGCCCACTCTGGTGGCCCAAAGGCAACAACCAGGGGTCGCGCCCTGTCATTACTTCCAAGCAGAAGCAACCAACTCCCTGGGAATGAAAAGACATGTGCTCTTGGTACCCAAAACCAGCTTGCAATAGTGCATCTCTCCTTCACAGCAGCCTGGGCATACACATGGTGCACAGCCTGCCTGGGGGCCCAAAGCGAAAATACAGGGAGGGGCGACACATTATGATCACAATCCTTAAACACAGTTGTGGGGGCCATGGGAACTTGTTCAACTCTATCCAAGACCCGGGACAAACTGTTCCAGCGCTGCGGCACTCCTTGAATATTCAGAAGAAACAAGAAATATTAAATTTTTCTGCGATTTTGTTTTCACATTACTTTCATGGTAACCAACAATGTTAAAAGTCTACAAGAACAGTAAAATCATAATAATGTGTCAAGTACGGAATGGCAAGGCTTGCACACTGCCGGGTGGGGTTTACCTTCAGCCCCCTGCTGGTGTGTGAAGGGAGGGGAGTGGAGGGTCCATCGACCGGTTAACTGTGGAGGATTAGGACAGTCAATCAGATCTTTATCAATAACCTGTCGTTCGGTGCCAAAGACCGCTCTGGCCTCTTCCCAAATGAGAGGCCTGGGGTCCCGCATGCCCACCTCAGAATCTGTACCCCAAACATGGCGGGAGGGCCCCCTGCACAATAAGGGTGAGGGGGGGAGGAAGATGGATATGAATTCATTATAGTAAATTCACTGAAAACAACACTAAGGTTACTATGACTTTATTATTAGGTCTTGTAATAATATAAAAAAATATTGTTTTAATTAGCCGCCCCTCTTAATACACACCAAAAATACAACAAAACAGAAGACCACTGTACAGTTTAAGAAGTGCATTGCATATATTGTAACATTACCCGCTTAGTTGGAACTTATGTACTGACATGTGTTAAAACTGGTGCAGAAAGAAAATGTAAGGTGCAGAGCTGTATCACATGACCAAGGTTTCTCCAAGTTAAATAAAGAGTTGAAAAAAAAACACAAAAAAAACCCAACAAAAATTCAAAATGATGTATAGGAAAGTAAATGAAAACACTATGTTTAATTTTCAAGTAAAACGTAAATCCAACATTCTAAAATGTTATTTTTCTTGCTTTTCTATTGGCAAAATCATCAATGACATCGTCGAAGTCTACTTCATCACTCAGTTGCTGTTCTATAGACAGTATGGCAAGATTTCTTAAACGTAAGGCACTCATTGTAGATCTTAGGTAATTCTTAATCAATTTCAATTTAGAAAAACTTCTCTCACAACCAGCAACACTTACAGCAATTGTGAGGAAAATTCGCAGTAGTATTACAATATTTGGAACGGAGTTCTCAAGACTGTATTTTAGAATAAACTGCAAAAGTTCAAGGGGACTGTCCTTCCAGGTCTCTGTTTCGTGTTGCGTAGCAGCAACAGAAATAAAACTCTGAAGTCTTTTTCTCTCAACGAGGAACTCTTCCTCATTAATGTCATCATGATAATGATTTAATTGACATTCGTATTTGTCATTCAAAAGATTCGATGGAGTAAGGAAAGCATATTTTTCAGCAAGAACATGAAGTTGTTGAAATCTTGTGGTGATTTCTTGGATCACTCTGTCCAGTGAAGAAAACATTTCTCTCCTCAACTCAGTTTCGTATGTCAATTCAGCATCTCGTGATTCTTCACCTGCCATTAGTTTCTTCTTTCTACACCGACGATCCATGACTATCCCAAGATCATCACAAATTTCTTTGGCGTAAGCTACTGCATTGTTAACTAATTCACACCTATTTTCAGTTAGAAATGCTTTTAAAGCATTGAGTTTTATGTCACATTGTTGTATATTCAATCCTTTGGTTTGGAGGTAGACCTGAGTGTCGTTAATTTCAACAAGGACGGATTCCCACAGGCCAAGAAAGCACAGGAAGGAAAAAGATTGTAAAGCAACAAGCAGCACACCAGCATCTGACCTGGTAACTCTATTTTCTTCTTCACCAGTTAAACGTTCTACAGCACTTAAGATTTTTGAGTAATTTTTTTTTACAACACTCACAGCATCTCCCCGTGCACTCCACCGAGTCTCTATTACACGCTTGACACTTTGGCCAGTGACTGAAGTCAGAATATCCCAGCGATGGGTCGAGGAAGAAAAAAACACGAACAAACGCTCCACAGTTCCAAAAAAGGTCACAGAATTCACAGCAACAGAAGCTGCATGTAAACCAGCCAAATTCAGCGAGTGATTTGTACATGCGACAAATTCTGCTTTTCCATTAATTTCCCTGATGCGTCTTTGAACGCCAGTATGTTGACCAGCCATCACAGCAGCATTATCATATGCTTGTCCTCTACAATTTTGAATATCAATTCCGTTGCTTTCTAAATTCTGCAAAATCATAGTTGAAATATTCTCAGCGGTTTTACCTTTTGTTTCAAGGAAATCGACAAATGATTCCACAACCATCACTTTATTTCCATTGATCATAACATAGCGTAAAACTTGGCTCGTCTGATCCTTATGAGAAATATCAGGGGTGCTGTCGAATATCATAGAAAAATACTTAGCTTCTTTCACTTGCTCGATAACCTTGCTTCTTACTTTTTCTCCCAAAAGTTCTATAAACTCATTCTGGATAGTAGGCGACATATAGGATTTAGCATACTTTTTCCCCAGCTTAATTCTTACAGTATGCTCACGTAGCACTGGATCGTATTTGGCCAACAAATGAACCAATTCTAGAAAATTTCCTCTATTTCCTGTTGATTCAGGTTCATCATCAGTCTTGCAATGAATTCCTTCTCGGTGACCCCGTAAAGCCAAATTTTGTTTAGCTAGGAATCTAATGATATCCAACAATCTTGAAAGTATCTCCCTCCACTTCTTTACTTCATTTTCAACTTGTTCTTGTGCCTTTTTGTCAATTGTTGCTCCACATCGGATTCTAATTTCCAACTCCTTCCATTGTGTGAAACATCGAACATGGGCCACACTAGATTCATGATCGCAAATTTTAGGATTGAGTTTCCACCACGTGTTGAATCCATCTGTAGAATCAAAATTTGAATGACTTCTGTCTGCAAATAGTCTGCAACAAAAGCAGTAAAGAGCTTTCTTGGAAGGAGAGTACACCAACCACGATCTCAACATTTTTTCATTATTTGGCAGAGTTTGAAAAAACCACTCGCGTGTAAGTTTTCTGGTTCGTCCTTTGATTAAAGCACCCTCACGAATGACTTCACCAAAATCAGAATCTAGATGTTGAACCACAGACGCCCCTTGTCCTACCAGTAAGATACGCGTGTCATCTTTAATCCTACTTGGCCAAAGACCAACATCTTTTAAGTCAACAGCTGGAATTTCTTGTTGGTTACACCCCTTATCACTTGTTGAAGTTGAAGGATCACTTGACTTTGATGATGGTTGGAATTCAGATTCGGAAATTGCTTCAGTAACAGTAGTAGTAGTACTAGGAGTTTCTGTTTCGCGACTGAGGTATTTCAGTAGTGCACCTTCATGCTTTTTTAATTGTTCCTCTCTGGCCTTTTTCATTTTTCTAAAGGCTGCACCACTTGGTTTTATTCGCTTCATCTTAAGTAAGCTTGAAAGAATAAGAAAAAGAAAGATATTCATAATAAAAAGAATAACGGATAAATACATCCATTTTAAAATGTTAGCTTGTAGTCTTCCCTGTTTAAATTGCAATAAAATACAGTGAGCTAAGAAGGGCATGCGACTCCTAGACCTTGTAACCCTCACTGTCTTGTTATCTGACCATTCTGTACATTGATGACCATACGGAGGGGGGCGTCACATCACGTCCCAGCTGTCATAGCGTGGCAACTCGCCGGCGAGGTACATTTTTTGAGCAGTGCAGTGCTTGCGGGCATAGATATAATTTAGCTCCTGCTGGGCCCCCAGAGTAAATACAACGGAGGGAAACAAAAGCACACAGCTGGTTATCTCTTCACAGGTACTTAAGAGAGGCATGCTTTTGACTTTGTTTGGCTTTGGCCCCTTTATGTGAGTGCATGAAGTGTAAGTATCTCAGATGTGTTGGTCTGTCCCAGTATTTAAACACAATTTAAATAGCACAACTTTACTTTCTTTTATAACGCTACTCATCCCAATGCAGGGTTTCAGAGCGATTTACATAACATACAGATTGAAAATAAATCATGCAAGCGTGTAAATCAGTGTACAAGATGTGTTGCATGAGTCAGTGAGGGTTAAAAGTTGTAGCAGTCACATATCCTACAAAGCTAACGGTGCTAGATTAAAAGGCTTACTATTTATGAACTGCAAGTACCAAACGGATCTCTGTTCAAAGCAGTAACCTTACCTAGCTACATTAAAACAAATCTGTCATCTGCATATAACATGATGTGCTTTGCAGGCACATTAACCTTCTATGCTACTTTGAGTCAGATCTGGGACTACACAACAGAAATTTCTCCAAGAAATACTTTAACCTCCAGGGTTCTTCTCACCAATTATTATTGCCTGATAGTTACTGGTCACCTCTGCAGCAGATGCCTTAACCCTATAAAAATATTAGAAAATGCAGACTTTGTAACCAATTAAGCATAAAAGATCTACTAACATGCTTCTCCTTGTTGCCAATTTCTTTGTGGCAGGGTTTGAAAAAAAAATTAAAATTAATTGAGGCCCTGATTTTGCATTGGGATTGCGCCACTTTTTTAGCACAATCCCAAAGCAAAATCAAATTTGTTAAATCTCATAATGGGCTTAAATGCACTCATGAAATACCTAATAAAAACAAATGTGTGTGATCATAATAGCTGACTGGCGGACATTAAATTAACAAACAAGGACACAAGAGGCGACGAGAGCCTGCTACAGAAAGGCAACAAAGCAAGAAGATGTCAGGAGAGTAATAAATAGGTCTTTCACAGCGATACTCGCACTACCTAAATCTGCTGGTCCAGAACAGCTCTGCCTGGTATTGTGCATATTCTTTTTCGTACTAGAAACACATTGTCCTATAATACGATACCAGACACAACTAGAGATGAGAAGAGAACAAAAAAAAAAGCAATTAGAGGAGTGAAGGGGTACTAGGGACGAGAGGGTGTCTAGAAAACAACAAATGTGAGAAAAAAAGGTGGCAGCGAGAGGAAAACAGGAATGTGATAGAATGCAAGTTCTAGTTGCACTCAAGAGGTAAAACCAAAGGAGATGGAAGTGAGAAAATTAGACTCATAAAGATGCATTTGAGATATAGGCAAGAAGAGATTAAGAGTTTGACTTAATATTGAATGGAGTAGAGCACTGTGAAGCATGAAGGTGACGGTAGAAGATAGGTAGGCGAGCATCTGAGCTGTAACAGAGTGAAATTCTCTGAGAGAATGAAAGAGTGAGGTATAGGACACACCGGAATGGGAAACTGGTGCAAAGGGGAAGATTTTAAGGTGAAAGGAAACTCAAAAAGATAGATGTGAGGGAAAGAGTGGTGAATGTAAGATAAAAACAGAGGCTTGGGATCATGTGAAAAAGAAAATGGAACAGTAGGTAAGAGGTGCAGGTCAAAGAAAGACAATGAATTGTTGAGAGGAGAAACTTTATAGAAGTGAAAGAGGGTTGCGGTAGGGTACGATAGATGGAAGTTCAGCAGGAGACTGTAAAGAAATGAAAATAAGGACCTTTAAATGGCTAAAAGGCTCCCTAACCTTAGCTCAACGGGGAATGTTTTGCACTGGCAGAAAACTCAGTTGGTTGATTTGATCACTTCAGATGTCTAAGTCTGTAGCCGGAGGGTCACTGATTTTAATCTCTTTCTAAATATTATCACTTTCCATGTAATGTTCCTTTGATGGGAAGAGGAGGTTTCTGAGGTGGGAGTATCAGGCAAGTGATACTACTCAGGGTCCATCTGTTCGAGCCTTCATGGAGGATCACTCTTCATTACTACCTCCACCTGACCCCGGACTTGACAACGCTCTCCCTTACAGGCTTGATTATCCACTACTCCTCTCTCCAGTGCACCTTATCTCACAGCTGACCTTGGGCCCCAGCCCCATATCAGGCACCATCAGGCTCCACTTTGATTTTTCCCAGTAAAAACATTAGTGAAATCACCTTCAAACTTCAAACATTGAAAGTCACAGTAAATATAATTAGCATGCACTTTAAAGTATGTTCCACAGTAGCCCTTAGGACCCGACTGCTAATTAAATAAACAAAAACAGAAAGGCCATGACAGGGCCGGCTTTAGCGCTGATGCGAAAGTCTTTTTTGGCGCCACACTAATAACCTCTTTCTCCGTAAATACCTTTACTACCACCTTCCAACAGTGCCCCTCATCCCTCCATGGCCCCCTAGTGACCTCCTCCTCAGATTGCCTCACGCCACAAGTGCCCCTCATCTCCCCATAGCCCCTCACCCTCATGACCTCCTCCTTGGACTGCCTCACTGCCACCATCCACCAGTGCCCCTTATCTCTCTGTAGCCGCCTCTCCCCCTCATGACCTCCTCCTCAAACTCCCTCACTACCACCCTCCACCAGTGCTCATCTCACCCTAGCTTCCCCTCGACACCATGACCTCTTCCTCAGATTCCCCCACTGTCACCCAGGGCACAAGTCCTAAAAAAAGAAGTGGGTGGGGGGGACGCTGACGTCACAACAACAAGTGATGTCACGAAAGGTGGCTTGCACCATCAGACTCATTGCCTCCCCTCGCTCACCCCTTAGATGCCACTGGGGATTTCACAGTTTGTCTTTGGTTGGTCAGCATCAACAGAGTGCCTATGATTTTGACAGTAATGCTACTGCGCGCACACCAGTAAAGGCTTTATCCATATATTTTTAGGTCTGGCATGAGACAGTTTTGGGTGTCATGCTAAATACACAAAGGGTCCTTGCATCAGCTATCTTTATCCCCTGGCCTGTTCAAATGTCATTCCCATATTTCTTCCGCCCTCCAAAGCATGCAGCAGGGGCAATGGCTCACACCAGTTTTGCCTACTCACATAGGCACATCTGCCTAAAAAGAAGTCTACTTCAGTGCCAGGGCTGGTGCTAATACTTTACTTTGCTGATACTTTTTTCTTCACTTCTTTATCCCTTTTTCAATAGTTTTATGCGCTTCGGAGTATTTAAACAACCTTGTGGTTAAAGTACTTCGAAATAAATAGTACCTTTTGTGTGCACCTAAATGTATTATATTTCCCTTTGATGTGCATTAAAACTAAAAAGCGTGAGTCCTGTGCTCACTCTGCCACAGGACTCAAAAGGACCTCACTGACAAGGCCCAGGTGGGGTGCGGTTGCGGGTGTTCCCTCTCAGAGGGATCCTTGCTAGACTTTTCTTATTGGAGCAAGACAACGCCCGAGTTGCAATCTGTCCCGAGAGGCACAGTGGAGGAAAAAACAATGGAATGCAGCTTGAATAATTTCAGTTTCAGTCTTCAGAGACTTTCTGCATGTATTCCTGGGACCCATCTCCATCGACTGTTACCAATTCTCTAAGGCAGGCGCAGCAACCCACTGAGCTTCCACACAAAATACAGTTCAGCCAGTTATTTGAAAACTACTAACAGACAAATAATTGCTCTCCAGCGGATCATTAATCACCAGCGTTATTGGGGCATCTTTTAAAATTGTTGTCTTATTGTTGTCCTGCATCGGCCATGATAAATAATGATGAAACAGCCCCCTCTGTTAGGACATCTAAAGTGCACGCACATCCCCACTGTAAGGACATGCTAAGTGCACGCACAGCCCCTCTGTAATGTATAGACATCCCAAGTGCACGCACAACCTAACTGTAAGGACATGCTAAGTGCACGCACAGCCCCTCTGTAATGTATAGACATCCCAAGTGCACGCACAACCTAACTGTAAGGATACCTCAATTGCACGCACAGCCACAGCCCCCACTGTAAGGACATCTTGCGTGCATGCACAGCCGCCCCCTTTGAGGACATTTAAAGTGCATGCACAGCCCCACTGGACATCTCACTGCATGCACTGCCACCTCAGGAAACTTCAAGTTTCCCATGGGGCACAGGGTCAAGACGGATTTGCAAATAGCTGGGTCTGAACTGGGGTGACAAAGTGAGCTAAAGAATGATGATGGATTCAACCCAGATCTGTGACTGGGGGTGAGTGTCTGAAAAGTTTCAGTGCTCCATCCATCATCTCCGTGTGTTTGCTTTATGCTATTTGAGCCAGAAAGCAAATATCAAAAACAAGAAAACAGTCTTTGCCTGCTTTGTCGAATACACGGCAGCGTTCGATGGGGTCTCTCGTCATTAGCTTTGGAATAAGCTACGGAATTGGAACTCCCCAGTAGGCTTCTTGAATGCAGTCATCTCTGTATATAACAAAACCTGGGTAAGAGTCAAA
Organism: Triturus cristatus; assembly: GCF_964204655.1. NCBI lineage: Eukaryota > Metazoa > Chordata > Amphibia > Caudata > Salamandridae > Triturus > Triturus cristatus. The sequence goes on from NC_140583.1 coordinate 1,051,210,061, forward strand.
CTAGCAGAAAATATAATTTCAAAAACGTGCTATCCAGACCACAGCCTAAAACAGGACTGCGTTCGTGCCCCAACTCTTTTTAATTTATATAGAGCCGATTTAGTGAAGACGCTTCAAAATGCTAACCTCGTAACTCCTGAAATAGGCCCCAACAGATTCCATATCCTACAATATGCAGATGACCTCATGGACTATACCAAAATTGGCCTACAAAGGGGATTAAACACTCTCAATAGTTACAATGAAACTAATGAACTGGTCATAAATCCTTACAAGCCCAAAGTGATGGTCTTTGGGCATTGTGCAAAAAAATCATTACTCAAATGGAAAGAGGGTAATCAGACAATTTCCACCAACGAACATATAATTATCTTGGGGCGTGGCTCAGCGACTCGGGGAAAGCGACCTTACATCTCCAAAAAAGGAAGTCAAAAGTTCAGTTGACAATTTACCCTTTATGCAACTCCATGGGAAGCTGCAAAGTCCGACGACGGGGCCAATAAGAAGGGGCATACAATGTAAAATAAGGTCAATACCGGGTTATGCACAACAGGCATTCCTAGGCAGAATGGACAGGTTGCTTGAAAAATAACAATGTCAGGCGTAAAAAAACGCATATTCATTCTACTACAGCATACCGGCAATACCCTAAATCACCTGGAGTACTGCCTGGTGCCGCAAAACTATGAATGGCTGGGAAAGCAGACAAAATACTACTCCCAAGTTCATAAGGCACCTCTTGGAAGCGTAAAGAGCACGCTCAAACCCTACTATGACGGAACAACTAATCCATGGAAAACGTATATGCAAAACACGGGGGGAACACTTGGCCTAGTAACACAAAACTGGGGCCCGGAAGGGCTAAGTTGTGCGGCAATCAAAAATTCACTTAACAAACAAATCCAGCAATTATCACGGGAAGCAGATTTTCATTTTCAAAACTATACATCCAGGGGAGGCCATTCCGAATTGATTACATCATACAAGGAGCGCAGAATACAGCTGTATCTGAAGCAAACACTGGGGATGAAGTGCCTAAAAGATACTCAATGGGTTAGGCGTGTGCCCCTTCCAATAAATTAACTAAATCCCGGGTGGAAATCCTTGGGCCCCATAAGCAGGTGCAGAATCTGCAAGTACAGAAAGGAGTCTCAGCTGCATTTGGTGTTTTGTTGTAACTTGTCCTGGCCTGCTACAGCTACGTCGGAAGTTGTTATGACCGATGCATCTCTCTAAAGGGGCCGGGACATGCAAAGAAGCAGTATCTGCTTTGTTCTCTTGCACTGCACCAACTGAACTGTTACTGGGCTGGCCAAATTTGAGAAATATATGTCAGATGTGTGTGCTCGGCTCTCTGAACAAGAAGGGCCCGACGACACTATTGCGGTTTGCACGAACAATAAGGAAGTATGCAGTGATGAGACCCGCCATGTAGTTCCAATACGAACTTTATTATTCGCCAATTAGAGAGAATAGGTATGAGTCAGGAAACTTCAAGTTTCCCATGGGGCACAGGGTCAAGACGAATTTGCAAAGTGAGGATAGCAATCCTCAAGGTAGACTCACGTACCACCAGAGTGTTCAATATGACTCGAATATTTATGAACATAGGAAAGGTAGGAACAAGCAATGGAAACCCTTGTGACCCTGGGATAGGAAGGTGAACGGGCCAATGGATAACAATATTGAGGGTTCCAATGGGCAAAGACTTAGTGTCAACTATTCATCTTGTACTTGCATAGAAAGGAGCTTGTTGTGAGGCCATCTGTTAGAGCTTGATGTGAATGCATCTCTGCAGGGTTGCATGGTCCTGGTACACTGACCAGGTAACTGTCTGCTCCTCTTTTATATTTTTTGTCAACAGACAAGAGTCATGAGTGTACTGACAAGTGCACCATAAAATGTTGCTCACCAACCCAGTGCTAGATTCTAGTGGGTGATAAAGGTCAACCTACAATAGTACTCCTTTTGGTATAGATGAATCCTGCCCCCATGACTAGGCATTGTGACTCCTAATGGCTGGTGGTACTGGTAGTTAATTATTTCCGTGGGGTCAGGCATTTTATCTCATCCCCAGTGGGGTTTGCCTGATGGGCAGTGATACCCCTGCCTTGTGCTCCCACCGATAATTTTCTAAGTGCATTGTATGATGGGATCTACTACTTCAGAGAAATTATTACAGCTACTGCACTGTTCTTTCTCTGGCGGACACAGTTGTTCCTGTTAAGTGAGAATTAATTCAATGAATATTAACTATTTCTGTCCTGACAGTTGATACCATTATGGTTATCACTGGTTTCACATACACTTTTCACTTGCTCTGATAAGAACTAGAAACTGTCCATCAGTGGAGTGCAAGTGATGTAGATTAGGTCATGCCTCCTGTCTTCAACCTTCACTGCCACTTACCTGATCTGCCCTCTTCTTTCGGCTGGGCCCAGCTCGCCTATGCCAAGCGTCTGCCCTGCCCACAAACAACATTCCAGGAAGAAACACAGGTCTCACTACGGCCCCCACGCAACATCACACAGAGTGGTAATTCGGAACTATTTTGGGAATAATGACCCTGAGACCTCTTTGTCAATGGAGGTCAAGTGATTCTTAATGCATATGCAAATGTATACGATGAAGGGCTAGGACCGGACACTCCTGTTTACTCCAATTGTAATAGCTGGGTGTGAACTGGGGTGACAAAGTGAGCTCAACTGAATGATGATGGTGATGGATTCGACCCCCTGGGCCCTGGCCCTAAACTGTTTAAATGAAGCGCGCTGCGCACAAGCACAAGTACGTGTCCTGCTGGGCCTGCGCGCATATTTTTAAAAAAGAAATGAAGCAAAGCATGCATTCTCTTACCTACTACGCCTGCAGAGCTGCACTAAGGATTTATCCACGGGCCGGCGGTGACGCTGCGCAGGAGAGACTGCCCGTGACCCAGGCCACAACAGGTCGTCACGAGACTAGAGTGCGTAGCGGTGAAGCGCGTGACGCGTGACGCGTCACTGCTCCGCTACGTTCTCATCACGACGCGAGGGCCGGCCGGGGCCGGGCCAAGAATGTAGCCAGGGCCGTCATTGGTAGCGCTGGCGCGCCGCGCGCGCCTTCCAGATTGACGGCCCTGGAGCAGGCTGGGGATTGGGCCAGTGAGTCGCCAGTCAGAGTCAGCAAGCAACGTACTACGTATACGCGGCACCGCGCCCGCAGAGATAACGGTCAGTGAGATAATCATCATGTTGTTTGTGATGTTGTCATGCGTGGCTGTGGCAATGACGTGTTATTTATTATTTCAATTGAATTTGCATGAGTGGAGCAGCAGCGCGCGCAGTGCGCAGCGCGCTGCTTGCACTCAAACGGCCGGGCCGCGGCGGACTTTACAGGGACGGGACTTACTTCAAGTTCTAACTTTATTTATTATTATTTATCAGTACTGTGTGTGTGTCGTGTCCCACTCCCTCAATAAATTATAAAGGCCGCCGCAGGCAGCCGCCCTAAATGTAGTGCCGCCTGGGGCGGTCCGCCCCCACCGCCCCCCCCTAGCTACGCGCCTGCCGACATGCTGCCGTCCCCAAACTGCCCCCCGAAAGAGACCAAAGGCCAGAGCCCATGAGTCAAGCCTTCCCGAGCAAGGGAAGATTCCCCACATGCCGTGCGGAATAACTGCCACCACCACCCCCCCCTACCCCTAGGAAAAAATGAACAGAGAAAAACATAGTAACCATTATCACGTAGTTGGTGGACTCGACGTGGAGCCAATACGGCCCCTCAGAGACCACAGGGGGTACCAGGTCCGAGGGCCCAGTCACGCCCGCCTCGGCAGGGAAATAAACCAAAGGCCAATGTATGCGGCTCTCAAAAAGGCCACTAGGCTCGAGAGGGCCAGACTTACCATCGTGCCAAACCTAGACACTCGCACAAAGAGGATGACTACATCAGGAAAAAGAACTAACAACCAGAATGAGGCACCAAGAACGCATCCAAGAGCTAACAGAGATACATCCAGGAGCGCCGGAACCATTGTGCTAGTATCAAAAGGAAACAACATCAGTCTTACTTATGAAGTCTTCAGTGTCTATGACCCCGCCTCCTCGACCAGGGGAGTCCACAGTCTCAGAGGAAGCGCACACAGCGGGGCAGAGAGCGACCCCCAGCAGGAGCCGGCCCCCACCACGAAGCAGCAGAGGCCCTCACATCCACAGGCGGACTCGGAGGCGTGCTGTATAGCCCCCACAACCTCCAGCAGGTGCTCAGTGCCGCCCCCTGCGGGACCAGGCAGAGGAAGAAAAGGCCCCCCGGGAGGGACCACCATCCGCGCCCTGGATGTCGGCATCCCCACCAGAAGGAATGCCCAGCAAGTCTAAGCCATCCTGGAGGTTGGTGATGTGGTGTCGTTTATTCCGAAATTCAAAGCTAAGCCCAAACGGGTATGTCCATCTATATCTGATCTTGTCGTCCCGTAGTTTAGTGGTAACAGGTCTGAGCGATTGCCGCCGGGCCAAGGTCGCTGGTGCGACATCCTGGTAAATGGTAGAGGTGCGATCCTGGACTGTGCTGGCCCTGGCTGCCTGGAGGACGGCCTCCTTGATCTTGTAGGAGTGGAATTTGGCCAGAATGTCCCGTGGCCGCCTCTTCTCTCCCTGCTGCGGGGGCCCCACTCGATGCACTCTGTCCAGTTTTATTTTTAGAAGCTGGGGAGACACTATCTCCGAAAAGAGACCCACCACAAAGGCCTCCAGATCCGGACCTTCCGCGCCCTCCTCCAGGTCTCTGATGCGAATGTTCTCCCTCCGGGCTCTGTTCTCGAAATCCTCTGCCCGGAGCTGCGATTGATGGAGTTGCTCCTTAAGGAAGATGACATCGTCCCGAAGACCGGAAGAGAGCTGCTCCTGCTCTTGGTGGTGGGCTTCAAGGTCTAGGACTCTGGTGCCAACTGAGTCCACATCCCGCTGGAGGGAGGTCAGCCTCTCGGTCAGGACTGCTCGCAGCTGGTCAATGGAAGTTTTGATATCATGCCCAATGTCTTTGCGTAGTTCAGATTGGAAGTCTTTAAACATCATCCTGCTTAGATTCTATCAGTTCCGAATATAATCTTCTAATTGTACAGTCAGTTCCTGCCTGGATAATCTCCATAATTGAGTTTTTCTTAAACCCTACAGGCCCTCCCTTCTTTGTTTCAATATAGCTTCTAGCTTGTAAATATTTAAAAAAATCACTTGAATGCAATCCAAATTTGTGTTGTAATTCCATGTACTGCATTATTTTCCCTTGGCCATCAATAATATCACCAATCTTATTAATGCCCTTCCTTCCCCATTCTTTAAACACAACATCGGAGAAAATTTCTTGAGGAAAGGAGGGATTCTGTCCCATTCTTGTGTATCGGTTATATCTCCCAAGCCCGAATTTCTTTGTGAACGCTTTCCATATACATAATGCTGCCGTAACTGTCTTAAATCTAGTTCTTTTAAAATAACTCGAGTCCATCTGCTTCAGAAACGCATTTTCTGATACATCTCCTAATACTAGGCCATATATAACAGTTGTACTGAGAGATCCTTGTCCCTCAAATTCTGCCCCCCCAATAAGACCTGCCATATATTGCAGGGCAGCTGCCCAGTAATATAATTTTAAGTCGGGTAATGCCCATCCCCCCCTAGATCGTGGAAGTGCCATGAATCTCAATGCCCTCCTCGTCTTACCCTTAGCCCAAATAAATCTATTTACAAGATTCTCTAAAACTTTAAACCACTTGTCCTCAAACATTAAAGGGATTGCTCTAAATATATATAAAAATTTTGGGAGGATCAGCATTTTAATAATGTTTGTGCGTCCCATAATAGAAAGATGCAGATTGTGCAGCCTGTCCAAATCCTTTCTCACCTTGGAAATTATTGGGGCGATATTCATTTCAACAAGATTTTCTAGGGCAGAAGTAATATTTACACCCAGGTAGAGACCGGAGTCCACCACTCTATGATCCAGGCAGTGCACAAACTGGTTCTTAATTATTTGGGTTTTAGAGCTATTCAACGCGTAGCCCGATAATCGTCCAAATTTTTTAGCCTCAATCTCAATCTGTTCTATTGCCTCTGTTGGGTTTGGTGTTATAACCGCAACGTCATCGGCATATGCTAATATCTTACCTTGTCCCAGACGTGTGGTTACTGGGGCGATTCTTTCGTTTATCTCAAGCCTGCGAATTAGCGGATCCATATACATCGCAAAATGGCAACGGTGAACAGGGACAACCCTGTCGTGTTCCCCGTTTTATCTTTACCAGAGTGGTGTTGCCAGCATTAACTCTAATTCATGCTACCGGATTTATATACAGAGCCTGTAGTGCCCTGACGAATCCTTCCCTAAACCCTACTTTCTTTAAAGTATGCCAGAGATAGTTCCAGGAGACGCGGTCGAAGGCTTTCTCTGCGTCTAAGAGCATAGCCGCAACCGGTTCTCCTGTAACTTCTCCAATATCAAATAATGTAATGACTGTCCGCGTGTGATGAGTAGTACCCCTGCCGGGTATGAATCCATGTTGGTTATCACTGACGAGAGTATGTATTAAACTAGCAAATCTCGTAGCTAGTACCTTTGAGTATATTTTAGTGTCCGCGTTCATTAAAGTTATCGGCCTATACGAGCCTGGTTCGGTAGTTGGTTTTAGGCCTGGGCAATAAATTCCGTTCCGCTCGCGGAATTTGCGAAAATTCGGTAATTTCGCGTTCCGCGGAGAACGCGAAATTGCCCAAAATTCTGCTTTCCGCGACTTCGCGAAATTTTTTCTTGTTCGCGTTCTCAGAATGCGCGTTCGCGAGATATTTCTCCCCGAGCACGCAAACAGCAACTGTGAACAGGGAAAAAGCATCGCGAACAAGCAATTCCGCGTGTTCGCGGAATTTCTGCATGTTCGCGGAGATTTTTTACCGTTTCGCGGGGATTTGCGTAACGCGATTACGCAAATTCCGCCCACCCCTAGTTGGTTTCCCTTTCTTCAGAATTATCACAATATCCGCACCTCCCCATGACGCCGGTATAGAAACTCCTTTTTGCGCCATCTGCACTGTCAACAGAAAATCACTACTTATCTCATTCCAGAATACCTTGTAAAATTCCATCGGAATTTGATCTGGGCCTGTTGCTTTGCCTGAGGGAAGATTCTGAACAGCTGTTATAACTTCTAATTTATCTATGGGCATCTCTAAAGTCTCAGCGTCACTTTCATTCAATGTTGGTGCTAGTATCTCCCCTAAATATTTATCAATTGCCTGATCCTCTTCACCAGATTGCTCATCATATAGATTTGCGTAAAACTGCCTGAATACTTCACGAATCTCATCAGTATCTGTATGAAGCCTACCCATGCTGTCTCTAATCTCCCTAACTTCCCCTGTAGCCACCTTCTGCCTAGTGCGTATGGCAAGTGTACGTCCCACTCTCTCGCTAAACTCATAACACCTCTCTCTATTTGCCAGATAGATCTTAGCGGCCCTGTCTGCCACACTTTCTTCTGCTCGCAGTTTTGCCCTGGCAAGCTTAATTAGAGCTTGTTCAGGTACTTCCTCCATCAAAGTGCATTGCTCTAACTCCTTCTCGGCATCTAAAAGCAGTTTAGTCAGGGCTGAACTCCTTAAGTTCTCATGCTTTCTTTTATACATACTATAGCTGAGAGTCTCTCCCCGGGCACTAGCCTTAAAGGCATCCCACACCATCCCTGTTGCCGCTGTCCCCCTATTAAACTCAAAGAATGTAATTATCCAATATTTCATATGCTGAATATATTGTTCATCAGTAAGTAGACCTCTTTCAAATGTCCATACTCTCTCCTTCCGGGTCGCAGCTTTCATAGCAAAACTTAAAATCAAGGGGCTATGATCCGAGAATAGTCTAGGGGATCTTTCAATCTCTATGCTAGGGATCAATGAGTTAGTTACAAAGTAGTAATCTAGCCTTACATGAACCCTATGCGGAACTGAGTAATATGTATATCCCGCATCATCTGGTCTTAAACGTGCCCATACATCTGTTAAAGCATTATTTGGAGCAAGGCTGGATAAAGCTTGACAAACTCTTTTTTTCCTACCCTTATAAGCCCCTGGCGCCAATCCATCTACCCCGTTAATATTAAAATCCCCAGCTAAGATAATACACGGTGCCCAAGTAGCTAATTCCACATCCAAATATTCAAATATCCCTGGGTCGTCATCATTTGAACCATAAATCGACCCCAACGTAATCCATTGTCCACTAAATAGACATTCAATCAATGCCCATCTGCCCCATTGATCCTCTAGCTTTCTCCTTATAGTTACATATTTTTTCCTTGATAAGATAGCCACACCTCTATTTTTTGCCCCTTGTTTGGAGTATGCTAATACATGATAACCCAACTGTCCAAGGAGGTGCCCTTGTGATCCCATTATATGCGTTTCTTGTAAGAGAACAAAATCCACATTCATCCTCTTTAGTAGTTGTGCAATTGCCTGTCTCTTGCGGTAATAATTTAGACCACATACGTTCAATGTAACAAATCGAATACTCATTAAATTTCTGTTACTTGACTGAGCCAATTAATCCTACTATTTTCTTTAAAATTTTCCTCAAATTTAGTACTTAGCTGCACTCCTTTTTTCCAAATGTATGTCTTCAAGCCATCCATCTCTGCCTCTCCTTTTTCCCCTAGATATTGTGTTGGTACATTCACCCAATGTGTCTTGCCCTGTACCTGTGCTCCCCCAACCCCCCCCAACCACCCAACCCTTCCTCGTAGACCCCTCCCTATGAGCCCACCCCCCCTTACTGGCAAATAGGTCAGTCCTGACCTATGCGCGTCCGTGCGCTCGCATTTCGCCGCTCCCCCCCCCGCTCCCCCGTCTACTCTCTTCTTCCTCAGACTTTATACTACTGGTTATGACTTTACCTTACATTTCAACAATTATAACCACAAAACATACTATTCTCTTCCTGAATTCTTGAAATCTAACGCTTTCCAGCTATACACCCGCTTAATCTAATCTTACTTCGTTTTGCTGCCTACATGTCCTTCCTGGCCCTTAGACAATTTTATTTCGTTAAGATATTCTTGGGCTTGTATTTCAGTATGAAATACTTTAAACTGGCCCCCAGATCCTACTTTCAAACGAGATGGAAACATCAGATAAGCTTCATGCCCTAAAGTTTGGAAAGGTGTAATGAGCTGTCTCAACCTCCACCTCCTTTCCACAGTGGTGTGGCAGAAATCGGGCTGAGCAAAGAAAGTTATGTCCCGATATGAGCGCTTAGCTGCAGGTTTCGCTTTGCTCATGATCTCCTCCCTTAGTAGAAAATTCCCCACATATATCAAGATTGCTCTAGGTTTATCAACGGTTTTTTCCTTTTTCTGAAATAGGGGGAAGCGATGAACACGCTGAATCTCCTTCTCCCAATCCCATTTAGTTATCTCGGGGAGACCCTCTTTGAGCAAATCTATAACAAATGATCGAATATCTTGTCCTTCTTTCCCTTTCGCCACACCCAGCAGCCTAATGTTATTGCGCCATTGCCTATTTTCAAATGCTTCAAGTTTCCAAGAAACGTCCATTGCAGTTTTTTCCTGCTCCAGCCTGGTGTTTCACCACTTGGCGAGCTCATCCTCCAATTTTCCGGTCCTTTCTTCTACCTCCACAACCCTGTCCATCATGTCTGCCTAGAGTTTATTCACTTTGCGAAGTGAACCCTGTATTTTATTAGCCTTTCTGGCCCTTCGGCTGTCAATCCTCGCCTCACCCTGCATCTGTTTAAGTGTTGAGAATAAAAGTTCCAAACTAGAGTTTTGTATCTGAGCCTGCGCAGATGCCTTATTTTGGTCTTGTGCTTGAGCCTGAGCTGATTGTGGTGGGCATTGCGTATTATCTCCTTCCCCCTCCTGGTATGTCTGGGAGGTAGCTGAATAATCCCAAACCAGCTTCCTTGCCACCTCTGGGTGTAGAGGATCCTGCAGTTGCTTTGACTTAATACGAGCCCTCTCCTTAACACTTTTTAGCTTTCTTTGAGAGGAAGCCCTATTTACTATATTGTCTTCTGGGTCTGAGGTATCGGATCCTAGCTCCGATTCTTCTGTGGGCGGAAAAATGGGCAAATAAGCTAGATGTAGGCAAAGAAACTTTCTTTGATTCATTAGAAATGGGACAGAATATATTATGTTCTGCGGCCCTTCAGGCACAACACTATAAAACTTTGTACAGATTGTATTATACGCCTGCTAGAATAGCGCAATGGGGAGGGACAACAGGCATTAATTGCCCGAGATGCGGAAGTTTAGAGGCTGATATTGTTCATATTTTTGCTACATGCCCGCATATGCAAAAAATACAGAGAGATATATTGAGATCTTCTTCTCTAGGTCATTAGGAATTGAATGTAGTTTAACACCAGTGATAATATTGTTAGGAGTCAATGACGGAGACAGGCAACCTGATTTTGATTGTTTTATATTTATTGCTATGGCAACTTTGAGATTATGTATTGCTGTGGAATGGTTAACAACCCTACCCCCGACTTTTCATCAATGGTTAGCTAGGTTAACACAGACTTATAATTTGGAGATGGCAATCTATGCAAGGAAGGGGAAAAAGGGAAAGAGATTAGGTAGACAAATATGGGAGCCTATAACTAAGTGGAAGGAATGCTCTGCAAATTAGTATATTTGATAGATATTGTGCTGTGTATATAATGTAAAAATTATGAATTTTGGGCCCGATTCACAGAACTAACTTAAGACAAAATCCTAAACTTACTACCATTTTGGTATTCACAGAAGGCACTTACTCATTTTGGTATTCACAGAAGGCACTTACTCATTTCGGTATTCACAGAAGTTAGGAGTCCTAACTTTAGGAGTCCTAAATGCCTTCTGTGAATACCGAAAGTCTTAAAATTAGGATTTTTCGCAGTTTAGTAGTAGTATAGTTAGGACTCCTAACTTTAGGACTCCTAAATGCCTTCTGTGAATACCGAAAGTCTTAAAATTAGGATTTTTCTCAATTTAGTAGTCCTAAGTTTAGATTTAGGACTACTAAATTGAGAAAAATCCTAATTTTAAGACTTTCGGTATTCACAGAAGGCATTTAGGAGTCCTAAAGTTAGGAGTCCTAACTATACTACTACTAAACTGAGAAAAATCCTAATTTTAAGGCTTTCGGTAGTCACAGAAGGCATTTAGGAGTACTAAAGTTAGGAGTCCTAAACTTAGGACTACTAAATTGAGAAAAATCCTAATTTTAAGAATTTCGGTATTCACAGAAGGCATTTAGGAGTCCTAAAGTTAGGAGTCCTAACTATACTACTACTAAACTGAGAAAAATCCTTATTTTAAGACTTTCAGTATTCACAGAAGGCATTTAGGAGTCCTAAAGTTAGGACTCCTAACTTCTGTGAATACCGAAATGAGTAAGTGCCTTCTGTGAATACCAAAATGAGTAAGTGCCTTCTGTGAATACCAAAATGGTAGTAAGTTTAGGATTTTGTCTTAAGTTAGTTCTGTGAATCGGGCCCATACTGTTTAAAGACTTAAGGAAATATTAATGTATAGGGTATTAAAAAATGCGGATTATTATGTAATGTGTCCTGCCCTGTAGAACTCACATGGGGTGATAAAATCCTTAAATAAAAATAAAAAAAAAAAAAAAAAAAAAGGAAGTCTTTAAACATGGTGAGCAGGTCCGCCTTCGTGAGTGCCATCCCAGCGGGACCTGCGTTCCCTCGCGGTGAAGCCCGCTGGCCTGGAGAAGAGAAGAAATCGGAGACCTTGTTGGAAGTCTTGGCTGTGGACTTCTTAGGCGGCATAAGGCAAACCCGTGCGAGGTCCGTCCTGGGTTTGGGCTGCCCCAGATATAGGTCTGGAGCCCTTTGATGTCCGGACCCTCGCACCTGGGGAGGGCGGAGGGACCAGGAGAAGAGCGCCCAGACACCCAGCGGGGGGTGGAGCCAGAGCCCAGGGAGGCCGGAGGGCGATCGCAACCAGGCGTCGGGGGACGGCTGGATCCCCCATCGAAACTCTCCTCCTCCGGAATCTGTGGAGTGGCCACTCGACCCCCTCCGGTCAGGTCTTGGCACCTTGAGATCCGGGCTTCGCGGGGACCGAGGCTGGGGGCGGGTCGCGTCGCAACAGCTGGAGGGTAGCGGGGTACAATCCAGGGGGACCCCGAAGGTTTCGGGTAGCCCCCGTTTAGTCTGGTAGGAGGGTTCTGGACCACGCCACGAGGCCGGGTCCAACAGGCGTCCCCCCCAGCTGAAGGCAGGGAGAGACACCCATCGTCTTGGGTGTTCTCTTCGCCGAGGCGGAAGAAGCGGGACAGGCCGTCGGCGTTGGCGTGGTCGTTGCCGGGCCGGTGGTCTACAGTGAAGTCCATCCCCTGCAGAGAAATGGACCATGGCAACAACTTCGGGTTCTCGCCTCTCATCTGCATTAACCACCGCAAGGGTCGGTGGTCGGTTTGGACCTGAAAGTGGGTGCCGAAGAGGTAGGGCCGGAGTTTCTTGAGGGCCCACACCACGGCAAAGGCCTCCCGTTCGATGGTGCTCCATCTCTGCTCCCGGGGCAGCAGGCGCCGGCTGATGAAGGCCACTGGCTGGTCAATCCCCTCAGAGTTCACTTGGGACAAGACAGCCCGACTCCGAACTCCGAGGCATCCGTCTGTACCACAAACTCTTTGCTGTAGTCGGGGGCTTGTAGCACGGAGGCGGTACACATCGCTGTCTTGAGGGTCTCGAAGGCCGCCTGACAGAGGGGCGTCCAGTGCACCTTCTTTGGTTGCTTCTTTGAGGTGAGCTCCGTGAGGGGGCCCACAATGCTTCCATAGTTCTGAATGAACCGCCTGTAATAGCCCGTGAGTCCCAGGAAGGCCCTCACAGCGGTTTGGGTGGTTGGGGGCTCCCAGGCCACGATGGCGTCGATCTTTGGCTGGAGGGGAGCCACATGGCCGCTCCCCACTTGATGTCCCAGATAGGTTACGGATCCTTGGCCTATCTGACACTTGCTGGGTTTTACGGTGAGTCCGGCCCTTTGGAGGGCGGTCAGGACCTCCCCTAGGTGCTTGACCCAGTGGCTGCTGAACACCGCAATATCATCCAGGTAGGCGGCACTGAACGCTTCTAGGCCGGCCAGTACCTTATTCACAAGTCTTTGGAAGGTCGCCGGGGCATTTTTCATGCCGAAGGGCATTACTCGGAAGTGGTAATGGGCATGGCCATCGGGGGTGGAGAAAGCGGAACGCTCTTGGGCGCCTGGGGTGAGCCCGATCTGTCAGTATCCGGCGGTGAGGTCGAAGGTGCTAAGGCAGCGGGCTGCTCCGAGGCGGTCGATCAGTTCATCTGCCCGAGGAATGGGATGGGCATCGGTTTTGGAGACGGCATTCAATCCCCAATAGTCCACGCAAAACCGGAGCTCTGGGGTGGTGCCGGGGGCGGCAGCTTTCGGTACCAGGACCACAGGGCTGGCCCAGGGACTGTCGGAGGGTTTGATGACCCCCAGGGCCAACATCTTGGCGACCTCGGCTTGGATGCAGGCCCGTACCCGTTCGGGGAACCGGTAGGCTCGGTGTCGCACGGGGGGGGGCTGTCTCCGGTGTCGACGTCATGGACGCACCATCGGGTGACTCCGGGAGTGAGGGAGAAGAGAGCAGCGAAGTGATGCAGCAGTCCTTGACAATCTTGGCGCTGCTCTGGAGTCAGGGTGGCGGAGAGGAGGACTCCCTCTACGGAGCCATCCTTTTTTGAGGTTTTCAGGAGGTCGGGCAGGGGCTCGGAGTCGTCTTCGGCCCCATCGTCTGTAGCCATCAGCAGGCTAAGTTCCGTTCAGGCAAAGTGGGGTTTGAGCCTGTTGGCGTGGAGGACCCGGAGGGGGTTCCTGGGGGACTCCAGGTCGACCAGGTAGGTGACGGGGCTCTTCGTCTCGACCACCTTGAAGGGCCCGGTCCACTTGTCTTGGAGGGCACGGGGGTCGACGGGCGACATGACCCAGACCTGCTGTCCTGGCTCGAACTCGATGGAGGAGGCGTTCTGGTCATACCAGCGTTTCATTTCCTCCTGGCTGGCCTCGAGGTTGGCTTCGGCCAGTTCCCTGAATTTCCGGGTTTGGTTTCGCAGGGTCAGGAGGTACCGGTAGACGTCGGGGGGAGCATCTTGGACGGTGGTCTCCCAGCCTTCTTTGACCAGGCTGAGGGGGCCTCTGACAGGGTGTCCGTACAAGAGTTCGAAGGGGCTGAACCCCAGCGACTTTTGCGGGACCTCCCGATAGGCAAACAGGAGGCAGGGCAGCAGGACGTCCCATTTGCGTCTCAGGGGCTCCTCCAGGCCTTTGATCATTCCCTTCAATGTCCGATTAAACCGTTCGACTAGTCCGTTCCCCTGGGGGTGGTACGGTGTGGTGAACTTGTAGGTGACCCCACATTGTTGCCACAGGGACCTCATATACTTGGAGATAAAGTTTGTGCCCCGGTCGCTCTCAACCTCCCGGGGGAAACCTACTCTGGAGAAGATCCCCATTAAGGCCCGGCCCACCACGGGGGGGCGTCACTGTTCGGAGAGGGATGGCCTCGGGGTATCGGGTGGCATGATCGACCAGGACGAGGATGAAGCGATGTCCTTGGGAGGTTCAGGGGTCCAGGGGCCCCACGATGTCGATACCCACTCGCTCGAACGGGGTGTTTACTATTGGAAAGGGCTGGAGAGGGGCTTTGACTGTTCCCCCACTCTTCCCACTGGCTTGGCAGGTTGGGCAGGTTCGGCAATGATTGTCCACGTCCTTCCGCATTCGGGGCCAGTAGAAGTGAGTAACCAGGCGGCTGTATGTTTTGTCTTGTCCCAGGTGCCCGGCGAGGGGCACATCATGCGCCAGATTAAGGAGGAAGTCCCGGAATCGGAGAGGGACCACCAGCACTCGGCTGGCCCCCAATTCTGCGGTCTTCTGCTCGCTGTAGAGGAGGTCATTGTCCCAATAGACCCAGTGGGTCCCCGTCTGATCTCCGGCGGCCTGGGCGGCTGCTTGCTGCCGGGTCCCTTCGAGGGAGGGGCAGGTCTTCTGTTCTTGGCGAAACTGCTCCCTTGTCGGGCCACCTTCTTGGCGCCATTGGGCGAGTTCGGGGAGGTCGCCAAGCGCTGCGACCTCGTCCGGGGCGAGTTCTGGCGGCCCGGACTCGGCGTTGGTTTCTTCTTCGACGGAGGGAGGTGGTGGGTCGGGCCACTCCGGCTCTTAGGGGGGAGCAGCTACGCTCGGTTGGATGGCCCGGGCGGTCATGGACCGGGTGGTGGTGCAGGCCCACTCGGGCAGTCCCAGCATCCCCAGATGCTCGCGGCGTTCGACGTGGGCCCAGGGGGAACTTTCCAGGTCGTTCCCAAGGAGGCAGTCTACGGGGGTGTCGTCGCGGACGGTCACCTTCAGCAGGCCCGACACTCCCCCCCACTCGAAGGGGATCCGGGCCATCTGGCACAAGCTCTCGGTGTTGTCTGCCGACCGGACGGGGCACAGTACATTAGGCAAGATCTGTTCGGGGGTCACCAAGTGGCAGCGGACGGCTGTCACGCTGGCTCCGGTGTCGCGGAGGGCTTCGGCCCGGCGTCCATTAATGGTGACCCACTGTTGGTACTTCTTGGTGTTGCTCAGGATGGGAGCCCGGGGCACCATGTCCCGGCTGCCCAGGCATACCAAGGTCATGGAGGCGGGTTTCCACTCGGTGGGCCAGGCGTCGTAGTTCTCTTCTTCTTCTCCCCCTTCCCCCAGGGCAGCGGCTGCCAACTGGCGGGGGGTTGACCCGGTGGTCCCAGCTCGTCGGTTCACTGGGCAGGTTGGGTCACTGGCATAGTGCCCTGGCTGTTGGCAGTTGTAGCACGTTACCGTCGGTCGAGGTCCTGTTCGGGCTAGGGGGGCCCCTCTTCGGGCGAGGGTCGGAGACGTGCGGTTCGGGGGCCCTGCTGGGAAGTCTCTGTTCCTGTTCGATCCCCCTCCTCCGCCCCGCTGGCGGGGGGGCCCCGTGGTGTTCCATTGGTACTCCCCCATCGAGTTCCGAGGAACCCGGGTGTTCACCCATCGATCGGCCTCAGCGGCGAGCTTCCGCGGCTCGGTCAGCTTGCTGTCGAGGAGGTGCTGTCTCAGCTCGATGAAGCAGTTGTTGGAGAGGTGTTCCCATACAATGAGGTCGAACAGCTGTTCGTAGGAGGCGACCTTGCTGCACTTGATCCAGCCTTCCAGGGCTCTGCTGAAAAAGTCTACGTATTCCACCCAGGTGGTACCGGGGAGCTTCTTGCAGTCCCGGAAGGGCTGGCGGTACATCTCTGAAGTGAGACCGTAGCGGGTGAGCAGGGCCTCCTTCATATGGTCATAAGATGTCATCACTGCGTCGGGGAGCTGTAGCAGGGTGTCTCTGCCTTCGCTGAGGAACCGTCCCCATAGGCCGGCACCCCAATCTTTTCGGGGTACCCGATGGGCGGTCATGGCGACCTCGTAGGCCTTGAACCATTGTTGGATGTCGTCGTTCTTGTAGTACTCTTTGACGACATCCTTGGGGATATGCACTTTCGCCTCGGCCGGCGGGTGGGTGTCCCTGTTTCCGGGGGTGCCGGTCTCCCCATTCTTGGATTTAATTTCAAGTTCTTTAAGGCCCCGCTCATGCTCGAGGGTTAGCCTCCTCTCTTCCAGTTCTCGGTGCCGCTTTTTCTCCTCTATTTCTTCTTGCAGCCGTAGTTGTTCCAGGGCCAATTTCTTTTCGGCTAGTAGGAGTTCGCCGTCCAGGCGGAGTCGGGCAAGCTCCAACTCGTGGGTCCTGACCCTCTCCCTTTCTCGTAACTCTTCCGGGGAGAGGCCGGTCTCCATGCTGGTTCTCCTCCCATCTGCCGGTGCTGCGGGTTGCTGGTACGTGTTTGGCACCGGGTTTTCTTCGGTTTGGGGGGAGGCCGCTTCGGACTCTACCCAGGCCTTTAGGGCTTTTTGCAGGTCCTCTTTTGTGTTTAATCTGGTGGTCGCGATGCCTTTGTCTTTACAAAACTGTTTTAGTTCTTTATGGGTATATTCCTCCAACCGTTCTTGTTGGAACTCCGCGGTTGGGGTGGTCTCTTGGTTGCTCATGGTCACTCTGTGACCGACTGCAGAGCCCGACCAGAGCCTTGACTTCCAGACTTCTCCGACCCTGATCCACATCCACAGCCGAGCTGAGATCCGTGGAGGCGACGAGAGACGTGGGACCGGCTACCTGGGAAAAGTGGCGAGTATCTTCCAGCGCAGCTTCTGAGGCACCCTCGAAGTTGTGCACCGGGGATTGAGAAGCCCCAACCCCAAGCACCATCTGCACCGAATATCAGCCCCCCACACTCCACGAGTCCTGCGTGGGGCCCTTCTGCATTTTCCTGCTTGCCGCGCCTGTCCGGTTGCTTGCCCGTTGGCTAGTGGCCTTTGTGACGACGCATCCAGAAATCTTCACTGCTGGTTTGGCTCCTCCAGACTGGCTCCCGCTTCCTTGCAAAAGAGGAGCACCCCAGACCTTCCTGGTCTGCACCAGAAGCAAGCCCTCCGTTCTTCGTGGGTTCCGCTTGCCAAGGCTTGGTGAGTCCTAGTCCAACTTCGACGCCGCCGACAGCAAGAGCCTTCGTGGGACAGCTCGCCTCCTGGTCCTGATCGTCCTTGACGTTTCCTGGTCCTCGTGGCTGCAGCGACAAGCTTCACCTTCACCTGCAATCTTCACGACATCGCCTGGTTCCTTCCTGGTTCCACGTGGTCACTGGCTAGTGACCTTGACTCTGTCCCTTCTGCTTGCAGGTCTCCTCTCTTCTTGATCCCAGCCTTGGGATCCACCGGACACTCTTCACTCACTGCCTGTCAGCAACTTTCCTTCAGGCATCCATAGAAGTCCACGACGAAACCCGACGCAAGTTCACACCTATGCACCCGCAGTCCGTGGGCTAGGTAACTTGGGTACTTCGGTGCTCACAAGGGTAGTGACTATCCTAGGGTCTAGTTTCCGAGTCTCGACTCTCTAGCTGCTTCAGAAGTGTCCTTAAACTGTTAATTTCTAACATCTACTATTTCTATCGACTTGTACGCATTACGCGTGAGTGTTTCCACTCTGCACCTGAATCCCCTGGGCCTCCCACTTCCTAACTGTTGCTAGTGTAGTGTAGCCCCAGCGATTCCCTAGGCCTAGGCCTATCCTATTTCCGTGACAGTGGTCCTTATACCACTTACTTAGTATATGGTTTGCGTGGCCCTTAGGGCCTAACTGTATTATTTACCTGTGTGACTTAATGTATGCTTAAATAAGACTGTGTTGTACTTACCTCTAATCTCATAAAGAGTGCTGAGGGTTTGACTAGAATAAATACACTTTATTTTATATATATATCTGTTGTGGTGTCCTTTCATTTGGTATTCAAGGGATTATATATGGTATCACAGCTGGCTTCACATGCCATTCAGAGTTTAGCCTAAGACTGCTCTTGTCCATGCTACCACTAGGATAGCTGGTCTATAAGGTTGACTTTACAACCAATCACCATAAGGGTTGTTTGGGCTGATATAAGGTGTACACTAGAACTAGTGACATCATACATCAGGCCTACTTCTCACAACCCAGGGCGGTCCGGGGGTCCAGGGGCCCCACTATGTCGATCCCTACTTGCTCGAACGGGGTGTTGACTACCGGGAAGGGCTGGAGAGGGGCTTTGACCCGTCCCCCAGTCTTCCCGCTGGCTTGGCAGGTCTGGCAGGTTCGGCAGTGATTGTCCACGTCCTTACGCATTCGGGGCCAGTAGAAGTGGGTCACCAGGAGGCTGTATGTTTTGTCTTGCCCCAGGTTTCCCGGCGAGGGGCACATCATGTGCCAGATTGAGGAGGAAACCTCGGAATCGGAGGGGGACCACCAGCACTCGACCGGCCCCTAGTTCTGCGATCTTCTGCTTGCTGTAGAGCAGGTCATTGTCCCAATAGACCCAATGAGTTCCTGTTTGGTCACCGGCGGCCTGGGCGGCCGCCTGCTGTCGGGTCCCCTCGAGGGAGGGGCAGGTTTTCTGTTCTTGCTGGAACTGTTCCCTTGTGGGGCCCCCGTCGTGGTGCCATTGTGCAAGTTCAGGGAGTTCGCCGAGGGAGGCGATCTCGTTCTGGGGAAGTTCGGACGGCCCGGCATCCGCGTCGGGTTCCTCCTCGACAGAGGGAGGTGGTGGTTCGGGCCCCTCGGGCTCGTCGGGGGCCGCCGCTACGGTTGGTCGGTGGGCCTGAGCGGTCATGGACCGGGTGGTGGCGCAGGCCCATTCAGGCAGTCCCAGCATCCCTAGATGCTCCCGGCGCACAACCTGGGCCCAGGGGGAACTTTCCAGGTCGTTCCCCAGGAGGCAGTCCACCGGGGCGTCATCGCGGACGGTCACTTTCAGCAGGCCTTACACTCCCCCCCCACTCGAATGGAATCCGGGCCATCCGGCGCATGCTCTCGGTGTTGTCGGCCGTCCGGACGGGGCACAGTACATGAGGCAGGATCTGTTCGGAGGTCACCAGGTGGCAGCGGACAGCGTTCATGCTGGCTCCAGTGTCACGGAGGGCTTCGGCCCGGCGTCCATTAATGGTGACCCACTGCTGGTATTTCTGGGTGTTGCTCGGGATGGGGGTTTGGGGCACCATTTCTCGGCTGCCCAGGCATACGAGGGACATGGCGGCCGGCTCCCACTCGGTGGACCCGGCATCGGTGTTCTCTTCCTCCTCCTCCCCTTCCCCTAGGGCGGCGGCCACCAGCTGTCGGGGCGGGGGCCCGGTGGTCCCGCTTCGTCGGTTCATGGGGCAGGTTGGGTCACTGGCATAGTGCCCTGGTTGTTGGTAGCAGTAGCAGGTTACCGTTGGCCGAGGTCCTGGTCGGGCTGGGGTTGTCCCCCTTCGTGCTAGGGTCGGGGATGTGCGGTTCGAGGGCGGGTCCCGAGGAGGACTCCGGGGCGGCCCTGCTGTAAAGTCTCGGTTCCGGTTTGACCCTCCTCCTCCGCCGCGCTGGCGGGGGGGTCCTGTGGCGTTCAGCTGGTACTCCCCCATCGAGTTCCGGGGGACCCGGGTGTTTACCCACCGATCGGCCTCGGCGGCGAGCTTGCGCGGCTCGGTCAGTTTGCTGTCGAGGAGGTACTGTCTTAGCTCGACGAAACAGTTGTTGGAGAGATGCTTCCAGACAATGAGGTCGAATAGCTGCTCGTAGGAGGTGACTTTGCTGCCCTTGACCCACTGTTAGAAATGAGGGGGCTCTGGTTGACGCAGGTGTGAACCCACAACAAGCAGGGACCCTTTACTTCTTGTCAGGGCGAAGGATGACTCCCCAGAATAACCCCTGCTCACCCTCTAGGTGCGTGGCGCGAGCAGTCTAGGCTAAGTCTCAGGCGTACACGGTTAAGCAAATGCAATTACACATACAGTAAACCCCTTGCATGCACCACAAACGGACACCAATCAGGAAGTATATAAAAATAAGCTTTTATGTAGATTCAGCAGATTCAAATACAAGGCCCAGTAACGTTGAACTGATAGGGCCACAATTCTTGGAAATACGGTAAAGTTCTCTTTGTTTTACGGAAAGTTCTTTAGGCGGGCACAAGGTAACTGTAGGCCTCAGCGCACTTTGTGCTGAGGCAGCGCCCAGGAAGCACACAGCAGATGACAGGGAAATCAGAACGTTGCGGACCCTGGATCCGATGCGAGCTCGCGGTCGAGTTCGTGAGTACAGTACCTTGTTTCTTGACGCAAAGGCGGGTGCGGGATTTCAGCGGCTCTTCGACAGAAGAGCGAGGCGGCGTCCGGGGCTCCCACACTTCACGAGGGGGGTCTGATCTTCAGGCTCACGACAAGAGCGGGGTGTTGCAGGTGGCGGGTGAACAAAGCGGGGCAGCCGGGCACGCAGATGCGTCCGGGCCGTCCGAGGCTTGGAGATGCTCACAAACGCCGATTCCGGCGGGAGGGTGAAGGTGCACAGCGAGCCTCCAACCAGCGAGGTGACGGGGCAGCCCAGCACAGCGTAGGGGGAGCGGCTCCGATCGAGCGAGGCTCTTCCCAAGGCGGGGGCGGCTAAGCAGACCTGGTCACGGCTCAAGGAGGGACTAGGGCACGAGGGTCACAGCTCCGGCGAGGGAAAGGACACCACAGTCCAGCAGCAGGCGAGTGAAGATCAGGTAGAGCCCAATGGTCCTGGGGCTCAGTTCAGGGGGCAAGCTCAGTTCCAAGCCCTTGGAGATCGTTTTGGAAAAGCACAAGTCTTGAAAGTAAAAGTAAAGTGAAAGTCTTCAGCAACGGTTTCTCTTCTCTCCTTTGGCAGCAAGGTCACCACTGCAGGCCAATCCCCCAGGGTAGGGACAGTCTTCCTCCTACAGCTTTCCCGGTGCCTCCTCCTCAGGCAGAGATTCTTCTGGGTCAAAAGCGGATCTAGTTTCTCAGGAGCAGGGCTCCTCCATTTATACAGCAAATCTTTTGTTCTCCCAGGCCAGGGGGGCCCTTGCCTAGTTCAGTCCGGTTTCTGAGCACTTTGTTTGCGTGATGCAGGCTTCTTCTTTCAGAGTGCAGGGCAGAGTCATCAGACGCTCCACAGGGGGTGGAGCCGGCATTGAGGTAGCGGAGCACTGTCCTATTCAGCCTAGGAGCACTCCTCCCACCCATCTACCTGTCGATCGTCCTATTCATACCAGGCTACCTAGCCCTGCTCATCTGGGTTCCCCCAGCCCTGTCACTCACACCAGCCAGACATCAGATACACATCATGCAGAGGCGGCTGAAATGTTTAGGCAAGCAAAGGCCGACTTTCTAAAAGTGACATTTGCAAACCCGGAATATTAAAACAAACCTTGCGAAAAGATGTACCTTATTATTCCGAGTTCAGGCATACTAAACTCGATCTCCTACCCTGTTCCCTGGGTCGGTTAGGATCATAGGGTGTAATAATCCAGGCCGCCCATACTGGCCTATGAGAACAGGGTAGCCTTACAGCAGTGAACGACAAAAATGGCGGTCATTCACTACCAGGACATGCCATGCATCTAGGCTTGTCCTACCTCGGGCTCGCAACGCACCCTGCCCGTGGGCCTACCAGAGGGGTGACTAACATGCAGCTAAGGGAAGGTTTCAGGGACCGGCAAGTGTGGGCACTTGTCGGTCGGCGTGTCAGTACCAGACTGCACGCAGGTTCTGCAATGGCAGACCTTAGACGTATTTTACTGGCCGCTTCTGTGGGTGGCACAACCCGTGCTGCAAGCCCACCAGCGGTGTTCGTATTTACATGCCCTGGCGCCCCTGGCGCACTTTACTGGGGTCTGATAGTAAACCAAACAATCCAATCATGGAATCCAACCAACATATACAATTTACATAGGGAGCACTCGCACCGCGACACTGGTTGGCAGTGGCACAGCGCGCTGAGCGGCCAACACCATAAAAACACATGAGGCACAGTGACAAAAAGAGGGAGGGAGACTCACGCCAAGGTGCCAGGTCTAACACGTGTCCCCTCCAGCTGAAAAGTGGGGAGAACTACCCTACCCCAGGGAGTTCCTCATCACTAAGGCGGAAAAATCTGGACAGACCGTCAGCATTGGCGTGATCTGTACCAGGGCGATGTTCCACCGTGAAATCCATACCCTGTAGGGAAATGGACCACCTCAACAGCTTTGGATTCTCACCCCTCATATGCATCAACCATCTGAGGGGCCTGTGGTCCGTCTGAACCCGGAAGTGAGACCCAAACAAGTAGGGTCTTAGCTTCTTCAGCACCCAGACCACAGCAAATGCCTCACGCTCAATAGCACTCCACCTTTGTTCCCGTGGAAGTAACCTCCTGCTAAGAAAGGCTACGGGTTGATCTAGGCCCTCCTCATTAATCTGTGAAAGAACAGCCCCCACACCATGCTCTGAAGTGTCTGTCTGAACGATAAACTCTTTGGAGAAGTTGGGAGCCAAGAGCACGGGCGCCGTGCACATAGCAGTTTTCAAGGCCTCAAAAGCTTTCTGACAGGTGTCAGTCCAGATCACTTTCCTGGGCTGCTTCTTCGAAGTCAGCGCTGTCAAGGGGGCAACCATGTTGCCATACCCCTTGACAAACCTCCTGTAGTACCCGGTGAGACCTAGGAAGGCTCTCACCTCCGTCTGGGTTTTGGGCGCCTCCCAATTCAGGATGGTTTCTATCTTGGGCTGAAGGGGTGCCACCTGGCCACTCCCAACTTGGTGTCCCAAGTACACCACGGAACCCTGCCCGATCTGGCACTTACTCGCCTTGATCGTGAGGCCTGCCTTGCGCAGCGCCATCAACACTTCCCAGAGGTGACGCAAGTGTTCCTCCCAAGTGGAGCTGAACACTGCGATGTCATCCAGGTAGGCTGCACTGAACGAATCCAGCCCAGCCAACACCTGGTTGACCAATCTCTGGAAGGTGGCAGGGGCATTCTTCATCCCAAATGGCATAACCCGGAACTGGTAGTGCCCATCTGGGGTGGAAAACGCTGACCTCTCTTTGGCCCCCTCGGTCAAGGCGATCTGCCAATACCCAGACGTTAAATCAAACGTGCTGAGGTAGTTGGCAGCCCCTAGCCGATCGATGAGCTCATCAGCTCTGGGGATGGGGTGTGCGTCGGTCCTAGTGACCGAATTGAGTCCTCTGTAGTCCACACAGAACCGGAGTTCGGGTGTGGCTCCCGGCGCTGCAGCCTTTGGGACCAAGACCACGGGGCTGGCCCAAGGACTGCTAGAAGACTCAATTACCCCGAGTGCAAACATCTTGGAGACCTCCTCCTTGATGCGTGTCCTCACCCTGTCAGTCACCCTGTAGGCCTTGTGCCACACAGGTGGACTATCCCCAGTGTCCACATCATGGACGCACCAATCAGTGACACCAGGGACCAGGGAAAACAGGTCAGAAAACTGTCCCAGCAACTGGCGACAATCATTCTGTTGCTCAGGGGTCAGGGTGGAAGAGAGGATGACACCATCCACTGACCCATCTTGCTCCTTGGCTGACAGGAGGTCAGGAAGAGGTTCTGTCTCCTCTTCCATTCCAGCATCTGTTGCCAAGAGCATGCCCACTTGGGACCTCTCCAAGTGGGGCTTGAGGCGGTTGACATGTAGGACCCTTAAGGGGTTCCTAGGAGACTTCAGGTCCACCACGTAGGTAACAGGACTCTTGCGCTCCACCACCTCAAAGGGACCGGTCCACTTATCCTGGAGCGCACACGGCTCCACGGGGGCCAAGACCCATACTTTCTGTCCAGGCTGAAGCTCTACCAGAGTGGCATTCTGGTCGTACCACCGCTTCATCTCCTCCTGGCTGGCTTCCAGATTTGCCTCAGCAAGTTGCCTGAATCGCCTAGTCTGATTCCTGAAGGCCAGCATGTAACTATATACATTCTGGGGAGGCTTCCTGGGAGATTGCTCCCAGCCTTCTTTGACCAGACTTAGAGGTCCTCTGACTGGGTGACCATACAGAAGCTCAAAGGGACTGAACCCCAGAGACTTCTGTGGCACCTCACGGTAAGCGAAGAGAAGGCATGGTAAGAGGACGTCCCACTTACGCCTCATGGCTCCTTCTAGGCCCATTATCATGCCTTTGAGGGTTCGGTTGAATCTCTCAACCAACCCGTTTCCTTGGGGGTGGTAAGGGGTGGTGAACTTGTAGGTTACACCACACTCTTGCCAAAGAGATTTCATGTACTTGGACATGAAATTGGTACCTCGGTCAGACACCACTTCTAGAGGGAATCCCACTCGGGAGAAAATTCCCATCAGTGCCCGTCCCACCACGGGGGCCGTCACTGTCCTTAGAGGAATGGCTTCCGGGTACCGGGTGGCATGGTCCACCAGGACCAGGATGAACCTATTGCCCATCGCTGTCCTGGGGTCCAGTGGCCCTACAATGTCAATCCCCACTCGCTGGAATGGGGTACCGACCACAGGGAATGGCTGGAGTGGAGCCTTCTGCTTCCTTCCACTCTTTCCACTTGCCTGGCAAGTCTGGCATGTCCTGCAGTGAGTATCTGAACTCCTGCGCATTTGAGGCCAATAAAAGTGGGTGACAAGCCTTTCAAAGGTCTTGTCCTGCCCCAAATGCCCTGCCAATGGCACATCGTGAGCCAGCCCCAGTAGGAAGGCTCTGAAGTCCTGGGGTACCACCAGCGCACGGGCTGACCCAGGCTCAGCAACCTTAGGCTCTGTATATAGGAGGTCGTTCTCCCAGTAAACGAAATGCGATCCTGACTGATCACCTGCGGCCTGGTCTGCAGCCTGCTGCCGCATACCCACGAGAGAAGGGCACTCCTTCTGTGCCTTGCAAAAGTCCTCCCTGGTGGGACCCCCTTCCTGCTGCCAATGGGTCAGCTCCGGCAGGTCTCCCAGTTCAGCTATCTGCTCCCCTGTAGGCTCCAGGGCATCCCCCTCAAGGTCTGCTTCCTCCTGGACCGTGGGAACTTCAGGGGCCGGCTCCCCGCGCCCCTTGCTCCTTCTCTCTGAGGCCGGTTCCTGGGCCTCCCTCTCAGGCTCCAGGACCTCTTGAGTACCTCTACTGGCTGCCATGGACCGTGTGGTGACACACGCCCAATCCGGCATACCCAACATCTCCAGGTGAGCACTCCGCTCCACCTTAGCCCAAGGTGAGCTCTCCAAATCGTTCCCTAACAAACAGTCTACAGGCATGGCGGGCCTCACAGCTACCTGAAGAGTACCAGAGACCCCCCCCCACTCAAAGGGAACCTGAGCCACCTTGCAGTGTCTCTCTGTGTTGTCAGCGGCAACAACGGGATAGAATGCATTGGGGACCACCTGCTCCTGAGACACCAGGTGACACCTGACAGCTGTCACACTGGCTCCTGTATCTCTAAGAGCTTCCACTCTATGGCCATTTATGGTCACCCACTGCCTGTACTTCTTAGTGTTCTCAGGCAGCTGGGTTGGAGGGACCACTTCACGGTCTCTTAGCGAGACCAGGGACATCTCTGCGGGACCCCACCCACCTTGGACATCCCTCTCCTCCCCCAAGGCTACACTAGTCACCTGCCGGGGTGGAGCACCAGTGGGTGCTGGTTTACCAAACAATGGACATTTTACATCAGAGGCAAAATGCCCCAAATTGTTACACCTGTAACATCTTACGGGCCCCTTTTGAACAGGAGGACCTGTCGGGGCCCCGGTCGGTTTCTGGGGTGGGGGAGGCTGAGAACCCTTCCCTTGGTTCCCTTGGGGACTATTTTGGGGCCCTTTTTGGAACTGCTTCTGTTTACCCCTGTCCCCCCCACTCTTCTGCTGGGGACCCTGCCCACCTTTGGCGGAATCTCCCACGGTACCCTTGTGGACCCTGGTACTGACCCAGCGGTCCGCCTCCTCAGCAAGCTTCCTAGGGTTAGTCAGCCTACTATCGATCAGGTGCTGGCGTAGCTCAGGAAAACAATTACTGGACAAGTGCTCCCATGCCATTAAATCAAGAAGCCCTTGATAATCATTTACCTTACTACCCTTTACCCAACCATCCAGCGCTCTGCAAAAGAAAGTCACATACTCCACATACGTACTATTGGGAATCTTAGTGCAACCCCTAAACCTCTGTCTATATAACTCAGGGGTCAACCCATACCTAGCCATCAATGCTTCCTTCATATGGGCATAAGAATTATGAACATCAGCAGGTAAATCTAACAGTGTGTCCCGCCCTTCACTCAGGAACCGTCCCCACAACCCCGCTCCCCAATCTTTCTCAGGGACCCGGTGGGAAGACATGGCTACCTCGTAGGCTCTGAACCACTGCCCGATGTCGTCATTCTTGAAGAACTCCTTCACTACATCCTTGGGAATATAAACTCTTGGTTCCGCCGGTACTGGCGGTGTGCTGCCACCAGAGGGATTAAGCTCCAAACTTTTTGCTTTCAGCTCCAGCTCCCTCAGCTTCATGTCATGCTCTAATTGTAGTTTCTTTTCTTCCATGGCTAATCTTTGTTTTTCCATATCCATCTGCCCATGAAGTTTTGCCATTTCCACCTCGTGTGCCCGGGTTGCGGCCCTGTCTGCCAACTCTTCTGGCGACAGGCATCTGCCAAACAAATGGACACTTTCTGGTGGAACCACTTCCACCTGATTCTCTGGTGCCTTTGACTCATACCAGGCCCTCAGCGCCTTCACGAATTGGGTCTTGTTTTTCAATCCAGTTTGGGCAATCCTGAACTTGGAGCACAAACCTTTCAATTCTTCATTGGTACGATTCTGAAGTGCGTCTTCCTCCCAATCTACGTCTTCAAATCCAGAGATTATGGAAGCCGCCCTTCCGGCGGAAAGTGAACCAGGCATGGCTCTAACAACGGAGATTCTTGGCAAAACAAAAACAAATGCTAGCCTTGTGGCTGTGTTACTGGTCTGCTCTCACTACGTGGTGATCAGTGATTCACTATACGCAAACCACAAATGCAAATCCGTAAATCCCACCGCTGCCACCAATGTTAGAAATGAGGGGGCTCTGGTTGACGCAGGTGTGAACCCACAACAAGCAGGGACCCTTTACTTCTTGTCAGGGCGAAGGATGACTCCCCAGAATAACCCCTGCTCACCCTCTAGGTGCGTGGCGCGAGCAGTCTAGGCTAAGTCTCAGGCGTACACGGTTAAGCAAATGCAATTACACATACAGTAAACCCCTTGCATGCACCACAAACGGACACCAATCAGGAAGTATATAAAAATAAGCTTTTATGTAGATTCAGCAGATTCAAATACAAGGCCCAGTAACGTTGAACTGATGGGGCCACAATTCTTGGAAATACGGTAAAGTTCTCTTTGTTTTACGGAAAGTTCTTTAGGCGGGCACAAGGTAACTGTAGGCCTCAGCGCACTTTGTGCTGAGGCAGCGCCCAGGAAGCACACAGCAGATGACAGGGAAATCAGAACGTTGCGGACCCTGGATCCGATGCGAGCTCGCGGTCGAGTTCGTGAGTACAGTACCTTGTTTCTTGACGCAAAGGCGGGTGCGGGATTTCAGCGGCTCTTCGACAGAAGAGCGAGGCGGCGTCCGGGGCTCCCACACTTCACGAGGGGGGTCTGATCTTCAGGCTCACGACAAGAGCGGGGTGTTGCAGGTGGCGGGTGAACAAAGCGGGGCAGCCGGGCACGCAGATGCGTCCGGGCCGTCCGAGGCTTGGAGATGCTCACAAACGCCGATTCCGGCGGGAGGGTGAAGGTGCACAGCGAGCCTCCAACGAGCGAGGTGACGGGGCAGCCCAGCACAGCGTAGGGGGAGCGGCTCCGATCGAGCGAGGCTCTTCCCAAGGCGGGGGCGGCTAAGCAGACCTGGTCACGGCTCAAGGAGGGACTGGGGCACGAGGGTCACAGCTCCGGCGAGGGAAAGGACACCACAGTCCAGCAGCAGGCGAGTGAAGATCAGGTAGAGCCCAATGGTCCTGGGGCTCAGTTCAGGGGGCAAGCTCAGTTCCAAGCCCTTGGAGATCGTTTTGGAAAAGCACAAGTCTTGAAAGTAAAAGTAAAGTGAAAGTCTTCAGCAACGGTTTCTCTTCTCTCCTTTGGCAGCAAGGTCACCACTGCAGGCCAATCCCCCAGGGTAGGGACAGTCTTCCTCCTACAGCTTTCCCGGTGCCTCCTCCTCAGGCAGAGATTCTTCTGGGTCAAAAGCGGATCTAGTTTCTCAGGAGCAGGGCTCCTCCATTTATACAGCAAATCTTTTGTTCTCCCAGGCCAGGGGGGCCCTTGCCTAGTTCAGTCCGGTTTCTGAGCACTTTGTTTGCGTGATGCAGGCTTCTTCTTTCAGAGTGCAGGGCAGAGTCATCAGACGCTCCACAGGGGGTGGAGCCGGCATTGAGGTAGCGGAGCACTGTCCTATTCAGCCTAGGAGCACTCCTCCCACCCATCTACCTGTCGATCGTCCTATTCATACCAGGCTACCTAGCCCTGCCCATCTGGGTTCCCCCAGCCCTGTCACTCACACCAGCCAGACATCAGATACACATCATGCAGAGGCGGCTGAAATGTTTAGGCAAGCAAAGGCCGACTTTCTAAAAGTGACATTTGCAAACCCGGAATATTAAAACAAACCTTGCGAAAAGATGTACCTTATTATTCCGAGTTCAGGCATACTAAACTCGATCTCCTACCCTGTTCCCTGGGTCGGTTAGGATCATAGGGTGTAATAATCCAGGCCGCCCATACTGGCCTATTTGAACAGGGTAGCCTTACAGCAGTGAACGACAAAAATGGCGGTCATTCACTACCAGGACATGCCATGCATCTAGGCTTGTCCTACCTCGGGCTCGCAACGCACCCTGCCCGTGGGCCTACCAGAGGGGTGACTAACATGCAGCTAAGGGAAGGTTTCAGGGACCGGCAAGTGTGGGCACTTGTCGGTCGGCGTGTCAGTACCAGACTGCACGCAGGTTCTGCAATGGCAGACCTTAGACGTATTTTACTGGCCGCTTCTGTGGGTGGCACAACCCGTGCTGCAAGCCCACCAGCGGTGTTCGTATTTACATGCCCTGGCGCCCCTGGCGCACTTTACTGGGGTCTGATAGTAAACCAAACAATCCAATCATGGAATCCAACCAACATATACAATTTACATAGGGAGCACTCGCACCGCGACACTGGTTGGCAGTGGCACAGCGCGCTGAGCGGCCAACACCATAAAAACACATGAGGCACAGTGACAAAAAGAGGGAGGGAGACTCACGCCAAGGTGCCAGGTCTAACACCCACCCTTCCAGGGCTCTGCTAAAAAAGTCGACGTACTCCACCCAAGTGGTCCTGGGGAGTTTCTTGCAGTCTCGGAAGCGCTGGCGGTACATTTCTGTGGTGAGGCCATAGCGGGTGAGCAGGGCCTCCTTCATGTGATCGTACGAGGTCATCACGTCGTCCGGGAGCTGTAGCAGGGTGTCTCGACCCTCGTTGAGGAATCGTCCCCATAGGCCGGCACCCCAATCCTTCCGGGGTACCCGATGGGAGGTCATGGCCACTTCGTAGGCTTTGAAACATTGTTGGATGTCGTCGTTCTTGTAGTATTCTTTGACGACATCCTTGGGGATATGTACCTTCGCCTCTGTCGGCGGAGGAGTGTCCTTGTTTCCGGGGGTGCCGGTCTCCCCCTTTTTGGACTTAAGTTCCAGCTCCTTGAGGCTCCGCTCGTGCTCAAGGGTTAGCCTTTTCTCCTCCAGTTCTCTGTGCTGTTTTTTCTCCTCAATCTCTTCTTGCAACCGTAGTTGCTCTAGGGCCAACTTCTTTTCCGCCAGAAGGAGTTCTCCGTCCAGCCGGAGTCGTGCGAGTTCTAACTCATGGGTCCGGACCCTCTCCCGCTCCCGTATCTCTTCTGGGGATAGGCCGGCTTCCATGCTGTTTCTTCCCCCATGTGCCGGGGCCGTGGTTGGCTGTAAGGCTACGTTTAGTTCTGACGTTCCTTCGTTTTGGGGCGACGCTACTTCGGACTCTACCCAGGCTCTTAGAGCTTTCTGCATGTCCTCTTTTAAGCCTAATCCGGTGGTCGAAATGCCTTTGTCTTTACAGGACTGTTTGAGTTCTTTGTGGGTATATTCCTCCAACCGTTCTTGTTGGAACCCCGCAGTCGTGGTGGTCTCCTGGCTGCTCATGGTTATTCTGCATCTGGTTAGGTTGCGGTGAGTTACTTGCTGTACGATTTGCGTCCGGCTCGGATCCCGTCGCTGGCCACCAAATGTTGGAAGGCGGACCTCTGGGGAGTCGGCGGGACCACCCAGTGGGCCTCCTTACTGCAAGGAAGTAGCCGAGCGCCGCTGAGGAGCCTCCTAGGAGAGGTCCTTCCCCTATAATCGTACTAGCCCAGTAACACCACCACACAGGACTCGACACTGGTATCAGTTCTCATATATTTTTATCGGTAGTTATCGTAGGTTTCTTTGGCAATATGTACAGGTGGATCGAGGGATCCGAAATGAGTCTCAATGTCTTTGTGGGGAAGGGGTAGCGGGACAGTCTCAGTATCTGTCTGGTACGGGGGTACCCTGCGCCCAGGTATTAAGCCTCAAGCTGGGAGAGACTCCGGGGGTCGGAGCGTCGGGTGCCGGACACAAGGGCGGCTCGAAGAGGTCGAGCCGCGACGGAGCCAGCAGGGCTCGGAGGGTCAGTTCAGCTAGCTCGAGACGCGACGAAGTCAGCAGGGCTCCGATGGTAGTTCTGCTAGGTCGAGCCGCGACGAGGTCAGCAGGGCTCCGATGGTAGTTCAGCGAGGTTGGACCGCGACGGTGTCAGCGGGGCCCCGAGGTTTCCGTGAGGATCTTATTCTCAGCAAGGTGGAGCCGCGACGCAGTCAACAGGGCTCGAGGTACAGTTCCAGGCAAGAGTCTTTTCTCCGTAGGGTCAGCCGCGATCCG
This sequence comes from Triturus cristatus, assembly GCF_964204655.1. Lineage (NCBI taxonomy): Eukaryota > Metazoa > Chordata > Amphibia > Caudata > Salamandridae > Triturus > Triturus cristatus. The sequence continues at coordinate 1,051,241,396 of NC_140583.1, forward strand.
ATCAGCAGGACTCTCGACTCCAGGATACAACTACTGTCCTGGTGCGGGTTCGCCCCAGATATATGTCTGGAGCGCTTTGATGTCCGGACCCTTGCATCCGGGGGGCGGAGAGGCCGGGCTGGGAGAGGCCAGACACCCAGCGGGAGAGGCACCAGTGCCCAGGGAGGCCGGAGAGCGATCGCACCCAGGCGTTGGGGGACGGTTGGGGGTCCCATCGAAACTCCCCTCCTCCGGGATCGGGGGATTGGCCACGTGGTGCCCCCTGGCCGGATCTTGGTGCCTCGATGTCGGGGTTTCGCTGGGGCCGCGGCCGGGAGGGCCGGGTCACGTTGGCTGGTGCGGGTAGATGCGTACAATCCAGGGGGGCCCCGAAGGGTGAAGAGGTCCCCGGTCGGCCTGAAAAGGGGGCCAGGACCACGCCACGAGGCCGGGTCCAACAGCAGACAACACCGAGAGCTTGTGCCAGATGGCCCGGATTCCCTTCGAGTGGGGGGGAGTGTCGGGCATGCTGAAGGTGACCGTCCGCGACGACGCCCCCGTAGACTGCCTCCTGGGGAACGACCTGGAAAGTTCCCCCTGGGCCCACATCGAGCGCCGAGAGCATCTGGGAATGCTGGGACTGCCCGAGTGGGTTTGCGCAACCACCCGGTCCACGACCGCCCAGGCCATCCAGCCGAGCATACCTAGTCCCCCCGAAGAGCCGGAGTGGCCCGAACCGCCACCCCCCTCCGTCGAAGAAGAAGCCGACGCTCAGTACGGGCCGCCAGAAATCCCCCCGGACGAGGTCGCCGCACTCGGCGACCTACCCGAACTTGCCCAATGGCGCCAAGAAGGTGGCCCCACCAGGGAGCAGTTCCGCCAAGAACAGAAAACCTGCCCCTCCCTCGAAGGGACCCGACAGCAAGCAGCCGCCCAGGCCACCGGAGAGCAAACGGGTACCCACTGGATCTATTGGGACTATGACCTCCTCTAAAGCGAGCAGAAGACCGCAGAACAGGGGGCCGGCCGAGTGCTGGTGGTCCCCCTCCGATTCCGAGACTTCCTCCTCAATCTGGCGCATGATGTGCCCCTCGCCGGGCACCTGGGGCAAGACAAAACCTACAGCCGCCTGGTGACCCACTTCTACTGGCCCCGAATGCGGAAGGACGTGGACAATCATTGCCGCACCTGCCCGACCTGCCAAGCCAGCGGGAAGAGTGGGGGAAAAGTCAAAGCCCCTCTCCAACCTTTTCCAATAGTAAACACCCCGTTCGAGCGGGTAGGGATCGACATCGTGGGGCCTCTGGACCCCCGAACCTCCCAAGGACATCGCTTCATCCTCGTCCTGGTCGATCATGCCACCCGATACCCTGAAGCCATCCCTCTCCGAACAGTGACGGCCCCCGAAGTGGGCCGGGCCTTAATTTGGATATTCTCCAGAGTGGGTTTCCCCCGGGAGGTCGTGAGCGACCGAGGCACGAACTTCATCTCAAAATATATGCGGTCCCTGTGGCAACAATGCGGGGTCACCTACAAGTTCACCACCCCGTACCACCCCCAGGGGAATGGACTAGTCGAACGATTTAACAGGACATTGAAAGGAATGATCAAGGGCCTGGAGGAGCCCCTAAGACGCAAATGGGACGTCCTGCTGCCCTGCCTCCTGTTTGCCTATCGGGAGGTCCCACAGAAGTCTCTGGGGTTCAGCCCCTTCGAACTCTTGTACGGACACCCTGTCCGGGGCCCCCTCAGCTTGGTCAAAGAAGGCTGGGAGACTACCGTCCAGGATGCTCCGCCCGACGTCTACCGGTACCCCCTGACCCTGCGGAATCAAACCCGGAAATTCAGGGAACTGGCCGAAGCCAACCTCGAGGCCAGCCAGGAGGAAATGAAACGCTGGTATGACCAGAACGCCTCCTCCATCGAGTTCGAGCCAGGCCAGCAGGTCTGGGTCATGTCGCACGTTGACCCTTGTGCTCTCCTGGACAAATGGACCGGGCCCTTCAAGGTGGTAGAGAAAAAGAGCCCCGTCACCTACCTGGTCGACATGGAGTCCCCCAGGAACCCCCTCCGGGTTCTCCACGCCAACAGGCTCAAACCCCACTTTGCCCGAACGGAACTTAGCCTGCTGATGGCTACGGACGATGGGGCCGAGGGCGACTCCAAGCCCCTACCCGACCTCCTGAGAACCTCCGAAAAGGACGGCTCCGTAGAGGGAGTCATCCTCTCCGCCACCCTGACTGCGGAGCAGCGCCAAGAGTGTCAAGGACTGCTGCATCACTTCGCTGCTCTCTTCTCCCTCACTCCCGGAGTCACCCGATGGTGCGTCCACGACGTCGACACCGGGGACAGCCCCCCCATGTGACACCGAGCCTACCGAGTCCCCGACCGGGTGCGGGCCTGCATCCACGCCGAGGTCTCCAAGAGGTTGGCCCTGGGGTCATCGAGCCCTCTGACAGTCCCTGGGCCAGCCCTGTGGTCCTGGTGCTGAAAGCTGCCGCCCCGGGCACCACCCCGGAGCTCTGGTTTTGCGTGGACTATCGGGGATTAAATGCCGTCACCAAAACCGATGCCCATCCCATTCCTCGGGCAGATGAACTGATCGACCGCCTAGGAGCAGCCCGCTACCTTAGCACCTTTGACCTCACCGCCGGATACTGGCAGATCAGGCTCACCCCGGGCGCCCAAGAGCGTTCTGCTTTCTCCACCCCCGATGGGCACTACCACTTCCGAGTGATGCCCTTCGGCATGAAGAATGCCCCGGCGACCTTCCAAAGACTAGTGAACAAGGTACTGGCCGGCCTAGAAGTGTTCAGCGCCGCCTACCTGGACGATATTGCGGTGTTCAGCAGCCACTGGGCCGAACACCTGGGGCACCTCTGGGAGGTTCTGACCGCCCTCCAAAGGGCCGGGCTCACAATAAAAGCCAGCAAATGTCAGATAAGCCAAGGATCCGTAACCTATCTGGGACATCAAGTGGGGAGCGGCCATGTGGCTCCCCTCCAGCCAAAGATCGACGCCATCATGGCCTGTGAGCCCCCAGCCACCCAAACCGCTGTGAGGGCCTTCCTGGGACTCACGGGCTATTACAGGCGGTTCATTAAGAACTACGGAAGCATTGTGGGCCCCCTCACGGAGCTCACCTCAAAGAAGCAACCAAAGAAGGTGCACTGAACGCCCCTCTGTCAGGCGGCCTTCGAGACCCTCAAGACAGCGATGTGTACCGCCCCCGTGCTACAAGCTCCCGACTACAGCAAAGAGTTCGTGGTACAGACTGATGCCTCGGAATACGGAGTCGGGGCTGTCTTGTCCCAAGTGAACTCTGAGGGGATTGACCAGCCGGTGGCCTTCATCAGCCGGCACCTGCTGCCCCGGGAGCAAAGATGGAGCACCATTGAACGAGAGGCCTTCGCCGTGGTGTGGGCCCTCAAGAAGCTCCGGCCCTACCTCTTCGGCACCCACTTCCGGGTCCAAACCGACCACCGGCCCTTGCGGTGGTTAATGCAGATGAGAGGCGAGAACCCGAAGTTGTTGCGATGGTCCATCTCTCTGCAGGGGATGGACTTCACTGTAGACCATCGGCCCGGCAACGACCACACCAACGCCGACGGCCTATCCCGCTTCTTCCGCCTCGGCGAGGAGAACACCCAAGAAGATGGGTGACTCTCCCTGCCTTCCGCTGGGGGGGACGCCTGTTGGACCCGGTCTCGTGGTGTGGTCCCGAACCCTCCTACCAGACCAAACGGGGGCAACCCCAACCCTTCAGGGCCCCCCGAACTTGTACCCCGCTACCCACACCAGCCTTCGCGACGCGGCCCGCCCGGGCCTCGGTCCCCGCGAAGCCCCAACATCAAGGCGCCAAGACCCGACCCAAGGGGGGTCGAGTGGCCACTCCACAGATCCCGGAGGAGGGGAGTTTCGATTGGGCCTCCCGCCGGCCCCCGACACCTGGGCCCAAACGCCCTCCGGCCTCCCTGGGCGATGGCTCCACCCCCCCGCTGGGTGTCTAGACTCTCTCATCCCGGCCCCTCCGGCCCCTCCGGCCCCCCAGGCGCGAGGGTCCAGACATCAAAGGGCTCCAGCCATATATCTGGGGCAGCCCACAACCAGGACGGCAGTTGTATCCTGGAGTCCAGAGCCCTGCTGATCGGATCGCGGCTGACCCTACGGAGAGAGACTCATTGCCTGTAACTGAGAACTCAAGCCCTGCTGACTGTGTCGCGGCTCCCCCTTGCTGAGAAGAAGACCCTCACGGAACATCGGAGCCCTGCTGACCTCGTCGCGGCTCGACCTCGCTGAAGCAACCACCGGAGCCCTGCTGACCTCGTCGCGGCTCGACCTCACCGAAGCGACCCCTCGAACCCTACGGACGACATCCCGGGCTGATACTGAGACTGTCCCGCTACCCCTGTTCCTAACCAAACCCTGAGACTCTTTTGGATCCCTTGATCCGCCTGTAAATATTGCCACGGAGACCTACCCTTAATTCTGATAAACGACTTGTGAGCATTGATACCCTGGTTGTGTCCCTTTGTGGTGGGAGGGGATTACTTGGCTGTACGATCCTAGGAGAAGGACCTCGCCCAGGAGGCTTCTCAGCGGCGCTCGGCTGCTTCCTTACGGAATGGTGCCTCTTGGGGTGGTCAGTCCGACACCATCTGACTCCCCGGAGGTCGCCCTTCTAACAGCTCTCGACTCCAGGATACAACTGCCGTCCTGGTTTTGGGCTGCCCCAGATATAGGTCTGGAGCCCTTTGATGTCTGGACCCTCGCGCCTGGGGAGGTCAGAGGGACCGGGAGAAGAGTGCCCAGACACCCAGCGGGGGGTGGAGCCAGCGCCCAGGGAGGCCGGAGGGCGATCGCAACCAGGCGTCGGGGGACGACTGGAGGCCCCATCGAAACTCTCCTCCTCCGGAATCTGTGGAGTGGCCACTCGACCCCCTCCAGTCAGGTCTTGGCGCATTGAGGTCTGGGCTTCGCGGGGACCGAGGCCGGGGGCGGGTCGCGACGGCTGGAGGGTAGCGGGGTACAATCCAGGGGGACCCCGAAAGGTTCGGGTAGCCCCCGTTTAGTCTGGTAGGAGGGTTCGGGACCACGCCATGAGGCCGGGTCCAACAGTGGCTGTCCCAGCACCTGTACATTCCTATCAGTCCTGGGATGTGTGTGACAGTGTGTGTTCCCTTTGGCTCTCTTAGTTTAGTAGGCATTGACATGACTATACAGTCTTGTGGCATGATCTCTGTGTGTGTATTGTGCTGCATCCGCCAGGGGTGGGTATGCATGTGTCATTTGTCCTCACACCCACATATGGTGTGTCATGCAGTGGGGGAAAGACATCCATCCTCATGGGAGTGGGACACTGCTGTCAATGATGTGTTGTTATGGCACTATCAACATAGTTGAAAATTAGGAATGCGTACATACACCCATGGAGTTGTGGTCATCTGATAATGATGTACACACCCCCATGTCTCTGTCCACTGCAGGTATTCCTCTGCACCCACCCCTCACATGTCTCTGTCCACTGCTGGAAGTGATAGACACCCACCCCCATGTCTCTGTCCACTGCTGGGAGTGAGAGGCACCCACCCCCATGTCTCTGTCCACTGCTGGGAGTGATAGGCACCCACCCCTCATATGTCTCTGTCCACTGCTGGGAGTGATAGGCACCCACCACTCACATGTCTCTGTCTACTGCTGGTATTCCTATGCACCCACCCCTCACATGTCTCTGTCCACTGCTGGGAGTGATAGGCACCCACCCCCATGTCTCTGTCCACTGCTGGGAGTGATAGGCACCCACCCCTCACATGTCTCTGTCCACTGATGGGAGTGATAGGCACCCACCCCATGTCTCTGTCCACTGATGGGAGTGATAGGCACGCCCCACTCACATGTCTCTGTCCACTGCTGGTATTCCCCAGCACCCACCCCTCACATGTCTCTGTCCACTGATGGGAGTGATAGGCACCCACCACTTACATGTCTCTGTCCACTGCTGGTATTCCTATGCACCCACCCCTCACATGTCTCTGTCCACTGCTGGGAGTGATAGTGTTAGACCCGGCCCTCGTAACATAGCTAGACCTGGCCCCTGCACCTCACACCAGCCCCCAAACCCACGGCCTAGCCGATCCTTCCCACCAGAACTCACACGCACCCAACCCGGACTTCCCCGTCCGTGGCCTTCCTCCCTTCGGCCACACCGGGCCCGCGTGCCCACTTCATGCATCAAGATGGCCGCCCGGCCCCAGCGCGACCCGGGCCTAGAGGCGCCACTCCGGCTGGAGGACACCACGCTCCCCTTGGGATGAGAGAGGGAGGAGCAGTTTCTATCACACCTCTGCGCTTCCCTGGGACGGTGGGTTTCGATCGACCTGCCGGCCTCCCCGAGGGCTGGCTCCACGCCTGCTGGGCGTCTGGGACTCCTCCCGACCCAGCCCTGAAAGGATCAAAAGACAATGGCAGGAAACCCCAACAAGTGACCCCCAGGTGACAAGACCCCTGCCTGCACAGACTCCGGACATCAAAGAGGAGTCGCCCTATAACAAGGGGTGCTCTGGGACTGTCCGGCAGATTCGCCTTGGAACACCTGAGCCCTGCTGAGTGACTCGCGGCTCCCTGAAGATCGTAAGACCTCCGAACTTGTGCTTGAGCCCTGCTGAGTGACTCGCGGCTCCCTGAAGATCGTAAGACCTCCGAACTTGTGCTTGAGCCCTGCTGAGTGACTCGCGGCTCCCTGAAGATCGTAAGACCTCCGAACTTGTGCTTGAGCCCTGCTGAGTGACTCGCGGCTCCCTGAAGATTGTAAGACCTCCGAACTTGTGCTTGAGCCCTGCTGAGTGACTCGCGGCTCCCTGAAGATCGTAAGACCACCGAACTTGTAACTGAGCCCTGCTGAAGTGACTCGCGGCTCCCACAGACTCTCTTGGTCCCGCCGGACCCCACGACGACAAGCGTATCCCCCAGCTCGAGGATTGTGAGCTGTGCGCCGGGTACGCTCCTGCATTTGATCCATATCCCCAAAGACTGTCCCGCTACCTCCTAACCCCCTCCAAGACTCTGTGAGCCCACGCTCTGCTTGTATATATTTGCCTGGCTGTTAGATGGCGACCTCAGAGGAGCCTGGAAGGGGTCCTGACTACCCTGAGTCCCACCCTCAAGGTATCGTAGCCGGGCACTGGCGGGAGATTCCCCAGGGGGAGGAATCTCGTATCTAGGATCGTACTTCTGGCACCACACGACACAGAGTGACCACACCGGGTATTCTGAGAAAACAATCTTTATCAAGTAGGTTATCACTGCAAATATGTACAAGGTGAGCACGGGCTCAAGAGTCTCGGAAGGGGTAGGGGGTAGCGGGACAGTCTCTGGTAAAGGTTCAAGCAGGGACGTATCCGGCGCACCGCTCACAATCCTCGAGCTGGGGGATACGATGTTGTAGTCGGGGTCCGGCGGGACCGTGAGAGTCGGGTGGAGCCGCGAGTCACTCAGCGGGCTCAGGTACAGGCTCGGAGGTCTTACGATCTTCAGGGAGCCGCGAGTCACTCAGCAGGGCTCAGGTACAAGTTCGGATGTCTTACGATCTTCAGGGAGCCGCGAGTCACTCAGCAGGGCTCAGGTACAAGTTCGGAGGTCTTACGATCTTCAGGGAGCCGCGAGTCACTCAGCAGGGCTCAGGTACAAGTTCGGAGGTCTTACGATCTTCAGGGAGCCGCGAGTCACTCAGCAGTGCTCAGGTGGGTCCAAGTTCCAGGAGCCGCGACCACGTCGGCAGGCTCTCGTTGTTCCAGCGTCGAATCTGCCGGACAGACCCAGAGCACCCCTTGTTATAGGTCGACCCCTCTTTGATGTCTGGAGTCTGTGCAGGCAGGGGTCTTGTCATCTGGGGGTCGCTTGTCGGGATTTCCTGCTATTGTCTTTTGATCCTTTCAGGGCCGGGTCGGGAGGAGTCCCAGACACCCAGCAGGCATGGAGCCAGCCCTCAGGGAGGCCGGAGGGCCGATCGAAACCCATCGTCCCGGGGGAGTTCAGAGGTGCGATAGAAACTGCTCCTCCCTCTCTCATCCCCTGGAAGCGTGATGTCCTCCAGCCGGAGTGGCGCCTCTAGGCCCGGGTCGCGCTGGGGCCGGGCGGCCATCTTGGTGCATGAAGTGGGCACGCGGGCCCGGGGTGGCCGAAAGGAGAGAGGCCAGGGACGGGGATGTCCGGGTCGGTGCGTGTGTCCTGGTGGGGAGGTTCGGCTGGGCCGTGTGCTTGGGCCGTAGGTACCAGGTTTCGGTGGTGCGGGGGCACGGAGGGCCATTCTACGAGGCCGGGTCCAACACGCGTCCCCCCCAGCTGAAAGCCGGAGAGAACTGCCCATCAGCTTGGGGGGTTCTCTTCGCTGAGGCGGAAGAACCGGGAGAGGCCGTCAGCATTGGCGTGGTCCGTACCAGGGCGGTGTTCCACGGTGAAATCCATCCCCTGGAGGGAGATTGACCACCGCAGTAGCTTGGGGTTTTCTCCTCGCATCTGCATGAGCCATCGCAAGGGCCGATCGTCAGTTTAGACTCTGAAATGGGTGCCGAACAGGTAGGGTCGTAGCTTTTTGAGTGCCCAGACCACGGCAAAGGCTTCGCGCTCTATGGTGCTCCATCTCTGTTCTCGGGGCAACAGCCGCCGACTGAGGAAGGCGACGGGCTGGTCTAGGCCTTTGCCATTTACTTGGGACAGGACGGCCCCAATGCCATGCTCGGAGGCATCGGTCTGGACTATGAACTCCTTGGCGTAGTCGGGAGCCTGGAGGACGGGGGCAGTACACATGGCCTTTTTTAGGGCATCGAAAGCTTCCTGGCAGGCAGCCGTCCACTGCACTTTCTTTGGCTGTCTTTTAGACGTGAGTTCTGTGAGAGGGCCGACAAGGCTGCCATACCCCCGAATGAATCTTCGGTAGTAGCCCGTGAGTCCCAGAAAGGCTCGGACCTCCGTCTGGGTGATGGGTGGTTCCCAGGCCAGGATGGAGTCGATCTTTGGCTGTAGGGGGGCGACCTGGCCACTCCCGACCTGGTGCCCCAAGTAGACCACGGATCCTTGCCCGATCTGGCACTTGCTGGCTTTTACTGTGAGGCCTGCCTGGCGCAGGGCGGTTAGCACCCTCCGGAGGTGCTGGAGGTGCTCACTCCACTCTGAACTGAAGACAGCGATGTCGTCCAGATATGCCGCGCTGAACTGTTCTAGCCCGGCCAGGACCCTATTCACCAGTCGCTGGAAAGTGGCCGGGGCATTTTTCATCCCGAAGGGCATTACGCGGAAGCGGTAGTGCCCATCGGGGGTGGAGAAAGCGGACCGCTCCTTGGCCCCTTCAGTGAGCGCAATCTGCCAGTATCCGCAGGTGAGGTCGAATGTGCTGAGGAACCGGGCTGCTGCCCCTAGTCGGTCAATGAGTTCGTCGGCTCGTGGAATGGGGTGGGCATCGGCTCGGGTAACGTCATTGAGCCCCCGGTAGTCCACGCAGAATCGGAGCTCGGGGGCGACACCGGGGGCCGCTGCCTTCGGGACCTGGACCACGGGGCTGGCCCAGGGACTGTCAGAGGGCTCGATCACCCCTAGGGTCAACATCTTCGAGACTTCCGCTTGAATGCAGGACCGGACCCGGTCAGGAACCCGGTAGGCTCGGTGTCTCACCGGCAGGCTGTCCCCCGGTGTCCACGTCATGAACACACCAGTTGGTGACCCGGGGGGTCAGGGAGAAGAGGTCGGAAAATTGTCTTAGGAGCTGGCGGCAGTCCGCTTGTTGCTGGGCAGTGAGGGCTGGGGAGAGGTTCACTCCTTCCACGGAGCCATCCTGCTCCTTGACACACAGGAGGTCCGGGAGGGGATCCGACTCATCTTCGGCCCCGTCATCGGTGGCCAGCAGGAGGCTCAGTTCTGTCCGCTGGAAGTGAGGCTTGAGGCGGTTCACGTGCAGGACCCGGAGGGGATCCCGAGGTGACTGGACGTCCACCAAGTATGTGACTTCGCTCTTCCGCTCAACCACTTTGTAGGGCCCAGTCCATCGGTCCTGGAGGGCGCCAGGCTTCACGGGGGCCATGACCCACACCTGCTGGCCCGGCTGGAACTCGACCAGAGTGGCATTCTGGTCGTACCAGCGCTTCATCTCCTCTTGACTTGCCTCCAGGTTGGCCTCAGCCAGTTCTCGGAACTTCCTGGTCTGGTTTTGGAGGGCCAGGACGTATTGGAACACATCTCGGGGGGTGGTCTGGGGTGCTGCCTCCCACCCTTCCTTAACCAAACTGAGGGGACCTCGGACGGGGTGTCCATAGAGTAATTCAAACGGGCTGAACCCTAAGGACTTCTGGGGGACCTCCCGGTAAGCGAACAAGAGGCAGGGGAGCAGGACGTCCCACTTACGCCGGAGGGGCTCTTCTAGGCCAGCGATCATCCCTTTCAAAGTCCTATTAAACCTTTCTACTAGGCCGTTCCCTTGGGGATGGTACGGGGTGGTGAACTTATAGGACACCCCACATTGTTGCCACAGGGACGTCATATACTTCGAGATAAAATTAGTGCCGCGATCGCTCACGACCTCGCGGGGAAAACCCACCCTGGAAAAGATCCCCATCAGGGCCCGGCCCACCACGGGGGCCGTAATGGTGCGTAGGGGAATAGCCTCAGGATAGCGGGTGGCGTGGTCCACGAGGACCAAGATGAAACGGTGGCCTTGGGAGGTGGGGGGGTCCAGTGGTCCCACGATGTCGATTCCGACTCGTTCAAAAGGGGTACTGACGACCGGGAAGGGTTGGAGGGGAGCCTTGCACTTCCCCCCACTCTTCCCACTAGCCTGGCACGTGGGGCAGGACTTGCAGTGGGCTTCTACCGCTGCTCTCATTCTAGGCCAGTAAAAATGGGTCACGAGTCGGCTGTAGGTCTTGTCCTGACCCAGGTGGCCGGCGAGGGGGACGTCGTGGGCTAAGCCCAGGAGGAAATCTCGGAAGCGGAGGGGTACCACCAGTACCCGTCTGTTGGAAGGCGGACCCGAGGAGTCGGTGAGACCACCAAGGGGGGGGGCCCTCACACTGCACGAAGTAGCCGAGCGCTGCCGAGAAGTCTCCTGAGAGATCCTTCTCCTATCACGTACTAGCACAGTAACACCACCACACAGGACTCAAGGAGGTTGTCTTGTGTCAAGCAATTCTTTATCAGCAATAAAAAGGTTACGAGGTCAATATTTACACGAAGGGATCGAGGGATCCACCAAAAGTCTCAGTGTCTCTTTGGAAGGGTCGGGGTAGCGGGACAGTCTTTGGCAGGAATGCGGTACGAGGGTACCCGGGGCCCAGTTCTTATCCTCAAGCTGGAGGACCTCCGGATCTCGGATGGGTCGAGCCGCGACGGCGTCAGCAGGGCTCTGGCGTACAGTTCGTGGAGAGCCGCGATTCAATCAGCAGGGCTCTCAAGATGGTTTCTGCTCAGCTCGAGCCGCGACGTCGTCAGCAGGGCTCCGTGGAGGGTTTCAGCGAGGTTGGGCCGCGACAGCGTCAGCAGGGCTCCGATGTTCCAGGTGGTTCAGAAAGGGTTCACAAGAAGGAGCCGCGACGCAGTCAGCAGGGCTCGTGATGGTTCCGACAAGAGTTCTTCTCCGTAGGGTCAGCCGCGATTCAATCAGCAGGGCTCTCGACTCCGGGATACAACTGCCGAGCTGTGGTGGGGTCGCCCCAGATATAGGTCTGGAGCCCTTTGATGTCCGGACCTATGCGCCCGAGGGGGCGGAGTGGCCGGGTGGAGGTGGCCAGACGCCCAGCAGGAGAGGCGCCAGGCCCATGGGAGTTGCAGGGCGATCACACCTCGAGAGGGGAGGACAGTTGGGGGCTCCATCGATACTGTCCTCCGCCGGGGGCGATGAATGGTTCCTGCGGCACCCCCTGGCTAGTTCGTGGTGCCTCGATGTCGGGGCTTCGCTGGGGTCGAGGCCGGGTTGAGCGGGGTCGCGCCGGCTGGTGCACAGTGTGACGTGGATGCCAACAAGATGGCGGAGCCACGAGGAGTATGCGACCACGTGCAGCTCCGGGTGAAGGGCCTTGGTGCAGTTCAGACGGGTGGCCCGTGAAGGCCGGGGCGGGGAACGGGCACAATCCAGGGGGTTAAGGACCACGCCACGAGGCCGGGTCCAACAGGCGTCCCCCCCAGCCGCAGGCATGGAGAGTCACCCATCTCCTTGGGGATTCTCCTCGTCAAGGCGGAAGAAGCGGGACAGGCCGTCGGCGTTGGCGTGGTCATTGCCGGGCCGGTGTTCGACGTCAAAGTCCATCCCTTGTAGCGAGATGGACCACCGCAGCAGCTTGGGGTTCTCGCCCCGCATTTGCATTAACCATTGCAAGGGCCGGTGGTCGGTCTGGACCCGGAAGTGGGTGCCAAAGAGGTAGGGCCGGAGCTTCTTGAGGGCCCACACCACAGCGAAGGCCTCACGCTCAATAGTGCTCCAGCGTTGCTCTCGGGGCAGTAGTCGTCGGCTGATGAAGGCCACTGGTCGTCGAGCCCCTTTTCGTCGGCTTGGGATAGGACGGCCCCGATCCCATACTCGGAGGCGTCCGTCTGTACCACGAACTCCTTCTGGTAGTCCGGAGCCTGCAGCACCGGAGCAGTACACATGGCTGTCTTTAGGGTGTCGAAGGCTGTTTGGCAGCGGGGTGTCCAGTGTACCTTCTTGGGCTGCTTTTTGGACGTTAACTCTGTGAGGGGGCCAACAATGCTCCCATAGTCCCGGATAACCCGCCGGTAGTATCCGGTGAGGCCCAGGAAGGCCCGGACAGCGGTCTGGGTAGTGGGGGGTTCCCAGGTCTGGATGGCATCTATCTTCGCTTGGGGGGGGGCCACCTGCCCGCTCCCCACTTGATGGCCCAGGTAGGTCACGGATCCGTGGCCGATTTGACATTTGCTGGCCTTGATTGTGAGCCCGGCCCGCTGGAGGGCGGCCAGGACGGCCTTCAGGTGGAGGAGGTGCTCGGCCCAGTGGTTGTTGTACACGGCAATGTCATCTAAGTAGGCCGCGCTGAAGGCCTCAAGCCCGGCCAAAACCTTGTTCACCAGTCTTTGGAAGGTGGCCGGGGCGTTCTTCATTCCGAAGGGCATCACCCGAAAGTGGTAATGCCCATCCGGGGTCGAAAAGGCGGATCTTTCTTGGGCGCCGGGGGTGAGCTGGATTTGCCAGTACCTGGCGGTGAGGTCCAGCGTGCTCAAGTAGCGAGCGGCCCCTAGGCGGTCGATGAGTTCGTCGGCCCGGGGTATCGGGTGTGCGTCTGTCTTGGTTACTGCATTCAGGGCTCGGTAGTCCACGCAGAATCGCAACTCCGGGGGGTGACCGGGAGCTGCGGCCTTGGGCACCAGGACGACAGGGCTGGCCCACGGGCTGTCGGAAGGCTCGATGACCCCCAGGGCCAGCATCTTCGCTACTTCGGCCTGGATGCAGGCCCGCACTCGGTCAGGCACCCGGTAGGCTCTGTGTCGTATGGGGGGGCTCTCCCCGGTGTCGACGTCGTGGACGCACCAGTGGGTCACCCCCGGGGTGAGAGAGAAGAGGGCTGCGTAGTCCCGCAGTAATTGCTGGCAGTCGTTGCGCTGTTCCGGGGTCAGGGACGAGGCGAGTTGGACCCCTTCGATCGATCCATCGTGAATGTCGGATTGCAAGAGGTCGGGCAAGGGCTCGGAGTCGTCCTCGCCCCCCTCGTCGGTCGCCAGCAGCAGGCTCAGTTCGGTCCGGGCGAAGTGGGGTTTTAGCCTGTTAGCATGTAGGACCCGGAGGGGGTTCCGGGGGGACTCCAGATCGACCAGGTAGGTGACGGGACTTTTCTTCTCCACCACCTTGAAGGGCCCGGTCCACTTGTCCTGGAGGGCGCCGGGTTCGACCGGGGCCATGACCCATACTTTCTGACCTGGCTCGAATTCTATAGTATGGGTGTTGCGATCGTACCACCGCTTCATGTCCTCCTGGCTGGCCTCGAGGTTGGCTTCGGCCATGGCTCGGAACTTGCGGGTCTGGTTTCGGAGGGTCAGGAGGTATCGGTAGACGTCAGGAGGGGCGCCTCAGGGCTTCATCTCCCAGCCCTCCTTGACCAGGCTGAGCGGTCCGCGGACCGGGTGTCCATACAATAGTTCAAACGGGCTGAACCCCAGGGACTTCTGCGGGACCTCCCGATAGGCAAACAGGAGGCAGGGCAGCAGGACATCCCATTTCCGCCTGAGGGGTTCTTCCAGGCCCTGGATCATCCCTTTTAATGTTCAGTTGAACCGCTCAACCAGTCCGTTCCCCTGAGGGTGATAGGGGGTTGTGAACTTGTATGTGACCCCGCACTGTTGCCACAGGGACCGCATGTACCAGGAGATAAAGTTCGTGCCGCGGTCGCTCACCACTTCGCTGGGGAATCCCACTCGGGAGAAGATCCCCATCAAGGCCCGGCCTTCCACAGGGGCCGTTATAGTTCTTAGCGGGACCGCCCCCGGGTACCTGGTGGCGTGGTCCACGAGGACCAGGATGAAGCGGTGGCCCAGGGCGGTTTGGGGGTCCAGGGGTCCCACAATATCGATTCCGACCCGTTCGAACGGGGTGCTGACGGCGGGAAAGGGCTGGAGGGGGGCCTTGACCCGACCCCCCGTCTTTCCGCTGGCTTGGCAGGTCTGGCAGGACCGGCAGTGGTTGTCCACATCTCTCCGCATCCGGGGCCAGTAGAAGTGGGTCACCAGACGACTGTACGTTTTGTCTTGCCCCAAGTGTCCGGCGAGGGGCACATCATGGGCCAGGTTGAGAAGGAACTCCCGGAAGCGGAGGGAGACCACCAACACGCGGCTGGCCCCGAGTTCTGCTACTTTCTGTTCACTGTACAACAGGCCCTCGGCCCAGTAGATCCAGTGGGTGCCGGTCTGGTCACCGTTGGCTTGCGCGGTCGCCTGTTGTCGGACCCCTTCGAGAGAGGGACAGGACTGTTGTTCTTGCTGGAACTGCTCTCGGGTGGGGCCCCCTTCGTGTCGCCATTGTGTCAGCTCTGGTAGGGCGCTCGGAGAAGCCATCTCTTCGGGGGAGGATTCGCTGGGTCCAGGGTCGGTGTCCGCCTCCTCCTCGCTGCTGGTGGGAGGGGGTGTGAGCCCCTCGGGTTGGGCGGTCCCGGAGGTCGAGGATGAGCGGGGGCCTGGGCGGTCATGGACCGGGTGATGGCGCAGGCCCAATCAGCCAGCCCCAACATTCGGAGGTGCTCTCGTCGCTCTACTTGAGCCCAGGGGGAACTTTCCAAGTCGTTCCCCAGGAGGCAGTCGACCGGGGCGTCGTCGCGCACTGTCACCTTCAGCAGGCCCGTCACCCCTCCCCACTCGAAGGGGACCAGGGCCATCTGGCATAGGCTTTCACTGTTGTCGGCCGTCCGTACGGGGCACAGCACGTTCGGTAGAATCTGTTCAGGGGTCACCAGGTGGCAGCGGACAACGGTGATACTGGCGCCTGTGTCGCGAAGGGCTTCGGCCCGTTGTCCATTGACCGTGACCTGCTGCCGGTACTTCTGGGTGTTGGTTGGGATGGGGGTGCAGGGTACCATCTCTCGGCTACCCAGGCAGACCAGGGACATGGCTGCCGGCTCCCACTCAGTGTTCTCTCGGTCGAGGGCCTCCTCTTCCTCTTCTCCTCCCCCCAAGGCGGCGGCTGTCAGCTGCCGGGGCGGGGGCCCGCCGGTCCCGTTTCTTCGGTTCAGAGGGCAGGCCGGATCGCTGGCAAAGTGTCCGGTTTGTTGGCAGCCGTAGCAGGTCACTGGTGGCCGTGGTCCGGGTCGGGCCGGGCCCACCCTTCGGGCTAGGCTCGGGGAGAGATGTGGCTGCGGTGGCCCTCGAGGGGGGCTCCTGGGTGCCCCGGCGGGAGGGTCTCGGTTCCTGTTCGGCCCTCCCCCCCCACCGCGCTGGCGGGGGGGTCCGTTGGGGTTCCTCTGGTACTCCCCCATTGAGTTCCGGGGGACCCGGGAGTTGACCCATCGATCGGCCTCGACGGCAAGTTTTCGCGGGTCGGTCATTTTGCTGTCGAGGAGGTGCTGTCTCAGTTCCACGAAGCAATTGTTGGAAAGGTGTTCCCACACAATGAGGTCGACCAGCTGCCCGTAGGTGGTTACCTTGCTCCCTTTGATCCACCCTTCTAGGGCCCGACTGAAAAAGTCCACATATTCCACCCATGTGGTACCCGGGATTTTCTTGCAGTCTCTGAACCGCTGGCGGTACATTTCCGCTGTTAGCCCGTAGCGGGTGAGCAGGGCCTCCTTCATGTGATCGTAGGAGGTCATCACCTCCTCCGGTAGCTGAAGCAGCGTGTCCCGCCCCTCACTCAGGAACCGCCCCCACAGGCCCGCGCCCCAGTCTTTTCGGGGCACCCGATGAGAGGTCATGGCCACCTCGTAGGCCTTGAACCATTGTTGGATGTCGTCATTCTTGTAATACTCCTTGACGACCTCTTTCGGGATATGTACCTTGGCCTCGGAAGGCGGTAGAGTGTCTCTAGTACTGGGGGTGTCGGTCCCTCCGTTCTTGGCCTTGATCTCGAGCTCCTTGAGACTGCGCTCGTGCTCAAGAGTTAGTTTCTTTTCCTCCAACTCCCGGTGTCGTCTCTTCTCCTCTATCTCTTCTTGAAGGCGTAGCTGCTCTAGGGCCAGTTTCTTTTCTGCCAGCTGGAGTTCGCCGTCCAGCCGCAGTCGGGCGAGCTCTAGCTCGTGGCTCCGGACCTTTTCCCGCTCTCGTATTTCTTCTTCGGAGAGGCCGGTTTCTAGGCTCTTTCTTCCTCCGGTTTCCGGAGTCAGTGCGGTTGCTGTGGTCTCAGTCAGGGGCAAGGGCCCTTCTTCCTGGGAGGGGCCTGCCCCGGCCTCCAACCATGCCCTCAGAGCTTTCTGCATCTCCTCTTTGGTACCTAGGCTGGTGGTTGCAATGCCTTTGTCTTTGCAGAACTGTTTTAATTCTTTGTGCGTATATTCTTCCAGCTGTTCGGGCTAGAACTCCATTGTCGCGTTGTTTTCCTGGCTGCTCATGATGCTGTTCGTTTGGATGGGTAGCTAGTGGGTACTGGCTGGTACGTACTGCGTTCGGCTCGGATCCCGTCGCTGGCCACCAAATGTTGGAAGGCGGACCCCGAGGAGTCGGTGAGACCACCAAAGGGGGGGGCCCTCACACTGCACGAAGTAGCCGAGCGCTGCCGAGAAGTCTCCTGAGAGATCCTTCTCCTATCACGTACTAGCACAGTAACACCACCACACAGGACTCAAGGAGGTTGTCTTGTGACAAGCAATTCTTTATCAGCAATAAAAAGGTTACGAGGTCAATATTTACACGAATGGATCGAGGGATCCACCAAAAGTCTCATTGTCTCTTTGGAAGGGTCGGGGTAGCGGGACAGTCTTTGGCAGGAATGCGGTACGAGGGTACCCGGGGCCCAGTTCTTATCCTCAAGCTGGAGGACCTCCGGATCTCGGATGGGTCGAGCCGCGACGGCGTCAGCAGGGCTCTGGCGTACAGTTCGTGGAGAGCCGCGATTCAATCAGCAGGGCTCTCAAGATGGTTTCTGCTCAGCTCGAGCCGCGACGTCGTCAGCAGGGCTCCGAGGAAGGTTTCAGCGAGGTTGGGCCGCGACAGCGTCAGCAGGGCTCCGATGTTCCAGGTGGTTCAGAAAGGGTTCACAAGAAGGAGCCGCGACGCAGTCAGCAGGGCTCGTGATGGTTCCGACAAGAGTTCTTCTCCGTAGGGTCAGCCGCGATTCAATCAGCAGGGCTCTCGACTCCGGGATACAACTGCCGAGCTGTGGTGGGGTCACCCCAGATATAGGTCTGGAGCCCTTTGATGTCCGGACCTATGCGCCCGAGGGGGCGGAGTGGCCGGGTGGAGGTGGCCAGACGCCCAGCAGGAGAGGCGCCAGGCCCATGGGAGTTGCAGGGCGATCACACCTCGAGAGGGGAGGACAGTTGGGGGCTCCATCGATACTGTCCTCCGCCGGGGGCGATGAATGGTTCCTGCGGCACCCCCTGGCTAGTTCGTGGTGCCTCGATGTCGGGGCTTCGCTGGGGTCGAGGCCGGGTTGAGCGGGGTCGCGCCGGCTGGTGCACGGTGTGACGTGGATGCCAACAAGATGGCGGAGCCACGAGGAGTATGCGACCACGTGCAGCTCCGGGTGAAGGGCCTTGGTGCAGTTCAGACGGGTGGCCCGTGAAGGCCGGGGCGGGGAACGGGCACAATCCAGGGGGTTAAGGACCACGCCACGAGGCCGGGTCCAACACCGTCCGGATCCCAGCTCCACCGACTTCTGCTCACTGTACAAGATGCTATTTTCCCAATAGATTCGGTGTGTCCCGGTCTGGTCACCTGCGGCTTGGCCCTCGGCCTGGCGCCGCAGTCCGACCAGGGAAGGACAAGTGGCTTGCTCCCGGCAAAACTCTTCCCGAGTGGGCCCGCCCTCGTGGCGCCAATGGGCCAACTCGGGTAGATCTACCAACTCGGGGACCGGGGCGGGGTCGGATGGTGCGGGTTCGTCGCGGGCGACGGACCCTTCTGCTGGGGGGACGGGAGGACCCTCGGCGGGGACTGTACTGGTCTCTTCGATCGGGGTGTTCTCGACTTCTCTCCGGGGAGTGAGCCGGGCTGACATAGATCGGGTGGTGGCGCACACCCACTCGGGGAGTCCCATCATTCCTAGGTGGGCCTTGCGCTCGACGTGCTTCCAGGGAGAACTCTCTAGGTCGTTCCCCAAGAGGCAGTCGACCGGCTGGGAGGTTCTTACGGCCACCTTGAGCTTACCTATCACCCCTCCCCACTCAAACGGCACCAGGGCTACCTGACACATACTTTCTCTATTGTCTGCGGATATTACGGGGCAAAAGACGTTGGGGAGGATCTGCTCCTCGGGGACTAGGTGCCTGAGGACACCGGTGATACTGGCCCCGGTGTCCCGCAGGGCCTCTACCTGGTGGCCATTGATCTTGACGAGCTGCCCGTATTTCTGTGTGTTGGAGGGTAGGAGGCTACAAGGGATCATCTCTCTATCTCCCAGGGATACTAGGGCCATTGCTGCGGGTTCCCACTCCTCGGCTTCCTCAACCTCCTCCCCCAGAGCTACGTTGGCTATCTGTCTCGCAGGGGTGGTAGGGGAGACTTGGGTGGCCATGGGGCACTCTGGGTCATTGGCATAGTGCCCAGGTTTCTGGCAATGGAAACATGTGACGGTCACCCGGTGTCCCCGTCTCCCAGGGGGCCCTGTCACCGGTGGGGGGGGCGCCGGGAAAGGGGGAGGTTGTGTCTTCGGGGGGCTAGGCTGGGACTCTCTCGGCCCTCCCTGGTTCCCTCCCCCTCTCTGGCGGGGTGGTCCCTGACCGGCTCGGGGGTACTCTCCTACCATGCCCCGGGAGACCCGGGTGTTGGTCCAGCGGTCGGCCTCCACAGCCAGCTTCCGGGGATCTGTGAGCTTGCTGTCAAGCAGATGCTGACGTAGTTCTATGAAGCAGTTCGCAGCCAGATGTTCCCACAACATGAGGTCAGTGAGTTCGGCAAGGGTGGTGACTTTGCTGCCCTTGATCCACCCATCGAAGGCCCGACTGAAAAAGTTTACATACTCCACCCAGGTGGTGCCCGGGATCTTCCGGCAGTCCCGGAATCGCTGACGGTACATTTCTGGGGTGAGGCCGTATCTGGTGAGTAGAGCCTCTTTCATGTGGCTGTAGGAGGTCTGCAGGGAGAGGGGTAGGTCGAGCAGGGTGTCCCTTCCTTCGCTCAGAAACCGCCCCCACAACCCCGCCCCCCAGTCCTTCTGCGGGATCCGATGGGAGGTCATGGCGACCTCGTAGGCCCTGAACCATTGCTGAATGTCATCGTTTTTATAATATTCCTTGACCACATCCTTGGGGATGTGGACCTTCTGTTCCGCTGGGGAGGCTGTCTCTCGGTTTCCCGGGGGCCTTCCTTCCTCGCTTCTGGCCTTGAGCTCGATTTCTTTCAAGCTGCGTTCGTGCTCTAGTTGGAGCTTCCTTTCTTCGTGCTCCCGTTGGAGCTTCTTTTCTTCTAGTTCGCCTTGTACACGCATTTGCTCTACTGCTAGCTTTTTTTCCGCTAACTTCAATTCGCCCTCGATTTTGAGTTTGGCTAACTCGAGTTCATGATTGCGGCTTCTCTCTCTGTCCGCGAGCTCTTCCGGGGATAGGCCCCCGTCTGGTACGGTGCCTCGCACCTGATTGCTACTGCTTCCACTTTGGGGGGGTTCGGCTTCGTCGGGGCGCTCCCCCGTGCCTTCCGGGCGGGAGGCCCCGGTCTCCACCCAAGTTTTCAGTGCCTTCTGCAAATCCTCTTTAGTGTTGAGACCAGTGGTAGCGATTTTAAGTTCTTTGCAAAATTGCTTTAGCTCCTTGTGTGTGTATTCTTCTAGCTGCTCCACCTGGAACACCCTGTTGGCGCTGGTTTCTGCGGGGCTCACGGCGCTTCCTTCTGCCATCTTTGTCGGTAGTGCTTCCGTTGTTCACGGTACGATCTCTAGGTGATGGGCCCGAATCCCGTCGCTGCCACCAATGTTAGACGGCGACCTCAGAGGAGCCTGGAAGGGGTCCTGACTACCCTGAGTCCCACCCTCAAGGTATCGTAGCCGGGCACTGGCGGGAGATTCCCCAGGGGGAGGAATCTCGTATCTAGGATCGTACTTCTGGCACCACACGACACAGAGTGACCACACCGGGTATTCTGAGAAAACAATCTTTATCAAGTAGGTTATCACTGCAAATATGTACAAGGTGAGCACGGGCTCAAGAGTCTCGGAAGGGGTAGGGGGTAGCGGGACAGTCTCTGGTAAAGGTTCAAGCAGGGACGTATCCGGCGCACCGCTCACAATCCTCGAGCTGGGGGATACGATGTTGTAGTCGGGGTCCGGCGGGATCGTGAGAGTCGGGTGGAGCCGCGAGTCACTCAGCGGGCTCAGGTACAGGCTCGGAGGTCTTACGATCTTCAGGAAGCCGCGAGTCACTCAGCAGGGCTCAGGTACAAGTTCGGAGGTCTTACGATCTTCAGGGAGCCGCGAGTCACTCAGCAGGGCTCAGGTACAAGTTCGGAGGTCTTACGATCTTCAGGGAGCCGCGAGTCACTCAGCAGGGCTCAGGTACAAGTTCGGAGGTCTTACGATCTTCAGGGAGCCGCGAGTCACTCAGCAGGGCTCAGGTGGGTCCAAGTTCCAGGAGCCGCGACCACGTCGGCAGGCTCTCGTTGTTCCAGCGTCGAATCTGCCGGACAGACCCAGAGCACCCCTTGTTATAGGTCGACCCCTCTTTGATGTCCGGAGTCTGTGCAGGCAGGGGTCTTGTCACCTGGGGGTCGCTTGTCGGGATTTCCTGCTATTGTCTTTTGATCCTTTCAGGGCCGGGTCGGGAGGAGTCCCAGACACCCAGCAGGCATGGAGCCAGCCCTCAGGGAGGCCGGAGGGCCGATCGAAACCCATCGTCCCGGGGGAGTTCAGAGGTGCGATAGAAACTGCTCCTCCCTCTCTCATCCCCTGGAAGCGTGATGTCCTCCAGCCGGAGTGGCGCCTCTAGGCCCGGGTCGCGCTGGGGCCGGGCGGCCATCTTGGTGCATGAAGTGGGCACGCGGGCCCGGGGTGGCCGAAAGGAGAGAGGCCAGGGACGGGGATGTCCGGGTCGGTGCGTGTGTCCTGGTGGGGAGGTTCGGCTGGGCCGCGTGCTTGGGCCGTAGGTATCAGGTTTCGGTGGTGCGGGGGCACGGAGGGCCATTCTACGAGGCCGGGTCCAACACTGGCTGATCATAAAGATCCTACCACTTCGATCTGATAAAGATTTGCTCTTAAGAACTCCTCGTGTGGTGTCTCTCTGTCGTGTGGTGCCGAGTGTGCAATCCTAGATACGAGGTTCCTCCCCTGAGGAGTCTCCCACCGGTGCCCGGCTACGATACCTCGAGGGTGGGTCTCAGGGCAGTCAGGGCCCCCTCCGGGCCCCTCTGAGGCGGCCTTCTAACATTGGTGGCAGCGGTGGGATTCGGGCCCATAATCTAGAGATCGTACCGTGAACAGCTGACGCACTACCGACAAAGATGGCAGAAGGAAACGCCGTGGTTCTCATAGAAAACGACGCCAGTACCGTGTTCCAGGTGGAACAGCTGGAAGAGTACACTCACAAGGAACTAAAACAATTCTGTAAGGAACTCAGAATCGCTACCACTGGTCTCAACACCAAAGAAGATATGCAAAAGGCACTGAAAGCTTGGGTGGATTCTGGAGCCTCCCGCCCAGAAGGAGCGGGGGAGCCCCACGACGAAGCGGGACCCTCCCAAGGAGAACGCAGTAGCAACCAGGTGCGAGGCTTCGTACCAGACGGGGGCCTATCCCCGGAGGAACTCACAGACAGAGAAGAAAGTCGCCATCACGAGCTCGAATTAGCCAAACTCAAAATTGAGGGCGAGTTGAAATTAGCCGAGAAAAAGCTAGCAGTAGAACAGTTGCGAGTACAAGGAGAACTAGAAGAGAAGAAACTCCAACGAGAACACGAGGGAAGGAGACTTCAACTGGAACATGCCTGAAGGAAATAGAATTGAAAGCAAGAAGCGAAGAAACGCGGCCCCCGGGGAACCGGGAGGCGGCCGCCCCGACGGAGCAGAAGGTCCACATCCCCAAGGATGTGGTCAAAGAATATTACAAAAATGATGACATTCACCAGTGGTTCCGGGCCTACGAGGTCACCATGACCTCCCATCGGGTCCCGCAGAAGGATTGGGGGGCTGGGTTATGGGGACGATTCCTGAGCAAAGGAAGAGACACCCTGCTCGACCTACCCACCTCCATGCAAACCTCCTATGAACACATGAAAGCGGCCCTCCTCACAAGGTACGGCCTCACCCCGGAGATGTACCGCCAGCGGTTCCGGGACTGCAGGAAGATCCCGGGTACCACCTGGGTGGAATATGTGAATTTCTTCTGCCGCGCCTTCGATGGGTGGATCAAGGGCAGCAATGTATCCACCATGGAAGAACTAACCGACCTTATGTTGTGGGAACACCTGGCGGCCAACTGCTTTGTGGAACTACGCCAGCATCTGCTCGACAGCAAGCTCACGGACCCAAGAAAGCTGGCTGTCGAGGCGGATCGCTGGACCAACACCCGGGTCTCCCGGGGCCCTGTAGGAGAGTACCCCCGAGCCAGTCAGGGACCACCCCGCCAGAGAGGGGGGGAAACCAGGGAGGGCAGAGAGAGTCCCAAGCTAGTCCACCGAAGTCCCAACCTCCACCTTTCCCGGCACCCCCACCAGCTGTATCCGGCCCCCCCCCTTAGACGGGGGCACCGGGTAACCATCACTTGTTTCCGTTGCCAGAAGCCCAGGCATTACGCCAACGACCCTGAATGCCCCATGGCCCCACGCACCACTCAGGCAGCACTCCCTGCTAGACAGATAGCCAATGTAGCCCTCGGGGAGGAGGTTGAGGAGGCCGAGGAGTGGGAACCCGCAGCTATGGCCCTAGTATCCTTAGGAGATAGGGAGATGGCCCTGGGAGCCTCCTGCCCTCTAACACAAAGAAATATGGGCAGCTCGTAAAGATCAATGGCCACCAAGTAGAAGCCCTCCGTGACACTGGGGCCAGCATCACCGGTGTCCTCAGCCATTTAGTACACGAAGACCAGGTCCTCCCCAACGTCTTTTGCCCTGTCATTTCAGCCGACAACACAGAAAGCCTATGTAAGGTAGCCCTGGTGCCCTTTGAGTGGGGAGGGGTGGTCGGTAAACTAAAGGTTGCAGTGAGAACCTCCCAGCCCGTCAACTGTCTCCTGGGGAACGACCTGGAAAGTTCCCCCTGGGGACAAGTTGAGCGCAAGACCCACCTAGGGATGATGGGCCTCCCTGAGTGGGTGTGCGCCACCACTCGATCCATGGCGGCTCGACTGACCCCCCTGAGGGAAGTCGACGACGCCCCGATCCCTGAAGATAGGATGGTCCCAGCCGAGGGTCCCCCCATTCCCCCACCAGAAGAGCCGATCGCCAGTGACGAACCCCCGCCTTCCGACTCCACCCCAGTCACCGAGGTAGGCGACCTGCCCGAATTAGCCCATTGGCGCCACGAGGGGGGCCCCTCCCGAGAAGAGTTCTGCCGGGAACAGGCTACCTGTCCCTCCCTGGTCGGGCCCCGGCAACAGGCAGAGGCCCAGGCCGCAGGCGACCAGACGGGGACACACCGGGTGTATTGGGAGAGTGACCTTCTGTACAGCGAACAGAAGTCAGTGGAGCTAGGGTCCGGCAGGGTGCTGGTGGTACCCCTACGCTTCCGAAACCTCCTCCTGGGCTTGTCCCACGATGTTCCCCTCGCAGGCCACTTGGGCCAGAACAAAACGTACAGTCGCCTTGTGACCCACTTCTACTGGCCCAGAATGAAAGTAGATGTAGGAGCCCACTGCAAGTCCTGTCCCACGTGCCAGGCCAGTGGGAAGAGCGGAGGGAAGAGCAAGGCTCCCCTCCAACCCTTCCCTGTCGTCAGTACCCCTTTTGAGTGGGTCGGGATCGACATTGTAGGGCTCCAGTCCCCCCGGGACCCCCTGCGGGTCCTCCACGTGAACCGCCTCAAGCCCCACTTTGTGCGAACGGAGCTAAGCCTCCTACTGGCCACGGATGATGGGTCCGAGGAGGAGTCAGATCCTCTCCCGGATCTCCTGTGCACCAAAGAGAAGGACGGCTCCGTAGAAGGAGTGAACCTCGCCCCGTCTCTCACTCCCCAGCAACGTGAAGATTGCCGCCAGCTCCTGGGGCAGTTTTCAGACCTCTTCTCCCTGGTCCCTAAGGTCACCGACTGGTGTGTCCATGACGTGGATACCGGGGACAGTCCGCCAGTGAGATACCGGGCCTACCGAGTCCCTGATCGGGTCCGGTCCTGCATCCAAGCCGAAGTCTCGAAAATGTTGACCCTAGGCGTGATCGAACCCTCAGACAGCCCCTGGGCCAGCCCCGTGGTCCTGGTCCCGAAAGCAGCTGCCCCCGGGGTCGCACCAGAACTCCGCTTCTGCGTGGACTACCGGGGACTCAATGAAGTCACCCGAGCCGATGCCCACCCCATTCCCCGAGCCGACGAGCTCATTGACCGGCTCGGGGCTGCTCGGTTCCTCAGCACCTTCGATCTCACCTGCGGCTACTGGCAAATTGCGCTCACAGAAGGAGCCAAGGAGCGGTCCGCCTTCTCCACCCCGGATGGGCACTATCGCTTTCGCGTAATGCCCTTCGGGATGAAAAATGCCCCGGCCACCTTCCAGCGACTGGTAAATAGAGTCCTGGCCGGGCTGGAAAAATTCTGTGCCGCGTATCTCGACGATATCGCAGTTTTTAGCTCCGAGTGGAGTGAGCACCTCCAGCACCCTCGGAGGGTTCTGACCGCCCTGCGCCAGGCAGGCCTCACCGTGAAAGCCAGTAAGTGCCAGATTGGGCAAGGTTCGGTAACCTACCTGGGGCACCAGGTCGGAAGCGGGCAGGTCGCCCCTCTACAGCCCAAAATCGACGCCATCCTAGCCTGGGAACCCCCCACTACCCAAACGGAGGTCCGAGCCTTTCTGGGCCTCACGGGCTACTACCGGAGATTCATCCGGAATTACGGCAGCCTGGTCGGTCCCCTCACAGGACTCACGTCCAAAAAGCAGCCCAAGAAGGTACAATGGTCCCCTGCCTGCCAAGAGGCGTTCGAGGCCCTGAAAGCGGCCATGTGTACTGCCCCCGTCCTCCAGGCCCCCGACTACTCCAAAGAGTTTGTGGTACAGACTGATGCTTCCGAGCATGGCATCGGGGCAGTCCTCTCCCAGGTAAATGACCAAGGCCTAGACCAGCCCGTAGCCTTCCTCAGCCGAAGACTGTTGCCCAAGGAACAGAGATGGAGCACCATCGAGCGAGAGGCATTCGCCGTAGTCTGGGCCCTCAAGAAACTACGCCCTTACCTGTTCGGCACCCATTTCAAGGTCCAAACCGACCATCGCCCCTTGCGGTGGCTCATGCAGATGCGAGGGGAAAACCCCAAGCTGCTGCGGTGGTCAATCTCCCTCCAGGGGATGGATTTCACCGTGGAGCATCGCCCTGGGGCTGACCACGCCAACGCCGATGGCCTCTCCCGGTTCTTCCGCCTCAGCGAAGAGAACCCCCAAGAAGATGGGTAGTTCTCTCCGGCTTTCAGCTGGGGGGGACGCGTGTTAGACCCGGCCCTCGTAACATAGCTATACCTGGCCCCTGCACCTCACACCAGCCCCCAAACCCACGGCCTAGCCGATCCTTCCCACCAGAACTCACACGCACCCAACCCGGACTTCCCCGTCCGTGGCCTTCCTCCCTTCGGCCACACCGGGCCCGTGTGCCCACTTCATGCATCAAGATGGCCGCCCGGCCCCAGCACGACCCGGGCCTAGAGGCGCCACTCCGGCTGGAGGACACCACGCTCCCCTTGGGATGAGAGAGGGAGGAGCAGTTTCTATCACACCTCTGCGCTTCCCTGGGACGGTGGGTTTCGATCGACCTGCCGGCCTCCCCGAGGGCTGGCTCCATGCCTGCTGGGCGTCTGGGACTCCTCCCGACCCAGCCCTGAAAGGATCAAAAGACAATGGCAGGAAACCCCAACAAGCGACCCCCAGGTGACAAGACCCCTGCCTGCACAGACTCCGGACATCAAAGAGGTGTCGCCCTATAACAAGGGGTGCTCTGGGACTGTCCGGCAGATTCGCCTTGGAACACCTGAGCCCTGCTGAGTGACTCGCGGCTCCCTGAAGATCGTAAGACCTCCGAACTTGTGCTTGAGCCCTGCTGAGTGACTCGCGGCTCCCTGAAGATCGTAAGACCTCCGAACTTGTGCTTGAGCCCTGCTGAGTGACTCGCGGCTCCCTGAAGATCGTAAGACCACCGAACTTGTAACCGAGCCCTGCTGAGTGACTCGCGGCTCCCACAGACTCTCTTGGTCCCGCCGGACCCCACGACGACAAGCGTATCCCCCAGCTCGAGGATTGTGAGCTGTGCGCCGGGTACGCTCCTGGATTTGATCCATATCCCCAAAGACTGTCCCGCTACCTCCTAACCCCCTCCAAGACTCTGTGAGCCCACGCTCTGCTTGTATATATTTGCCTGGCTGATCATAAAGATCCTACCACTTCGATCTGATAAAGATTTGCTCTTAAGAACTCCTCGTGTGGTGTCTCTCTGTCGTGTGGTGCCGAGTGTGCAATCCTAGATACGAGGTTCCTCCCCTGAGGAGTCTCCCGCCGGTGCCCGGCTACGATACCTCGAGGGTGGGTCTCAGGGCAGTCAGGGCCCCCTCCGGGCCCCTCTGAGGCGGCCTTCTAACAGATAGGCACCCACCCCTCAAATGTCTCCGTCCACTGCTGATATTCCTCTGCACCCACCACTTACATGTCTCTGTCCACTGCTGGTATTCCTATGCACCCACCCCTCACATGTCTCTGTCCACTGCTGGGAGTGATAGGCACCCACCCCTCACATGTCTCTGTCCACTGCTGGGAGTGATAGGCACCCACCCCTCACATGTCTCTGTCCACTGCTGGTATTCCTCTGCACCCACCCCTCACATGTCTCTGTCCACTGCTGGGAGTGATAGGCACCCACCCCTCACATGTCTCTGTCCACTGATGGGAGTGATAGGCACCCACCCCCATGTCTCTGTCCACTGATGGGAGTGATAGGCGCCCACCACTCACATGTCCCTGTCCACTGCTGGTATTCCTCTGCACCCACCCCTCACATGTCTCTCTCCACTGCTGGCAGTGATAGGCACCCACCCCTCACATGTCTCTGTCCACTGCTGGTATTCCTCTGCACCCACCCCTCACATGTCTCTGTCCACTGATGGGAGTGATAGGCACCCACCACTTACATGTCTCTGTCCACTGCTGGTATTCCTATGCACCCACCCCTCACATATCTCTGTCCACTGCTGGGAGTGATACGCACCCACCCCATGTCTCTGTCCACTGCTGGGAGTGATAGGCACCCACCCCTCACATGTCTCTGTCCACTGCTGGGAGTGATAGGCACCCACCCCTCACATGTCTCTGTCCACTGCTGGGAGTAATAGGCACCCACCCCTCACATGTCTCTGTCCACTGATGGGAGTGATAGGCACCCACCCCATGTTTCTGTCAACTGATGGGGGTGATAGGCACCCACCACTCACATGTCTCTGTCCACTGCTGGTATTCCTCTGCACCCACCCCTCACATGTCTCTGTCCACTGCTGGGAGTGATAGGCACCCATCCCTCACATGTCTCTGTCCACTGCTGGTATTCCTCTGCACCCACCCCTCACATGTCTCTGTCCACTGATGTGAGTGATAGGCACCCACCACTTACATGTCTCTGTCCACTGCTGGTATTCCTATGCACCCACCCCTCACATGTCTCTGTCCACTGCTGGGAGTGATAGGCACCCACCCCTCACATGTCTCTGTCCACTGCTGGGAGTGATGGTATTAGTCACCCACCCCTCACGTGTCTCTGCCCACTGCTGGTATTGCTCTGCACCCACCCCTCACATGTATCTGTCCACTGCTGGGAGTGATAGGCACCCACCCCTCACATGTCTCTGTCCACTGATGGGAGTGATAGGCACCCACCACTTACATGTCTCTGTCCACTGCTGGTATTCCTATGCACCCACCCCTCACATGTCTCTGTCCACTGCCGGTATTCCTCTGCACCCACCCCTCACATGTCTCTGTCCACTGATGGGAGTGATAGGCACCCACCACTTACATGTCTCTGTCCACTGCTGGTATTCCTATGCACCCACCCCTCACATTTCTCTGTCCACTGCTGGGAGTGATACGCACCCATCCCCATGTCTCTGTCCAATGCTAGGAGTGATAGGCACCCACCCCTCACATGTCTCTGTCCACTGCTGGGAGTGATAGGCACCCACCCCTCACATGTCTCTGTCCACTGCTGGGAGTGATAGGCACCTACCCCTCACATGTCTCTGTCCACTGATGGGAGTGATAGGCACCCACCGCATGTCTCTGTCCACTGATGGGAGTGAGAGGCACCCACCACTCACATGTCTCTGTCCACTGCTGGTATTCCTCTGCACCCACCCCTCACATATCTCTGTCCACTGATGGGAGTGATAGGCACCCACCACTTGCATGTCTCTGTCCATTGCTGGTATTCCTATGCACCCACGCCTCACATGTCTCTTCCACTGCTGGGAGTGATAGGCACCCACCCCTCACATGTCTCTGTCCACTGCAGGTATTCCTCTGCACCCACCCCTCACATGTCTCTGTCCACTGATGGGAGTGATAGGCACCCACCACCTACATGTCTCTGTCCACTGCTGGTATTCCTATGCTCCCACCCCTCACATGTCTCTGTCCACTGCTGGGAGTGATAGGCACCCACCCCTGACATATCTCTGTCCACTGCTGGGAGTCATAGGCACCCACCCCTCACATGTCTCTGCCCACTGCTGGTATTGCTCTGCACCCACCCCTCACATGTCTCTGTCCACTGCTGGGAGTGATAGGCACCCACCCCTCACATGTCTCTGTCCACTGATGGGAGTGATAGGCACCCACCCCCATGTCTCTGTCCACTGATGGGAGTGATAGGCGCCCACCACTCACATGTCTCTGTCCACTGCTGGTATTCCTCTGCACCCACCCCTCACATGTCTCTGTCCACTGATGGGAGTGATAGGCACCCACCACTTACATGTCTTTGTCCACTGCTGGTATTCCTATGCACCCACCCCTCACATGTCTCTGTCCACTGATGGGAGTGATAGGCACTGTTAGACGGCGACCTCAGGGGAGCCTGGAAGGGGTCCTGACTACCCTGAGACCCACCCTCAAAGTATCGTAGCCGGGCACTGGCGGGAGACTCCCCAGGGGGAGGAATCTCGTATCTAGGATCGTACTTCTGGCACCACACGACACAGAGTGACCACACCGGGTATTCTGAGAAAACAATCTTTATCAAGTAGGTTATCACTGCAAATATGTACAAGGCGAGCACGGGCTCAAGAGTCTCGGAAGGGGTAGGGGGTAGCGGGACAGTCTCTGGTAAAGGTTCAAGCAGGGACGTATCCGGCGCACAGCTCACAATCCTCGAGCTGGGGGATACGTTGTTGTAGTCGGGGTCCGGCGGGACCGGGAGAGTCGGTTGGAGCCGCGAATCACTCAGCGGGCTCAGGTACAGGCTCGGAGGTCTTACGATCTTCAGGGGAGCCGCGAGTCACTCAGCAGGGCTCAGGTACAAGTTCGGAGGTCTTACAATCTTCAGGGAGCCGCGAGTCACTCAGCAGGGCTCAGGTACAAGTTCGGAGGTCTTACGATCTTCAGGGAGCCGCGAGTCACTCAGCAGGGCTCAGGTACAAGTTCGGAGGTCTTACGATCTTCAGGGAGCCGCGAGTCACTCAGCAGGGCTCAGGTACAAGTTCGGAGGTCTTACGATCTTCAGGGAGCCGCGAGTCACTCAGCAGGGCTCAGGTACAAGTTCGGAGGTCTTACGATCTTCAGGGAGCCGCGAGTCACTCAGCAGGGCTCAGGTGGGTCCAAGTTCCAGGAGCCGCGACCACGTCGGCAGGCTCTCGTTGTTCCAGCGTCGAATCTGCCGGACAGACCCAGAGCACCCCTTGTTATAGGTCGACCCCTCTTTGATGTCCGGAGTCTGTGCAGGCAGGGGTCTTGTCACCTGGGGGTCGCTTGTCGGGACTTCCTGCTATAGTCTTTCGATCCTTTCAGGGCCGGGTCGGGAGGAGTCCCAGACACCCAGCAGGCGTGGAGCCAGCCCTCAGGGAGGCCGGAGGGCCGATCGAAACCCATCGTCCTGGGGGAGTTCAGAGGTGCGATAGAAACTGCTCCTCCCTCTCCCATCCCCTGGAAGCGTGATGTCCTCCAGCCGGAGTGGCGCCTCTAGGCCCGGGTCGCGCTGGGGCCGGGCGGCCATCTTGGTGCATGAAGTGGGCACGCGGGCCCGGGGTGGCCGAAAGGAGAGAGGCCAGGGACGGGGATGTCCGGGTCAGTGCGTGCGTCCTGGTGGGGAGGTTCGGCTGGGCCGGGTGCTTGGGCTGTAGGTACCAGGTTTCGGTGGTGCGGGGGCACGGAGGGCCATTCTACGAGGCCGGGTCCAACACGCGTCCCCCCCAGCTGAAAGCCGGAGAGAACTGCCCATCAGCTTGGGGGGTTCTCTTCGCTGAGGCGGAAGAACCGGGAGAGGCCGTCAGCATTGGCGTGGTCCGTACCAGGGCGGTGTTCCACGGTGAAATCCATCCCCTGGAGGGAGATTGACCACCGCAGTAGCTTGGGGTTTTCTCCTCGCATCTGCATGAGCCATCGCAAGGGCCGATGGTCAGTTTGGACTCTGAAATGGGTGCCGAACAGGTAGGGTCGTAGCTTTTTGAGTGCCCAGACCACGGCAAAGGCTTCGCGCTCTATGGTGCTCCATCTATGTTCTCGGGGCAACAGCCGCCGACTGAGGAAGGCGACGGGCTGGTCTAGGCCTTGGTCATTCACTTGGGACAGGACGGCCCCAATGCCATGCTCGGAGGCATCGGTCTGGACTATGAACTCCTTGGCGTAGTCGGGAGCCTGGAGGACGGGGGCAGTACACATGGCCTTTTTTAGGGCATCGAAAACTTCCTGGCAGGCAGCCGTCCACTGTACTTTCTTTGGCTGTCTTTTAGACGTGAGTTCTGTGAGAGGGCCGACAAGGCTGCCATACCCCCGAATGAATCTTCGGTAGTAGCCCGTGAGTCCCAGAAAGGCTCGGACCTCCGTCTGGGTGATGGGTGGTTCCCAGGCCAGGATGGCGTCGATCTTTGGCTGTAGAGGGGCGACCTGGCCACTCCCGACCTGGTGCCCCAAGTAGACCACGGATCCTTGCCCGATCTGGCACTTGCTGGCTTTTACTGTGAGGCCTGCCTGGCGCAGGGCGGTTAGCACCCTTCGGAGGTGCTGGAGGTGCTCACTCCACTCTGAACTGAAGACAGCGATGTCGTCCAGATATGCCGCGCTGAACTGTTCTAGCCCGGCCAGGACCCTATTCACCAGTCGCTGGAAAGTGGCCGGGGCATTTTTCATCCCGAAGGGCATTACGCGGAAGCGGTAGTGCCCATCGGGGGTGGAGAAAGCGGACCGCTCCTTGGCCCCTTCGGTGAGCGCAATCTGCCAGTATCCGCAGGTGAGGTCGAATGTGCTGAGGAACCGGGCTGCCCCTAGTCGGTCAATGAGTTCGTCGGCTCGTGGAATGGGGTGGGCATCGGCTCGGGTAACGTCATTGAGCCCCCGGTAGTCCACGCAGAATCGGAGCTCGGGGGCGACACCGGGGGCCGCTGCCTTCGGGACCAGGACCACGGGGCTGGCCCAGGGACTGTCAGAGGGCTCGATCACCCCAAGGGTCAACATCTTTGAGACTTCCGCTTGAATGCAGGACCGGACCCAGTCAGGAACCCGGTAGGCTCGGTGTCTCACCGGCGGGCTGTCCCCGGTGTCCACGTCATGAACACACCAGTTGGTGACCCGGGGGGTCAGGGAGAAGAGGTCGGAAAATTGTCTTAGGAGCTGGCGGCAGTCCGCTTGTTGCTGGGCAGTGAGAGCTGGGGAGAGGTTCACTCCTTCCACGGAGCCATCCTGCTCCTTGACACACAGGAGGTCCGGGAGGGGATCCGACTCATCTTCGGCCCCGTCATCGGTGGCCAGCAGGAGGCTCAGTTCTGTCCGCTGGAAGTGAGGCTTGAGGCGGTTTACGTGCAGGACCCGGAGGGGATCTCGAGGTGACTGGACGTCCACCAAGTATGTGACTTCGCTCTTCCACTCAACCACTTTGTAGGGCCCAGTCCATCGGTCCTGGAGGGCGCCAGGCTTCACGGGGGCCATGACCCACACCTGCTGGCCCGGCTGGAACTCGACCAGAGTGGCATTCTGGTCGTACCAGCGCTTCATCTCCTCTTGACTTGCCTCCAGGTTGGCCTCGGCCAGCTCTCGGAACTTCCTGGTCTGGTTTCGGAGGGCCAGGACGTATTGGAACACATCTCGGGGGGTGGTCTGGGGTGCTGCCTCCCACCCTTCCTTAACCAAACTGAGGGGACCTCGGACGGGGTGTCCATAGAGTAATTCAAACGGGCTGAACCCTAAGGACTTCTGGGGGACCTCCCGGTAAGCGAACAAGAGGCAGGGGAGCAGGACGTCCCACTTACGCCGGAGGGGCTCTTCTAGGCCAGCGATCATCCCTTTCAAAGTCCTATTAAACCTTTCTACTAGGCCGTTCCCTTGGGGATGGTACGGGGTGGTGAACTTATAGGATACCCCACATTGTTGCCACAGGGACGTCATATACTTCGAGATAAAATTAGTGCCGCGATCGCTCACGACCTCGCGGGGAAAACCCACCCTGGAAAAGATTCCCATCAGGGCCCGGCCCACCACGGGGGCCGTAATGGTGCGTAGGGGAATAGCCTCAGGATAGCGGGTGGCGTGGTCCACGAGGACCAAGATGAAACGGTGGCCTTGGGAGGTGGGGGGGTCCAGTGGTCCCACGATGTCGATCCCGACTCGTTCAAAAGGGGTACTGACGACGGGGAAGGGTTGGAGGGGAGCCTTGCACTTCCCCCCACTCTTCCCACTAGCCTGGCACGTGGGGCAGGACTTGCAGTGGGCCTCTACCGCTGCTCTCATTCTAGGCCAGTAAAAATGGGTCACGAGTCGGCTGTAGGTCTTGTCCTGACCCAGGTGGCCGGCGAGGGGGACGTCGTGGGCTAAGCCCAGGAGGAAATCTCGGAAGCGGAGGGGTACCACCAGTACCCGTCCGGATCCCAACTCCACCGACTTCTGCTCGCTGTACAAGATGCTATTTTCCCAATAGATTTGGTGTGTCCCGGTCTGGTCACCTGCGGCTTGGCCCTCGGCCTGGCGCCGCAGTCCGACCAGGGAAGGACAAGTGGCTTGCTCCCGGCAAAACTCTTCCCGAGTGGGCCCGCCCTCGTGGCGCCAGTGGGCCAACTTGGGTAGATCTCCCAACTCGGGGACCGGGGCGGGGTCGGATGGTGCGGGTTCGTCGCGGGCGACGGACCCTTCTGCTGGGGGGACGGGAGGACCCTTGGCGGGGACTGTACTGGTCTCTTCGATCGGGGTGTTCTCGACTTCTCTCCGGGGAGTGAGCCGGGCTGACATAGATCGGGTGGTGGCGCACACCCACTCGGGGAGTCCCATCATTCCTAGGTGGGCCTTGCGCTCGACGTGCTTCCAGGGAGAACTCTCTAGGTCGTTCCCTAAGAGGCAGTCGACCGGCTGGGAGGTTCTTACGGCCACCTTGAGTTTGCCTATCACCCCTCCCCACTCAAACGGCACCAGGGCTACCTGACACATACTTTCTCTATTGTCTGCGGATATTACGGGGCAAAAGACGTTGGGGAGGATCTGCTCCTCGGGGACTAGGTGCCTGAGGACACCGGTGATACTGGCCCCGGTGTCCCGCAGGGCCTCTACCTGGTGGCCATTGATCTTGACGAGCTGCCCGTACTTCTGTGTGTTGGAGGGTAGGAGGCTACCAGGGATCATCTCTCTATCTCCCAGGGATACTAGGGCCATTGCTGCGGGTTCCCACTCCTCGGCTTCCTCAACCTCCTCCCCCAGAGCTACGTTGGCTATCTGTCTCGCAGGGGTGGTAGGGGAGACTTGGGTGGCCATGGGGCACTCTGGGTCATTGGCGTAGTGCCCGGGTTTCTGGCAACGGAAACATGTGACGGTCACCCGGTGTCCCCGTCTCCCAGGGGGCCCTGTCACCGGTGGGGGGGGCGCCGGGAAAGGTGGAGGTTGTGTCTTCGGGGGGCTAGGCTGGGACTCTCTCGGCCCTCCCTGGTTCCCTCCCTCTCTCTGGCGGGGTGGTCCCTGACCGGCTCGGGGGTACTCTCCTACCATGCCCCGGGAGACCCGGGTGTTGGTCCAGCGGTCGGCCTCCACAGCCAGCTTCCGGGGATCTGTGAGCTTGCTGTCAAGCAGATGCTGACGTAGTTCTATGAAGCAGTTCGCAGCCAGATGTTCCCACAACATGAGGTCAGTGAGTTCGGCAAGGGTGGTGACTTTGCTGCCCTTGATCCACCCATCGAAGGCCCGACTGAAAAAGTTTACATACTCCACCCAGGTGGTGCCCGGGATCTTCCTGCAGTCCCGGAATCGCTGACGGTACATTTCTGGGGTGAGGCCGTACCTTGTGAGTAGAGCCTCTTTCATGTGGCTGTAGGAGGTCTGCAGGGAGAGGGGTAGGTCGAGCAGGGTGTCCCTTCCTTCGCTCAGAAACCGCCCCCACAACCCCGCCCCCCAGTCCTTCTGCGGGATCCAATGGGAGGTCATGGCGACCTCGTAGGCCCTGAACCATTGCTGAATGTCATCGTTTTTATAATATTCCTTGACCACATCCTTGGGGATGTGGACCTTCTGTTCCGCCGGGGAGGCCATCTCTCGGTTTCCCGGGGGCCTTCCTTCCTCGCTTCTGGCCTTGAGCTCGATTTCTTTCAAGCTGCGCTCGTGCTCTAGTTGGAGCTTCCTTCCTTCGTGCTCCCGTTGGAGCTTCTTTTCTTCTAGTTCGCCTTGTACACGCATTTGCTCCACTGCTAGCTTTTTTTCCGCTAACTTCAATTCGCCCTCGATTTTGAGTTTGGCCAACTCGAGTTCATGATTGCGGCTTCTCTCTCTGTCCGCGAGCTCTTCCGGGGATAGGCCCCCGTCTGGTACGATGCCTCGCACCTGATTGCTACTGCTTTCACTTTGGGGGGGTTCGGCTTCGTCGGGGCGCTCCCCCGTGCCTTCCGGGCGGGAGGCCCCGGTCTCCACCCAAGTTTTCAGAGCTTTCTGCAAATCTTCTTTAGTGTTGAGACCAGTGGTAGCGATTTTAAGTTCTTTGCAAAATTGCTTTAGCTCCTTGTGTGTGTATTCTTCTAGCTGCTCCACCTGGAACACCCTGTTGGCGCTGGTTTCTGCGGGGCTCACGGCGCTTCCTTCTGCCATCTTTGTCGGTAGTGCTTCCGTTGTTCACGGTACGATCTCTAGGTGATGGGCCCGAATCCCACCGCTGCCACCAATGTTAGACGGCGACCTCAGGGGAGCCTGGAAGGGGTCCTGACTACCCTGAGACCCACCCTCAAAGTATCGTAGCCGGGCACTGGCGGGAGACTCCCCACGGGGAGGAATCTCGTATCTAGGATCGTACTTCTGGCACCACACGACACAGAGTGACCACACCGGGTATTCTGAGAAAACAATCTTTATCAAGTAGGTTATCACTGCAAATATGTACAAGGCGAGCACGGGCTCAAGAGTCTCGGAAGGGGTAGGGGGTAGCGGGACAGTCTCTGGTAAAGGTTCAAGCAGGGACATATCCGGCGCACAGCTCACAATCCTCGAGCTGGGGGATACGTTGTTGTAGTCGGGGTCCGGCGGGACCGGGAGAGTCGGTTGGAGCCGCGAATCACTCAGCGGGCTCAGGTACAGGCTCGGAGGTCTTACGATCTTCAGGGGAGCCGCGAGTCACTCAGCAGGGCTCAGGTACAAGTTCGGAGGTCTTACGATCTTCAGGGAGCCGCGAGTCACTCAGCAGGGCTCAGGTACAAGTTCGGAGGTCTTACGATCTTCAGGGAGCCGCGAGTCACTCAGCAGGGCTCAGGTACAAGTTCGGAGGTCTTACGATCTTCAGGGAGCCGCGAGTCACTCAGCAGGGCTCAGGTACAAGTTCGGAGGTCTTACGATCTTCAGGGAGCCGCGAGTCACTCAGCAGGGCTCAGGTACAAGTTCGGAGGTCTTACGATCTTCAGGGAGCCGCGAGTCACTCAGCAGGGCTCAGGTGGGTCCAAGTTCCAGGAGCCGCGACCACATCGGCAGGCTCTCGTTGTTCCAGCGTCGAATCTGCCGGACAGACCCAGAGCACCCCTTGTTATAGGTTGACCCCTCTTTGATGTCCGGAGTCTGTGCAGGCAGGGGTCTTGTCACCTGGGGGTCGCTTGTCGGGACTTCCTGCTATAGTCTTTTGATCCTTTCAGGGCCGGGTCGGGAGGAGTCCCAGACACCCAGCAGGCGTGGAGCTAGCCCTCAGGGAGGCCGGAGGGCCGATCGAAACCCATCGTCCCGGGGGAGTTCAGAGGTGCGATAGAAACTGCTCCTCCCTCTCCGATCCCCTGGAAGCGTGATGTCCTCCAGCCGGAGTGGCGCCTCTAGGCCCGGGTCGCGCTGGGGCCGGGCGGCCATCTTTGTGCATGAAGTGGGCACGCGGGCCCGGGGTGGCCGAAAGGAGAGAGGCCAGGGACGGGGATGTCCGGGTCGGTGCGTGCGTCCTGGTGGGGAGGTTCGGCTGGGCCGGGTGCTTGGGCTGTAGGTACCAGGTTTCGGTGGTGCGGGGGCACGGAGGGCCATTCTACGAGGCCGGGTCCAACAGGCACCCACCCCTCACATGTCTCTGTCCACTGCTGGTATTCCTCTGCACCCACCCCTCACATGTCTCTGTCCACCGCTGGGAGTGATAGCCACTCACCCCTCACATGTCTCTGTCCACTGATGGGAGTGATAGGCACCCACGCCCATGTCTCTGTCCACTGCTGGGAGTGATAGGCACCCAGCCCTCACTTGTCTCTGTCCACTGCTGGGAGTGATAGCCACCCACTCCTCACATGGCTCTGTCCACTGCTGGTATTTGTTAGAAAGGGTAGACGGACCGGGAGGGTCGGCCGGGGTCAGGAGGAGAGGTCTCCGGGGAGAGCCATCTCCAGCGATCGTACAGACAAGTAACTTCCCCCCCCCCCACAGACAGATACCACACACGGATAAGGTTCAGTGTTCTTTATAAGCACTTCTTAAGGTACAGTTGAATGGTACAAGGAGGTCTGGACTCAGGGGTCCCCTCGATTCAAGTCTCTCAATGCAGGGTAAGGGGGAGCGGGACAGTCTGTTTACCAGTCAGGTAGTTCGGATGAGATGATGACTAGCTCACAATCCTCGAGCTTGGTGGTTTAGTTGGTACGGGCCGCGGCAGCGCCAGCAGGTCCCGGAAAGATGGTCGGTACACGGTCCGCGGCAGCGCCAGCAGGTCCCGGAAAGATGGTCGATGTACGGTCCGCGGCAGCGCCAGCAGGTCCCGGTGAGGATGGTCGTTACAACGGGCCACGGCAGCGCCAGCAGGTCCCGACGAGGATGGATGTTGCAGAAGGCCGCGGCAGCGCCAGCAGGCAGGACGATGGTTCACAAGAGCGGGCTACGGCAGCGCCAGTAGTCCGTCAAGGCTGAGTTCTCTCGGTGTCTCTCGACTCCAGGATACAACTCCCTTCCTGCTCCGGAGTTGCCCCAGTTATAGGGCAGGCGCCCTTTGATGTCCAGACCCTCGCACTTGGAGGTCGGAGGGCCCGGGATGAAGGTGTCCAGACACCCAGCAGGGGGTGGAGCCAGCGCCTGGGGGAGCTGGAGGCGATCGGCACCTGGCGGGGGAAGAGCTCTTGACACTTCGTCCTCCCATTGACCTGCCAAGTGGTCCGCTCACCTCCTGGGTGGATGGTGGTGCCGGGATGTCGGGGCCGGCCAGGCCCGGGGTTAGGGTCGGGGCGAGGCCACGCGGCCTCGTGGTGCAGGGCCCAAGATGGCGGCTTGAACCGGCCGGGGGAGCCGGTGGGGCTGGGCCCCGTGATGAGTAGAGGTCCGAGGGCAGAAGATCCGTCGGGAGACGGGGTACAGGTGCTTTTCGTGGGTTATGCCTGGTGGGCCGGAGCTCGGGCCCTGTCGTGCGGGGAGGGAGCAAGCCCTTCGTGTGGCCTGTCCAACATGCGTCCCCCCCAGCTGAAGGCGGGGAGAGTCACCCATCTCCTTGGGGACTCTCTTCGTCGAGGCGGAAAAAGCGGGACAGGCCATCCGCGTTGGCGTGGTCTTGGCCTGGTCGGTGCTCCACAGTGAAGTCCATTCCCTGCAGGGAAATGGACCAGCGCAAGAGTTTTGGGTTCTCCCCCCGCATCTGCATCAGCCACTGCAGGGGTCGATGGTCGGTTTGTACCCGGAAGTGGGTACCGAAGAGATAGGGCCGGAGCTTTTTGAGGGCCCACACCACTGCGAAGGCCTCCCTCTCGATGGTGCTCCAGCGCTGTTCTCGGGCCAGGAGACGTCGACTGATGAAGGCCACCGGCTGGTCATGACCTTCGGGGTTTAACTGAGAAAGGACGGCTCCGATGCCGTGGTCGGAGGCGTCGGTCTGTACCACGAATTCCCGACTGTAATCGGGGGCCTGGAGCACAGGGGCGGTGCACAGGGCGGCCTTCAGCTTCTCGAAGGCCGCTTGACAATCGGGGGTCCAGTTAATCCGCTTCGGTTGGTTCTTGGACGTGAGACCCGTGAGGGGCCCCACGATGCTGCCGTAGTCCTTCACGAACCGCCGGTAGTAGCCGGTGAGCCCCAAGAAGGCTCGGACCTCGGTCTGGGTGACGGGGGGCTGCCAGGACTGGATGGCAGCAATCTTAAGTTGTAGCGGGGCCACCAGCCCGCTTCCCACTTGGTGCCCAAGGTAGGTCACAGACCCTTGGCCAATTTGGCACTTGCCGGCCTTAATTGTGAGGCCGGCCCGCTGGAGGGCCTGTAGGACCTCTTGGAGGTGACGGAGGTGGTCGGGCCAGTGGCGGCTGTATACAGCGATATCGTCCAGGTAGGCAGCGCTGAACTCTTCGAGCCCCGCCAAGACCTGGTTCACGAGGCGTTGAAACGTGGCGGGGGCATTCTTCATGCCGAAGGGCATGACCTTGAATTGGTAGTGGCCATCGGGGGTA
This sequence comes from Triturus cristatus, assembly GCF_964204655.1. Classification (NCBI taxonomy): domain Eukaryota; kingdom Metazoa; phylum Chordata; class Amphibia; order Caudata; family Salamandridae; genus Triturus; species Triturus cristatus. The sequence continues at coordinate 1,051,281,143 of NC_140583.1, forward strand.
GAGAAGGCTGACCGTTCCTGAGCCCTGGGTGTGAGGCCGATCTGCCAGTAGCCCGCTGTTAGGTCGAAGATACTGAGGTAGCGGGCGGCCCCCAGCCGGTCGATCAGCTCGTCTGCTCGGGGGATCGGATGAGCGTCGGTCCGGGTGACAGCGTTCAAGCCCCGGTAGTCGACGCAGAATCTCAGTTCAGGTGCGGTGCCGGGGGCAGCGGCTTTGGGAACCAATACAACCGGACTGGCCCAGGGACTGTCCGAGGGCTCGATGACCCCGATTGTGAGCATCTTGGCCACTTCCTCCTGTATGCAGGCCCGTACCCGATCTGGTACGCGGTAGGCCCGGTGTCGGACAGGGGGACTGTCCCCGGTGTCCACGTCGTGCAAACACCAAGGGGTGACCCCGGGGGTGAGGGAGAACAGGGTAGCGAACTGCAGCAGGAGGTTCCGGCAGCCCTGGCGTTGCTCCGAAGTGAGGGCGTCAGAGAGCCGGACCCCGTCCACGGAGCCGTCATTCTCCTGAGTCTTCAGAAGATCCGGGAGGGGTGCGGAGTCTTCCTCTGCCCCACTGTCCGTAGCCATCAGGAGGCTGAGTTCTGAGCGCACAAAGTGTGGTTTGAGTCGGTTGGTGTGGAGGACCCGAAGGGGGTTCCGGGAGGTCCCCAGGTCGATGAGGTAAGTGACGGGGCTTTTGCGCTCGACCACTTTGAAGGGCCCCGTCCACTTATCTTGCAAGGCACATGGTTCGGTGGGGGACATCACCCATACTTGTTGTCCAGGCTCGAACTCAACGGAGGAGGCATTGTGATCATACCACCTCTTCATGTCCTCCTGGCTGGCCTCGAGGTTCGCCTTGGCCATCTCTCTGAAGCGCCGGGTCTGATTGCGTAGGGCCAGGAGGTATTTGAAGACGTCTGGAGGGGTCTTTAGGGGGGCCATCTCCCAACCTTCTTTTACTAGGCTGAGGGGCCCTCGCACAGGGTGCCCGTACAGGAGTTCGAAAGGGCTAAAACCGAGGGACTTCTGGGGAACTTCTCGGTAGGCGAAGAGGAGGCACGGGAGTAGTACATCCCACTGGCGACGGAGGGGCTCTTCCAATCCCCCAATCATCCCCTTGAGAGTGCGGTTAAAACGCTCCACTAGTCCGTTCCCTTGGGGGTGATAGGGGGTCGTGAATCTGTAGGTGACCCCGCATTGTTGCCAGAGGGACTTCATGTATTTGGATATAAAGTTCGTGCCTCGGTCGCTGACGACTTCTCGGGGGAAGCCTACCCGGGAGAAGATCCCCATTAGGGCCCGGCCAACCACCGGAGCTGTCACGGTCCGTAGGGGCACCGCCTCGGGGTAGCGGGTGGCATGGTCCACCAGTACTAAGATGAACCTGTGTCCTTGTGCCGTGCGGGGGTCCAGAGGCCCCACAATGTCTATCCCCACCCTCTCGAACGGGGTGGTGACCACAGGGAAGGGTTGCAGAGGGGCTTTCAGCTTCCGACCACTCTTCCCGCTGGCTTGGCATGTGGGGCAAGATCGGCAGTGGTTCAGGACGTCGTTCCTCATTTTCGGCCAGAAAAAGTGGGTCACTAGGCGGCTGTACGTTTTGTCCTGGCCCAGGTGTCCAGCCAGGGGGACATCGTGGGCCAGGTTGAGCAGAAAGTCTCTGAAGCGGAGAGGTACCACCAGTACTCGACCGGCCCCCAGCTCGGCGATTCTTTGCTCGCTGTATAGCAGGTCGTTATCCCAGTAGACCCAGTGAGTTCCGGTGGAGTCCCCTGCGTTCTGGGCGCTGGCTTGTTGGCGGAGTCCCTCGAGGGAGGGACAGGTCTTTTGTTCCTGGCGGAACTGTTCTTGGGTGGGCCCCCCTTCTTGACGCCACTGAGCCAGGTCAGGAAGGTCCTGGGGTTGCGCGTCCCCTTCGGTCGTCGGGTCTGGGAGGCTGGCCTCGTCGTTGTCTTCTACTGGGGCGACCGGGGGCGGAGGTGCTGGCCATTCCGGTTCTTCTGATCGGGGGACGGCACGGGCGGCCATGGACCGGGTGGTTATGCAGGCCCAGTCCGGGAGGCCCAGCATCCCCAGGTGCTCTCTTCTCTCAACGGTGGCCCACGGGGAACTCTCGAGGTCATTCCCCAGGAGGCAGTCCACGGGGGCATCGTCCCGGACCGTCACCTTCAACAGGCCGGAGACCCCTCCCCATTCGAATGGGACGCAGGCCATTTGACACATACTCTCAGAGTTGTCTGCCGAGCGGACGGGGCAGAGAATGTTCGGCAGGATCTGCTCGGGCTTCACCAGGTGACAGCGGACGGCCGTCACACTGGCGCCTGTGTCACGCAAGGCCTCGGCTCGCTGTCCATTAATGGTCACCCACTGACCGTATTTCCGGGTGTTAGCGGGTAGGGGAGCCCGTGGGACCATGTCTCTTCCCCCTAAGCACGCCAGGACCATGGCGGCCGGTTCCCACTCTTGCTGGGCCGGCTCATACTCTTCTGGTTCCTCCGATAATCGCTCTTCCCCCAGGGCGGCGGCAGCTACCTGGCGGGGCTTGGGTGTTTGGTTCTGCGGGCAGCTCGGGTCATTGGCGTAGTGGCCGACTCGCTGGCATCGGTGGCACGTGACGTTGGCTCGGAACCCAGGACGCCACGGGGGGTTGCCCCGGCCGGCCGGAGGCGGGGTGCTGGCCACGGGTGTTGCTGGCAAGGCGTCTCTCCCTCGCCCCTGGCCCCCTCCTCCTCCCCGAGGACGGTGCTGGCCTTGGTTGCTTCTGTTCTGTTCGTGTGGCCCCCTCCGGCCCACTCGGGTGCTTTCCCATCGGTCAGCTTCGGCGGCGAGCTGCCGGGGGTCAGTCAGCTTACTGTCGAGGAGGTGCTGCCTGAGCTCGACGAAACAGTTGTTCGACAGGTGCTCCCATACCATAAGGTTAAAGAGTTGTTCGTAGGTGGTGACATGGCTCCCCTTGATCCAACCCTCGAAGGCACGGCTGAAATAGTTCACGTATTCTACCCAAGTTGTACCTGGGATCCGGGTGCAATCTCTGAACCTCTGGCGGTACATCTCGGGTGTGAGGCCGTAGCGGGTGAGGAGGGCAGCCTTCATGTGGTCGTAGGACGACATTTGGTGATCTGGGAGCTGCAGTAGGGCATCGCGACCCTCGTTGACAAACCTCCCCCAAAGTCCGGCTCCCCAATCACTCCGGTCGATCCGGTGGGAGGTCATGGCGATCTCGTAGGCTTTAAACCACTGTTGTATGTCGTCTTCTCGGACATACTCGCGGACAACATCCTTGGGGATGTGGACTTTTTTCTCGATTGGCGCCGGGGTGTGTGGTCGCTCAGGCACCCCCAGTTCTTTATTCTGTTTCCGAAGTTCTATCTCCGCTAGTTGGCGCTCGTGCTCGAGCGTTATTTTTTTCTCCTCCAGCTCTCTCTGTCTCTGCTTCTCTTCTCGTTCTTCTCGGAGCCGCATATGCTCGAGGTTGAGTTTCTGTTCAGCTAACTTGAGTTCCCCATCCATCTTGAGTCGTGCCATTTCCAACTCGTGCAATCTGGTTCTTTCTCTTTCTCGGATCTCCTCCTGCGAGAGGCCCGTTCCCCGCTCCTCGGGAGCCGTGGCGTTCCCCTCTGGTGTGATGCTGCTTTGGTCAGAGGGTCCGGCGACCCCAGTTTCTGTCCACGACTCTAGGGCGTGCTTTAGATCATCCTTGGTACTCAGGCCGGTGGTAGCAATGCCAAGTTCTATGCAGAATTGTCTCAGTTCGCGGTGGTTGTATTCTTCTAACTTATCCATTTGGAATTTCTCGGTGGAGCTGCTATCTTTGGCTGACATCGTGTTTTTGTCGTGGGGTGAGCTACTCTCTGTACGATTACGCGTTGATTCGGATCGCGCCGCTGGCCACCAATGTTAGAAAGGGTAGACGGACCGGGAGGGTCGGCCGGGGTCAGGAGGAGAGGTCTCCGGGGAGAGCCGTCTCCAGCGATCGTACAGACAAGTAACTTCCCCCCCCCCACAGACAGATACCACACACGGATAAGGTTCAGTGTTCTTTATAAGCACTTCTTAAGGTACGGTTGAATGGTACAAGGAGGTCTGGACTCAGGGGTCCCCTCGATTCAAGTCTCTCAATGCAGGGTAAGGGGGAGCGGGACAGTCTGTTTACCAGTCAGGTAGTTCGGATGAGATGATGACTAGCTCACAATCCTCGAGCTTGGTGGTTTAGTTGGTACGGGCCGCGGCAGCGCCAGCAGGTCCCGGAAAGATGGTCGGTACACGGTCCGCGGCAGCGCCAGCAGGTCCCGGAAAGATGGTCGATGTACGGTCCGCGGCAGCGCCAGCAGGTCCCGGTGAGGATGGTCGTTACAACGGGCCGCGGCAGCGCCAGCAGGTCCCGACGAGGATGGATGTTGCAGAAGGCCGCGGCAGCGCCAGCAGGCAGGACGATGGTTCACAAGAGCGGGCTACGGCAGCGCCAGTAGTCCGTCAAGGCTGAGTTCTCTCGGTGTCTCTCGACTCCAGGATACAACTCCCTTCCTGCTCCGGAGTTGCCCCAGTTATAGGGCAGGCGCCCTTTGATGTCCGGACCCTCGCACTTGGAGGTCGGAGGGCCCGGGATGAAGGTGTCCAGACACCCATCAGGGGGTGGATCCAGCGCCTGGGGGAGCTGGAGGCGATCGGCACCTGGCGGGGGAAGAGCTCTTGACACTTCGTCCTCCCATTGACCTGCCAAGTGGTCCGCTCACCTCCTGGGTGGATGGTGGTGCCGGGATGTCGGGGCCGGCCAGGCCCGGGGTTAGGGTCGGGGCGAGGTCACGCGGCCTCGTGGTGCAGGGCCCAAGATGGCGGCTTGAACCGGCCGGGGGAGCCGGTGGGGCTGGGCCCCGTGATGAGTAGAGGTCCGAGGGCAGAAGATCCGTCAGGAGACGGGGTACAGGTGCTTTTCGTGGGTTATGCCTGGTGGGCCGGAGCTCGGGCCCTGTCGTGCGGGGAGGGAGCAAGCCCTTCGTGTGGCCTGTCCAACAGTATTCCTCTGCACCCACCCCTCACATGTCTCTGTCGACTGCTGGGAGTGATAGGCACCCACACCTCACATGTCTCTGTCCACTGCTGGGAGTGATAGGCAACCACCCCTCACATGTCTCTGTCCACTGATGGGAGTGATAGGCACCCACCCCCATGTCTCTGTCCACTGATGGGAGTGATAGGCGCCCACCACTCACATGTCCCTGTCCACTGCTGGTATTCCTCTGCACCCACCCCTCACATGTCTCTGTCCACTGCTGGCAGTGATAGGCACCCACCCCTCACATGTCTCTGTCCACTGCTGGTATTCCTCTGCACCCACCCCTCACATGTCTCTGTCCACTGATGGGAGTGATAGGCACCCACCACTTACATGTCTCTGTCCACTGCTGGTATTCCTATGCACCCACCCCTCACATATCTCTGTCCACTGCTGGGAGTGATACACACCCACCCCATGTCTCTGTCCACTGCTGGGAGTGATAGGCACCCACCCCTCACATGTCTCTGTCCACTGCTGGGAGTGATAGGCACCCACTCCTCACATGTCTCTGTCCACTGCTGGGAGTAATAGGCACCCACCCCTCACATGTCTCTGTCCACTGATGGGAGTGATAGGCACCCACCCCATGTCTCTGTCAACTGATGGGGGTGATAGGCACCCACCACTCACATGTCTCTGTCCACTGCTGGTATTCCTCTGCACCCACCCCTCACATGTCTCTGTCCACTGCTGGGAGTGATAGGCACCCATCCCTCACATGTCTCTGTCCACTGCTGGTATTCCTCTGCACCCACCCCTCACATGTCTCTGTCCACTGATGTGAGTGATAGGGACCCACCACTTACATGTCTCTGTCCACTGCTGGTATTCCTATGCACCCACCCCTCACATGTCTCTGTCCACTGCTGGGAGTGATAGGCACCCACCCCTCACATGTCTCTGTCCACTGCTGGGAGAGATAGTATTAGTCACCCACCCCTCACATGTCTCTGCCCACTGCTGGTATTGCTCTGCACCCACCCCTCACATGTATCTGTCCACTGCTGGGAGTGATAGGCACCCACCCCTCACATGTCTCTGTCCACTGATGGGAGTGATAGGCACCCACCCCCATGTCTCTGTCCACTGATGGGAGTGATAGGCACCCACCACTTACATGTCTCTGTCCACTGCTGGTATACCTATGCACCCACCCCTCACATGTCTCTGTCCACTGCTGGGAGTGATAGGCACCCACCCCTCACATGTCTCTGTCCACTGCCGGTATTCCTCTGCACCCACCCCTCACATGTCTCTGTCCACTGATGGGAGTGATAGGCACCCACCACTTACATGTCTCTGTCCACTGCAGGTATTCCTATGCACCCACCCCTCACATTTCTCTGTCCACTGCTGGGAGTGATACGCACCCATCCCCATGTCTCTGTCCACTGCTAGGAGTGATAGGCACCCACCCCTCACATGTCTCTGTCCACTGCTGGGAGTGATAGGCACCCACCCCTCACATGTCTCTGTCCACTGCTGGGAGTGATAGGCACCTACCCCTCACATGTCTCTGTACACTGATGGGAGTGATAGGCACCCACCGCATGTCTCTGTCCACTGATGGGAGTGATAGGCACCCACCACTCACATGTCTCTGTCCACTGCTGGTATTCCTCTGCACCCACCCCTCACATGTCTCTGTCCACTGATGGGAGTATTAGGCACCCACCACTTGCATGTCTCTGTCCATTGCTGGTATTCCTATGCACCCACGCCTCACATGTCTCTTCCACTGCTGGGAGTGATAGGCACCCACCCCTCACATGTCTCTGTCCACTGCAGGTATTCCTCTGCACCCACCCCTCACATGTCTCTGTCCACTGATGGGAGTGATAGGCACCCACCACCTACATGTCTCTGTCCACTGCTGGTATTCCTATGCTCCCACCCCTCACATGTCTCTGTCCACTGCTGGGAGTGATAGGCACCCACCCCTCACATGTCTCTGTCCACTGCTGGGAGCATAGGCACCCACCCCTCACATGTCTCTGCCCACTGCTGGTATTGCTCTGCACCCACCCCTCACATGTCTCTGTCCACTGCTGGGAGTGATAGGCACCCACCCCTCACATGTCTCTGTCCACTGATGGGAGTGATAGGCACCCACCCCCATGTCTCTGTCCACTGATGGGAGTGATAGGCGCCCACCACTCACATGTCTCTGTCCACTGCTGGTATTCCTCTGCACCCACCCCTCACATGTCTCTGTCCACTGATGGGAGTGATAGGCACCCACCACTTACATGTCTTTGTCCACTGCTGGTATTGTTATGCACCCACCCCTCACATGTCTCTGTCCACTGATGGGAGTGATAGGCACCCACCCCTCACATGTCTTTGTCCACTGCTGGGAATCCTAGGCAGCCACCCCTCACATGTCTCTGTCCACTGCTGGGAATCCTAGGCAGCCACCCCTCACATGTCTCTGTCCACTGCTGGTATTCCTCTGCACCCACCCCTCACATGTCTCTGTCCACCGCTGGGAGTGATAGCCACTCACCCCTCACATGTCTCTGTCCACTGATGGGAGTGATAGGCACCCACGCCCATGTCTCTGTCCACTGCTGGGAGTGATAGGCACCCAGCCCTCACATGTCTCTGTCCACTGCTGGGAGTGATAGCCACCCACTCCTCACATGGCTCTGTCCACTGCTGGTATTCCTCTGCACCCACCCCTCACATGTCTCTGTCGACTGCTGGGAGTGATAGGCACCCACACCTCACATGTCTCTGTCCACGGCTGGGAGTGATAGGCACCCACCCCTTACATGTCTCTCTCCACTGATGGGAGTGATAGGCACCCACCCCCATGTCTCTGTCTACTGATGGGAGTGATAGGCACCCACCCCTCACATGTCTCTGTCCATTGATGGGAGTAATAGGCACCCACCCCTCACATGTCTCTGTCCACAGATGGGAGTGATAGGCACCCACCCCCATGTCTCTGTCCACTGATGGGAGTGATAGGTACCCACCACTTACATGTCTCTTCCCGCTGCTGGGAATCCTAGGCAGCCACCCCTCACATGTCTCTGTCCACTGCTGGGAGTGATAGGCACCCACACCTCACATGTCTCTGTCCACTGCTCGGAGTGATAGGCACCCACACCTCACATGTCTCTGCCCACTGCTGGGAGTGATAGGCACCCACCCCCATGTCTCTGTCCACTGATGGGAGTGATAGGCACCCACACCTCACATGTCTCTGTCCAATGCTGGGAGTGATAGGCACCCACACGTCAAATGTCTCTGCCCACTGCTGGGAGTGATAGGCACCCACACCTCACATGTCTCTGCCCACTGCTGGGAGTGATAGGCACCCACCCCCATGTCTCTGTCCACTGATGGGAGTGATAGGCACCCACCCCTCACATGTCTCTGTCCACTGCTGGGAGTGATAGGCGCCCACCCCTCACATGTCTCTGTCCACTGATGGGAGTGATAGGCACTCACCCCTCACATGTCTCTGTCCACTGCTGGGAGTGATAGGCACCCACCCCCATGTCTCTGTCCACTGCTGGGACTGATAGGCACCCACCCCTCACATGTATCTGTCCACTGATGGGAGTGATAGGCACCCACCCCCATGTCTCTGTCCACTGATGGGAGTAATAGGCACCCACCACTCACATGTCTCTGTCCACTGCTGGTATTCCTCTGCACCCACCCGTCACATGTCTCTGTCCACTGATGGGAGTGATAGGCACCCACCACTTACATGTCTCTGTCCACTGCTGGTATTCCTATGCACTCACCCCTCACAGGTGTCTGTCCACTGCTGGGAGTGATAGGCACCCACCCCTCACATGTCTTTGTCCACTGCTGGGAATCCTAGGCAGCCACCCCTCACATGTCTCTGTCCACTGCTGGGAATCCTAGGCAGCCACCCCTCACATGTCTCTGTCCACTGCTGGGAGTGATAGGCACCCACCCCCATGTCTCTGTCCACTGCTGGGAGTGATAGGCACCCACCCCCATCTCTCTCTCCACTGATGGGAGTGATAGGCACCCACCACTCACATGTCTCTGTCCACTGCTGGTATTCCTCTGCACCCACCCCTCACATATCTCTGTCAACTGATGGGAGTGATAGGCACCCACCACTTACATGTCTCTGTCCACTGCTGGTATTCCTCTGCACCCACCCCACACATGTCTCTGTCCACTGCTGGGAGTGATAGGCACCAACCACTTACATGTCTCTGTCCACTGCTGGTATTCCTATTCACCCACCCCTCACATGTCTCTGTCCACTGCTGGGAGTGATAGGCACCCACCCCTCACATGTCTCTGTCCACTGCTGGGAGTGATAGCACCCACCCCTCACATGTCCCTGCCCACTGCTGGTATTGCTCTGCACCCACCCCTCACATGTCTCTGTCCACTGCTGGGAGTGATAGGCACCCACCCCTCACATGTCTCTGTCCACTGCTGGGAGTGATACGCACCCATCCCCATGTTTCTGTCCACTGCTGGGAGTGATAGGCACCCACCCCTCACATGTCTCTGTCCACTGCTGGGAGTGATAGGCACCCACCCCTCACATGTCTCTGTCCACAGCTGGGAGTGATAGGCACCCACCCCTCACATGTCTCTGTCCACTGATGGGAGTGATAGGCACCCACCCCATGTCTCTGTCCACTGATGGGAGTGATAGGCACCCACCCCTCACATGTCTCTGTCCACTGCTGGTATTCCTCTGCACCCACCCCTCACATGTCTCTGTCCACTGGTGGGAGTGATAGGCACCCACCACTTATATGTCTCTGTCCACTGCTGGTATTCCTATGCACCCACCCCTCACATGTCTCTGTCCACTGCTGGGAGTGATACGCACCCATCCCTCACATGTCTCTGTCCACTGCCGGTATTCCTCTGCACCCCCCCTCACATGTCTCTGTTCACTGATGGGAGTGATAGGCACCCACCACTTACATGTCTCTGTTCACTGCTGGTATTCCTATGCACCCACCCCTCAAATGTCTCTGTCCACTGCATGGAGTGATACGCACCCATCCCCATGTCTCTGTCCACTGCTGGGAGTGATAGGCACCCACCCCTCACATGTCTCTGTCCACTGCTGGGAGAGATAGGCACCCACCCCTCACATGTCTCTGTCCACTGCTGGGAGTGATAGGCACCCACCCCTCACTTGTCTCTGTCCACTGATGGGAGTGATAGGCACCCACCCCAAGTCTCTGTCCACTGATGGGAGTGATAGACACCCACCACTCACATGTCTCTGTCCACTGCTGGTATTCCTATGCACCCACCCCTCACATATCTCTGTCCACTGCTGGGAGGGAGAGGCACCCACCCCTCACATGTCTCTGTCCACTGATGGGAGTGATAGGCACCTACCACTTACATGTCTTTGTCCACTGCTGGTATTCCTATGCTCCCACCCCTCACATGTCTCTGTCCACTGCTGGGAGTGATAGGCACCCACCCCTCACATGTCTCTGTCCACTGCTGGGAGTCATAGGCACCCACCCCTCACATGTCTCTGCCCAATGCTGGTATTGCTCTGCACCCACCCCTCACATGTCTCTGTCCACTGCTGGGAGTGATAGGCACCCACCCCTCACATGTCTCTGTCCACCGATGGGAGTGATAGGCACCCATCCCCATGTCTCTGTCCACTGATGGCAGTGATAGGCGCCCACCACTCACATGTCTCTGTCCACTGCTGGTATTCCTCTGCACCCACCCCTCACATGTCTCTGTCCACTGATGGGAGTGATAGGCACCCACCACTTACATGTCTTTGTCCACTGCTGGTATTCCTATGCACCCACCCCTCACATGTCTCTGTCCACTGCTGGGAGTGATAGGCCCCACCCCTCACATGTCTTTGTCTACTGCTGGGAATCCTAGGTAGCCACCCCTCACATGTCTCTGTCCACTGCTGGGATTCCTAGGCAGCCACCCCTCACATGTCTCTGTCCACTTCTGGTATTCCTCTGCACCCACCCCTCACATGTCTCTGTCCACTGCTGGTAATCCTATGCACCTACCCCTCACATGTCTCTGTCCACTGCTGGGAGTGATAGGCAACCACCCCTCACTTGTCTCTGTCCACTGCTGGGAGTGATAGGCACCCACCCCTCACATGTCTCTGTCCACTGCTGGGAGTGATAGGCACCCACCCCTCACATGTCTCTGTCCACTGATGGGAGTGATAGGCACCCAGCCCTCACATGTCTTTGTCCACTGCTGGGAGTGATAGCCACCCACCCCTCACATGTCTCTGTCCACTGCTGGTATTCCTCTGCACCCACCCCTCACATGTCTCTGTCCACTGCTGGGAGTGGTAGGCACCCACACCTCACATGTCTCTGTCCACTGCTGGGAGTGATAGGCACCCACGCTTCACATGTCTCTGTCCACTGATGGGAGTGATAGGCACCCACCCCCATGTCTCTGTCTACTGATGGGAGTGATATGCACCCACCCCTCACATGTCTCTGTCCACTGCTGGGAGTGATAGGCACCCACCCCTCACATGTCTCTGTCCACTGATGGGAGTGATAGGCACCCACCCCCATGTCTCTGTCCACTGATGGGAGTGATAGGTACCCACCACTTACATGTCTCTGTCCACTGCTGGGAATCCTAGGCAGCCACCCCTCACATGTCTCTGTCCACTGCTGGGAGTGATAGGCACCCACACCTCATATGTCTCTGTCCACTGCTCGGAGTGATAGGCACCCACACCTCATATGTCTCTGCCCACTGCTGGGAGTGATAGGCACCCACCCCCATGTCTCTGTCTACTGATGGGAGTGATAGGCACTCACACCTCACATGTCTCTGTCCACTGCTGGGAGTGATAGGCACCCACACGTCAAATGTCTCTGCCCACTGCTGGGAGTGATAGGCACCCAGCCCTCACATGTCTCTGTCCACTGCTGGTATTCCTCTGCACCCACCCCTCACATGTCTCTGTACACTAATGGTAGTGATAGGCACCCACCACTTACATGTCTCTGTCCACTGCTGGTAATCCTATGCACCTACCCCTCACATGTCTCTGTCCACTGCTGGGAGTGATAGGCAACCACCCCTCACATGTCTCTGTCCACTGCTGGGAGTGATAGGCACCCACCCCTCACATGTCTCTGTCCACTGCTGGGAGTGATAGGCACCCACCCCTCACATGGATCTGTCCACTGCTGGGAGTGATAGGCACCCACACCTCACATGTCTCTGTCCACTGATGGGAGTGATAGGCACCCACCCCCATGTCTCTGTCTACTGATGGGAGTGATAGGCACCCACCCCTCACATGTCTCTGTCCACTGCTGGGAGTGATAGGCACCCACCCCTCACATGTCTCTGTCCACTGATGGGAGTGATAGGCACCCACCACATACATGTCTCTGTCCACTGCTGGTAATCCTATGCACCTACCCCTCACATGTCTCTGTCCACTGCTGGGAGTGATACGCACCCATCCCCATGTCTCTGTCCACTGCTGGGAGTGATAGGCAACCACCCCTCACATGTCTTTGTCCACTGCTGGGAGTGATAAGCACCCACCCCTCACATGTCTCTGTCCACTGCTGGGAGTGATAGGCACCCACCCCTCACATGTCTCTGTCCACTGCTGGGAGTGATAGGCACCCACGCCTCACATGTCTCTGTCCACTGATGGGAGTGATAGGCACCCACCCCCATGTCTCTGTCTACTGATGGGAGTGATAGGCACCCACCCCTCACATGTCTCTGTCCACTGCTGGGAGTGATAGGCACCCACCCCTCACATGTCTCTGTCCACTGATGGGAGTGATAGGCACCCACCCCCATGTCTCTGTCCACAGATGGGAGTGATAGGTACCCACCACTTACATGTCTCTGTCCACTGCTGGGAATCCTAGGCAGCCACCCCTCACATGTCTCTGTCCACTGCTTGGAGTGATAGGCACCCACAACTCACATGTCTCTGTCCACTGCTCGGAGTGATAGGCACCCACACCTCACATGTCTCTGCCCACTGCTGGGAGTGATAGGCACCCAACCCCATGTCTCTGTCCACTGATGGGAGTGATAGGCACCCACACCTCACATGTCGCTGTCCACTGCTGGGAGTGATAGGCACCCACACGTCAAATGTCTCTCCCCACTGCTGGGAGTTATAGGCACCCACCCCTCACATGTCTCTGTCCACTGCTGGCATTCCTCTGCACCCACCCCTCACTTGTCTCTGTACACTAATGGTAGTGATAGGCACCACCCACTTACATGTCTCTGTCCACTGCTGGTAATCCTATGCACCTACCCCTCACATGTCTCTGTCCACTGCTGGGAGTGATACACACCCATCCCCATGTCTCTGTCCACTGCTGGGAGTGATAGGCAACCACCCCTCACATGTCTCTGTCCACTGCTGGAAGTGATAGGCACCCACCCCTCACATGTCTCTGTCCACTGCTGGGAGTGATAGGCACCCACCCCTCACATGTCTCTGTCCACTGATGGGAGTGATAGGCACCCACCCCATGTCTCTGTCCACTGATGGCAGTGATAGGCGCCCACCACTCACATGTCTCTGTCCACTGCTGGTATTCCTCTGCACCCACCCCTCACATGTCTCTGTCCACTGATGGGAGTGATAGGCACCCACCACTTACATGTCTCTGTCCACTGCTGGTATTCCTATGCACCCACCCCTCACATGTCTCTGTCCACTGCTGGGAGTGATAGGCACCCACCCCTCACATGTCTCTGTCCAGTGCAGGTATTCCTCTGCACCCACCCCTCACATGTCTGTCCACTGATGGGAGTGGTAGGCACCCACCACTTACATGTCTCTGTCCACTGCTGGTATTCCTATGCACCCACCCCTCACATGTCTCTGTCCACTGATGGGAGTGATAGGCACCCACCCCATGTCTCTGTCCACTGCTGGGAGTCATAGGCACCCACCCCTCACATGTCTCTGCCCACTGCTGGTATTGCTCTGCACACACCCCTCACATGTCTCTGTCCACTGCTGGGAGTGATTGGCACCCACCCCTTACATGTCTCTGTCCACTGATGGGAGTGATAGGCACCCACCCCCATGTCTCTGTCCACTGATGGGAGTGATAGGCGCCCACCACTCACATGTCTCTGTCCACTGCTGGTATTCCTCTGCACCCACCCCTCACATGTCTCTGTCCACTGATGGGAGTGATAGGCACCCACCACTTACATGTCTCTGTCCACTGCTGGTATTCCTATGCACCCACCCCTCACATGTCTCTGTCCACTGCTGGGAGTGATAGGCTCCCACCCCTCACATGTGTTTGTCCACTGCTGGGAATCCTAGGCAGCCACCCATCACATGTCTCTGTCCACTGCTGGGAATCCTAGGCAGCCACCCCTCACATGTCTCTGTCCACTGCTGGTATTCCTCTGCACCCACCCCTCACATGTCTCTGTCCACCGCTGGGAGTGATAGGCACCCACCCCTCACATGTCTCTGTCCACTGATGGGAGTGATAGGCACCCAACCCCCATGTCTCTGTCCACTGCTGGGAGTGATAGGCACCCAGCCCTCACATGTCTCTGTCCACTGCTGGGAGTGATAGCCACCCACCCCTCACATGTCTCTGTCCACTGCTGGTATTTGTTAGAAGGCGACCTCAGAGGGGCCCGGAGGGGGCCCTGACTGCCCTGAGACCCACCCTCGAGGTATCGTAGCCGGGCACTGGTGGGAGACTCCTCAGGGGAGGAACCTCGTATCTAGGATCGCACACTCTGCACCACACGACAGAGAGACACCACACGAAGAGTTCTTACGAGCAAATCTTTATCAGATCGAAGTGGTAAGATCTTTATGATCAGCTAGGCAAATATATACAAGCAGAGCGTGGGCTCACAGAGTCTTGGAGGGGGTTTAGCAGGTAGCGGGACAGTCTTTGTGGATAAGAATCAAATGCAGGAGCGTACCCGGCGCACAGCTCACAATCCTCGAGCTGGGGGATACGCTTGTCGTCGTGGGGTCCAGCGGGACCAAGAGAGTCTGTGGGAGCCGCGAGTCACTCAGCGGGGCTCGGTTACAAGTTCGGTGGTCTTACGATCTTCGAGGAGCCGCGAGTCACTCAGCAGGGCTCAAGCACAAGTTCGGAGGTCTTACGATCTTCAGGGAGCCGCGAGTCACTCAGCAGGGCTCAAGCACAAGTTCGGAGGTCTTACGATCTTCAGGGAGCCGCGAGTCACTCAGCAGGGCTCAAGCACAAGTTCGGAGGTCTTACGATCTTCAGGGAGCCGCGAGTCACTCAGCAGGGCTCAGGTGTTCCAAGGCGAATCTGCCGGACAGTCCCAGAGCACCCCTTGTTATAGGGCGACTCCTCTTTGATGTCCGGAGTCTGTGCAGGCAGGGGTCTTGTCACCTGGGGGTCGCTTGTTGGGGTTTCCTGCCATTGTCTTTTGATCCTTTCAGGGCTGGGTCGGGAGGAGTCCCAGACGCCCAGCAGGCGTGGAGCCAGCCCTCGGGGAGGCCGGCAGGTCGATCGAAACCCACCGTCCCAGGGAAGCACAGAGGTGTGATAGAAACTGCTCCTCCCTCTCTCATCCCAAGGGGAGCGTGGTGTCCTCCAGCCGGAGTGGCGCCTCTAGGCCCGGGTCGCGCTGGGGCCGGGCGGCCATCTTGATGCATGAAGTGGGCACGCGGGCCCGGTGTGGCCGAAGGGAGGAAGGCCACGGACGGGGAAGTCTGGGTTGGGTGCGTGTGAGTTCTGGTGTGAAGGATCGGCTAGGCCGTGGATTTGGGGGCTGGTGTGAGGTGCAGGGGCCAGGTCTGGCTATGTTATGAGGGCCGGGTCTAACACGCGTCCCCCCCAGCTGAAAGCCAGAGAGAACTAGCCATCTTCTTGGGGGTTCTCTTCGCTGAGGCGGAAGAACCAGGAGAGGCCATCGGCGTTGGCGTGGTCAGCCCCAGGGCGATGCTCCACGGTGAAATCCATCCCCTGGAGGGAGATTGACCACCGCAGCAGCTTGGGGTTTTCCCCTCACATCTGCATGAGCCACCGCAAGGGGCGATGGTCGGTTTGGACCTTGAAATGGGTGCCGAACAGGTAAGGGCGTAGTTTCTTGAGGGCCCAGACTACGGCGAATGCCTCTCGCTCGATGGTGCTCCATCTCTGTTCCTTGGGCAACAGTCTTCGGCTGAGGAAGGCTACCGGCTGGTCTAGGCCTTGGTCATTTACCTGGGAGAGGACTGCCCTGATGCCATGCTCGGAAGCATCAGTCTGTACCACAAACTCTTTGGAGTAGTCGGGGGCCTGGAGGACGGGGGCAGTACACATGGCCGCTTTCAGGGCCTCGAACGCCTCTTGGCAGGCAGGGGACCATTGTACCTTCTTGGGCTGCTTTTTGGACGTGAGTCCCGTGAGGGGACCGACCAGGCTGCCGTAATTCCGGATGAATCTCCGGTAGTAGCCCGTGAGGCCCAGAAAGGCTCGGACCTCCGTTTGGGTAGTGGGGGGTTCCCAGGCTAGGATGGCGTCGATTTTGGGCTGTAGAGGGGCGACCTGCCCGCTTCCGACCTGGTGCCCCAGGTAGGTTACCGAACCTTTCCCAATCTGGCACTTACTGGCTTTCACGGTGAGGCCTGCCTGGCGCAGGGCGGTCAGAGCCCTCCGAGGGTGCTGGAGGTGCTCACTCCACTCGGAGCTAAAAACTGCGATATCGTCGAGATACGCGGCACTGAATTTTTCCAGCCCGGCCAGGACTCTATTTACCAGTTGCTGGAAGGTGGCCGGGGCATTTTTCATCCCGAAGGGCATTACGCGAAAGCGATAGTGCCCATCCGGGGTGGAGAAGGCGGACCGCTCCTTGGCTCCTTCTGTGAGCGCAATTTGTCAGTAGCCGCAGGTGAGATCGAAGGTGCTGAGGAACCGAGCAGCCCCGAGCCGGTCAATGAGCTCGTCGGCTCGGGGAATGGGGTGGGCATCGGCTCGGGTGACTTCATTGAGTCCCCGGTAGTCCACGCAGAAGCGGAGTTCTGGTGCGACCCCGGGGGCAGCTGCTTTCGGGACCAGGACCACGGGGCTGGCCCAGGGGCTGTCTGAGGGTTCGATCACGCCTAGGGTCAACATTTTCGAGACTTCGGCTTGGATGCAGGACCGGACCCGATCAGGGACTCGGTAGGCCCGGTGTCTCACTGGCGGACTGTCCCCGGTATCCACGTCATGGACACACCAGTCGGTGACCTTAGGGACCAGGGAGAAGAGGTCTGAAAACTGGCCCAGGAGCTGGCGGCAATCTTCACGTTGCTGGGGAGTGAGAGACGGGGCGAGGTTCACTCCTTCTACGGAGCCGTCCTTCTCTTTGGTGCACAGGAGATCCGGGAGAGGATCTGACTCCTCCTCGGACCCATCATCCGTGGCCAGTAGGAGGCTCAGCTCCGTTCGCACAAAGTGGGGCTTGAGGCGGTTCACGTGGAGGACCCGCAGGGGGTCCCGGGGGGACTGGAGCCCTACAATGTCGATCCCGACCCATTCAAAAGGGGTACTGACGACAGGGAAGGGTTGGAGGGGAGCCTTGCTCTTCCCTCCGCTCTTCCCACTGGCCTGGCACGTGGGACAGGACTTGCAGTGGGCTCCTACATCTACTTTCATTCTGGGCCAGTAGAAGTGGGTCACGAGGCGACTGTACGTTTTGTCCTGGCCCAAGTGGCCTGCGAGGGGAACATCGTGGGCCAAGCCCAGGAGGAGGTTTCGGAAGCGTAGGGGTACCACCAGCACCCTGCCGGACCCTAGCTCCACCGACTTCTGTTCGCTGTACAGAAGGTCACTCTCCCAATACACCCGGTGCGTCCCCGTCTGGTCGCCTGCGGCCTGGGCCTCTGCCTGTTGCCGGGGCCCGACCAGGGAGGGACAGGTAGCCTGTTCCCGGCAGAACTCTTCTCGGGAGGGGCCCCCCTCGTGGCGCCAATGGGCTAATTCGGGCAGGTCGCCTACCTCGGTGACTGGGGTGGAGTCGGAAGGCGGGGGTTCGTCACTGGCGATCGGCTCTTCTGGTGGGGGAATGGGGGGACCCTCGGCTGGGACCATCCTATCTTCAGGGATCGGGGCGTCGTCGACTTCCCTCAGGGGGGTCAGTCGAGCCGCCATGGATCGAGTGGTGGCGCACACCCACTCAGGGAGGCCCATCATGCCTAGGTGGGTCTTGCGCTCAACTTGTCCCCAGGGGGAACTTTCCAGGTCGTTCCCCAGGAGACAGTCGACGGGCTGGGAGGTTCTCACTGCAACCTTTAGTTTACCGACCACCCCTCCCCACTCAAAGGGCACCAGGGCTACCTTACATAGGCTTTCTGTGTTGTCGGCTGAAATGACAGGGCAAAAGACGTTGGGGAGGACCTGGTCTTCGTGTACTAAATGGCTGAGGACAGCGGTGATGCTGGCCCCGGTGTCACGGAGGGCTTCTACTTGGTGGCCATTGATCTTTACGAGCTGCCCATATTTCTTTGTGTTAGAGGGCAGGAGGCTCCCAGGGACCATCTCCCTATCTCCTAAGGATACTGGGGCCATAGCTGCGGGTTCCCACTCCTCGGCCTCCTCAACCTCCTCCCCGAGGGCTACATTGGCTATCTGTCTAGCAGGGAGTGCTGCCTGAGTGGTGCGTGGGGCCATGGGGCATTCAGGGTCGTTGGCGTAATGCCTGGGCTTCTGGCAACGGAAACAAGTGATGGTTACCCGGTGCCCCCGTCTAAGGGGGGGGGCCGGATACAGCTGGTGGGGGTGCTGGGAAAGGTGGAGGTTGGGACTTCGGTGGACTAGCTTGGGACTCTCTCTGCCCTCCCTGGTTCCCCCCCTCTCTGGCGGGGTGGTCCCTGACTGGCTCGGGGGTACTCTCCTACAGGGCCCCGGGAGACCCGGGTGTTGGTCCAGCGATCCGCCTCGACAGCCAGCTTTCTTGGGTCCGTGAGCTTGCTGTCGAGCAGATGCTGGCGTAGTTCCACAAAGCAGTTGGCCGCCAGGTGTTCCCACAACATAAGGTCGGTTAGTTCTTCCATGGTGGATACCTTGCTGCCCTTGATCCACCCATCGAAGGCGCGGCTGAAGAAATTCACATATTCTACCCAGGTGGTACCTGGGATCTTCCTGCAGTCCCGGAACTGCTGGCGGTACATCTCCGGGGTGAGGCCGTACCTTGTGAGGAGGGCCGCTTTCATGTGTTCATAGGATGTTTGCATGGAGGTGGGTAGGTCGAGCAGGGTGTCTCTTCCTTCGCTCAGGAATCGTCCCCATAACCCAGCCCCCCAATCCTTCTGCGGGACCCGATGGGAGGTCATGGCGACCTCGTAGGCCCAGAACCACTGCTGAATGTCATCATTTTTGTAATATTCTTTGACCACATCCTTGGGAATGTGGACCTTCTGCTCCGTCGGCGCGGCCGCCTCCCGGTTCCCCGAGGGCCGCGTTTCTTCGCTTCTCGCTTTCAATTCTATCTCCTTCAGGCTGCGTTCATGTTCCAGTTGAAGTCTCCTTCCCTCGTGTTCTCGTTGGAGTTTCTTCTCTTCTAGTTCTCCTTGTACTCGCAACTGTTCTACTGCTAGCTTTTTCTCGGCTAATTTCAACTCGCCCTCAATTTTGAGTTTGGCTAATTCGAGCTCGTGATGGCGACTTTTTTCTCTGTCTGCGAGTTCCTCCGGGTTAGGCCCCCGTCTGGTACGAAGCCTCGCACCTGGTTGCTGCTGCGTTCTCCTTGAGAGGGTTCCGCTTCGTCGTGGGGCTCCCCCGCTCCTTCTGGGCGGGAGGCTCCGGAATCCACCCAAGCTTTCAGTGCCTTTTGCATATCTTCTTTGGTGTTGAGACCAGTGGTAGCGATTCTGAGTTCCTTACAGAATTGTTTTAGTTCCTTGTGAGTGTACTCTTCCAGCTGTTCCACCTGGAACACGGTACTGGCGTCGTTTTCTATGAGAACCACGGCGTTTCCTTCTGCCATCTTTGTCGGTAGTGCGTCAGCCGTTCACGGTACGATCTCTAGATTATGGGCCCGAATCCCGTCGCTTGCCACCAATGTTAGAAGGCGACATCAGAGGGGCCCGGAGGGGGCCCTGACTGCCCTGAGACCCACCCTCGAGGTATCGTAGCCGGGCACTGGCGGGAGACTCCTCAGGGGAGGAACCTCGTATCTAGGATCGCACACTCGGCACCACACGACAGAAAGAACCCACACAAAGAGTTCTTACGAGCAAATCTTTATCAGATCGAAGTGGTAAGATCTTTATGATCAGCTAGGCAAATATATACAAGCAGAGCGTGGGCTCACAGAGTCTTGGAGGGGGTTTAGGAGGTAGCGGGACAGTCTTTGTGGATAAGAATCAAATGCAGGAGCGTACCCGGCGCACAGCTCACAATCCTCGAGCTGGGGGATACGCTTGTCGTCGTGGGGTCCGGCGGGACCAAGAGAGTCTGTGGTCTTACGATCTTCGAGGAGCCGCGAGTCACTCAGCAGGGCTCAAGCACAAGTTCGGAGGTCTTACGATCTTCAGGGAGCCGCGAGTCACTCAGCAGGGCTCAAGCACAAGTTCGGAGGTCTTACGATCTTCAGGGAGCCGCGAGTCACTCAGCAGGGCTCAAGCACAAGTTCGGAGGTCTTACGATCTTCAGGGAGCCGCGAGTCACTCAGCAGGGCTCAGGTGTTCCAAGGCGAATCTGACGGACAGTCCCAGAGCACCCCTTGTTATAGGGCGACTCCTCTTTGATGTCCGGAGTCTGTGCAGGCAGGGGTCTTGTCACCTGGGGGTCGCTTGTTGGGGTTTCCTGCCATTGTCTTTTGATCCTTTCAGGGCTGGGTCGGGAGGAGTCCCAGACGCCCAGCAGGCATGGAGCCAGCCCTCGGGGAGGCCGGCAGGTCGATCGAAACCCACCGTCCCAGGGAAGCGCAGAGGTGTGATAGAAACTGCTCCTCCCTCTCTCATCCCAAGGGGAGCGTGGTGTCCTCCAGCCGGAGTGGCGCCTCTAGGCCCAGGTCGCGCTGGGGCCGGGCGGCCATCTTGATGCATGAAGTGGGCACGCGGGCCCGGTGTGGCCGAAGGGAGGAAGGCCACGGACGGGGAAGTCTGGGTTGGGTGCGTGTGAGTTCTGGTGGGAAGGATCCACTAGGCCGTGGGTTTGGGGGCTGGTGTGAGGTGCAGGGGCCAGGTCTGGCTATGTTACGAGGGCCGGGTCTAACAGTATTCCTCTGCACCCACCCCTCACATGTCTCTGTCCACTGCTGGGAGTGATAGGCACCCACACCTCACATGTCTCTGTCCACTGCTGGGAGTGATAGGCACCCACCCCTCACATGTCTCTGTCCACTGATGGGAGTGATAGGCACCCACCCCCATGTCTCTGTCTACTGATGGGAGTGATAGGCACCCACCCCTCACATGTCTCTGTCCACTGCTGGGAGTGATAGGCACCCACCCCTCACATGTCTATGTCCACTGATGGGAGTGATAGGCACCCACCCCCATGTCTCTGTCCACTGATGGGAGTGATAGGTACCCACCACTTACATGTCTCTGTCCACTGCTGGGAATCCTAGGCAGCCACTCCTTACATGTCTCTGTCCACTGCTGGGAGTGATAGGCACCCACACCTCACATGTCTCTGTCCACTGCTCGGAGTGATAGGCACCCACACCTCACATGTCTCTGCCCACTGCTGGGAGTGATAGGCACCCACCCCCATGTCTCTGTCCACTGATGGGAGTGATAGGCACCCACACCTCACATGTCTCTGCCCACTGCTGGGAGTGATAGGCACCCACCCCTCACATGTCTCTGTCCACTGCTGGTATTCCTCTGCACCCACCCCTCACATGTCTCTGTCCACTGATGGGAGTTGTTGGAAGGCGGACCCCGAGGAGTCGGCGAGACCACCAAGGGGGGCCCTCACACTGTACGAAGTAGCCGAGCGCTGCCGAGAAGTCTCCTGAGAGATCCTTCTCCTATCACGTACTAGCACAGTAACACCACCACACAGGCCTCAAGGAGGTTGTCTTACGACAAGCAATTCTTTATCAGCAATAAAAAGGTTACGAGGTCAATATTTACACGAAGGGATCGAGGGATCCACCAAAAGTCTCAGTGTCTCTTTGGAAGGGTAGGGGTAGCGGGACAGTCTTTGGCAGGAGTGCGGTACGAGGGTACCTGGGGCCCAGTTCTTATCCTCAAGCTGGAGGACCTCCGGATCTCGGAGGGGTCGAGCCACGACGGCGTCAGTAGGGCTCCGGCGTACAGTTCGTGGAGAGCCGCGATCCAATCAGCAGGGCTCTCAAGATGGTTTCTGCTCAGCTTGAGCCGCGACGTCGTCAGCAGGGCTCCGAGGGAGGTTTCAGCGAGGTTGGGCCGCGACAGCGTCAGCAGGGCTCCGATGTTCCAGGTGGTTCCAAGGGTTCACAAGAAGGAGCCGCGACGCAGTCAGCAGGGCTCGTGATGGTTCCGACAAGAGTTCTTCTCCGTAGGGTCAGCCGCGATTCAATCAGCAGGGCTCTCGACTCCGGGATACAACTGCCGATCTGTGGCGGGGTCGCCCCAGATATAGGTCTGGAGCCCTTTGATGTCCGGACCCAGGCGCCCGGTGGGGGCGGAGAGGCCGGGTGGAGGTGGCCAGACGCCCAGCAGGAGAGGCGCCAGGCCCAAGGGAGTTGCAGGGCGATCACACCTCGAGAGGGGAGGACAGTTGGGGGTCCCATCGATACTGTCCTCTGCCGGGGGCGATGAATGGTTCCTGCGGCACCCCCTGGCCAGTTCGTGGTGCCTCGATGTCGGGGCTTCGCTGGGGTCGAGGCCGGGTTGAGCGGGGTCGTACTGGCTGGTGCACAGAGTCACGTGGATGCCAACAAGATGGCGGAGCCACGAGGGGTATGCGACTTCGTGCAGCTCTGGATGAAGGGCCTCGGTGCAGTTCAGAAGGGTGGCCCGTGAAGGCCGGGGCGGGGAACGGGCACAATCCACGGGGTTAAGGACCACGCCACGAGGCCGGGTCCAACAGGCGTCCCCCCCAGCCGAAGGCATGGAGAGTCACCCATCTCCTTGGGGATTCTCCTCGTCAAGGCGGAAGAAGCGGGACAGGCCGTCGGCGTTGGCGTGGTAATTGCCGGGCCGGTGTTCGACGTCAAAGTCCATCCCTTGTAGCGAGATGGACCACCGCAGCAGCTTGGGGTTCTCGCCCCGCATTTGCATTAACCACCGCAGGGGCCGGTGGTCGGTCTGGACCCGGAAGTGGGTACCAAAGAGGTAGGGCCGGAGCTTCTTGAGGGCCCACACTACAGCGAAGGCCTCACGCTCAATGGTGCTCCATCGTTGCTCTCGGGGCAGTAGCCGTTGGCTGATGAAGGCCACTGGTCGGTCGAGCCCCTTTTCATCGGCTTGGGACAGGACGGCCCCGATCCCATACTCGGAGGCGTCCGTCTGCACCACGAACTCCTTATTGTAGTCAGGGGCCTGCAGCACCGGGGCAGTACACATTGCTGTCTTTAGGGTGTCGAAGGCTGCTTGGCAGCGGGGTGTCCAGTGCACCTTCTTGGGCTGCTTTTTGGACGTTAGCTCTGTGAGGGGGCCAACAATGCTCCCATAGTCCCGGATAAACCGCCGGTAGTATCCGGTGAGACCCAGGAAGGCCCGGACAGCGGTCTGGGTAGTGGGGGGTTCCCAGGCCTGGATGGCATCTATTTTCGGTTGGAGAGGGGCCACCTGCCCGCTCCCCACTTGATGGCCCAGGTAGGTCACGGATCCGTGGCCGATCTGGCATTTGCTGGCCTTGATTGTGAGCCCGGCCCGCTGGAGGGCGGCCAGGATGGCTTTAATGTGAAGGAGGTGCTCTGCCCAGTGGTTGCTGTACACGGCAATGTCATCTAGGTAGGCCGCGCTGAAGGCCTCAAGCCCGGCTAAAACCTTGTTCACCAGTCTTTGGAAGGTGGCCGGGGCGTTCTTCATTCCGAAGGGCATCACCCGAAAGTGGTAATGCCCATCCGGGGTCGAAAAGGCGGATCTTTCTTGGGCGCCGGGGGTGAGCTGGATTTGCCAGTACCCGGCGGTGAGGTCCAGCGTGCTCAAGTAGCGAGCGGCCCCTAGGCGGTCGATGAGTTCGTCGGCCCGGGGTATAGGGTGGGCATCTGTCTTGGTCACTGCATTCAGGGCTCGGTAGTCCACGCAGAATCGCAACTCTGGGGGGTGGCCGGGAGCTGCGGCCTTGGGCACCAGGACGACAGGGCTGGCCCACGGGCTGTCGGAGGGTTCGATGACCCCCAGGGCCAGCATCTTTGTTACTTCGGCCTGGATGCAGGCCCGCACTCGGTCGGGTACCCGGTAGGCTCTGTGTCGCACGGGGGGCTCTCCCCGGTGTCGACTTCGTGGACGCACCAGTGGGTCACCCCCGGGGTGAGGGAGAAGAGGGCTGCGTAGTCCCGCAGCAGTTGCTGGCAGTCGTTGCGCTGTTCCAGAGTCAGGGAAGAGGCGAGTTGGACACCTTCGATTGATCCATCATGGACGTTGGACTGCAAGAGGTCGGGCAGAGGCTCGGAGTCATCCTCGCCCCCCTCGTCGGTCGCCAGCAGCAGGCTCAGCTCGGTCCGGGCAAAGTGGGGTTTTAGCCTGTTAGCATGTAGGACCCGGAGGGGGTTCCGGGGGGACTCCAGGTCGACCAGGTAGGTGACGGGACTTTTCTTCTCGACTACCTTGAAGGGCCCGGTCCACTTGTCCTGGAGGGTGCCGGGTTCAACCGGGGCCATGACCCATACTTTCTGACCTGGCTCGAATTCTATGGTAGAGGAGTTCCGATCGTACCACCGCTTCATGTCCTCCTGGCTGGCCTCGAGGTTGGCTTCGGCCATGGCTCGGAACTTGCGGGTCTGGTTTCGGAGGGTCAGGAGGTATCGGTAGACGTCAGGAGGGGTGCCTTGGGGCTTCATCTCCCAGCCCTCCTTGACAAGGCTGAGCGGTCCGCGGACCGGGTGTCCATACAATAGTTCAAACGGGCTGAACCCCAGGGACTTCTGCGGGACCTCCCGATAGGCAAACAGGAGGCACGGCAGCAGGACATCCCATCTTCGCCTGAGGGGCTCTTCCAGGCCCTGGATCATTCCCTTTAATGTTCTGTTGAACCGCTCAACCAGTCCGTTCCCCTGAGGGTGATAGGGGGTCGTGAACTTGTATGTGACCCCGCACTGCTGCCACAGGGACCGCATGTATCTGGAGATAAAGTTCGTGCCGCGGTCGCTCACCACTTCGCGGGGAAATCCCACTCGGGAGAAGATCCCCATTAAGGCCCGGCCTACCACGGGGGCCGTTATAGTTCTTAGCGGGACCGCCTCCGGGTACCTGGTGGCGTGGTCCACGAGGACCAGGATGAAGCGGTGGCCCAGGGCGGTCTGGGGGTCCAGGGGCCCCACAATATCGATTCCGACCCGTTCGAACGGGGTGCTGACGTCTGGAAAGGGCTGGAGGGGGGCCTTGACCCGACCCCCCGTCTTCCCGCTGGCTTGGCAGGTCTGGCAGGACCGGCAGTGGTGGTCCACGTCTCTCCGCATCCGGGGCCAGTAGAAGTGGGTCACCAGATGGCTGTACGTTTTGTCTTGCCCCAAGTGTCCGGCGAGGGGCACATCATCTGCCAGGTTGAGCAGGAACTCCCGGAAGCGGAGGGGGACCACCAACACTCGGCTGGCCCCGAGTTCTGCCACTTTTTGCTCACTGAATAGCAGGCCCTCGGCCCAGTAGACCCAGTGGGTGCCGGTCTGGTCCCCGTTGGTTTGGGCGGATGCTTGTTGGCGGACCCCTTCGAGAGTGGGGCAGGACTGCTGCTCTTGTTGGAACTGCTCCCGGGTGGGGCCCCCTTCGTGTCGCCATTGTGTCAGCTCTGGTAGGGCGCATGGAGAAGCCATCTCTTCGGGGGAGGATTCACTAGGTCCAGGGTCGGTGTCCGCCTCCTCCTTGCTGCTGCCGGGAGGGGGTGTGAGCCCCTCGGGCTGGGCGGCCCCGGGGGCCGAGGATGAGCGGGGGGCCCGGGCGGTCATGGACCGGGTGATGGCGCAGGCCCAGTCAGCCAGTCCCAGCATTCGGAGGTGCTCTCGTCGCTCTACTTGAGCCCAGGGGGAACTCTCCAAGTCGTTCCCCAGGAGGCAGTCGACAGGGGCGTCGTCGCGTACCGTCACCTTCAGCAGGCCCATCACCCCTCCCCACTCGAAGGGGACCAGGGCCATCTGGCACAGGCTTTCACTGTTGTCGGCCGTCCGGACGGGGCACAGCACATTCGGTAGAATATGTTCAGGGGTCACCAGGTGGCAGCGGACAGCGGTGACACTGGCGCCGGTGTCACGAAGGGCTTCGGCCCGTTGTCCATTGACCGTGACCTGCTGCCGGTACTTCTGGGTGTTGCTTGGGATGGGGGTGCAGGGTACCATTTCTCGGCTACCCAGGCAGACCAGGGACATGGCTGCCGGCTCCCACTCAGTGGTCCCTCGGTCGAGGGTCTCCTCTTCCTCTTCTCCTTCTCCCAGGGCGGCGGCCGCCAGCTGTCGGGGTGGGGGCCCGCCGGCCCCGTTTCTTCGGTTCAGGGGGCAGACCGGATCGCTGGCATAGTGTCCGGTTTGTTGGCAGCCGTAGCACGTTACTGGTGGCCGTGGTCCGGGTCTGGCCGGGGGCGCCCCCCTTCGGGCTAGGCTCGGGGAGAGTTGTTGCTGCGGTGGCCCTCGAGGGGGGCTCCTGGGGGCCCCGGCGGGAGGGTCTCGGTTCCTGTTCGGCCCTCCCCCTCCACCGCGCTGGCGGGGGGTCCGGTGGGGTTCCTCTGGTACTCCCCCATTGCGTTCCGGGGGACCCGGGAGTTGACCCATAGATCGGCCTCGACGGCGAGTTTTCGCGGGTCGGTCATTTTGCTATCGAGGAGGTGCTGTCTCAGTTCCACGAAGCAATTGTTGGAGAGATGTTCCCACACGATGAGGTCGACCAGCTGCCCGTAGGTGGTTACTTTGCTCCCTTTGATCCACCCTTCTAGGGCCCGACTGAAAAAGTCCACATATTCCACCCATGTGGTACCCGGGATTTTCTTGCAGTCTCTGAACCGCTGGCGGTACATTTCCGCGGTTAGCCCGTAGCGGGTGAGCAGGGCCTCCTTCATGTGATCGTAGGAGGTCATCACCTCCTCCGGCAGCTGGAGCAGCGTGTCTCGACCCTCACTCAGGAACCGCCCCCACAGGCCCGCGCCCCAGTCTTTTCGGGGCACCCGATGAGAGGTCATGGCCACCTCGTAGGCCTTGAACCATTGTTGGATGTCGTCATTCTTGTAATACTCCTTGACGACCTCTTTCGGGATATGTACCTTGGTCTCGGAAGGCGGTAGAGTGTCTCTAGTACTGGGGGTGTTGGTCCCTCCGTTCTTGGCCTTGATCTCGAGCTCCTTGAGACTGCGCTCGTGCTCAAGGGTCAGTTTCTTTTCCTCCAACTCCCGGTGTCGTCTCTTCTCCTCTATCTCCTCTTGAAGCCGTAGCTGCTCTAGGGCCAATTTCTTTTCTGCCAGCTGGAGTTCGCCGTCCAGCCGCAGTCGTGCGAGCTCTAGCTCGTGGTTCCGGACCTTCTCCCGCTCTCATATTTCTTCTTCGGAGAGGCCGGTTTCTAGGCTCTTTCTTCCTCCGGTTGCCGGAGTCAGTGCGGTTGATGTGGTCTCAGTCAGGGGCAAGGGACCTTCTTCCTGGGAGGGGCCTGCCCCGGCCTCCAGCCATGACCTCAGAGCTTTCTGCATCTCCTCTTTGGTACCTAGGCCGGTGGTTGCAATGCCTTTGTCTTTGCAGAACTGTTTTAACTCTTTGTGCGTATATTCCTCCAGCCGTTCGGGCTGGAACTCCATTGTCGCGTTGTTTTCCTGGCTGCTCATGATGCTGTTCGTTTGGATGGGTAGCTAGTGGGTACTGGCTGGTACGTACTGCGTTCGGCTCGGATCCCGTCGCTGGCCACCAAATGTTGGAAGGCGGACCCCGAGGAGTCGGCGAGACCACCAAGGGGGGCCCTCACACTGTACGAAGTAGCCGAGCGCTCCCGAGAAGTCTCCTGAGAGATCCTTCTCCTATCACGTACTAGCACAGTAACACCACCACACAGGACTCAAGGAGGACCTCCGGATCTCGGAGGGGTCGAGCCGCGACGGCGTCAGCAGGGCTCCGGCGTACAGTTCGTGGAGAGCCGCGATCCAATCAGCAGGGCTCTCAAGATGGTTTCTGCTCAGCTCGAGCCGCGACGTCGTCAGCAGGGCTCCGAGGGAGGTTTCAGCGAGGTTGGGCCGCGACAGCGTCAGCAGGGCTCCGATGTTCCAGGTGGTTCCAAGGGTTCACAAGAAGGAGCCGCGACGCAGTCAGCAGGGCTCGTGATGGTTCCGACAAGAGTTCTTCTCCGTAGGGTCAGCCGCGATTCAATCAGCAGGGCTCTCGACTCCGGGATACAACTGCCGATCTGTGGCGGGGTCGCCCCAGATATAGGTCTGGAGCCCTTTGATGTCCGGACCCAGGCGCCCGGGGGGGGCGGAGAGGTCGGGTGGAGGTGGCCAGACGCCCAGCAGGAGAGGCGCCAGGCCCAAGGGAGTTGCAGGGCGATCACACCTCGAGAGGGGAGGACAGTTGGGGGTCCCATCGATACTGTCCTCCGCCGGGGGCGATGAATGGTTCCTGCGGCACCCCCTGGCCAGTTCGTGGTGCCTCGATGTCGGGGCTTCGCTGGGGTCGAGGCCGGGTTGAGCGGGGTCGCACTGGCTGGTGCACAGAGTCACGTGGATGCCAACAAGATGGCGGAGCCACGAGGGGTATGCGACTTCGTGCAGCTCTGGATGAAGGGCCTCGGTGCAGTTCAGAAGGGTGGCCCGTGAAGGCCGGGGCGGCGAACGGGCACAATCCATGGGGTTAAGGACCACGCCACGAGGCCGGGTCCAACAGGAGTGATAGGCACCCACCACTTACATGTCTCTGTCCACTGCTGGTATTCCTAAGCACCGACCCCTCACATGTCTCTGTCCACTGCTGGGAGTGATACGCACCCATCCCCATGTCTCTGTCCACTGATGGGAGTGATATGCAAACACCCCTCACGTGTCTCTGTCCACTGCTGGGAGTGATAGGCACCCACCCCTCACATGTCTCTGTCCACTGCTGGGAGTGATAGGCACCCACCCCTCACATGTCTCTGTCCACTGATGGGAGTGATAGGCACCCATCCCATGTCTCTGTCCACTGATGGGAGTGATAGGCACCCACCACTCACATGTCTCTGTCCACTGCTGGTATTCCTCTGCACCCACCCCTCACATGTCTCTGTCCACTGATGGGAGTGATAGGCACCCACCACTTACATGTCTCTGTCCACTGCTGGTATTCCTATGCACCCACCCCTCACATGTCTCTGTCCACTGCTGGGAGTGATAGGCACCCACCCCTCACATGTCTCTGTCCACTGCAGGTATTCCTCTGCACCCCCCTCACATGTCTCTGTCCACTGATGGGAGTGATAGGCACCCACCACTTACATGTCTCTGTCCACTGCTGGTATACCTATGCACCCACCCCTCACATGCCTCTGTCCACTGCTGGGAGTGATAGGCACCCACCCCTCACATGTCTCTGTCCACTGCTGGGAGTCATAGGCACCCACCCCTCACATGTCTCTGCCCACTGCTGGTATTGCTCTGCACCCACCCCTCACATGTCTCTGTCCACTGCTGGGAGTGATCGGCACCCACCCCTCACATGTCTCTGTCCACTGATGGGAGTGATAGGCACCCACCCCCATGTCTCTTTCCACTGATGGGAGTGATAGGCGCCCACCACTCATATGTCTCTGTCCACTGCTGGTATTCCTCTGCACCCACCCCTCACATGTCTCTGTCCACTGATGGGAGTGATAGGCACCCACCACTTACATGTCTCTGTCCACTGCTGGTATTCCTATGCACCCTCCCCTCACATGTCTCTGTCCACTGCTGGGAGTGATAGGCACCCACCCCTCACATGTCTATGTCCACTGCTGGGAATCCTAGGCAGCCACCCCTCACATGTCTCTGTCAACTGCTGGGAATCCTAGGCAGCCACCCCTCACATGTCTCTGTCCACTGCTGGTATTCCTCTGCACCCACCCCTCACATGTCTCTGCCCACTGCTGGTATTGCTCTGCACCCACCCCTCACATGTCTCTGTCCACTGCTGGGAGTGATAGGGACCCACCCCTAACATGTCTCTGTCCACTGATGGGAGTGATAATCACCCATCCCCCATGTCTCTGTCCACTGCTGGGAGTGATAGGCACCCAGCCCTCACACGTCTCTGTCCACTGCTGGTATTCCTCTGCACCCACCCCTCACATGTCTCTCTCCACTGCTGGGAGTGATAGGCACCCACACCTCACATGTCTCTGTCCACTGCTGGGAGTGATAGGCACCCACCCCTCACATGTCTCTGTCCACTGATGGGAATGATAGGCACCCACCCCCATGTCTCTGTCCACTGATGGGAGTGATAGGCACCCGCCCCTCACATGTCTCTGTCAACTGCTGGGAGTGATAGGCACCCACCCCTCACATGTCTCTGTCCACTGATGGGAGTGATAGGCACCCACCCCCATGTCTCTGTCCACTGATGGGAGTGATAGGTACCCACCACTTACATGTCTCTGTCCACTGCTGGGAGTGATAGTATTAGTCACCCACCCCTCACATGTCTCTGCCCACTGCTGGGAATCCTACGCAGCCCCCCCTCACATGTCTTTGTCCACTGCTGGTATTCCTCTGCACCCACCCCTCACATGTCTCTGTCCACCGCTGGGAGTGATAGGCACCCACCCCTCACATGTCTCTGTCCACTGATGGGAGTGATAGGCACCCAACCCCCATGTCTCTGTCCACTGCTGGGAGTGATAGGCACCCAGCCCTCACATGTCTCTGTCCACTGCTGGTATTCCTCTGCACTCACCCCTCACATGTCTCTCTCCACTGCTGGGAGTGATAGGCACCCACACCTCACATGTCTCTGTCCACTGCTGGGAGTGATAGGCACCCACCCCTCACATGTCTCTGTCCACTGATGGGAGTGATAGGCACCCACCCCCATGTCTCTGTCCACTGATGGGAGTGATAGGCACCCGCCCCTCACATGTCTCTGTCAACTGCTGGGAGTGATAGGCACCCACCCCTCACATGTCTCTGTCCACTGATGGGAGTGATAGGCACCCACCCCCATGTCTCTGTCCACTGATGGGAGTGATAGGTACCCACCACTTACATGTCTCTGTCCACTGCTGGGAATCCTAGGCAGCCACCGCTCACATGTCTCTGTCCACTGCTGGGAGTGATAGGCACCCACACCTCACATGTCTCTGTCCACTGCTGGGAGTGATAGGCACCCACACGTCACATGTCTCTGCCCACTGCTGGGAGTGATAGGCACCCACACCTCACTTGTCTCTGCCCACTGCTGGGAGCGATAGGCACCCACCCCCATGTCTCTGTCCACTGATGGGAGTGATAGGCACCCACCCCTCACATGTCTCTGTCCACTGCTGGGAGTGATAGGCACC
Source organism: Triturus cristatus (assembly GCF_964204655.1). NCBI lineage: Eukaryota > Metazoa > Chordata > Amphibia > Caudata > Salamandridae > Triturus > Triturus cristatus. Next base: position 1,051,312,722 of record NC_140583.1, read on the forward strand.
CACCCCTCGCATGTCTCTGTCCACTGATGGGAGTGATAGGCACCCACCCCTCACATGTCTCTGTCCACTGCTGGGAGTGATAGGCACCCAACCCCATGTCTCTGTCCACTGCTGGGAGTGATAGGCACCCACCCCTCACATGTCTCTGTCCACTTCTGGGAGTGACAGGCACCCACCCCTCACATGTCTCTGTCCACTGCTGGGAGTGATAGGCACCCACCCCTCACATGTCTCTGTCCACTGATGGGAGTGATAGGCACCCACCCCCATGTCTCTGTCCACTGATGGGAGTTGTTGGACAGGCCACATGAGGGGCTTGCTCCCCCCCCGCATGACAAGGCCCGCGCCCCGGACTCCCAGGTGTTACCCACAAGGGCAACCCGCACCCCGTCTCCCAACGGGACTCCTGCCCCCGGACATCCATGTATCATGGGGCCGAACCACTACCGGCTCCCCCGGCCGGATCAGCCGCCATCTTGGACACCGCGCCACGAGGCCGCGTGGCCTCCGCCCGACCCTAACCCTGGGCCTGGCCCGGCCCCGACATCCTGGCACCATCATCCACCCAGGAGGTGAACGGACCACTTGGCAGGTCAATGGGGGAAAGAACTGTCGATGGCTCTCCCCCGCCAGGTGCCGATCGCCCTCCAGCTCCCCCAGGCGCTGGCTCCACCCCCTGCTGGGTGTCTGGACTCCCTCATCCCGGACCCCCCGACCTCCAAGTGCGAGGGTCCGGACATCAAAGGGCGCCAGACCTATAACTAGGGCGGCTCCAGAGCAGGAAGGCAGTTGTATCCTGGAGTCGAGAGACACCGAGAAGAACTCAGCCTTGACGGACTACCGGCGCTGCCGTAGCCCTACCTAGTGAACTATCATCCTGCCTGCTGGCGCTGCCGCGGCCTTCTGCATCCTCCTTTCTCGTCGGGACCTGCTGGCGCTGCCGCGGACCGTTGCAACAACACCTTCATCGGGACCTGCTGGCGCTGCCGCGGACCGTGTAACGACCACCTTCACCGGGACCTGCTGGCGCTGCCGCGGACCGTGTAACGACCACCTTCACCGGGACCTGCTGGCGCTGCCGCGGCCCGTCCAAGCTAGAACATCGAGCTCGAGGATTGTGAGCTATCCACCATTCCATCTCAGCTACCAGATTGGTAATCAGACTGTCCCGCTACCCCCTTTTTCCCAACCAAGAGACTAGAATCGAGGGGACCCCTGAGTCCAGACCTCCTTGTACCATTCCATCGTACCTTAAGAAATCGCTTATAAAGAACGTTAAATCCTATCCTTGTGTGGTGTATATCTGTGGGGGGGAAGTTACTCATCTGTACGATCGCTGGAGACGGCTCTCCCCGGAGACCTCTCCCCTTGTCCTCGGCCGACCCTCCCGGTCCGTCTAACATTGGTGGCCAGCGGCGCGATCCGAATCAACGCGTAATCGTACAGAGAGTAGCTCACCCCACGACAAAACCACGATGTCAACCAAAGAGAGCGGATCCACCGAGAAATTCCAGATGGATAAATTTGAAGAGTATAGCCATCGCGAACTGAAACAATTCTGCATGGAACTAGGCATTGCTACCACCGGCCTGAGTACCAAAGACGATCTTAAGCACGCCATTGAGTCGTGGGCGGAAACCGGGGTCGCCGGATCCCCAGACCAAAACGGTGCAGCATCGGAGAGGAACGCCACGGCTCCCGAAGAGCGAGGAACGGGCCTCTCGCAGGAGGAGATCCAAGAAAGGGAAAAAAACAGATTACATGAGTTGGAAATGGCACGAATCAAAATGGACGGTGAACTAAAATTAGCCGAGCAAAAACTGAACCTAGAACATCTGCGGCTCCGAGAAGAACGGGAAGAAAAACAGAGGCAGAGAGAGCTCGAAGAAAAAAGACTAACATTCGAACACGAGCGCAAACTGGCAGAAATAGAACTACGGAAGCAGAACAAAGAACCGGAGGTGCCCGAGCGACCGCGCACCCCGGGAGCAACCGAAAAGAAAGTCCACATCCCCAAGGATGTTGTCCGAGAGTATGTCCGAGAGGACGACATACAACAGTGGTTCAAAGCCTACGAGATCGCCATGACCTCCCACCGGATCGATCGGAGGAGCCGGTCTATGGGGGAGGTTCGTCAACGAAGGCCGCGATGCCCTACTGCAGCTCCCAGACCATCAGATGTCATCCTATGACCACATGAAGGCTGCCCTCCTCACCCGATATGGGCTCACACCCGAAATGTACCGCCAGAGGTTTCGGGACTGCACCCGGATCCCGGGTACAACGTGGGTGGAATATGTCAACTATTTCAGCCGAGCCTTCGAGGGGTGGATCAAGGGAAGCCACGTAACGACCTACGAGCAACTTTTCAACCTCATGGTGTGGGAGCACCTGTCTAACAACTGCTTCGTCGAGCTCCGGCAGCACCTCCTCGACAGTAAATTAACTGACCCACGGCAACTCGCCGCCGAAGCTGACCGGTGGGAAAGCACCCGAGTGGGCCGGAGAGGGCCACACGAGCAAAACCGGAACAACCAAGGTCAGCACCGTCCCCGAGGAGGAGGAGGAGGCCAGGGGCGAGGGAGAGACACCGTCCCGGCCACTCCCACGGCCAGCACCCCGCCCCCGGCCGGCCGGGGCAACCCCCCGATGCGCCCAGGGTTCCGAGCCAACGTCACGTGTCACCGATGCCAGCGAGTCGGCCACTACGCCAATGACCCGAACTGCCCGCAGAACCAAACGCCAAGACCCCGCCAGGTAGCTGCCGCCGCCCTGGGGGGAGAACAAATTTCCGAGGAACAAGAACAATATGAGCAGGCACAACAGGAGTGGGAACCGGCCGCCATGGTTCTAGCGTGCCTAGGGGGAAAAGACATGGTCCCGCGAGCTCCCCTACCCGCCAACACCAGAAAATATAGCCAGTGGGTGAACATTAATGGGCGCCGGGCCAAAGCACTACGTGACACGGGGGCCAGTGTGACGGCCGTCCGCTGTCACCTGGTAAAACCAGAGCAGATCCTGCCGAACATTCTCTGCCCCGTCCGCTCAGCCGACAATTCCGAAAGTCTGTGTCGGATGGCCTGCGTCCCCTTCGAATGGGGAGGGGTCTCCGGCATGTTGAAGGTGACGGTCCGGGATGATGCCCCCGTGGACTGTCTCCTGGGGAATGATCTTGAGAGTTCCCCGTGGGCCGCCGTCGAAAGAAGAGAGCACCTGGGGATGCTGGGCCTCCCGGACTGGGCGTGCGTAACCACCCGATCCATGGCCGCCCGTGCCATCCCCCGACCAGAAGAACCCGAATGGCCTGCACCTCCTCCACCGATCGCTCCAGTAGAGGACACCGACGATACCGACCCCCCAGAGCCAACCCCCGAAGGGGTCGCCCAGCCCCAGGACCTTCCCGACCTGGCTCAGTGGCGTCAAGAAGGGGGGCTGTTGGACCCGGCCTCGTAGAATGGCCCTCCGTGCCCCCGCACCACCGAAACCTGGTACCTACAGCCCAAGCCCCCGGCCCAGCCGAACCTCCCCACCAGGACACATGCACCGACCCGGACATCCCCGTCCCTGGCCTCTCTCCTTTCGGCCACCCCGGGCCCGCGTGCCCACTTCATGCACCAAGATGGCCGCCCGGCCCCAGCGCGACCCGGGCCTAGAGGCGCCACTCCGGCTGGAGGACATCACGCTTCCAAGGGATGAGAGAGGGAGGAGCAGTTTCTATCGCACCTCTGAACTCCCCCGGGACGATGGGTTTCGATCGGCCCTCCGGCCTCCCTGAGGGCTGGCTCCACGCCTGCTGGGTGTCTGGGACTCCTCCCGACCCGGCCCTGAAAGGATCAAAAGACTATAGCAGGAAGTCCCGACAAGCGACCCCCAGGTGACAAGACCCCTGCCTGCACAGACTCCGGACATCAAAGAGGGGTCGACCTATAACAAGGGGTGCTCTGGGTCTGTCCGGCAGATTCGACGCTGGAACAACGAGAGCCTGCCGACGTGGTCGCGGCTCCTGGAACTTGGACCCACCTGAGCCCTGCTGAGTGACTCGCGGCTCCCTGAAGATCGTAAGACCTCCGAACTTGTACCTGAGCCCTGCTGAGTGACTCGCGGCTCCCTGAAGATCGTAAGACCTCCGAACTTGTACCTGAGCCCTGCTGAGTGACTCGCGGCTCCCTGAAGATCGTAAGACCTCCGAACTTGTACCTGAGCCCTGCTGAGTGACTCGCGGCTCCCTGAAGATCGTAAGACCTCCGAACTTGTACCTGAGCCCTGCTGAGTGACTCGCGGCTCCCTGAAGATCGTAAGACCTCCGAACTTGTACCTGAGCCCTGCTGAGTGACTCGCGGCTCCCCTGAAGATCGTAAGACCTCCGAGCCTGTACCTGAGCCCGCGGAGTGATTCGCGGCTCCAACCGACTCTCCCGGTCCCGCCGGACCCCGACTACAACAACGTATCCCCCAGCTCGAGGATTGTGAGCTGTGCGCCGGATACGTCCCTGCTTGAACCTTTACCAGAGACTGTCCCGCTACCCCCTACCCCTTCCGAGACTCTTGAGCCCGTGCTCACCTTGTACATATTTGCAGTGATAACCTACTTGATAAAGATTGTTTTCTCAGAATACCCGGTGTGGTCACTCTGTGTCGTGTGGTGCCAGAAGTACGATCCTAGATACGAGATTCCTCCCCCTGGGGAGTCTCCCGCCAGTGCCCGGCTACGATACTTTGAGGGTGGGTCTCAGGGTAGTCAGGACCCCTTCCAGGCTCCCCTGAGGTCGCCGTCTAACATTGGTGGCAAGCGACGGGATTCGGGCCCATCACCTAGAGATCGTACCGTGAACAACGGAAGCACTACCGACAAAGATGGCAGAAGGAAGCGCCGTGAGCCCCGCAGAAACCAGCGCCAACAGGGTGTTCCAGGTGGAGCAGCTAGAAGAATACACACACAAGGAGCTAAAGCAATTTTGCAAAGAACTTAAAATCGCTACCACTGGTCTCAACACTAAAGAAGATTTGCAGAAAGCACTGAAAACTTGGGTGGAGACCGGGGCCTCCCGCCCGGAAGGCACGGGGGAGCGCCCCGACGAAGCCGAACCCCCCCAAAGTGAAAGCAGTAGCAATCAGGTGCGAGGCATCGTACCAGACGGGGGCCTATCCCCGGAAGAGCTCGCGGACAGAGAGAGAAGCCGCAATCATGAACTCGAGTTGGCCAAACTCAAAATCGAGGGCGAATTGAAGTTAGCGGAAAAAAAGCTAGCAGTGGAGCAAATGCGTGTACAAGGCGAACTAGAAGAAAAGAAGCTCCAACGGGAGCACGAAGGAAGGAAGCTCCAACTAGAGCACGAGCGCAGCTTGAAAGAAATCGAGCTCAAGGCCAGAAGCGAGGAAGGAAGGCCCCCGGGAAACCGAGAGACGGCCTCCCCGGCGGAACAGAAGGTCCACATCCCCAAGGATGTGGTCAAGGAATATTATAAAAACGATGACATTCAGCAATGGTTCAGGGCCTACGAGGTCGCCATGACCTCCCATCGGATCCCGCAGAAGGACTGGGGGGCGGGGTTGTGGGGGCGGTTTCTGAGCGAAGGAAGGGACACCCTGCTCGACCTACCCCTCTCCCTGCAGACCTCCTACAGCCACATGAAAGAGGCTCTACTCACAAGGTACGGCCTCACCCCAGAAATGTACCGTCAGCGATTCCGGGACTGCAGGAAGATCCCGGGCACCACCTGGGTGGAGTATGTAAACTTTTTCAGTCGGGCCTTCGATGGGTGGATCAAGGGCAGCAAAGTCACCACCCTTGCCGAACTCACTGACCTCATGTTGTGGGAACATCTGGCTGCGAACTGCTTCATAGAACTACGTCAGCATCTGCTTGACAGCAAGCTCACAGATCCCCGGAAGCTGGCTGTGGAGGCCGACCGCTGGACCAACACCCGGGTCTCCCGGGGCATGGTAGGAGAGTACCCCCGAGCCGGTCAGGGACCACCCCGCCAGAGAGGGGGAGGGAACCAGGGAGGGCCGAGAGAGTCCCAGCCTAGCCCCCCGAAGACACAACCTCCACCTTTCCCGGCGCCCCCCCCACCGGTGACAGGGCCCCCTGGGAGACGGGGACACCGGGTGACCATCACATGTTTCCGTTGCCAGAAACCCGGGCACTACGCCAATGACCCAGAGTGCCCCATGGCCACCCAAGTCTCCCCTACCACCCCTGCGAGACAGATAGCCAACGTAGCTCTGGGGGAGGAGGTTGAGGAAGCCGAGGAGTGGGAACCCGCAGCAATGGCCCTAGTATCCCTGGGAGATAGAGAGATGATCCCTGGTAGCCTCCTACCCTCCAACACACAGAAGTACGGGCAGCTCGTCAAGATCAATGGCCACCAGGTAGAGGCCCTGCGGGACACCGGGGCCAGTATCACCGGTGTCCTCAGGCACCTAGTCCCCGAGGAGCAGATCCTCCCCAACGTCTTTTGCCCCGTAATATCCGCAGACAATAGAGAAAGTATGTGTCAGGTAGCCCTGTTGCCGTTTGAGTGGGGAGGGGTGATAGGCAAACTCAAGGTGGCCGTAAGAACCTCCCAGCCGGTCGACTGCCTCTTAGGGAACGACCTAGAGAGTTCTCCCTGGAAGCACGTCGAGCGCAAGGCCCACCTAGGAATGATGGGACTCCCCGAGTGGGTGTGCGCCACCACCCGATCTATGTCAGCCCGGCTCACTCCCCGGAGAGAAGTCGAGAACACCCCGATCGAAGAGACCAGTACAGTCCCCGCCAAGGGTCCTCCCGTCCCCCCAGCAGAAGGGTCCGTCGCCCGCGACGAACCCGCACCATCCGACCCCGCCCCGGTCCCCGAGTTGGGAGATCTACCCGAGTTGGCCCACTGGCGCCACGAGGGCGGGCCCACTCGGGAAGAGTTTTGCCGGGAGCAAGCCACTTGTCCTTCCCTGGTCGGACTGCGGCGTCAGGCCGAGGGCCAAGCCGCAGGTGACCAGACCGGGACACACCGAATCTATTGGGAAAATAGCATCTTGTACAGCGAGCAGAAGTCGGTGGAGTTGGGATCCGGACGGGTACTGGTGGTACCCCTCCGCTTCCGAGATTTCCTCCTGGGCTTAGCCCACGACGTCCCCCTCGCCGGCCACCTGGGTCAGGACAAGACCTACAGCCGACTCGTGACCCATTTTTACTGGCCTAGAATGAGAGCAGCAGTAGAGGCCCACTGCAAGTCCTGCCCCACGTGCCAGGCTAGTGGGAAGAGTGGGGGGAAGTGCAAGGCTCCCCTCCAACCCTTCCCCGTCGTCAGTACCCCTTTTGAACGAGTCGGGATCGACATCGTGGGACCACTGGACCCCCCCACCTCCCAAGGCCACCGTTTCATCTTGGTCCTCGTGGACCACGCCACCCGCTACCCTGAGGCTATTCCCCTACGCACCATTACGGCCCCCGTGGTGGGCCGGACCCTGATGGGAATCTTTTCCAGGGTGGGTTTTCCCCGCGAGGTCGTGAGCAATCGCGGCACTAATTTTATCTCGAAGTATATGACGTCCCTGTGGCAACAATGTGGGGTATCCTATAAGTTCACCACCCCGTACCATCCCCAAGGGAACGGCCTAGTAGAAAGGTTTAATAGGACTTTGAAAGGGATGATCGCTGGCCTAGAAGAGCCCCTCCGGCGTAAGTGGGACGTCCTGCTCCCCTGCCTCTTGTTCGCTTACCGGGAGGTCCCCCAGAAGTCCTTAGGGTTCAGCCCGTTTGAATTACTCTATGGACACCCCGTCCGAGGTCCCCTCAGTTTGGTTAAGGAAGGGTGGGAGGCAGCACCCCAGACCACCCCCCGAGATGTGTTCCAATACGTCCTGGCCCTCCGAAACCAGACCAGGAAGTTCCGAGAGCTGGCCGAGGCCAACCTGGAGGCAAGTCAAGAGGAGATGAAGCGCTGGTACGACCAGAATGCCACTCTGGTCGAGTTCCAGCCGGGCCAGCAGGTGTGGGTCATGGCCCCCGTGAAGCCTGGCGCCCTCCAGGACCGATGGACTGGGCCCTACAAAGTGGTTGAGCGGAAGAGCGAAGTCACATACTTGGTGGACGTCCAGTCACCTCGAGATCCCCTCCGGGTCCTGCACGTAAACCGCCTCAAGCCTCACTTCCAGCGGACAGAACTGAGCCTCCTGCTGGCCACCGATGACGGGGCCGAAGATGAGTCGGATCCCCTCCCGGACCTCCTGTGTGTCAAGGAGCAGGATGGCTCCGTGGAAGGAGTGAACCTCTCCCCAGCTCTCACTGCCCAGCAACAAGCGGACTGCCGCCAGCTCCTAAGACAATTTTCCGACCTCTTCTCCCTGACCCCCCGGGTCACCAACTGGTGTGTTCATGACGTGGACACCGGGGACAGCCCGCCGGTGAGACACCGAGCCTACCGGGTTCCTGACCGGGTCCGGTCCTGCATTCAAGCGGAAGTCTCGAAGATGTTGACCCTGGGGGTGATCGAGCCCTCTGACAGTCCCTGGGCCAGCCCCGTGGTCCTGGTCCCGAAGGCAGCGGCCCCCGGTGTCGCCCCCGAGCTCTGATTCTGCGTGGACTACCGGGGGCTCAATGACGTTACCCGAGCCGATGCCCACCCCATTCCACGAGCCGACGAACTCATTGACCGACTAGGGGCAGCCCGGTTCCTCAGCACATTCGACCTCACCTGCGGATACTGGCAGATTGCGCTCACCAAAGGGGCCAAGGAGCGGTCCGCTTTCTCCACCCCCGATGGGCACTACCGCTTCCGCGTAATGCCCTTCGGGATGAAAAATGCCCCGGCCACTTTCCAGCGACTGGTGAATAGGGTCCTGGCCGGGCTAGAACAGTTCAGCGCGGCATATCTGGACGACATCGCTGTCTTCAGTTCAGAGTGGAGTGAGCACCTCCAGCACCTCCGAAGGGTGCTAACCGCCCTGCGCCAGGCAGGCCTCACAGTAAAAGCCAGCAAGTGCCAGATCGGGCAAGGATCCGTGGTCTACTTGGGGCACCAGGTCGGGAGTGGCCAGGTCGCCCCTCTACAGCCAAAGATCGACGCCATCCTGGCCTGGGAACCACCCATCACCCAGACGGAGGTCCGAGCCTTTCTGGGACTCACGGGCTACTACCAAAGATTCATTCGGGGGTATGGCAGCCTTGTCGGCCCTCTCACAGAACTCACGTCTAAAAGACAGCCAAAGAAAGTGCAGTGGTTGGCTGCCTGCCAGGAAGCTTTCGATGCCCTAAAAAAGGCCATGTGTACTGCCCCCGTCCTCCAGGCTCCCGACTACGCCAAGGAGTTCATAGTCCAGACCGATGCCTCCGAGCATGGCATTGGGGCCGTCCTGTCCCAAGTGAATGACCAAGGCCTAGACCAGCCCGTCGCCTTCCTCAGTCGGCGGCTGTTGCCCCGAGAACAGAGATGGAGCACCATAGAGCGCGAAGCCTTTGCCGTGGTCTGGGCACTCAAAAAGCTACGACCCTACCTGTTCGGCACCCATTTCAGAGTCCAAACTGACCATCGGCCCTTGCGATGGCTCATGCAGATGCGAGGAGAAAACCCCAAGCTACTGCGGTGGTCAATCTCCCTCCAGGGGATGGATTTCACCGTGGAACACCGCCCTGGTACGGACCACGCCAATGCTGACGGCCTCTCCCGGTTCTTCCGCCTCAGCGAAGAGAACCCCCCAAGCTGATGGGCAGTTCTCTCCGGCTTTCAGCTGGGGGGGACGCGTGTTGGACCCGGCCTCGTAGAATGGCCCTCCGTGCCCCCGCACCACCGAAACCTGGTACCTACAGCCCAAGCCCCCGGCCCAGCCGAACCTCCCCACCAGGACACACGCACCGACCCGGACATCCCCGTCCCTGGCCTCTCTCCTTTCGGCCACCCCGGGCCCGCGTGCCCACTTCATGCACCAAGATGGCCGCCCGGCCCCAGCGCGACCCGGGCCTAGAGGCACCACTCCGGATGGAGGACATCACGCTTCCAGGGGATGAGAGAGGGAGGAGCAGTTTCTATCGCACCTCTGAACTCCCCCGGGACGATGGGTTTCGATCAGCCCTCCGGCCTCCCTGAGGGCTGGCTCCACGCCTGCTGGGTGTCTGGGACTCCTCCCGACCCGGCCCTGAAAGGATCAAAAGACTATAGCAGGAAGTCCCGACAAGCGACCCCCAGGTGACAAGACCCCTGCCTGCACAGACTCCGGACATCAAAGAGGGGTCGACCTATAACAAGGGGTGCTCTGGGTCTGTCCGGCAGATTCGACGCTGGAACAACGAGAGCCTGCCGACGTGGTCGCGGCTCCTGGAACTTGGACCCACCTGAGCCCTGCTGAGTGACTCGCGGCTCCCTGAAGATCGTAAGACCTCCGAACTTGTACCTGAGCCCTGCTGAGTGACTCGCGGCTCCCTGAAGATCGTAAGACCTCCGAACTTGTACCTGAGCCCTGCTGAGTGACTCGCGGCTCCCTGAAGATCGTAAGACCTCCGAACTTGTACCTGAGCCCTGCTGAGTGACTCGCGGCTCCCTGAAGATCGTAAGACCTCCGAACTTGTACCTGAGCCCTGCTGAGTGACTCGCGGCTCCCTGAAGATCGTAAGACCTCCGAACTTGTACCTGAGCCCTGCTGAGTGACTCGCGGCTCCCCTGAAGATCGTAAGACCTCCGAGCCTGTACCTGAGCCCGCGGAGTGATTCGCGGCTCCAACCGACTCTCCCGGTCCCGCCGGACCCCGACTACAACAACGTATCCCCCAGCTCGAGGATTGTGAGCTGTGTGCCGGATACGTCCCTGCTTGAACCTTTACCAGAGACTGTCCCGCTACCCCCTACCCCTTCCGAGACTCTTGAGCCCGTGCTCACCTTGTACATATTTGCAGTGATAACCTACTTGATAAAGATTGTTTTCTCAGAATACCCGGTGTGGTCACTCTGTGTCGTGTGGTGCCAGAAGTACGATCCTAGATACGAGATTCCTCCCCCTGGGGAGTCTCCCGCCAGTGCCCGGCTACGATACTTTGAGGGTGGGTCTCAGGGTAGTCAGGACCCCTTCCAGGCTCCCCTGAGGTCGCCGTCTAACAGGGGCCCACCCAGGAACAGTTCCGCCAGGAGCAGAAGACCTGTCCCTCCCTCGAGGGACTCCGCCAGCAAGCCATCGCCCAGAGCGCAGGGGACTCCACCGGCACCCATTGGGTCTATTGGGATAACGACCTGTTATACAGTGAACAAAGAATCGCGGAGTTAGGGGCCAGTCGAGTGCTGGTGGTGCCCCTCCGTTTCAGAGACTTCCTGCTAAATCTGGCCCATGATGTCCCCCTGGCTGGACACCTGGGCCAGGACAAAACCTACAGTCGCCTGGTGACCCACTTTTTCTGGCCGAAGATGCGAAACGACGTCCTCAACCACTGCCGGTCCTGCCCCACGTGCCAGGCCAGCGGGAAGAGCGGCCGCAAGCTCAAAGCACCTCTGCAACCCTTCCCAGTGGTCACCACCCCGTTCGAGAGGGTAGGAATAGACATTGTGGGGCCCCTGGACCCCCGCACAGCACAAGGACATCGGTTCATCCTGGTACTGGTGGACCACGCCACCCGCTACCCCGAGGCTGTGCCCCTGCGAACTGTAACAGCTCCGGTGGTCGGCCGGGCCTTAATGGGGATCTTCTCCCGGGTGGGCTTCCCCCGAGAAGTCGTCAGCGACCGAGGCACAAACTTTATCTCGAAATATATGAAGTCCCTCTGGCAACAGTGCGGGGTCACCTACCGATTCACGACCCCCTATCATCCTCAAGGGAACGGACTAGTGGAGCGATTCAACCGCACCCTCAAGGGAATGATTGGGGGATTGGAAGAGCCCCTCCGTCGCCAGTGGGATGTATTACTTCCGTGCCTCCTCTTCGCCTATCGGGAAGTTCCCCAGAAGTCCCTCGGATATAGCCCTTTCGAACTCCTGTACGGGCACCCTGTGCGAGGGCCCCTCAGCCTAGTCAAAGAAGGGTGGGAGATGCCCCCCCTAAAGACCCCTCCAGACGTCTTCAAGTACCTCCTGGCCCTACGCAATCAGACCAGGCGATTCAGGGAAATGGCGAAAGCAAATCTTGAGGCCAGTCAGGAGGACATGAAAAAATGGTACGATCAGAATGCCTCCTCCGTCGAATTTGAACCTGGTCAACAAGTGTGGGTGATGTCCCCCACCGAACCATGTGCCTTGCAAGACAAGTGGACGGGGCCCTTCAAAGTGGTCGAACGCAAGAGCCCCGTCACCTATCTCATCGATATGGAGTCTCCCCGGAACCCCCTCCGGGTCCTCCACACCAACAGATTCAAACCCCACTTTGTGCGCTCGGAACTCAGCCTCCTGATGGCTACAGACAGTGGGGCGGAAGAAGACTCCGAGCCTCTCCCTGATCTCCTGAAGACTCAGGAGAAAGACGGTTCCGTGGACGGAGTCCGGCTCTCCGGTGCCCTTACCCCAGAGCAACGCCAGGGCTGCCGGGACCTCCTGCTGCAGTTTGCTCCTCTGTTTTCCCTCACCCCAGGGGTCACCCCCTGGTGCTTGCACGACGTGGACACTGGGGACAGTCCCCCTATCCGACACCGGGCCTACCGCGTACCAGATCGGGTGCGGGCCTGCATCCAAGCGGAAGTGTCCAAGATGCTCACGCTCGGGGTCATCGAGCCCTCGGACAGCCCCTGGGCCAGCCCGGTCTTGCTGGTCCCCAAAGCCGCTGCCCCCGGCACCACTCCTGAACTCCGATTCTGCGTCGACTATCGGGGCTTGAACGCTGTCACCAGGACCGACGCTCATCCCATCCCCCGAGCGGATGAATTGATCGACCGCATGGGGGCTGCCCGCTACCTCAGCATCTTCGACCTGACAGCGGGCTACTGGCAGATCGGTCTCACACCCCGAGCCCAAGAACGGTCCGCCTTTTCTACCCCGATGGCCACTACCACTTCAAGGTCATGCCCTTCGGCATGAAGAATGCCCCAGCTACTTTTCAGCGACTAGTGAACCAGGTCTTGGCAGGGCTCGAAGAGTTCAGCGCCGCCTACCTGGACGATATCGCTGTGTACAGCCGCCACTGGTCCGACCACCTCCACCACCTCCGAGAGGTCCTGCAAGCCCTCCAGCGGGCCGGCCTCACAATCAAGGCCGGCAAGTGCCAAATTGGTCAGGGGTCCGTGACCTACCTCGGACACCAGGTGGGAAGCGGTCTGGTGGCCCCTCTGCAACTCAAAATTGCTGCCATCATGTCCTGGCAACCCCCAGTCACGCAGACCGAGGTCCGAGCCTTCTTGGGACTCACCGGCTACTACCGGCGGTTCGTGAAGGACTATGGCAGCATTTTGGGGCCCCTCACGGGTCTCACGTCCAAAAACCACCCAAAGAAGATTAACTGGACCCCCGACTGTCAAACGGCCTTCGAGAAGCTGAAAACCGCCCTGTGCACCGTCCCGGTGCTCCAGGCCCCCAATTACAGTCGGGAGTTCATTGTGCAAACGGACGCCTCCGACCACGGCATCGGGGCGGTTCTCTCCCAGCTGAACCCCGAGGGTCCTGACCAGCCGGTGGCCTTCATCAGCAGACGCCTCCTGGCCCGAGAGCAGCGCTGGAGCACAATCGAGAGGGAGGCCTTCGCAGTAGTGTGGGCCCTCAAAAAGCTCCGGCCCTATCTCTTCGGTACCCACTTCCGGGTGCAGACCGATCATCGACCCTTGCAGTGGCTAATGCAGATGCGGGGGGAAAACCCAAAACTATTGCGCTGGTCCATCTCCCTGCAGGGGATGGACTTCACTGTGGAACATCGACTGGGCCAAGACCACGCCAACGCAGATGGCCTGTCACGCTTTTTCCGCCTCGACGAGAAGAGTCCCCAAGAGGATGGGTGACTCTCCCCGCCTTCAGCTGGGGGGGACGCATGTTGGACAGGCCACATGAGGGGCTTGCTCCCCCCCCGCATGACAAGGCCCGCGCCCCGGACTCCCAGGTGTTACCCACAAGGGCAACCCGCACCCCGTCTCCCAACGGGACTCCTGCCCCCGGACATCCATGTATCATGGGTGTTGGACCCGGCCTCGTAGAATGGCCCTCCGTGCCCCCGCACCACCGCAACCTGGTACCTACAGCCCAAGCACACGGCCCAGCCGAACCTCCCCACCAGGACACACGCACCGACCCGGACATCCCCGTCCCTGGTCTCTCTCCTTTCGGCCACCCCGGGCCCGCATGCCCACTTCATGCACCAAGATGGCCGCCCGGCCCCAGCGCGACCCGGGCCTAGAGGCGCCACTCCGGCTGGAGGACATCACGCTTCCAGGGGATGAGAGAGGGAGGAGCAGTTTCTATCGCACCTCTGAACTCCCCCGGGACGATGGGTTTCGATCGGCCCTCCGGCCTCCCTGAGGGCTGGCTCCATGCCTGCTGGGTGTCTGGGACTCCTCCCGACCCGGCCCTGAAAGGATCAAAAGACAATAGCAGGAAATCCCGACAAGCGACCCCCAGGTGACAAGACCCCTGCCTGCACAGACTCCGGACATCAAAGAGGGGTCGACCTATAACAAGGGGTGCTCTGGGTCTGTCCGGCAGATTCGACGCTGGAACGAGAGCCTGCCGACGTGGTCGCGGCTCCTGGAACTTGGACCCACCTGAGCCCTGCTGAGTGACTCGCGGCTCCCTGAAGATCGTAAGACCTCCGAACTTGTACCTGAGCCCTGCTGAGTGACTCGCGGCTCCCTGAAGATCGTAAGACCTCCGAACTTGTACCTAAGCCCTGCTGAGTGACTCGCGGCTCCCTGAAGATCGTAAGACCTCCGAACTTGTACCTGAGCCCTGCTGAGTGACTCGCGGCTCCCTGAAGATCGTAAGACCTCCGAACTTGTACCTGAGCCCTGCTGAGTGACTCGCGGCTCCCTGAAGATCGTAAGACCTCCGAGCCTGTACCTGAGCCCGCTGAGTGACTCGCGGCTCCAACCGACTCTCACGGTCCCGCCGGACCCCGACTACAACATCGTATCCCCCAGCTCGAGGATTGTGAGCTGTGCGCCGGATACGTCCCTGCTTGAACCTTTACCAGAGACTGTCCCGCTACCCCCTACCCCTTCCGAGACTCTTGAGCCCGTGCTCACCTTGTACATATTTGCAGTGATAACCTACTTGATAAAGATTGTTTTCTCAGAATACCCGGTGTGGTCACTCTGTGTCGTGTGGTGCCAGAAGTACGATCCTAGATACGAGATTCCTCCCCCTGGGGAATCTCCCGCCAGTGCCCGGCTACGATACCTTGAGGGTGGGACTCAGGGTAGTCAGGACCCCTTCCAGGCTCCTCTGAGGTCGCCGTCTAACATTGGTGGCAAGCGACGGGATTCGGGCCCATCACCTAGAGATCGTACCGTGAACAACGGAAGCACTACCGACAAAGATGGCAGAAGGAAGCGCCGTGAGCCCCGCAGAAACCAGCGCCAACAGGGTGTTCCAGGTGGAGCAGCTAGAAGAATACACACACAAGGAGCTAAAGCAATTTTGCAAAGAACTTAAAATCGCTACCACTGGTCTCAACACTAAAGAGGATTTGCAGAAGGCACTGAAAACTTGGGTGGAGACCGGGGCCTCCCGCCCGGAAGGCACGGGAGAGCGCCCCGACGAAGCCGAACCCCCCCAAAGTGGAAGCAGTAGCAATCAGGTGCGAGGCACCGTACCAGACGGGGGCCTATCCCCGGAAGAGCTCGCGGACAGAGAGAAAAGCCGCAATCATGAACTCGAGTTAGCCAAACTCAAAATCGAGGGCGAATTGAAGTTAGCGGAAAAAAAGCTAGCAGTAGAGCAAATGCGTGTACAAGGCGAACTAGAAGAAAAGAAGCTCCAACGGGAGCACGAAGGAAGGAAGCTCCAACTAGAGCACGAACGCAGCTTGAAAGAAATCGAGCTCAAGGCCAGAAGCGAGGAAGGAAGGCCCCCGGGAAACCGAGAGACAGCCTCCCCAGCGGAACAGAAGGTCCACATCCCCAAGGATGTGGTCAAGGAATATTATAAAAACGATGACATTCAGCAATGGTTCAGGGCCTACGAGGTCGCCATGACCTCCCATCGGATCCCGCAGAAGGACTGGGGGGCGGGGTTGTGGGGGCGGTTTCTGAGCGAAGGAAGGGACACCCTGCTCGACCTACCCCTCTCCCTGCAGACCTCCTACAGCCACATGAAAGAGGCTCTACTCACAAGATACGGCCTCACCCCAGAAATGTACCGTCAGCGATTCCGGGACTGCCGGAAGATCCCGGGCACCACCTGGGTGGAGTATGTAAACTTTTTCAGTCGGGCCTTCGATGGGTGGATCAAGGGCAGCAAAGTCACCACCCTTGCCGAACTCACTGACCTCCTGTTGTGGGAACATCTGGCTGCGAACTGCTTCATAGAACTACGTCAGCATCTGCTTGACAGCAAGCTCACAGATCCCCGGAAGCTGGCTGTGGAGGCCGACCGCTGGACCAACACCCGGGTCTCCCGGGGCATGGTAGGAGAGTACCCCCGAGCCGGTCAGGGACCACCCCGCCAGAGAGGGGGAAGGAACCAGGGAGGGCCGAGAGAGTCCCAGCCTAGCCCCCCGAAGACACAACCTCCACCTTTCCCGGCACCCCCCCCCACCGGTGACAGGGCCCCCTGGGAGACGGGGACACCGGGTGACCGTCACATGTTTCCGTTGCCAGAAACCCGGGCACTACGCCAATGACCCAGAGTGCCCCATGGCCACCCAAGTCTCCCCTACCACCCCTGCGAGACAGATAGCCAACGTAGCTCTGGGGGAGGAGGTTGAGGAAGCCGAGGAGTGGGAACCCGCAGCAATGGCCCTAGTATCCCTGGGAGATAGAGAGATGATCCCTGGTAGCCTCCTACCCTCCAACACACAGAAATACGGGCAGCTCGTCAAGATCAATGGCCACCAGGTAGAGGCCCTGCGGGACACCGGGGCCAGTATCACCGGTGTCCTCAGGCACCTAGTCCCCGAGGAGCAGATCCTCCCCAACGTCTTTTGCCCCGTAATATCCGCAGACAATAGAGAAAGTATGTGTCAGGTAGCCCTGGTGCCGTTTGAGTGGGGAGGGGTGATAGGTAAACTCAAGGTGGCCGTAAGAACCTCCCAGCCGGTCGACTGCCTCTTAGGGAACGACCTAGAGAGTTCTCCCTGGAAGCACGTCGAGCGCAAGGCCCACCTAGGAATGATGGGACTCCCCGAGTGGGTGTGCGCCACCACCCGATCTATGTCAGCCCGGCTCACTCCCCGGAGAGAAGTCGAGAACACCCCGATCGAAGAGACCAGTACAGTCCCCGCCGAGGGTCCTCCCGTCCCCCCAGCAGAAGGGTCCGCGCCCGCGTCCTGGCCCTCCGAAACCAGACCAGGAAGTTCCGAGAACTGGCTGAGGCCAACCTGGAGGCAAGTCAAGAGGAGATGAAGCGCTGGTACGACCGGAATGCCACTCTGGTCGAGTTCCAGCCGGGCCAGCAGGTGTGGGTCATGGCCCCCGTGAGGCCTGGCGCCCTCCAGGACCGATGGACTGGGCCCTACAAAGTGGTGGAGCGGAAGAGCGAAGTCACATACTTGGTGGACGTCCAGTCACCTCGGGATACCCTCCGGGTCCTGCACGTGAACCGCCTCAAGCCTCACTTCCAGCGGACAGAACTGAGCCTCCTGCTGGCCACCGATGACGGGGCCGAAGATGAGTCGGATCCCCTCCCGGACCTCCTGTGTGTCAAGGAGCAGGATGGCTCCGTGGAAGGAGTGAACCTCTCCCCAGCCCTCACTGCCCAGCAACAAGCGGACTGCCGCCAACTCCTAAGACAATTTTCCGACCTCTTCTCCCTGACCCCCCGGGTCACCAACTGGTGTGTTCATGACGTGGACACCGGGGACAGCCCGCCGGTGAGACACTGAGCCTACCGGGTTCCTGACCGGGTCCGGTCCTGCATTCAAGCGGAAGTCTCGAAGATGTTGACCCTGGGGGTGATCGAGCCCTCTGACAGTCCCTGGGCCAGCCCCGTGGTCCTGGTCCCGAAGGCAGCGGCCCCCAATGTTGCCCCCGAGCTCCGATTCTGCGTGGACTACCGGGGGCTCAATGACGTTACCCGAGCCGATGCCCACCCCATTCCACGAGCCGACGAACTCATTGACCGACTAGGGGCAGCCCGGTTCCTCAGCACATTCGACCTCACCTGCGGATACTGGCAGATTGCGCTCACCGAAGGGGCCAAGGAGCGGTCCGCTTTCTCCACCCCCGATGGGCACTACCGCTTCCGCGTAATGCCCTTCGGGATGAAAAATGCCCCGGCCACTTTCCAGCGACTGGTGAATAGGGTCCTGGCCGGGCTAGAACAGTTCAGCGCGGCATATCTGGACGACATCGCTGTCTTCAGTTCAGAGTGGAGTGAGCACCTCCAGCACCTCCGGAGGGTGCTAACCGCCCTGCGTCAGGCAGGCCTCACAGTAAAAGCCAGCAAGTGCCAGATCGGGCAAGGATCCGTGGTCTACTTGGGGCACCAGGTCGGGAGTGGCCAGGTCGCCCCCCTACAGCCAAAGATCGATGCCATCCTGGCCTGGGAACCACCCATCACCCAGACGGAGGTCCGAGCCTTTCTGGGACTCACGGGCTACTACCGAAGATTCATTCGGGGGTATGGCAGCCTTGTCGGCCCTCTCACAGAACTCACGTCTAAAAGACAGCCAAAGAAAGTGCAGTGGACGGCTGCCTGCCAGGAAGCTTTCGATGCCCTAAAAAAGGCCATGTGTACTGCCCCCGTCCTCCAGGCTCCCGACTACGCCAAGGAGTTCATAGTCCAGACCGATGCCTCCGAGCATGGTATTGGGGCCGTCCTGTCCCAAGTAAATGGCCAAGGCCTAGACCAGCCCGTCGCCTTCCTCAGTCGGCGACTGTTGCCCCGAGAACAGAGATGGAGCACCATAGAGCGCGAAGCCTTTGCCGTGGTCTGGGCACTCAAAAAGCTACGACCCTACCTGTTCGGCACCCATTTCAGAGTCCAAACTGACCATCGGCCCTTGCGATGGCTCATGCAGATGCGAGGAGAAAACCCCAAGCTACTGCGGTGGTCAATCTCCCTCCAGGGGATGGATTTCACCGTGGAACACCGCCCTGGTACGGACCACGCCAATGCTGACGGCCTCTCCCGGTTATTCCGCCTCAGCGAAGAGAACCCCCCAAGCTGATGGGCAGTTCTCTCCGGCTTTCAGCTGGGGGGGACGCGTGTTGGACCCGGCCTCGTAGAATGGCCCTCCGTGCCCCCGCACCACCGCAACCTGGTACCTACAGCCCAAGCACACGGCCCAGCCGAACCTCCCCACCAGGACACACGCACCGACCCGGACATCCCCGTCCCTGGCCTCTCTCCTTTCGGCCACCCCGGGCCCGCGTGCCCACTTCATGCACCAAGATGGCCGCCCGGCCCCAGCGCGACCCGGGCCTAGAGGCGCCACTCCGGCTGGAGGACATCACGCTTCCAGGGGATGAGAGAGGGAGGAGCAGTTTCTATCGCACCTCTGAACTCCCCCGGGACGATGGGTTTCGATCGGCCCTTGGCCTCCCTGAGGGCTGGCTCCATGCCTGCTGGGTGTCTGGGACTCCTCCCCTGAAAGGATCAAAAGACAATAGCAGGAAATCCCGACAAGCGACCCCCAGGTGACAAGACCCCTGCCTGCACAGACTCCGGACATCAAAGAGGGGTCGACCTATAACAAGGGGTGCTCTGGGTCTGTCCGGCAGATTCGACGCTGGAACAACGAGAGCCTGCCGACGTGGTCGCGGCTCCTGGAACTTGGACCCACCTGTGCCCTGCTGAGTGACTCGCGGCTCCCTGAAGATCGTAAGACCTCCGAACTTGTACCTGAGCCCTGCTGAGTGACTCGCGGCTCCCTGAAGATCGTAAGACCTCCGAACTTGTACCTGAGCCCTGCTGAGTGACTCGCGGCTCCCTGAAGATCGTAAGACCTCCGAACTTGTACCTGAGCCCTGCTGAGTGACTCGCGGCTCCCTGAAGATCGTAAGACCTCCGAACTTGTACCTGAGCCCTGCTGAGTGACTCGCGGCTCCCTGAAGATCGTAAGACCTCCGAGCCTGTACCTGAGCCCGCTGAGTGACTCGCGGCTCCAACCGACTCTCACGGTCCCGCCGGACCCCGACTACAACATCGTATCCCCCAGCTCAAGGATTGTGAGCTGTGCGCCGGATACGTCCCTGCTTGAACCTTTACCAGAGACTGTCCCGCTACCCCCTACCCCTTCCGAGACTCTTGAGCCCGTGCTCACCTTGTACATATTTGCAGTGATAACCTACTTGATAAAGATTGTTTTCTCAGAATACCCGGTGTGGTCACTCTGTGTCGTGTGGTGCCAGAAGTACGATCCTAGATACGAGATTCCTCCCCCTGGGGAATCTCCCGCCAGTGCCCGGCTACGATACCTTGAGGGTGGGACTCAGGGTAGTCAGGACCCCTTCCAGGCTCCTCTGAGGTCGCCGTCTAACAATGGGGCCGAACCACTACCGGCTCCCCCGGCCGGATCAGCCGCCATCTTGGACACCGCGCCACGAGGCCGCGTGGCCTCCGCCCGACCCTAACCCTGGGCCTGGCCCGGCCCCGACATCCCGGCACCATCATCCACCCAGGAGGTGAACGGACCACTTGGCAGGTCAATGGGGGAAAGAACTGTCGATGGCTCTCCCCCGCCAGGTGCCGATCGCCCTCCAGCTCCCCCAGGCGCTGGCTCCACCCCCTGCTGGGTGTCTGGACTCCCTCATCCCGGACCCCCCGACCTCCAAGTGCGAGGGTCCGGACAGGAGTGATAGGCACCCACCACTTACATGTCTCTGTCCACTGCTGGGAATCCTAGGCAGCCACCCCTTACATGTCTCTGTCCACTGCTGGGAGTGATAGGCACCCACCCCTTACATGTCTCTGTCCACTGCTGGTATTCCTATGCACCCACCCCTCACATGTGTCTGTCCACTGCTGGGAGTGATAGGCACCCACCCCTCACATGTCTTTGTCCACTGCTGGGAATCCTAGGCAGTCACCCCTCACATGTCTCTGTCCACTGCTGGGAATCCTAGGCAGCCACCCCTCACATGTCTCTGTCCACTGCTGGGAGTGATAGGCACCCACCCCCATGTCTCTGTCCACTGCTGGGAGTGATAGGCACCCACCCCCATGTCTCTGTCCACTGATGGGAGTGATAGGCGCCCACCACTTACATGTCTCTGTCCACTGCTGGTATTCCTCTGCACCCACCCCTCACATGTCTCTGTCCACTGATGGGAGTGATAGGCACCCACCCCTTACATGTCTCTGTCCACTGCTGGTATTCCTATGCACCCTCCCCTCACATGTCTCTGTCCACTGCTGGGAGTGATAGGCACCCACCCCTCACATGTCTCTGTCCACTGATGGGAGTGATAATCACCCAACCCCCATGTCTCTGTCCACTGCTGGGAGTGATAGGCACCCAGCCCTCACATGTCTCTGTCCACTGCTGGTATTCCTCTGCACCCACCCCTCACATGTCTCTCTCCACTGCTGGGAGTGATAGGCACCCACACCTCACATGTCTCTGTCCACTGCTGGGAGTGATAGGCACCCATCCCTCACATGTCTCTGTCCACTGATGGGAATGATAGGCACCCACCCCCATGTCTCTGTCCACTGATGGGAGTGATAGGCACCCGCCCCTCACATGTCTCTGTCAACTGCTGGGAGTGATAGGCACCCACCCCTCACATGTCTCTGTCCACTGATGGGAGTGATAGGCACCCACCCCCATGTCTCTGTCCACTGATGGGAGTGATAGGTACCCACCACTTACATGTCTCTGTCCACTGCTGGGAGTGATAGTATTAGTCACCCACCCCTCACATGTCTCTGCCCACTGCTGGGAATCCTACGCAGCCCCCCCTCACATGTCTCTGTCCACTGCTGGTATTCCTCTGCACCCACCCCTCACATGTCTCTGTCCACTGATGGGAGTGATAGGCACCCAACCCCCATGTCTCTGTCCACTGCTGGGAGTGATAGGCACCCAGCCCTCACATGTCTCTGTCCACTGCTGGTATTCCTCTGCACCCACCCCTCACATGTTTCTCTCCACTGCTGGGAGTGATAGGCACCCACACCTCACATGTCTCTGTCCACTGCTGGGAGTGATAGGCACCCACCCCTCACATGTCTCTGTCCACTGATGGGAGTGATAGGCACCCACCCCCATGTCTCTGTCCACTGATGGGAGTGATAGGCACCCGCCCCTCACATGTCTCTGTCCACTGATGGGAGTGATAGGCACCCACCCCTCACATGTCTCTGTCCCCTGATGGGAGTGATAGGCACCCACCCCCATGTCTCTGTCCACTGATGGGAGTGATAGGTACCCACCACTTACATGTCTCTGTCCACTGCTGGGAATCCTAGGCAGCCACCCCTCACATGTCTCTGTCCACTGCTGGGAGTGATAGGCACCCACACCTCACATGTCTCTGTCCACTGCTGGGAGTGATAGGCACCCAACCCCATGTCTCTGTCCACTGCTGGGAGTGATAGGCACCCACCCCTCACATGTCTCTGTCCACTGCTGGGAGTGACAGGCTCCCACCCCTCACATGTCTCTGTCCACTGCTGGGAATGATAGGCACCCACCCCTCACATGTCTCTGTCCACTGATGGGAGTGATAGGCACCCACCCCCATGTCTCTGTCCACTGAGGGGAGTGATAGGCACCCACCACTTACATGTCTCTGTCCACTGCTGGGAATCCTAGGCAGCCACCCCTTACATGTCTCTGTCCACTGCTGGGAGTGATAGGCACCCACCACTTACATGTCTCTGTCCACTGCTGGTATTCCTATGCACCCACCCCTCACATGTGTCTGTCCACTGCTGGGAGTGATAGGCACCCACCCCTCACGTGTCTCTGTCCACTGATGGGAGTGATAATCACCCAACCCCCATGTCTCTGTCCACTGCTGGGAGTGATAGGCACCCAGCCCTCACATGTCTCTGTCCACTGCTGGTATTCCTCTGCACCCACCCCTCACATGTCTCTCTCCACTGCTGGGAGTGATAGGCACCCACACCTCACATGTCTCTGTCCACTGCTGGGAGTGATAGGCACCCACCCCTCACATGTCTCTGTCCACTGATGGGAATGATAGGCACCCACCCCCATGTCTCTGTCCACTGATGGGAGTGATAGGCACCCGCCCCTCACATGTCTCTGTCAACTGCTGGGAGTGATAGGCACCCACCCCTCACATGTCTCTGTCAACTGATGGGAGTGATAGGCACCCACCCCCATGTCTCTGTCCACTGATGGGAGTGATAGGTACCCACCACTTACATGTCTCTGTCCACTGCTGGGAGTGATAGTATTAGTCACCCACCCCTCACATGTCTCTGCCCACTGCTGGGAATCCTACGCAGCCCCCCCTCACATGTCTCTGTCCACTGCTGGTATTCCTCTGCACCCACCCCTCACATGTCTCTGTCCACTGCTGGGAGTGATAGGCACCCACCCCTCACATGTCTCTGTCCACTGATGGGAGTGATAGGCACCCAACCCCCATGTCTCTGTCCACTGCTGGGAGTGATAGGCACCCAGCCCTCACATGTCTCTGTCCACTGCTGGTATTCCTCTGCACCCACCCCTCACATGTCTCTCTAAACTGCTGGGAGTGATAGGCACCCACACCTCACATGTCTCTGTCCACTGCTGGGAGTGATAGGCACCCACCCCTCACATGTCTCTGTCCACTGATGGGAGTGATAGGCACCCACCCCCATGTCTCTGTCCACTGATGGGAGTGATAGGCACCCGCCCCTCACATGTCTCTGTCAACTGCTGGGAGTGATAGGCACCCACCCCTCACATGTCTCTGTCCACTGATGGGAGTGATAGGCACCCACCCCCATGTCTCTGTCCACTGATGGGAGTGATAGGTACCCACCACTTACATGTCTCTGTCCACTGCTGGGAATCCTAGGCAGCCACCCCTCACATGTCTCTGTCCACTGCTGGGAGTGATAGGCACCCACACCTCACATGTCTCTGTCCACTGCTGGGAGTGATAGGCACCCACACGTCACATGTCTCTGCCCACTGCTGGGAGTGATAGGCACCCACACCTCACTTGTCTCTGCCCACTGCTGGGAGCGATAGGCACCCACCCCTCACATGTCTCTGTCCACTGCTGGGAGTGATGGGCACCCAACCCCATGTCTCTGTCCACTGCTGGGAGTGATAGGCACCCACCCCTCACATGTCTCTGTCCACTGCTGGGAGTGACAGGCTCCCACCCCTCAAATGTCTCTGTCCACTGCTGGGAATGATAGGCACCCACCCCTCACATGTCTCTGTCCACTGATGGGAGTGATAGGCACCCACCCCCATGTCTCTGTCCACTGATGGGAGTGATAGGCACCCACCACTTACATGTCTCTGTCCACTGCTGGGAATCCTAGGCAGCCACCCCTTACATGTCTCTGTCCACTGCTGGGAGTGATAGGCACCCACCACTTACATGTCTCTGTCCACTGCTGGTATTCCTATGCACCCACCCCTCACATGTGTCTGTCCACTGCTGGGAGTGATAGGCACCCACCCCTCACATGTCTTTGTCCACTGCTGGGAATCCTAGGCAGTCACCCCTCACATGTCTCTGTCCACTGCTGGGAATCCTAGGCAGCCACCCCTCACATGTCTCTGTCCACTGCTGGGAGTGATAGGCACCCACCCCCATGTCTCTGTCCACTGCTGGGAGTGATAGGCACCCACCCCCATGTCTCTGTCCACTGATGGGAGTGATAGGCGCCCACCACTCACATGTCTCTGTCCACTGCTGGTATTCCTCTGCACCCACCCCTCACATGTCTCTGTCCACTGATGGGAGTGATAGGCACCCACCACTTACATGTCTCTGTCCACTGCTGGTATTCCTATGCACCCACCCCTCACATGTCTCTGTCCACTGCTGGGAGTGATAGGCACCCACCCCTCACATGTCTATGTCCACTGCTGGGAATCCTAGGCAGCCACCCCTCACATGTCTCTGTCCACTGCTGGTATTCCTCTGCTCCCACCCCTTACATGTCTCTGTCCACTGCTGGGAGTGATAGGCACCCACCCCTCACATGTCTCTGTCCACTGATGGGAGTGATAGGCACCCAACCCCTATGTCTCTGTCCACTGCTGGGAGTGATAGGCACCCAGCCCTCACATGTCTCTGTCCACTGCTGGTATTCCTCTGCACCCACCCCTCACATGTCTCTGTCCACTGCTGGGAGTGATAGGCACCCACACCTCACATGTCTCTGTCCACTGCTGGGAGTGATAGGCACCCACCCCTCACATGTCTCTGTCCACTGATGGGAGTGATAGGCACCCACCCCCATGTCTCTGTCCACTGAAGGGAGTGATAGGCACCCACCCCTCACATGTCTCTGTCAACTGCTGGGAGTGATAGGCACCCACCCCTCACATGTCTCTGTCCACTGATGGGAGTGATAGGCACCCACCCTTATGTCTCTGTCCACTGATGGGAGTGATAGGCACCCACCCCCATGTCTCTGTCCACTGAAGGGAGTGATAGGCACCCACCCCTCACATGTCTCTGTCAACTGCTGGGAGTGATAGGCACCCACCCCTCACATGTCTCTGTCCACTGATGGGAGTGATAGGCACCCACCCTTATGTCTCTGTCCACTGATGGGAGTGATAGGTACCCACCACTTACATGTCTCTGTCCACTGCTGGGAATCCTAGGCAGCCACCCCTCACATGTCTCTGTCCACTGCTGGGAGTGATAGGCACCCACACCTCACATGTCTCTGTCCACTGCTGGGAGTGATAGGCACCCACACATCACATGTCTCTGCCCACTGCTGGGAGTGATAGGCACCCACACCTCACATGTCTCTGCCCACTGCTGGGAGTGATAGGCACCCACCCCCATGTCTCTGTCCACTGATGGGAGTGATAGACAGCCACCACTCACATGTCTCTGTCCACTGCTGGTATTCCTCTGCACCCACCCCTCACATGTCTCTGTCCACTGATGGGAGTGATAGGCACCCACCACTTACATGTCTCTGTCCACTGCTGGTATTCCTATGCACCCACCCCTCACATGTGTCTGTCCACTGCTGGGAGTGATAGGCACCCACCCCTCACATGTCTTTGTCCACTGCTGGGAATCCTAGGCAGTCACCCCTCACATGTCTCTGTCCACTGCTGCGAGTGATAGGCACCCAACCCCATGTCTCTGTCCACTGCTGGGAGTGATAGGCATTGTTAGAAGGCCGCCTCAGAGGGGCCCGGAGGGGGCCCTGACTGCCCTGAGACCCACCCTCGAGGTATCGTAGCCGGGCACTGGCGGGAGACTCCTCAGGGGAGGAACCTCGTATCTAGGATCGCACACTCGGCACCACACGACAGAGAGACACCACACGAAGAGTTCTTACGAGCAAATCTTTATCAGATCGGAGTGGTAAGATCTTTATGATCAGCCAGGCAAATATATACAAGCAGAGCGTGGGCTCACAGAGTCTTGGAGGGGGTTAGGAGGTAGCGGGACAGTCTTGGGGGATAGGGATCAAATGCAGGAGCGTACCCGGCGCACAGCTCACAATCCTCGAGCTGGGGGATACGCTTGTCGTCGTGGGGTCCGGCGGGACCAAGAGAATCTGTGGGAGCCGCGAGTCACTCAGCAGGGCTCGGTTACAAGTTCGGTGGTCTTACGATCTTCGAGGAGCCGCGAGTCACTCAGCAGGGCTCAAGCACAAGTTCGGAGGTCTTACGATCTTCAGGGAGCCGCGAGTCACTCAGCAGGGCTCAAGTACAAGTTCGGAGGTCTTACGATCTTCAGGGAGCCGCGAGTCACTCAGCAGGGCTCAAGCACAAGTTCGGAGGTCTTAGGATCTTCAGGGAGCCGCGAGTCACTCAGCAGGGCTCAGGTGTTCCAAGGCGAATCTGCCGGACAGTCCCAGAGCACCCCTTGTTATAGGGCGACTCCTCTTTGATGTCCGGAGTCTGTGTAGGCAGGGGTCTTGTCACCTGGGGGTCGCTTGTTGGGGTTTCCTGCCATTGTCTTTTGATCCTTTCAGGGCTGGGTCGGGAGGAGTCCCAGACGCCCAGCAGGCGTGGAGCCAGCCCTCGGGTAGGCCGGCAGGTCGATCGAAACCCACCGTCCCAGGGAAGCGCAGAGGTGTAATAGAAACTGCTCCTCCCTCTCATCCAAGGGGAGCGGGGTGTCCTCCAGCCGGAGTGGCGCCTCTAGGCCCGGGTCGTGCTGGGGCCGGGCGGCCATCTTGATGCATGAAGTGGGCACGCGGGCCCGGTGTGGCCGAAGGGAGGATGGCCACGGATGGGGAAGTCCGGGTTGGGTGCGTGTGAGTTCTGGTGGGACGGATCGGCTAGGCCGTGGGTTTGGGGGCTGGTGTGAGGTGCAGGGGCCCGGTCTAGCTATGTTACGAGGGCCGGGTCCAACACGCGTCCCCCCCAGCTGAAAGCCGGAGAGAACTACCCATCTTCTTGGGGGTTCTCTTCGCTGAGGCGGAAGAACCGGGAGAGGCCATCGGCGTTGGCGTGGTCAGCCCCAGGGCGATGCTCCACGGTGAAATCCATCCCCTGGAGGGAGATTGACCACCGCAGCAGCTTGGGGTTTTCCCCTCGCATCTGCATGAGCCACCGCAAGGGGCGATGGTCGGTTTGGACCTTGAAATGGGTGCCGAACAGGTACGGGTGTAGTTTCTTGAGGGCCCAGACTACGGCGAATGCCTCTCGCTCGATGGTGCTCCATCTCCGTTCCCTGGGCAACAGTCTTCGGCTGAGGAAGGCTACAGGCTGGTCCAGGCCTTGGTCATTCACCTGGGAGAGGACTGCCCCGATGCCATGCTCGGAAGCATCAGTCTGTACCACAAACTCTTTGGAGTAGTCGGGGGCCTGGAGGACGGGGGCAGTACACATGGCCGCTTTCAGGGCCTCGAACGCCTCTTGGCAGGCAGGGGACCATTGCATCTTCTTGGGCTGCTTTTTGGACGTGAGTCCCGTGAGGGGACCGACAAAGCTGCCGTAATTCCGGATGAATCTCCGGTAGTAGCCCGTGAGGCCCAGAAAGGCTTTGACCTCCGTTTGGGTAGTGGGGGGTTCCCAGGCTAGGATGGCGTCGATTTTGGGCTGTAGAGGGGCGACCTGCCCGCTTCCGACCTGGTGCCCCAGGTAGGTTACCAAACCTTGCCCAATCTGGCATTTACTGGCTTTCACGGTGAGGCCTGCCTGGCGCAGGGCGGTCAGCACCCTCCGAAGGTGCTGGAGGTGCTCACTCCACTCGGAGCTAAAAACTGCGATATCGTCGAGATACGCGGCACTGAATTGTTCCAGCCCGGCCAGGACTCTGTTTACCAGTCGCTGGAAGGTGGCCGGGGCATTTTTCATCCCGAAGGGCATTACGCGAAAGCGATAGTGCCCATCCGGAGTGGAGAAGGCGGACCGCTCCTTGGCTCCTTCTGTGAGCGCTATTTGCCAGTAGCCGCTGGTGAGATCGAAGGTGCTGAGGAACTGAGCAGCCCCGAGCCGGTCAATGAGCACGTCGGCTCGGGGAATGGGGTGGGCATCGGCTCGGGTGATTTCATTGAGTCCCCGATAGTCCACGCAGAAGCGGAGTTCTGGTGCGACCCCGGGGGCAGCTGCTTTCGGGACCAGGACCACGGGGCTGGCCCAGGGGCTGTCTGAGGGTTCGATCATGCCTAGGGTCAACATTTTCGAGACTTTGGCTTGGATGCAGGACCGGACCCGATCAGGATCTCGGTAGGCCCGGTGTCTCACTGGCGGACTGTCCCCGGTATCCACGTCATGGACACACCAGTCGGTGACCTTAGGGACCAGGGAGAAGAGGTCCGAAAACTGCCCTAGGAGCTGGCGGCAATCTTCACGTTGCTGGGGAGTGAGAGACGGGGCGAGGTTCACTCCTTCTACGGAGCCGTCCTTCTCTTTGGTGCACAGGAGATCCAGGAGAGGATATGACTCCTCCTCGGACCCATCATCCGTGGCCAGTAGGAGGCTCAGCTCCGTTCGCACAAAGTGGGGCTTGAGGCGGTTCACGTGGAGGACCCGGAGGGGGTCCCGGGGGGACTGGACGTCCACCAAGTACGTGACCTGGCTCTTCCGCTCAACCACCTTGAAGGGCCCGGTCCATTTATCCTGGAGGGCGCAGGGTTTCACCGGGGCCATGACCCATACCTGCTGGCCCGGCTGAAACTCGACCAGAGTGGCGTTCTGGTCGTACCAGCGCTTCATCTCCTCCTGACTCGCCTCCAGGTTGGCCTCGGCCATCTCTCGGAACCTTCTAGTCTGGTTCCGGAGGGTCAGGACGTAACGGAACACATCTTGGGGGGGGCCTCGGGGCGCCACCTCCCAACCTTCCTTGACCAGGCTGAGGGGCCCCCTGACGGGGTGCCCGTAGAGTAACTCAAAGGGGCTGAACCCCAAGGATTTCTGGGGAACTTCGCGGTATGGGAATAGGAGGCAGGGGAGCAGGATGTCCCACTTACGCCGGAGGGGCTCTTCCAGGCCCGCGATCATCCCCTGCAGAGTCCGGTTAAACCGCTCTACCAGGCCGTTTCCTTGGGGGTGGTACGGGGTGGTGAACTTATAGGACACCCCGCATTGTTGCCATAAGGACTTCATGTATCGGGAGATAAAGTTGGTACCGCGATCGCTCACGACCTCGCGGGGGAAACCCATGCGGGAGAAGATTCCCATCAACGCCCGGCCCACCACGGGGGCCGTGACGGTGCGCAGGGGGATGGCCTCAGGGTAACGGGTGGCATGGTCCACCAGAACGAGGATGAACCGGTGCCCTTGGGAAGTTGGGGGGTCCAGGGGCCCTACAATGTCGATCCCGACCCGCTCAAAAGGGGTACTGACGACAGGGAAGGGTTGGAGGGGAGCCTTGCTCTTCCCTCCGCTCTTCCCACTGGCCTGGCACGTGGGACAGGACTTGCAGTGGGCTCCTACATCTGCTTTCATTCTGGGCCAGTAGAAGTGGGTCACGAGGCGACTGTATGTTTTGTCCTGGCCCAAGTGGCCTGCGAGGGGAACATCGTGGGCCAAGCCCAGGAGGAGGTTTCGGAAGCGTGTGGGGACCACCAGCACCCGGCTGGACCCTAGCTCCACCGACTTCTGTTCGCTGTACAGAAGGTCATTCTCCCAATACACCCGGTGCGTCCCCGTCTGGTCGCCTGCGGCCTGGGCCTCTGCCTGTTGCCGGGGCCCGACCAGGGAGGGACAGGTAGCCTGTTCTCGGCAGAACTCTTCTCGGGAGGGGCCCCCCTCGTGGCGCCAATGGGCTAATTCGGGCTGGTCGCCTACCTCGGTGACTGGGGTGGAGTCGGAAGGCGGGTGTTCGTCACTGGCGATCGGCTCTTCTGGTGGGGGAATGGGGGGACCCTCGGCTGGGACCATTCTATCTTCAGGGATCGGGGCGTCGTCGACTTCCCTCAGGGGGGTCAGTCGAGCCGCCATGGATCGAGTGGTGGCGCACACCCACTCAGGGAGGCCCATCATCCCTAGGTGGGTCTTGCGCTCAACTTGTCCCCAGGGGGAACTTTCCAGGTCGTTCCCCAGGAGACAGTCGACGGGCTGGGAGGTTCTCACTGCAACTTTTAGTTTACCGACCACCCCTCCCCACTCAAAGGGCACCAGGGCTACCTTACATAGGCTTTCTGTGTTGTCGGCTGAAATGACAGGGCAAAAGACATTGGGGAGGACCTGGTCTAAATGGCTGAGGACAGCGGTGATGCTGGCCCCGGTGTCACGGAGGGCTTCTACTTGGTGGCCATTGATCTTTACGAGCTGCCCATATTTCTTGGTGTTAGAGGGCAGGGGGCTCCCAGGGACCACCTCCCTATCTCCTAAGGATACTAGGGCCATAGCTGCGGGTTTCCACTCCTCGGCCTCCTCAACCTCCTCCCCCAGGGCTACATTGGCTATCTGTCTAGCAGGGGGTGCTGCCTGAGTGGTGCGTGGGGCCATGGGGCATTCAGGGTCGTTGGCGTAATGCCCGGGCTTCTGGCAACGGAAACAAGTGATGGTTACCCGGTGCCCCCGTCTAAGGGGGGGGCCGGATACAGCTGGTGCGGGTGCCGGGAAAGGCGGAGGTTGGGACTTCGGTGGACTAGCTTGGGACTCTCTCTGCCCTCCCTGGTTTCCCCCCCCTCTCTGGCGGGGTGGTCCCTGACTGGCTCGGGGGTACTCTCCTACAGGGCCCCGGGAGACCCGGGTGTTGGTCCAGCGATCCGCCATGACAGCCAGCTTTCTTGGGTCCGTGAGCTTGCTGTCGAGCAGATGCTGGCGTAGTTCCACAAAGCAGTTGGCCGCCAGGTGTTCCCACAACATAAGGTCGGTTAGTTCTTCCATGGTGGATACCTTGCTGCCCTTGATCCACCCATCGAAGGCGCGGCTGAAGAAATTCACATATTCCACCCAGGTGGTACCCTGGATCTTCCTGCAGTCCCGGAACCGCTGGCGGTACATCTCCGGGGTGAGGCCGTACCTTGTGAGGAGGGCCGCTTTCATGTGTTCATAGGAGGTTTGCATGGAGGTGGGTAGGTCGAGCAGGGGGTCTCTTCCTTCGCTCAGGAATCGTCCCCATTACCCAGCCCCCCAATCCTTCTGCGGGACCCGATGGGAGGTCATGGCGACCTCGTAGGCCCGGAACCACTGCTGAATGTCATCATTTTTGTAATAATCTTTGACCACATCCTTGGGGATGTGGACCTTCTGCTCCGTCGGTGCGGCCGCCTCCCGGTTCCCCGGGGGCCTTGTTTCTTCGCTTCTAGCTTTCAATTCTATTTCCTTCAGGCTGCGTTCATGTTCCAGTTGAAGTCTCCTTCCCTCGTGTTCTCGTTGGAGTTTCTTCTCTTCTAGTTCTCCTTGTACTCGCAACTGTTCTACTGCTAGCTTTTTCTCGGCTAATTTCAACTCGCCCTCAATTTTGAGTTTGGCTAATTCGAGCTCGTGATGGCGACTTTTTTCTCTGTCTGCGAGTTCCTCCGGGGACAGGCCCCCGTCTGGTACGAAGCCTCGCACCTGGTTGCTGCTGCGTTCTCCTTGGGAGGGTCCCGCTTCGTCGTGGGGCTCCCCGGCTCCTTCTGGGCGGGAGGCTCCAGAATCCACCCAAGCTTTCAGTGCCTTTTGCATATCTTCTTTGGTGTTGAGACCAGTGGTAGCGATTCTGAGTTCCTTACAGAATTGTTTTAGGGGCATATGCATCAACCAAACTAATACCGATTCCTTAATAGCGAAAAATAAGGAATCGCCATTAAGGAATCGGTAATTGGCATGCATCAACAGATTCGGTAAAATTTAGCGATTCCTTAAAAATCGCTAAATTTACCGATTCCTTAATAGCGGGGCACGCAAACGGCCCCACTAGCAAATAGCGAGTCCGGTAATACCGATTTGGCTAATAGCGAGTTCGGTAATACCGAATTAGCAATTACCGAATCGGTAATAGCGAAATCGCAAATTGCCGCGTCGCACCGGGAACAGGCTGATGACATCACCAACCAGGAAATACTGCTGCCCCACCCACATAGCCTCGACAGAGGAGCAGACAGGAGCTGGAAAGAAGGACAGGCTGTGCAGAGTGAGGCCACACAGATTCTGCCAGTCACAGCACACATCCATCATGTCGCAGGAAGTGCCATCCAGCGCTGAATCTGCACGCAAGCGCAAGAAGAAGTTTTCAGACAGGGAGCTGGAGTACCTCATCGAGGGAGTGGCCAGCAAACACGACCGCCTCTTTGGCAAGCTGTCCCTCAAGGTGCCTGAGTCCGAGAAGCGGCGCATCTGGCAGCGCATCCGTGAGAGGATCAATGCGGTTGGCGTCACTAGCCGCAGCATCGACGATCTCAAAAAACGGTGGTATGACCTCCGGAAGCGCGCAAAAGAGAGGATTGCTGAGAGGCTCCGGGAGGCAAGAAGGACTGGAGGCGGAACAAGCACTGCACCATCCAACACAGCCCTGGAGGACCTTGTGGAAGGGACGATAGAGCGGGAAGCCGTCGTGGGGGTGATCCAGATGGACACGTCCGGCGCAGCCACAAGTGCCCAAGGTAAGATGCATGCCTGTGCCACACCCAGCATAGCGTAAATCCATACCCATGCCCCCAGCCCAATCTCACTGTGTCTGCAGCTCTGGCACAGACAGTTCCACACATGACACTACTGCATCTTGGGAGTTGTAGTCTAGTCAGCCCAGAGTGCAGGCACAGGCGTAAATCCTCACACAACACATATGTTGTACATGGCTGTAGACTGTTCATTTGTTGGACCACAGAGGGACATTGATGGGTACAACACTATGTAGGTGTAATCATCCCACTAATCATGCACTGTTTCACACACAGATGCATCACCTGGGGACTCTGACGACAGCGACCAGCTGATCATCTCCGAGACACCCGTGGAGTCAGACCAGGAGACTGTGCAGGATGCGCACGCACCGCCAACACCTGCCACCCCACCAGCACCACCTCGACCAGCGCCACAATCATCGGCACCAGCACCAGTGCCACAAGCCAAGGCACCTGCGCCACAAGCCAAGGCACCACCACCTGCGCCACAAGCAACGGCACCAGCAAGCCAGCCTGCAGCCAGTGCAGCCACAATACCGCAGAGGCACAGGCACCAAGTTGCGCCCTTGCAGGAGATGGCAACCCCCCCCCCCTCAATTGGCACCCACGCAGCGCACATCCACACCACCTGCTGCACCACATGGAGGCTCAAGACACGCACGGCGTCACAGGGCCCGTCGCAGTTCCGTCTCCTCAGCTGACCAGGATGTCCCAACAACCTCTGCAATTGAGGAGAGGATGCTGCGCACACAGAACCTGCAGGGAAGACATGTGGCTAGCATCAGCTGCAACATCGTGCGCCTAGCGAGGGAGATGCGCGCCATGACTGCAGCAGTCACCGACATGGGCTCCGGGGTCAGGGACATGGGCACGGCGGTCAGGGACCAGACCACTGCGGTTGCTGATGGCAATGCTCAGCTCAGGGAGGAGGTACGTGAGCTCACCCGTGCCATCAGGGAGGGCCATGAGTCCCAGAGGAGGAGTAACCGGCAGCTAATGTTGCGTTCTGCCGCCGCTACCAAGGCCATACAACGGCACAGCAACTGCACCGCTGTGTTGGCACGCCGCACAGTCTCCCTGCAGGTGGACCTTGGGCACTTCTGCGGTGATGTTGCCAAGTCACTGAGACACATCACCACTGCTGTGGAACAACTTCAGAGCAGCACATGCAGTTCTGCAGCATTGGGAGGGGATGACACCAGTGAGGCTGCCTCCAGTGTCAGCAGCGTGTCACTGGCAGAGGCCAGCACCAGGCGCCGAAGTTCGCGTGCCTCCACGGGGACAGGCCGTGGTGAGGGTATGGATGCACCTGAGCGGAGGCTTGGTGTACGTGGCAAGCGGCACTAGAAATTTGTACATGCTGCAGGTCCATGGTGGAGCAACCATGGCCATCCAATTATTCTGTTTGCACAGGCCTGACTTTAAGGAACCTTTTATTTACATTTATGCAATCGGAGCATGATTCACAATGCTAGTTCTGTTGCACAATCCTCAGTGCTACTGTGCATTAAACAGTTGCACCCACCACCAACTTGTAATGTCTCATTTTACCCAGGGTCAAAAATGATTTTGCGTTATGTCTGTCCGCCTCCTATGGCCCTCTGCTGTGTTTGGGATGTGTGCCCGTCGTCGTTGGGCGGGCGGTTGGTCAGCCTGGGGGTCGTCATCCCTGTCCACCTCCATGGGTATCCCCCTTCTGGTGGCAATGTTGTGCAGCATTGCACATACAGCAATTATTCAACAGCATGTGTCTGGTTGGTATAGCATTGCGCCGCCAGTCTTGTGGAGGATACGGAAGCGGCTCTTGAGAATCCCAAAAGTCCGCTCTATCACATTCCTCGTGCTGATGTGTGCAGCGTTGTAGCGATGTTCCTGCGGGGTTGCTGGATTTAGGTATGGGGTTAGTATGTATTCCCGCAGGGGGTAAGCACTGTCACCTAGAATATGGAAGCATAGACTTAGCATTGGTGATGTACATACATGTGTGGTGTTGGTGTGGGGAAGCGTAGTTCTACTTACCTAACAGGAGTCCCTCTCCAAATTCGCCATTGAGTAGTCGCCTGTGCATTCCACTGTTGCGGAAGATGTATGAGTCGTGTGTGCTCCCTGGGAATTGTGCCACTAGGTCCGTTATGATGTTGTTGGCATCGCACACAACCTGCACGTTGATCGAGTGGTATGACTTGCGGTTCCTGAAAAGGTACTCATTTGCTGACGGAGGGCATATGGGGATATGCGTGCAGTCGATGCATCCAATCACATGTGGAAATTGTGCCACCTGGTAGAATGCCTGTTTTGTGCGGTCCAACTGCTGTGGGGTTGTGGGGAAGCTGATGTGTCTGTGGAGCATTGTCAGCATGGCATCTAGGAATTTTTGGAAGAAGCGTGACAGTGCGCTTTGCGAAACACCTCCGGCAACCGCAATTACCCCCTGGAAACTCCCAGAGGCCAGTAGGTGCAGGCTGCATAGTACCTGAACGTGCGCAGGGATTGCATTTGTCCGGTGGGTCTGGTGCTGCAGTAATGGTTCCAGGTCTGCAATCAGGCGCATGATCATAGCGCGATTGAGGCGATATTTCTGGTACACCTCGTCCTCATTCTGGCCGAGCAGGGTTATGCGCAGTCTGAACACTCTCTCCTGTACCCTTCTCCTGCGCTGTCCTGCTGCATTGATCCGCATCCTCCTTGCAAGCACGTAGAGGGCAGCCATTTTGGGGGAGGCAACAGGGTCTCCTGGGCCAAATTTAAGGGTTTAGTGATTGCCTCAATCATTTGCACATGTAGGAATTTTTTTTTATTTTTTTTTTTAATTTTTTTTTTGTGACTTTACCTCCAGGTTTTGATTCCCCTTATTTAGCTCTGGCAAAATAGCGATTTTTGGGATTTTCGGTATTAGCGAGTTTTCTTGCATTGGGGTGCGATTCGTTATTTGCTATTGGCAATTTCCGGGAGCTAATAGTGATTTCGGTAATTGCGGATTCGGTATTTAGCGATTCGGTAAATTAGCATTTTTGGTATTAGCGATTCGGTATGTTCGAGGTTATTTATTTAGCGATTCGTTATTTGCTCGGGTTTTGGGTTGATGCATTGGGATTGGGTATTTTTAACACAATACCGGGAGCTATTACCGAATCGGTATTTTACCGACTGGATTTTGGCTTGATGCATAAGGGTGTTAGTTCCTTGTGAGTGTACTCTTCCAGCTGTTCCACCTGGAACACGGTACTGGCGTCGTTTTCTATGAGAACCACGGCGTTTCCTTCTGCCATCTTTGTCGGTAGTGCGTCAGCCGTTCACGGTACGATCTCTAGATTATGGGCCCGAATCCCGTCGCTTGCCACCAATGTTAGAAGGCCGCCTCAGAGGGGCCCGGAGGGGGCCCTGACTGCCCTGAGACCCACCCTCGAGGTATCGTAGCCGGGCACTGGCGGGAGACTCCTCAGGGGAGGAACCTCGTATCTTGGATCGCACACTTGGCACCACACGACAGAGAGACACCACACGAAGAGTTCTTACGAGCAAATTTTTATCAGATCGGAGTGGTAAGATCTTTATGATCAGCCAGGCAAATATATACAAGCAGAGCGTGGGCTCACAGAGTCTTGGAGGGGGTTAGGAGGTAGCGGGACAGTCTTGGGGGATAGGGATCAAATGCAGGAGCGTACCCGACGCACAGCTCACAATCCTCGAGCTGGGGGATACGCTTGTCGTCGTGGGGTCCGGCGGGACCAAGAGAGTCTGTGGGAGCCGCGAGTCACTCAGCAGGGCTCGGTTACAAGTTCGGTGGTCTTACGATCTTCGAGGAGCCGCGAGTCACTCAGCAGGGCTCAAGCACAAGTTCGGAGGTCTTACAATCTTCAGGGAGCCGCGAGTCACTCAGCAGGGCTCAAGTACAAGTTCGGAGGTCTTACGATCTTCAGGGAGCCGCGAGTCACGCAGCAGGGCTCAAGCACAAGTTCGGAGGTCTTACGATCTTCAGGGAGCCGCGAGTCACTCAGCAGGGCTCAGGTGTTCCAAGGCGAATCTGCCGGACAGTCCCAGAGCACTCCTTGTTATAGGGCGACTCCTCTTTGATTTCCGGAGTCTGTGTAGGCAGGGGTCTTGTCACCTGGGGGTCGCTTGTTGGGGTTTCCTGCCATTGTCTTTTGATCCTTTCAGGGCTGGGTCGGGAGGAGTCCCAGACGCCCAGCAGGCGTGGAGCCAGCCCTCGGGGAGGCCGGCAGGTCGATCGAAACCCACCGTCCCAGGGAAGCGCAGAGGTGTGATAGAAACTGCTCCTCCCTCTCTCATCCCAAGGGGAGCGGGGTGTCCTCCAGCCGGAGTGGCGCCTCTAGGCCCGGGTCGTGCTGGGGCCGGGCGGCCATCTTGATGCATGAAGTGGGCACGCGGGCCCGGTGTGGCCGAAGGGAGGAAGGCCACGGACGGGGAAGTCCGGGTTGGGTGCTTGTGAGTTCTGGTAGGAAGGATCGGCTAGGCCGTGGGTTTGGGGTCTGGTGTGAGGTGCAGGGGCCCGGTCTAGCTATGTTACAAGGGCCGGGTCCAACAGGCATCCACCCCCATGTCTCTGTCCACTGATGGGAGTGATAGGCACCCACCACTCTCATGTCTCTGTCCACTGCTGGTATTCCTCTGCACCCACCCCTCACATATCTCTGTCCACTGATGGGAGTGATAGGCACCCACCACTTACATGTCTCTGTCCACTGCTGGTATTCCTCTGCACCCACCCCACACATGTCTCTGTTCACTGCTGGGAGTTATAGGCACCCACACCTCACATGTCTTTGTCCACTGCTGGGAATCCTAGGCAGCCACCCACCCACCCACACCCTTGGTGCAGTACACTGCTGTCCTGGGCATACACACACCCCAATATACTGGTTATATGCTGCACCAGGCCCTAAGCCAACATTCATGGCGTGTGTACGCCTTGTATCACAAATGTACTGGTGCCCTAGGGGTACGGGTGATGCGGTCCGTACCCCCGCATTCATAGGGTGGGTACGGTCCGTACCACGTGTACCCCCAAGTCACCACTACAATGGTGGTACGGACCGTAACCACGCTCTGAGGTCATGGGTACGGTCCATTGTAGTGGTGCCATAGTGGTACGCGTGGTACGGACCGTACCCACGGCCTCAGAGCGTGGGTGTTAGACGGCGACCTCAGAGGAGCCCGGAAAGGGGTCCTGACTACCCTGAGACCCACCCTCGAAGTATCGTAGCCGGGCAATGGCGGGAGACTCCCCAGGGGGAGGAATCTCGTATCTAGGATCGTACTTCTGGCACCACACGACACAGAGTGACCACACCGTGTGTTCTTAGAAATCAATCTTTATCAAGTAGGTTATCACTGCAAATATGTACAAGGAGAGCACGGGCTCAATGAGTCTCGGAAGGGGTAGGGGGTAGCGGGACAGTCTCTGGCAACGGTTCAAGGCAGGAACATATCCGGCGCACAGCTCACAATCCTCGAGCTGGGGGATACGTTGGTGTAGTCGGGGTCCGGCGGGACCGTGAGAGTCTGTCGGAGCCGCGAGTCACTCAGCGGGCTCAGGTACAAGTTCGGAGGTCTTACGATCTTCAAGGAGCCGCGAGTCACTCAGCAGGCTCAGGTACAAGTTCGGAGGTCTTACGATCTTCAAGGAGCCGCGAGTCACTCAGCAGGCTCAGGTACGAGTTCGGAGGTCTTACGATCTTCAGGGAGCCGCGAGTCACTCAGCAGGGCTCAGGAGGGTCCAAGTTCCAGGAGCCGCGACCACGTCGGCAGGCTCTCGTTGTTCCAGCGTCGAATCTGCCAGACAGACCCAGAGCACCCCTTGTTATAGGTCGACCCCTCTTTGATGTCCGGAGTCTGTGCAGGCAGGGGTCTTGCCACCTGGGGGTCGCTTGTCGGGATTTCCCGTCATTGTCTTTTGATCCTTTCAGGGCCGGGTCGGGAGGAGTCCCAGACACCCAGCAGGCATGGAGCCAGCCCTCAGGGAGGCCGGAGGGCCGATCGAAACCCATCGTCCCAGGGGAGTTCAGAGGTGCGATAGAAACTGCTCCTCCCTCTCTCATCCCCTGGAAGCGTGATGTCCTCCAGCCGGAGTGGCGCCTCTAGGCCCGGGTCGCGCTGGGGGCCGGGCGGCCATCTTGGTGCATGAAGTGGGCACGCGGGCCCGGGGTGGCCGAAAGGAGAGAGGCCATGGACGGGGATGTCCGGGTCGGGTGCGTGTGTCCTGGTGGGGAGGGTCGGCTGGGCCGTGTGCTTGGGGCTGCAGGTACCAGGTTTCGGTGGTGCGGGGGCACATAGGGCCATACTACGAGGCCGGGTCCAACACGCGTCCCCCCCAGCTGAAAGCCGGAGAGAACTGCCCATCATCTTGGGGGGTTCTCTTCGCTGAGGCGGAAGAACCGGGAGAGGCCGTCAGCGTTGGCGTGGTCCGTACCAGGGCGATGTTCTACGGTGAAATCCATCCCCTGGAGGGAGATTGACCACCGCAGTAGCTTGGGGTTTTCTCCTCGCATCTGCATGAGCCATCGCAAGGGCCGATGGTAAGTTTGGACTCTGAAATGGGTGCCGAACAGGTAGGGTCGTAGTTTTTTGAGTGCCCAGACCACGGCAAAGGCTTCGCGCTCTATGGTGCTCCATCTCTGTTCCCGGGGCAACAGCCGCCGACTGAGGAAGGCGACGGGCTGGTCTAGGCCTTGGTCATTCACTTGGGACAGGACGGCCCCAATGCCATGCTCGGAGGCATCAGTCTGGACTATAAACTCCTTGGAGCCTGTAGGACGGGGGCAGTACACATGGCTTTCTTTAGGGCATCGAAAGCTTCCTGGCAGGCAGCCGTCCACTGCACTTTCTTTGGCTGTTTTTTAGACGTGAGTTCTGTGAGGGGGCCGACAAGGCTGCCATACCCCCGAATGAATCTTCGGTAGTAGCCAGTGAGTCCCAGAAAGGCTCGGACCTCCGTTTGGGTGAGGGGTGGTTCCCAGGCCAGGATGGCGTCGATCTTTGGCTGTAGAGGGGCGACCTGGCCGCTCCCGACCTGGTGCCCCAGGTAGACTACGGAGCCTTGCCCGATCTGGCACTTGCTGGCTTTTACTGTGAGGCCTGCCTGGCGCAGGGCGGTTAGCACCCTCCGGAGGTGCTGGAGGTGCTCACTCCATTCTGAACTGAAAACAGCGATGTCGTCCAGATATGCCGCGCTGAACTGCTCTAGCCCGGCCAGGACTCTATTCACCAGTCGCTGGAAAGTGGCCGGGGCATTTTTCATTCCGAAGGGCATTACGCGGAAGCGGTAGTGCCCATCGGGGGTGGAGAAAGCGGACCGCTCCTTGGCCCCCTCGGTGAGCGCAATCTGCCAGTATCCGCAGGTGAGGTCGAATGTGCTGAGGAACCGGACTGCCCCTAGCCGGTCAATGAGTTCGTCGGCTCGTGGAATGGGGTGGGCATCGGCTCGGGTAACGTCATTGAGCCCCCGGTAGTCCACGCAGAATCGGAGCTCGGGGGCGACACCGGGGGCCGCTGCCTTCGGGACCAGGACCACGGGGCTGGCCCAGGGACTGTCAGATGGCTCGATCACCCCCAGGGTCAACATCTTCGAGACTTCCGCTTGAATGCAGGACCGGACCCAATCAGGAACTCGGTAGGCTCGGTGTCTCACCGGCGGGCTGTCCCCGGTGTCCACGTCATGAACACACCAGTCGGTGACCCGGGGGGTCAGGGAGAAGAGGTCGGAAAATTGTCTTAGGAGCTGGCGGCAGTCCGCTTGTTGCTGGGCAGTGAGGGCTGGGGAGAGGTTCACTCCTTCCACGGAGCCATCCTGCTCCTTGACACACAGGAGGTCCGGGAGGGGATCAGACTCATCTTCGGCCCCGTCATCGGTGGCCAGCAGGAGGCTCAGTTCTGTCCGCACAAAGTGAGGCTTGAGGCGGTTCACGTGAAGGACCCTGAGGGGATCCCGAGGCGACTGGACGTCCACCAAGTATGTGACTTGACTCTTCCGCTCAACCACTTTGTAGGGCCCAGTCCACCTGTCCTGGAGGGTGCCCGGCTTCACGGGGGCCATGACCCACACCTGCTGGCCCGGCTGGAACTCGACCAGAGTGGCATTCTGGTCGTACCAGCGCTTCATCTCTTCTTGGCTTGCCTCCAGGTTGGCCTCGGCCAGCTCTCGGAACTTCCTGGTCTGGTTTCGGAGGGCCAGGACGTACTGGAACACATCTCGGGGGGTGGTCTGGGGTGCTGCCTCCCACCCTTCCTTAACCAAACTGAGGGGACCTCGGACGGGGTGTCCATAGAGTAATTCAAACGGGCTGAACCCTAAGGACTTCTGGGGGACCTCCCGGTAAGCGAACAAGAGGCAGGGGAGCAGGACGTCCCACTTACGCCGGAGGGGCTCTTCTAGGCCAGCGATCATCCCCTTCAAAGTCCTATTAAACCTTTCTACTAGGCCGTTCCCTTGGGGATGGTACGGGGTGGTGAACTTATAGGACACCCCACATTGTTGCCACAGGGACGTCATATATTTCGAGATAAAATTAGTGCCGCGATCGCTCACGACCTCGCGGGGAAAACCCACCCTGGAAAAGATCCCCATCAGGGCCCGGCCCACCACGGGGGCCGTGATGGTGCGTAGGGGGAGAGCCTCGGGATAGCGGGTGGCGTGATCCACTAGGACCAAGATGAAGCGGTGACCTTGGGAGGTGGGGGGGTCCAGTGGTCCCACGATGTCGATTCCGACTCGTTCGAAAGGGGTACTGACGACCGGGAAGGGTTGGAGGGGAGCCTTGCGCTTCCCCCCACTCTTCCCACTAGCCTGGCACGTGGGGCAGGACTTGCAGTGGGCTTCTACTGCTGCTCTCATTCTAGGCCAGTAAAAAT
The DNA here is from genome assembly GCF_964204655.1 of Triturus cristatus. NCBI lineage: Eukaryota > Metazoa > Chordata > Amphibia > Caudata > Salamandridae > Triturus > Triturus cristatus. Next base: position 1,051,354,749 of record NC_140583.1, read on the forward strand.
GGGTCACGAGACGGCTGTAGGTCTTGTCCTGACCCAGGTGGCCGGCGAGGGGGACGTCGTGGGCTAAGCCCAGGAGGAAGTCTTGGAAGCGGAGGGGTACCACCAGTACCCATCCGGATCCCAGCTCCACCGACTTCTGCTCACTGTACAAGATGTTATTTTCCCAATAGATTCGGTGCGTCCCGGTCTGGTCACCTGCGGCTTGGCCCTCGGCCTGGCACCGCAGCCCGACCAGGGAAGGACAAGTGACTTGCTCCCGGCAAAATTCTTCCCGGGTGGGCCCGCCCTCGTGGCGCCACTGGGCCAATTCGGGTAGATCTCCCAACTCGGGGACCGGGGCGGGGTCGGATGGTGCGGGTTCGTCGCTGGCGACGGACCCTTCTGATGGGGGGACGGTAGGACCCTCGGCGGGGACTGTTCTGGTCTCTTCGATCGGGGTGCTTTCGACTTCTCTCCGGGGAGTAAGTCGGGCTGACATAGATCGGGTGGTGGCACACACCCACTCGGGGAGTCCCATCATCCCTAGGTGGGCCTTGCGCTCGACGTGCTTCCAGGGAGAACTCTCCAGGTCGTTCCCTAAGAGGCAGTCGACCGGCTGGGAGGTTCTTACGGCAACCTTGAGTTTACCTATCACCCCTCCCCACTCAAACGGCACCAGGGCTACCTGACACATACTTTCTCTATTGTCTGCGGAAATTACGGGGCAAAAGACGTTGGGGAGGATCTGCTCCTCGGGGACTAGGTGCCTGAGTACACCGGTGATACTGGCCCCGGTGTCCCGCAGGGCCTCTACTTGGTGGCCATTGATCTTGACAAGCTGCCCGTATTTCTTTGTGTTGGAGGGTAGGAGGCTACCAGGGATCATCTCCCTATCTCCCAGGGATACTAGGGCCATCGCTGCGGGTTCCCACTCCTCGGTTTCCTCAACCTCCTCCCCCAGGGCTACCTTGCCTATCTGTCTCGCAGGGGTGGTAGGGGAGACTTGGGTGGACATGGGGCACTCTGGGTCATTGGCGTAGTGCCCGGGTTTCTGGCAACGGAAGCACGTGACGGTCACCCGGTGTCCCCGTCTCCCAGGGGGCCCTGTCACTGGTGGGGGGGGCGCCAGGAAGGGTGGGGGTTGTGTTTTCGGGGGGCTAGGCTGGGACTCTCTCGGCCCTCCCTGGTTCCCTCCCCCTCTCTGGCGGGGTGGTCCCTGACTGGCTCGGGGGTACTCTCCTACCATGCCCCGGGAGACCCGGGTGTTGGTCCAGCGGTCGGCCTCCACAGCCAGCTTCCGGGGATCTGTGAGCTTGCTGTCAAGCAGATGCTGACGTAGTTCTATGAAGCAGTTCGCAGCCAGGTGTTCCCACAACATGAGGTCGGTGAGTTCGGCCAGGGTGGTGACTTTGCTGCCCTTGATCCACCCATCGAAGGCCCGACTGAAAAAGTTTACGTACTCCACCCAGGTGGTGCCCGGGATCTTCCTGCAGTCCCGGAATCGCTGACGGTACATTTCTGGGGTGAGGCCGTATCGTGTGAGTAGAGCCTCTTTCATGTGGTTGTAGGAGGTCTGCAGGGAGAGGGGTAGGTCGAGCAGGGTGTCCCTTCCTTCGCTCAAAAACCGCCCCCACAACCCCGCCCCCCAGTCCTTCTGCGGGACCCGATGGGAGGTCATGGCGACCTCGTAGGCCCTGAACCATTGTTGAATGTCATCGTTTTTATAATATTCTTTGACCACGTCCTTGGGGATGTGGACCTTCTGTTCCGCTGGGGAGGCCGTCTCTCGGTTTCCCGGGGGCCTCCCTTCCTCGTTTCTGGCCTTGAGCTCGAGTTCCTTCAAGCTGCGTTCGTGCTCCAGTTGGAGCTTCCTTCCTTCGTGCTCCCGTTGGAGCTTCTTTTCCTCCAGTTCGCCTTGTACACACATTTGCTCTACTGCTAGCTTTTTTTCCGCTAACTTCAATTCGCCTTCGATTTTGAGTTTGGCTAACTCGAGTTCATGATTGCGACTTCTCTCTCTGTCCGCGAGTTCTTCCGGGGATAGGCCCCCGTCTGGTACGATGCCTCGCACCTGATTGCTGCCGCTTTCACTTTGGGGGGGTTCGGCTTCGTCGGGGCGCTCCCCCGTGCCTTCCGGGCGGGAGGCCCCGGTATCCACCCAAGTTTTCAGTGCTTTCTGCAAATCTTCTTTAGTGTTGAGACCGGTGGTAGCGATTTTAAGTTCTTTGCAAAATTGCTTTAGCTCTTTGTGTGTGTATTCTTCTAGATGCTCCACCTGGAACACCCTGTTGGCGTTGGTTTTTGCGGGGCTCATGGCGCTTCCTTCTGTCATTTTTGTCGGTAGTGCGTCCGTCGTTCACGGTACGATCTCTAGGTGATGGGCCCGAATCCCGTCGCTTGCCACCAATGTTAGACGGCGCCCTCAGAGGAGCCCGGAAAGGGGTCCTGACTACCCTGAGACCCACCCTCGAAGTATCATAGCCGGGCACTGGCGGGAGACTCCCCAGGGGGAGGAATCTCGTATCTAGGATCGTACTTCTGGCACCACACGACACAGAGTGACCACACCGTGTGTTCTTAGAAATCAATCTTTATCAAGTAGGTTATCACTGCAAATATGTACAAGGAGAGTACGGGCTCGATAAGTCTCGGAAGGGGTAGGGGGTAGCGGGACAGTCTCTGGCAACGGTTCAAGGCAGGGACGTATCCGGCGCACAGCTCACAATCCTCGAGCTGGGGGATACGTTGGTGTAGTCGGGGTCCGGCGGGACCGTGAGAGTCTGTCGGAGCCGCGAGTCACTCAGCGGGCTCAGGTACAAGTTCGGGGGTCTTACGATCTTCAAGGAGCCGCGAGTCACTCAGCAGGCTCAGGTACAAGTTCGGAGGTCTTACGATCTTCGGGGAGCCGCGAGTCACTCAGCAGGGCTCAGGAGGGTCCAAGTTCCAGGAGCCGCGACCACGTCGGCAGGCTCTCGTTGTTCCAGCGTCGAATCTGCCAGACAGACCCAGAGCACCCCTTGTTATAGGTCGACCCCTCTTTGATGTCCGGAGTCTGCGCAGGCAGGGGTCTTGTCACCTGGGGGTCGCTTGTCGGGATTTCCTGTCATTGTCTTTTGATCCTTTCAGGGCCGGGTCGGGAGGAGTCCCAGACACCCAGCAGGCATGGAGCCAGCCCTCAGGGAGGCCGGAGGGCCGATCGAAACCCATCGTCCCAGGGGAGTTCAGAGGTGCGATAGAAACTGCTCCTCCCTCTCTCATCCCCTGGAAGCGTGATGTCCTCCAGCCGGAGTGGCGCCTCTAGGCCCGGGACGCGCTGGGGGCCGGGCGGCCATCTTGGTGCATGAAGTGGGCACGTGGGCCCGGGGTGGCCGAAAGGAGAGAGGCCATGGACGGGGATGTCCGGGTCGGGTGCATGTGTCCTGGTGGGGAGGGTCGGCTGGGCCGTGTGCTTGGGGCTGCAGGTACCAGGTTTCGGTGGTGTGGGGGCACGTAGGGCCATACTACGAGGCCGGGTCCAACAGCGGCCATCTTGGTGCATGAAGTGGGCACGCGGGCCCGGGGTGGCCGAAAGGAGAGAGGCCATGGACGGGGATGTCCGGGTCGGGTGCGTGTGTCCTGGTGGGGAGGGTCGGCTGGGCCGTGTGCTTGGGGCTGCAGGTACCAGGTTTCGGTGGTGCGGGGGCACGTAGGGCCATACTACGAGGCCGGGTCCAACAGTGGGTATGGTCCGTACCACCATTGTAGTGGTGACTTAGGGGTACACGTGGTACGGACCGTACCCACCCTATGAATGCGGGGGTACGGACCGCATCACCCGTACCCCTAGGGCACCAGTACATTTGTAGTGGTGATGTAGTGGTACGCGTGGTACGGACCATACCCACGTCCTCAGAGCGTGGGTATGGTCCGTACCACCATTGTAGTGGTGATGTAGGGGTACGCGTGGTACGGACTGTACCCACGCCCTCAGAGCGTGGCTACGGTCCGTACCACGCATACCCCTACGTCACCACTACAATGGTGGTACGGACCATACCCACGCTCTGAGGGCGTGGGTACAGTCCGTACCACGCGTACCCCTACGTCACCACTAGAATGGTGGTACGGACGGTACCCACGCTCTGAGGGCGTGGCTACGGTCTGTCCCACCATTGTAGTGGTGACGGGTACGCGTACACATCCACTTCCGTTGTTGTGGTAAGCAGGGATTGGTGGGCACGCCCCCCGAAGTGACCAGACCCTGGAGGTAATGTATGTCCTCCATATTGTATGTTTTAATTTGTGTAGGGGGTATGTTGCATGCCCCTCACCCCCCCTTGACCCATGGGTGTTGTTCTCACCTTCTGCGGTGTGTGCGTCGGGTTCGGTGCACCAGGTCATAGGCAAGGAGGGCCGGGATGACACGTAGGATGGGGTCCATGGCTGTCCCTCGCGTACCGGTGCTCCTTAATCGCGCCGTACTCAATTTCTCGGGAGTTTTTGGCTGCCGTAAAAAATGAGCCGTGCGGAGTGACGTAGGCACGAATCTTACTTGCTGGTCCGTAAAACGCTGCCTGACTCCGTACGGACGTCACGTACGCGATGTCCCGGATCAGAATTGTGGGTATTTTTAGCCGCACGTAGTTTTTTACGAATCGTACGTAAATGGTATTTCTGTACGAATCGTACTTGCTGGTTTGTAAGGTGGATTTCCCGGATACGAGTCGTATGGAGAATATGCTCCGTACGACCATTCATACCCGGGTTTTACAGGATTGGAATCGGCACCTATATGTTTATCTTTAATGTATTTATAAATTATATATATATATATTATTTATAATTTGTAAACATTTTTAAATATTCTTAACTATGTTTATTTTAATTATATGTATTATTTACTTTATTTTACATTATTTTTTTAACTAAAAAAATCGATATTTATTTCCGATATTTTTGAAAATACCATGTCGATATTCTTGACTTCAAAATTCTTGCTACGATATTGTTGTAGGTCGATATTCTGACCTTTGATATTCTGTCAGTGATCCGTTAAAAAGTGAAAAAAACTGATCCCCTGCCATCATGATCATATTAAGGTGTCGATATTATGTCAGTAGTACGTTTAGGATTTTGTCTCAGATTAGTTCTGGGAATCGGCCCCAAAAGGTTCATAGAAAGTGAAAAGAAAATTATTAGAGAAGTAAGAAAGTTGATATTAAACAATAAAATAAATACAGAACAAACCAGGCACAATGGCATGGAACTTGACGCCTTCGAACACCAACTTTCATCAAATTGCAAGAAACTTGGATTCACTATGGACACCAACCTTATCCTCTAGGAACACATTAGCAAAATAAAAAATGTTTACCTGGTACCATGTTAGACCCGGCCCTCGTAACATAGCCAGACCTGGCCCCTGCACCTCACACCAGCCCCCAAACCCACGGCCTAGCCGATCCTTCCCACCAGAACTCACACGCACCCAACCCAGACTTCCCGTCCGTGGCCTTCCTCCCTTCGGCCACACCGGGCCCGCGTGCCCACTTCATGCATCAAGATGGCCGCCCGGCCCCAGCGCGACCCGGGCCTAGAGGCGCCAGAGAGGCGATGAGAGAGGGAGGAGCAGTTTCTATCACACCTCTGCGCTTCCCTGGGACGGTGGGTTTCGATCGACCTGCCGGCCTCTCCGAGGGCTGGCTCCACGCCTGCTGGGCGTCTGGGACTCCTCCCGACCCAGCCCTGAAAGGATCAAAAGACAATGGCAGGAAACCCCAACAAGCGACCCCCAGGTGACAAGACCCCTGCCTGCACAGACTCCGGACATCAAAGAGGAGTCGCCCTATAACAAGGGGTGCTCTGGGACTGTCCGGCAGATTCGCCTTGGAACACCTGAGCCCTGCTGAGTGACTCGCGGCTCCCTGAAGATCGTAAGACCTCCGAACTTGTGCTAGAGCCCTGCTGAGTGACTCGCGGCTCCCTGAAGATCGTAAGACCTCCGAACTTGTGCTTGAGCCCTGCTGAGTGACTCGCGGCTCCCTGAAGATCGTAAGACCTCCGAACTTGTGCTTGAGCCCTGCTGAGTGACTCGCGGCTCCTCGAAGATCGTAAGACCACCGAACTTGTAACCGAGCCCCGCTGAGTGACTCGCGGCTCCCACAGACTCTCTTGGTCCCGCCGGACCCCACGACGACAAGCGTATCCCCCAGCTCGAGGATTGTGAGCTGTGCGCCGGGTACGCTCCTGCATTTGATTCTTATCCACAAAGACTGTCCCGCTACCTCCTAAATCCCCTCCAAGACTCTGTGAGCCCACGCTCTGCTTGTATATATTTGCCTAGCTGATCATAAAGATCTTACCACTTCGATCTGATAAAGATTTGCTCGTAAGAACTCTTCGTGTGGTGTCTCTCTGTCGTGTGGTGCCGAGTGTGCGATCCTAGATACGAGGTTCCTCCCCTGAGGAGTCTCCCGCCAGTGCCCGGCTACGATACCTCGAGGGTTGGTTTCAGGGCAGTCAGGGCCCCCTCTGGGCCCCTCTGAGGTCGCCTTCTAACATAGTTCTCTCTTCTAGAGAAAGTGAAACTTTAAGCTTTGTTAGCTCATATCTGGAGAGTGCAGATGCTTTTCTCCATGGTCTCCCAGAATCCACACTGGAACCTCGTTGAGGCATCCTACATGCTGCAGCATATCTCATTATGGCCTGTAGAAATATGATCACATAACACCCATTCCGATGGAATTCTATTGCCTCCCCTTGCCAGCCCTTACTATCTTTGAATTCATCAGCATCATTTACAAACCTACCACGACTAATATGCCTGTTTATCGTGCAGACAAGCTCATTATCTCAGGTGTACCTTGGCACACCGACAGCCATGGCACCATAAAACTGTGGACTAAGAAGTGCAGGAAAGAAATGCAAGATAGTAGACCCTTTGTATCTCTCTCTGCTCCTAGGATCTGCAACAGTATCCCTGTATCTATCAGGACCAATTCAATGCTGTTCTTATTTAGGAAAGAGTTGAAACTCCCCCTATATTTCAGAAAAGAAAGGAAATCATATTTAAAACAACTACTAACAATTGTAAGATAACTTAAGGTTAATTATATCTTTGAATAAAGTCAGACAACATACAACGAAGATAGTGAAGTAATGACAAGAAATCTCTAGACAGAGAGCTACCTTGAGATACAAGTCCCGGAGGTTGAAGAGAGGCTTATACTATAATCATTACACATTTCCTTCCCCCCTCACTTTCACACTCAGGATGATATTTTGTGGGACATGAGGGGCAGCAGGGCAATGGGAGTTTGCTTTGCTGGTTCTACTGACTTTTGGAGTAGCTTGCAAATGTTTAACAATTCAGGCAAACTACCCAGCCCTAAAATTCATACTAAAGTACCCAACTATCAACTACATCGAAGTAGATAACATTCAATAAATACTAAATATACCTTCTCTTTCTTATGCTTTACATATACCTCAATAATTAAAGAGAGAAAGAAAATGATGTATTTTCAGCCCTGCCAAGTGCCTCGCATCAGTCGTTAGACTAACGCATTTCAGTCTGGTGGTCGCATCACTGCACTGAAATGCGAAGTCACGCATATTAGCTCCTGTGCCTGACTGTCAAGGCACTGCAGTAAGCCGGAGCACTGCTGTTAATATAATGGGCAGGCACAACAGCAGGCAGCGCGCATTGCGCAGTGCTCTGCATACTTCTTGGGCAGGGTGGGGCAGGGCGGGGCTGGGCCAGGATGGGCAGGGCGGGGCTGGGCTGGGCTGTGCTCACCTTGCTACAATATAACACCGGATTGATTCTTCCTCATGATACAATCACTGCTCACTGGCGCGGCATATTTCATTGATGTCAAGCCAGTGCCTGCCAATGGGTACCTCCGAGACATCAGAGTGAGGTCAGGAGTCAGATAGGTCTGTCAGACTTACAGTTTGGGGTCATAAGTAGGCTGGCGCCCTCTCATGGCGTGAGTGGTCGGCAGTTCAAAATTGGCAGGCTGCTGTTAATTAGCTGCTTGCAGCGCCAGGAAAATCAGAATCCTCCTGTGGCCCACGTCGCAACTGACATGGACCTGACCCAGCTGGGCCAGGCCCCACCTGAGAGATGCGAACCCCAGGCAGTCTGCATTTATACGGAAATGCAACAGCTCTCACTGGCCTGGCCACTAGCGGCCGTCGCATATTCAAGTAAGTGTGTCTGCCTAGGCTTACTAGAGTCCAAGTCGACCAGGGGCATAAATTAAAATCATTTAGTGAGTTCAAGTTAGTTGTGGGTAATAAAGGTCCACATTAAGTGCTTCACAGCTTGCATTGCCTTCCTCCAGTAAGTTCCACATGTCGACACATGCACTTGCAGCCACACACAGACTTCATATGACTTAGACACTTGACTCGCACAGTAAGTGTGCTGCAGCTAACGAACGGCACAGTACTCTCCGGTGCAGGCAGACATGCATGAATGAATGATCACCTGCAAAATTTACGCAGTCGGAGCCTATTATTTAGCACTGCGCATGAATGATGAAAGGAGCGGTGGTCGGAAGGAGCCGAGTGGCAAATTCACTTTTCTAGTCAATTCGAACAATTAAAACTGGCTCATTCAAGTGTACCATCTGTCGGCAAAGCCAGTACCAGCCATGTTGCACAGAGTGCAGCTTTTATTATTTTATACAAAAATAGATTTTTTTGGCCATGAACACACAAGATTTTCTTTTAATTAAATTTGTTTAGAAGAACAACTGAGGGGTATATTCACATGATCGTGTGATAACTACCGCAAGAGTAGCTTAATGCAACTCTCAACATCACGGCCTATCGCGGGGAAAAAACCCTGTGACAACGTGGTATTCACAACAAGGTGGTGTCATGCGATAGTCTGCCTAAACTGCGGACAATGTCCGCGATACAACCACCTTGATGGACATAAAAGCACAAACCACAAACCTGCGATGGGCCAAAGCGGATGAGGAAATCAGCGATAAGCAGCACCAGGCCTGCAACACACATATGGCAGGCAGGAAAAATCACAATAAAATTAGAAAATCACCCAAACACAAACTGACCAACACCCAAGCACCATGGAGGCAGCCGGAGCAGGCGCAGAGGACGAGCTCAACCCCACAAGCACCCCGGATGACCAGCCCGGGACCTCGGGGACAGGGAAGGGCAAGGACAAGAAGAAGAGGAAGACGAAGTTCAGTCCGCAGGCGAACAGGATCATAGACACGGAGGTGATGGAACACCATCAACAACTGTTCGTCACCTCCAACGTGTCATTGGGCACTAAAACTGGAATATGACGGGACATCGTGGATAAGGTGAATGCCATCGGAGAGCACAAGAGGACAATGAACGAGGTCAATGGAATGACATCAAGAGAGAGACCAAGGAGAAACTCACAGCCAACCAACAAGCAGCAATGCAGACTGGAGGTGGGGGTCCAGCGCCACAGCTCGTGCTGGATGACATGGAGGAGCTGGTGTCGACAGTCATCAGTGTGGATACTGTGGCGGGAGTCGGGGGACGGGACACAGCTCGACAGGACACAACACAAACGCAACAGGGTGAGTGACCACCAGGTACTGGGGGGACGGGTGGAGATGGCCACGATGGCACACATGCATAATCAAGAAGAGCACAGTGCACACCCTCAATGACTCTGGGTCTTCGCCCAGATCTATAGACTGTCACAATGTACAATGCCATGCTGTCTGAATGTCAACATGTACCATGCTGCTACATACATGTGGACACATTTCAATACACCATCTCCCCTTCACATTGCAGGGCCACCGTCAACAGCCCCTGCAGATCAGTCCCAGCCACTCTTCACTGATGACGAGGAGGGCAACCTCAGCATTGATGCACAAGCCCTCCTAGACATCATTGACATCATCCGCGACTCACCTCCAGGATCAGGGCTGACCAGCTGCATCGAGGAGACCCCACCCACCACCCAAACCACCCAGCAGGAGGCACCCATGGCCCCAGCAGTCTCCCAAGACCCCCAGGAACAACACACGGCCTTCCAACGCCGTGTTCTGGAGGCCCAGATTGAGACGGCCACCAAATGGACACCATCCATGGGTGTCTAGGCCCGCTCCATGGTCTCCAACAAGCCCTGGCTGACATCGCTGAAGTCCTGACGTGGAGACAAGAACGCCTGTCCGCTCAGAGGGGCACCAGCGATACCAGATGTGAGCTGGCACACACGCGGAAGCTCATGGAGGACATGGTGCATATGGAGGCGGAAAGGATGGCAGCCACCGCTGTACATCAGCGAAATGTAGCTGGCATCTACCATGCCCTGCAGATCATCATCATGGCATTACTGCCACAAGGCATGGCGCAGATGAATGCTGCTGCCCCCAGACAATCCACATCTCCACCCCCTGGTGTGCCATTGCCTCACAGTGCGACAGACATATCTACTCCGGCACCTGATGTGTCAGTGGCACACAGTATCTCAGCCGGCACTGCAACACCCCCAGGTGGGGCAGACCACACATCCGGGGATGAGGACGTGGGTGGGTTTGTGATCAGGAGGCACTAGCATTCATTTCCGCCACCTGACCTGTTAATGCTTGGTGCCGCACATGGCCTCATGACCGTCCACTGACCCCCGTTACACTCCGATGCACTCACCTTGGACAGCGACATGGACTGCCATATCCTGTTTGATGACGAATAACACGGCGACCAGACTGCGGACTGTACCCTTCCTCTTCCGCAGTACTTGTCATCCCCAGATGGACTCTGGCCAGCCCTCCACGGGCCCATATTGTGTAGTGTGCTCGGCATTGCACTGTACCACTCCAGCTGCAGAACTGCACTGGATGTGCAATAAACATCCAGTGACGCACTGCTGTGTCATGTCTTTCATCATTCATTTATGAATGTGTCGATGAATCTAGCGACAGTGATTTCACTTGCGTCAATGATGCTCATCCTGTGGGATGCCAGTCAGAGGGTGCTACACTGCATATTCTGTACCGGGTCCTGTGAACACTACAACAGGGACACACGCATCAGTCACTTCCATGTCCGGACATGGACTGAACCATGCCCAGAGCCCTCGAGTCATTTTTGCTAGCCCTGCGCTGGTCCGGCGTATGGCAGGCCAGACCACTCCGCTTATGCTCCGAGGGGGGGCCCTCATTGCTACCCGTCGCAGGCGTACACGCTGGTGATGTGCAGGTCACTGGTCTAGTTATCCAGATGTCACAGCCACTCCCTGAGGGCAGGTTTTCACGCACACCACACCTATCCGGCACAGGCGTCACAGGCCATATGACTCCGCCAACACAACGGGCCGACGATGTCACATTCCCCTCTGCCGGTGATGACTGGATGACGCTCCACGGTTCTCAATCATAAAGGGCAAATACGTTGTTGCGCACAGGGTTAGTGGCACCCAAGGCCTTGTGGCCATCATGCGCCTACCACCACGTGGCGCTGACTGGTGTTGCACAGGGTTAGTGGCACCCGAGGCCTTGCGGCCATCATGGGCCTACCACCACGTGGCGCTGACTGGCGTTGCACAGGGTTAGTGGCACCTGGAGCATTGCGGCTGGCACAGGCACCCTGCCAGGGGACGGTGACTTTGAGTGGACTGAGTCAGTGGCACCTTAAGCTGCTGAGTGGGTGTGCAGCCTGCGATGATGCCCCATCCCGGCGGTCCGGACAGCTCAGGATTTGCGTGCCCTGCTGGACCGCAGTGTAGGCCAGAGCCAGCGGGCAGCGTGGGCCTACCGCCACATGGCGTCGCTTTCGGGATCCCAGAATTAGTGGCACCCATTGGGCTGAGCATGTGTGCAGCCAGCGATGATGCCGGGTGCACTGGTATGCCCTATGCCATGGAATAATCAAGACCCAGCACCAAATGTGAGACCTGGTGGCCTGCGAAGTGGGGCTGCATGGTGTTGAGGGTGCCATGTCCCAGGGCCCCAGGATTGTGGCTTGGAAGGGCACATGGTAAGACCTCCTGTCTACACGCCGGTGGCAGAAGGTGAGCAGTGAGGCCTGGGTGTGCATGGTCGGTCATGCTCTGATGGGCGGCGGGAGGGGCTGGGGTGCCTCTGCCTGGGTGCGCATGGACAGGCATGCTCAGATGGGTGGCGGGAGGGGCTGGGGTGCCTCTGCCTGGGTGTGCATGGGCAGGCAGACGATGTTGTCTTGTGCAATTGTGTGTACTGTGCCAATCATGTATCTGGACTCTGTTTCAGATGACGGGTCTGTCTCAGATGTGTGACCTGGTGTACTGCTATACATACCAGCAAGTGGTTGGAGACACACCGGTGACAGCAGGTGAGCAGTGTGGCCTTGGTGGGCAGGGGTGGCACTCTCTCTCTCCCCCTCTCTTCTTCTTCTCTCTCTCTCTCTCTCTCTCTCTCTCTCTCTCTCTCTTTCTCTCTCGCCCCTCTCTTCTTTTCTCTTCTTTTCTCTCTCTCTCCCCCTCTCTTCTTCTCTCTCTCTCTCCCCCCTCTCTTCTTATCTCTCTCTCTCTCTCTCCCCTCTCTTCTTATCTCTCTCTCTCCCTCTCTTCCTCTCTCTCTCTCCTTCGCTCTCTCTCTGACCTGTAATGTGCGCAGGACACACCTTCTCATCATGATTTTTGTCTTGCAGGCTGTGACCTACGGATTGTCCCGAGGGGAGCTGCCATGTGTCTTCATTTCATTTCAGTGTTCATGTTAATAAAGTTTCATTTGTTGCTTCGAAAGTGAATGTGGGATGCTCATTTTTTGACGACACATGCATGTCACCAGTTGTGATTGTGCGACATCAAACAGATTATTTTGGACGTGTTTAGGTTTAGCTGATGTGGCATGTCGTTTATCGGGGGTGCCGGGGAGGGGGGGTCCTGGGGGTGGTGGCGGCGAGTGTTGTTGCCCTTTCAGCCCTCCGGGCTGCATGTTCAGTTGCCCGGGTGCATCTGTTGCCCTTCCGATGTGGCTGTGGGCTTAGCTTCCTTTGTGGTGCAGGCTGTGGTCCGACTTTGCACCAGGTCAGAGCAGGTGTGTTATGTTATGATTTGTACATGCTTGTCATGCTTCCTCGTGCAGGTTCCACGTTCCATAGAATATGGAACGTGGAGCAGGCAAGTGGAAGTTCACAGTTGTTCCTGGACGTGAGACTGACCGGTTGTACTACGAACTGCTTCTTCCTTCAATAAAGACTACTTACTCAACTAAATCCTCGTTGTCATCTTAACAAAATTGGCGACGATCGTAATATTTAATGAACGGAAACCACCGAGGATTTATTTGTTTCATCATTATTAGCGGATTTTTTTTTTTTTGAAACCGAAGATGCAGAAAAGTACTTCTATCAAAGACATTTGAGTGTAATACGTACAAATACCGCCAACGCGAGCATCGGACAAATGTAACGGTGAGCAATTTTTGTATTGAATATCAAAATACTGATCTACCGTAATCTGGGCGTCTGTTGCGAGTTTGAACTGTGCCATCGCCTAGCAACGTGGAGTCCTTGCTCGCGGCGATTGTATTGTGCTCATGCTTCATCGCGCGCAACGTTCTTCTGTGCTTAGGGAACGTAGCGCGTCATTGACTTCTCGTGCGAACAGGAAATAGCGCGCAGCGGCCATTTTGGATTGGGGAGGTCGCCCTTAAAAAAAAAAAAAAAAGAAAAGAGGATTTCATTCGCCTGTGCTTTCAATGCGATTTATTCCACTCTGAAAAAACGTTTATAAAAAAAAAACGTTTATGAACCGGTCAGTCAGCGCTAATAATCGCTATAGCACTATTTTGAGTTCTTGATTAATGAACAGCAAAGTACTTTTAAAGTTGGTTGTATCTGATATACAAGTGAAGTTTAATTCTTGTAAGTCTACCATCACCTGCTTGTTCTTACAGTAAATAAAACTTGGTCTGGATTTAAGTGGTGAAGTGTGGACAGTGCATGATCTCCTTTCACTGAACAATTCCACTTTGTTTCCTTATATGAACAAAAGACAGTGCATAATATCTTTTTACTGAAATTCTCCTCATCACATTTTTTTTTTCTCTGGTTATTTTGTGTTTCAGCCTGTTTTATTGTCAACGGTTACCCAAACCACTTTCACATTTACTGAACATTTGTATTTCTACCATGAGCCAACAAACCTTTTCACTCAGTCATCCTCAAGCTTTCTGGTCCTCAGGTTCCGAACCTTCTCTCAAGTGGACTGAATGGAAAGAATATTTTTTAAATTACATCGAAACTGTAGACTCTGATGGGAAAATGGCTGCTCAACACAAAAAGCGGATCCTTTTACATTCGTTAGGTCCCCTTGGTTTAAAAACATATAACCAAATGAACAAACCTGTAGTTGACGATGGTGATAGCAATGTTTTCACAGTAGCACTTGCCAATTTAGATAAGTATTTTGCACCAAAAGTCTGTATTGGTATTACTCGTTATAAATTTTTCCAGAGAAAACAGCTTAAAAATGAATCAGTGGATGATTATGTCGGAGAGTTAAAAAAACTAGCAGTTGATTGTGCTTTTGGAGCATTGTTGGAAGATTTAGTACATGACCAAGTTGTTATGCACGCTTCTAACCCTGCTATTCAAGAGCGCTTGTGGATAAATAGCGACTCATGTCTTAATGACATTCTGGCTATCGTCCGCAAAGCTGAGACTTCCAGCAGATGTGCAAATGCTTTGAAAACAGATGAGGCTGTAAAAGAAACTGTAGCTAAAATCAAATCCAGTTAAAAAAAAATTGTTTTTGTCAAAACTAAAATAGATGGAGGAAACAAGTATAAGTTTCATACAGAACCTCCCAAATGTTACAGGTGTGGTAGTTTAGAACATTTAGGTGCCGATTCCGATCCGTTAAAAAATATTTCCGTACGACTCAAATCCATATTTTTTTCCGTACAAATCGTACAAGTCACGTCCGACCCGTGAAGTAAGATTCGTACGGGAAAAAGTACGTACGGATCGGCCTGCTCCGTACGAATCGTAGCGGGAAAAGTTGTACGAGACGTACCCGGACACTTTTCCGTACGATTCATAAAATGACAGTCCGAGCGGGCAAGTACGATCCGGACCGGCTATCCGATTTACGAATTGTACGGAAAACGGCCCGTACACGGGGAATGACTCTACCCGCTACGAGGCGAAGTTTGCACGACTCGTAGCCCGGGAAAAGTTGTTCCCGGGGTACGAGTCGTACAGGTCCCCCCACTGCCCCCGTATGTACGCACCGTACCCCCACCCCCCGTATGTACACACCATACCACCACCACCCCCGTATGTACGCACTGTACCCCCACCCCGTATGTATGCACCGTACCCCCACCACCCCCGTATGTACACACTGTACCCCCACCACCCCCGTATGTACGCACCGTACCCCCACCATCCCCCATATGTACGCACCGTACCCCCACTGCCCCCACCCCCCGTATGTACGCACCGTACATACGGGGTTGGTGGGGGTACGGTGCATACATACGGTGGGTGGGGGTACGGTGCATACATATGGGGGGTGGTGGGGGTACGGTGCATGCATGCGGGGTGAGGGTACGGTGCGTACATAAAGAGGGTGGTGGGGGTACGGTGCGTACATACAGGGGGTGGGGGTACGGTGCGTACATACGGGGTGGTGGGGGTACGGTGCGTACATACGGGGGTGGTGGGGGTACAGTGCGTACATACAGGGGGTGGGGTGGGGGGGGCCTGTACTACTCGTACCCCTGGGGAATCAGCTTTTACGGCTGTTTTTGGCTCCCGTAAAAAAAGAGCCGTACGGAGTGCCGTAGGGACGGATCGTACTTGCTGGTCCGTAAAATGCTGCCTGACTCCGTACGGACGTCACGTACGCGCTGTCCAGGATCAGAATAGTAGGTATTTTTTAGCCGTACGGTGTTTTGTACGATTCGTACGGAAATGGTATTTCGTACTTGCTGGTTTGTACGGTGGTTTTAAAGAGTACGAGTCGTACGGAGAATACGCTCCGTACGACCATTCGTATCCGGGTTTTACAGGATTGGAATCGGCACCTTAGCGTTTGCGTAATCCTGTCCTGCTAGGAAAGCTAGATATACCGCATGTGGAATTTATCGTCACTGCATAAAATCCTGCAGGAGGAAAATTAATGCTGTTAAATGTATTCAGGAGGAACATGATTCAGATAGTGATCTAAGCAGCAATGATGATCCAGTTTCTGAATGTTCTGGTGCTGTTAAAAAGAAATTAATGTTAAACATTAGAGATGGATGCCTTATAATTGAAAACAAACCTGAGTGTTGGATTCACATAGGTCGTGTGCGTGTTAAAGTGTATGCTGATTCTGGCTCACCTTATTCAATTGTGAACGAGGAGGTGTGGCAAAAACAGTTTACCAGCAAGGTGGGTTCAAAATTATTTGCTTCTGACATAGATCCTGAAGGATACGGGGAAGAAAAGATTGACATACTTGGTTATTGTTGGTTTAAATTTGAATTTAAAAATCGCCGCGCTTATGGAAAATTGTACATTTCAAAAAAGGGTCCATATGTTCTCGGCTGGAAGGATCAAAAGAATTTACACATAGTCTTAGATCCAATCTCTGATGAGCAATTTCTAGTAATGGATGAAGGCACCAAAATAGGTGAAAAACTGTTAAAAAAAATTCCTGCTGTTTAAAAAAAAATATATAGGCAAACTTAAGGGGTTTGAACATAAAATCATCTTAAAAGAAAACGCAATTCCTAAGATACACAAGGTCAGGAATGTCCCCATTTCTTTAAGAGAAAATGTAGCTAAGGAACTAGATAGACTAATTTCGAGCTGACATTATTGAACCCGTAGAGAGTTCTGAATGGGTTTCTCCCTTAGTCGTTGTTAAACGCAGCAACGGAAAATTGAGATTATGTGTTGATTTACGCCATCTAAATGAGAACATAGTCATTGATCAATTTCCCTTGCCCAAAATAAATGAAATGTTAGCCTTATTATTAGAATGTGCAAAAGTGTTCTCAACAGTAAATCTATCTGCTGCGTACCATCAGATTCCACTTCACAAAGATAGCAAAAAGCTTACTACTTTTGTCACTCCGCAAGGGTGTTTCCAAATTAAAAGGATGCCTTTCGGTTTAGCGCTTAAAGCACCATTTATTTTCTAACATTAAAAACACCAAATTTTTTCAGGACGACATCTTAATATTTGGAAAAGATAAAGCTGACCATGATAAAACCTTACAGGAAGTGTTGTCTATTTTGGACGCTAAAGGTTTGACCATAGAATACTCCAAATGCAAGTGATAATGTTTCCTATTTAGGTCACATAATTGACAACAAGGGAATTAGACCCAAACCCAACCTTGTTGACTCCATTAGATCAGCCCCAGCTCCAAATTGCAAGGATGATGTAAGATCGTTCATTGGTCTTGCTGAGTTTTGTTCTAAATATATCCACAATTTCTCTGCTAGAACTTACAATATCAGACAATTATTGAAGAACAGAAACAAATTTGATTGGTCCGTGGAGTGTCAACAGGATTTTGAGGATATAAAAGATTGCATTTCCAATGTTGCTTCGTTGAAAAGTTTCAACCCTGATGCCAACAGCATAATAACTACCGATGCTAGCATTAAAGGGTTAGGCGCCGTCCTTTCACAGACTGATAATAAGGGTGATGAACATATAATGGCATATGCCTCTAGATCTTTGTCACCTACAGAGGAAAAATACTCAGTTATTGAAAAAGAAACGTTAGCGTGCGTTTGGGCTGTCGATCATTTCAGAGCTTTTGTGTGGGGAAAACATTTCACGTTGCGCAGTGATCATAAACCTCTTCTCAAAGTCCTTACAACAGAAGGCACCATAAATACGTCAGCTAGAGTTGCCAGGTTAGCAATCAGGTTACAGGACTATTGTTATAAAATAGAACACATTCCGGGAAAGAAAAATTACATGGCTGATTTTTTATCTAGAATGCCCAAACAACTTGATGAGTGTGAAGATGAAACCTGGAACTCTTATCAGATTGCTTTTGTTCACGATTATGGTAACAATGGTATTTCTAAAATAAAATGTGATGAGGAATATGTAAAAGATAGTGAATTGTGCGATGTCCAAACTCATCTCACTCAATCTTGGTTCAGGAAATTGGGCAATAATCATCCTTTAAAACCCTATTGGGAAGTTAGATTTGAGTTAAGTATCCGTGGGATAATATATGGAGAGGGGAAAGAGTCATTCCACCCAAAAGTTTACGTCCCTCTATTATAGCTCTGTGTCATGAAGGTCACTTTGGCATTGTTCGTACTAAGCAAACTGTCAAAGCTTCATTTTGGTGGCCTAACATGGACGCAGAAGTTGAGCTATTTGTTCGCAAGTGTGATCTATGCAAAGTGGCAGATAAGTCTCTGGTTATGTGTAATCCTCCTTTAGGTGTGATGTCAAGACCTAGCTCTCCTTGAGAACATACTGCAATAGACATTATGGGTCCTGTTGGTAGTGAACAAAAATTCATCCTGGTGTTAATGGATTTGTTTTCTAGATGGCCCAAAGTTAAAGTAGTTTCTAGAGCTTACACAGAGTCGGTTCTTAAATTTTTCTCGACAAGTAATTTCAATCAGAAGGTATTCCTTCTGTTCTGCTTAGTGATAATGGTGTTCAATTCACATCAAACAGAGCCAAAGAATACTTTGATAAACTATGCATAAAACACAAAACTACAGCACTTTACAACCCTAACAGTAATGGAATGGTTGAGCGTTTCAACAGAGTTATCAAAAACACAATTCAAATGGCTGCTAAGCAGGGGGATTGGGAAACACAGGTTCTAAAAATGGTTTGGGCTTATAGGGTGTTAATTTATGAAGCCACAGGGTATCCACCCTTTGTTTTAATGCGTGGCAGGAATCCCACTACAAAATTTTCACCTGGTTGGTTATTCAAACACAACATTGTGCATTGGTCTGAAGAGGTTGTCAGAGAGAAAGCTGTCACTCTTCAATCTAAAAGGAAGGATTGGTATGATTCTAAACACAATACTAGACAATCTGATATAATAATTGGGCAGTGGGCCAGAGTTAAAAAACCTGGCAAAGTTGCAAAAGAGGTTAGCAAGTTTTTTTAACCTTTACAGGTAATTGAACTCTTGAAAAATGCTGTTCGTCTGTCAGATGGTAAGGTGTGGAATCTCAAGAGAATTGCTAAATGTTCTGCACCTTCTACTTGCACAAGTAATGTTCCTCCTCTATTCGATCTAGAGTATTGCATGGAAAAAGTCAGTGTTGATGACAACGTACATGTAAATTCTAATGTACAGACTGATGTAAATTTGTCCACATGTAAACACAATGATGTTTCGAGCACCTCGTTACAGGCCTCTGGTCCTCCTAACGTCATACTGATGGTGTTACTCCCACTTCTGATCTCACCCATCATAAGCAGGAGAGAAAACCGCCTGTTTGGTTAAAAGATTACATTTCGGAAAATTTTCCTTTGTAATTTGTGCAACCGGTAATACTATGTGTCGTATTAGTTTACTCTTGTTTCTGGTATTATATTTTTTTTACTCTTCTTAGTTTTTTTTTGTATTATCATCTTAAGTACTTTCTTGTCATATATATTGCTTTGTGCTTATCTTTGGTTTATTGAGAAAAGGGGATGTGTTATGTTATGATTTGTACATGCTTGTCATGCTTCCTCGTGCAGGTTTCACGTTCCATAGAATATGGAACGTGGAGCAGGCAAGTGGAAGTTCACAGTTGTTCCTGGACGTGAGACTGACCGGTTGTACTACGAACTGCTTCTTCCTTCAATAAAGACTACTTACTCAACTAAATCCTCGTTGTCATCTTAACAAGGTGTTATTTTCCTGCTGCTAAGGCACCTTATCACCTGTTTTGTGTTCTTATTGCAGTTCTGGCTGGTCATTGTGAATGTTGTGGAGTGGTGTTGTCACGGCTTTGGGCACGGGAACGCCTACTCTGCATCTCATTAGCGATGGTTGCGGGGGTCTTCTTTGGCGAGGTTTTTTGTGGCTGCTATCGCGGGTAAACTGGTGCTGTGTGCTGTTAACACCAGCTTGTGAATGGGGCGATAAATGTATCGCAAATTTGGCTGCGATAAAGTGCTGTTAACTCTGCGATAAAAGCAAACATAAGGAGCTGATGGACGGAGCGCTGAAACTTTTCAGACACTCACCCCCAGTCACAGATCTGGGTTGAATCCATAATCGTTCTTTAGCTCACTCTGCCACCCCAGTTCAGACACAGCTATATGCAAATCAGTCTTGACCCTGTGCCTCATGGGAACAGTCCAGCCCGAACTGCCAAGCCATGTCTTCCCTGGACCAGAAACAAGCATCCTGGGACCGGTTTCGGGCTAACAGCCCTAATCAGCCAGGTTAGCTTGAATCCAGTGGCAAAGTGAGCAAGGGACCCACATCTGGGCATAGTCTGCCAACTTAGGGTGAACAAAGCAAACACAAGGAGATGATGGACAGAGCGCTGAAACTTTTCAGACACTCACCCCCAGTCACAGATCTGGGTTGAATCCATAATCGTTCTTTAGCTCACTCTGCCACCCCAGTTCAGACACAGCTATATGCAAATCAGTCTTGACCCTGTGCCTCATGGGAACAGTCCAGCCCGAACTGCCAAGCCATGTCTTCCCTGGACCAGAAACAAGCATCCTGGGACCGGTTTCGGGCTAACAGCCCTAATCAGCCAGGTTAGCTTGAATCCAGTGTCATCTTAACAAGGTGTTATTTTCCTGCTGCTAAGGCACCTTATCACCTGTTTTGTGTTCTTATTGCAGTTCTGGCTGGTCATTGTGAATGTTGTGGAGTGGTGTTGTCACGGCTTTGGGCACGGGAACGCCTACTCTGCATCTCATTAGCGATGGTTGCGGGGGTCTTCTTTGGCGAGGTTTTTTGTGGCTGCTATCGCGGGTAAACTGGTGCTGTGTGCTGTTAACACCAGCTTGTGAATGGGGCGATAAATGTATCGCAAATTTGGCTGCGATAAAGTGCTGTTAACTCTGCGATAAAAGCAAACATAAGGAGCTGATGGACGGAGCGCTGAAACTTTTCAGACACTCACCCCCAGTCACAGATCTGGGTTGAATCCATAATCGTTCTTTAGCTCACTCTGCCACCCCAGTTCAGACACAGCTATATGCAAATCAGTCTTGACCCTGTGCCTCATGGGAACAGTCCAGCCCGAACTGCCAAGCCATGTCTTCCCTGGACCAGAAACAAGCATCCTGGGACCGGTTTCGGGCTAACAGCCCTAATCAGCCAGGTTAGCTTGAATCCAGTGGCAAAGTGAGCAAGGGACCCACATCTGGGCATAGTCTGCCAACTTAGGGTGAACAAAGCAAACACAAGGAGATGATGGACAGAGCGCTGAAACTTTTCAGACACTCACCCCCAGTCACAGATCTGGGTTGAATCCATAATCGTTCTTTAGCTCACTCTGCCACCCCAGTTCAGACACAGCTATATGCAAATCAGTCTTGACCCTGTGCCTCATGGGAACAGTCCAGCCCGAACTGCCAAGCCATGTCTTCCCTGGACCAGAAACAAGCATCCTGGGCCGCTTTCGGGCTAACAGCCCTCATCAGCCAGGTAAGCTTGAATCCAGTGGCAAAGTGAGCAAGGGACCCACGTCTGGGCATACCCTGCCAACTTAGGGCGAACAAAGCAAACACAAGGAGATGATGGACAGAGCGCTGAAATTTATCAGACACTCACCCCCAGTCACAGATCTGGGTTGAATCCATCATCGTACTTTAGCTCACTCTGCCAACCCAGTTCAGACACAGCTATATGCAAATCAGTCTTGACCCTGTGCCTCATGAGAACAGTCCAGCCCGAACTGCCAAGCCATGTCTTCCCTGGATCAGAAACAAGCAACCTAGGACCGGTTTTGGTCTACCAGCCCTCATCAGCCAGGTTAGCTTGAATCCAGTGGCAAAGTGAGCAAGGGACCCACGTCTGGTCATACCCTGCCAACTTAGGCCGAACAAAGCAAACACAAGAATAGCTCCTTGTGAATATCCCCCTATGTGTGCCAGGCTCAGCCTCGCTCTCCTGAGGCTTGCACAATGCCCAGTGCAGTCTGCAGAACCTGGAGCGAGTTCGAGTCAATTTACCGGTGTTGACTAATAATCTATTGTGACTAGGCAGCAGCTAAGGAGATCCGTGTTCATATTAGGGTTGATTAAGCAGTTCTTAAGTCAAATCTCATAGAGCGTCCTGGTGCGCTGTGATGTGTGTTTACCCCTGATTTCTGGTGCTTTGCAGTAGTTTCAAGATCTTCTTAGAGTTTCTCGTGGCTCAAATGGGAATCATTTCTGATATTTATAAGCTTCCCTCATCTTCATTGCTTGGTTTTGCTTGCAAGTAAGTGTCACACAAAGTTGTTGAAATGTCTCAAAATTACACTGAAAATATGAAAATGTCACACGTAGGAATCTGAAACCTTTTGCAGCTATATTGTTTATGCTAAAATTTGATCTAAAATGATTTTGCTGTAAAGTGTGAATTTACCCACTGTTCCTCTGGAAACGAGATACACTTAGAAAATAATGTATTTGAAGCATATAGTGGTGCTATGTGATAATAATTTGAAGGGCGTTCTTTGGGGCCCTTTTTATTAATCAGAAACACTAACTTTCCTTGCAAGTCGCTGGAATCCTCAAAAAGGAGTTGCTGATTTCAAACAATCAAGCTATTCTTTAACCTAAGATCTCCGAAGTATTTTTAAAATCCCCAAGGAATACCACAATCCTCACAACTGGCCTATCTACAGCACACATATTTACTCACAATACCCCCAAATTGCTCAGGAGATACAATTACTGATCTGCTTCCGGACTGTGCTGTCTGCAGCCTATATACTAACTCAGAGATATTATGAATCTCTCTCTCTCTCTCTCGCTGTATATATATATATATATATATATATATATATATATATATATATATATATATATATATATATATTATCTACTGGCGGTCGCCAGTAGATAGTTATAGTTAGGACCGAGTTCCCATAGGAAATCTGAAAATTCTATTTTGAATAACTTTGGCGCCGGTTGACTTATCTTCGTGAAATTTTCAAAACTAATGGGGCGCTCCGCTCAGCTTCTACCCTGAAAGTCTCGGGGTGATTCGTCAAGCAGGGGCTGAGAAAAAAGAGGGTACCAAAATGCGTTTTCCCCATGCATTTTCCCATGGACCTTTAGTCGAAGGTACAGCCCGAACGGCTGAACAGAATTACTTGAAATTTGGCAAAGAGATAGTCCTCTGGTCAGGCATGTGCCTTTTGCATATATGGTGTCAATCTGTTCAGTAGTTCCTGAGAAAATAAAAAGTAAAATCACATATATATCTGGGCGGAGCCTAACCACACATCTCATCGTGAGATCTGATTGGCTGTCAGCACTTCATCCAAGAAGTGTTGGCAGCCATCTTGGGACCAATATACATGATAGCACCTCATTAAAAAGCATTGCAGTTAATAGAAGGTTCTAAGACTTTAGTTACATTATAAATCATTTGTTGATGGTACCATACTCATTTTAGGAATTGTGGTGTGTTCTAAGGTGATTTTACCATGTGAAAAAGCCTTCTGCTGTGATATCATGAATCATGTTTGAGAGACAACTATTTTCTCATGCTTTTCCCGCAGAGGTTTGGAAGGTGATCTATAAGCTAAACTGAGAGCATATTTTCTGTAAATTCACATTATCTTTCTCAGTCATGTGAGAATAAAGTCTGAAATTCTCAGTAAAACATGTACATCCAACAAGGGCAGAGACTGTCAGTTGATTCCTTTGTGTTCTACTGCAGCTTCCCAGAGTGTTCTAAAGAACAACTAGAGCGCTAACAGTCCTACTTATGACAAACGTATGGCACACCTGAAGCCATCTTGGTTGGAATAAAGTGGTAACTCTTAATACATTTAATTTAAAAAGGAACAAAATGAGGGGGTTCATTTTGCCATAGAAAGTATGATTAGTGCTGCAGAAAGAAAAATTAGGGCACATTTTGAGTGACTTCTCAAATCCTCTTCTATTTCATTAAAACATTATGACATGCAGACTGAAACATGCACTTTCAATACCAGCAGCAGACTTCCCTGGTGAGCAGCAGTTTTACTACAGTGATCTAATGAGAAACTAGAGTGCTAACATTCAGAATTCATGGCAAATGTGTGACAAATCTGAATGTCTTTTTGATGGAACCAAAATAAAAAACTGAAAGTATTCCCACTGAGGAGACTGCAGTAAATGAGGAAATTAGGAAACTTCATAACAAATAAATCTCCCAAGATGGCCATCAGAGACAAAAGAGCCCAAATGTAACCCAAATATCACCCAGATGTAGCCCAAGTATAGCCCAATGACAGAATGTTCCAGAGTTTTCTTAAGAACAACTAGAGCGCTTACTGTCTTACTTATGACAAAAGTATGGCACACCTGAAGCCATCTTGATTGGAATAAACTGGTAACACTTAAAACATTTAATTTAAAAAGGAACACAATGAGGGGGTTCATTTTGCCATAGAAATTATGATTAGTGCTGAAGAAAGAAAAATTAGGGCACATTTTGAGTGACTTCTCAAATTATCTTCTATTTCATTAAAAAATTCTGATATGCAGACTGAAACATGCACTTGTAATACCAGCAGCAGACTTCCGTGGTGAGCAGTAGCTTTACTACAGTGATCTAATGAGCAACTAGAGGGCTAACATTCAGAATTTATGGCAATTGTGTGATATATCTGAATACCTTCTTGATGGAATCAAAGTAAAAAACTGAAAGCATTTCCTACTGAGGAGACGGCAGTAAATGAGGAAATTAGGAAACTTCATAACAAATAAATCTCCCAAGATGGCCACCAGAGACAAAAGAGCCCAAATGCAGCACAAATATCACCCAGATGTAGCCCACATGTAGCCCAATGACAGAAGTGTGCAAAACACTTATTTTTTGTGTATTTGCAGTTTTATATAGTGCAGACTTGTCAGGTATTGGAGTACTTTACGTGAGCATTGGTTACATCACACAAGATCAAATTCATTTTGGTTGTAGACATGGGGAGATTAAGTGATTTGACCAGAATCACAGAATGTTGAGCTGAAGCAGAAACTCCAACCTGGTTCCTCAGTTGCAAAGTCTGCAGCTCTGTAAGTAACACCACATCCTCTCCCCTAGGTGCAACATTTAATCAAGTGGTCAACTGGATAAAAAAGCCTAAAGATTACAAATAATTTAAAAGTTCTTTGTCGCTATTTGAAAACTCAGAAAATATCTCCTCATTTTAGTTTTTTAGAGCACTAACCATAATTTTGATGCAAATAAGACCCTCTCATATATGTAATTTCTAAAGGAAATACTCTAGGTATTACAGTTTTGATTACATCAAGATGACGTCAGGCGTTCCACACTTTTGTAATAAATATAGAATGTTAGCAATCTAGTTGTTCATTGGGATACTGTTGAGAGGCAGAGGCCAGGGGCACGGACTCTGAAAATTGAAGGCAGGTAGGAGAGTGCAGAGGCAACAATTTGACCACACTGGGCAGGCAGGAAGGGCAGTGGCAGCACAACAGACTATGGAGGGCAGTGGAAAGGGGGGCAGGGGCAACAAACCAACAATACAGAACTGGCAAGAGAGGCTGTGGCAATATAATAGACCATTGTGGGCAGAAGGAAGAGGCAGTGGTAGTACAACCATACATGCCAACAGACCCGTTTCAGCCAGGAAACGTCCAATGTTTTTAAGCTCAAATGGGCTTTATTTGATCTGTCTCCTGTCTACAATCTCCTCTTTTTCAATGTAACTCAAAGGGGAAAATCAATACCACCGTTTTTTTCAAAATCTCCCTCTTACCAAGTTCAAAATGTTCGCAAGTATGGTACATTGGATCACGGTAGGCAGGAGGAATTGGGGTAGGGACATGGACTCGGATAACAGAGGACAGGAGGGACATGGAGAGGTGCACCAAACTGACCCTACAGGGCAGGCATCAGGGTTTGCAGCAGCACAATACACCACACAGCGCATGCGGGACGGGAGTGCAGCACAACAATCCATAGAAAGCAATAGGGAGGGGACAGGACCATGCACATGGACAACAGAGAACAGAGGGGAAAGAGGCAATGGTAGCTAGCTTGCCATAATGGACAGACAGGAGAGAAAGCTGCAGCATAACAGACCATAAAGGGCAGGAGGGATGGATCAGGGGCATTACAATGGAACAGACAAGCCAGGAGGGAGGGAATAGGGGTCTGCACATGGAAACAGAGGGCTGGGGGCAAGGGGGCAGGGCAGGAGCAGCAAGATGACCATGGAGGTCAGGCAGGATGGGCACTAGAAACAAGACACACCATGGAGAGCAACAATGAGACTATGATGGCATACACACAGACCATGGAGGGAAGGTGGGAGGGGCCATGGTAGCACAGAAGACCATGCATGGCAAGCGGGAGGGTTAGTGGCAGCACAATGGATATGATGGGCAAGAAGGAGGGTGCAGGGGCAAGCACAAAGTACCATGGAGGGTAGAAGGGAGGGTCAATAACCTTCTTCTGACTCGCTCTCATCACGTTGTAGCCAATACTGCGAAACAGCGCTAGCGCGCGGCAGTTTAGTTACCTGTTCTTCGTTGTAGAATCCTGTCTCATTACTGTATTTCTGTGAATTTTTGCTTTGTTGAAAAGGCGGTTTTGGCACCTGATTCTGTTGGGGAACAACCTGCTGCTGTCGCTGCGGTTGACCACTCACCTCATTCTGCACCTGTGCAATTATGACATGGGAATTTCTTTTTAGCTTTTTCTATATTGAAATCTCCCTTATCTTTCCCAGGAATGAATTTTGATCTGGGTCCTGTATTATTCGCTTGTTCCGCTAACTGAACTTCCTGTCTTTCTGCCACCTTTACTTGTGCCCACATAGCTTTCTCTTTTAATTTACACTGTTTGGCTTCAATCTCATCACTAAAATATTTTGCATGTCTCAATACTTCATCTATCTTCTTGTTTTGCCAATCTACAGTATGTTGCTTGATCATTTCACTAATTTCTGGACGTAAAGCATATACAAATCTGTACACAAAATGGCTCAAATCCTTTTCACTGAGGTTTTCATCACCACTGAACTGTTTAAAGGCCAGGATCAATCTCTCGTAATATGTGTGTACTGACTCCTTACTTTCCTGATGAGTCCTGTCAATTTTTACCCAATCAGTTTCTTTGGGAGGTACTTTATTTTTCAGAAAGGCAATAACCTGTTCATATTTCTTCATTACCTCGGGGTCAGGTGCTCCTGTCTTTGGATCCCTAGGGTATTCTCATGTAGGCCAATTAATCATTAATTTACACTGTGCCCATAAATCTGCTGGTACTAGTATGTCAAATTGACTGTTTAGATCAATCCATAATACTTTAGATAATTTCACAAATCTGTCCACTTGCCTATACCACTCGACAGGCTTTTCGAGTAGTCGAGGAAAATCATTGGTAAATGACAAAATATCTTGCCTAGTCCATGGAACATGAACATATCCTCCTCCTGGAATTTCTCTCATGGGGCCTTCTGTTACTACCTTTTCTTTTTCTCTTACAGGGAAAGCTGCAAAAGTTTTATCTGAGGCATCATCTCGTTTTCGATACCACCTGCTTCTCCATTTATCCACATCTCCCCATTTTCTCAACAAGATAATTATTTCCTTAATCTGACTTATTCGTCCTGAGGTATTCAAATTTTCAATATCTTTCTCTGTAAAATCTATTCGATATGGTTTTTGTAGAGCCTTTACCTTTTCAATATCTATACCCATTACATTTGCTACTTCTTCTAATTTTTCATGCAGATTTTATACTCTCCAGGTTATACTTTTACACAGAAATAGTAACTCCTCATCCTGATAAGTTTTTTACTTCTCTGTAGGGATAGTTCCTACTATTAATTCTTCCAGAACCATTCGTAGCTTGGCCAAATCTATTGATTGGGATCCTTTGTCTATTCTCTGCAAGAATCTCAACCATTCACTTAATTCCTCCGAAGTAGGACCTACTGGTTTCTCTACATTACTTCGTTCTAGGTCTTTTTGAATCTCTAATACTGATTCTATTGTCTTTGTATGTCTTTCTGTTATATTTGGACTTAATATCAGATTTCTAGGAACATTTGGCTCGATCGTACTCACTGTGTGTCTCCATGGATTTTCATCTATACTCTGCTTTGGCCTCTCAGTCTGTTTATTACTGTTATAAGGAACCGTTAAACAATGTTCACTATATTTCTGTTTATCAAAAATAGGCATAACAGGGCCTATAGCCACTGGAACAGTCACAGCTTCTAAGTTTTTAGTCAACTCTCTTATCTTTTCACTTAATTCTAAAGTTGGTTTTGCTAATTCTGTTGAATTTTCACCACTTACTCTATCATCCGATTTTCTCTCTATTTCTCTGCAGGAATTATTTTTGTCTAGTTCTTGGGGTACTGGTTCATCCTCCTCCGATTCATGCACTCCATACCCTCCTGATTCTATATTATGTCTCTTTTCCGTACATTTTCTACCTCCAACTTCTTCAGCATTTCTTATAGGAAATAAACCTTTAGTCATACTTACTTTCTGCCACCTCCTCATTCTGTCATCATGATTTTCATGCCCATATCTACCAAACATGTATCTATATCTTCCGCCACTCCTCTGTCTTTCTCTGTCACGCATTTCATCTTCCCATTCTGTCAGTGCTTCAAACTGTGTTGGTCTAGGTCTTGGTTCTAAATTCATCATTTTCTCTCTCAAATTTCTCAAAACCGCTAAATTAAACGAACCATGCTCTGGCAATGCCAAAACTCCATCATTATTTGTATATTTTACCCAATTGTCTAACCAAATACAAGTATGATATCTGTATTTCGCAACCATAAAGGATGCAGGAGTTTTCGGTGGGGGAAGTAACTGTTCTTCCCTAGTCGCAATCGGTTTGTCCCTTTTAAACAATTTCCTAATTTTCCCGAACCAGGACTTTTTCTCCTTTTCTGGTGAATTGTAATACATCATTTTGTCTTTCGTGTATCGCTAGGTTTTCTCTTTCGACTGTTCTGTTGTTCTAACGTAACTCACACTAATGCACCAATCCGGAGCGTCTATGTCACTTCTACAATTCTTCAATCCCAGCGCGTCTCACACTTATGCACCAATCAGCAACGTCTACGTCACCCTGTAATTCTCTACCCCTAGCACGGCATACACTAGTGCATCACTCAAGGGCGTCTACGTTTCTCACTGACTAGCCAATCCCAGCACGGCTTTTCTGATGTCAGCTTTCTCGCTGTCGCAGCTCCTGATCCTGCTCCTGTTGACCCCTCCTTTACAAAATGTTATCGGTAACTTTTCTTACATTCTTTTTACTTTACAGATTTGTTAGTAACGACATAAAAAGCCACCATTGTCTGCTTCGCTAACCAAAGAATAGTTAATGACCTTTTTCAAAAGAATTCCGTCTTTCCCTAGAGCAGCGCTTATCTCTGCCCTACTACGGAATTGTTACTTCCGTTGATAAAGTAGCACATCCCTCTACCTTACCCTTTTATGAAGCATTAGTTAACTCTTTCTCCAGAATTAAGACACCTAGTTGGAGACCCAATTCTCCTGAGAAATAAGACCGGAGTTTTGCAATTAACCCGAATGCTATTTCATACAAGCACTTTCATACGGAAAATGTAGTTCATTCACACAGAATTCTGCCTTTCCCGAGAACAGCAAACAGTCTGTCCTACTACAGAATCATGACACTCGTTAACAAAGTAGCACTTCCCTCTACTTTATCCTTCTAACAAGCTTAGGGAACACCTACTACCTTTCCAGTGATAAGCATTATCAGAGCTCCTTCTGCACTCCTGGTACATAAGACCAATATTTCACAGGTGACCTTCGCTACCATACACTTCTTTCATACAAGATATATTTTTTAATGGCAAAACACGACGATGTCACCGAATCGAACCCAGACAATGCGTCGTGCAACTCCAATCGTTACACGTTTTCCCTGTGTACCTACAGGGCAACAACAATTCCGTCTTTCCCGAGACCAGAGCTTACCTCTACTACGGAACTGTTACAAACTTCCGACTTCCTACATCCCAGAAGCCGTGCAAACAACATAGAACTCAACGTGACTCAACATAGAGTGTTAATACATAAACCAATACTTTCCAATAATCAATAAGCTATTTACAGGCAATAATCACCAAACCAAAACAATAAAAACCATCATCTTGCTACCAGAAAAACTGTTGCAATGCGAAAACTTAGGTAGCGGGGAACAGGACAAAACCCGTACCAAATATCCTCCCTTCGTCACAGACCAAATATCACTCTAACACTTTCACTCATGCAGTCATTGGTGGGGCCCATAACACCAACATTCACACATCACTTCACACTCGTCTGCACTTACAGGAGAGATGAGTGTTTTATGCGCTGACATGAAAGGAATACCTTATAACCTATAGGAAGAAAGTTATATTACATATCTATACACTAATATCCTTACACCTACAGATCTTAATCCTAAACATCAAGATACTCCTCCCACGTGATCAATGGATCATTTATTTGGATTGGTAATTGGTGATTTAGAACCAGCTAAAACACGTTTATGATCTTGATCTTCCCTCCTTCAATAAACCACAAATACATTTGTTTGTTAATCAATATTTGTTTATCTATTTATCACAAAGAGTTTAGGTTACCTCTAGTAAATTTATTAAATGTTTATGTAAATCACACAACACCATATTTACCTAAACTGGCATCCTCTAAGTCATCAAATTAGCTGTCAATCAGTCGGAATTCAAAAGTTCTTCATGCAGCACGCTGCTGTCCCAAGAATGGACAAGGACCAGAGACGTGCAAGCATCTATCAGTGCACATAGATTTTATAAGTTCACAGTTCATCAAGGAAATGGGCAGAATTCAGTCTCTCAAAAATTCAGGAACGCAGCAGTCACGTAGTGTCACCGTCGTCTCCATCAGCAAAAAGGAAAGGGAAAGTATGCGCAATCTCTCTATATTCTACCATCATTTTTATAATAAAAGTATAGTCAAGATGTAACCTTTTACAAAGTTTGGGCTTTCCTGATTGGTCGGTTGGGATCGTCCGGTGAGGTTTAACACAGTCCAAAGGGTTATGTCATGGTTTGGGATTTTTTCGGTTTCTTGTAAATGTTCATTGTTTGGGTACTTGCCTGATTTCCCACCGTGGCCTTGTTCAGGCACAGTATGACAAGGGTCATGACGAGGCCACATGACGACGAGGCCACAGGAACAAACTGATGCGCAGTCACACTTTGCTGGAAACCTCGTGGAATGGTGGCCATCATGTCGTGTCACGTTGGTGGCCATCTTGTTTTTAGGCCCAAAGGACAACTTAAGCGAAACAAACAGAAAAAGTAATTAATACATAGAAATAATGAATAAAATGTTAACCCCTTACTAATCCCTCTATGTGCTTGTAATTATCTAGCGTATAGCGACGTTCAAAGCGTTTATATTCACCCATTTGATGTCATCTGGTGCAACATAACGAAAACGTCACAAAAGCAACATATATCATGCAGTATTCTATTTACTACATATACTACTGTTAGTATGCGTACATATTTTAATTATAGAAGTTAATTAGCCATGCGAAATGCAAAATCCCACGTATATTTCATATATTAGTAATGTTGATTAAAACCAAGCAAACTTATTCAGTAATATTACAATTAATAGATTATTTAATTAGTATATTCATGCAGAATAGGGGGGTATACAAAATTTTATTCTACCCGCTCCATCACATCCAACAAGGGCAGAGACTGTCAGTTGATTCCTTTGTGTTAAACTGCAGCTTCACAGAGTGTTCCAAAGAACAACTAGAACGCTAACAGTCCAACTTATGATAAACGTATGGCACACCTGAAGCCATCTTGATTGGAATAAAGTGGTAACTCTTAAAACATTTAATTTAAAAAGGAACAAAATGAGGGGGTTCATTTTGCCATAGAAAGTATGATTAGTGCTGCAGAAAGAAAAATTAGGGCACATTTTGAGTGACTTCTCAAATCCTCTTCTATTTCATTAAAAAATTCTGACATGCAGACAGAAACATGCACTTTCAATACCAGCAGCAGACTTCCCTGGTGAGCAGTAGCTTTACTACAGTGATCTAATGAGCAACTAGATTGCTAACATTCAGAATTTATGGCAAATGTGTGACATATCTGAATACCTTCTTGATGGAATCAAAGTAAAAAACTGAAAGCATTTCCTGCTGAGGAGACTGCAGTAAATGAGGAAATTAGGAAACTTCATAACAAATAAATCTCCCAAGATGGCCTCCAGAGACAAAAGAGCCCAAATGCAGCACAAATATCACCCAGATGTAGCCCACATGTAGCCCAATGACAGAAGTGTGCAAAACACTTATTTTTTGTGTGTTTACAGTTTTATATTGTGCATACTTGTCAGGTATTGGAGTGCTTTACATGAGCATTGGTTACATCACACAAGGTCAAATTCATTTTGGTTGTAGACATGGGGAGATTTAAGTGATTTGACCAGAATCACAGAATGTTGAGCTGAAGCAGAAACTCCATCCTGGTTCCCCAGTTGCAAAGTCTGCAGCTCTGGAAGTAACACCACATCCTCTCCCGTAAGTGCAACATTTAATAAAGTGGTCAACTGGATAAAAAAACATAAAGATAACAAATAATTTAAAAGTGCTTTGTCGCTATTTGAAAACTCAGAAAATATTTCCTCATTTTAGTTTTTTAGAGCACTAACCATAATTTTGCTGCAAATAAGACCCTCTCGTATATGTAATTTCTAAAGGAAATGCTATCCGTATTACAGTTTTGATTACATCAAGAGGACGTCAGGCGTTTCACACTTTTGTAATAAATATAGAATGTTAGCTATCTAGTTGTTCATTAGGATACTGTTGAGAGGCAGAGGCCAGGGGCACGGACTCTGAAAATTGAAGGCAGGTAGGAGGGTGCAGAGGCAACAATTTGACCACACTGGGCAGGCAGGAAGGGCAGTGGCAGCACAACAGACTATGGAGGGCCGTGGAAAGGGGGCAAGGGCAACAACCCAAAAATACAGGACTGGCAAGAGAGGCTGTGGCAATATAATAGACCATTGTGGGCAGAAGGAAGAGGCAATGGTAGTACAACCATACATGTCAACAGACCCGATTCAGCCAGGAAACGCCCAATGTTTTTCAGCTCAAATGGGCTTTATTTGATCTGTCTCCTGTCTACAATCTCCTCTTTTTCAATGTAACGCAAAGGGGAAAATCAATACCCCAGTTGTATTTCAAAATCTCCCTCTTACCAAGTTCAAAATGTTCGCAAGTATGGTACAGTGGATCATGGAAGGCAGGAGGAATTGGGGTAGGGACATGCACTCGGATAACAGAGGACAGGAGGGACACGGAGAGGTGCACCAAACTGACCCTACAGGGCAGGTATCAGGGTTTGCAGCAGCACAATACACCACACAGGGCATGCGGGACATGAGTGCAGCACTACAATCCATAAAAACCAATAGGGAGGGGACAGGACCATGCACATGGACAACAGAGAACAGAGAGGAAATAGGCAATGGTAGCTAGCTGACCATAATGGACAGACAGGAGAGAAAGCTGCAGCATAACAGACCATAAAGGGCAGGAGGGACGGATCAGGGACATTACAATGGAACAGACAAGCCAGGAGGGAGGGAATAGGGGTCTGCACATGGAAACAGAGGGCTGGGGGCAAGGGGGCAGGGCAGGAGCAGCAAGATGACCATGGAGATCAGGCAGGATGGGCACTAGAAACAAGACAAACCATGGAGAGCAACAGTGAGACTATGATGGCATACATACAGACCATAGAGGTAAGGTGGGAGGGGGTCAGGGGTAGCTAGCTGACCACACAGGGAAGGTGGGAGGGGCCGTGGCAGCACAGAAGACCATGCATGGCAAGCGGGAGGGTTAGTGGCATCACAATGGCTATGATGGGCAAGAAGAAGGGTGCAGGGGCATGTACAAAGGACCATGGAGGATAGAAGGGAAGGTCAGGACCTGGGCACAGACAAGAGAGGTCAGGGGAAGGGGCCTCACAACAGACCACGCGAGGCAGGAAGGAGGAGCAGTTGCAGCACAACAGACAAGGGAGGGCAGAAGGGTGTGGCAGTAAAATGGACCATGGAGGACAGGAGGAAGGGGATAGGGGCATGGCATGTGGACAGGCAGGGTGGAGGTGGCAGGGACAAGTTACAGTCATCTGACAATGCTAGGCAGGTGGGAGGGGAGTGGCAGCTCAACAGAACACTCAGAGTAGATAGGAATGGCAGGTCCATGGATCATGGTGGGCAAAAAGGATGGAGCAGGGGCATGCACAAAGACATCGGAGGGCAGGGGGAAGGAGAATACCACTCGGTGCCCTTGCATAATATGCAATGATCAAAAGTTGTAATCACTGCAGAGTATGTAAGGGATAAGGCCCCAACTGATATGCAATGGTTTCTAAACTTTTGAAACCGCTCCATATTAGCCACTCAGCACCCTCACATACTTTACAGTGATTAAAACTATCAATCACTGCTGAGTATGCAAGGGCACCCTTGGCAACTCTAATTTCATAGTGCAAAATGCACCCTTGCATCCATTTTTAGAGTTGAGGATGTATTTGCGCTATAGAAATAGGGTCAAATGCCTACTCCACCAGTCGCGGAATTCCACAGAAATATGGTGCAATTTTATTGCAATTCTACGTGATTCCATGGAATCAAACTCCCCCTATTCCGCCTACCCTTACCAACAAAGCCCAGGGACAATTCTGTCTGGCCCTCGCAACCAGCTACAATAAATAAATTATGTTGCAAGTGTTTTTAGGTCTCGCATGAGCCAGCGCATGCGCTGTCTACGAGACATTTAGTAGGGGCTTTAAAAAGTGCTACCACAAGCTGCTTTGGCTGGCTCAGCGCTTGCGGTCACGCGCGCATGCACGCGCGCAGATGCCATATGGGTTTCTGACTGCAGCAGGCCGTAGCGTGCGCGCGCACCACTCACGTCCTTTTTTTTTCAAGCATTGGCCGTGCGCGCACACAACTCCCGCTTCTCCACCTCCCCCACCACATATCGCGGCCGCTCGCGCGCGGCCAATGCTTGTTGTTTATTTAGAATTTTGGGTTCGAGTTTGTAGGAGGTAGCTTCATTTATATTCTGTAGGGCTTTTAGGTTTGAATGCTGAGAAAGCAATGTTATTCTGAACAGTTTTCTATTTTCCCTTGAATGAAAACTAATTTAGCAGAGCGCAGGCTGCGGGTCCTGTCTCCATACCTTTCCTTTCTAATCTGATCCAGGCATTCCGTGAATACCTCCATTATGGAAGAAATGCAGACCGGCAATTCAGACCTAGCAAATTGCGCCCAGACTCGCCAACTTCCTCTCCGTTCTATGGCACCTTTATTTTAAGAAGTCTAAACATCCTCACAGACCTCATTGGTCCCTCCCTTTACATCCCCTAGGAACACCACCCCCACAAATCACCAAGGGGTATGTTTTTCTGTTACCTGTACCCTTTATGTGATCAGCAAGCAGCTGTGTAATGGCCATACGCGAAACGTGCTTATCTGTTTTAAGCTAGGCTGTCTCTCCCCACTTTTTTCACCTCAACCCCCACCCCACCACGTTTTTGCATTCTCTTTCTCGCTTGTTTACCAGCTCCTTTCCTTTCACTTT
Source organism: Triturus cristatus (assembly GCF_964204655.1). Taxonomy (NCBI): domain Eukaryota; kingdom Metazoa; phylum Chordata; class Amphibia; order Caudata; family Salamandridae; genus Triturus; species Triturus cristatus. Next base: position 1,051,390,481 of record NC_140583.1, read on the forward strand.
TTTTTATTTATTCAAGAACTTGTTTTCTTCTGATAACATCACTGTGGTGCGGCGCCCGTAACTCTGTCTTGATGGGATGCTGGTGAATGTGTATGAGGCATTCTGGGTTGTTGAGGATGTCAGGTCCAACCTGCTGCCCGTGCTCCCGAATGGTAGGCGCTGCCGTGCTGTGTGGGTTAAGCATCCTTTGCATTGTTTACACACACGCCGCGGTACGCGAGCTGCTGCTGCCGCGGGTTCAGAGGACCAGCATGGAAGCAGTGGCAGATGGCAGCGAGCTGCTTCCGCCCTGCTTTCATATCCTTTTTATAGTTTTGAATTATTGTTTCAATGTTCTCGTAAACCCATGCATGCCATTTGCCTTTGTTACTTTTTCTTTTTAATTTAATTTGAGTCACTCGTATTGAGAGCTCACAGACTTTCTTGTGCCACGCTGTAGTGTCATTATTCTGCACTCGTGGCTCTTTTTTCACGCTTCACTCCACACAGTAGAGCATCGCATTAAGGCTCTCACTGCCTGCCTCATGGAAAACAATTCTTTCATCCCACATGAAATTAGGCCCTGACAGTAAAGCACCTGAGGCAGTCCTGTGTGTGCTCGCTATGAGGTTCACCCTCAAGAACACACAACATGCCCCTGTTCAAACACAACGCACGAAATGCGCCTATTTGTCCACTACCTGCGAGCTACTTTTATTTGGAAACATGTGAGGCGCCCCTTTTTGGACACTACGAGGAGGAAGTCCTTTTTGAATACAACATGCTCCTTTTTTACCAAAGAGGCCCAGGAGCTCGCCTTCAAACAAAACACACGAGGTACTCCTAATTGAACAAAGCACATGAGATGCTCCTAAACCCCCCCAATCCACATGAGGTGTTCCCATTTGTACACACCACCTCAGGTGCTCTTTGGATAAAGATGAGTTTCTGTTTGAACTCCGCGCCTGCGGTACTTCTTTTTGAACACAACATGAACATGACTCTATTCACATAGAAGTACACAACGTTCTCCTAATTGCACACAGCTCCCCAGGTGCTCCTTTTTAGATACATTTTAACATTTTATGGGGTGTTCTTTTTGTATACGGGTCATGGTGTACTCATTTTTTAACAAAGCACATGAGGTGCTTCTATTTGGACACAGGTCCTAAGGTGTTTCTATTTGTACACAGCTTCTAAGGCGCTTCTATTTGTACACAGATCATGAGGGACCCCTGTTTGCACACAGATGATGAGGTGCCCCCGTTTGCAGACAGCTGGTATGGTGCTCCTATATGTACACAGCTAAGGTGCTCCTATTCGGACACAGCTCATGAAGTGCTTCTATTTGTACAAAGCTCTTGAAGTGCTTCTATTTGTATACAGCTCCTAAGGTGCTTCTATTTCTACATAGCTCCTAAGGTGCACCTATTTGTACACAGCTGGTGAGGTTCCCCTATTTTCACACAGCTTACGAGGTGCTTCTATTTGTACACAGCTCTTAAGGCGCTTCTATTTTGTACACAGATCATGAGCCACCCCTGTTTGCACACAGCTGATGAGGTGCCCCCGTTTGCAGACAGCTGGTATGGTGCTCCTATATGTACACAGCTAAGGTGCTCCTATTCGGACACAGCTCATGAAGTGCTTCTATTTGTACAAAGCTCTTGAAGTGCTCCTATATGTACACAGCTCCTAAGGTGCTTCAGTTTGTACACAGCTCCTATGGTGCTCCTATTTGTACACAGCTAAGGTGCTTCTATTTGTACACAGGTCATGAGGCACACCCGTTTGCACCCAGATGAGGAGGCGCCCCCGTTTGCACACAGCTGGTATGGTGCTTCTATTTGTACACAGCTCATGAAGTGCTTCTATTTGTACAAAGCTCTTGAAGTACTCCTATTTGTACACAGCTCCTAACGTGCTTCTATTTGTACACAGATCCTAAGGTGCTCCTATTTATACACAGCTCCTAACGTGCTTCTATTTGTACACAGATCCTAAGGTGCTCCTATTTATACACAGCTTCTAAGGTGCTCCTATTTGTACACAGCTAAGGTGCTTCTATTTGTACACAGCTCATGAAGTGCTTCTATTTGTACACAACTCCTAATATGCTCCTGTTTCTACACTGCTCCTAATATGCCCCTGTTTGTACACAGCTAATGAGGTGCCTCTGTTTTTACAAAGCTTTTAAGGTGCTTCTATTTGTTCATAGCTCAGGAGGTGCTTTTATTACAACACCGCTGATGTGGGGCTGATGCTTCTATTTGTACACAGCTAATGGGGTGCTTCTATTTGCTTCTATTTGTACACAGGCGGTGAGGTGCTTCTGTTTGTACGCAGAGCCAATGTTCCATTGTGTTTTTTTTCCTCATTAACACTGATAAACAAGCATTGGCATAGCCAATAAGTCTCACCTGTGGGACCTTATAAGTGTTTAGCCATGCAACAGCTGATGTGGATGCACCAAGGATATTGTGCTGCATAACTAAATACTTATAAGGTCCCAAAAGCGAGACCTATTGGCTATGCCAATGCTTGTTTATTTTGATTGAGTACTCCAAATGCCACAACGCACTACTCAGGCCAGAGCCACTAGAATGAGAAAGGTGGCAACATTGTTTCATTGTAATGTTATTTACAGCAGGCAAATGTCCCTGTTCACTGCATGGTAATGTGAGTTTAAAAAGCTCATGAGAGCCTGTTAAACTTCCCAGCGCAGTGTTTTAACAATCTCTTAGCAGTGTGACAAAGGCCCCCGCAGCCCCACGATGTGGGAGCCCCCCGAGCTGCAGACTGCAAACTTTCGTAATCCACCCAGGTTTAATGGACATGAGTTGGACAATTATTTTTATGTAACTATAGCATCATGTGGTAGTGCACTGTCTTTTACAGACAGGACATTTCCCATTGAAATGGCCACTATATTCGCACAGACATATAGTTTTACTGATAAAACTATATTGCACACAAATGATAATTTTTGGATATCGGGTTTCAGTGAAAATGTATAATTGTGCACCGACAAGTAAAGTGTCTTTATTTTTTTTTATCCTATTAAAATATTTGTTTTCATCACAATTACACAAATATTTGCTTTATTTTTGTTATCTTACCTGCATGATGTGTGCAGTTCATTTACAGGTATTTACATTTTGTTTTCTGTTGCACAATATTACACCCTACAGCCTTTCACCCACCTGTACCCCAGCAAGATTGTCACATAATTCACTTCACCTTTCATTCTCTGACTGCAGATTGAGAGAAGTTTGTAAGCACAGTCCACATGTTAGAAAAAGCAGCAATTTGTCAGAAGACATAGCAGGACATTTGACCTCTGTCTTTGAAGTGCAGCAAATGTGACAAGATAAAGAATTTAAAGACATATTTAATTATTGCTTAGTCTTTTGCGACCCATCAAAAATTGTTTTATGCCCCATCAGTGGGTCGTGACTCACAGCTTGGGAAACAATGTCTTAGGCCATTGGTCGCATAGACACTGCCAAAGGATTGCAGGGGAGACACTATGGTGTTGGAATTGCGAACCCCGGTGATCCCTTAATGATGTCTATGTTATCTTCGAAGACAAACTCTCTGCGAAGTCCTTTGAGGCGGAAGGGTTCACAAACCATTTCACCAATGGTTTGAAAGCCATCAGCCCAAGCCTTGAACCATCTTGTTCAATAGGATTATTGCTTGTCTTCTTTGTTAGTCATATACTGCCCTAATGTTTGAGGTGTAATTCGCCCCTAAGATTGATGGTTTTAACAGCAGAGCATGGCCTCAAGCCACACTGAGCCCCTCTTCTACTCCCACATGTAAAAACACGCCATTCTCGAATGCCTTGCAGTGGCCCACACACAAGCCCCGTCTCCCAGCTCCTTGAGAGAACACGGTTCATTGCTGTGGCTAGATTAAGCTGACGCCAGCAGTCCATTTTTACAGCAGAAAACTGTTTTCAATCCTGCAAAGGGTCACTTATAGCAACAGATGAACTTAGGCTGCTTGATAGAAACCTCATGCCCTGCTGAGAAGCTCTAAGACCACCACCTTTATAAGGTCTCAAGAAATCTGTCCTCTACACCATTCCATTACACGCTGTACTCTTGCTCCTCCCCTAGTGTTAGCTTCCAGGAGCACCACCCTGCACTGTCCCCATACCCCCTCTCTATCACTTCTGACCTGGGAGAGGAATGAAGTATTTCAGGCACACAGTATGATTTACTGCTGTAAGATGACCTGCAATAGGATATAATTAATTCTGATTGCCATAAAAGATACCACATGTGAGCTACAGTGTGGCATTACACCACCAATTTAACTGAATTTCAATGCACTGCCATTACAACCCTGGCCTCCATTTTGATATGATGCAAAGCGCAAATTCAACTTTGAATACCCACTAATTCACTATTAAGTAGTCCTTTTAAGCCTACAATCCGTTTAATAGTATAAAATGTGAACCATGCCCAATATGGAAAATACAACCTGTGCAGCAATAGGATTCAAAAGTATTGCTTACTTAATAAAACCGAAGCACCCTTTCCTTTTTTTTTAAAGCATGATTGAAATTAATGTTTGCTCTCTCTTACGTTGATTTAAAAAGGACTAAAGTAACCATCTTCCCGCCCTTATTTTTTTTCAAAATCTACTAATTGTTTTTGATAAATATCCCACAAGGATGGTTTACAGAAAGTCATTAATTTCTGTCTGAACCCTACACAGTTGCCATACTGGTTCAGCCATGTTCCATCCCCTGCAGTGACATACATTTAATTTAACCTGCACTGCTTAAAGCCCTGAAATGTCTTCCTGGAAAGAAGAAAATATATTTTGGGAGCGTGTAACCTGCTTGCAAATATCTGGTAGGAAGGCAGCTGTAGATTAATGACAGGCAATCCACCCATAGCCATCTAGGAATATAAGGGGAGAGTAAAGGAAAGATGGCTTACAAATAAATGGCAGGAACATTGATTGTAGGTTAAAAAAATAATCATGTCTATGGCGTGAGTTTCCCTTTGCAGCTGACCTTCTCTGGCTTGTGCCAGGTATCCAAGGAGGTGCCTTTGGGCCAAAACCAGTCTCAAGTGGGTTACATGAAGAAAATGGTTGAGCCTGCCTCCAAATGATTTGCGGAAGCTGTGGTTTTTTAAAATATGTTTTATTTTTAGGAGTGACCAGAAGGGAAATGTTTTACAGCATATGTACAAGAATCTGTTGGAGTGCTGTGTTACGCCAAAATTGGTAACTCCACAATCTGACAGTTTCAAAACGCAGGGATGGGCAGTATTCACAAGAATGCGGGGCACCCCTGCATTACCCCTAGCGCTGGTGCTAAAAAAGCTACCTAGTGCCAGTGCAGGCACCCTAGAGCCATTTTTCTAGGGTGCCTGTGCTGCCAGTGCAATTGTTTATGTGCAAGAAGGGGCACCTTTCTGCACATAAACAATCTTTACAGGTGAATTGCTCTATCTATGTGTGCTGCAGAATGCAGCACATGAGGAAAGAGCAAAATACAAGGAGATTGCCTCCTTAAGACCAAGTATTCCCTGGTGGTATTTTTGGCGCTGTCCCATTCATTGTAAATATGGGGCAGCGTCAAAAAGGAAAGGGTGTTGAGGTGGAACACCCACTGCAACATCCATTGCATGGCCCTTTCACACTAGATGCTGCCTGAATAGGGGCATTATTTACAAGGTGTTGTTAAGCCATGTTAAGTGACTTAAGGCTGCCTTGTAAATAAGGCGAAGGCGTTAATGCCACCAAAAGGTGGGGAAATGTGACGTCCCAGTGGCGTTAGCCCCTAAGTCACATGAAGAGTTAGGCCTGAATTTTAGACTGTGGCCTAGAGCGAGGGTAGAGTCTATCTCACTGTGGAATGTATGGTCTGGTAATGCCAGAACAGCAGCTGGAAATTGGGAGGAGTTGAATTATGACTGCAGGGTGAATGGTTCTGTCCTAGTCCCCCAGGCTTGTCTGAAGCAGCAACATTTGTTGGTCCCGTTTTTCCTGCAAGAGTGGACTCTAGCTTTTATGTCCCATTGTTCTAATGGACATTTTATCACGTTGTTGTCAAAACTCCATCACTCCTGGCCTTCTACCAAATGTTCCACATTTTGGTGGTGTTATTTATTACATGTCTCTTCTGTTGCAATTCTTCCCCTCTGTTCATGGAATATTAATGGCTTAAGAAGCAAAGTAGGGGACCCAGATTTTATATCTTACATTAAATCATTTGACATAGTTTTGCTGCAGGAAACGTGGATGGCCAAACCATTCCAACTACAGGGCTTCATATGCTTCCACACGGCAGAAGCATAGAAATCACATTACAGCCACCAACATGTGGGCTCGCAATCTATGTGTCAATAACTAGCACAACCACTATTAAATAAATTACCTCCTCCTCAACAACTGTCAATACAATCATGATCTCTCTCATTCTTAAAGGGAAGAAGGAAGGAGGAGATGTTAGTCTTTAACACTTACATAAATCCAAAACCAAAAATCCAAGATTATAGGCCTCTTGTGGACTGTCTATTGTCATCTATAACAAAACAGGATAACCCTAATCTCATCCTCCCAGGGAACCTAACCTTGCATCTTCTGGGCTCCTTGACAGGCAAGGAGGTGCAGGCCCAGTCCTTGATCTGGAACATTCTGGAACAAACAAAAAAATACAATGCAGAGTGAGCAAAACAGCCAGGCTCCTATCTGAAAACAGATGCTTAGCATTAGACTACTCAGTGATCTCCCTCCCATTCTGCCACTGCGTAGCCACATTCCGCCTTGGAGACAAGGGGGACAGTGACCATTGGCCACAGGAGTTATCTCTTCTGGCAACTGCATCAGCTTTAGAACATCAACCAGGGAGTCCTCACAACAGACACACAATCAACATTGAAAGAATCAAATCCTCACTAGTAAACAAAGGGGATGTGCTTCAAGCTGCGAAGGCCTTATTACAGAACCAAAATGGGCTTTCAGAGTATCCCATCAGCAAATAGGAAACTTTCACCATCAATCTATCAAGCACATTTTTTCGTCAACAGTCAAACACAGGCCAGCCCATGATTTAATGGAAACATGGTGGCTTCCCAGCACTCAACGGAATCAACTAAAAGTAATGAAAAAAACAATAAACAAAACACTGGGATTTCTGAAGCACAAACTTTGAAACGTCAAAAGGCCCAGGGAAGATGCGCTTTGGGCAGAACCCTGTGCGATACTCTAAGCATGGGCAGCAGAGCAAGAAACCATACTATTCAACCAAAATGATTTCTCTAAAGCTGCAGGCAGAGCAACCAACATCTTAAATATGTCTCTGCTCATGGAAATGGCAAAATCGTCAAAACAGACACTCCATCTCTGTTTTATAGACTTCAGGTCAGCATTTGACAACATAGATTGAGCAAGACTCTAGAGAAACTAGCACTCTGGAAAAAATCCCAAGCACTGCTTAACATGCTAATATGCTTACACACAGACACCTGGATGCAGGTAAAACTGAGAGATGGCGCACATCTTTTAGGGCGCATCTCTACCACCAAAGCGCTTAAACAAGGATGTGTACTAACCCCAACCCGGTACAATCTCTACATGGCGGACTAGACACAGACCCTTAACTCATGCAATGCACATGCTCCAAGTATCGGTGCCAAGGCTCTATCTATCTTATACGCCGATGATGTGGTGTTAGTTAGCCATACGCAAGAGGGTACGCAACACTTCCTAAAGACGCTGCAGGGATAAATAACAAACAATTTCCTTGAAGTGAACTTTGAGAAAATCCGAACAATGTACGTAAAAAGGAGATGGGAAAAACGTCATGTCTGGCACCTGGATAACACCCAAATTCAGAATACAACTAGTTACAAATATCTAGGGGTAACTATCGACAAGAGAGTCCAATTTGCTAGTCAGCTTGAGATGATCAAAAGGAAAGGGATGGCTCTAGCAATAACTCTGAGGCACACTAAAACCAACCTGACAGGCCCCATGCGTTTTGTCCAGGTTGTACAGTCCAAAATTCTGCCCACAATCACATATGTTAGTGAAGTCCTGAGAGGAAAAGACTCTAAAACCTTGGACAGCACATTAGTCACTGCCTACAGAATCATGTTCAACGTTCAGAGACCCATTACTTATACACAGTTGTGCCTTCAAAGTGGGTATGACTTTAAAGAGGGGTCTTTGAAGTGTGCAGAGGTCCTTTCTTCCTAGCCCTGGCTCCAGACTCACTACAGGGGAGCAATCAGTCCTTTGTGTGGGGCCAGGACACTGTCCACTCTGGTGTAAGTGTCTGCTCCTTCCTCCCATCCTACCCAGGATAAGCCATCAGGATGCAAATGGGCACTCAGATACACTTAACCTTCTTTTTTGTGTGGCTGTTTGGAGGGAAAGCACAAAGTCAAGCTGTCACCCACCTCAGAAGTGTATTGGAGACAGGCTGCAGACACACATAGCTTTAAGAATATAAAAATGGCGGCAACTTTCTAAAAGGAAATGCAAAGGCTGCAAAAAAACAATGGGTTTAGTCCAATGTCTTTGAACTGGTGTGTATGTTTGACATTGTAAAACATTACGTCCATCAATTGTTTTTTGCAACTTTCTAAAAGTGGCATATCTAAAAGAGTAATCATAAATCCAACTTTACCATTAAAGAAGATGTATCTTTAACATTCCAATGATCTGAAACATAAAAGAGTTACTCCTTCTTTATCAGGAATTACAGATTAAAAGTGTAATAAAGAATTCCCAATGTTAACTTACGAGGGGAGTGGGCCTCACAGTAGTGAAAAAGGAATTTAGGTGTTTTTCATTGCCAGGACATGGAAAACATAAAAGTACATGAACTACCTTTAACTTACTCTGCACCCTGCACTAAGGGCTATGTAGGTTCTACCTTAGGGGTGACCTAGGTACAATAAAAGGAGAGTTTAAGTCTTGGCAAGGGGTTTTAAATGCCAAGTCAACATAGCGGTAAGACTGCACATACAGACTCTGCAGTGGCAAGCCTGAGGCATGTTTAAAGGGCTACTTGTGTGGGTGGCACAATCAGTGCTTCACTCCCACTAGAAGCATTTCATTTGCAGGCCCTGGGCACAGATAGTGCACTCTACTAAGGACTTTCAGATAAATTAAATATTCTAATTGTGGATAAACCAATCTTACCATGTTTTAGGGTAGAAGCACATGCAATTTAGCACTGATCAGCAATGATAAAGTGTCCAGAGTCCTGAAGCCAACAAAAATAATAAGCAACAAGAGGAGGTAAGCAGGCAAAACGTTTGGTGGAAGAGCACCCTAGGGCTGACAGGTCCAACAATCTCCATTTTGCAGAAGATGTGTCCTGTGAAAAAATGTTTTCAAAGAAAAAGCCCCAGCATACCATTCTGAGTGTACACTCACATGCTTCTTCAAAATGTAAATTTAGTTTTTGTCAATCTATGTTTCTAGCTTTGGTGTGCCTGATCATTGTGTCACAAATCTCATATGAAATGTTTGCTAGCTTAGTTCATCTTTGTAAGTTCCTCTCTTGTTCAAATCCCCATTTGTCTTTGAAATGTCTTCCAATTTTCGTTCTCCATATAGAATGCGAACTATACATGAATATTTGAGGTGCCAAAGCAGTCTCCTTTGTACCATCATGTGCAATACATATATATGTATATAGTGATTAAGGGTAATTACTGACTTACTGTTCTTTTATGTTATGTTCCATATATACACGTGTTAGGCTTAGCATTTTTGGCTTGGTTCTCCTGACCTTTTTCATTTCGTTTTTGTTGGCTTACATGCTTTGGGCACTTTGCCACTGCTGATCAGTGTCAAAGTGCAGGTGCTCACTGTGTAAATTGTTATTTCCATTGGTTGTCCCTGATTGGCATATTTGATTCACTGGTAAGTCCCTAGTAAAGTGCACTGAGTGTGCCAGGGCCTGTAAATCAAATACTACTAGTGGGCCTGCAGTACTCATTTTGCCACCCACAAAAGTAGCTCTGAAAGTGTATCTCAGACCTGCCACTGCAGTGTCTGCGTGCAGTTTTAACCCCTTCGCTGCTAGACCTTCCCCCCCCCCACCCCCCCCCGTGCTAAACCTTTTTTGGACTATTTGGGGTAGTGCACGCTTAGGCCCCTGTAACGTTTTGACCACATAAGTTATCGCCGCCAAATTTGCGTCCTTTTCTTCCAACATCATGGGGATTCTAAAGGTACCCAGGGTTTGTGGATTTCCCTGGAGGGGTCCTAGGAATTAGCCAAAATACAGCAACATTTTGTTTTTTCTTTTGTGAAAAATTGGAAAACTGGCTGCAGATGAGAGCGTCTGGGTTTTTCTCTGCAAATGGTATCAAAAAAGGGTCTGTCGGACTGAAATCACCATTTTCCCAGCTTTTATGGAATGACAGACTTTTGTCAGAAAACCAACATTTTTTACACAGTTTTGGCATTTTCTGGGGCATAGCCTATTTTTGCTATTTTTTGTGCTTTCAACCTCCTTCCAGTTAATGGTAGAAATGGGTATGAAAGCAATAATGGATGCAGGAAAGCTATACATTTTAGAAAAGTAGATAAAATTCTGAATTTAGGAAGGGGTCATTTGTGTAGATCCATAAAGGTTTCTTTATAGAAACTAACTTTTAAATATAGGAAAAATTGAAAATTAATTGAAAAAAACAGTCTTTTGTGTCAACGTTTTCACCTGTAACTTCTTCTAATTATGACAGGTCTTTGAAAGCAATATACCGTTACATCCGCTGGACTTTTCTGGTTGTGGGGATATATAGGACTTGTAGGTTCCCCAAGAACCCGATGAACACAGAGTCAAAAACTGAGCAGCAATTTGCAATGGTTTTTTATTATGTTCCGGGTATATAGCAATTATTGTGCGAAAATGTATACATGGAAAAATCAGTATGAAAGACACCTATGTATTTCTGAAAGGGGAACAAATTATAGAGTTTAGAAACAGTACATATTTGCACATTTTCGAAATTGGGAATACTCATACTAGCATGAGAATTATCGGTCACTTTTCAAAATGACTTTTGTTTTACACAATGTCTTTCATTTGGAAGGCAGAAATGCATCAAAGATTAATAGGTAATAACAGTTGCTTTACAAATCTGAATTACCTTAAGTCTCCTAATAAAAATTGTACCTCACTTGTGTGAGTAGGCGTAGTGCCCACGACAGGAAATGGCTCAAAATCCAACGTGAACACACCACATTTTCAAAATGAAAATTTACCCTTTTTATGAGAAGTGTCTAGCTGTAGTTTTTGAACACTAGCTCTGCCGGCATCTAGGGAAACCTAGCAAACCTATACATTTTTGAAAACTAGACTCCCAGGGGAATTCACAATGGGGTGACTTGAGTGCCTCCCACCAGGTTCTGTTACCCAGAATCCCTTGCAAACCTAAAAAACTTGTCAATAAAACCACATTTACCCATTTCTGTGGTGGAAAGTTCTGGAATCTGTGTGGATCCATACATTTCCACCCACCCTGCATTCCCCAAAGACTTCCAAGAAAAATGGTACCTCACTTGTGTGGGTCGGCCTAGTGCCCGCGACAGGAAACGGCGCAAAACGAAACGTGGACACACCTCAATTTCGCAGTGAAAAATGACCCTTTTTTGGCAAAGTGCTTAGCTGTAGTTTTTTAACCCTAGCTCTGCCGGCACCTTGGGAAACCTACCAAACCTATACATTTTTTAAAACTAAACAGCCAGGGGAATCCAGGATGTGGTGACTTGACTGCCTCCCACCAGGTTCTGTTACCCAGAATCCCTTGCAAACCTAAAAAATTGACAAAAAAAAACACATTTTCCCCACATTTCTGTGGTGGAAAGTTCTGGAATCTGCTTGGATCCACAAATTTCCACCCACCCCGCGCCTTACGAGAAAAAGGGTACCTCACTTGTGCGGGTCGGCCTAGTGTCCGCGACATGAAACTGTGCAAAACGCAACATGGTCACACCTCAATTTCGCAGTGAAAAATGACCCTTTTTTGGCAAAGTGCCTAGCTGTAGTTTGTGAACCCTAGCTCTGCCGGCACCTTGAGAAACCTAGCAAACCTATACATTTTTGAAAACTAGACACCCAGGGGAATCCAGGATAGAGTGACTTGAGTGCCTCCCACCAAGGTCTGTTACCCAGAATCCCTTGCAAACTTAAAAAATTTACAAAAAAACCAACTTTCCCCCACATTTCTGTGGTGGAAAGTTCTGGAATCTGCGTGGATCCACAAATTTCCACCCACCCCGCGTTCCCCAAAGTCTTACGAGAAAAATGGTACCTCACTTGTGCGGGTCGGCCTAGTGCCCTCAACAGGAAATGGTGCAAAACGCAACGTGTTCACACCTCAATTTCGCAGCGAAAAATGACCCTTTTTTGGCAAAGTGCCTAGCTGTAGTTTTTGAACCCTAGCTCTGCCGGCACCTTGGGAAACCTAGCAAACCTATACATTTTTGAAAACTAGACACCCAGGGGACTCCAGGATGGGGTGACTTGAGTGCCTCCCACCAGGTTCTGTTACCCAGAATCCCTTGCAAACTTAAAAAATTGACAAAAAAAAAACACATTTTCCCCACATTTCTGTGGTGGAAAGTTCTGGAATCTGCTTGGATCCACAAATTTCCACCCACCCCGCGTCTTACGAGAAAAAGGGTACCTCACTTGTGCGGGTCGGCCTAGTGTCCGCGACATGAAACTGTGCAAAACGCAACATGGTCACACCTCAATTTCGCAGTGAAAAATGACCCTTTTTTGGCAAAGTGCCTAGCTGTAGTTTGTGAACCCTAGCTCTGCCGGCACCTTGAGAAACCTAGCAAACCTATACATTTTTGAAAACTAGACACCCAGGGGAATCCAGGATAGAGTGACTTGAGTGCCTCCCACCAAGGTCTGTTACCCAGAATCCCTTGCAAACTTAAAAAATTTACAAAAAAAACAACTTTCCCCCACATTTCTGTGGTGGAAAGTTCTGGAATCTGCGTGGATCCACAAATTTCCACCCACCCCGGGTTCCCCAAAGTCTTACGAGAAAAATGGTACCTCACTTGTGCGGGTCGGCCTAGTGCCCTCAACAGGAAATGGCGCAAAACGCAACGTGTTCACACCTCAATTTCGCAGCGAAAAATGACCCTTTTTTGGCAAAGTGCCTAGCTGTAGTTTTTGAACCCTAGCTCTGCCGGCACCTTGGGAAACCTAGCAAACCTATACATTTTTGAAAACTAGACACCCAGGGGACTCCAGGATGGGGTGACTTGAGTGCCTCCCACCAGGTTCTGTTACCCAGAATCCCTTGCAAACTTAAAAAATTGACAAAACAAAACACATTTTCCCCACATTTCTGTGGTGGAAAGTTCTGGAATCTGCTTGGATCGACAAATTTCCACCCACCCCGCGTCTTACGAGAAAAAGGGTACCTCACTTGTGCGGGTCGGCCTAGTGTCCGCGACATGAAACTGTGCAAAACGCAACATGGTCACACCTCAATTTCGCAGTGAAAAATGACCCTTTTTTGGCAAAGTGCCTAGCTGTAGTTTGTGAACCCTAGCTCTGCCGGCACCTTGAGAAACCTAGCAAACCTATACATTTTTGAAAACTAGACACCCAGGGGAATCCAGGATAGAGTGACTTGAGTGCCTCCCACCAAGGTCTGTTACCCAGAATCCCTTGCAAACTTAAAAAATTTACAAAAAAAACAACTTTCCCCCACATTTCGGTGGTGGAAAGTTCTGGAATCTGCGTGGATCCACAAATTTCCACCCACCCCGCGTTCCCCAAAGTCTTACGAGAAAAATGGTACCTCACTTGTGCGGGTCGGCCTAGTGCCCTCAACAGGAAATGGCGCAAAACGCAACGTGTTCACACCTCAATTTCGCAGTGAAAAATGACCCTTTTTTGGCAAAGTGCCTAGCTGTAGTTTTTGAACCCTAGCTCTGCCGGCACCTTAGGAAACCTAGCAAACCTATACATTTTTGAAAACTAGACACCCAGGGGACTCCAGGATGGGGTGACTTGAGTGCCTCCCACCAGGTTCTGTTACCCAGAATCCCTTGCAAACTTAAAAAATTGACAACAAAAACCACATTTTCCCCACATTTCTGTGGTGGAAAGTTCTGGAATCAGCGTGGATCCACAAATTTCCACCCACCCCGCGTCCTCCAAAGTCTTACGAGAAAATGGGTACCTCACTTGTGAGGATAGCCTAGTGTCCGCGACATGAAACTGTGCAAAACGCAACATGGTCACACCTCAATTTCGCAGTGAAAAATTACCCTTTTTTGGCAAAGTGCCTAGCTGTAGTTTGTGAACCCTAGCTCTGCCGGCACCCTGGGAAACCTAGCAAACCTATACATTTTTGAAAACTAGACACCCAGTGGAATCCAGGATAGGGTGACTTGAGTGCCTCCCACCAAGGTCTGTTACCCAGAATCCCTTGCAAACTTAAAAAATTGTCAAAAAAAACAACTTTTCCCCACATTTCTGTGGTGGAAAGTTCTGGAATCTGTGTGGATCCACGAATTTCCACCCACCCCGCGTTCCCCAAAGTCTTACGAGAAAAATGGTACCTCACTTGTGCAGGTCGGCCTAGTGCCCTCAACAGGAAAAGGCGCAAAACGCAACGTGTTCACACCTCAATTTCGTACTGAAAAATGACCCTTTTTTGGCAAAGTGCCTAGCTGTAGTTTTTGAACCCTAGCTCTGCCGGCACCTTGGGAAACCTAGCAAACCTATACATTTTTGAAAACTAGACACCCAGGGGACTCCAGGATGGGGTGACTTGAGTGCCTCCCACCAGGGTCTGTTACCCAGAATCCCTTGCAAACTTAAAAAATTGACAAAAAAAACCACATTTTCCCCTCATTTCTGTGGTGGAAAGTTCTGGAATCTGTGTGGATCCACAAATTTCGACCCACCCCGCGTTCCCCAAAGTCTTATGAGAAAAATGGTACCTCACTTGTGCGGGTCGGCCTAGTGCCCTCAACAGGAAATGGCGCAAAACGCAACGTGTTCACACCTCAATTTCGCAGTGAAAAATGACCCTTTTTTGGCAAAGTGCTTAGTTGTAGTTTTTGAACCCTAGCTCTGCCGGCACCTTGGGAAACCTAGCAAACCTATAAATTTTTGAAAACTAGACACCCAGGGGAATCCAGGATGGGGTGACTTGACTGCCTCCCACCAGGGTCTGCTACCCAGAATCCCTTGCAAACCTAAAAAATTGTCAAACAAACCACATTTTTCCCATATTTCTGTGGTGGAAAGTTCTGGAATCTGCGTGGATCCACAAAGTTCCACCCACCCTGCGTTCCCCAAAGTCTTACAAGAAAAATGGTACCTCAGTTGTGCAGGTCAGCCTAGTGCCCGCGACAGGAAACGGCACAAAACGCAACGTGGTCACACCTCAATTTCGCAGTGAAAAAATGACCCTTTTCTGGCAAAGTGCCTAGCTGTCGTTTTTTAACCCTAGCTCTGCCGGCACCTAGGGAAACCTAGCAAACCTATACATTTTTTAAAATTAGACACCCAGGGGAATCCAGGATCAGGTGACTTGACTGCCTCCCATCAGGTTCTGTTACCCAGAAACCCTTGCAAACCTAAAACATTGACAAAAAGAACACATTTTCCCCATATTTCTGTGGTGGAAGGTTCTGGAATCTGCGTGGATCCACAAATTTCCACCGACCCCGCGTTCCCCAAAGTCTTACAAGAAAAAGCGTACCTCACTTGTGTGGGTCGGCCTAGTTTCAGCGACATGAAACTGCTCAAAACGCAACGTGGTCACTCCTTAATTTCGCAGTGAAAAATGACCCTTTTTTGGTAAAGTGCCTAGCTGTCTCTTTTGAACCATTGGTCTACCGGGTTCTAGGTAAACCTAGCAAACCTATACATTTTTAAAAACTAGACACCCAGGGGACTCCAGGATGGGGTGACTTGAGTGCCTCCCACCAGGTTCTGTTACCCAGAATCCCTTGCAAACTTAAAAAATTGACAAAACAAAACACATTTTCCCCACATTTCTGTGGTGGAAAGTTCTGGAATCTGCTTGGATCCACAAATTTCCACCCACCCCGCGCCTTACGAGAAAAAGGGTACCTCACTTGTGCGGGTCGGCCTAGTGTCCGCGACATGAAACTGTGCAAAACGCAACATGGTCACACCTCAATTTCGCAGTGAAAAATGACCCTTTTTTGGCAAAGTGCCTAGCTGTAGTTTGTGAACCCTAGCTCTGCCGGCACCTTGAGAAACCTAGCAAACCTATACATTTTTGAAAACTAGACACCCAGGGGAATCCAGGATAGAGTGACTTGAGTGCCTCCCACCAAGGTCTGTTACCCAGAATCCCTTGCAAACTTAAAAAATTTACAAAAAAACCAACTTTCCCCCACATTTCTGTGGTGGAAAGTTCTGGAATCTGCGTGGATCCACAAATTTCCACCCACCCCGCGTTCCCCAAAGTCTTACGAGAAAAATGGTACCTCACTTGTGCGGGTCGGCCTAGTGCCCTCAACAGGAAATGGTGCAAAACGCAACGTGTTCACACCTCAATTTCGCAGCGAAAAATGACCCTTTTTTGGCAAAGTGCCTAGCTGTAGTTTTTGAACCCTAGCTCTGCCGGCACCTTGGGAAACCTAGCAAACCTATACATTTTTGAAAACTAGACACCCAGGGGACTCCAGGATGGGGTGACTTGAGTGCCTCCCACCAGGTTCTGTTACCCAGAATCCCTTGCAAACTTAAAAAATTGACAAAAAAAAAACACATTTTCCCCACATTTCTGTGGTGGAAAGTTCTGGAATCTGCTTGGATCCACAAATTTCCACCCACCCCGCGTCTTACGAGAAAAAGGGTACCTCACTTGTGCGGGTCGGCCTAGTGTCCGCGACATGAAACTGTGCAAAACGCAACATGGTCACACCTCAATTTCGCAGTGAAAAATGACCCTTTTTTGGCAAAGTGCCTAGCTGTAGTTTGTGAACCCTAGCTCTGCCGGCACCTTGAGAAACCTAGCAAACCTATACATTTTTGAAAACTAGACACCCAGGGGAATCCAGGATAGAGTGACTTGAGTGCCTCCCACCAAGGTCTGTTACCCAGAATCCCTTGCAAACTTAAAAAATTTACAAAAAAAACAACTTTCCCCCACATTTCTGTGGTGGAAAGTTCTGGAATCTGCGTGGATCCACAAATTTCCACCCACCCCGGGTTCCCCAAAGTCTTACGAGAAAAATGGTACCTCACTTGTGCGGGTCGGCCTAGTGCCCTCAACAGGAAATGGCGCAAAACGCAACGTGTTCACACCTCAATTTCGCAGCGAAAAATGACCCTTTTTTGGCAAAGTGCCTAGCTGTAGTTTTTGAACCCTAGCTCTGCCGGCACCTTGGGAAACCTAGCAAACCTATACATTTTTGAAAACTAGACACCCAGGGGACTCCAGGATGGGGTGACTTGAGTGCCTCCCACCAGGTTCTGTTACCCAGAATCCCTTGCAAACTTAAAAAATTGACAAAACAAAACACATTTTCCCCACATTTCTGTGGTGGAAAGTTCTGGAATCTGCTTGGATCGACAAATTTCCACCCACCCCGCGTCTTACGAGAAAAAGGGTACCTCACTTGTGCGGGTCGGCCTAGTGTCCGCGACATGAAACTGTGCAAAACGCAACATGGTCACACCTCAATTTCGCAGTGAAAAATGACCCTTTTTTGGCAAAGTGCCTAGCTGTAGTTTGTGAACCCTAGCTCTGCCGGCACCTTGAGAAACCTAGCAAACCTATACATTTTTGAAAACTAGACACCCAGGGGAATCCAGGATAGAGTGACTTGAGTGCCTCCCACCAAGGTCTGTTACCCAGAATCCCTTGCAAACTTAAAAAATTTACAAAAAAAACAACTTTCCCCCACATTTCGGTGGTGGAAAGTTCTGGAATCTGCGTGGATCCACAAATTTCCACCCACCCCGCGTTCCCCAAAGTCTTACGAGAAAAATGGTACCTCACTTGTGCGGGTCGGCCTAGTGCCCTCAACAGGAAATGGCGCAAAACGCAACGTGTTCACACCTCAATTTCGCAGTGAAAAATGACCCTTTTTTGGCAAAGTGCCTAGCTGTAGTTTTTGAACCCTAGCTCTGCCGGCACCTTAGGAAACCTAGCAAACCTATACATTTTTGAAAACTAGACACCCAGGGGACTCCAGGATGGGGTGACTTGAGTGCCTCCCACCAGGTTCTGTTACCCAGAATCCCTTGCAAACTTAAAAAATTGACAACAAAAACCACATTTTCCCCACATTTCTGTGGTGGAAAGTTCTGGAATCAGCGTGGATCCACAAATTTCCACCCACCCCGCGTCCTCCAAAGTCTTACGAGAAAATGGGTACCTCACTTGTGAGGATAGCCTAGTGTCCGCGACATGAAACTGTGCAAAACGCAACATGGTCACACCTCAATTTCGCAGTGAAAAATTACCCTTTTTTGGCAAAGTGCCTAGCTGTAGTTTGTGAACCCTAGCTCTGCCGGCACCCTGGGAAACCTAGCAAACCTATACATTTTTGAAAACTAGACACCCAGTGGAATCCAGGATAGGGTGACTTGAGTGCCTCCCACCAAGGTCTGTTACCCAGAATCCCTTGCAAACTTAAAAAATTGTCAAAAAAAACAACTTTTCCCCACATTTCTGTGGTGGAAAGTTCTGGAATCTGTGTGGATCCACGAATTTCCACCCACCCCGCGTTCCCCAAAGTCTTACGAGAAAAATGGTACCTCACTTGTGCAGGTCGGCCTAGTGCCCTCAACAGGAAAAGGCGCAAAACGCAACGTGTTCACACCTCAATTTCGTACTGAAAAATGACCCTTTTTTGGCAAAGTGCCTAGCTGTAGTTTTTGAACCCTAGCTCTGCCGGCACCTTGGGAAACCTAGCAAACCTATACATTTTTGAAAACTAGACACCCAGGGGACTCCAGGATGGGGTGACTTGAGTGCCTCCCACCAGGGTCTGTTACCCAGAATCCCTTGCAAACTTAAAAAATTGACAAAAAAAACCACATTTTCCCCTCATTTCTGTGGTGGAAAGTTCTGGAATCTGTGTGGATCCACAAATTTCGACCCACCCCGCGTTCCCCAAAGTCTTATGAGAAAAATGGTACCTCACTTGTGCGGGTCGGCCTAGTGCCCTCAACAGGAAATGGCGCAAAACGCAACGTGTTCACACCTCAATTTCGCAGTGAAAAATGACCCTTTTTTGGCAAAGTGCTTAGTTGTAGTTTTTGAACCCTAGCTCTGCCGGCACCTTGGGAAACCTAGCAAACCTATAAATTTTTGAAAACTAGACACCCAGGGGAATCCAGGATGGGGTGACTTGACTGCCTCCCACCAGGGTCTGCTACCCAGAATCCCTTGCAAACCTAAAAAATTGTCAAACAAACCACATTTTTCCCATATTTCTGTGGTGGAAAGTTCTGGAATCTGCGTGGATCCACAAAGTTCCACCCACCCTGCGTTCCCCAAAGTCTTACAAGAAAAATGGTACCTCAGTTGTGCAGGTCAGCCTAGTGCCCGCGACAGGAAACGGCACAAAACGCAACGTGGTCACACCTCAATTTCGCAGTGAAAAAATGACCCTTTTCTGGCAAAGTGCCTAGCTGTCGTTTTTTAACCCTAGCTCTGCCGGCACCTAGGGAAACCTAGCAAACCTATACATTTTTTAAAATTAGACACCCAGGGGAATCCAGGATCAGGTGACTTGACTGCCTCCCATCAGGTTCTGTTACCCAGAAACCCTTGCAAACCTAAAACATTGACAAAAAGAACACATTTTCCCCATATTTCTGTGGTGGAAGGTTCTGGAATCTGCGTGGATCCACAAATTTCCACCGACCCCGCGTTCCCCAAAGTCTTACAAGAAAAAGCGTACCTCACTTGTGTGGGTCGGCCTAGTTTCAGCGACATGAAACTGCTCAAAACGCAACGTGGTCACTCCTTAATTTCGCAGTGAAAAATGACCCTTTTTTGGTAAAGTGCCTAGCTGTCTCTTTTGAACCATTGGTCTACCGGGTTCTAGGTAAACCTAGCAAACCTATACATTTTTAAAAACTAGACACCCAGGGGAATCCAGGATGGGGTGACTTGACTGTCTCCCACTAGGGTCTGGTACCTAGAATCCCTTGCAAACCTAAATAATTGTCAATAAAAACAAATGTACCCCACATTTCTGTGGTGGAAAGTTCTGGAATCTGTGTGGATCCACAAATTTCCACTCACCCTGTGTTCCCCAAAGACTTCCAAAAAAAATGGTACCTCACTTGTGTGGGTCGACCTAGTGCCCGCGACAGGAAACGGCACAAAACGCAACGTGGACACACCTCAATTTCGCAGTGAATAATGACCCTTTTTTGGCGAAGTGCTTAGTTGTAGTTTTTGAACCCTAGCTCTACCGGCACCTTGGGAAACCTACCAAACCTATACATTTTTTAAACTAGACACCCAGGGGAATCCAGGATGTGGTGACTTGTCTGCCTCCCACCAGGTTCTGTTACCCAGAATCCCTTGCAAACCTAAAAAATTGACAAAAAAACACATTTCCCCCACATTTCTGTGGTGGAAAGTTCTGGAATCTTCGTGGATCCACAAATTTCCACCCACCCTGCGTTCCCCAAAGTCTTACAAGAAAAATGGTACCTCAGTTGTGCAGGTCAGCCTAGTGCCCGCGACAGGAAATGGCACAAAACGCAACGTGGTCACACCTCAATTTCGCAGTGAAAAAATGACCCTTTTCTGGCAAAGTGCCTAGCTGTAGTTTTTTAACCCTAGCTCTGCCGGCACCTTGGGAAACTAAGCAATCCTATACATTTTTGAAAACTACACACCCAGGGGAATCCAGGATGGGGTGACGTGACTGCCTCCCACCAGGTTCTGTTACCCAGAATCCCTTGCAAACCTAAAAAATTGACAAAAAAACACATTTTCCCCACATTTCTGTGGTAGAAAGTTCTGGAATCTACGTGGATCCACAAATTTCCACCCACCCCGCGTTCCCCAAAGTCTTACGAGAAAAATGGTACCTCATTTGTGTGGGTCACCCTAGTGTCCGCGACATGAAACTGCGCAAAACGCAACATTGTCACACCTCAATTTCGCAGTGAAAAATGACCCTTTTTTGGCAAAGTGTCTAGCTGTAGTTTGTGAACCCTAGCTCTGCCGGCACCTTGGGAAACCTAGCAAACCTATACATTTTTGACAACTAGACACCCAGGGGAATCCAGGATGGGGTGACTTGAGTGCCTCCCTCCAGGGTCTGTTACCCAGAATACCTTGCAAACTTAAAAAATTGTCAAAAAAAACAAATTTTCCCCATATTTCTGTGGTGGAAAGTTCTGGAATCTGTGTGGATCCACAAATTTCCAACCACCTCGCGTTCCCCAAAGTCTTACGAGAAAAGTGGTACCTAACTTGTGCGGGTCGGCCTAGTGCCCGTGCTGCAGATCGGAGCTTATAAATTCACAGGTCTCTCAGTAAAGTCTCCCGAGTCGCCGTCCTCTCAATCAGCATCGATCCTCTCGAGCATAGGTTCAAGAAGAAGTGGCCTTAGACCCTCTCTAGTCTAACAATATTGATAGTAAAACTTACACATTAAAAGTTACAAACAAGCTTCAAGCGTCCGTTGAGCAGAGCGAGCAGGAAAGGATGTTGGCTCGCAACATTTAGAAAAATCTCCGCTCTCGAATATCTCAAAAATAAAAACACGGAAGAAGGAAGCACAAACTAAATCTGCAACATTCATGGATGCTCTTCTCCGGAATCATAGTGAAGCCACCGCAAGTTTATCAAATGTTCATTGTGGCTATTATTCTCTTCCAAGGATATCTGGCGATGAGCCCGGAGCTGCTGTGCTGTCCTCTTGAAAACTTTTAGCTCAGACAGAGGCCGAGGTCATGTTCAACCATATTCAGCGAGGCCTCTCTTCGTATTTCATCTACTCAAATGCAGGCTGTAAATGTCGGCCATTTTCCAATAGGCCAGAATTGACAATCTTAATTAAAAGAAACACAAACAACGTTACTACATCGTATTGATTATACAGTGTTAATTCCCACTAATACCCTTATGTGTATGTATTTATCTAGACATTTGCGACATAAAGAAGCGTTAAAGCATATTATTTTAAAGCGCAAACACACAACAAATAGCACTTTAGCCACACTTATTTAATTAATTTGCTCACCAACTTAGTTCACATATTAATTAATCCATGCAATTGCATTCCCACGTGTAATTCTTTCATTAGTAAGGTTAATTAGTCAGAAACTCGACAAAATTAATATCTAGTAATTCCACCGTAGTAATTTTAATTATGACATATAAAAATATAAGCTGATGTTCGGGTTTAAATAGAAAACCCTTCTCCAGCAATCCCCCCTTTGGTGATATATTATCACCACAAAAAACCAACCCAAAAAATGTAGTTCCCATTTCTTAGGAGAAATTCAAATGTCTTTTTGTGTTACATTACACACCAGTCTCTCTTTCATCATCTCTTTTCGATTCTAAGTACACACTCTCCCTAAATTCTTCTAATTGTATTTCTTGTGGGTCTCTTTTTGACCTCTTTTGTTTCTTTTCAGTATTTTCTCTTATTATTTTCGTTTTACCTCTCCTGTTTTTACAACATAAACACCCTAATCTAAGTATCAATAAAGCAACAATCACACATGTCAATGGAAATAATATCTTACCAAATATGGTACTACCTATCTTAGCAATAAAGTTCTTAACAGCAATCATCTTATTAGCCATTTTAGTCCAGATACTTTCAGCTTCCAGTGGTACTAATTCTTCATGCAAATCAGTAATATTTTTGATATAGACTTTTAAATCTCTGCTTTCGTCCGGAATGTAAGTGCAACAATGTTGAACCTTCAGCATTCCACAGACTCCACCCTCTTTGGCCAATAGAAAATCAAGGGCAAGTCGATTCTGCATAGACATGGCGCGTAAGGCAACCATCTCTTTATTTACCAATAGAAACCCTCCAGCGGTGCTTGTCGATAAGCGATCCACCACTGTTGACAGCTTCCGAATTCCATATGCATTTAATGAAATTCCCACTGCTGGAATCAAAGCTCCAAAAATATCTCCTACAATTTCTGACCAAGTTTCTCTCTTAAAGCGTGTTAATAGATTAATTTGTTCTGCATCTTCTATTCTATCCATATGAAAAATCTTTGGAAAGACCAGGCCAACATAACATGTGCCATACCAATGGTCAGGCAACCTGTAATAAGCCCTATTCCCACAAATATAATACACTCCCGGGAAAACTGGATCTTCTCCTCCCTTGAATCCCCATCCTGTTGCAATAAAGTATGTATCATGGCACTCACTAGTCCCAACAAAATAATTATCATACTGGGATTTCCTTCTGGTAATGCATAGTTTACCCTTCTGTGGTGCATCTAAAGCCAAAGTTGGTCTGGCCCCATTCTTCAACTCTTTTCCCATCTCAATGTCCCATATTGTCTCACTCATTTTATACCCTCCTGCCTTCTCATGCATGCTCATTCTCCTTTTCTCCACCATGTCTAGAAAAGCCTTTTCTTCTTCCTTCAAGCTACAAGTTAAATTGTTTCTAAAAATATAATCTAATGTTAATTCTTCTGTTTTAATAAAAATCTCACCATAAATGTTAGCTTCTTTTGCTGGATTCAGTTTTTTATTCATAGGCAATTGCCCAAAAATGTTATCTTTATTAAACATCTCATAATCTATTTTCCCTAACAAATAAAAGATACTACTTAACACACTACACGATATCCCATACGTAGCTGGAAGATGATGATAAGTAACTCCCTCTGAAACGGATGCTGGCAATTGCATACAGACGTAGCAATCCCTTACTTCCATTGTCTTTACGTATTCATACAACAATTTTGAAAAAACATTGCTAGAAAAATCATTAATTGATCTATCCTTATGTATGTATGTATATGTTACTAATTCTAGTTGGAACTATTTTCTGTGAACTCTTCTCTACATTAGTCATATTCTCACTATGTATTCCAAAAGTGTCTATTGTGACTCTAAAAGTAACCAATAAAGCAAGTACACTCCATAATAGCATTAATAGTCCTGTACAGCAGCAGCACATTCTACACCATCTTTTCAGAAAGGTACATCTACTTTGATTATTCTTTGTGTTAGCCATTTTACTACTTTGGCTGTGTTTTTTGACTTAGCCTCTACTACCCCACTACTGAATCTCTAGAACACTGGATTATTTCAATCTGTCAATCTTTAGATTTCTTTTTTCCACTCTTCTCCAAGTGACTCCCTCAGTTCACTCAATTTGGATTTTCATCACTTTTCACTTCTTCTTCAGCAACATCAAATTGTATCAGATCTTCAATATCCTGAGCATCTGACTCTTCTCCAATGTCAGTCAAGATAACTTTCAGGATTCCTACAGCTTTTTCCTCCTCAACCACTTCCCGTAAGGTCCCCTCTGGATTTCCTTGACTCTCTGCCTCTTCTACTTCTTCAGGCAACGCCACGTACGTCCATTCCGGTGACCTATACTTCTGGTTGGGTTTTCTGATTCTCTTAAACTCCTCTGGTTCTTTTGATTCTTTTTGTTTTTCACCCTTTGCTTGATTCTGACTCGACACCTCATTCACCTGTTCAGCTTTCGATGAATTCACTCGTGTCAGTCGATACCTCAGCCTCTTTATCTTGTTAGGCCAAAGATCTCCCTTTACACTCCTTTTCGGTCTCACTTCTCTATTATTTCTTTCTCCGATCCAAGTTCTCTTTCTCAGAACTCGACCCTCTGCTTTCTCATTCTCACTCTCATCCGATTCTGTCTCATTTGCCTCTTGTTCATCAACGATTTTCTTTTGCTCCGCAGTCTTCTTTTCCACCAATTGAGATTTCCCTACTACTGTCCCTCCTCGGGTCTCCGACACGCAATCTTCTTGCTGTCTACTTGTCCCTTCACCTAGCTTATCAGGAATGTTCCCTACACCTCCTCGGGGGTCTTCCGCAATCTGTCCCTCTCTATCTTCTTCTGACCCTACTTCTTCAGAAGTATTCTCAGGTGGATCCTCAATCTCTTCATCTGACTCAGGTGTAGTCTCTGTGGAATTGCTCTTTCCTTTCCTCTTTCCCCCTTTATTTTCTCCACTGCTTGTTGGAACTTCAGGCACTCTTACAGAATCCGAACTCTCCTCTGAGGCTCTCAATGTTTCTCTTGAAGCCTCTCTCGGTAAGAAAAAAGAATCACCTGACTCTCTTTCCAACTCTCCTTCCCCCCTTTCAGGATTCTTTTTTCCTCTCACTGTTTCAGCGTCTGCATCATCACTGGAATCTGACTCTTCAAAATACTCCTTCCCAGTCCCATCCTTTGGATTTGGAACTCTCAGATTATGACTTGCATGAACCCAGTTCTTCACACCAGCACACTTCACAGCAGTTGTCGTAGTCAGAATGACTTGTCTTTGCCTTCCCCACCTTGGAACCAAGCAATTTCTTCTTCTGTGCACTTTTATTCTCACCCAGTCCCCTGGACTCAGATCATGGGCTTGCTTCTTTTCAAGTGTGGTGGCGTCTCCTCCAACCTGGTGAAACACAGAATGAACTGCGTCAGCCAGGCCTTTACAGTAATCCAAAATCATGTCATCAGTTATTGTCATCAGCTTATTGACAGGCACGAATGCATGTCTCATTGCTCGTCCCATCAATATTTCATGTGGACTCAACCCTGTAGTTCTATCTGGAGTAGATCTAATAGTCATTAGCACTAGAGGCAAGACATCAGGCCATTTCATTCCAGTGGCTAAACACATTTTACCAATCCTGTTTTTGATTGTGCCATTCATCTGTTCAACAACGCCAGAAGCATCTGGCCTGTATGCACAATGTAGCTTCTGCTGTATGCTCAATGCTTCACAAATTAGACCCATGAGCTCATAGTAGAAGTGTCCCCCTCTGTCTGACTCAATTGTCACTGGGAACCCGTACCTAGGAATCAACTCTCTTAACAGCAACTTGGCCACTGTTATTCCATCATTTCTCCTAGTCGGATATGCTTCCACCCACCTTGAGAACAAACAGACTACCACTAAAACATACCTCAATCTATTGACTTGGTGCATTTCAATGAAATCTATTTGCATTCTGGTAAAAGGACCTCCTTCTCTGCCTATTGTTCCTAGGCTCACCACTGTTTTCTTTCCAGTATTGAATTGCTGACAAATCAAACATCTTTGACAGATGCTCTCTGCAATCAGCCTGAACTTCGCATTGTACCAGGTTTGTTTGAAGGACCTAATCATAGCATCCCTCCCCAGGTGTCCCTGGCCATGATACATTCTTGCCATTGTTAACAACATGGAATTTGGCATAACTGGTCTTCCATCTCTATAGATCCAAACATGATCTTTCTCTCTTGGTGCACAACCTGCCTTGATCCAATCCCTCATTTCCTCATCTCCTGCCTCATCCTGCAACTGTTTCACCTCATCCCATGTTTCCAGGACATTAGTATACATCACAGAACAAAAAGACATTTCCTTCTCTCTTCCCTTGTTAATCGAATGATTGTTCTTTGCACAATACTGTGCTATGTCATTTGCAAAGCGATTACCAAGAATAACAAAATCATCTCCCTGTCCATGAGCAGCACATTTCACAACTGCTAGTTCTTTAGGCAGCTGTATCGCCTCAAGCAATTTCCCAATCACTTCAGCATTCTTTATAGGAGTTCCACTCGAAGTCAAGAAACCTCTCTGTAGCCAAAGCTGGCCAAAATCATGAACCACTCCAAATCCGTACTGACTATCAGTCATCACAGTCACTCTCAAATTCTTCCCAATCTTACAAACTTTTGTCAATGCCACCAATCCAGCTACTTGAGCAGACCTTACTCCTTTCAAAGATGAAGCTTCCATAACTTCTGAAACTTTACAGACCGCATATGCCGCACTCAGCACACCTTCTTCTGTTCTCAGACATGATCCATCCACAAACAGCACATGATCACTCTCAGGCAGTGGCAGACCTCTTATGTCTGGTCTCGGTTTTGTACAGTAATCAAGCACATCCAAGCTGTCATGATCAACATAATCTCTCACACTCACATTTTCAGCATCTGGCAAGAGTGTTGCTGGATTCACATTCACACATCTCTCAAGAGTCACATTTGATGCTCCCAGAATGATTTTCTCATATTTAGTCAGCCGACTATGTGACATATATTGAGTTCTGCTTCTTGTCAAAAGAATTGCCACATCATGAGGTACGAACACCCGTACAGGATATCCCATTATTATGCCCTCACTCTGTTCCAAGCTTCTGCATGTAGCAGCTACTGCTTTCAGGCAACCTGGTAAACCCACAGCTACTGGGTCAAGTGTTGATGAGAAGTACGCAATCGGCCTTCTCAGACGTCCATGTTTCTGGATTAACACTAAAAGTGCACATCCATTCCTCTCACTACAGTACAGTTCAAACTCCTTCTCATAGTCTGGCATCCCCAGAGCAGGAGCTTCACACAATCTGCTCTTCAATTCCTCAAATGCTGCCATTTGTTCTGCATTCAATTCCAATGGGTCTCTCACCTCACTCTTTGTCAATTTAATCAATGGCTTTGCTATCAGGGAAAAATTACTTATCCACTGACGACAATAACCCACCATTCCCAGAAACATTCTCACTTCTCTCTGGGTCATTGGGGCTCTCATTCCTCTGATAATTTTGATCCTGTCATTGGTCACCTTTCTCAGACCTTTTTCAATGTTGTGTCCAAGATAATGTACCTCTTTCTTGCAAAACTGCAACTTGGCTGGAGATACCTTTAACCCTCCATCTGCCAGATGATTCAGTAAAGCTATGGTATCTACTTCACAAGCTTCACGTGTCTTTGACGCCACAAGTTGGTCATCAATATACTGTACTAGTACTGAACTCTCAGGCATGATCAAACTTTCCAAAGACTTCTTTAACAACTGATTGAATATTGAAGGACTCTCTGTATACCCCTGTGGGATACGGCACCATGCCAAAATACGCTGTCCAAACCGAAATGCAAAAATCGTCTGGCTGTCATGATGCAATGGAATTGAAAAGAAAGCATGGCACAAATCAATTACCGTGTACCATTCAGCATCATGAGGAATCTGATACAAAATCACTGATGGATTTGGCACAATGGGACAGCATGATACCACAATTTTGTTAATCTTTCTCAAATCTTGCACAATCCTGAACTTCCCATTAGGTTTTTTCAGCCCCATTATCGGTGAATTACATGGGCTACTCAGTAACTCTCTCAAAACACCATGTTGAATCATCTTGTCAATTATAGGGGTTATTCCCTCAATTATCTCTGGTGTCAATCTGTACTGTGGGATATTAGGGTAAGTGATTCCCTCTTTCACTGTAATCTTTACTGGATCTACATTATTCATCAATCCCACATCTTCTCCAGTAAAATCCCAAACTGCTGCTTTTACTGTATTTCTCAACTCCTGAGGCAAGTCATCTGGATTAAATACAGCATATGTTCCAACAATCTCACTCTCTCTATTATCTAGAGTCATCCTGTACAAGACATCCTCATCCGGTGTCTCAAAAGCTATTCCATCCGGAGTACAAAAAATTGCGCAATTCATTTTACACAATAGGTCCCTACCTAACATGTTCACTGGACTAGTGTCGCACACCACAAATCTGTGCATATCTGAAAATGTCCCTATCCTTACCCTTACTGGTTCAGTAAGACGAGTCTTAATCTGTGTATTAGCTACACCAACCACTTGGATTGCTTCGTCCGAGAGAGGAAGATTTCTTATATCTACTGACCTGACAGTTGATCTTGTCGCTCCTGTGTCTACCAAAAAAGTAACACTTTCCCCATTTATTTTCCCATCTACAAATGGTCCTGCCTGGTCTATTTCTAGAGTTGCTCCAAGTATGCACTCTTCCTCCTCTCTTCGGCACCGTCAGTAGTCCCCTTCAGACTCACTCCCCTCATTCTTTAACCAGTACTGTTGTACCGGATTTGAACGTCTCGGTTTATTTACCTGCTCATCATTGTAGAATCCTGAGTCCTGGTTATATTTCTGAGACCCTCTATTCTGTGGCAAGGGCGGTTTTGGCTCTTGATTCTGCTGTTTGACAACCTTCTGTTGTTGCTGCTGATGATTACACCCCTCGTTCTGCACCTGTTGGTTCAAGGATTTATTCTCATTACTCACTAATGGTGGATTCGTACACTCGGATCTCCAATGCCCCAATTGTCCACAGTTGTGACACGGGAACTTCTTTTTGGCCTCTTCTAAATTCCCCTTTCCTTTCCCTGAACCATATCTGGGCCTATTTCCTGGATTGTTTGCTTGTTCAACCAGTTGTGCTTCTTGTCTTTCTGCAACCTTCACCTGTGCCCACATTGCTTTCTCCTTCAGCTTTCTCTGTTTCGCCTCAATTTCATCACTGAAGTACTTCGCATGTCTCAAGATCTCATCAATCTTTTTACTCTGCCAATCAACTGTGTGCTCACGAATCCTTTCACTGATTTCAGGTCTCAAGCCATATACAAATCTGTATACAAAATGACTCAAATCCTTATCACCCAGGTGTTCATCCCCACTGAACTGTTTAAAAGTCAGTATCAGCCTATCATAAAAAGCATGAACTGATTCTTTTGCTTCCTGACGTGTCCGATCTATCTTAACCCAGTCTGTCTCCTTAGGGGGTACCTTATTCTTCAGGAACACAATAACCTGCTCATACTTTTTCATAACCTCCGGGTCTGGAGCTCCTGTTTTCTGATCTCTTGGGTACTCCTTAGCAGGCCAATCTACAACTATTTTACACTCTGCCCACAAGTCTTCTGGAACAATTATATCAAACAGACTATTCAGGTCAATCCACAGCACTTTTGACAATTTCACAAACCTGTCTACCTGCCTATACCACTCGACAGGCTTTTCTCTCAGTCGAGGGAAATCATTCGTAAATGACAAAATATCCTGTCTAGTCCATGGGACATGTACATATCCTCCTCCAGGAATCTCTCTCATAGGATAGGCATCCACTGTTTTTTCCTTTTCTCTCATGGGAAATGCTGAGTAAGTCCTGTCCACTGAATCTTCTCTTTTCTTATACCACCTATCCTTCCACTTTTCCACATCACCCCATTTTCGCAATAAGGAAACCATTTCCTTAATCTGCCCTGTTCTGCCAACATCATTTAGATTCCCGATGTCCTTGTCAGAAAAATCCACCCTGTAAGGCTTCTGCAAAGCTTTCACCTTATCCATATCAACTCCCATTTCACTCGCTATTCCTTTCAACCTGTCATGTGTATTCTTAGCCCTCCATGTAATACTCTTGCACATGAATAACAACTCTCCAGCA
Organism: Triturus cristatus; assembly: GCF_964204655.1. Taxonomy (NCBI): domain Eukaryota; kingdom Metazoa; phylum Chordata; class Amphibia; order Caudata; family Salamandridae; genus Triturus; species Triturus cristatus. The sequence continues at coordinate 1,051,420,879 of NC_140583.1, forward strand.
TGATGATTTTTCAATATCTCTGTAGGAATTGTTCCTGCTATGAGTTCCTCCAGTTCTATGCGCAACCTGGCTACATCAATTGCCTGTGAATCTTTATCCTTCTTTTGGAGAACTTTCAACCAATCATTCAAATCCTCAGACGTTATTTCTGTGGACTTTTTCACTGTACCCACTCGTTCTGCCATCCTCTGTGGTTCTAATATTGATCCCCCTAAACAACCAGTATTCAATCCTGAATCAGGCTGTGCATCTGACTCTCCACCACATACGGTATGTCTCAACTGATTCTCTCTTGTCCTCAATCCTGACTCTCCCGGAGAACCAACTAATCCCTTTCCTACATATGGAACTGTCAAACGATTTTCCCCCATTCTTTGCTGATCAAAAATAGGCATAACCGGACCTATGGTTACAGGCACTGTAACAGCTTCTAGATTCTTGGTTAATTCTCTAATTTTCTCTGTTAATTCAGATGTGGTTCTTGCTAATTCTCTTGTTTTCTCATCCCCGATTGCACTCTCTCTCTCTCGCTCTCTCTCTCTCTCCCTTTCCACGAAAGAGCTACCACTTTTCAAATCAGGTGTCGCAACTTCTGTTTTAATGATCTGCAAAGTATCTCTTATTGGAGTAGCAACTGGTGTTCTCACTTCTGGTTCTGGTCTATATGGAGGTGGTCTCTTGTAAATCATGTCATCCAAGACTTCATCCTCATAATCATTAGCCCCATACTTCCTCAATTCTGCATCAGGTACCTTTTCCGTACCTTTTCTCCCTTCTGCTTCCTCAACAGTTCTCATCGGATATAGTCCCTCTGACATACTAGCATCTCGCCATCTCCTCATTCGATTATGATGAGTTTCACGATCATATTTCCTCCAAAAATGTACCTATAATTACCTCCACTCCTCTGCTTTTCTCGCTCATGCACCTCATCTTCCCATTCTACCAATGCCTCAAACTGTGTCGGCCTTGGTCTAGGCTCTAGACACATCATCTTTTCCCGTAAATTTCTCAACACGGCCAGATTAAATGAACCATGTTCCAGGAACGCTAAAACACCATCTTCTTTAGTGTACTTAGCCCAATTGTCTAACCAAATACAGGTATGATACCCATATTTCGCAACCATGAAGGATGCAGGGATTCTTGTCTGAGGTAGCAATTCACCTTCTCTAGTTATTATGTCCTTATCCTTGTCGAACCTCTTTTTAATTTTACCGAACAAGGATTTCTTTTTCTTTTCTTCCGTTTGGTAATACATTTTCGCGTTTACCACAACCCTCTAGTCCTTTCCGCAATTGTACGATCTTTTGTCCAATAACAGCGGGACTCACACCAACGCACCAATCCCGGAGCGTCTACGTCACCCTGTACTTCTTCCAATCCCTGCACGGCTCACACCAACGCACCAATCACAGCGCGGTCTTTCTGACGTCAGTAGTCGCCGCAGTCGCTTCTACTCCTGTCTCCTGTCACTCGTCTACCCCTCCTTTACAAAGCCTTCTTAGTAGACTCTGTTTCAGATTCTACAAAATCTATTAGTTACAACATATAAACATCTCCATTGTCTGCTCCGCTAACCACAGAATAGTAAAGACCTTTCTCACAAGAATCCCGCTTCTCTCTAGAACAGCGCTTACCTCTGCTCTACCACGGAATTATTACTCTCGCTGACACAGTAGCACATCCCTCTACTCTGCCCTTCTAACATGCATCCAATAACTGTTTCCTCCCGGAATGCTCCAAAGAGTCTCACAATCAACTAAATGCTCATACATTTACACACTTTCACACCAGAAAATGTAGTACATTTACACAGAATCCTGCCTTTCCCAAGAACAGCGAACAGTCTGTCCCACTGCAGAATTATAACACACGTTAACCAAGCAGCGCTTACCTCTGCCCAGTCCTTCAAACAAGCTCAGAGAATACCTATTACTTCTCCAGCGGTTAGCTTTAACGGCAAACCTTAAGGATCCCTGGGACTTAAGACCAGAGTTTCACAGATTACCTTCGCTACCATACACACTCCTCTTATACAGAAAATATGTCTCTAGTAGTAACACAAGTCGATGTCACTGATTCTGAACCCAGACAATGCGACGCGCAACTTCAATTGTCACACGCTTTTCCCTGCATACGTACAGGGCCAACAATCCCGTTTTTCCCGAGAGCAGCACTCACTTCCCTCTGCCCTACTACGGAACCGTCACCAGCTCCCTACGTTCCAGAAGCCGTACACACTACATATAACTCAATACGACGACTTCAACATTTAGTGTTAGTACATGTATCAACATCAATCAATAAATCAATGAATCCGAAGCCTATGTACAAGCAATCTATCAGATCAAGACAATAATCAAAATCATCATACTGCTACCAGGAAACTGCTGCAGATCGGAGCTTATAAATTCTCCCTACTTCCACGGACAGAGTAATTCCACAGTCATACGCACATACACTCATCATACGCTAGGGCCCATCACACCAACATTCATTCTATTACTCTATCCACACTGATTATACGAGAGAACTCCTAAATCAATCTGCGTCTAAACTGAGGTCAATGCAACCTAATTGATTTGTCTCGAGTCATGATTTAAACAATAAGAACACATTTGAGATCTCAATAAATGACAAAGAAATAACCACCCGACACTGGAATTCAAACAAAGGTTATTTTATCTAAATTAATTCAAATGAAAAGTCATTCAATAGCAAGATCATTATTCTCATAGTTACCTAGTCTAGCTAAATGTTATATTTAGGTCAGAACAGGTCTCTCAGTAAAGTCTCCCGAGTCGCCGTCCTCTCAATCAGCATCGATCCTCTCGAGCATAGGTTCAAGAAGAAGTGGCCATAGACCCCCTCTAGTCTAACAATATTTATAGCAAAACTTACACATTAAAAGTTACAAACAAGCTTCAAGCGTCCGTTGAGCAGAGCGAGCAGGAAAGGATGTTGGCTCGCAACATTTAGAAAAATCTCCGCTCTCGAATATCTCAAAAATAAAAACACGGAAGAAGGAAGCACAAACTAAATCTGCAACATTCATGGATGCTCTTCTCCGGAATCATAGTGAAGCCACCGCAAGTTTATCAAATGTTCATTGTGACTATTATTCTCTTCCAAGGATATCTGGCGATGAGCCCGGAGCTGCTGTGCTGTCCTCTTGAGAACTTTTAGCTCAGACAGAGGCCGAGGTCATGTTCAACCATATTCAGCGAGGCCTCTCTTCGTATTTCATCTACTCAAATGCAGGCTGTAAATGTCGGCCATTTTCCAATAGGCCAGAATTGACAATCTTAATTAAAAGAAACACAAACAACGTTACTACATCGTATTGACTATACAGTGTTAATTCCCACTAATACCCTTATGTGTATGTATTTATCTAGCCATTTGCGACATAAAGAAGCGTTAAAGCATATCATTTTAAAGCGCAAACACATAACAAATAGCACTTTAGCCACACATATTTAATTAATTTGCTCACCAACTTAGTTCACATATTAATTAAGCCATGCAATTGCATTCCCACGTGTAATTCTTTCATTAGTAAGGTTGATTAGTCAGAAACTCGACAAAATTAATATCTTTTAATTATTCCTTAGTAGGGCGTGGCCGAGCCGAGCCGCAAGATGGCCGCCGTTTAACGGGGCTCTGCCGGCCGAACACATCATCCGTCAATCCATCCGTGTTTGCCTCATTGCCCGGGCAGCCAGAGCGGTTGGAACGTGGTGTTGACGTCCTGGGGACCTGGCGGCAGTTTCCGCGGAGGAAATCGGTGCAGTATTGCAGCCGCGCTGGCCCTGCGCTGTGCTGCCGGAAACCCCGCGAGCCGAGGGTCGGCTATCGCTGCAGCGCGAGTCCCCGGCTTGGGCCCTCGCTCGGACACGTGTGGAGACCAGGCGGAGAGGACCTGCGGCACTGCTGAGATCGGGGCCCGTGGGGCCGGTGAGCCGCATCGGGAGCCTGGGGAGATTGCGTGCGGACCGCTCCTGGAAGTAATTCGAGACCCGAGGACACCACGATGACTCCGGTAGGACCTGAGCGCTGCGGAGCCGCCTGCTAGTGCTGCCGCGGCTGGCGCCGCCGCCGCGGTGTGGACCGCGCTCCGGGGAGCCTGAGTGATCGGCGCTGGCCTGGCTGCTGGAGGAGGTCACCTGTTCTTCGCTCTCCCGGCCCTGTTTGGGGTTGGGGCTGTTGCCTACTGCTGCCGGAGGAACACTCGCGACAGGCCTGATATAGATGTACCACTGAGGGCGGCATTCTCCTTGTACCTTGCGCCCAAGTGGAGTTGGCGCACGCCACTAGACGGGGAGACTTGGCGACCCGGCTGTAGGGCTGGGCGAGGGTGATGGGCCGCTCCCTCTAATACCTTTGAGTCGACGTATCTGCCTGTCCACGCAGCGGCCCCGAGCCGCGCTCTCCGTGAGGTGGGGCTGGCCTAGTCCTTCTCTGTCGGCGCGGTGGGCCGATCGTCGCGGCCGCTGGCCTGGGAATTGCAAGGGGAGACCTCCCGAGGAAGCGGCACTTGACTGCGAGGTGTGTTTGCCTGTGATCGCCCCCAACATCGGATCCCCCTGGCTGATCTCCCCTGCGGGATCATGGGCAAGCCGGACAATAAACAGCCGCGGCTACAGTTCGAGCGAAAATCCGCCCGTAACGTGGAAATGGGGCCAGCATCGCAGACAGTGGTCCATGAGACACAGATGGAGCCCTCACAAGAAGACGACATAAAGGGTATGTTCCGTGAACTAAAGGGCTGTTTGAGGGAAATTGACTCCAAACTTGACACAATGGCACAGCGAATGGAGGGCCTGTCGCGGACAGTCGATCAACATGGGGAACGGCTAACGGCGGCTGAGACGCGTATTGCGGACTGCGAGGAAGGCCTGGGGGAAACCCGGGAACGTTTGCTGCACATGGACAAAGTCTTGGATGTAATACGTGGGCGCAATGAGGATTTGGAAGCCCGCTCTCGCAGAAACAACGTGCGCATTCTCGGAATTGCGGAGTCCACAAATATCGGCAACATGGAGCAATTTGTGGAAGGCATGTTCCGCGATTTATTTGGGGCAGAACTGTCGGCAATGTTCTTGATTGAGCGTGCACATCGAACACTTGGTCCTCGCCCGGTGCCTGGGGCACCACCGAGACCGATCCTGGCTCGCGTTCTCAATTACCGTGACCGAGACACTATACTACGGCTATCCCGGGAAAAGGGAGCCCTCACTTTCCAGAACATGGCCATTTCCCTATATCCCGATTTCACACAGGCGGTGCAGGCAGCGAGGCGCGAATTCATACCTGCCAAAAAACTCTTTCAAAAAGTGGGGACCAAATATGCCATGTTGTACCCTGCCAAGTTAAAAATTCACCACAAAGGGAAGCAGCTGATCTTCACGGAGGCGAAGGAGGCGCTGAAATTTGCCAGGAGAGCGGAGCGAACGACTGGGGAACAGCGCGCAAGTCGTGCGACCTCCCCGGTGGACCAGCTGAGCGACGTGGAATGAACTGCCGGACTTTTCTGTGACCCCTGTTGTACTACTGTGCAGCATGGCGTCAGGTCAATCTGCGGATGAGTACCCATAACTTACTTGAATGTTTATATCTTGCTGCCTGTGGTGGGTGGTGACGGTAGAACAGACTAGCTGCATCTGGGATCCCACAGACTCATGTTTGGACATAGATTCCACGGGTGACACCGTTAATACTGAGGGTGATGCATAAGTCGTTGCCTGTTGTGTATGATCTGCTTGGGGCTTTGGTAGGTGGAATGTTCGGCCACCCTATTGTTCACCGATGGGGGAGTGTGCAGGTAACCCCACGCCCTCGAAGGGATGATTCCCGTGAAACTGACTTCTTTATGGGTTAAATTGGGGAGGAGTACGGCATCTCAACCTAATTGGGGGGTTGGAGTGGGAGGTTGGGTGGGGGGGACTGTTTTGTTTGTTGTTATTAACCTGCAGAAATGTCATACACTTTTGATGGACGACTCGGTGTTGCCTCTACACATCCACGCTCTCTAAGTGTCAGGACTGGTACACTGGATACCCGGCTGCTCGCCCTGCCCCTAGCCCCGCACATTGGCACACTGCTGCGTAGGGACTATTATCCACTGCTCCATTGACCGAGTTACGCTGTCTGACTTGGAACATACGTGGTCTTAATGACCATCGCAAGATTAGGTTGACGCATGCGCGCTTGGCCAGACACCACATCGACATATGTCTTCTACAAGAGACCCACCTGTTACAGAAAGCGGGAGACCGATTGCGACATGCTAGGTGGGGTGAGGTACACACGTCTGGATGCTCCAGTTACTCTCGTGGGGTGGCCACCTTAATACGCAAAGGGTTACCATGGCAAACCTTTAAAGTAACTGCCGACTCGGAGGGCAGATATTTAATCATACTGGGGAAATTGTTCCATAAACAGATAATCCTAATTAACACTTACGGTCCCAACACGGATGACCCGGATTTTTTCCGGACAGTCTGGCTAAAGGCACAATCCCTTGGCGCGGGGGAGTACATATGGGGAGGGGACTTCAATGCCGTACTCTCGCTGGAAAATGACAGGGAAGGTGCGGCGCGCACGCATCATCCGCAAACAGCAAATCTTCTTCGAGGTCTAATGGAAGAATATAACCTGTTGGACTCATGGAGAATCCTGCACCCCGGCGAGCGTGAGGGCACATGCTTCACCCCACACAGAAAGGCGTGGTCTAGATTAGATTTTTGGCTAACAACTCCACATATTCAAGCCTGGACGTCTGACGTGCAACACAGAGCGCGTACTCTATCGGACCACTGTCCGGTTGAACTGGTGCTACGGGTCCCCAAACCATACATCGCCCCATTCACGTGGCAGCTACCTGCGCAGGCCCTGCTAGATCCGGTATTCCGCGAGGAGGTACACCAACATATACTTGATTACTTTGAACTCAACACAAACTCAGTGGCGTCGGTTGGCACCCTATGGGACGCGTTCAAGGTGGTAATCCGGGGCCATTGCATTGCGGGACAGGCTAGAGTGCTGAAGTCTATTAGAAATACACTCCAGAGACTGGAGGACCGCTTACATAATCTAGAAGTACAATATAGCTCGCACCCCTCAGCGGCCACTTTAGCGGAAACACGCGCCGCCCTAATGGAATACCAGGCGGAGGCGGACAGGGAGCTTAAATTTCTACACAGACACGCAACGGCGCGCAGATATGGCGAAGGGGATCGCCCGGGTAGAACATTGGCCCGGCTGCTGCGCTCGCAAAGAGGTTCCTCTTACATTCCTTCTATAGAAATGGCGCAGGGCGACACCGTGCACTCCCCTCCAGAGATACTGGATACGTTCAGGTCCTTCTATAAAAAGTTATACCGCTCCAGGGGTGGGACTGACGCGGCAGACGTTGCTGATTACTTAGACACGGTTCAGTTGATCTGGTTTAATGCGCATCAACAAGGTTATTTCGATCGCTCCTTTGACATTGACGATGTGAAGGAGGCGTTGGGGTCCTTGGCCCCTGGCAAGGCGCCTGGACCGGACGGTCTTCCGACACAGTTCTACAAGGAATACGCTGACATCCTCGCCCCCCGGCTGCTGGCTGTATACGATGAGGCGGCTGAGTCTGGGATACTCCCCGCGTCCATGAGAGAGGCCCTCATTATTGCCCTCTTAAAACCCGAGAAGGCCGCCCAGAGCTGTGACTCTTATCGGCCGTTGTCCCTTATAAATACAGACGCAAAGATATTTGCGAAAATGCTCGCTTTGCGATTACAACCGGTGATGCCACTAATGATCCGCCCAGATCAATCGGGGTTCGTGCCGGGCCGTTCCACGACCCACAACTTACGGACCCTGTTCGGAGTGTTACACTACTTGGCTCCTCATGTCAAGGCCGCAGTGGTACTATTGGACGCCACGAAAGCGTTCGATTCCCTGGAATGGGCGTTTCTGTTCACCCTGCTGCAGCGAATGGGAGTAAGCGTCGCGTTCATCCGATATATTCGCCTGCTCTATACCAACATCACTGCCCGTGTGAGGGTGAACGGGCTGGTCTCCGAGCCCTTTGGCATCGGTAGGGGCACGAGACAGGGTTGCCCTCTGTCGCCCCTACTATTCGCGATTGCAACCGAGCCCTTGGCAGCCCGGATCAGGCAACATCATGCGAACAGGGGAATTGGATTTTCATCCCGTGCGCTGACCATTTCACTGTACGCGGATGACATCACCCTTTATGTGACTGACCCGCAGGTTAACCTCTCCCCAATGACGAGTGAACTGATGAGGTATGGTCTGCTTTCAGGGGTGACTATTAATTGGGAGAAGTCGGTCCTCCTGCCCTTAACGGAGGCGACATCCCGCTTCACGCCGGATTGCCCGCTGAAGTGGGCGGACGGGCCGGTGCGTTACCTGGGCGTATGGGTTAGCACGGACATGCAGGAACTGTGGACGGAGAACTACGGGAGGGCTGTGCAGTGGATAGAGGAAAGGGTAGGCCGATGGAAACACCTGCCCCTGTCCCTGGCGGGTAAGATAGCTGTGACCAAAATGGTCATACTGCCCAAGCTCCTCTACCTCTTTGTTAATATCCCCCTCCCCTTGCCTAAACACTTCTTGAACAAGATACGATCGCTCATGATCGAACTGGTGTGGGGGGGTAGACAGCCGAGGGTAGCATGGGAGACGCTCACCCTCCCACAAAGACAGGGAGGTATGGCGGCGCCAGACTTCGCGCTGTATGCGTATTGTGCGCAGGCGCAATTCCTGCACTATTGGGTACACCCCACGCCGTATCAGCCACATGTGGCGATAGAGGCGGACATGGTTGGCCCGCTCCCGCTCCGCACTGCCCTATATGCACCACACAAGAGCAGGCGGAACGAAATCGATACGGTGCGTGCGCTTCAGTGGGCCTGGGACGGACTGCGCCGCCGGGCCAAGTTAGATCTTCTCTATACGTCGGCAATCCCTCTGCGCGGGAACCCCATGTGGCCCCCGCTACAGAGCATGAAAACGGGAGAACGCGCAGCGTCTCGGGGTCTCCATACGGCGGGAGACGTCTTTCCTGATGGTGTCTTCATCACGTTACCGCAGATGTGCGCTGCGGAGGCCCCGACGGCGCTAGACGCCCTGCTTCATCACCAGCTTCGCCACACATGTAGAGCACTGTTCCCGACATTCCCGGAGCCGCCGCCCAGTCTGATGGCTCTGGAAAATGTCCTGAAGGTGGAATCGGGGCGCAAGCTGATTTCTCGTCTATATAGCCGCATGCAATGCGATCATCCGGTGGTGACCCCGGCGGCGCGCGATCTGTGGAGCGCTGCGTTGGGAACTGAAATTCTCGATGCCCACTGGGACCTATGCTGCAGAATGCTTGAGACATTATCCCCTAACTACAGACTCCGGCTTATCCATTTCAAGTACATACATATGATATATCGCACCCCACGCAGACTTCATCGTATTGGCTTACGGGACACGGACAATTGTTGGAAATGCACTGCGCGTGGCGCTGACTTCTTGCATATGGCGTGGGAGTGTCCCATGATCGCCCCCTTTTGGGAAGGGGTGCTGCGGCTGGTGTGTCTCATTACGGAGCTTCCGATTCCATGTACCCCTCAGACTGCACTGCTGGGGACCCTACATATGGTCAAGCCTAAACATCGCCGACTGCCGGCCATGCTCCTCCTACTTGCTAAGCGCCAGGTTGCGATACACTGGGGGGCTACCACAACGCCTACTATCAGGGAGTGGCTTAAGAGTGCTGTATACTGCCAGACGCAGCTCACCCTCTTCTGGGAGCTCCTGCCACCACGCACACGCCCGCGGGACATATGGGGCCCTTTCTCACAGTGGTTGCTTCAAACACCGCTCGATCCGTTGTAGGGCGCTGACCCTCGAGCCGGATGACCGGGGGGAGACAGATGCCGAGATTGCTGAGGGGTTGCAGCGGCTGACGCTGAAGATGTGGGAGATGTTGGGGGTGTATTGGGGGCTGAGACGAGGGGAGATTCTGCTCTTGTGTCTCGCTCTGGCACTATTGTGTGGATACCTATTGGCATTATGGACATCGTTGTATATGGAGGTGACTGTCTCGTCTATACTGGATTCTATACATTCTGCAGTGTATTGTGTTTGTACTGTTGTTAAAATGCAAATAAAAAGAAATTAAAAAAAAAAATTATTCCTTAGTAATTTTAATTATGACATATAAAAATATAAGCTGATGTTCGGGTTTAAACAGAAAACCCTGCTCCAGCACCCGCAACAGGAAATGGCGCAAAACGCAACATGGTCACCCCTCAATTTCGCAGTGAAAAATGACCCTTTTTTGGCAAAGTGCATAGCTGTAGTTTTTGAACCCTAGCTCTACCGGCACCTTGGGAAACCTACCAAACCTATACATTTTTTAAACTAGACACCCAGGGGAATCCAGGATGTGGTGACTTGTCTGCCTCCCACCAGGTTCTGTTACCCAGAATCCCTTGCAAACCTAAAAAATTGACAAAAAAACACATTTTCCCCACATTTCTGTGGTGGAAAGTTCTGGAATCTGCGTGGATCCACAAATTTCCACCCACCCTGCGTTCCCCAAAGTCTTACAAGAAAAATGGTACCTCAGTTGTGCAGGTCAACCTAGTGCCCGTGACAGTAAACGGCACAAAACGCAACGTGGTCACACCTCAAATTCGCAGTGAAAAAATGACCCTTTTCTGGCAAAGTGCCTAGCTGTAGTTTTTTAACCCTAGCTCTGCCGGCACCTTGGGAATCTAAGCAAGCCGATACATTTTTGAAAACTAGACACCCAGGGGAATCCAGGATGGGGTGACGTGACTGCCTCCCACCAGGTTCTGTTACCCAGAATCCCTTGCAAACCTAAAAAATTGACACAAAAAACACATTTTCCCCACATTTCTGTGGTGGAAAGTTCTGGAATCTGCGTGGATTCACAAATTTCCACCCACCCCGCGTTCCCCAAAGTCTTACGAGAAAAAGTGTACCTCACTTGTGCGGGTCGGCCAAGTTTCAGCGACATGAAACTGCTCAAAACGCAACGTGGTCACACCTTAATTTCGCAGTGAAAAATGACCCTTTTTTGGTAAAGTGCCTAGCTGTCTCTTTTGAACCATTGGTCTGCCGGGATCCTGGTAAACCTAGCAAACCTATACATTTTTGAAAACTAGACACCCAGGGGAATCCAGGATGGGGTGACTTGACTGTCTCCCACTAGGGTCTGGTACCTAGAATCCATTGCAAACCTAAAAAATTGTCAATAAAAACAAAAGTACCCCACATTTCTGTGGTGGAAAGTTCTGTAATCTGTGTGGATCCACAAATTTCCACTCACCCTGTGTTCCCCAAAGACTTCCGAAAAAAATGGTACCTCACTTGTGTGGGTCGGCCTAGTGCCCGCGACAGGAAACGGCACAAAACGCAACGTGGACACACCTCAATTTCGCAGTGAATAATGACCCTTTTTTGGCAAAGTGCTTAGCTGTAGTTTTTGAACCCTAGCTCTACCGGCACCTTGGGAAACCTACCAAACCTATACATTTTTTAAACTAGACACCCAGGGGAATCCAGGATGTGGTGACTTGTCTGCCTCCCACCAGGTTCTGTTACCCAGAATCCCTTGCAAACCTAAAAAATTGACAAAAAAACAAATTTTCCCCACATTTCTGTGGTGGAAAGTTCTGGAATCTGCGTGGATCCACAAATTTCCACCCACCCTGCGTTCCCCAAAGTCTTACAAGAAAAATGGTACCTCAGTTGTGCAGGTCAGCCTAGTGCCCGCGACAGGAAACGGCACAAAACGCAACTTGGTCACACCTCAATTTCGCAGTGAAAAAATGACCCTTTTCTGGCAAAGTGCCTAGCTGTAGTTTTTGAACCCTAGCTCTGCCGGCACCTTGGGAAACTAAGCAATCCTATCCATTTTTGAAAACTAGACACCCAGGGGAATCAAGGATGGGGTGACGTGACTGCCTCCCACCAGGTTCTGTTACCCAGAATCCCTTGCAAACCTAAAAAATTGACACAAAAAACACATTTTCCCCACATTTCTGTGGTAGAAAGTTCTGGAATCTACGTGGATCCACAAATTTCCACCCACCCCGCGTTCCCCAAAGTCTTACGAGAAAAATGGTACCTCATTTGTGCGGGTCACCCTAGTGTCCGCGACATGAAACTGCGCAAAACGCAACATGGTCACACCTCAATTTCGCAGTGAAAAATGACCCTTTTTTGGCAAAGTGTCTAGCTGTAGTTTGTGAACCCTAGCTCTGCCGGCACCTTGGGAAACCTAGCAAACCTATACATTTTTGACAACTAGACACCCAGGGGAATCCAGGATGGGGTGTCTTGAGTGCCTCCCACCAGGGTCTGTTACCCACAATCCCTTGCAAACTTAAAAAAATGTCAAAAAAAACTAATTTTCCCCACATTTCTGTGGTGGAAAGTTCTGGAATCTGTGTGGATCCACAAATTTCCAACCACCTCGCGTTCCCCAAATTCTTACGAGAAAAGTGGTATCTAACTTGTGCGGGTCGGCCTAGTGCCCGCAACAGGAAATGGCGCAAAACGCAACAGGTCACAGCTCAATTTCGCAGTGAAAAATGACCTTTTTTGGCAAAGTGCCTAGCTGTAGTTTTTTAACCCTAGCTCTGCCGGCACCTTGGGAAATCTAGCAAACCTATAAATTTTTGAAAACTAGACACCCAGGGGAATACAGGATGGGGTGACTTGACTTCCTACCACCAGGGTCTGCTACCCAGAATCCCTTGCAAACCTAAAAAATTGTCAAACAAACCACATTTTTCCCATATTTCTGTGGTGGAAAGTTCTGGAATCTGCGTGGATCCACAAATTTCCAGCCACCCCACGTTCTCCAAAGTCTTCAGAGAAATATGGTACCTCACTTGTGCGGTTTGGCCTAGTGCCCGCGACAGGAAACGGCGCAAAACGCAACGTGGTCACACTTCAATTTCGCAGTGAAAAATGACCCTTTTTTGGCAAAGTGCCTAGCTGTCGCTTTTGAACCATTGGTCTGCCGGGATCTAGGTAAACCTAGAATACCTATACATTTTTGAAAACTAGACACCCAGGGGAATCTAGGATGGGGTGACTTGACTGTCTCCCACTAGGGTCTGGTACCCAGAATCCCTTGCAAACCTAAATAATTGTCAATAAAAACAAATGTTCCCCACATTTCTGTGGTGGAAAGTTCTGGAATCTGTGTGGATCCACAAATATCCACCCACCCTGTGTTCCCCAAAGACTTCCAAGAAAAATGGTACCTCACTTGTGTGGGTCGGCCTAGTGCCCACGACAGGAAACGGCACAAAACGCAACGTGGACACACCTCAATTTTGCAGTGAATAATGACCCTTTTTTTGCAAAGTGCTTAGCTGTAGTTTTCAATCCCTAGCTCTGCCGGCACCTTGGGAAACCTACCAAACTTATACATTTTTTAAAACTAGACACCCAGGGGAATCCAGGATGTGGTGACTTGACTGCCTCCCGCCAGGTTCTGTTACCCAGAATCCCTTGCAAACCTAAAAGATTGACAAAAAAACAAATTTTCCCCACATTTCTGTGGTGGAAAGTTCTGGAATCTGCATGGATCCACAAATTTCCACCCACCCTGCGTTCCCCAAAGTCTTACAAGAAAAATGGTACCTCACTTGTGCAGGTCAGCCTAGTGCCAGCGAGAGGAAACGGCACAAAACGCAACGTGGTCACACCTCAATTTCGCAGTGAAAAAATGACCCTTTTTTGGCAAAGTGCCTAGCTGTAGTTTTTTAACCCTAGCTCTGCCGGCACCTCGGGAAACTTAGCAAACCTATCCATTTTTGAAAACTAGACACCCAGGGGAATCCAGGATCAGATGACTTGACTGCCTCTCATCCGGTTCTGTTACCCAGAATCCCTTTCAAACCTAAAACAATTGTCAAAAATAACACATTTTCCCCACATTTCTGTGGTAGCAAGTTCTAGAATCTGTGTGGATCCTCAAATTTCCACCCACCCCGCGTTCCCCAAAGTCTTACAAGAAAAATGATACCTCACTTGTGTGGGTCGTCCTAGTGCCCGCGACAGGAAACGGTGCAAAACGCAACGTGGTCACACCTCAATTTTGCAGTGAAAAATGACCCTTTTTTGGCAAAGTGCCTAGCTGTAGTTTTTTAACCATAGGTCTGCCGGCACCTAGGCAAACCTAGCAAACCTATACATTTTAATAAATTAGACAACCAGGGGAATCCACAATGGGCAAAAGAGGTAGAGAAGGTGATACTTGACTATATTTCTCTCAATGACGCGCCAGACACTGCGATCACAACACTTTGGGAAGCCTTTAAACAGTCATTAGAGGGACCAACATTGCGATAGGTACAAGGTCTAACAGGGACAGGGCCTCAAAGCGAGCGGCGCTTGAAGCCAGTGTGAAAGAGCTGGAGGAAGAGCCCCGCCGAGTAACCACCCATAAAAATAGGGGACAGTTAAATGCAGCGCGGAAACAGCTTCGGGCACTAGATATGGATGCGGCTGCATATGCCTTACTACGAACGCGACAGGACTACTATGCAGGGGGCAATATGGCAGGGAAGTTATTAGCGCATAGGCTGCGGGTGCAGGCGCACTCTCGATGGGTACAGGCGGTCATAGATAGTAGTGAACGTCATCTTACAAGGGATGAAGACATAGCGTCAGAGTTTGGCTGCTTTTATGCACAATTATATGCACCTAGGGACATCCACAAGGACACTTGCACCACATACATTGCACAGGCACCTGTCACAAAATTACTGCCACTTCACGTTGACCAATTGGAAAAGGACATTTCCGAGAGGGAACTACTAGATGCGATAGGTCGCTTGAAGCTAGAGAAAGGGCTGGGGCAGGATGGGTTTATAGCGGCCTCTCATAAGCAGTATGAGTCCCTTTTGGCTCCCATTTTAACTCGCCTCTATAACTCCTTTAGCGAATCAGGGGCACTTGCAGAATCAATGCGTTTGGTGGTCATCACGCGTTACCAAAGCCGGGGAACGATCCCTATTGTTGTGCTTCCTACCGAGCCATCGCTCTTTTGAATGTTGATGCTAAGATATTCACTGAGATCTTGGCCGGATCCCTGGGTAGGCATATGCCAGGCTTGATAGAGCCTGATCAATTCGCTTCATACTGGGTCGTACCTGCAGTGACAATACTAAGCTGCTTTTTTACCTATTGGAAAGCGATCTCGAGTTCCAACGTTGTTCCTGTCTATAGATGCCGAAAAGACCTTCGACCGCGTACATTGGCCTTGCCTCCATGAGGTGCTGAAAGCGGTGGGCTTCGGACCCAGGTTCCAGCGTTGGGTCAGGGCGTGATATGCAGACCCCAAAGCATGGGTGCGGGTCAATAATACACAATCTCCAATCTTCCCGGTTGCTAGAGGGACTCGCCAGGTCTGCCCCCTTTCGCCCCTACTATTTGCACTTTACATGGAGCCCCTGGCGGAATGCATCCGCTGTCATCCGCAGATAGAGGGCGTATGGATGGGGGGCTAATCCCATAAAATAGCTCTGAACGCAGATGATGTTCTGCTGACTGTCACTAACCCACGTGGCTCCCTACCCCTCCTGGAGGAACTGGTGAGGTTTGGAGAGGCTTCCGGTTTCAAGGTAAATACGACTAAGACGCAAGCCCTGCCCACAATAGACGGATCGATCACCCATAACTATGAGGCTCTGTTGCACAACGTTCGATTCCTTATTCAATCATGGCAGGGAGGTCCTCTCTGTTGGGTGGGCTGCATCACGGCAGTGAAAATGACCCTGTTGCCGAAAAAAATCCTTTACTTGATGCAAGTTATGCTGTTACCGCCTCCTCCTACTATCTTACGGAAATTGCAGGGTGCACTGGAGAACTTCATATGGGCGGGTAAGCGGGCTTGTATGGCAAAAGAGCGTACATACCTGCCACTAGCCAAGTGGGGACTGGGCACATCTAACATGAAAAAGTATTATCAAGCCGCTCAGCTCCGCTATATAGTCGAATGGCAGCGCCTAATGACTGAGCAACACTGGTGTTTTTTAGACTAGGCGGTGGCCGGCATCCATGTCTGGAAGATCCCGTGGCTACAGCGTTGATATCGCCCGCCTGGGGTATACATCTCACTGGTGGTTAGAGCAACTGTCGGGGTCTGGGACAGGGTGTGTCCTGCCTACTAACTTTCCATGCGCATTTCATCGCTTACACCAATCATCGGAAATCCGGACTTCCCTCTGGCGATGCCGGAGAAAAGTTTGCGCCCTGGCAGGAGGCACAGTGTAAGCGACTGGGAGACCTGTTTGATAAGCAAGGTTTGTTGGATTTTGAGGCACTTCAATGGGATTTCGGGCTCCCGAACTCAGAGCAGTGGCATTACTTAGCGGTCCGGCACTGGGTGTCCTTACCTACGGTTAAGCCGCACGCTAGCAGGAAGTTCATCCTGTTTGAATGCTGGCTTTTCACTAGAGCAGATGACTCCTGTCTTTTATCGGATATTTACTCTTTCTTAAATACTTTAGCTACACCGCTGCGCACTTCAGCCCAGAAGCGCTGAGAGCGTGAATACGAGGGCAGCTTCACGGATAAGGAGTGGCTGGATGTCCTGCACCGAGCATGCACATCCACCACAAGTGCTGCAGGCAAAGAAACACTATTAAAATTAGCACATTACTGGTACTATACCCCGGCACGCTTTGCTCAGTGGCAGAGGGGGAGATCGGTTGAATGCTAGCGACATTGCGCGCACTCAGGCATGCTCACTCATTTGCTGTGGCATTGCCCTAAACTTCATAGATATTGGCCGGACTTCCTAGTTGACGTTGACACAATGTTTGATACCAAAATACCCCGCTTCCCTGCCTACATCCTATTAGGCTTGCCCAACGCTTTAACCTACCCATAACACTCCAAACAGGGTAAGGCCATCACGCTGGCATTGTGTGCTGCGAAACAAGTCCTGTTGTCCAAATGGGGTACAGAGGCAATTCCGACACACGCGGACTGGCTCCATAAACTGTGGGACCTATTGGAAATGGAGAAGTTAACTGCCATGGTGAACCACACTTTGCCCAAATTTGAGAAACGATGGGGCCCCTGTATCACGCACCTTTCGGGAGAGTTCCAACAATTAACCTGTCTCATATACCTACACATACTACATACAGATTATGCCCCCCACACTCCCAGTTGACCCAAGGGTAATGAAAGAGTGAGTCTACATTTAAGCAATCTGAGCACATGTTGTTCTTTGTTGTTGAACGTTGATGTGAATTTGACCTATCTCTCCCTTCCTATGTCTCCCCTCCCCCCACTCCCGCAGCTCTGTCTGATCACATAAATACTGCACCGGCCTCTGGATGTAGGGGCAGGTTGATGTAACCTGAACTCATGATTTGCTGCTTATTCCTCGCTGGCCCATTGATGTAGGCGACAGCTGTTGTTCACTCATAAACTAGATTGGAGCAGATGCAGGTAGATCTAAAATTTCACGTTGTTGGTTCCACATACTTAAAGGGTCAATGTCGAGGCAACAGGCTTGATAACTAAACTTACATGAGCACTTAAGTAACTCTTAAGTGACAAAAAGTGTCATCTGTGGCAACAAATAATGGGGCATATTTACAATCCCCTATCGCCACAGGAACATCACTTTTAACAACGTTCCTATGGCGATAGAGGCTTTGCCCTATTTACTATGTGGCGTTAAGCCACTTAACGTGGCAAAACACCGCCTTGTAAATAAGGCACCCTTTTAAGCTATATTTCATGTAAAAAGGGTGGTCAATGGGAGTTGCGGTGGGCGTTCTGCCGCAACACCCAATGATTTTGACGCTGCCCCCTATTTACAAGGGGGGCGTAAATAGGAGGCAGTGCCAAAATTAAGACCAGGGAGAACTTGGTTTTAATGCAGCGAAACGGGGAGAAATGATTCTCCTTGTTTTTGCTGTTTCTATGTATGCCTGCATTGTGCATTGAGAGCATATATTAATTGGATTTAACCTGCTGCCACCTCACCATACTCACCGGTAAGTGAATCATCTTACCCCCACACTCTCACGATCTCCGAACTTTGATCGTGACCTTTCCTTGACTCGATTGTCTTTCCTTTTAGATTGTTGTCCTTCATTGCACTCGCCCGCTGTTCCCTCTTCACCGGACTTGCCATTCCCGGTAAGTCCTCGTCACCATTTCTCTGACCTTTGTACTCCATGTAATTTCCTTACCTAACCTTTCTTTCCCCTTACTCAGACTTTCCCTCGCCCCGGATTGCTGCCTCAAGTCATTCTGCCCCTGACTGCCAGACTTATAGGATTCATTTTCCCTCCTTCCTTACATTGAATACCTACAGGTTCCATTGGCCTTCTACTTTTTCCTCCGGTATCTTTCAATTCTGACCGGCTTCTACTCCACTAATTTTTCCTCCTTTTCTTCTTATTCTATAGAGCACCTTATATTGAATTATGTAACCATCGTCCTGATGATGACCTTAAGTTGGATAGGTCGAAACGCCATCGACCCTACAACGCCAATTGCGGCATTTCTATAGGTCTCCACAAACAATGGATTCATGTTTTGTAACTTTAAATATCTTGCCTGACCTTCACTGATTAATCACTTGTGTCACTGCGCCATTTATTCACCACAACACTTTTCAGTGCACAATTGATTGTTATGGTTACTGCAATTTAGTTGTAATTTTGTGCTTTTATATGCAAATAACAATCTTTTCACTTTCCTTTGGTCTCCCTTGTTTTCTTCTCTATGCTATGTGATTGATGCACTGTCTAATCAGTCCCCTCGCTTGGTTTACCTGTTGAGACATTGTTTCCACTGTTATAACATATTACCAGGTCTCAACTGGATTAACGGGTTTACTCCTGTACCTTTTGTCTCCTGCATTGTGCAACAGGCATAGAAATGGCAAAATGCCATGAGTTATTCATAAACATTCATTAAAAAATGACAATTTGTAACTTCTATGTGTGCTGCACAATTCAGCACATATAGGAGTTTCAAATCCCAATTTGTGACACCTTCCTGCACATACACAATACACAATCATTCCCGCAATGCAGTTACACTTGCACTAAGGTGCAAGGGTGGCTGCGTTGGCGCTAGGCAGCATAATTTAGCACCATCGCTAGGGAAAAGGCAGGGATGTACCATACATTTGTAAATACAGCTCATCCCTGCGTTTTTTAAATGGTGTGGCGTTAGCATTTTGTGCTTAACGCCACGCTCTGCCATTCCCTTGTACATATGCACCAGTATGTCTTGGATTACTGACTTTGTATATATTTTGTGGGCACAGGAGTAACTTACAACGTCAGATAATGCATTAGGTTGCCAGATTTATCACAGTCATCAGATTAGTTAGTTAAAGTATGCGAAAATGGGTGGTCTCAGAGGAGGGTTTAAAGGTGGTGATAAATTATGTTGGTGACGGTTGAACGTTCGCAATAGTTTTCTCTACCCTAATTTCTCACATAATTCTAGTCATAATGAAAGTACCTTCACAATTAGGGTGTGATATTTCCCCAAACACTCTCATGCTCTCAGTCCTTGGAAGGGAAGGGATTTCTCCACAGTGAAAATATTTTCCATATAGATAAACCATAGGGAAAAGTTAATTTGCACTATGGAAAAACTGTAATGAAAACAATCCACAGGAGAGGGCTGTGGGCTGCAGGAATAGGGCAGGAAATCAACAATATCCATCGATTTACAAGCACGCTTTCTAATCACACGTGTAATCACTGACACAAATATTTCATCTTTTGCAAGTGAACAGGAGCCATCAACTGTACAAATATCTAGGAGCAATGTTTACTTGTGTTTCACGTAATGAGATGCAGCCTTGAGTGAAAAGGAGAGAGCAGAAATGCTCCATTTCTACTTGGCTATAGTGCACCTCTGTTTCCTCCTTGCCCTGGCGCACTGTTTGTGGCTTCCTAGCACCAACACATGCAATGTTATGCCAGGGGCAAGGGTGCCTATTTTACAGGCAGGATTGTATTTGCGCAGAAACAGATGCCTTCCTGTACAAAAACAATCCTGAGAGAGAATTTCCTCTTTTTATACGTGATGGGAATGCATCACACATTGAAAGAGGAAGTAAGAAGAAATGTTTCTCCTTGTTTTGTCATCCTTTAGAGGCACACCATTTGGGCACAATTCCAGGTGTACTGATTTTAATAAATCTGGGATTGCGTGAATTACTATGGGTGATTGCATGGAAAAACCCGTGCTCCACCCATGAAACGCCTAACACTATGAAATGTAACACAAAACAGCACAAGCCTCTGCCTGCATTGTGTTTCCTTACAAAGTCATGTAAGGCAGTGCAAATTGCCCCTTGTGTGACTTAGTAAGCATCACTTAAGGACTTGCATGATACAAGGACAACTCAAGTTCTTGGTAAATCTGGGCAAAGGCATTACTCAGCCTCACTCTGGAACCAAAACCGTAATTCCCGGAACATTTGCTCCTATTATCATTCTAGCATGTCACATCATTGGGAAATCTCTCAATCCTAAAAACAAAAAACCCTTGGGCCCAGATTTACAACCAAGTAAAAGAAAGCAAATCAGCAAGACACCTTGTTGGGCTGTGTGACAGCGAAAAAGCAGAAATGCACCATATCTACTAAAATATCTACTAAAGGTTCGTGACCCAGGTGGCCAAGAGGGTGGTCGAGCCTTAACAGAGCTCCTGTTACCCGATGTCAATCTGCCTGCATCCTGCCTGAAATCAGTCACACTTATCCCCCTTCCTTACACTTATTCCTCTGTGGGACCCTAAGCAACTTCCTCACCCCTTTTTCAGAAGACGAATAGGATGCTGGAGCCTCACTGCAAAACCGGTGCGGGTGGAAATCTGCAATTAAAATGGTGGCTGTGATGCCTTTTTTGGTGCCCCGTGAACAGCCCTGAGTGTCACCCCTGGGTGAAATGGAAGCTTTTGGCCATCACTTTCCAGGGCTTGGTGTGCCCAGCGAGACTGCGAGGTGAGGCCCCCTGTGTACGGAGAAGCCCATCGGGGAAGAGTTGAGACTGTGCGAATTAGAATAAAGCCCCTGCCTATAGCCGGGAGGCGCGGCTGGGAGCGACTCACCCACTTGTGTACATGGGCACGGGTAGTGCGGCGCAGCAGCTTCTTGACTGAGTGGCAAAGGAGAACACTGCAAGGAACCCTTGGAGCCCTAAATTTTCCATTATTCGGCAGCCCGATAGGCCATAGGAAAAGCTGAAGGCCCCTGTCTGCCTTTAGCAGTGGACGCACCAACCTTGGGCAGTGGTGGCACCTCCTCATGGTACATCTGTACTTCCTGGTGCTGGCTGCTCCTGCTGCCTGAGGCAAGCGGGCCGGCTAAACGTATTCCTTACTCCTGTAGTCATCCATCACCTTTCTGCTAGTAATGGGGTGCGATAAACCCCCGTACCGAAGCTGGCCCAGAAAAGAATTGGCCAATACAGCCCCCCCTCTGCAAGATAATAGGGTGGCTTTGGGGGACACCTACCTACCGTACTTGGGCAGGCCCTCACAGACTTGACAGCCATCCTTACAGCAATTCAGGACTCCAGGGAGGTGATGGAATCCAAAGTAGATGGCGTCTGCATCGATCTCTCCGCCCTGCATCAGGACCTGCGCAAGGTGGCTGAGAGGGTGATCGAAACTGAGGCCCAGATTTCGACAATCTCAAGCACCAGGTTTTTATACTGCTCTGGAAGAAATCCCAGAAATGCTGCAAACCACTCCACGAGGAACAACCTGGCCTTATCAGCTTTAGTGAGAGGGCAGAAGTATCTGGGATGGAAAGCCTCTTGGAGGAATTGTTCCGGTCCAGGGTTCCATTGGATAAACTGTCTTGCTGTTTTTATGGTGGAATGGGCGCACCGTACCCTTACTAAAAGACCTCCGCTGGGGTTCCCCCCTAACCTGGTGATAGCACGTATCCTCAACCATCGAGAACGTGATGTTATCCTCCAGGAATCCTGGACTCAACAAGATCTGAGATACCTTAACGCAAAAATTCTAATATTTCCAGACTGTACAAGAGTGGTCTAACATCATTGTCGCTTATTTGAAGAAGTCAAGAAGAAACTCAGGGCGCTCAACATCCAGTACATGTTCCTTTTTCTGGCACATCTGAAGCCTGTCTGATTCATCCACATGTTTCTTTGACACCCCCAAAAAAGCTTGGGAGTGGACGCTAGAGGAGCGGCCGCTGTGGCTGACTGGCTCAGGAGGCCTGACGGAACTGGGGGTGAGGGAACACCCTCCACCCCTACCCGCCCAAGCACCCCAGAGAAAATTTGCCCATTCCGGAGTGGCCGGGTGGCCCAGTGTGGAAGACAAGATTCAGGGAGCCCGCCTCTGGTGGGGGGAAGCCCCAGGTGCAGCAGACTGTGAGGCAACCCTCTCTGACATCCCTATACTCCTTAAGTTCCCTGAGGGTGTTCCTGAATCGTTGACCTGAGCTGCCACTGATCATCACGCATCATATTACATGACTCGGGTCCCGCTGTGGTCCAGGATGGAAGGTTCTATTGAGTGGGGCGATGAATCTCCCATGGTTAGAGTGTGGGGGGAGGTGGAGGGGGGCAAGGACAATTTTTGCAGTTCTCCAGGATCAGTAGTGGTAGTCAAAATGTTAGTGGCTGCTTTTAGGCACTGTTATCCTACTTTGTGTGACTGAGAACCTTGACTGAGTTTTTACCCTGATTTTGTTGTGTTGTCTTTATGATGGGTGACAAATGCTTTGGAGTTGGAGGGATAGAGTAGTTGGATTTGGGGGAGGGCACGCTGTTTTGAGTTGGATTGCTACTTTGCAGTTTTTTAACAGGTACACATTACATAGGTTCTTTACTGTAGATGTCCCTAAATCTGTATAGACTCCATGGTATTACACACTGGCCTATCCCCACCTCCGTGGGACAGTGGCTCTCAACGCCATTTCTTGGTCCCCCTTCCAGATGGCTAGAGGCGTTTCATGGAATGTGAACTTTCTTTTGGACTGTATCAAGAGATCAGCCATGCTGCCCTATGTAAAAAGATTAAAATCGGATGTGGTCCTCTTCCAGGAGACGCACCTCTTGGGGTCCCTCTGCCCTTTCCTTGGCCGGTTTGGATGTGACCACGTCTTTCACACAGGCATCTTTAGAGGCTCGAGGGGAGTTGCAATTCTCCTGCAAAGGTCCTCAACACTGGCAGTAACTGCTTGCCGCATGGACGCCCTTGGGAGATATGTAAGGATTGAAGTGCACCTGGAGGCATGACACCACAACTTTGTTCCCTGTTATGTCCCCCAGCAATGCCTGCATTTGACTCTAAGAGCGCTCCAGTCACTGGTGGTTGCTCTTCCACTGGAAAGACTTCAGTGTGGTTCCAAACCCCACACAAGACACATTGAGCATTCCAAGCCCGGTCAGAGTGGTGCACTCTATGTGCCTGAACTCATGGGCAGACTCCATTGGTCTCTGGGATGCATGGCATTCATAAATCCTACACAGCGATCCTACATACACATGTGTGGGGCCCACAAAACAAAGTCCAGAATTCTTCTAAGTATTCCAGCCTGTGTTTTGCTAATGCTGCAGTCCATTCAGGTCCTGCCACGGGCATTTAATGTGTGGTATCTGATGGATCAGGATGTGCCGACTTCGTGAAGGAGAAGTGGCAGGCCTTTGTCTAGACTAATCATTGCTCAGTGCCCTCAGCAGAGACTTCATAGGCAGAGACCAAGCCTTCCTTATGGGGCCTACTTAAAATGTGTGTGAGGAGAAAGGAACAGCAACAGCTGGTGCAGGTGATGAATCTGGAGAAGCAGATCCTTAGCCAAGATTGTCCAACTGGAGGTCCCGAACCGGAAGAAATTGAGCGTCAATTGGTAATGGCACAGTCTAGACTGCGACAAATCTATCTGGATGAGGTGAATCGGTGCTGGAGGGCACCAACCTTTTCACTCCTGACCTGAAAACCCATATGAATATATGGCTCCCTAGAAAAAGCAAATATACCACCACCAATTGCTGCATGGACCATAAAGCCTTACACTTCAACACCCCGATATACATAGCACAAAAACTCAAGCAATCTGGTGGCTCCAGATCCTCTAGAAGTGCCAGCACATTGCTGCTGAAGCAACAGAAATTCTATAAAAAGAAAGAATTTAGCTTTCTCTGTTATTGTCCTGAGAATCTGGAATTCCCTGCCCTCTGAAATTAAACTGAACCCCTCGACGGCATCTTTCAAACAGGAAGTTAAAGTGCTTTTGATTAACAAGTTTCTGCCCTAGATCCCCTGCTTTCCAGGCACTCTATGACACGCTCTCCTCACACTTGTTTACTACTTGACTGTTGGTTTAGAGTTACTACTTCTTGTACCTTTCGTGATTACCTTGTCGCTGGCTCCTCAGGCTTTCTTGTGCAATTGTAAAGCTCTGTGTTACCCTAGAGCCTTATATCTCCAGGCCTGCTATGACACGTTTCCCTCAACCTTGTGTGTTATTTGATTGTTACAATTATATTTTGATCTGTTGGACTAGAGTTACACCTTCTTGTACCTTCTCAATTACCTTGGTGTTTGCTCTATATGCCTCCTCTTTCTCACTCAATTGTAAAGTGCTCTGATACCCCCAGGGGTCATGTTTGCACTATATAAAATTTGAAAAATAAATAAACCCTTGCTCGGATGGGGCCGACTGCAATTAAATCCAAATGAGACGCATTGCTTTCTTTAGAATTATGTGTCTCTCACAATACAGCTATTTTCTGGTGAACTTCCCACATCCGATTCCTTAGATATGGCTTTGTTCCCTAGAAAATAACAGCCTTCTTTTGGATGGGAGGGTGACACAGTGTGTCCTTTGCCTCTGCACGAAAGTCCCAGTTCGATGGTGGCCTTGGTATGCCCTATGTTTATTGCTACTACCTTACTACACCTCTGGATCCGATCAGCGAGTGGTTTGTCGGGGATGGGATGATCTGGCATTCAGGCTAGAGCTGCACCTTATAGGTCTTGATAGTCTTCTCAGCCTGTTTTATAGCAGCTTGATACCTCAGTCAACTGCCTGCTGTACCTGGGTGGCATGTGTTTCTGGGTAGCGGCTTTGCGCTTTATCGGGTGGAATCGTCGCCTTACAGATATGACACCACTCTGGCAGGGTACCTGGCTCAAGCAGGTGTCAGGTCTTTTGGGGTTCGCCCGACCAAATAGGAATCACATACTTAGGAGACATTCACAGTGGAGGGGTTGTTAATGTCCTTTCAAGACATGCAAGACCAATACAGTCTCTCCCCCACACAGTTATTTCCATATCTACAGCTGCAACACACTTTGTTGGTCCACCTCCAAGTACATGCCTTAGATCCCAAAGTCAATCCCATCTAAGCAAAGCTAATGATGGTAAGATTGGGTAAAGGAGCTATATTGACGATTTAATGATCTCTGTTGATCAACGACCCAGATCACTTCCTCCTTCTCCGGCAGAGGGAGGGAGGGCTGGGTAGGTGAGCTCGATGATGATGACTGGAGGGAGGAATGATTGGCCCCAAGACAATTGTAGGTTTCTTCAAAGCTTTGGATGATCCAACTTAATTATCTCCATGTGACTTATCTGACCCCCTCAGCGGTTACAGTGGATGGACCACCTGGCTGTGGCCGCATGCGCAAGAGGTTCTTTCCCTGGCACAGACTTCTTTCATGCGGCCTGGTCCTGCCCATTCTTATCATCTTTCTGGGGCATGTTAGGGCATAAGATCTATGTGGTGCTGGGTCGCACAATAGATTTGGGTTCCCAGGTGGCCCTACTGGGTCTCCTACATGAAGTTGGGGGGCCAAGAGCCGAAAGGATCGTCATTGGCATGGTATCCCTGGTGGCCAAAAGGAACATTACCTGAATCTGGCAATGGCCAGAGCCCCCCCCCCCCCCCCCTTGCGTTTTAGAGAAGTGAATTGACTGGTGTGCACACCAAGAAAAACCTATTTATGAGACAAGAGGCTGCCCACTAAAACCTGATAATACATGGGGTGGATCGTGGGCTTATCATGGATTACCACTGGAATGAGGATGTTGATATTCGTGACTGTGATTGTTCAATTGTTTTTTCAGACACAATGTGATGATGGTATTTTCTCATTGGGGGATGATACCTTGTGATCTTAAATCTAGTTATTAAAAAATATGTATCTACTAATATATTGTGCATTCCTTCCATGGTGCAAGAGTGCCTGCGTTACAGGCAGGATTTTTCATGTGCAGGAAGAGGCATCTTCCTGCACAAAAACGATCCTCTGAGGTTTTTTCCTTTTTTATCTGTGCTGCTGAATACAGCACATATATAAGGGGGAAAACAAAGTGAAATAAACATATTTTTCCTATTTACGCCCCGCCCGGAAAGACATAGCATTTTGATTCCCAGTTTTACTGGTGTAAGTAGTTCTGGGAATGTGCCAAAACCCATGGAACGTCTTCCCAGTGCCAGCAAATGCAGAGACTTGCCTTGAGTTACGCCAGTTTCACTGTGCCATGCAGAGCCTTGAAAAGGAACTCTGCGTGGCATCGCAAATCTCATTTACGGGCTTGCGTCACCTTGCAACGCACGAGAGCCCTTCATAAATCTACCCCGTGGTTGGAACAAAGAATATCTGGTTAGCATTGGCAATTATGAGGTCAAGTGTCATGGCCGATACTACTTTGTGAGGGCCTGGTATTACACCTGTACTCAATGTCTAGGACAGCATAACTGGATTAGAACACATGTGACATGTATCAACCACTACAAAATTGAGTAAGTAGCAGCAAATGCCTCTATTATTTTGAAAAACATGTCGTTGATTTTAACACGTGTTCCATAGTTTGCTGCTCCTTCCCTTGGAGAATTGTGTTATTTGGCACTGGTCCGCTGCTTCTGCCAAACTGGTCAGGTCTGGCTCTAACTCACTAGAAGTTTTTATGTTAAAGTTTCTCTGTGAGTTTTGCAACCCTGTGGCAAGAATGTAAACGATACGGTTTGTCAGCTGTGTAAAGCGGACAGGCACAACTATGCCCAGAAGGAGGCATGTTCATGTTGGAGCCTGTAGGCAATATCCTCCCGAGAAAGGCAGGCCCATTTCTCAGAATAATTTATTACAACCGACAGCTAAGTCAAGTAGTATAAAAGGGAACCATTGGTGACAGTCATCACGCAAGATCTGAGGGGGTGTGGGTGGTGCGGGGGCTGCGGTAGGTGGTGCTAAAATAGAGTACCTGTTTTGGTGTCTAAGTGACAGATGGTGTACTTAGCTCTGTGCAAGATAATACTTTTCATTGACAAGGCAAGACAACCTGCGTCAAATATTAATTAACTGACTAAGAAGTGTTACAGAATGTGACATGTCATCTTGCGAGGGGTACAACGGGCTGGTGGGTGCAGCAAGGTGTAGAGGGGTTAGATTTTCTGTAAGGTAGAACCACTAACATATCATACATTAAGATATAAGCAGAAGGTAACATAACATAACAATGTGATATCATCAGGGCACAAGTCGGGGGTACACGCAGGTACACGGTCAGGGCCGGACTGAGAGCCAAAACCGGCCCTGGCAAAGTGCTCGGCTGCCTACACCGCCCCCCCCCCCTGTTGAGGGTGCAGCCCTGCTCTTTGCCAGGGCCGGTTTCCGGCGGATTTTGTTACAGGGCCGAATTTGCAGTTATGCTGCAAAAACGGACTTGTTACAAAAGCGGCCCCCAGGGGCCCAAAACCGGCCCCCACCCTTGCGGCGCACCGGGGAATTGTCCGGTGCCTGCTACAGCCAGTCCGGCCCTGTACACGGTGTCCACCCACTATTTTCACAGGGTGGATGCCGTCCCCCCTGCCAAGAACTTGGGCCCCACAGAAATATGCTGAACTTGTCCCGGTGTAATGTTCAGACACCGGGACACGTTCAGCAGCGCCTGTACATTGGCTGCTTTCCATTCCCAGCAGCAAAGTGCAGGCAGGGAGGGGGCTTTTATTTTACCTCCAGCTGGGCCGAAGTTAAGGGGCCATCAGGCCTACTTTCGTTTCAATAGCCTGACTGGAGGCTGCCTGGAACTTCACACTTAAATGTAAATACGAAGGAGGGGAAACAAAGGCACACAGCTAAACTCTTCACAGGTACTAAGAGAGGCATGCTTTTGCCTTTGTTGAGTCCTTGAATATGAGATGCATGCACTGTAAGAATGTCAGGTGTGTTGGTCTGTGCCAGCATTTACACAACAATTTCAATAGCACTATTTTATTTCTTTTATAGCGCTAGGCAACCCAATGCAGAGTGTCAGAGCTCTTTATGTAACATACACATTATACATTGACAAGAAATCATGTACATGTGTGAATCAATGTACAAGATGAGTTAAACGAGACAGGGTTACAAGG
Organism: Triturus cristatus; assembly: GCF_964204655.1. Lineage (NCBI taxonomy): Eukaryota > Metazoa > Chordata > Amphibia > Caudata > Salamandridae > Triturus > Triturus cristatus. Next base: position 1,051,449,321 of record NC_140583.1, read on the forward strand.
TGTAGGAGTCACATGCCTTTCATAGCTCAGTGTGCTATATTACACAGATTACAATTTATGAGCTGCAGGTAACAGAGGGATCTCTGTGTTAAAAGCAGTAACCCACTTTACTGTTTACATAAAATAAAATTCTGTCATCTGCATGTTAAGTTCTGCGCTTTGCAGGAGACACATTAACCCACTATGCTACTTTGATTCAAATCTGGGACTTCACAACACACAGCTCTCTCCAACAAACGCGTTCACCTCCAGAGTTATCGCACCATTATTATTATTGCTTCAGATTTACTGGGCACCTTTTACAGAAGATGCCTTAACCCATAACATATTTTAAAATGCAGACTTTGCAAACAATTAAGTACAACAGATCTACTGCCATGGTTATCTTTGTTGCCATTTTTTTGTGACAGGGTTTACAAATATATATATATTAGTTAAGGCCCAGATTTTGCTTCTGGATTGCACCACTTTTTTGGCACAACCCAGACACTAAATCTCATTTGTTAAATCTCATAATGTGCTTAAATGTACTTGTGATATACCTGATAAACATGTATGAGGTATTAATATCTGATGTCAATTCTTGTGATGTCACATCCAGTGATGTCACTTCCTGTTATGTCACATGCAATGTCACTCATCGTGACATCATGCGCTGTGATGGCACGCGTCATGATTTTACTTGCATACTGCCTAACCTGGTTAGTCCCCCCACTTCTTTTTTTAGGACTTGTGCCCTGGATATAATGGACAACTGAGGTCAAAAGGTTGACAACCATCGAATGGACAGACCTTCTTTCAGCTCATAAAGATATATGGCATAACGTGTATTTGCAAAGAGCACGTTCACCCGTAGGCATGTTGGCGCTGAATAACAGATGTTCCTTGTTATCCAACTTAATGGTACTCATTTTATCGAACTCAGATGGATGAGAGGCTGAGTGGACCCGCCGGAATTTGAAGCTGTGACCATGAGGTCGAACACATGCCCCTGCAGTGAAGGCATTAGTCCACTGAACCACCAGACCCGGCTGTTTGTACTACCAAGGGCAAGCCCACATATTTTGCATTTATGAGAATTATGCTGGGCTGTCCTCCCTTTTTGACACCTTTTCTGAATTTCTATTGGATTTTTAAAGAAATATACAATACTTTCCCTTAAATAAGCTCAGTGATTAGTCATTATTCAGGCCTTCTCATTTACTGGTATCAGAAGTAACTGGATTAATATTTGGGCCGGGTGTCAGCCCATTCTAAAGACAGGGGCGTAATGCAGGCCCCTTTAGCCCATGTGGCGCAGAGGGACCTAAAGCTTTCAGGGGCCCTTCCAAAGTTTCAGAGGCCCACATTCAGGCCAAGTCCAATTAATATCTCGGAGATATTGGAGACTCGATAGCCCTTATTCACAATCTGCATGGAGGCCCCATCATTTTACGTTATGTCACTCCTCAAAGCATAATCACAACCCTTGTCTGTATGAACTATTACTGTCACTAAATTAATCTGAGATCAACCCTTGGTAGCTATGGCACAGAGCAGACAGGCTTAGCTTAGGGCAATGTGTAAAATATTTATTCAGTATCCAAACAATGATAAAGTCAAATGAAAAACAATAAAAATCACAAAGCGAATTAGAAAGATAGAGCAAAATTGAATGAAAAATAGGAGGAATTTTCCCAGCGTACAGTTTAGCTGTGGGTCCCCAGGCTTGAAGCAGGACATACAGCTTCCATCTGCGAACGTATCCAAAGGAGCCTTAAGCAGCTGCCTCCATTCCTCCAGCAGCTCTTTGCAGATACATAATAGGTGCAGTAGGTCTTCTGTTCCGTTGCCGCATAAGCTGCAGGAGGTTGGAGTCGCATCCCTCAGCCAAGTTGTAAGATGCAAGGTACACAGATGTATGCCCAAGCAGTGCCCCATTAATTTTGATATAACAGTTCTGGGGTAACCAAGATTTAAATATTGTTTGGAGGCAAGAGTTCTGTAGCTGTATAAGGTCATCTAGGCATGAGCAATGGCAGAGAGTAGCCTTATCTTCCACAAGTAAAAGCTGCTTCATTGCTTTCCATACCAGTGTTTTGAAGGCTGTATGACAGATATGTGTGTCCCAGAGTTGGGACAGACAATTTGTTGCCAGGGACCCTGGAGTTAGCTTCTTGCATGTGATGTATCTGTCCGCAGCAGTTCTTGCCAGAGTAGATGGTGTAAGGTGTTTGGAGCGGCATTCCTGAACTTATTCCAGCAGATTATTAAAGCTCCATGCCTGGCCACAGACTGTTTTAGTAAGCTGAACTGCAGCCAACTCTGTGCTGGAAACGTGCAATTAGGGAGGCTACACTTAATTCTGTATGTTTTACCCCAGGTGCCGTCCAGTATCTTGGCGCCTCTGCCTTGAATGGGTTCTCTGCCATAGGTGAATGTTGGAAGTATTTTGGCTTGTGCAATCCTGAGGAAGGGGCTCAGTGTAAGCCCCATCAGTTTTAAATTGAGGTTTTTCAGTGTGATTGCTTATTTCTTGTGGGTAAAAAGGCGTTCTTTGTCAATAATAATGCCTAGGTACTTATAATCGTCTGCAGACTGAATTTGTGTGTTGCACAGGTACCAGGCCAGTGGCCTTTTCCTTTTATTGTTGATATTCATTGTTCTTCTTTTCTCCGTGGTGTAATACTGCATTGTGTTAAGGAGATGTTGCAGCCCCACCTGTGTGTGGCTGACCAGTACCACATCGTCGGCTTACAGCAAGCTGGCTAAAATGATTCCTCCTGGCCTAGTGGCATGGGAATTGCTAGTGTTAAGTTCTTGCATCTAGTCAGCCAAAAAGAGTTTGAGCACACACCCTTGCTTCAGGCCTTTGGTTGTTGATACTTGTTTGGAAAGGTGAGAAACTGCTCAAAGTTTCACCTGTACCCACATATCTGTGTGGAGAAGTGTCAGCATGTTTAGTAGAGCTTGGGAAATATTCCAGCAAGCCAGCTTACCCCACAGCTTTGTCCTCCTCGTTCTGTCCCCGTGCTGAAGCGTCCTTGGCACAAATTAGATCTTGGCCAACTTTCGGCTTGTTTGGCTGATAGTAGGCCTCTAATGCCCTGGAACGTGGAGGCAGCAATTTCTTGCTTCCACGAATGGGTTGTCCATAGCCTGGATACTTGTATCCCGGCCCGCCTGGGAGTAAAAAGCAGAGGGTTCTCCAATTCTTGGTTCGATGCTTCTCTTGTCTCAGCCAAAAAGGGCTGTAAGCAGCTGGAACGTGTCTGGAGACGTTCTTATGACATCTCGGCTAAGCGGGAATATCGGGTTGCCATTAAACAATATCATCACATTATTCGGAAGGTACGGGCTGAGTATGTGGCTAAAGAAATCTTGGCTAGTACTAATCCTGCCAAGTCGGTATTTGCCCTACTCAATAGTATGAAAAGTGCTGGTTCTGTGGTATCTTCCCCGATTGTCTCCAACCAACAGTGTAGTGAGCTGGCTTGTCACTTCTTGGCTAAGGTTGAGCAGATTTACTCCAATCTGCCGCTGGTGGAGCCGTGTGTGGGGAGTGAGTCTTCCATCACTTCTGGCCCCCTGGCGGGTCGCAGCATGGTATCCTTTCCATCTTTATCTCCCAACGAATTTGATGTACTCTGTCTGAAGATTAAGTCTGGATCCCCTGCTGATCCCCTTACTCCTGACTTATTTCGCCAACTCCACTCCATGATTTCCCCGTGGGATGTGGGTTTAGTGAACTTATCCCTATCTTCTGCAGTGGTTCCCAGGGCGTGGAAACATGCTAAAGTCATGCCTTTGCTTAAGAAACCTTCCCTGGACCCTGGGGAACCGGCCAGTTACCGGCCTATTTCCCTGCTTCCATTTCTGGCCAAGGTGACAGAATCCCACGTCAACTCTGTCCTTTCGGAGTATATAGATTATAATGCCATCCTTGACCCCTCGCAACATGGCTTCCGTGTGTGCCATGGGACCGAGTCTGCACTGTTGGCAGTATCAGAAGCTATCAGGGATAGTATGGATAGGGGTGATTCCGTGGCTTTGGTCCTATTGGACCTAAGCGCCGCCTTCGACACCATATCACATGCAATTTTACTAACTCGTTTGCAGGAAATTGGTGTCGAGGGCGAGGCTTTGGGCTGGTTTCGCTCCTTCCTGAAAGAAAGGTCTTTTCAAGTCTCTATGCCTCCGTTCCATTCGCAGGAGTTTGCCCTGCATCAGGGAGTACCGCAGGGCTCAGTTCTTAGTCCGCTCTTGTTTAATCTCTATGTTCGCCCTCTGGCTGCGGTAGCTAAAAGCAGAGGTCTTGCATTGGTGTCATATGCTGATGACACCCAATCCTTTTCTAAGAACTGTGATGTTAACCTGAAGAAATTTAAGGAGGATCTTTTAGCAGTGGCGGATTGGATGGCGGGTAATTTTCTGCAGCTCAACGCCAGCAAATCCGAGATTTTACTATTTGGGAAGGATCGGGAACTATGGTCCGAACAGTGCTGGCCCGAGCGTCTTAAACCTGCGCCCTCTCCCGAAAAAGTTGTAAAGAACCTTGGGATATGGTTCGATCAAGGTCTGATGTTTGAAGCGCAATCCAAGACAGTGGCTGGGGTGTTTTTGGGCTTCTACGTGGCCTAAGACCCGTGATTGGTTTTTTCCCCCCAAAGTGCATCAAACCATAGTCCAGGCCCTAATTTTGTCTAGGCTGGACTATGGGAACGTACTTTATTTGGGTGCTAATAAGACCAGCATTAAGCGTCTGCAGCGGGTCCAGAATGCCGCTGCGCGATTGTTGGTAGGGCTTCCTAGGTCGAGCTCAGTGACTGCCTTGCTTCCTAAATTGCACTGGCTCCCTGTGGAAAAACGCGTTCAGTTTAAGGCTCTTTGTGTGGCGCATGAAATCCTATTGGGTCAGGCCCCTCTGGGCCTGGCCAATTTACTTATGCCTTATACTCCACGACGACCACTAAGATCGGCTGGCTGCGGCCTGGTCTGTGCCCCTCGCATTTTCAAAGCCAGAGCAGGCGGCTGCTCCTTTCGGAACTTAGCCGCCAAACTCTGGAATTCTCTACCGGTTCCTATTAGAACTATTCAGAAGCATTTGGCCTTCCGTAAAGCTATAAAAACCTGGCTGTTCTCTGGTCCTGCTAAATCTTTATAGATTTAGCGGCCTCTCTGCGTCTGCTTCCTGATTGTTGGTCTCGGTCAGGGCCGCGCTGGGACGCTCCGTTGCTGGGGCAGCCATGCGCGCTACAAATCGGACTAATAATAATAATAATAATACATGGTCAAAGGCTGCTCTCAAATTGATGAAGCAGAGATGTAAAGGCAGTTTGGAGGTCTTTGCAATGTCTATGAGTAGTGAAATGGCCAAAATATTTGTTGTAATGCCTAAAGTTTTAGAGAAGCCTATCTGGGTGGGCGGAAGTATTGCGTTCTCCTCTGCCTAAGATGTAAGGCCCTCCTTCACTGTTCCTGGAAATTCTTTTGCCTCAATATCGATCAATGAGACCAAGTGATAGTTTTTTGGTTGGGACTTTTCTCAATTTTTATAGATTGGGCAGATTGTTGAGCTTTTCAATAAAGCTGGGATTATACAGAGGGATCTGACTTCAAGAAAAATAGGATCTAAAATTCCTGCCTAGTCTTCTGCCCTCTGTTTGAAGAGTGCAGGAAGAATGCCGTTAGGACCTGGGCCCCTTCTCTACTACCTTTTGCAATTTGTTGCCTTATCAATTATGCTTGAGGCCCTGGATTCATGCTCAGATCCATCAGCTGGTTCAGGTGGGAATGTGACATTGTACCCCTTTTTTTGTTCTCCTGTGGTCGGGTTCTCTGACATTTTCCGTGCGATTCCCATGGTTCTTCCCAAATGTGAGATACTTTTCCCCCGTGGTGCGAGTGCATTATCTTGTTGACTTTCCCCCAGAAGCATATGCTGTAATTATGTCGTGTAGTGGCTTTGCCCAAGCCTTGACCTCCCACGCTCTGTTGACTTCCCACTTCAGTTTTTTGAGTGACGTTCTTTGTTTTTGGAGTAGCGTAGGGAGAATTCTATTCCCCGGATTGTGTTACAGGGATCTTAGAGGCTATATATGGCTCTTTTGAATTTGCTTTAATTGTTTCCTTAGGGCATTCGAGATCCTTCTTTCCTTGCTAGGTTCCCGGTAAAGTTTGTTTTGGGTGACGTGGCATATAGATTTGCTAGTCTAGCAGTGAAAGGTTCCCATCCGTCTATGAGGCTGTTTGATGTTCCTCTTTGAGATTGTGGCAAGTCCATTGCTGATGATGGCAGAGTTTCTATGATTGCTTCCGCAGATTTAATTATTTTGAAGTTAATTGCATAAATGGAGTCTAGGGCCTCCATCAAGCAGTTGAATGGGGGTGCCTTTGCTAAAAGGGGCATTTCTTGCGGTCGATGGGCGCGATCTCCTTTGTCCCTTAAGCACAATACCGAGATGCAGTGAAACAGTGAGAGGGTGACGAAGGTGTAATCCAGTGTTGGGCAAATTGAAGTAGAGTAGAAAGAGGCCACTGGTGGAGAGTCCTCCAGGAATCTCCCATTGAGTGCCCTGAAATTGAGGTGCTCTAGATCTAAAAGAATTTATTGAACAGTAATGTTGCTAGTACTGGACTTAGTCTTTAGACTCCATACTATTTAGGAGAACACATTTTGAAAATGCAACAAAAAGTGTCAAAGACTTTTCTTTTGCTTGAATTAATCAGTATTTAATAATATTTCTTTAGAAATTTTAGACCTTCCTATTGCCGAAGCAATTTTTTTAAAAACAGAGAATCAAAAATAAACAAAAAAAGTTCATAATAGTAACACCACACCGATTATTCACTCACAACTAACATGCTGATCTCACATACCAAACACTCTTGTCCACTCATACGTTCACGCAGGCTATTTTGATCAGGAAATGAACACAAAAAAACAACGTATTTTACACTCTTTTCTGTTTGGACCACAGAAAAAGAACATTCAGAAAGACATATATATCTATAAATGATTCTTATTTGTAGATTTTTCTAGTTCTTGTGGTCTTTATACAAGGTCTACGCGTTTCGAGACCCTTGGTTTACTGGGCCTCTCATCAGGACCTGTAAGGTAAGGAAGGAGAAGCCTGTGTAAGTTTCAGGCGGGCCCCTATACCTTGTTTGCATTGATTGTTCGTTTCTGTAAGAATAAAGTTACCTTTGTTTGAATGGAGACGAGCGTTTTAGAATAGTGGGGAAACCTGGGTGAAAAAGAGTGAAAAAAGAGGTGTAATAACATCCATTCAAGCCTGACTCATAGGTATGCACTTAGTTTGAGAAATGGCTTACTTTTCAGTGTGGAGGACGGAAGGGGAACGATTGTATCTGCTCAGTTGGGGTGATCCTCATTTGAGTGCTGGGGATAGAGAATGGGAGTTTGTTGAGTATATTGGGGGAAACATTATTGATAGCAACGTTATTTGTTTGTCTTAGGAAATTGGATTAGATACCTTATTGTGGGGCCGATTGGGGGCGCGTCTCTTCTGAGCGCTGGGTTTTAGGTCATCATGTTATCTCCGTTTGGATTATCCTTGGAGCTGTAAAGGGTTGAGAATCGAGTTAGCTTGGGAAATTTGTGACTTCGTACTCGTTGGTGCGAAGATGTGGCAGCGGGGCATACCTGCATTTTAGAGTCGTTTACTTCCGCGTTAGTCAGTCAGTTTCTTTTGCGTTTCGAGTCTCGTTGGTGCTGACGTGTAAAGCGTCGGCATGTTTAATGGTCTTTTGATTGGTTCTCATTATATAGACATAGAAAGAGGACTTCGTTATGTCATTTAATGCGTGCCTTGACCAAATTGATGTTCCCCAAGGTAAATAGCATTCTTGTAATGAAAAACTAATAAAAATGCTACACGTTCGTATAATGAATGGGTCTAATGAAATACTTATGGAGGCACATGCTGAAATGGAAAACATTCTAGATAAGACCATTAATGGGTAGAGATTGGATGTAAGCAGAGTTGAACAATTTAAAAGGTGTCCACCAAATGTCTGGTGATTAATAAAATGGGTTGCTACCTATATGTGCTTGGTAAGAAGTGCTTGTCTCCAGTTCATTACAATGGGGTTTTAGTTTAAATTGTAGAGTTCAGAAAGTTCGTTGAGGCCATTAGTAGCAGTGTTAAATTTAAGGATTAGCATAGCCTCTGTCCTAGAAAGTTTCTGTTCCAAATCGCCGCCTCGTGCATCACGTATTACTTTGGCAAGAACTGTCCATTTTAGATCTTCAATTAGGTGGTTTTTAGTTCGCCAATGATTAACCAATGGAGCTGTTAATACGTTTTTGTTAATCCGGGATTTATGTTGGGACACTCTGGTTCTGATTTCTTGGCTGGTCTTTCCTATGTATAGGAGGTTGCAAGGGCAACGTATCGCGTAAACAACTGATTTGCTTTTACAATTGGTGAACGATTCGTGTTTCCAATAGATGGAGTTGTGTTCGAAGAGGCCTCCTTCAATTGTGGAATCACAGCAGATGCAAGTGCCGCATCGGTGATGGCCTTGGATTGGTTGAAGTCCTACAAAGTCTCGCACAGTAGTAGGTTTCTTTTGCAGCATTGCTGCTCGAACAATTTGGTTGGCAATATTGCGGTCTTTTTTAAAAGCAAACAGTGGATTTTGGTTGAATAAGGCATCCAGATTTTTGATCAAGTGCCAGTTTTGTACGATGCACTTTTTCAACAAGTTTGAGTTAGGACAGAATGTGGAGACGCAGACGATCCTTTGGAGTGGTTGCCTCTCAGTCTTTTTTAGTAAGTCTTCCCTTGGGGTCCACCAAGCTCTTTTCATTGCTCTTTTCAAGAGTTTCTTGGGGTATCCTCTTTTCTTCAAGTTTTCAGACAATGTGGTAGCATGGGCCATATATTCATCTTTGAAATGGCAATTTCGTCTTATGTGCAAGAATTGGCCGTAAGGCAAATTTTCGCGTAAGTTCTTCGGATGGTAACTTGAGAAGTGTAAGGTCTTATTTCTATCGGTTGTCTTTTTGTACAAGGTAGTGGCCAAACCATTGTCAGATGGATAGATTTCTACATCCAGAAAAGCGATTTTGATCTGAGAATGGTTTAAAGTAAATTGTATGTCCGTGGTTCGATTATTTAACCAGTCATGGAAGTTTCTTAGATTTTCTAGAGACCCTGTCCAAGTCATGAACACGTCATCTATGTAACGAATCCATTTACCGATGTACTGAGTAAAGGGATTGTTATTATAGATAAACTTCTCTTCATATTTGGCCATGAAGAGTACCGCCAATTCTGGTGCAAATGGACAACCCAGAGCCACTCCTTTGACTTGGAAATAGAATTCGCCGTTAAAGTTGAAATAGTTCTTTTTAAGTCCAAGTTAGCTAGTTTCATAATGAATTCAGTCGGGACTTTTGGATTTTGTCTTGTTTCCAGGTATGATTGGATTACAGAAAGACCTTCGTCCTGAGGTATTTGTGTGTATAGTGAAACCACGTCGAGTGTTACTAGGTGGTGTGATTCTGGGACGAAGTCTATGAATGATAATTTGTTGATCAAGTCTGTTGTATCTGCTAGAAAAGATGGTACTTCAACTATAAAAGGTTTTAGGAAGTAGTCCACAAATTTCGAGATAGGTTCCATCAAGGAGTCACAGCCAGAGATGATTGGTCTGCCGGGTGGTGCCGTTTCACTTTTATGGATCTTTGGGAGGACGTAGAACAAAGGTGTCCTTGGATTTTTATTTTGTAGGAATTCGAATTCTTTTTTTGAAAGGAAACCTTCTTCTAGACCTTTAGTTAGAATTGGAAACAGAATATTCTGGAGTTCAAGGGTTGGATCTCTGTTTATTTTTCTGTAGCATTGGATATCATCCAGTTGCCTGGTGACCTCCTTTATATAGTCTTCTTTGTCTAGAATGACTATTGACCCACCTTTGTCGGCCTATTTGATTATAATAGAAGTATCTTTTTGGAGATTGGAAAGGGCTTCAGTTTGAGGTTTCGTTGTATTGAATTTGACCCATTTTCTGTTGTTTTCCATGTCAGTTATGGCTGAAAGTAGGGTTTTTTTTAAAAATGACTACTTCTTTTGGGATTTTGTTAGCAGGTGGACAGAAGGTAGATTTTTTCTTGAGATCAGTGTCGTTTTGAATCTCAGTGAGTGGATTGAGCGAAAAAAAGGTTTTAAGTCTTATTTTTCTGCAGAATTCAATTGCCTCTGTTTTCAGTCTTATAAAGTCTGTATGTTTTGCAGGAACAAAAGATAATCCTTTCTCTAAGATGCTTTGTTCATCTTTAGTTAGAATTCTTTTGGATAAGTTATAGACTAATGATGTATCTAGTTTTTGTAGTTCTGTCGTCTGGTTGTCATCTCCCATGGTTGTGTATTGAATCGTACTCTTCCTCTTGACCGTTGCTGGCCTCTCCCTAAAAAAGGAGTTTGTTGTTGTGGGCGTTGGAGGTTCCCTCGTTGGTTATTATTTTTGTACCTGTCTTCTAGTTCTCCTTCACTGCCACTGGATGAGGAGGATGTCTCCGAGAAGGTAATAAAAAAATTTGAGGATCGACCTTGATATGTTGATAGATATCTACGGGATTCTGGTTGTGAATAGAAGTCCGTTTGTATGTATGGGTAGATTTTTGACAAGGAGAAGTTCCGTTTATCTTTCTCAAAGTTGAATGTTTTTTGGTTCACCGTATAGTCTTTAAATTCAAGAATCTCTTTCTCAACTTTGTCCAGTAATGTTTTTGAATCTGTGATTGTCTGACTTGATTTGATTTGTGTTTCCAAAGTTTCAATCTCTTCTAGTTGTTTTTTGGAGATGCGTTGAGCGGTTTCCACTGTAAGGACCATTAGGTCTCTGCTACATTTAGTCTCTATTAGGCTATAGCCTTTTTTGTAAATTGGGTCTTCTGTGAAAATGACTGGAATGTTTTTGATTTGAAGTCCGCCTGGAATCGTACCGGTTTTGAGATGTTGTATCAGAAAGTGTCCATGTAAATCAGTCCGGATTTGTTTCTTTTTTAGTCTTAGAAGTTTATCAGATTCGTTCTGTTGTTGAGCCGTTATGCTGAGTGAGGCAGATGCAAAGAGGGGAGGGGCGTCCAACAGGTTTTTGATATGTTCTTCACTGTATGCAAACGTATCACTTTCAGACATCCTTTCACACAAACTGAAAAATGTGCAGAAAAATAAATACAAGTGACTTATAAGGAAGGAAGTGACAAGTGAAGGAAAAGAAGTAAGACTGTGAATCTTTCACAGGATGACCTCTCGCAGAAATTCTTCTGCTAAGATGACCGTGACCAAAACTGGAGGTAGGCTGGAGGCAGTAAAGCTGAGCCTCTATTAGATTGAACAGTAATGTTGCTAGTACTGCACTTAGTCTTTAGACTCCATATTATTTAGAACACATTTTGAAAATGCAACAAAAAGTGTCAAAGACTTTTCTTTTGCTTGAATTAATCAGTATTTAATAATATTTCTTTAGAAATTTTAGACCTTCCTATTGCCGAAGCAATTTTTTTTAAAACAGAGAATCAAAAATAAACAAAAAAAGTTCATAATAGTAACACCACACCGATTATTCACTCACAACTAACATGCTGATCTCACATACCAAACACTCTTGTCCACTCATACGTTCACGCAGGCTATTTTGATCAGGAAATGAACACAAAATAACAACGTATTTTACACTCTTTTCTGTTTGGACCACAGAAAAAGAACATTCAGAAAGACATATATATCTATAAATGATTCTTATTTGTAGATTTTTCTAGTTCTTGTGGTCTTTATACAAGGTCTACGCGTTTCGAGACCCTTGGTTTACTGGGCCTCTCATCAGGACCTGTAAGGTAAGGAAGGAGAAGCCTGTGTAAGTTTCAGGAGGGCCCCTATACCTTGTTTGCATTGATTGTTCGTTTCTGTAAGAATAAAGTTACCTTTGTTTGAATGGAGACGAGCGTTTTAGAATAGTGGGGAAACCTGGGTGAAAAAGAGTGAAAAAAGAGGTGTAATAACATCCATTCAAGCCTGACTCATAGGTATGCACTTAGTTTGAGAAATGGCTTACTTTTCAGTGTGGAGGACGGAAGGGGAACGATTGTATCTGCTCAGTTGGGGTGATCCTCATTTGAGTGCTGGGGATAGAGAATGGGAGTTTGTTGAGTATATTGGGGGAAACATTATTGATAGCAACGTTATTTGTTTGTCTTAGGAAATTGGATTAGATACCTTATTGTGGGGCCGATTGGGGGCGCGTCTCTTCTGAGCGCTGGGTTTTAGGTCATCATGTTATCTCCGTTTGGATTATCCTTGGAGCTGTAAAGGGTTGAGAATCGAGTTAGCTTGGGGAAGTTGTGACTTCGTACTCGTTGGTGCGAAGATGTGGCAGCGGGGCATACCTGCGTTTTAGAGTCGTTTACTTCCGCGTTAGTCAGTCAGTTTCTTCTGCGTTTCGAGTCTCGTTGGTGCTGACGTGTAGAGCGTCGGCATGTTTAATGGTCTTTTGATTGGTTCTCATTATATAGACATAGAAAGAGGACTTCGTTATGTCATTTAATGCGTGCCTTGACCAAATTGATGTTCCCCAAGGTAAATAGCATTCTTGTAATGAAAAACGAATAAAAATGCTACAAGTTCGTATAATGAATGGGTCTAATGAAATACTTATGGAGGCACATGCTAGAAATGGAAAACATTCTAGCAAAGACCATTAATGGGTAGAGATTGGATGTAAGCAGAGTTGAATAATTTAAAAGGTGTCCACCAAATGTCTGGTGATTAATAAAATGGGTTGCTACCTATATGTGCTTGGTAAGAAGTGCTTGTCTCCAGTTCATTACAATGGGGTTTTAGTTTAAATTGTAGAGTTCAGAAAGTTCATTGAGGCCATTAGTAGTAGTGTTAAATTTAAGGATTAGCATAGCCTCTGTCCTAGAAAGTTTCTGTTCCAAATCGCCGCCTCGTGCATCACATATTACTTTGGCAAGAACTGTCCATTTTAGATCTTCAATTAGGTGGTTTTTAGTTCGCCAATGATTAACCAATGGAGCTGTTAATACGTTTTTGTTAATCCGGGATTTATGTTGGGACACTCTGGTTCTGATTTCTTGGCTGGTCTTTCCTATGTATAGGAGGTTGCAAGGGCAACGTATAGAGTAAACAACTGATTTGCTTTTACAATTGGTGAACGATTCGTGTTTCCAATAGATGGAGTTGTGTTCGAAGAGGTCTCCTTCAATTGTGGAATCACAGCAGATCTACAGAAGGCATTGCTTTTGCTTTTCCTTTCCCTGTTGGAGTTACCTCTTTGTGCAGGTATATTCCAATGTGAGGATTGGTTCCACACTTCATCCATTGACGATGGGCCTAGGAGGTTGAGGTTCAAACCCCCATAGAGAATGAAATTTGAAGTGTGTAGCTTACTTAGGTGCTTTAGAAGTTGGTCAACAAAATGTTCCGTGTCTTTTGCTAGGTGTTATGGGTGGATGTAGGCGTTGACTATTACTGCTTCTTTCTGACATCTCTTGAGGGAGAGAGTGGTCTTGACCATGATGGTGGCCGTTAAGTCATAGTCCACTAGTTCTGCTGAGGTTGTGTGGGTTGTTTATACATAGGTTGCCAACCCTCCTGATAGGTGTCCAAATATTGCTGCCTTTGCTGCTGGTGTGTAGAAGCACATGTACCCCTGCAGGTGGAGCAGTTCTGCCAGCCATGTTTCCTGCAGCATTATTAGGTCAAAAGATTTTAGGTACTGCAGGAACTCTGGGTTAGACGTTTTGCTTGCCAATCCACTGACGTTCCATGAGCAGAAGGAGAGGGTGGGTTTGCTGTCCGTGGTGGCTGCACCATCCTGGAGGTCTTGTCATTGGGTGCCAGGAAGGGCATTTATTGTCTAGAGATCCACCTGAGGTCAAGATATGTGTTTCGTAGTTCTTATGTGGTCTGGGCTGACTCTGTTGGCCGGTTGGTGCCTGCTTCTTTGTTGGTGACTGCCCCAATGCCCCTCTGAGCACCGCGCGGGAATACCTTATCGAACTAGCGGCTATGGTGACGTGATTGGGCCAAAGCAGAGGCGTTATGGTGAGGGGAGATATGTTATTCCACAGACCTTGAAGATGCAGTGCTTAGATAGTACCTTTGTAGTGATTGCTGCTGTTCTCAAGGTGGCCTTAGTGGCTTCGAACTCTGAGGGGGCTGCAGGGCGGATAAACTCACTTGAAAGGAGATCGGTTGAAGTTAGATACGCTAGGTATTGGGTGGGTGATAGTAGCCTCAGGATGTTTCCTCTGTTCAGGACATCACAGTTCCCTTTAGATTTATACTGAGACCTGAGGAGTAAGTAGGATGTTTTTATAAGGCTGCGTATCCAAAGGAGACTGTGTTTGATGGACCGGCTCCCTAAAGAGCTGTTTGGCTAGTCTGTATCCATCTAGCTTGGATTTCTCCTGCTCTCTTGGTTTGCCAGGAACTGCCGTCGTGGTGGCAGAGCGAGTTTGGGGAGGCCCTGTGACTGCCCGTTCGGTGGAGAGCATTTCCTATGGCATGTGGTCCTGGGTTGTGGGCCGCCCCTGTTGTTTTGTCTGTGACTGGGCCTTGAACTGAGGCACCTGTAGTTGAGCTGGAGAGGACCTTGGTGTCTCTCCACATATCTCAAGTCTTTGCTTGGTTCCTTTCTGCCCCGGGATTACTGACGACTCCCGCCGAGATCTTTGTCGAGGCTCCTCCTGGGCAGGGCCGGGATGGGCAGGGACTGGGGAGGCGACCTAAATGAGAGGTCAAGTGGCATTTCCTGGTGCTTGGCTTGAATGGCTGCTTTTACTGTGTGGGGAGTTCTTGGGTGATTAAGCGGCCCTGGTTTCTGCGCTGGCTGTGCCTCGGGTGTTTCGGTGGGGGGACAGATATCCTGGGCCGTATCGACTGCTAGGTGCTCATAGTTCCCGAGGTTGATTGCCTGAGTCACAGGTTGAGACCTCTGATTTTACTTGTTGCTGTCCGAAGATGGGGTAGAAAGCTGTTTGGTTTGTGAGCGTTGTTGATTCTGGCCTTCCCCTGTTTGTTGATGTCTTTTCCTAGCATTGGACTTTAGTTTCAGGGCTCCTTCTGACTGCGGAGCTGCTTCTTTGAAGGTTACTTGGTGATCTGCCGTGGAAGGGGAGCCCCCTCCCTCCAGCTGATTGCTTGAGCACTGCTGCAGATTGTTTATTCAGCACCAGTTCTGGCTCTGTGTGGATTCTCTTTCCCAAAGAGGGTGTGCTACAAGTAGCTGTGGTTTCTTTCTGTAGGACATCAAGAACGTAGCTGAGCATGGAGAAGAGAGTGGACAATTTGTCCGCGATCGGGCCCCACCCACATTTTATTTGCACTTCAGACTGTGCTTTCTTTATAAGGCAATGGAAGTCCCCCAGTTTCTCATCGATGGCAGTGACAAACACGCCAGAGTGTTGAGTAAGGATAGCTAAATGTCTATCTTGTCCTATTGGTACTGAAGAGCCTCCACAGACAGCTGCATGGTGTACAGAAGAGAAGTCCACGCGGTGTCAGACTGTGACGTGGCGCCCCTGCCGACATTGGCCCACATCAAGGCATCTGGGTCCAGACCAGGTCCTGATCTGTTACATTGTGGCCCTTTGGCAGGGCTGGCCCCATGGAATGGGTCCTGTGTTTAGGAGGCCAATATGTCCTCCTATTCATGCATTCCCGGGTACGAGAAGGCCCCAATCCCCTCCTCTTTGTGTTCCAGGTGTTCCGAAACTGGAAGGCGTAGGTTGACGCTGGTGAGAGATTGGGCCGAAAGATTGTATTGAAGCATTAGATCTAGTGTCCTGAGCCCCGGAGTCCAGGTTGGCCAGACTGTTGTTATGGATTAAGATGAGGGTCTCTTCAGGTTGGTGTTTCTGAACCCTCCCTTCACTTTTTGGAGCCTCTTTGGGATTGTGTGTGCCTATTGACTCTCTTAATCTTAGTACAGGGAAGGCACCGGCAGATGGGCAGTGTTGATGACAGGAAGGTCACATTGGCTGAGGGCGATGCTGAGGGTGATGCCACCTCCTGTTCTTTAACTGCTTGTTCATCCGCTGGGCTTGTAGAGCCTGTATGCCCAGACTGTGGTGAGGTTTGGTCAGTAGTGGTTAGTCTCGTAGCAGCAGCCATGAGTGAATTGTAGGGAAAAGGGTGGGTAAGAGCTCCTTTGGTCTGGATGCCTGACTCCTGGGACTGTGAAGACTGGGGAAGCTGTCGGGCCTGAATAGGCGTCTGCAGCCCTTGGAGAGCACAGTTGCTTGAGAAAAGGGCGGAGCCGGCATCTTTCAGAAAGCAAACTTTTGAGTAAATTTTAGGCTGGCTAAGAGTCTCTGCGTTCATCAGCCCCCTCTGAACTTCTGTTTGTTGTGTCCTTCAATTCTGACTCGATTGCAGTTAGTGGCACTTGTGCACTGGATTGTGTATTGTGTAGTGGCTTCTTCCTTTGTTTCTCTTCCAGCCTTGGGGGTAGGGACCCCCTTGTTCTCTCAGATATCATTGGGTGCTCAATGCCCGCTCTATGAGGCACTTTGTAGTCTGCTTCCCGTTGCAGTTATGGCTGTGTTGCTATCACGTCAGTTGAGGCAGGTGAGGACAAGCATTGGAATCCTGAGCCTTCTGCATGAAGTGCTGATCCCTCAGTCAACTGGTTGTTCAGTCAATCTGTCCGTTGGGAGCCACCTCACCCCTCACATGAAAATTGGCTGATGGCTCTGGTTTTTGGTCTTGGTGGGAGAGGGGCACAAGTGTGCCTTGAGGTTGAGACTAGGGCTCCATAGTTTCTGGCCAGGAAGGTGAGGGGAAGAGAGTAGTGTATTTGCAGAGCACACTTATCCTGTGCCCTTGCTCCTTCTGCTGCAGGGGCAGGACAGGTTGCCAGGTCCCTTCTGCAGTGTTTCAGTGGCTTCATTAGCTTCAGTAGTTCCCAGTAGTTTCAATGGTGTTAAAGTGAAAGTGTGTGCGATAGCTTGAGGCCCGGGAGCTCGCCTGGTCCACAAGCTGCACCTGAACCTGGTTGGGCTGCTTCTGTGGGCCAGGGCTCAGCCTGCTCTGCTGTGGGGCCGAAAACCTGCTATAACCCCCGCAACCACTGCAGCTTCACTGCCTGCAACCTCACTGCCTGCTGCCTCTGACCCCCCGTCCCTCTCCCCTTCCTCTCACCTGGCTCACTTGATTCCTTCTTTGGCCCTTGAGGGAGTCAAGCTTAAGATGTCAGGGCACAGGATGGTAGGGAGGGTCATGGCGGATTGAGGAGCTTCATCCGGAGCTTCATCCAGGGCAACTGAGGCAGTCAAACCACCATATGGCACCTGCCACATCGTGCCCCTTTCACCATGCACCTGAGCAATGATGGGCAGCGGGCTTGATCTTCATAAGTTGTGGTGTATTTGATGAAGGCAGGTTAGCGGAGGTGTTGAATAACGCTCTCAGGTCTGATTCACTCAGTTTGAGTTTGGCTCGTGCACTGGCGCGTGAGTAAAGTACAGTACTTAATGCTTCCAGGAGGGAAGTAATTATAAAAGAATTACTTCATGGGCTGGGTCACCCATACACGGCGGCCATTTTGAGACATTGGGAAAGTCTCATTTAAGTATATGAATACATGTTTTTGACAGATTGGGCTTGCATGTTCGTGTTTAGGGCACAACTAGTATGGGCTGTGAAAGGATTTCGAGTGCAAGGATTCAATAAGGGGCAGAGGTTGTCACAAGATTTAATTGGAATTTTAATAGAGCTTTTTGATATTATGAACCAAGTAATTTAGGTTGTTTAGAGAGCAGTAAAATGGAGGAGAGAATTTTAAATGAGTTAACTAAATTCTCTTTAAATTTTTATAATAAAATTGAGAGAAAATTAGATGATTTAATTCTAAGTTTCGATTTGACATTCAGCATGACAGATTGTATTCTGCAGGAGAAGGTCCAACAGTAGGAGGCAGTGGCAAAGTAAATAGAAAAATAAAGCACTTTGTGGAAGTGCGAGTTGTGGTTAAGAAGTACAGGAAAGGAAGTGCAGATAAAGGCTTTGGTGGCTATAAAAAGCATGATGGTGTCAAGGACACACATGGGGACCAAGTTAAGGGTCCAGAATTCACAGGTAAAAAGAATGTTGAAGCTCGTAAGCACTCCTCGGTGCTATGTGACGAATCTTCTGGAAGTGCAGAGGTGGAGATAGATGCTCCTCAGATTTTGATACGGAGGAAGATAACTGAGAGAGAGAAAAAAAACTGGAGATTTGGCAGGTAATATGGGAGAGCAAGAGGCTCTTATGGATCCCTTCGGTGAGTTTATGTTTGACCCCATGATAATAAAACACTCATTGTCACCAGAATGGGCTCCAGTGGCTCATGTAGCGGAATACATGCAGAGTTGGTTGAGGAAGCAGATTCCTAGGGACGTTAGACGTCATTTGAGGTCTGAATGTCTGAGACCTAGTTTAGCTAACAAAGTCATGGTGATGCCGGAATAAGATGCAAAAATCATTGCATTTATTAGCAAAGGTGAACGGTATCCTAGGAAGGGTCTAGGTAAAGGCCTTAAAATGTGTCAAGATTGTTTGCTGGACTTGTCAGGTCCTTTGGCAAAGATATTTGAGATGGTGGAGGAGACCTATGTTGGAAATAGATCTTTAGATATTGAAGAGTTACGTCAATGGGTTCAAAGGGCAGCTTGTTTACTGGGAAATGCTAACACTGGCTTATCTGTTGAACAAAGGAAAAGTATCCTATTGAAAATCATCCTAAATTAGTGGAACTTGCTAGTAATGAAGGGGGTCAATCAGCAAATGGTTTGCTCTTTGGGGACGATTTCATCCAGGAAATGTCCAAATATGTGGGATCTTTTGGCTTATTGCAGAAATCTTAGAGATCGATCAAAAAAGTATTTGACAAACGTGTTTTTGGAGGGGCCGGGAGAGCGAGAGGTTGGTTCCCCAACCGAGGTCAAGGAATCACTAGGGCTTCATTTAAACCCAGTACATATCAGACCTCTTATCAAACAGGTGGTTTCTACCCTCAAAGGCAGACAAATAGGGGAAGAGGTGGATGTAGCGAATGGCGTACAAGAGGTACAGGTAAGGCAAGACCCTTTTGTTGCCCATCAAAAGTTGAGTGGCACACTTGCCCAATTGTTTGGAAATTGGAAGCGGGTGACAAGAGATCCGTGGGTTTTGTAAACAGTTTTAGGTTATCGTACAGATTGAGGTTAGTGGAGCACACAACTTTGGCAGTGGAGTTGTTAAAGAGTCTGGGATTTCTGGTGAACAAGAAGAAGTCATGTCTTGTCCCAGGGCAGGTAATTCAGTTTTTAAGATTGATGGTGGATACGGTGGTTGAGAGCAGGGAGGAATTGTTTTGGTGGTTAAGGAACTTGGAGACATTGAATGGGAAAGCTATATTCGGGGAATGTCCCGAGATGGTGATAGAATCAGATGCAAGCCTGGAAGGCTGGCGGGCTCAATGTGGTTCAGTCACAACAGGTGGAGTTTGGTCAGAGGAGGAGAGTAAACTTCATATAAATTGTCTGGAGCTGTTAGCAGGGTCTTTTGTGAATAGGAGTTTTGAAAAAAACAATGCGAAGTGTTCTGTTTTACTGAAGATGAACAATGTTAGGGCCAAAAGGTATATGAACAAGTTGGGGGGTTGTCAGAAGTTGGCCTGGTATATGCTGTCCACTACTTAAAGTGGGCACCCTGTACCAGTCCAAACAATCTTTATGGTGATTTAAGAGGTCAAAGATAACCTTAGAAAGCTATCCAAGTGGCAGCTGTGAAGAGAAGCCTTCAGGTTTAGTCTTAAAGGAATGTTAAGCAGCTTGTTTTATCAGAATGCAACCTTATTGTATTGTTTAAATGAAAGGAGAACCACACAGTAGTTATAAAAATATGTATTTATTATTATAAATACTCTCTATACACTCTAAATACACTCTAAATACCTCACAGTACCTGCTACATGCAGATAAACACAAAGCACACAATACTGTAGCGCAGAAACAATCATAAGTAGCACTAATCCACAGTGGGCTCCAGGGGGAGACCAAACCATATACTAAAATAGTGGTATAAGAACCACGATTTGAGTCAAGACAGTGTCTAGAGGTTGTAGAATCACTGGGATCCGAAGGAACCACCCAAGGTGAGTAAGTAGGGACCCGACGGAGGACAGGTGCAGTGTGAGAACAATTTAGTGGGAGAGTCGCGGTTGAAGTTTTAGAGGTTAAGGACCCTTCCCAGTGGATTACGAGGAATTCCTTTGGATCATAGGAGCTTGGAGAGCCACCCTACCTGAGGATACTGTAGTACCAGAGTTACCTATCCCAGAGAAGCCTGGTGTATAGGGCTGAAGTGGTGTCAGCAGCCACAGTCGATCTCAATGAAGGACTTCAAGGAAATGCCAGTGTGAGAAAGAAGAAAAGTGGCTGGTGGAATCCAAAGGTGGATTCTTGTCAAAGAGTACCTAAAAGCAGAGAGGACAGAGTCTGGGTTACTCAGGAGTGACCAGGGGCTCGGTAGTTGAATGCCCACAGAAGTTGGGTGCTTCAGGTGCGTTGATGTGGACATTGACTCTACAGCTGCAGGGACCAGGAGACGTCAAGGACAACCAGGAGATGAATATGAGCTGTCCCATGAAGGAGTGGCCGGTGTCTGGCGGGAGCACCAGCAAGCCTTGGCAGCAGCAACCCACGAAGAAAATCAAAGAAGGTTACAGTCTGGCCCAGCAAGGTGGGGACGAATGAAGCGTCCCCGCCTTGAGCTTGAGTTACCCCTGTCCAGTTCAGCACTATTTCCTACCAAATGACCATTGTCCTGATGATGACCTGAAATCAATCAGGTTGAAAAGACGGTGACTACCGAGAATAGAACTTTGGCGCTGTTGTGGTCAATTTATGTAATCTGACTTCCAAAACATGAACATTGTATGTATCTTTTTGTAAATCTTGACCACATTCTGCTTATCTTTTGTTGCCGTTCACGCTGTTCTCATCACCCTTGTGTCACTGCGCTGCTCACCTTCACTAAACACGTCCAGTGTTCACCTTGTGTGCTTTTGGTCATTATATATTTAACTGTACTGTAGTGCTGCTATAACTACTTACAAATAATACCTCCCCTTTTTTCACTCCAGCTGCATCGTTGTGGTCTCCCTTTTGTTCCCCATCCCCGTTGTGATTTGCATCACTGTTTTTATTGTTCCCCGCTTTTTCAATGTTTTCCGGTTAAGACTCTGGATACCTAGTGGCATGGTCCACCACCACTAGAACATAACTGTGCCGATATACAGTTGAAGGGTTCATGGGACCAATTATGTCAATCCCAACCCTCTCAAAGAGAACCCCCACCAAAGGTAGTGGTATGAGGGGGGCCTTTGTGGTACCACCTGCCTTACCACTCGCATGACAGGTGGTATAGGAGCAACAAAACTCCTTTGTGTCCTCTGATATGTAATGCCAGTGAAAGTGAGGGACAAGCCTGCCCCAAGTCTTACTTTGGCCTAGGTGTCCTGCTAAGGGAATGTCATGTGCAAGGGTGAGTAGGAAGTACCTGAACTTCAGTGGTATGACCAACCTACTGGTGGCACCAGGCTTGAGGTCTTTAGCCTCTGAGTATAGGAGTCCCTCATCCCAAAAGATCTTGTGAAATCCACTGACACTCCCAGCAGCCTCAGCAGCAGCTTCCTGTGTGAGGGGTTCAAGAGAGGGGCAGGTTTGCTGCTCCAAACTCAAATCTGCCCTGGAATGGGCTGCTGTCCCCAAAGTTCCAGGCTTCCAGTTCATCTGGAACAGTTCCTTCACAGGGTCTAAGATCATCTTCCTCAAGGGATTGATCCTCACACTGAGTCTGGGGGGAAGACACAGCCTTACCCCTCCTGCTCTTTCTCTTGGAAGGCCCTTGGTCCATTGTTCCAGGATCCAGTGCCTGTTCAGTGTCAGCCAGCTTGGCCTGTGACCTGGTCACAGCAAACACATCTGCAGTGATGCCCAACATTGCTGCATGAGTCCTAAATTCTACATCAGCAGAGACTGATGCCTCAAACTCATTGCCCAACAAACATCTACTGGTAGGTCTGACCTAACCACATCCTTCTTAGGGCCAGTTACCCCTCCCCAGCTGAAATTGACAACTGCCAATAAATGGTCAGTCCTGACATTGTTTGCATTGGTCACTTGGTAGATTTCACCAAGTATGATTTGTCCAGGAGACACAGGTATCTCTGTCACCATTGTGACACTGGCACCTGTGTCTCTGTATGCTCCCTCATAATCAAATTATGCAATCCCTTGAAATCATTCACTTTGCTTCCAAGCAACCAGCCTGCCAGAGCCTTAATGGCACTATCCACAGAGTCTACTCAGTCCTGATTCCGTGTCTTTTGGGTATCTCTGAACTTAATCCTGTACCTTTCAGTCGTTAAGCCAAACCCATCAATGAGAGCACTCTTAAGTACTGAATAATTGCCAGTATCCTCTTCTCTAACAGTGAGGAACTTATTTCTACCTTTGTCAGCAAAGGAGAGCCACATGATATCTGCCCACTGCTCTTGAGGGATCCTCTGAACTCTACATGCCCTCTCTTAAACAGTTATCCATTTATGGATCACATCCCAACATGGTAGGGAGAGACAATCTTGCTCGGGTTCCTATTATCAAAGGAATGTTCCTTAATTCTAGGGACACCATTGCTACCACAATGGGACTCTAGTCCCAACTTTTTTCTAGCTCTCTGGACTTCTAGAGACTCTTTGTCCAGGGCCAATCACTGTTGCCTAAGCTTAGCTTTCTCAAGTTCCAGAAATTGGTACTCCCTGTCATAAGAGTGGTTCCTCTTGCTAGATAC
Source organism: Triturus cristatus (assembly GCF_964204655.1). Classification (NCBI taxonomy): domain Eukaryota; kingdom Metazoa; phylum Chordata; class Amphibia; order Caudata; family Salamandridae; genus Triturus; species Triturus cristatus. Next base: position 1,051,472,171 of record NC_140583.1, read on the forward strand.
AGAGATCCCTACAGACTGTCCTGAGTGATTAGACTCTGCAGAGGGAGATCTAGATCTCCTTGGGAAACTCTGCACTCTACCAGGAGAGGTGAAGAGGGGGCCTTCTTGCCTTTCTCCATCATCTCCCTGAAGGTCTGAGCTGTCCATGTGAGAACCTTCTTGTTTCTCCTGGCCAGGGTTTGAGTCTAGGTCATACTGACCTGTTCTCATTCCCTGTCCCACCCACTCTCTCCTGTTCATCTGACCCAGGGGTCTCCCTAAGGTCATCAAGAAGTAACGTCTCTATCAAACTTTGAGTGTTGGCACTTCTCCCTGTCTTCAGCTTTCTAGAGGCACACAGGTCTTTCAATTATTGGAATAAAATCTCACTGTGTCTAGAGGGCAGAGAGCCACTGGCATCTACTTTAGAAGACATACTAAGTGTGGTGAGGTGTTGCACCTACCTAATCTAGTGGGAACTAGACTCTCTGAGTTTGGAGAAAGTGTGTGCTAGACCTTTGACTACCCAACCCTAAGTTCAGTAGAACTTACTTATGTTAAGCTAGTATTATATGTACCTAGTACTTAGTGGTTTTCAGTAAATCAATCCAGAGATTTATCTGGTGAAAAAATTCAGGCTTGAATCCCAACTGCTGCCCACCAATGTGAGACGTTGGCCTGGTATATGCTGTCCACTACTTAAAGTGGGCACCCTGTACCAGTCCAAACAACCCTTACGGTGATTTAAGAGGTCAGAGATAACCTTAGAAAGCTATCCAAGTGGTAGCTGTGGAGAGCAGCCTTCAGGCTTAGTCTTGAAGGAACGTTAAGCAGCTTGTTTTACCAGAATGCAACATTATTGTATTGATTAAATGAAAGGAGAACCACACAGTAGTTATAAAAATATGTATTTATTATTATAACACACTCTAAATACCTCACAGTACCTGCTACACGCAGATAAACACAAAGCCCACAATACTGTAGCACAAAAACAATCATAAGTAGCACCAATCCACAGTGAGCTCCAGTGGGAAACCAAACCATATACTAAAATAGTGGTATTAGAACCATGACTCGAGTCAAAACAGTGTCTAGAGGTTGTAGAATCACTGGGACCCCAAGGAACTACCCAAGGTGAGTAAGAAGGGACCCCACGGAGGACGGATGCAGTGTGAGCACACGACCTTGTGCTACGTACAATTCAATGGGAGATTCGCGGTTGAAGTTTTAGAAGTTAAGGACCCTTCCCAGTGGATTACGAGGAAGCCCTTTGGATCTTAGGAAATTGGAGATCCACCCCACCCATGGATACCGTAGTACCCGAGTTACCTATCCCAGGGAAGCCGGGTGTATAGGGCTGAAGTGGTGTCGGAAATGGAGGACTTCAACGAAATGCCACTGCGGGAAAGAAGAAAAATGTCAGTTGGAATCCAGAGGTGGATTCTTGTTGAAGAGTACCTGAAAGCAGAGGGGACAGAGTCTGGGTCACTCAGGAATGACCAGGGGCTCGGTAGACGAATGCCCACCGATGTCGGGTGCTTCAGATGCGTTGATGGAGACCTTGTCTCTACAGCTGCAGGGACCAGGAGATGTCGAGGACAACTAGGAGCTGGATACAAGCTGTCCCACATAGGATGTCGAGTGCTGAGGGATCGGTGTTCGGTGGGAGCACTAACAAGCCTTGGCAGCGGCAACCCACGAAGGAGGTCGAAGAAGGTTACCATCTGGCCAAGCAAGGACGAGGGGGCTCGCCACAGCAAGGGGAGTTGGGGAAGACCTGGAGCAACCAGGGGAGCCCAAGAAAAGCAGTGTTGACCCTCAAGAGGACAGACAGGCCAGAGGCACAGGAGACCTGAGTGGACCTCAAGCAGATTTACAAAGCAACAGCCCACGAAGCACTCAGTGCAAGGAGGCCAAAGTTCTTTGGTGAAAATGTGCCCAGAGGTTGGGGCTATTTGTAGCTTAATGTACTGGTTTGGAAAACACCAACAAGCATATGTATTTTCAAAAGTACATGGTGCACAGGGGTTCTTGTTATGTGGTCCCCACAAGGGATACTGGCCTCAGACTTGGTGAGAGGGCAGCTCAATCTTAAAGAACATAGGAACCCACCTCCTGTGTTGCTGGAGCCTTTGGAGTTCGCAGGAGCTGTGGATCTGCAGACCAGTCAGTTGCATTTTGATACCTTCAAATAAAGGGGAGTGACTCCTTTACCCCAAGGGAGATAACTTCAGTGGTCCTTAATGCCCCACCAGTCCTGCATGGAGTCTGTATGGTGCACAGGCACAGACAATGCTTTGGACGGAGAGTGAGACGAAGTTGGGCCCAATCGAAGTCCAGCGAAGTCCAGAGTGTCCAGACGATCGATGGTTGGTGGTTTCTTCTCCAGAATCATGTCCAAGTCGAATCTAGGGTCCCACAGCCAGGTAAGCCCTTTTGTACCCACAGGAGAGGGTTGGACAGATTCAGAGGACCTTCCCAGGGGAGGGTCAGGACAGGGGGGAGGTTACTCCCATGTCCTTTGTCCAGTTTCGCGCTAGAGCAGTAGCCAACGGCTCCCAGGACTGGTTTTAACTGGACTATGCACAAGGACACCAAATGTGCCCCTCATGAAGACTTTCGGTCGCTGGCAAGCGCACATACCCAGGCCTAATACACTAAATACACTAAATCCTGTCTGGGAGGTGACAGGATGCCTATTGTTCTGCCTTCCCCTGCTCGAGCTTGGCTCAGCAGCAGGAGGGCAGAAATGTGTCTCTGGTCGGCAGCAACCCTTTTGGGTTGCCCGGGACTTAAAGGCGGTACCAGCAACTCCAGGGACCTCACAAAGCTTGTTTCTGAGGGACGGTCGCCGGGTAGGGTATGATTCCACAATGTTTGATACCAAACACGATAGGGTTACTTTTAGCCGCTTTAGAGTTGATCATAACACGGTCGCATAATGCCACTCTATATGTCGTAAATGGCTGCAGCACTAACAACCTCGGCAGAATGGACTCCGTAGGCGGCAGGGGTGTTCTGCTCATGCAGTGGCACCCTCTCACTTAGAACTAATCACCCTGTCTTCAGGATTGTCAAGGCATGTTGTAGGGGGACTTATAGGTTTTAAGTGTAGTAACCCTTAGATATAGTAAACCAATGTCTCAAGTAAGTGGTGCATACTAGGCCGGGCTGGCTGTAGTGGGCACTCGGCATTTTCCCGGTGGGCCGCCAGGGTGGGGGCCAGTTTTGGGCACCTGGGGGCTATTTTTGTTACCGGAGGCCGGCAATATCGTCCCCTTGTAACAAAATTGTCCGAAACCAGCCCTAGAAAACAGCTTAGCTGCATCCCCACCACCCTCCAGGGGGGTCGGCTGAGCAGTTTACCAGGGCCGGTTTCGATTTCCAGTCCGGCCCTGGGTGCGTACACCAACTTAAACAGGCTGCAATGGCAGGACTGTAGATCCATTTTGCATGGCCTCTCAGGGGTGGCATAATATATGTTTCAGCCCATGGGAGGGCTCTGGGATACCTTTGCCCTAGGTACAGGAGTACCATATACTAGGGACTGATAAGGGTACCCCAGTATCCAATCTGGAGTGTACCTAAGTACATGACATAACATTTTAGAGAGAAAGCAGATAGTCTGGGGCTCTGAACAGCAGGATTCCAGTCAGACAAGCACAAAGTGGGGATAACCATAAGAAACGGATCCTACTTTCCTACAGGGGTCTAAAGTGAAAGGATCTTGTAGATCTAGCAAAGGTTTTTTGGAACTATTGTCTTAAACCGGAGATTTTAGTGCAGGCAGAACACATTTCTGTACTGAAGAATGTAGAGGCGGACTGATGTTCAAGACATTACAGTGATTCGAGTGATTGGAAGTTGGACAGTCAGGTGTTTCAGAGATTAATGGCTCTCAGGGTTCCATGAGATGTGGATATGTTTGCGAACAAGTTCAATGCGCAGTTACTGAAGTTCTTTAGTCAGCGTCCAGATCCGGAAGCAATGGGATTGGATGCTTTCATCAGAATTGTAAGAGTCTCAGGCCGTATGCATTCCCTCCATTTTCTATGCTCGCTTGTCTGACTGGTCGATTACGGAAGCAGAAGGAGACCTTGGTTTTGGTGACTCCTCTTTGGAGGTCACAGGTTTGGGATCCGGCACTACTGGAGTTATCGGTGGAGTTTTCAGTTTTACTCCCTGTGTTTCAGGATATTTTACTGAATCCTTGCGGGGAGAGTCACGAGTTGGTGATGTCAAGGCAGTTGAGACTGGTGGCATGGAAAATTTCAGGCATGTATGGGAGGTGCCTGGACTTTCACATGCTGCTACAAATCTTATTAAGGACTCCTGGGCCCCAGGTACAAGGAAGATGTATAGACTGGCATGGCAGAAATGGGTATGCTGGTGCGTGGAGAGGGAATTTGATCCCATTTCAGTGGATGTAGCTGAAATAGTACATTTTTTGCATGTTTGTTTGAGAAAGGTTTATCATACAGAACGATTAATGGTTATAGGTGTGCGATGGCGGCAGGGCATGTGTTCGTTAATGGGAATTCGGTTGGACAGGATGTGCTGGTAAGGAGATTGTTGAGGAGTATTAGAATTTCGAAACCTCCTGTGTCTAGATATAATTTAGTTTGTGATGTGTCTAGAGTATTGTAATACCTAGAGGGTTTGGGCAGTTATGATTGTCTAAGTTTAAAAGTATTTCTGCTGAAGGTGACTATTGTTGTGCTTGATTTCTTTTAAGAGCGTATTGGATATTAGGGCTTTCGATGTGTCAAGTAGGTTTTTTTCTCGTGGGGTAGTTTGGTTTCATTGAAGTAGGAGGACTAAACTAAATGAATTTTCTGGTTTTTATCCATATTTTGATGAGGTTGTGAATCTGTGTGTGGTTCGTGGGGTGAAGGAGTATGAGAGGACGACAGCTCTTTTAAGAGCGAGTGGTGAAAAGCAGATGCTTATTTCTTTTAAAAGTCTGTATGAAGCAGTATCATCTCCCACTCTTGCTTGTTGAGCAAAGTAGGTGATGAGATGCACAGATGTGGATGTAAATGTGTTTGGGGAGCATTCTGTGCGAGAAGTGTCTCCTTTTAAAGCTCTTTTACTTGCGGTCTTTGTGGTTGCGTTCTGCGTTCCTGGGCTTCCACTCACCTTCGTGCCTGCATCTCGTTGTCCTGCTGTCCTGCTGCTCTCTGTCCCCCGCTGCCGCCATTACCAGCTGCGGCGGCTGTGCGGGGACGGACTTCACCTCCCAACATCCCAATGCGCCAGGGGAGCAGCTGACGACGCTTACGCGCCAGGAGGCGCTCTAAAAACCGGTGTTTCCTCGGCAGAGCGGGCTCCTGCTTGCGGTCTTTGTGGTTGCGTTCTGCATTGCTGGGCTTCCACTCACCTTCGTGCCTGCATCTCGTTGTCCTGCTGTCGTGCTGCTCTCCGTCCCCCGCTGCCGCCATTACCAGCTGCGGCCGCTGTGCGGGGACGGACTTCACCTCCCAACATCCCATGCGCCAGGGGAGCAGCTGACGACGCTTACGCGCCAGGAGGCGCTCTAAAAGACCGGTGCTTCCTCCGCGTCGCGGGACGCGCGCGGGCACCGCCGGGCTAAGCCCGGGCAAAGGGCGGGCCGTCTGTGGCCGTCCGGGGCTGGACAAGGCTGGGCTGGGCCAGCCCTCTAACCGGCACCATACGTTCTTTGGGATTGTTCGCTTTAACACCTGGTCGGTTGTTGTGGTTTGCTCTGTTAAGGTCTTTCATGTTTTGATAGCTGTTGTTACAAACGTATTGAGGCATCTGTTGTAGAATACGCTATGGCGAAAAACTACAACAAGGGCTCTATAGCGGGGGGGTCAGGGACCCTAGACGCTTATTTAAAAAAAGCCGAAAATGCCGTGTCAAAAGAAATTGAAATTGTGGAAAGAAGGTTGTCATTAGAGCCTTTTACCCAGCTTAACTCAGTTGTTTCTACACAGGCTACTCATTCTATTTCTTCTGGGCCTGCTTTAGAGTCCTGTCTTTCCAGTGCCCAATTTTCGATGAATGTCTCTAGTCCTCCTCTTTCCCCCCCAGCCTCACGCACTAGGCAGTTAAAGATCCCTTCGGTCGCCCCTGTTAAAGTACCCAAGGGTAAGAGAAAAGCTACTCATGCCCCCAAAGGAAACCGCCAACAAGCTAAACAACCTAGGAATAAAGATCCTGGCCAAGGGTTGGTTCATCCGGAAGGCAGTTTAGTGGTTGAGGCAACTCCTGTCAAGGGAAATGGGCTTACTGAGCATAGGGCTCAAGGGGATGTAGCTACTATGAGGGACATTTCAGTTGATTTGATTAAGCTGTTGGACGAGCGATTGAGGGCGATTATATCGCCGGTCTTGGATAGACTTAGTAAGATTGACGATAGACTTATTCTCATTGAACGTCATATAGCGGGTCAAAGTGCACCGGTGTTAAGGCCTAATCCATCTGATCTACATCCCCTAAGTGTAGTCACTTCTAGAGTGTCTGAACTGGTTGAGTCTATGTCAACTCCTGTTGCTGGCCCTATAAACCCCTTACCACCTGCTCGGGGAATCAATGGTGTTAGCCCAGGGTCGAGGGGTCATACTGAAAGACAAAGTTCTCGGGGGGAGCCTACACATAAGGATCGCCCACTAAATTTGCCACCAGAGGCCTGTCCATATACGGTTATTTTGGCCAATGTCCCGAAAATTTGTGATGGCAAGGAAGAGCATTGGTCCTCCCTGAAAAATAAAGCCCTCCACTATTTGGCTGGGAAGACAGTCTTGGGGAGTCACCTCTTTGATTGTTTTAAAATGGTAAGAAGGGTTCCTTGGGTGGGGAAGTCCAATAAGACTCTGAAGGGTGACTGTGTCGTTGTGAATTTTAGTTCCCCCGATATAGTTGACCATATTTTAAGACAAGCAGGGTCTATTAGAATTCAACAGGACTATGTTAATGTTCTCCCATTGGGCTTTTTTTATCCACCACTTTTTTTGGGGCCTGTCGGATTGAGAGAGCATCCCTTTCAGCACGTCCCTGCAAGTAAAACACTGCTATTAAGTAACAGATATGAAGTCCTTAGTACTTTAGATGTTAATGACTGACTCAGGGTCGATAGAGTTTATACCCATAATGACGTATCCAGTGCAGTTTCTTCCAATTCTTTTGGGTTTTTAACTCCTAGGACACCTGCTGTGGTTAATATTGTCAATTCTAGTGCTCTAATAGTTAAAACTTTACCTTTACAGACAGAGCTTGCCATTAGAGTCACGCAGAGGTGCCCTGAGGAAGTTTCTGTAGTTAGGAGCGGAATAGCTCCTATCATTAATTTTGATAATTTGGGTGTTGAGTTGCCTATTAACGGAGTAGAAGCTGATCCACTACCTCTTTCACTTAATTTGGAAAATTGTTTAACAAAAGAGCGAGTGTGTGCAGGAGGCACTCCAGCAATAGATATAATTACTGCTTTATCATGGAATATTGCCGGTCTTCGCTCTAAAAGAGGTGATCAAAACTGGAGGGCTTTTCTTTCCACTTATCATAAAATTGCTCTACAAGAAACATGGGAGGCTACAGATCCTTACTACCTGGATGGGTATCAGTCCTTTACCAAATACGCTGTGCCTTCTGTCATGGGGAGACCACGAGGGGGTCTTTTGTTATTATTCAGTCTAAAGTTATTATATAGCATGGAGCTGTTAGTGACCAATTCTTCTCATATTTTAGCGGTGAAAATGGAATGTGTTAATTTGCCATCATTACTGGTGGTTAATTTTTATAACTCATTCACTAGATTGGATGAGTTAGAGCATCTCAAAGCACTGTTCAGATTTTTGGACGAGTATGATGCAATTAATGTTAAACCTTATTTGCTTTTACTTTTTGGCGATTTTAATATTCATGTATGTCATCTTAATTGTTTTGCAAACAACCATCATGATTTTTGCCCACAAGAGGCTATCCATTTTGAACATTCTAAGGGTGGGAAATATTTAGAGAGTATGGTATCGGCCTATCATTTACACATGCCTGTTCAAGACTTGTTGGTTCCTGTCCCTACGTTTACGGGTCAAGGCCATTGACTACATCTTCGTATCTCGCATTCTGATGAACTTACTGGGTACTTTTCATGTCACGCAAAATGCCTCAAGTGATCACAATCCTCTTACTCTGGAAATCAAAGTTAAGGCCTTGAGGAAAGATGTTCCCTTGCCTTCGATCTCCAACACAAATCTAGAGTCTACTAGTCAGGGAAGACGATTGAGATGGGATGTTATTACCCCGGCCGATTTCCTTGAAAACTTATATGAAAGTAAAAAAGTCGATTTTAGTCTGTGTCTTTCGGCAGTGGCACAACCGAGGGTCATTCTGGGTGCCTTTGATAGAATAACTAAACAAGTTGTGGGGAATCTTACCAGTCATGGGAGACCAAGGCCCAAGAAATTTAAAAAATGGTTTGACCATGCTTGTTCTAGTGCTCATTCTGCTCTATTATCGGCACTGAAAGAATCCGGTAATAACCCTAGTAAGATAGCAGAGGCTAGAAGATGTTACAAAAAAGCAATAAAGGACAGGAAAAATCAGTTAAAAAATAAGGCATGGGATGATTTGTCAGACGCAAGTATCCAGAAAAATAGTAGCCAGTTCTGGAAGGTGATTAATAGTCCACTTTTTAACGAACTGGAGATTACTAACAAGGAATGTCTCATCCCGCCAGACAGATGGGTGGCTCATTTTAGTGGTCCTTACTCGGAGATTCAAGAACTTAATCCAGTAAATTATGCGGATAGTACATTAGCCTCAAGAATCCTTTTTAAGGAGGAAGAAGTCCTGGAGGCCATTGAGTCAATGGCAAAAGGTAAAGCCCCAGGACCGGACGGAGTCCCCGCGGACCTTTATAGGGCTGACTCAAGGTTTTGGGCAAAACTTTTAACTCGTGTTTTTAATGCTGCATCTGAGGCCGGTGCTCCTAAATCTTGGGGCAAAGCTGTTATTTTCCCTCTTTTTAAAAAAGGTTCAAGAGAAGATCCGGCTTGTTATCGGCCTATTTCTCTCTTGGATTCTGCCATGAAAGTAATGGGTAAAGTTGTCCTTGCTCGTTTAACAGTGTGGTTGGAGGAGAAATCTATAATCTCTGACCTACAATATGGGTTCAGACAAGGAAAGGGTACTGTAGGTCAATGCCTTAATTTACATCTCATTATTGGGAAATACACGGTCGCTAAGCAGGGGGACCTCCATTTAGCTTTTATGGATTTGTCCACTGCTTTCGATCTTGTAAATCGGCAAAAATTATGGGCCTTATTAGCCGTTTTAGGGCTTGATCCGGTACTGATTTCTTTTTTGGCTGTTATCCACGAGCACACTACCGCAGTTGTCCGCTATAGTGAAGACGGGAGTCAGACAGATGCTTGGCAGGTAAAGCGTGGAGTAAGACAGGGGTGCATTCTTGCCCCCCTACTTTTCTCGCTTTACATTAATAATTTGGGCGCGGTTTTAACCTCGGTTAGTGAAGATATTCCCAAAGCCGGCTCTAAAATGATCCCTGCATTACTATATGCGGATGACACCGTTCTGTTGGCAAGAACCGCGAGAGGTTTACAAGCTCTTTTAAATGGATTTTATGATTTTATGGTCTCTTTAGACTTATTAATAAATTTTAAAAAATCACATTCCATGTCAATAGGTACGGGGAGGGCGAAAAGGGTGAAATTTTTCTGTAATGGGCAGGAATTAACAAAAGTGCAGACCTTCCCATATTTAGGGATTGTATTTGACGATAGAATATCTTGGGTCATGCAACGTGCTCAGAAAAAGAATAACCTTGCTAGAGCTACAGGCGCTCTGTTGGGCTTTGCAAAGCGTTTGGGGTGTAAACCGCTTCCTGCTCTAATGAAAATCTATAGAGCTAAGTGTATCCCCATGGCCCTATATGGTAGTGAGGTCTGGGGTTATAAGGCCTCACCTGACATCCAAACAGTAGAAAATACTTTTTTTCGGAATCTGTTTTCTCTTCCCCCTTCTGCACCAATTTTTAACATGCATGAGGACCTGGGGGTGGGATATCTCGCTGACCAAATATCTGTGGCCCCGTTATTAGGTTGGCTTAGGGTTTGGGCACAGCAGCCACCAAATCTAAACCAACAAATTATTCAAGATTGTTTGTCCCTAGATGAAGCTATGTCTATCCAATGGATCTGCTATATTAAAAACAACTTGAAGTCGCTTGGCTGTCTTGAACTGTTTAACAGCCCTTGTGCGCTGAGTAAAGAGAAAATCAAGGCCCTTAAGACCCAATTTTTGACTAGAGCAATGTTGTCAAGAGAAGGAGATGAGTTGGGGAAACCGACAGTTAGGAGGTTTGTTATGTTAAGTTTAGGTGGTGAGATCCAGCCTTACTTAACCTATATTAACAAACCTTTCCATATGTTTTTACTAATAAGGTTTAAGCATGGTATGCTCCCTTGGCTCTTGGCCTACCCCAAAGGCTTTTTCAAAGAGGGAACTTTGGGGCCTTGTCCCTGTGACAACATTTCCGAACAAAATACGTTGCACATGTTATTGTTTTGTAAATTTTACTCTTCTCAGCGTAAAAAACATATTCTTCCGATTTTCAAGAATCGTCAATTTGAGCAAGTAAGGCCTGCGTTGGCCTATCTACAAATGTTGGAGTCTCCTCTGATTTGTTTTGGGGTTGCGAGCTTCATCGTGGGTGCTTTAAGATCTAGAAATAGGGCTCAGTCCACTTAGTTATTCCCCTCAGTTTCCAATGAGTATTGTGCTTAATAAACTGTTGAAGATGGAATTTTGAAGGAGAAATGATTTTATAGATCGTAACATGGCTGAATTAATTGAAAGACATACTTTTATTGTATTTAGTGCCAAATTGTATTGTATTTATTTTTTGTGTTAAAATTTTTTGTAATTGCATTTACCTGTACAATGAATTACTGTTCTGTGCTTTGATGGTTTTAAAATCTTAACCGAATAAAGCAAACTTTGACTTTGACTTTGACTTGGAGTTGCCTTGCAAGATATTTTGTGATGAACAGACTGGTCGAATGATGCAGTTTTCAGGAAATTTTATTTTAAACCTGTAGAATTTGCAGCTTCATTTCTTTTAGAAAGGATTTAAACTTGCAATAATGTTAGCCTCTGGTCTTGCCATAAAATGTAGATTTTTATCAGCTTGGTGTTCAGAAAATCTGGATTTTATTAAAGACTGGGAGGCTAATATTATTCCTAATCTGCACCCAGCCCAGATTTGAATAGTGTTTTGTATGTTTCAGCTCAAACTCAACCATGATGGAGTCGAATGGTAGTTGAAGATGTATTCGTGGAGATTATATGGATATTCAAGATTTCCTTATTTTTCATGTGTTTGGAGTTTTAATTGGCTTGTTATTGAGTAATGTTTTGTTTACATTTAATGCAGATTGCAAAAAAAAAAGGAAGAGGCAGGACTGTTCCACTTTTTGAGAGTGGCGGAATTCTTACGTTCAAAGTTCTTATTTTTAAAAGAGCTGCTATGTGGTAGCCTTAAAGGAGTTATGCAATAATATTAGCCTCTGAGTCTTTAATAAAATCCAGATTTTCTGAACACCAAGTTGATGAAACCCTCCATTTTGCTTGAAAAGTGAAAATCCTTGCATTGTTCCTGTCTGCAAAGCAGGGCAATGTAAGCATCACTGTAAACAACTATACAGGTGACAGAAGAGCAAAGGGGCATATTTACAAGCTGGAGATAAAAAATTATCGCCGCTTTTGCGGCCGTGGCGATAATTTTATTGCCAAATTAGCAAGGCCACGCTAACGCGTGAAACCTTGCTTTAGCGTGGGGATTACTAACGCCCAGCTTTGCATCTCTAATGAGATGCAAAGTGGGAGTTCCTGACCTAACATGACAGGAGAAATGTCGCTAAGCAGCATTTCTCCTATCATCAAACCCCACGCTATGAAGCATAGCGGCAAGAAAAGTAGCGGTAACCCCTGTTATCGCTACTTTCCTTACGCCTGCTTCAGGACTGACTTAGCCATGATATCCTATGGAAGGTGGATATCATGGCTAAGTTTGTGAGACCCTATCAGCAGGCTAACGCCACATTTCGTGAGATTATCGCTGGGTTTCCAGCGATAATCTCACGTTAGGCAGTTAGCGCTAGGATTTTTATCGCTGAGGAGATAAGCGTTGCTAATAGCACGCTATCTCAGCGATAAAAATCCACGCTAGCCGACGATAATTATCCTCACGCTAAGAGCGCTGAGAGATAATTATCGCCGGTTGTTGCTGATATGCCCCAAAGTTTCCAGACACATAACATAAACATGACATGCTTTAGAAGGGCAAGATTCCCTCATGCCCAGAACTAATGGCGTTGCTGCCATTAGTGCAGCAGGTACAGTGGCACACCTTACCAGGGATGTGAGAGTCCTAATGCACCTAAATGTTGCCTGTTCTTTACTTTCCAGAAGTGCCCCGTTTTTCTTTTTAAACCCATGTTTGTCCAAGATAACCCCCTCCCCTGACTCCCTATTTAAGGAGTTGAGCTTGGTTTCAACACATCTGTGAAGGACCCAGTGGTAGACGTTGACAGCAGACTCAAAAGAAACAATTTGGGCGCCTGCATTTACTTAGCTGCAAATTCGGAACTACCAAAACTTCTTTTGAGCTGAATCGATGTATTCACATTACACAGAAATGTGCGAGTCAAAGAAGAAACTTATTGACTAAACTTGAATATATAATTTATTTTCAATAAATTAGAAGCTAACATTTTGAGCCTATAATTAGCTCGGACAGAACCGTGTCTTTTCTTGTACTTCTCACTTGTTGATTGCCATGAAATGGGATGACATTTCTGTGACAAGCAATACCCTGAGGAACTGAAATAGCCGGAGGACTTAAACGCAGGTAATAATAGCCAGCTCTCTCCAGCCCTCCCGCCCCCACCCCCTCTCTGAGCGTGCAACATCCCCGGGCACAAACAGAACATGCAAGTCGCCGCACGCGCGCTGCCGTAGTGAATAGGGTAGCTTAACGGAACAACTGATGCCAATTTGTCTTTTGTCAATCGAGGGATTGCGGGCCAATCACGCGTTTCAGGTGAATGGCCTCCTCTGACAAGTTCATGTTCGACGGCAGTCACCACGTGTTTGCACAGTGAGCTTTTTCCCACCAGTCAAGCCGGTGTCATTGCATTTAACAAGGCAAAAATAATAAAATAACAGTACACATCGCAAAACGGCAAACTGTTTTAAGTTGCCTTTTGAATGCCGAACCATTGCAGGCTGAGGACACATCAATCCCTACAGCGCTGTGAATCGTTGTAATGATGAAACGTCACATTTCTAGAGATGAATGGTAACGAATGTTCGATTCTGTTCGAACCTGCATGAGTGATCGAAAGCGTATGTGCATTAAGCCTGGGCAAAGCACTACGCTACGCTCGCGAAGTTTGCGAAGTTTGCGCTACTTCGCACTACGCGAACTGCACTTAGCACAGTGCGAACACGCGTAGCGTAGTGTTGCGTAGTGCTGCGGTCATTTTTTGCTTCCTTGCGGCCCTCAACGTCAAGTTGGCGACCGCGAGCAAGCAAAATGACATCCCGGCGAGACTTTTTCCTTGTTCGCAATCAGCAACTGCAAGTTGGCGATCGCGAGCATGGAAAATACACCTCCCGGCGAGATTCCCAACGCGAGGAGGTCAGGTTTCTCATTGCGAGTGGTCGCGTATGCTCGCGACCGCTCGCGATGAGAAACTACCAGTTCGCGTTGAGAAAGCTGAAGCTCGAGTAAAAATCTACTCGAGCAGCAGAAAACTACAGCTCGCACTGTGCAAGATGCCATTTTCAATGATTGCACAGTGCCGGTTGCTTGTCCGCACTGTGCAATCATTGAAAACGACATCTGGCACAGTGCGAACAAGGTACTACGCAGTTCGCGAAGTGCTACGCGTAGCTCGCGTAGTGCGAACTTCACTTTGCGTAGCTTCGCGAAGTGCTACTTCGCGAACTACGCCCAGGCCTATGTGCATTAGCAGCTGTTTTATGTCTACAGCGAAAATATTTTCCAAACCCAAAAACTCTTTACTCACACTTAAAATAAGTATAGGAGGGTACTCTTATGCCCATTGTTTCTCTTGAAATTCATTTGCTCCAGGCCTCCTCACAAGTAGTTGTAGGTTCATATCATGGGTTTAGAGAATCACCCTGCAAAATGGCTACTCATACGTTGGCACAGAGGATCTCAGGCAGTGCTTAATTTGTCAGAAAATAAGGGCCAGGGCTCTCGTCAGGAGGCCACTGTAGCTGGCACCACACATTGACCCAGCTATGCTGCCAATGATATTAACACAACTCCTGGCCATCACATTCCTACAAGTGTGACATTGCGGACTATTCCACACTCCCAAAGTTAAAAGAATGGCTTGGGCGGCAGATAATAGATAGTCAGTTTTAATGTATATTGAATTAATAATAGACTGTTTTTGTGGTCGTCTCCGACAGTACCACCTTGTGGCAGACTGCCACGAGCACCAGTGTTGACAATTAAGTGCCGGTGCAGAGCACCGGAAACCACCAGTTCAAATTAAGTAGGTTGTCTCCAAAGGCTATGCTGCTTGGCACAGTGTGTAGTCTAATGCTGCATCCCCGGGGTCTTCGGCTCTCTTCCAAGAAAAGCCAAAGGAAAGCACTAGAAGTACCTCTGACAATGCAGCAGGCCTCACGTTGTCTGTGGCTGTACTGGTGCAGCTGAAAATTTCCCATGAAGGTGAGTGAAGTTCCCCAATGAAGGTGGGTACCGTGTTTTATTGCATCCACTCTTGTGGAGGCATTCAGGCCCCCACTCATGTAGGAGGTGGACTCCTAGTACACTACTGAAACACATAGCAGCAGGCAAACTACAGCATCATGTTTCTATGTACTTAATAATGTGCATTACTGTGTGCAGTGCAGTCAGGAGAGGAAATGTTCTAAAAAAGTGATGAAAGACAGCTCAGCAACCAAGGTTTCTGAGATGTATTGCATCCAAGGAAAAGGGCATAAAGTGCCATATCTATAAATTGCTGTGTTTTTTTTCTTCCCTCCCCCCCACACTCCCCCCACGCTGGGCCATGTTTGTCTGCCTTGCGCCAAACTACACACACTTGTACCATAACGCAAGGGAGTGTGCAGGACGTTAACCATAGGCTTTTTGTACTGGGGTCTAATACACCCTTGCACCGGTGACACTGTACCTGCTGAACGTATGATAGCCACACCCCTTTTACTTCCTTGATGTTGGAGACGTTTTAAGGCATGGGCAAAGTGGGCCCTAGCCTAGGGCCCCAGCCTTTCAGGGGGCCCCCTGATAGAGACATCTCTGTTCTGCAGATTCTCATGGCCTAATGGCCTTAAATAACTGTTCAACAGATTGTTTAAAATATTGCTTTCTTTTCATTTATCTTTAATGTCGGTGATGTATGGGTGTCTATTACAGACATTTTGCCGAGAAATGTTTGTTTTTCAACATCATGCAACATCCATTTAAAATGTTTCTTCTGGATCCAAACTCGACTTCACAGTTGATAAATGGAAAGGGGTCAGAAAGATTATTTGTAACAACATCAGTGAGCCCCTGTATATTATAATATTGAAAACAAATGTCACTCACTATCCCTGAATATTAGATGTAAACACAATTAGAATTCGGACCAGTGTGCCTGTGCACAGTCAGCGACCTGGCCTAAGAGGGCAAGAAAGAGTTGAGATTAGATCATAAATTCGAAGCAGTTCTGAACAGGGGCCCCCAAAATACGTTTGTCACAGGGCCCCTCCCTTAAGATGTTCCTGCTTGATATATGTCCACATAATGTAAATATACAAATGCCTTATCACAGACAGGATCGCCCCCAGTCTATGCAAGCTTTGAGAAAGTTCGTTGCACAGGGCTGGACTCAAACCCCATCCGTGAAGGGGTTTACATTCTAGGCATGGAAAACCAGGTCCTATGCAGTATCCATTTTGTTTTTCACACGCCTTTTTTTGTATTCTTAAAAGTGAAGAGTTTTCTCCAAATTAAACAACCACTTGGTTGTTTTCAGTGATCCTGTGAGTGAAATTCACAATCTGACTACAGGAGCATGGAGTTCTGTGTTTATATCACTACAGTTAAGTCAAGCTGAACAAATACTGCGTGGGAGGGGGTTGACAATAATACTTGACACTAGGTGCTAATATACTTTAACTTTAACTCACCCCATGGTGGATAGAGAGATGAGGCAACCCTGCTCCACAGCAGTACGGTCCAAACTGGGATCCTTTGTCTATGTTCACTAACTGGGGAGGAAGTGGAAAGAGAGAAGGGGCTTGCTGAGTGAGTCTACTACGACAATGCTTTTGCCTCAGTGTTGTTCGCCCACGCCTTCCCTGCATGATACATTATCACTGGTATTTGCCCATCTGCAAGGCCTGCCAAGCTATGCACGTTCATGTAAACAGGCTGCAAGTCCTTACCTGTGCTGCATGTGTCAGCAGGTATGAACAAAGGCCTGGAGCCTTTCAGCCAGTGGAAAATAATGAGAATATAGGCCGTTCTAACAACTCTGGCTTTGTGGGGTTTACTGGACAAAAGAATTAAATAAGTATCGGCAGTAAAATCACACCACTGGGTCAACAGGCTCCCGGCAGTGATAAAATGGCGGATTCCTTCTGATAGTTTACATTGCATCTTAAATAAGCAGGTGTGTCACGCACAAACCACTGTCTGCACCTGCCCGAACAAAATTCAGCAGATCAACACAAGTAGGAGTTAATTGGAGTGCTTCTCTTTTTGTTAGGCAGAGGTTTCTGTTTTTCGAAGTAGGTCAGTTGTGACCACTAAATAAACACAAGGCAGGCACACAGTAGCTCAACCTGACATAAGAGCTAGGGTTGGTTATATGAACAAAGGGACTTATTTACAAGCCCCTTGCGCTGCAGGTGCGTCACTGTTCATCACATAAAAAGTGACACAGCGGCCGAGCAAGGGGTGTAAGGAAGTGCAACGAGGAGAAATACTTTTTTTCTCCTCATTTTTTACTCTTTCTATGCATGCTGCATTCTGCAGCACACATAGAAAGAGGAAAACACCATCAATGATTGTTTTTGTACAGGAAGGTGTCCCTTCCTGCATAAAAACAATCATCCTCGCAAGGCAGGCACCCTTGCTCAATGGTGCAAGGGTGCCTGTGCTGGCGCTTGGAAGCCAATTGTGCACCAGCGCAGGGGAAAGCACAAGGATGCGTTATATCGTTGTAAATATGATGCCTTCCTGTGCTTTTAAAATAATGCAGCTTGGTACAGCAAAAGGCTTGAGACCCCGCTTTGTATCATTATGTTGAAAATGAGGCCCTACATGTCTGAACACTCAGTTACATTAAGTGCTGTGGGGCTAAAGGGAGTTCTGGGCTACTATGGCAGGATTTCTGAGTCAAAAGAAGGAACATGGGGATTTATTTACAAGTCCTACTCCGATGGTGCGTCACTTTTTAAAACCTACCGCTGGTGCAATGGGCTTGCCCATATTTTCATGGCCAAGTAAAGTCACCCCGCGTGACTTTTCATGGCCTTGTAAATACAGGCCCATTTCATGCAATACTCTGCGTGAACGGGGCGTTCCATGGATGTTACTGTGGGTGTTCCCACGCAACATCCATGGAACTTGGCGCATTCCCAGATTTACAACATTTTGTAAAACTGGGAATGTGTCAGAATCCTATGCCTCCCAAGGCATAGGAATGACGCAGCGAGGAGAAACACTTTTATTCCTCCTTGTTTTTTCCTCTTTCTATGCTTCCTGCATTCTTTAGCATGCATAAAAGAGGGAAATGCCATTAATTATTGTTTTTGTGCAGGAAAGTGTCCTTTTCTGCCCAAACACAATCATCCCCGCAGCTAAGGCACCCTTGCAAAATGATGCAAGGGTGCCTGCCCTGGCGCAAGGCAGCCAATTGTGCACCAGTGCAGGGGAAAGCACAGGGATGCGTTGTATTGTTATTAATATGACGCATCTCTGTGCTTTGAAAATGACTCAACACAGCGCACCTAAATGGCTTGCACCATCGCCCTGCATCATTTTCTTGTAGCTGAGGCCTGAGTGTTTAGAGATGCTTATGAAATTTGATCTGATCTTCAAAAAGAGCACAATGTAATATAAAAAGTTTTGTTTGGACGCCATGTCTTGTGCCTTTTTTAGACTCCTTCCTGCATGTCTCATTCTGTTCTACGGTACGGATACACCAAACTGCAGTAATAATAGTTAAAGAAGTGGGTAAATGTATTTTATATCAGGTTACTACATGGACTGAAAGAACCACTGCTCTGCAGAATGAGACTCTTCTGGTTTTGCAGGGAGTGGGTAGTAAAATCAGTGTTCTACAAACTTCTAGTGAGATTAACTCTAATTTCTCCTATTTCTGCCTCCTCAGTAGAGGTGGGTGAAAGTGAGTATTTGTGAAAATTACGCTCAATACAGCAAATGTGCTACACTTGTTGCTTGCATGAGAAATGTGTCCAGAGCTATGTCTCCATTAGGCCTGGGTGGTGAAATACGCTCAGTTCGTGGGGTTTGCAGAGTTTTCTGCACTCCGCTCTCCGCGGAGCTTGTGGAGTGCAGAAATCTCTGCTTTGCTATGTGCAGCTGAGTTTTTTCTCCGCTCGCAATCATGAATGGTAAGTTCGGGAGCGCGAGCTGCCACTTGGGTAGAGTTTCTACCCAAGTGGCAGGAATACCAAACTCATACTGCAGTTCGCACTGCACTCCGCCACTCGCAGAACTTCTTGAAGTTTTTTTGTAACTTTGCAGAGTTCTGCGTGGCAAAGCTCCCCGAACTACGCCCAGGCCTAGTCTCCATACAAAAGTCATCAGAGAGACCAGTGGAAGACTGATAAGGAGCGTTGGTCTGTGCAGGTAATCCCAGTGGGGTGGGGCAGGGTGGGAGGGGGAGAGCTAGCAGACGATGGAATAGGGAAAATTAAATAAATACATTATCCTATTCCGTCATCTGTCGACTTACCCCCACCCCACTGCCCCATCGCGCTTACCAGCATGGACTGCAGTTGCTGATAAGAAGAGAAAATGTATCTCTTTGTCCAGGCACATAAAGTTTTACCATTTTAGCAAGACATTTCAGGCTTGATGTACAAGAAATAATAACAATAATGGGTCGCAAATCTGTTTGCGGTAGTGCAACTTGTGAATTATTACGCAGAAAGCTGTATTGAATATAAATCTTCGAAATGGTATATTAAAATGAAATTTTAAAAATTGACTAAAATGCGTCTCTTACTTACAATTTACAAAATGCAAATAAGTAATAGCGATTCGCAATGAATTTATACGTACAAAAGAGTCACAAATACCGATGCATAACAGCCAAGCAAGATGTGGAAATTACCATCAAGTGGAAGCAGGTGGTAACCAGGGTCGGACTGAGACTGAAAATATACCCAGGCTCCAAAGTAAAAGTGGCCCCCATTAGTGAATTATATAGCTAAAAAAGGGCCCATATTTGCAAATGTCTTTCATTTTCTGTCACTGTGGACCTAAAAACCATCTTGCAAGAGAAGTCAGAGGAGATGGATGCTTAATTGGTGAGTGAGATAATCAGTGATGCTGTCATATTGTTTCAATTTATATCTAAATATCATTCAAACTTCTGTTTTGTGTTGCAGGTGGCATTGCATCTGTCATTTGCCCCTGGATACTTGCCTCGTATTATCCACACCTGACAACACCAAGAGCACACAACCTCACAACACCAAGAGCACACAACATTCTAATACAGCACATAAACAAGCAGGCTCAGTTATAGAATGAACTTTCTTAAAGGAAGATTTCATTATCTCTATAAAAGTAGTGGTGCCTTGGAGTACATACCAGAGACACATTGAGAAATAATTGTAGATTTGCTTTCATGCATAACTTAGCAATGCGCAGGGGAATGCCACAGGAAACACCGGAAGAAGACCCAGATGAAGACGAGGCTTCCTTTCATCCGTCATATGGACTAGAAATGTTATATTCCATGCAGGCCAGGGTTTGTAGATCTCAAATCGTGGCAAATTATTTTTGATGTTGCATTCTTTATCACTAAAGAAATAATAAACACAAGTCTGCATTTATACCCATTGCCCTTGTTTACTCGCAGAAACGTAGTCTGTTTTGTTTTCACAATAGTTATGTCTTACAAATAGGGAAAACCCAAAAACAAATGGTACGTTTTTGAATATCATATACATAAAAAATACATCCAATACATAATAAAGCTACTTTTTCTTAGACCCACCCTGAGTAGGCCTGGCCAGGGGCAGTTGACTTTGAGTACATTGTATCTCAGCACTCGTGCTACATGTACAAGTATTACCTTCTTGCCCCGAGCTCTATTCATGCTTCCTTGCTCTCTGATAGTGTTAGTACAGGCCACATTCCTGCATTTCAGGTTTAAAGGTCTTCTAGCAGAGCACTAACGTGAACTGCGGTTCTGGGTCTGTCAAAATTGTGTCAAGTTAACTTAGCCTGTAGGTGTAAAGAGCGCCTGCCACATAGTAGAGATAGTTTCTTGTCAAAGCTTTACTGAGCGATAAAAGGACCCTCAGACAACTGTCTGAGAGGCCTTGTCTTTGCCTTAGTATTTTGTCTTCTTCAGCTATTCTTGACACATGGTTTGCAGCACTTCTGAAAGGTCTAACATACTAGGTGAGATACATTCAAGCCCATTCTCTAATGTAATTTTCAGCTTCCCCAATTTATGGGTTAATTCACAAATAGCTTTATGCTGTTTCTTTTGACGGCCAAGTATTGCATGTTTTCGTTTTCTAAAATGTTCTGAAACAGCCAGTGCTCGAGCATAATCTCTTTCACATCCAGTTCCACTGGTTGTACAAAGGAGTTTTGCAGTGCTTTTTAGTGGATGAAACACAGTGTGATTTTGAGAAACACTAAGGGCCTGATTATGAGTCGCTCGCGGGGGTGCAGCGGTGGCGGACCAGCCATATCAAAACTTTGGCAGTTGGACCGCCATTGCACCGCCGCAGTTGCCAGGAAACCGCCATTCCCTAGCAGCAGCGTGGCGGTCAGGGCCTCAGTAATATGCTGGTGGTGCCGCAGCTGCACCATCACGCATGTTACGAGTTTCAGGACCGCCCACGGTGTCATGGAGGTCTTTACTTCATGCAAAGATTGGCGGTCCTGAAACAAAGGGGGCCTGCAGGCCCCCCTGTTACCCATTTGCACGGGGATGCATGTGGGGGGCACAACATGTGCTCCCCTATGTGCATGCACCCCAGTTAATGCCAGGCATGGACATTACAGTCCATGCCATGCAGGAACATTTGTGGGTGTTCCAATTGAGGTGCCCTTTTCAGAGGCACCACGGTGGGACTGCCAAAAAAAGTCTGTCAGGCACGAGGAACTTGTAATTAGGCCGGTGGTGGGTATGCGTGTTTGGCGGTGCAGGAGCAAGCGGCTGGCGTGACAGTCCACTACTGCAGCACCAAAATCTTGATCAGGCCCTAAGTGTTGTAGTTTGGGTTGTTTGTGTAGACAGAGATGCAGATGTATTTGGTGTCTCTAACATTTCCTCAGGTGCATCATGGTCAATAATTAAGCTAGTATGTCTTTCTGACTCAGGTGTATTACCTCCACAACTGTGAGGTTGTGGACTGTGACTTGTCACTGGCCTCTCCTCATGTGTGCCCTCAGTAACACATTGCGTTGATTGTTCTGTTGGGGCAAAATAGTAATAATAAATAAATGTGTTTGTGAAAATAGCATAGTACACAAATATATATTACTAATTAGATTAGTACATATGGCCTTGTGTATGGGGAGATGCTTTAGTACATTAGGGCCTTAGATTATAAAACATATATTTTTTTAAATAAATCTGCTGAATGTTGTTTAAGATGGTGAACATAGGAGTCTAAAATATTGTACATAACCATTTGTTTCTTTTTACAATTCACCTATTTTTATTTTTAAAACTACTACTATAATGCATTGTTTTTGTATAACATGATGTAAGAAATGGATTGCATTATGGATACATGTGAACTTTTATGTTTACATTTGCAGTAAAGTGAAAAAACTTGGGTTTATATGTATAATGTATTATTAATTGGCATGCAGTTATTTCTCAAGTTAAAAAAAAATGAATATCCTGTGCCTGTTATGGATGGTGGTCAATGTTGCTAACACCACTGACTGCCATGAGTTGTAAAATGGAGGTATTCATTTCCTCAATGGGTGTTAGGTGGGCCTCTATGCTGGGACCGCCTGCTGTGTCACTAGCCTCTCCACTTTGAGTAACTAATCTTTACCTTATTCTTGACCGCAGCTTACAAATGTATTCAGTGGTACAGTTGGTGGCTTTTAGGCAGTGCAACCGGTGCGGGGGGAGGGGCAATGAGCTCAGGGGTGTGCAGTATTTAGCAATAACTTATGATTTAAAAGCACCTGCTGAAGAGCTCCTTGTGCATCTAGTTTTCAAGCAGCAATAAAAATGTCACGATTACTCTGGTGATTAATGTTCCTGCTAGAGAGAGAGATCAGAGATTTGTCAGTTTTGACTCGCAATAACGTAGCGCAGAGGGTCACCATCCCTGCAGCAAATAACAGATCTGTATTTTATGGGCATAGCTAAGTGGATCAGTAAAGCCAACCTTTACCAGTGCTTTAAAACAAATGAAATGTGTGTGAGGGAGAGGCTATGCAGAGATCAGGGGCCCTTTTGCTGGGTGGTAGTAAGGCGGAGGTCATAGGGAGGGGGTGTGTGGCTAGAACAAAGATTGTCGCAGCAAGCGCCAGCAGCTCTAAAGCCGGCCCTCTCACCTGCCACAGTTATGTGGTCATGAACTCTCCAAATAATTAGCATTTGTTGTTACTCTGGGAACATTCAAGGAGGATTTGCCAACAAGTTTATCATGTTCCCCAAAACACTCCTCCACCAAAAGTTTTAACTAGGCATTGGTAAATTTTTGCTTCCCTTTATACAATCATGGGTAGATCTCTGGATGGATTTGGGTTTTGAATCAACAAACAGGGATGTACGCTTCTCATCTCTTCTCTGACACTGCACCTGCCTTCCTTTCAGAACTGATGATGCTATCAAGGTCTGCCTGTGAGGCGTTTGCAAATTGCTACTTTTGCTGATTTAATTGTAATTCTGTATTTTCTTATTGAAATCATAACAATGTATCACAATAAATGGGTTGTTAGTACATCAATATTACTAAACCAGATTTTCTGAGTCATTATTTCTTACAAATTACTTTATGTTGTTTCACATATCATACATTAGGCCCTTTCTCTAACTGGTCTCTTGTTGGGAAAAATTACATAAAAAAGCATAACCACTGAGTGCAAACATAAAGGTAGTAAACTTAAATGCCTTTTGTGAATTCCCAAAGTCATAAACTTAGAGGTTTGGTCTAAATTTAACCAAACGTCAAAAATAACCTTTATGTATCTGGCCCAGTATATTAACAAAACAGTGTTTTGCTTCAAATGTTTATGGTACTCCTTTATCAGTAGTTTCTGTAATGAGGAACTATCCTTTTCACTTTCTCTGGAAGTCTGGCAGACAATCTAGTTATCTAATGTTCCAGGTTGGCTTGCAGTTGCTTTGTATCAAACATGTTTATTTTATTGAATTGAATATCAATCAATCATAGGCATTTGTATAGCGCACTGCTCACCCGGAGGGTCTCAAGGCGCTGGGGGGGGGGGGGGGGGGGGGAACGCTACTGCTCGAACAGCCAGGTCTTGAGTTGCTTCCTGAAGGCGAGATGGTCTTGCGTTGTCCGGAGGTGGATGGGGAGGGAGTTCCATGTCTTGGCTGCCAGGTAGGAGAAGGATCTTCCTCCGGCGGTGGCTCTGCGGATGCGGGGGACGGTGGCGAGAGCGAGGCTGGCGGAGCGGAGCTGGCGGGTGGGCTTGTGGAAGGTCAGGCGGCTGTTGAGGAACTTGGGGCCCAGGTCATGGAGGGCCTTGTGTGCGTGGGTGAGGAGTCGGAACGTGATTCTTTTGTTGACGGGGAGCTAGTGCAGGTCTCTCAGGTGTCCGGAGATGTGGCTGTGTCGGGGGATGTCCAGGATGAGTCGTGCTGAGGCGTTCTGGATCCGTTGGAGTTTCTTCTGGAGTTTGGCGGCGGTGCCGGCGTAGAGGGCGTTCCCGTAGTCCAGCCGACTGGTGACGAGGGCCTGGGTGACCGTCTTCCTGGTCTCGGTGGGGATCCACCGGAAGATCTTTCGAAGCATGCGCAGGGTGTTGAAGCATGAAGACGAGACGGCGTTGACTTGTCTGGTCATCGAGAGGGAGGAGTCCAGGATGAAGCCTAGGTTGCGTGCGTGGTCCGTTGGCTTGGGGGTGGCTCCCAGGGCAGGGGGCCACCAGGAGTCGTCCCAGGCGGAGGGTGATGATCCCAGGATGAGGACCTCCGTCTTGTCTGAGTTCAGTTTCAGGCGGCTGTTCTTCATCCATTCGGCGACGTCTTTCATCTGTTCGTGTAGGCTGGCTCTGGCGGCGTCCGGGTCGCTGGTAAGGGAGAGGATCAGCTGGGTGTCGTCCGCATAGGTGATGATCTTGAGGTTGTGTTGACGTGCGATGGTTGAGAGGGGGCTCATGTAGACGTTGAAGAGGGTGGGGCTGAGCGATGACCCTTGTGGAACGCCGCAGATGACTTCGGTGGCCACTGACCGGAACGGGGGGAGGCGGACTCTCTGGGTTCTTCCGGCGAGGAATGAGGTGATCCACTCCAGGGCCTTCTCCTGGATGCCGGTGTTGTTCAGGCGCTGTATCAGGGTGCGGTGGCAGACAGTGTCGAACGCTGCGGAGAGGTCCAGGAGGATGAGGGCCACAGTTTCCCCGTTGTCCATTAGGGATCTGATGTCGTCTGTGGCTGCGATGAGGGCAGTCTCCGTGCTGTGGTTGGCTCGGAAGCCGGATTGCGAGTGGTCGAGGGATCCGTTGGTCTCGAGGAAGGCGGCTAGCTGTCTGTTGACGGTCTTCTCGATGACTTTGGCAGGAAACGGGAGGAGCGAGATGGGGCGGTAGTTCTTGAGGTCGGAGGGGTCTGCAGTTGGTTTCTTCAGCAGGGCACTGATCTCGGCGTGTTTCCAGCACTCCGGGAAGGTGGCGGTGTTGAAGGAGGCGTTAATGATGTCGCGGAGGTGGGGTGCGATGATGTGGTCGGCCGTGTTGAAGATGTGGTGTGGGCAGGGGTCCGTAGGGGATCCGGAGTGGATGGTGTTCATTGTGCGTTTTGTGTCTTCGGTGCTGACTGGGGTCCAGGTGCGGAGGGTGGCGGTGGGGGGCATCGGTTCGGTGGTGGGTTTCGTGGTTGGTGGGCCGAAGCTGTTGTGAATGTTGGCGATCTTGTCGTGGAAGAAGGCTGCGAGGGAGTCGCAGAGGTCTTGCGAGGGAGTGATGTCATTGTTTCCGGCGTCGGGGTTGGAGAGCTCTTTGACGATGCTGAAGAGTTCCTTGCTGTTGTGGGTGTTGTTGTCCAGTCGTTCCTTGAAGGCTGTCTTCTTTGTGGCGCGGATCAGTTGGTGGTGTTTGCGGGTGGCGTGTTTGAGGGCCGTCATGTTGTCTGTGGTCTGGTTGGTGCGCCAGGTGTTCTCCAGGGAGCGGCAGTTCTTCTTGGAGGTGATGAGCTCGTCGGTGAACCAGGAGGCTTTCTTGCTGCCGCGTCTGCTGAGGGGGTTCTTCTTCAGTGGTGCAAGGGCATCTGCGCAGTTGGTGATCCACTGTGTGAGGTTGTTGGCGGCTTCGTTGGGGTCCGTTGAGCTGATGGGGGGGTTCTGGCTGAGGAAGGTGGTGAGCTGGTCGCCGGTGATCTTGTTCCAGCTCCTGCGGGGTGCTTGTTGAGGGTGGTGGACTCCGGTTGGAGCTTTAACCATTAAAAGGGTTGATTAATGGGTCGGGTTAGGCGTGAGTCTTTAATGGGAAGAGCCCTATACACAAATGCATATAATGCAAAATAAATCACATTAAGGAAATGCTCACTTGAAAATCCAAGAGCAAACCATGAAGGTTTATTTAAGTTGAAAATCTATATGGAACGTAAAAAGAAGCCAATCCAAAATGCAAATAAGGTAAATCATCAATGGCAGTGGAAGCTGAGCCCTAATTTAATCAATAGTCAGAAACCAATACAGGCAAATAAAAATCCGAGACAATTTGTCATAAGTACTGCTCAGTTGAAAGCAAGAGAGAAGAACATGAAAACTATTTTAAATGCAGATCAAATAAATGATTGACATGAAGTTGGTCACTATAGCGAGCAAGGGAAAATCTTGGCTCATCTACCAAATAAAGAGTTTTAATACCCTTTAAGTCAAGAAACTGTGTAGTCACTTTGCCATGATAAATAAGTTGCTTTGGATCTGGTGAGAGATTTTACCTGCAGTTTGCATGGGGACTATTGCCACTATTCCAGGGTAGATGGAAGGTGCTTCTGGCTCCCACAAGGGTCTTTCTCTTTGGGAATGTCGCGTTTTAGCCAAGTACGAGGGTCGTTCACTCATTTTCAAGTTGGTTGCCTCAGGGACAAGGTATCCCTCTTTTGCTTTGTGCTGGTGGCAAAGTCCTGTTATCAACGACACGGGTCTCATCTCAGACCATCTTTGAAGTAAGTTGTTCTGATATGAGGTTCTGGTTTTGGGGGTCCCCTAAATCCTACATTTAAGGGAGTTAGAGGTGGGCGAGCTAGTAGTCAATGGGCAGCTAGTCCCTGCAGCTAGTCCGCCTCTGAGGTGACCACATCCGGTGGTGTAGGCCACCTTTCTACCCAAAACCCACTATCTCTGCCCTCATAAAGATGGCAGAATTCAATTTTAGGTGTACAGACCAAGCTACCCCACCTAGAGGTGTGGCCAGCCTTCATGGAAGTGTACACCTCCTGCAAAGTAAATTTCCCACCTTTCACAGGTGCAAATGGGCCTGGGGCAAGGGGAAGGATTGTTTCCTCCTCAGGGGGGCAGCCCAGAGGTATATCAGAGGTGGTGCAGCTTTTCATGTTCACTGCTCTAATGTGCTAATTCACTAGCCAGGTGGGGAGGAGGCAGGAGTGACCTTCTTCCTGCCTAGAGTGATCACACTGCCTGGCAAAAGGTCAGAATCCTGTCTTGGTGGCAGAAGGTGCAGGAAAGTGTGGGCTGGTCAGCCAGAGCACAGTAAAGCTGGGGGAAACCAGGGTGCAACCTCTAAGGTGCCCTCTGAGTGCATGCCACGTCACCCAGGGCATGAGAATAATGTCAGGGGTGAGAAGACACATTGTTTGATATCAAATATGACTTATTTTAGTGGTACCATAATGGAGCTGGCAAATTTGAGAGTGCCCAGTTGGCAGCCCATGTTATCCTATGGACCACTCACACATATAGTAGTTTCCAACAGTGCATGCCACTATAGGGACATATAGGCTTGCACATATATGTCCACACCTTTAATAAAGTGCACCTCGACTCCTGGGCTGAGGCCTACCTTAGGGGTGCTTTACATTCATTAAAGGCAATATAGGTGACTGTGCCGCAAATGGTGAAAGCACAGTCGAGTTCGAGCAGCTTGCTCTGCTCCTCAAGTCTGAAATGGCAGGCATGCTGTCAGTAGTTTACATGGGTCACCCAGGGTGGCATAAAACCATGCTGACCCCTTTACCAACAATGCCCTCGGTACCCCATACCATATACCAGGGACTTATCAGGGGTAAAGCTTTTGCCAATTTTGGATTTCCAAATCAAATCAAACAGATTTAGGAGAGAGCGCAGGCACTGGAGCCTGGGCAGCAGACTCCAGTGCACTCTCAGGGTCATAACCATCAGCATTTAAAGCAAAATGTGGGGGGTGACCATGCAAAAAGGGGCACTTTCTTACATCCAGGTATCTTAAAATGTTGGTCTGAGATTTGGGAGGTCATCAAAAAAATCCTTACTATATGTGTTACCATTTCATATATTCTGATTATATGGAAGTCATTTGCTGTATTCTGTACGATGTCTAAACCTCATTACAAATTTTAAATTGATAGTGATAAAAACTGAAACTACTTACCTTTAATTAGAGCCCCAGCCCATAACACAGCCAAAGTGTAGTAAGAACAACATGACTGCCTTTTACTTATGTAAAGGCAGCCATTAGCCAATCATGTAGCGCCTTGTCATTGGCAAGTACCTCAAAATTACCACACAATTACCCTGGTATATTACAGCCTGTGATACACTACACCTTAGAGCCTTATAGTTTTAAAAATGCTTACCATACTT
The DNA here is from genome assembly GCF_964204655.1 of Triturus cristatus. Taxonomy (NCBI): domain Eukaryota; kingdom Metazoa; phylum Chordata; class Amphibia; order Caudata; family Salamandridae; genus Triturus; species Triturus cristatus. The sequence goes on from NC_140583.1 coordinate 1,051,500,419, forward strand.
ACCTCTAGTACCAAAAAGGTTCATCTAGACACCATAAGTTATATCACTGCCAAATTTCAATGAAATCCGACAGCCCATTTCCCAGTATGTTCCTGTAAAAAGTCTATGGAAATTGCAAAGGTGTAAATTGCAACCCCTTACCTCATCACCACAAAACTTTGCATCACCTGCCATTGTAGAAAAACCATTAGGTGTGCATAGCTTTGTGGAGATTCATCAAATGGTTGCAAAGTTATTAGGGTGCAAAAATCAAATACCTCTCTCTCTCTCTCTCTCTCTCTCTTTCTCTCGCTATAAAATTGAGTAAACAATTAACCTTTGGTTTTTCCTTCTGAGTGCGAGTCCTTCTATGAAGAAGACGCTGTGTGTGAAATATTTACCGGGAGACCTACTCGGTTTTTTGCTCGCCACCTGCCAATGGGACACGGATTCCAGCAACCTGGGTCATTTGTGGTGAATATTATCTACTGGCGGTCGCCAGTAGAGAGTTATAGTTAGGACCCTGTTTCCATAGGAAATCCGCAACATTCTATTTGGAATAACTTTGGCGCCGGTCGACGAATCCTCGCGAAATTTTCAAAATAGGTGGGGCGCTACGCTCCGCTCCTACTCTGAAAGTCTCGGGGGGATTCGTCAAGCGGGGGCTGAGATAAAAGGGGGGTCCCAAAACGCGTTTTTCCCATGCATTTTTCCATAGGACCTTTAGACACAGCTACAGCCCGAACGGCTGAACAGAGTTACTTGAAATTTGGCAGAGAGGTAGTCCTCAGGTCAAGGAAGTGCCTTTTGTAGGTCTGGTGTAAATCTGTTCAGTAGTTCCTGAGAAAATAGCATTTAAATCAATATATATATCTGTGGCAGCTTACGGTGCGCTTACCGTGCGCTTACGGTAAGCTTACCGTACGCGTACGGTGACGTGCGCGAGCACGATTCTGATTGGCTGTTAGATCTTAGTAAACATTCAAATCGTTCGAAACCAGGAAGCGGCGGCCGCCATTTTCTCTCTCGCACTCTGAGGGGGGGAGGAAAAACAAAGGCCAAAAACATGTAAAGGGACTGTTTAGACAGCTCCTAACCACCTAGCCTTGATGAATGTGTCCCCAAAGAACCCCCAAGGCCAAAAATTCATTTTTATTTTTTTAAGAAAAATCGCCGATTACGCTTACCGTACGCGTACGGTAAATAAAATGTAAAAAAAAAAAATTATCCACAATCTCCCCACCCCGTGTGCAAACAGTGCCCGCAGGGCACTATGTGTGCATGGCATCTATAAAATAGTGGAAAATGTAAAAGCTTACCTTTCACAACGAAGCGCATAATATCTCCTCCATGTGCGCACAGTGCGCGAAGCGCATCGTGCGTACATGGCCCATCCACGGCACTAACTGCGTAAAGTGGGCGCGGGGTGAAATTCCCCCGTTATAGTTAGTGCAGGCAACTATAACTCACGCGACCGCAATCCTCTACTGATGACATATGTGTCTTTATGAAAAAAAAATATTTGTAATATATGTATAGCTAAAATTTAATGGAAGAAGACATGGGCAAATAATTGTCTAAATACAGTATTAGCATCAGCAGAGGATTGCGGTCGCGTGAGTTATAGTTGCCTGCACTAACTATAACGGGGGAATTTCATTGGTTTTTTATCAGTAAAATGTCCAGCTAACTATAACATGTGTGAAACCTATGGTTTTTTCACTGAATATATATATATATATATATATATATATATATATATATATTCACTGAAAAAACCATAGGTTTCACACATGTTATAGTTAGCTGGGCATTTTCCTCATGAAAAACCAATGAAATTCCCCCGTTATAGTTAGTGCAGGCAACTATAACTCACGCGACCGTAATCCGCTGCTGATGACGTCAGATATTACATCACTGTATTTACACATTTATATACCCATGTCTTCTTCCTTTTTTTTTTAGCTATACATATATTTTTTTATTTTTTTTCAGAAAGACACATATGTCATCAGTGATGTAATATCTGACGTCATCAGCAGCGGATTACGGTCGCGTGAGTTATAGTTGCCTGCACTAACTATAACGGGGGAATTTCATTGGTTTTTCATGAGGAAAATGCCCAGCTAACTATAACATGTGTGAAACCTATGGTTTTTTAAGTGAATTCACAAGGTTTTTTAAATGCTAATTCCTAACTATAACGTGTGTGAAACCTATGGTTTTTTCAGTGAATTTGTACGGTTTTTTAAATGCTAAGGTACTTTACGCCGTTCGTGCCGTGTGCGCACGGTGCGCTTCGCGCACCGCGCGCCCACTTCACGCAGTTCGTTCCGTGCGCGCACGGTGAGCACGCGGTGCGCTTTGCGCACCTCGCGCCCACTTTACGCAGTTAGTGCCGTGCACGCACGGTGCACTTTGCGCACCGTGCACGCACGGTGGGCACGCAGTGCGCTACGCACACCGCGCGCCCACGTTACGCTTAATGGGCCATGTACGCACGGTGCACTTCACGCTCCGTCCGCACAAGGAGGACACATGATACGCATTGTTAGTAAGGGTTGTGGTATACTTTGTTACTGGTTGTATAAGCCATGCACACATGCTGAGCTGCGCACAGCATGTGCACATGGGGGGTTGATATAGCAATTTTATTTTAAAGCATATATACCGTGCACGCACGCTGCGCGAACATCGCAGAATTTTTTTCATTTCGATAGTGCGCGCACGCTTGGTGCACTCGGCGATTTTCCGAAAAAAAATAACTTTTTAAAATTGCCGTAGGGGGACCTTCTGGGACCCCTTGACCCCTGCTAGGGGGTCAGGAACTGTTCAGCTTGCCCCCTTTACATGTTTTTCTCCTTTATGTTTCAACACCCTCTCAGTGCGAGAGACAAAATGGCGACCGACACTTCCTGGTTTCGACCGATTCGAATGTTTACTAAGATGTAACAACCAATCAGAAGTGCGCTCGTGGACGGTCGAGTGCGCGCACTCTGCGCGCATGCTGCGCGTGTACAGATATATATATTGATTTAAATGCTATTTTCTCAGAAAATACTGAACAGATTTACACCAAACCTGCAAAAGGCACCAAACGGACCTTATGGCTACCTCTCTGCCAAATTTCACGTAATTCTGTTCAGCCGTTCGGGCTGTAGCTGCGACTAAAGTCCCTATGGAAAAATCCATGGGGAAAACGTGTTTTGGGACCCCCCTTTTTTCTCGGCCCCCGCTTGACGAATCACCCCGAGACTTACAGGGTAGGAGCGGAGCGCCCCATTAGTTTTGAAAATTTCGCGAAGATTCGTCAATCGGCGCCAAAGTTATTCAAAATAGAATTTTGAGATTTCCTATGGAAACTCGGTCCTAACTATAACTATCTACTGGCGACCGCCAGTAGATAATATATATATATATATTCACTTAAAAAACCATAGGTTTCACACATGTTATAGTTAGGTGGACATTTCACTCGTAAAAAAACAATGAAATTCCCCCGTTATAGTTAGTTCAGATAACTATAACTCGCGCGCCCGCAATCCACTACTCCTGACGTCACATATTACATCACTCATGACATGGTCAGTGGCATCACTCATGACATCACTGATGACATCATCCTTGTGATAGAGTGGCGGTCGCGCGAGTTATAGTTATCTAAACTAACTATAACGGGGGAATTTCATTGTTTTTTTACGAGTGAAATGTCCACCTAACTATAACATGTGTGAAACCTATGGTTTTTTAAGTGAATTTGCAAGGTTTTTTAAATGCTAATTCCTAACTATAACGTATGTGAAACCTATGGTTTTTTAAGTGAATTTGTACGGTTTTTTAAATGCTAAGTTATGCATGTATTATTATATTTATTTTTTTTAAGGTTTTTCACCGTGCGCGCACCCCGCGATTTAAAAAAAAAAACATTGTTTTTTTCACCCTTCGGGGTCCTTCAGGGACCCCCTGACAAAGGCTAGGGGGTCAGGAACTCTCTACCCTGCCCCCTTTTCACGTTCACCACCTCTCTTTTTCAGTGTCGCACCCAAAACAAACAAAATGGCGGACAACACTTCCTGATTTCGACCGATTCGAATGTTGACTGACATGTAACCACCAATCAGAATTACACCATCGCACGGTTCGCGCATAGAGATATTTATGTACTTTTAACTGCAATTTTGTCAGGAACTACTGTACAGATTGACTCCATATATGCAAAAGGCACATGCCTGACCTGAGGGCTACCTCTCTGCCAAATTTCAAGTAATTCTGTTCAGCCGTTCGGGCTGTACCTTCGACTAAAGGTCCTATGGAAAAAACCATGGGGAAAACGCGTTTTGGGACCCCCCTTTTTTCTCGGCCCCCGCTTGACGAATCACCCCGAGACTTTCAGGGTAGGAGCTGAGCAGAGCGCCCCATTAGTTTTGAAAATTTCGCGAGGATTCATCAACCGGCGCCAAAGTTATTCAAAATAGAATTTTCAGATTTCCTATGGAAACACGGTCCTAACTATAACTATCTACTGGCGACCGCCAGTAGATAATATATATATATATATATCAAGCTCCGTGGGGATGTGTCCAAAGACTGAGCAGCACTCGAGAGCAAGTTGCCTTTCCCCATCAGCCTTTATTGGTACGGGCATGCGCGGTCAGAGATAATTTCAAGCACCTGACCTAACTCTAGGTTATTTGGACAATTGTGTTCATTAATCAACTGTAATGTTCTATGTGACATGAGTCATTGGGCACTTGCGCATGATTCTAGAATTCCTCATATTCTTTTACTCAAAAGAAAAGGATTTTTGGTGAATACATTTTGACAGGAATTCTCTTTTATATGCACACAGGATAAGACTTACTTTTCAACCGTGATTACAGTGACCAATGTTGCTTTATTTAAAATCAGTGTGAGCTTATTTTCTCCTTTATGTTTAAATGTATTTCTTGAAGTTTTCTAGAAAAACACAAAATACAGAAGTAGCCTGAGAATAGACAGCGTGAGAGTTTGGGTAGCCTGCGGATGTAAGCGCGGCTGTCGGAAGTATAATGCATAGAAGACAATGCTTTGTTAACCCCCCCTGTACAGAAACAGCATCCCCCAAAAGGCATATCCTGTAGAAAACCAAAAAAAAACAATAACCAGCCACCCCCGCCCCATCCAGTAGTTTCTGTGCCCTGAAAAGATCGCCGTATGGTAGGTGCTGCTATTTTGTCAGTGAGGGTGCCTGAGAGGGCTGGGTATGACTCCACAGATCAGAGAGTCGTAACACTTGAAGATATTTGGGCTGAGTGATCTCATGGAATTCAGACGAAAGCAATTTCAGGAAGGGAGCCCAAACGTTCTGGAAGGACTTAGTAGAGTTAGTTAGAGTAGCAGAAATGCGCTCCATGCCGAGGATGAACCAGAGTCTGTGCAGCCACCCTGTATGACTGGGCAAAGTGGGGGTGCCCCAGTGAGTCAATATGGTTTGCAGTGCTGCCCGTAGTGCCATCCCCATTTGTCGGCCTCTCATACTCTTAAGTGGGTATGTAATTGGATTTGGGAGCCCTAGAACAACGTATACTGGGAGCCTCCGGATCTGTGTATCGAAGAACTCGTCTACAATGTCAAGGATCTTGGTCCAGGAGGGGGAGAACAGCGGGCAATCCCACAAGATGTGCAGTAGCGTTTCTTCGCCGCCACAGCCCCTCCAACAAGTGGAGCTCTGCAGAGGGTTGCCACTGTGAAGGCGCACTGGGGTCAGATACCAATAGGTAGCGATTTTCATAGCAATTTCTATGCTGGCTACATTTCGGGCTGTGTGCTTCGCCCTGTAATAGATCCCTTCCCAGTCTTTCTGTGTAAGTTCACGCCCCAGCTCCCAATCCCACGTCTTCTGCTCGGTGTGTCCCGTGGATGTGTGTTGTGTCAGAGCATTTCGTATATGTTGAAGATCAGTCCCTTATCAGTAGTCTTGGTGATCAGCCATTTTACGAACTTAGTCAGTCGACGACGCCCCTCCTCCCTCATTCCTGGCTGGAGTACCCAATGGCGCATCTGCAGGTTTCAGGAATCCCGTATTCCTGTTATTTTCTCCATTAAAGTCTACTTATAATCAGTGTAATTATATTTTACCAAATGGTAATTATTCTTGTGCAATTCACAGTTGATATACATTGCTTGGCATTTTTTCTTTCATTTTGCTCTTTTGTGAATGTGTGCACACGTTTGTAGTACTTTATTTCTGTCTATGTTCACTGCTTACCAATTCTGTGACCTGATTGGCCACACTAAATTTAAAAATGGAGACCCGTCACCAGCGCGTCAGGTGATCAAGTTCGCTCTGGCGATCGAAACGCGTCTGGGGCGGACACTTGTCTGCACAACTATGGTGAAAATGCATTAACATCCATGGAGCTGTGACCCTGCGTCATGAAGATTTTCTTTGAACTGGGTTGGTGGTCCGTACCTGTGTTGCTTTCTCTCCGTGCGATGTGGAGAGAAAGAGAGAAACAGGATTTGCTTTTTTCATATATATATATATATGTCTATATATATTTATAAATTCACTGAAAAAACCATAGATTTCTGGGGCGTTATAGTTAGCTGGACTTTTCACTCGTACAAAACCATTGAAATTCCCCCGTTATAGTTAGTTCAGCTAGCTATAACTCGCGTGCCCGCAATGCACTGCTGATGACGTCACATATTACATCACTCATGACATGGTCAGTGACATCACTCATGACATCACTGATGACATCTCAAATGACATCACTAATGACATCACTGATTGCATCATCCTTGTGATAGAGTGGCAGACCTCCTCTTCCCCTAATATAACCTTTGATACACACATTCAAAAATAGAAACTACAATGTTCAAAACAATGGACATACCAATACCAGTTACAACAGCCTATTCAGTAATTCTAAGATCCACATACACATCCACTCATTCGCCAACAGTCCTATACAGTCACTCATACATGTACTCACTCATCATATGTACTCACACACCTATACATCCTGTTACACAACGCCACTCATCCATAGAATTACTCACACACATAGTCACTCATACTAATAAAGAATCAAACATCCATTTACTTGCATATACAGTTATACACACACCACCACACTTACTTCTACAGAAACTTACACATACTTAGTCTTTTAAACAATCACTAATAGAAACACATACTTATTCATACAGGAACTCTTTCAATCTCTCACTCTCACATATACTCACTTATATACACCAATAGTCACATATACTAGTTTAAAACATATGTAGTTACTCATAAAGACACTATTGAGACAGTCTATCACTCACTAACACACCCATGCACACACTCATCCATCCATACAGTCCTGCACACATGCTGTCTTCAACACATACAAACAGTGAGTCACTCATTCATGCACCTATGCACTACGTAATACCACCCACCGAACCATACAGACACTCAGACACTCAGACTGATACTCAAAAAACCAACTAATAACCTATATAGACACTCATGTAGCTACTCACCAACCCATGCAGCCACTTATACACAAAGTGAGAGACTGATACAGATTTACACATTTAAACATTACTCACTAAGCCATGTATTCACTAGGATACACTTAATCAGTCAGTTATACAATTAATTTTTCAAAAACAAATCATCCATTTAGACACTTATATACCCATTTATTCTTCCATCGACCTTGAGATATACATATATAAAACATATGTAATTTTCAGAAAAACACACATTCACTGGATGATGTCATGAGTGATGTCATTTGAGATGTCATCAGTGATGTCATGAGTGATGTCACTGACCATGTCATGAGTGATGTAATATGTGACGTCATCAGCAGTGCATTGCGCGCGCGCGAGTTATAGTTAGCTGAACTAACTATAACGGGGGAATTTCAATGGTTTTGTACGAGTGAAAAGTCAAGCTAACTATAACACCCCTGAAACCTATGGTTTTTTCAGTGAATTTCTAAGGTTTTTTAAATGCTAATTCCTAACTATAACATGCCTGAAACCTATGGTTTTTTCAGTGAATATATATATATATATATATATGTAAAAACCAATGAAATTCCCCCGTTATAGTTAGTTCAGATAACTATAACTCGCGCGACCGCAATCCACTGCTGATGACGTCACATATTACATCACTCATGACATGGTCAGTGGCATCAGTCATGATATCACTGATGACATCATCCTTTTGATAGAGTGGTGGTCGCGCGAGTTATAGTTATCTGAACTAACTATAACGGGGGAATTTCATTGGTTTTTTACGAGTGAAATGTCCACCTAACTATAACATGTGTGAAACCTATGGTTTTTTAAGTGAATTTGCAAGGTTTTTTAAATGCTAGTTTTTAACTATAACGTGTGTGAAACCTATGGTTTTTTCAGTGAATTTGCAAGGTTTTTTAAATGCTAAGTTATGTATTTATTATTATATTTTGTATATATTTATTTTACAATAAATTACGTATTAAATTTTTGGGGGGGGGGGTTTCACCGTGCGCGCACCCCGCGATTTTTAAAAAAAAATGTAAATGTTGTTTTTCTGCCTTCGGGGTCCTTCAGGGACCACCTGACAAAGGCTAGGGGGTCAGGAACTCTCTACCCTGCCCCCTTTTCACGTTTGCCACCTTCCTTTTTCACTCTCGCACTCGAAACAAACAAAATGGCGGCCGACACTTCCTGATTTTGACCGATTCGAACATTGACTGACATGTAACCACCGATCAGAATTACGCTCGCGCACGTTAGGGTGCGCGCACGGTGCGTGGCTCTAGATATTTATGTACTTTAACTGAAATTTTCTCAGGAACTACTGAACAGATTGACTCCAGATTGATTCATCTTTGCTTTCAGGAACGACGTGGGACTAACCAGTTGACTTTCTTGCCTTTCCCGGCCCAACAACTCGCCGGACCCGCTGCGCGGGTCCCGCAGCGTCCAGTGAACACCGTAAGAGCGCCTGGACGGGGTTGCCTTCACCGGGGTGAGCGCATCTGTACAGGGCTGCGAGCAGCAGGGGACTCCATTGCCCAGGAGTCCCTGCGAGCCCCATTGCCTACACCTGGGCTGCTCTCCCTGCACGACACGCCCCCCTGCATAGCTGTGATTAAAAGCAGAACACCAAGCTCCCATCCCTGGGATTCATCTTTGCTTTCAGGAACGACGTGGGACTAACCAGTTGACTTTCTTGCCTTTCCCGGCCCAACAACTCGCCGGACCCGCTGCGCGGGTCCCGCAGCGTCCAGTGAACACCGTAAGAGCGCCTGGACGGGGTTGCCTTCACCGGGGTGAGCGCATCTGTACAGGGCTGCGAGCAGCAGGGGACTCCATTGCCCAGGAGTCCCTGCGAGCCCCATTGCCTACACCTGGGCTGCTCTCCCTGCACGACACGCCCCCCTCACCTACCTAATTTCCAAACTTAAGCAGCCACTCATCCGCAGCGCGGGAGCGCGCGGGAGCGCCCGGGGCTAAGCCCGGGCAAAGGGCGGGCCGTCTAAGGCCGTCCAAGGACGTACAGGGACGGGCCGGGCCCTTTCTCTTACTCTCGGGATTCGAGGACTCAAAGTATGTTTTAGTTATCAATGTGATAAGATGTTGAATGTAGTTATAATGTGTAATTGAAGTTTTAAACTTTTATCTAATTTATATTTTAAATTGTACACATTATTCCTTATTTTTAGTCTTATGATGTCCTCATCACTAAGAAAGGGTAGGCGGGTTACAGTAAAGTCAAGTAGTGTTAAAGCCACTGGAACCTTAGATGATTTTATCACCCGTGCCACGGGGATATTAGATAAGGAAATTGCTCTTACTGAAAAGCGTTTGTCTCTGGACTTAGTTACGGGGAAGCGTTCATCTTTGGGTCGGTTTGCATCTGTGGTCACTCCTGAAAAGAGCATAATAAACGACTTGGAAGCCAGCCCAGACTTAGCCGTTACTTCAGATAATCAAGAAATATCTATGGGCGATGTAGTGAACGGTCCAATAGAAGATTGTTCTGTATTGAGCAATATTGAGGATGGGATCCAACACCCTAATTTGACCCTGTCAGGCCCCATTTCCCTACAATCCAAAGCTTCGGCCTCTGTTCCAGAAGTCACAAAAACTAGTAAACGTAAAAGAGGGGGAGGTCACTTGAAGGGAAGGGTCATACGTATGGGAGACCCTGGTGATCTGACTCATTGCTGCCAAAACAACAACAACAAAGCTTTGTTAACACATATTGAGAAGCTGGTAAAAAATCTCTTGTTACCCCTTATTGAGAGAACACAAATAGTTAACCTAAAATTGGACCAATTAGAGCACTTAATATCAGTTAACACACATTCGCTGGAAATTTTGGCTAACAACAGCAAATTTCCACAGGCCCAGGGGAATTGTATTGAAATAAAGAAGGGGGCTCATAAAACCTCTATTCAAAAACCAAGTAATCCGCCCCAGCCTATTGCATCTGTTGATTCCCAGCGAACCCCTGTACGATCAGTCCCAACTAGACCTGCACTGGTGGCTGATGGGGACTCTCAGTCAATACCGATTATGGCTATAGCAGCAGCACCGAGCTCAATTACATCTAAGCCAGTAGCCTCATCTCAAGTTAAACAAACTCCACTGAGCGGCCCATTAGTTCTGGATGAAATGGCACCTCCAAGTAAACCAATATGTGTGAATATACCCCCCGAATCTGCACCTTTTATGGCCATCCTGACAGGTGTCCCGGTGGTCGCACCAAATAAACATGAATCAAATCAGGACCTATCAAATAAAGTCATATTCTGGCTCAACAACAATAGACCACTCCCCCCAGCCTCTAGTACAAAAATATTAAACGTACGAAGGGTCCCTTGGGTTGGCCCAAGCAAGAAGGATTTAGAGGGGGATTGTATCCTAATTAATTTTAGGGACAGGTGGGTCAAGGACTTAATCTGTAACAAAGCAAGGTTTGCTAGAATGGGGGATATTCAATGTATAGGTCTTGAATATTTTTATCCCAACTTGCATCATCTTCCCCCTAACCCTCGCTTTCCTGGGTCGAGAGTGCAGGGTAATAATTACTCTGGATGGACTCAGATTAATACTATATCTCGACCCCCTCAAAATCATCCTGGTTTGTGGTTCCAGGGTGATGGATCTTTCATGGGGCCAACAAGTTTCAAAAATTTTGGGCAAACCCCCTATGACCAATCAAGAAGGAGATTCCAGGGGGAGGAATACCTAGGGTGGATGCCAAATAATAATATTCCATTAAGAAACCGATTTGACCCACTGGTGGGAATGGAGGGTTTAGATTGACCATTAGACAAGAAAAAGGAAAGCATTTTATCTACCACAGATTTGGTCATGGGGGAAAACGGGGGGATAAGGCAGGAGGATAACCAGGTGGTGGACGCTTTCGACCACAATGCTCAACCTAATATGCGTTCGGATAGTCAAACTGTTAGCAACTTAGCCTGTGAGCTAAACCCACCAATTACTGGGCCTGACCTGGAAACTCCAATAAAGTTTGTGGACAATAGCCTAGGGGAACCTGGGCTGTGTCTAATCTCATGGAATATTGCAGGTCTTGCGGGTAGAATGGAGGATGAAGCTTGGCTGGAGCATGTGGGTGGTCAGGATATCCTGTGCTTTCAGGAGACATGGAGCAGAGTGGGTGGGGAAATTGATGGTTTTCAATCTTTTAATGTTTTGGCGGTCCCATCACTAGCTGGGAGGGCAAGGGGTGGGTTAATGACAGCTCTATCCATCAAACTAAAGAACCTGATAACCTCAAAAATAGTGGATACTCCTTGGTACCAGTTGCTCTTGTTGGAAAATTTGTTCCCAGAGCCCGTGTTGTTAATTAATTGGTACCATAATGTCTTTGATAGAAATGATGTATCTACAATCCAGAGTTTGGAGGAAGCAATATGTAAGGCTCGTAGTGATCGAGCTTTATTAGTAGTTATTTGGGTTGGTGATTTTAATTGTACACTGTGCAAATTTGGTGGCTGCAATGTCTGTGGTATCAATGATCTAAATGAACAGCCCTTGATGCATTTTAAACACACGCCCCAGGGGGACGCTTTAAATAATATCATTATTCTAAATGACTTATGTATGGTAGAGCCCTGGGCTGCCCCAAATATATCGCCAATACCAACCTTTCAGGGAACAAGAGGTGCAATGAGTACTATTGATTTTGTATTTGTGTCTAGTAACTTTCTTCATTATGTTAATAGGCTTGAGGTAATCGCAAGTGCCGTAAGCGATCATAATCCTTTAATGCTATCCTTGAGTGCCCCTGCTAGTAGAAAACATTTGGTTTGGGAGCAACCCATAACATATAATAAAAATCAGGGAGTTACCATGAAGTGGGGGAAAATAAATGCTGAAGGCCTTGAGGTAGAGATTCTGAATGTTTGTAAAACTGAGATCGAATCATGCCTGTCTCTGACGTCTGATCCAGACAAGGTCATTGGGAGTTTTGAAAAATTATGTGGGCACGTGGCTGAGCACCTTAGAAAACCAGTGGGGAAAAAGAATTTAAGGTGTTTTAAATGGTTTGACTCCGCATGCTCTGCCTCACATAAATCCTTAAAAGCTGCCCTTACACAAAAACCAAGAAATAAGGAACTGATAAGATCGACCAGAAGGGCTTATAAAGAGGCCATCACAAAGAGGAAGCAGGAATTGAAAAATCGAGCCTGGGACGATCTAGAGAAGGCCTCTGAGCTAAAAGATAGTAGGCTCTTCTGGGAAGTAGTAAATCGTCCCTTGTTTAAAAATGACACCAAAGAAAGTATACTGACGCAGATTACTGGTGAATCTTGGGAAGTTCACTTTGGTAAAATCTTTAATCCCAAAGCATTATTACTTTCGGATTTGTTGGATGATGTAGGGGATTTGGTGGTACCATCTTCAGCTTTGCTTCTTAGCTCTTCACTTACACTGGAAGAGGTTGAAGTAGCTTTGAGGAAGGGCATATCATTAAAAGCCCCGGGCCCTGATGCCGTCCCTTTAGACTTTTTTAAACATAATATTGAAGCTTGGGCACCTTTATTACTGAATGTTTTTAGGGCTGTTGTTCTTGGTCGCATCCCTGTATCGTGGAAGGTGGCAGTGGTGGTGCCGATTTTCAAGAAGGGCGATAGGTGTGATCCCCGATGCTATCGCCCTATATCCTTGATCGATGCATCATGTAAACTATTGGGGAGGGTTATTTTGGCCAGATTAGAAACATGGGCTGACTCTGTTGGTCTAATTGTGAACTCCCAGTATGGATTCAGAAGTGGGAAGGGGACAGTTGAGCAGTGCCTGAATTTGGCGCTAATTATTGGCAAGTACATGAAGGCAAGGAGTTCTGCAATTTACCTTGCCTTCATGGACTTGTCAAGCGCCTTTGACACTGTTTGTAGAAGCAGGCTGTGGCAGATGATGGACGATATGGGCTTCGAAGAACCCCTGGTGACACTTCTCCGCAGACTACACGCAGCAACGTCCGTGGCTATAAGATTTGGACCTGGGGGGGAAACAACTAAACCTATTCCCTCAACTGAGGGGGTGCGTCAAGGTTGCATTTTGGCGCCTTTCTTGTTCCTAGTATACACAAATGGACTAGAAAAGTACTTGTTGGACCACTGTTGTGATTTTCCTAAGGTAAACGGTAGGAGTATTCCTATACTCTCATATGCAGACGATACTGTTTTAATGACCCTCACTGGAAACAGTTTGCAGTTGTGCCTAGATGCCTTTAACACCTTCATGCTGGATCTTGACCTGAAGGTAAATTTTGGAAAATCTTTTGCAATGGTCTGTGGTCCTAAAGGAACAAAACCTAGAAAATTTGTGGTGAATCACTCTACTATTGAAAGGGTGGAGAATTTTAATTACCTTGGAAATCTTTTCAATAGCAAACTAAGTTGGGCTCCTTTAATGAAGGCTCGAGCCCAGAGTGCTACCCGCTCCATAGAAGGTCTTTTTCGCTTCTGTGGTAAGTTGGGTCAAAAACCTGTTGCGCACCTTAAAACTCTTTATATATCTAAATGTTTATCTGTGGCTACCTACGGGGCAGGAGTATGGGGGACCGAAAACCCCTCAGTGGTACAAGTGATGGAAAATAAATTCCTAAAACGGGTATTACTGATTCCATCGGGTTCATCGAATAGCTTCTGTCATAATGAAATGGGAATGACCAAAGTGACTGACATCATTCGTCTGTCACCCCTATTATTATGGGGCAAAATATGGTTATCTGACGATTTGCAGCTCTCGAGAGAAATTCTCTCAGACTGCTTGAGCCTGGATAATGCAAACAAGATCCCCTGGTTGTCATACGTCAGGGACATGTTGAATAAGATAGGTTTGGGTCATGTTTATGAAAATCCTGCAAACATCCAGGGAAACATAAAAACCCAAATTAAGTCAAATTACTGGAAGTTTTTAGGCTCACGGTGTCTGGGAGGCCCTATTGGCTATGTACCTAAGTTACAGCATCAATTTTATTTAACTTTTACAACTAATGTCCAATGGCGGTTTTATCTCACGAGGTTTAGGCTAAATACCCTCCATTTTCTTTTCGCCTTTCCTAAACAAGGGGGTTGGTGTGAGCAGCTACCCCCTTGTCCCTGTAATGACAGAGTTAGCCAAAGTACTATACATGTTGTCCTGTTTTGCTCCTTATATCAAGATCCTAGGATTAGATTTATTAAACCTGTCCTGAAGGGGCGGCAACCATGCACTTATAAAGAAGGCTATGATTATTTGCTGTCATTATCTTCTGTTGATACTTGCTGTGCCATGTTAAATTTTATAAGAGTTTCACTTCAGATTAGGAAACGCTATGGATAAATTAGCTGTAGAACTGTGCTTTGCCATTGGATTTGTATTTATGCTGTATGATGGATTTTTTTGAATTATAATTTTTATTTTATGGATGGATCACCTTATTTGTGTATTATGTTTTTTAACTTTGTGCTTTTATGATTCATTGTATGAATCGAATAAAGATTTTTGAACCGAACCGAACCGACTCCATATATGCAAAAGGCACATCCCTGACCTGAGGACTACCTCTTTGCCAAATTTCAAGTAATTCTGTTCAGCCGTTCGGGCTGTACCTTCGACTAAAGATCCTATGGGAAAATGCATGGGGAAAACGCGTTTTGGGACCCCCTTTTTTCTCGGCCCCCGCTTGACGAATCCCCCCGAGACTTTCAGGGTAGGAGCTGAGCGGAGCACCCCATTAGTTTTGAAAATTTCGCAAAGATTCGTCAACCGGCGCCAAAGTTATTCAAAATAGAATTTTGAGATTTCCTATGGAAACACGGTCCTAACTATAACTATCTACTATATGTATATATATATATATATATTACCCACCGTGCGTGCATATGCAAAAAAAACAAATGATGGACAGAATGCAGAACAATGTCATACATTCACCCCAGTACAGAGATCTGGGCCTAAATCCATCGTTTTTTTGCTCACCATGCCATTCCAGTTTGAACCCAGCCATATGCAAATCAGTCTTGACCCTGTGCCCCATGGGAACAGTCCAGCCCGAACTGCCAAGCCAGGTCCTCCCTGGACTGGAAACAAGCATCCTAGGACTGGTTTCGGGCTTTCAGCCCTCATCAGCCAGGATAGCTTGATTCCAGTGGCATGGAGAGCAAGGGACTCACGTCTGAGCATACCCTTCCCACTCGGGGTGACAAATGCAAAAAAAAAACAAATGATGGACAGAATGCAGAACAATGTCATACATTCACCCCAGTACAGAGATCTGGGCCTAAATCCATCGTTTTTTTGCTCACCATGCCATTCCAGTTTGAACCCAGCCATATGCAAATCAGTCTTGACCCTGTGCCCCATGGGAACAGTCCAGCCCGAACTGCCAAGCCAGGTCCTCCCTGGACTGGAAACAAGCATCCTAGGACCGGTTTCGGGCTTTCAGCCCTCATCAGCCAGGATAGCTTGATTCCAGTGGCATGGAGAGCAAGGGACTCACGTCTGAGCATACCCTTCCCACTCGGGGTGACAAATGCAAAAAAACCAACAAAAACAACAAAAAAAAAAAAAAACAACAAAAAAAAAAAACAACAAAAAAAACAACAAAAAAAAACAAATGATGGACAGAATGCAGAACAATGTCATACATTCACCCCAGTACAGAGATCTGGGCCTAAATCCATCGTTTTTTTGCTCACCATGCCATTCCAGTTTGAACCCAGCCATATGCAAATCAGTCTTGACCCTGTGCCCCATGGGAACAGTCCAGCCCGAACTGCCAAGCCAGGTCCTCCCTGGACTGGAAACAAGCATCCTAGGACCGGTTTCGGGCTTTCAGCCCTCATCAGCCAGGATAGCTTGATTCCAGTGGCATGGAGAGCAAGGGACTCACGTCTGAGCATACCCTTCCCACTCGGGGTGACAAATGCAAAAAAAACAAATGATGGACAGAATGCAGAACAATGTCATACATTCACCCCAGTACAGAGATCTGGGCCTAAATCCATCGTTTTTTTGCTCACCATGCCATTCCAGTTTGAACCCAGCCATATGCAAATCAGTCTTGACCCTGTGCCCCATGGGAACAGTCCAGCCCGAACTGCCAAGCCAGGTCCTCCCTGGACTGGAAACAAGCATCCTAGGACCGGTTTCGGGCTTTCAGCCCTCATCAGCCAGGATAGCTTGATTCCAGTGGCATGGAGAGCAAGGGACTCACGTCTGAGCATACCCTTCCCACTCGGGGTGACAAATGCAAAAAAAACACAAAAAAAACACAAAAAAAAACGTGCGTGCATGGCACTAACAAGTGGGCACGTGGTGCGCGAGGCGCGTGCTCACTGTGCGCGCACGGTGTGCGAAGCGCACCGTGCGTGCACAGAACGAACTGCGTTAAGTGGGCGCGCACGCCACGAATGGCGTAAAGTAACTTAGCATTTAAAAAAACGTACAAATTCACTGAAAAAACCATAGGTTTCACATACGTTATAGTTAGGAATTAGCATTTAAAAAACCTTGCAAATTCACTGAAAAAACCATAGGTTTCACACATGTTCTGGTTAGCGGAAATTTTACTGATAAAAAACCAATGAAATTCCCCCGTTATAGTTACTTCAGACAACTATAACTCACGCGACCGCAATCTTCTGCTGATGACATATGTGTCTTTATGAAAAAAAATTATTTGTAATATATGTATAGCTAAAAATGTATGGAAGAAGACATGGGCAAATAAGTGTCTAAATACAGTATTAGCATCAGCAGAGGATTGCGGTCGCGTGAGTTATAGTTGCCTGCAGTAACTATAACGGGGGAATTTCATTGGTTTTTTATCAGTAAAATGTCCGCTAACTATAACATGTGTGAAACCTATGGTTTTTTCAGTGAATATATATATATATATATCAAGCTCCGTGTGGGGAAGTGTCCAAAGAATGAGCAGCACTCGAGAGCAAGTTGCCTTTCCCCATCAGCCTTTATTGGTACAGGCATGCGTGGTCAGAGATAATTGCAAGCACCTGACTCTCGCCGACACGTTTCTTTATTTTACTTCTTCATGGGCTTTAAAGTCAGGAAGGTGCATGCTGGTCTTTTGAGATCCGTAGTTCGGCATTATCGTTTGCCCAAAGGGGCTGCTTCTTTATTTATTGCACGTAGCCTTTAGGATTCAAAGTCCATTATCAATCCTAGATGGATGCACCCTCATTCCGATGCTTCATAAAGGCTCCACATGAGCCCCTCCGACCTCGCATGCCCTCAATCCATGCTTGCTCCCCACTCTGTGAGCTCTCCATTTCTAGGAGCTCCGTGGCCTCCTCACCAGGGGTGGTGCAAACTCAGTGGCAGGGCGGCCGCTAATATGTCAAGCTCCATGGGAAAGTGTCCAAAGAATGAGCAGCACTCGAGAGCAAGTTGCCTTTCCCCATCAGCCTTTATTGGTACGGGCATGCGCGGTCAGAGATCTATCTATCTATCTATATTAAAAAAGCAAGGTTAGTATTTGTATTAAAAAAAAAGGTAGAAAGTCACTGAAAACCCAAAGATTAAAGATGTTATAGTTAGATGAAGAAGTCAGATAAAATATGCCATTTTAAATGTACAAAACCACTGAAATTCAACAGTTATAGTGATCTGAAGTAATTGTAACTTAAACCCTAAAGTACCTATAACTCACCCCCTGTAATGCACAGTGTTGTCATGGCGAGGGTGCGAGTTATAGTTACTTTATGGCTTGATTGACTTAAAGTGCCTAAGGCCTGACTCCATCTTGAGCAGGCCGAGACTCAATTTTCTCTACATTTGCCTTATCGACATGTCTGTCTTTGACACATATGTTGCCTATCCTCATTTTTCCAAGAACCTGTGAAAATGTCAAGTCATTCAGACAATGAGATCGATAAGATAGCTAATGCAACATCAGTCTAGAACAAGTGACCTGTTATCTTTCGCTCAAAGTCAGATAATAATAAGAACATAAACAGAGAAGTCTGAATTGATGTATGTTTACCTTATTTGTTTATAAGAATGTGTTTAAGACTAGCATATTGATGCCCATAATTAATTTTGGACATTCCTAAGGTCATGACAGAAATTCCGATCTCAGATAAGATATAATATATAAGGCCTGCTAATCAACCACTTGTCAGGAGAGGTCCTTCCCCACAGATTTTCATGTAAGATACTGTCCAGATGATCTTTAGACTGCCATAGTGTTGCTGCATTAAAAGTTGATACCGAGCCAAGTCCAGGAGGAGAGAAGCTGCTGCCGATGTATGTGTTCCTTTCTAGAGAACACTTGCTCCTGGGTGCTGATATCTAAAGTATTTTTCTGTAAACAGGTATGCAGTGCATTGATTCTCCGTAAAATACTCTGGAAATTACGCTATTCCATACTCTCATTGTCTAGAATATAGAAGTAGGTTTAGGCCGTTAGGTTGCTATATTGCAATGTATCTGTAATAGAAATGTTCATTTTATTCTCATTGTTCGCAACATGCATTAGTGCTGTTTCAAAAATATTTGTTTGTGGCTATTTTAGATATGCTAAGCAGCAGGATGAGACTGTTGAAATAAACACTTTTAAGCATTGTGGCACGAATTTAAAAAGCCCTTACTTTGCCATTGTATTGGGCAAGGCGGCATAAGGCAACACAAGGGCTTCAGTGAGAATTACTAAGCCATGCAAAGCCACCCTGCGAGGCTTTGTAGATACAGAGTAATAAACGGTAGCACAAGTCGCTGCCTTCTGTTACCCTGCATTGGGAAGGTATTTCATGGATGGAGCGTGGGTATTCCAACACTTCCACCCATGGTGCACTACCAGACTTACTAAGACTAGCCCCTTCCCTGCTCATGACGGAACCGTTCCGTCATGAGCCACGGTTGCCGTGTGCTCATGACGGAACGGTTCCGTCATGACAATCCTGTCGGCGGCCGCTCCGCCTGCGCGGCGCTGTTTCCCCGCCTGTGCGGGGCGACAACGCAAATGGGCGGAGTCATGACGGAACCGTTCCGTCATGAGCACAGCTCAACTGTGGCTCATGACGGAGCGGCTCCGTCATGAGCACAGGCCCGCCGCGCTGCCCCCCTGCCCCCCCCAGCGCTGCAGCGGAATGTCCGCAGCAGCGAAGGGGCTAGTATACCTGGGAAATTAGTGAAAATGGTACACCTTCCCAGGTGAGGCACAACAAGGAGTAATTTGTTTATTTATCCTCATTATCGCCTCTTTCTTCCTGCAGCACACATAGAAAGAGGAAAGTGACTCTGAGGATTCTTTTTGTGCAGTAAGGTATCCCGTCTTGCACAAAAATAACCTGCCTATTAACAGGCATCCGTGCACCATGGCACAAGGATTTCCTGACTTGGGGCTTGACAGACACAAGTGCACAGGGAGTGCAGGAATGTACCATTTGTTCGTAATTGTGGGTCATTCTTGACCTTTCCAGTTGACGCAGCACACCAAGTTGTCTTGATGCATTGTGTTACACTAAATGATAGTAAATCTGCCCCATAGTGTCTTATTCTTTGTAGAGTTGGTGTGTGGGATACTGTAAAGAAAAAAATGAGTTTATCTTATTACTACTGCATCCCTGGATCCCTATTTAGGGTCTATTAGTAAGCTAAAACTCAAACACAATTTCAACTATGTGTGAAATGGGGTGGTGTGAGACCACAAAAACCTGCTTTTTCACATTCAGCTGCCGGTGCATTGAGCTAAGTTCAATTGTGACATCCGTGGGGTATGAAGGCAAACCTTGTAGAGCTAAGCAAGAGTCTTAGTTTAAGTGCACAAGCTATAGTTTCTTGAAATAACTATAACCGGTGAATTCTGGTGGTTTTGTTCATTTAAAATGTTGTTTGACATTTTCACCTAACTATAACGTCCCTGTTTTTTTCTGTCAAGTTCAAGGGATTTTCAAACTACAGTAATGTCTTATTACCGTATACAATGCCAGCCTCTCACAGGCAGCCTTTGGTGGTGTTAGCCATGAGGTTGGCCGAAGGGCCCGGCCTGTGGCCCAGTCCTGTTTCAACCTCTCTTGTGCAGGCGGACCCATGGCATGTCGGGCATAGGATCAGACCCTGGGCCTGGGCACAAAGTCCCTGCTACCAATTCTGCTGGGTCAGTTTCAAAATCAGTCTGGTTTTCTGGGCCGTCTACGATCAGATTCCCCTTCCCTTCTTTCCCGACCTACTTGTTGTCTCAGTGAAGACAGGCTATAACTGAAATTGTTTGGGCTAAAAAATTCCCTGTTGCTTCTTGGACTGCAATTAAATGAAAACAAAGTCCACTACTTTACAGGAAAAATGTGGCTTTGGGCACAACAGAGTAGAATGAACCTCGTTTTTAAATGCACTTTTCACAAAGAAAACCTGTGTTGAGCATTGAATCAAGCAACGGCCACAATCCTTGTTAGAGTAAACCACCAAAAGTCACTAAATGAGCCTGTACTTAACCATTTGGTAACTTGGCACAAAAGCAGTCAGGCTTAACTTAGAGGTAATGTGTAAAAGTATTTATGCAACACACAAACAGTGATAAAATGAAACTACAACATAAAAAAAATCCCAAATCAATTTTGAAAAATAGAGTAAAATGTAATAATTTGTTTGACTAAAAGGCGACAAACATCCAGTCAGCAGAACCAGTGATATGCAATTGTTAAGGTTTCAGGTAAGTATCACACCTAAAAGCACAAAGCAACACCTCCAGCTATCTGGTCATGCAAGACGGGGTGAAAGTCATTAGTTCTGGCTGACCCCGATGGAGCGCAGGCCAGATACAGGGACTAGTTTATTTCTGCTGAAAAATGTACCTTCTAAAGTCCAGTATGGGGAGTTCCATTTGCAGTGGAGGAGCTCACGGGGAGCAGGGAGAGCGTTGCCGATGGTTATTGCTGTAGCGTGAAGAACAAGTCAGAAATCATGAACAGTCATCCCTATAGTACGAAGATCTTTTCGGGCTTCGCAGAGAGTCATTGTTGGAGATTCGTATTAACGTCATAGCGGTCTGCCGATGTGGTAGCGGGAAGTGCAGATCTCGCGTTGCTGGTCGTCACTGGTGACATTGTAGCACAAGGAGTCGAGTTCACGAAACTTCACGTTGGTGGCCGGCACGGGCGTGAAGAGCCCAAACAATTCAAGATTCATCCTTTTGGTAAAGGAGAAGCTAAACTGATGCCACACCAAGGATCCAGGAACAGATGGTCATCTGGAGGTCACCACAGCAGAAGCCAGCAGAGCCCATGCAGGTCCAGTTGCAGGTCCAGGCAGGTCCAGTTGCAGCTGCGTAGTTGCAGAGAAACCCCTGGAGCTTGTTGTGTCTCCCTGCAGCTCAGAATAGGTCAGTCAGTGGACCCTTGTAGTCACTTCAGCCTGGAATGAAGTGTGCAGGTCCAGTTTTCCCTCTCAGACAAAAGGGCAGTACTCAGGCTGCAGGATAGTCCTTCTTCTGTTGTATCAACACATCCAGGAGTGTACTAAAGAGTGGTTCTGAGAGTCCCATTTTTATACCGAGTTCCCCTTTGAAGTGGTAGAAGCTTCTGGACTTTTTTCCCTCCCAAAGCCATCTGGAATTTCTTGCCTCCCTGCCCTGTCCCAATCTGTCTGGGTGCACAATAGTCCAGTGTGTAGGACTTTGTGTGTGAGCTGGGCCAGTCCCTTTGAAGTGCAAGTGTAGTAAGTGACAGCTCCACCTTCCCATCAAGCCAGGATGGCCCATCTTGGCAACCCCTAGACCCTTTATTGTGATACTGCCTGAAAAGAATACACAAAGGCCAACTGCCCACCACACCTAGTCGTGTGACCCAGGATGCAGGCTACATGAATCAAATGTTTGGGACAGGAAAATGTTGACTTTCTAAAAGTGGGATTTTCAGAATTGTGACTTGGAATACAGCCATTAAAGAGGGTTTTAAATGACAATTTCCAAGACACCAAACATGACATTCCTACCTGCTCACAAACAAAAGGTACCACTTATTAAATATAATATGGTAACTCAATGTTATCCTATCATAGGTCGTTCCTAGATGACTATGGATTTAGATAAGCTATGCATATTACTATTACTGAAGGGGTTCACAGCCTTATATGGTTAAAGCAGTGATATGACACTGTGCTTGTGACACAAACATACTTTGTTTTAATATATCAACCTTATAAGCCTTAAGTCATAGTAGCTTTTAAGTTAGAAGGTGATATAGGGTCTCATTTACATGCATTCATTGAAACAGACTTTGACTTTTGCATAGTTCCACGTGCAGATACACAAAGGTAAGCTATGTACACTCTGCAAATAGCTGCACATGATAATCATGCATTTCTGTTTTTAATTTTTAAAGACTATATTTCTCTATGTATTTATATACATTGCTCCAGAGCAAACATGATAAAGAATTATGAGTAGAAGAAAAGGGCAATCTGAAAGAGGTTAGGAGGAAGAATCATAATATCGCCACAGTAGAAACCCGGGATTAAAGACATTAGTTCTCTTAGTAGAGAGGTGCTATTGAAATAGGACTGTTTCTTCAGTTTCTTCTTGCACGTTGATGATTTCTATATTTTTTAAGATTGAAATTGAACTGCCATTCCAAATGTAATAACTGTCACAAGCTATCACAAAGCATTCATAATATTCAAACTTAACCACTATGTTAGCATTGCGCCACATGGTAATGGCTTACTGCTTTTCTGTGTAGCATCTAACAACAATCTCATTGCATATTGCTGCTAGATAGAATTTAACTTAATCATATTTGTTGTACCATAAATATCACAGAACTCAAAAACTACCCTTTAGACAGTTGCGTTTCTCTGAACCATATCCTCTGGTGATGGTTTCCTCAAGAAATCTATCTGTAATCGCTTAAATATTAATTCTCCCGATGTTTATTAAGATGCCCAAAGATGTAGACCTCATCTTCTTTAGGAGTCACCAATGGACCATGCTTGATTATCTCATTAGAAGTACATGCATTTGACACATTTTCAATCTAATCTGTAAACTGATGATAGCTAAATTCACATTGTATGTATTTTAAAAATGGTTTTGTTGCCAATTCATAAAGTAAATAAAGAGCAAAGTTTCAGTTCAATTTAGCTAATGAGACACAAGCCTGGAAATAAGATGAGATCCTTTCTTCAGTTGACTTAGAATGCACCAGAGGTATTTTCTCGGAATGCAACTTCCTGGGAATCCATTTTCTGGGAAGGACACTGGGAGTGGCTTAAATCCTGTAGTACGGTACTGATTTGGATATTGCCATTTTGTGGCAGGGCATAGGTACCACACATACCATTAGTGCAGTATCCTTTTAAAACTCGCAGTATATACTGTCACAAGTCTTTATCAGCTAATGTAGGGTTTACATACAACGCCTTGGGTATATATAGCAGACATTTAACACCCATCATCCTCATGTAGAAAATCACTATCACTAGTCCAAATATATTAAACAGGCAATTATCGTGCATAATACCACATGCAAAACACAGCAATGCCAATTTTCTTTTATTCATTAATAAAATACATTGCCAGGTTTATGTAACAGCAATTTAACACCCATAATACCACATGAAAAAATGAGTGATTCCCTATTTACTTACAGAATCCATTAGAATTCCATGGCAGGCATGTTAGTCAGTCCATAATCACACGTTAAAAAAAAACCTATTACCATATCCTTACAGGAATTATGCTACTACGGTGACAGGTATATGTACCATCCATTTAGCACCCATCATCCCCCAGGAATAAAAAACTCATATCCCCATTTCCTGTAAGAAACATGCAGAATACAGTCCCAAATATTTTCAGCAGTCATTTCACATACATAGCCCCCTGTTAGAACAGAGGCATGCCATTTCCCTTTCGCAATTGCTAAACTACAGTGGCTAGTACATCTATCAGCCGTTAAACACCCACCATTACCCATGTAAAAATGAGCAATTCCTATTTTGCTAACAGGATCAATTAGAATACAGTGGCCATTGTAGTCATCTTTTTAAATCCCACAACACCAATACAAACAAGCATTTACAATGCAATAGGTCTCGCATTTTCAAAACTTTGACCTATTGGTATTGTAAATGACAATATCTGTTATTATTGCAGGTTTTTTTAAACATAAATAAAAGGCATTGTCATTTACAATGGCAATAGCTAAAAATCTCGCAACTGCGAGACCTATTGCATTGCAAATGCTTGTTTATTATGCTATTACTGTGCCTGTTACTACTGTGGTGGCAACATCAAGGTGTCTGAAACCTTATTTTTTTTAATTAGACATCAGGTTTGCAGGATGATTTATTAAGAAATACACGCTAAATGTAATTTTCTAGTGCTAGGAATTGCATGCATCATGTACTGATTTGTGGTACAATGAATGAGGGTGTCAGTTTGATGCAGTGGGCCGTCTGCCAGCCCACAGGGGCAGCAGAAGTCCCGTCTCCTCCTGAACTATGAAAGGATGTAGTTCCCTACTCTAATGGCAGTTATGAGGACTTTTTTCTTCCTGCACGGCAGGAACATTCTCATCATAAATGAAATGCTGACAGGGATGTGCATGTATGAAACACAAAACGTGCGTACGTGTGTAACCGGGAACTTCCTCGATGTTCTTCAGGGACTTTGGGCCACATGTACCAAGATACTGCTTGCAAAAAGTCAGACTGGACTTTTTATGACCAGCATCTAATTTAGGAAACCAACCTATGTACTAATAGGTTGGTTCACAAAATAAGGATTCAGAGTAAATTGCAAAACAACTAATCACTAATGAATAAGCACTATGCAGGTCGCAAATTGTGATCACTGCAAATGACACATGCAGAGATCGTGTCTTATAAGGGATAGTACACTCCCATCCTGGAGTTTGTATCTCGAATGTGAAAAGTTTTTTTGTTTTCTTAAAGTAGTCTGAGTTCCTTTAGGAAAACTGAGTGTCCAGTCCATGTGCACTCTTTGGCTTCCTTGTTCACTTACAATACCCAAGAATCAACATGGGTATTGCAGGGGCATATCTGCTGATGCAGATATGTCCTCACAGGGGATATAGTGCACCCTTCCATAGGGCTAAGGCCTACTAGAGGGGTGGGTTACCTACACCCCAGGCAGGGTGTGCGGGCATGGCACACAGGTATGTGTGCCATGTTGACTCTTCGGTTTTGTCTGTACCAAGGTACGAAGTGTGCAACGGCAGACTGCAGGACCTTGGTGAGGGGACACTCAGGGTCCCTCTTCAGTCAGTGTCAATGCCCAAGGTACCAGGGGTACCATCTACTAGGGACTTACAAGGGCACGGAAGTTGTGCCAATCATGGTACAGTTCTTAGGGAAAAAACACTGGTACTGGGAACCTGGTTAGCAGAGGCCCAATACACCTCAGTCAAAGTTGCACCAAAAACCAGGCAAAAAGTGTGTTGGGGGTTACTGCAACAGACACCCAGTTTCCTACAATTTTTAAAAAGACTCAATGAGCTTTAGTGGTAGACCCCTAAACCATTGTCTGCTTCCCCCGAAGCTGCCATTCTAATGGAACTTTTGCCTTTTGCGAATCAGTTAACACCCCAGTTTGGGAGTCAGTTATTTGTCTATAGTTTGAGACTAGAATTCAAGTTATAAAACATTCATACATATGAGACTGAATCACAATTTCCAAGGGGCGCCTTAAACACGCCCTTTCCAAATCATGATGCAGTATCTATTTCTAAACCCATTATATGAGTTGGTAAACCTTGGGTCAGTACATAGTAAAATCTTTTTAACCTTTGCAAACCTTCTGATTTTGCAAATCAGAGCATTTGCACCGTTAAAAGGTTTTGTACTGCTGCTTCTTTGTTTTTTTTTTCTGCTGGTGTCCGCTAAGACCCACATGGTGGTTCCAGACAGAAAATAAGAATGTCGGAATTAGGGAAGGCCTTCAGACATTCAGACACTAATAGCCATGTAGTTGATGGACCTCTGCTGCTCCTCATGGGAACACCCCATCCTGAACTGCCAGGAGAGGGCCCCTCCAGAAGGGACCACAAGCACCCTCACAGGTTTCAGCATAATTAGGCCTTATCAGGGAGGTACAGGTTGGATACTATTGCATAGGGAGCAAGGGATCCATCTCTAGGTATACCCATGTCCAAGTAGGGTGTTTCTTAATACACACAACAGGTAATGGGAGAAAAGCTTTTAAAACGTTTAACCACTGAATATCGCTCTGGGTAGCATTCCAGCCTACTGCTTTTTGCCTGTCTGTGCCATGTGACCTAAGCTATACCTTACTAACGATGTCCAACTAAGCTGAAACTAGTTTCAGGTTGCTTTTGGTCTCTTGTGGCTGGGGAATCACCTGGCAGTTTACAATGGACTGTTCCAATGAGGAGTAGTGCCAGGACTGATTTGCATAAAGCAGGTCTATGTCGAAAGTGGCACAATTTGTGAAAAAGGATGGGTTGGTTTGCTACCCTGAGTGATTGCCAGTGAGTATGTGTTTTGACTTTTTAAATGTTTTGGCACTGGTAAATACATTACACACATTTCTTCAAGTTATTACTCTCAGCTCCAGTGACAGAGCTACAAGAGGTTCCATATTATCCAGAAGTCCCTGGTGGTTCAGACGCCCTCTGCCTGACTTAAATCCAGGGACTTTAATCAAAACAGAAATCGCTATCTCTCTTGCATATACACAGATCGACTGACAGACAGAAGACAGATGTTAGGGAGCTTGGAGTAAACTGAATTGGCAGTTAGATAAATAGAGACGGATCGACTGACTGGATGCAGGAAGTATAAACAGACAGACACACCGCTACGCAGAAACTGATGAAAATATAGAATGACAAATAGATAATTAAAAATAAAAGCACAAGACAATGCAGTCGATAGCACAGACAGACGGCCACATAGTATATTTCTAAATCAGTCAAAATGCAAACACTGCGACTTCCAGGAGGTAAACTAAGCTGCGCCTGTCAGGTGAGATTCTCCCAATGCAAGATGCAGGCAGGGAAGATGACGTGACCTAATGTCCAGGAAGGTGCTGATTTCGGGACCTGGGGATCAAGGTTGGGATCCAGGTTCGAATCCTGGTGTTGCCTCGCCATCTTGTGATTCTGGGCGCATCACTTAAAACGATGGTGCCTAAAGTTTTTTATTTTATTTTTAAGCAGACCTCATGTAATGTAATCTGGTCCTCATGTAAAGCGTTTTCATTGATTTGGTCCAAGTTCGTGCGATTTAAAACTGCATAAATAAACACAGTAATAAAAGCATTATGCAGACTCATAGGTTTCAGGGATTGAAGAGAGCAAGTCCTGGCCGAGCGAAGGAGAACTCAAGGCCGGCAGGTTGGGCGAGACGGTATTGAGCACAGGGGGGTAGATGGGACGATAAATCATATGAAGTTGGCTCAAGTGTCAGGGTTTAAAGTCGGCAATGCAGAGACTAGAGAAAAGGGAAGCTGGGGGCTCTCCAGCCTCGGACTGAGCAGCCGCGACCGCGATAACAAAAGCATTAACATACACAAGTGAAAGTGATCGAGATTACGCGTGCTACGGAGGAAAGACACATGGCGCTGCGCGCGTGCACGTTCACGTGCACTGTAGCTTTAGACCACGGCAGCACTTTGAAAAGCCCAGATATAAAATGTCTCTTCGAGCCGTTGGCTCGCGAGACCTAAAAACAGGTATTGCTATTTCCTTAAAGGAATCATGCCAATATTATGTCAGGTATAAGTAACAGCTATTTAAAACTCATCATGCCCTAGGTAGAAAACTACTATCCCTATTACCTTCCTTAATCAAGCCCAATACAGTCCCAGCAGCAGCTGATGGTGCAGGTAAGCACAGTGGGGTCAAGCGGGTGCGGGGGGGTGTCAAGAGACGGCGGAATAGGGGAAATAAATAAATAAATCCTTTTCCATTGTCTGTCGATATCACCCTGCCTCACCACGCTTATCTGCACCAGCCGCTGCCGAGTCCCAGGTATTTTTAATGGTTACTCACCACCCATAATCCCCAGTGTAGAAGACAGCCATGCCCATTCTTCTTCAGCAGTTACTAAATAAAAGTGGCAGGTATTTGTAACAAATGCAAAAACAACAGTTGATGGACAGAATGCAGAACAATGTCATACATTCACCCCAGTACAGAGATCTGGGCCTAAATCCATAGTTTTTTTGCTCACCATGCCGTTCCAGTTTGAACCCAGCCATATGCAAATCAGTCTTGACCCTGTGCCTCATGGGAACAGTCCAGCCCGAACTGCCAAGCCAGGTACTCCCTGGACTGGAAACAAGCATCCTAGGACCGATTTCGGGGTTTCACCCCTCTTCAGCTAGGATAGCTTGATTCCAGTGGCATGGAGAGCAAGGGACCCACATCTGGGCATAACCTTCCCACTCGGGGTGACAAATGCAAAAACAACAGTTGATGGACAGAATGCAGAACAATGGCATACATTCACCCCAGTACAGAGATCTGGGCCTAAATCCATCGTTTTTTTGCTCACCATGCCGTTCCAGTTTGAACCCAGCCATATGCAAATCAGTCTTGAGCCTGTGCCTCATGGGAACAGTCCAGCCCGAACTGCCAAGCCAGGTCCTCCCTGGACTGGAAACAAGCATCCTAGGACCGGTTTCGGGGTTTCACCCCTCTTCAGCCAGGATAGCTTGATTCCAGTGGCATGGAGAGCAACGGACCCACGTCTGGGCATTCCCTTCCCACTCGGGATGACAAATGCAAAAACAACAGTTGATGGACAGAATGCAGAACAATGTCATACATTCACCCCAGTACAGAGATCTGGGCCTAAATCCATGTTTTTTTTGCTCACCATGCCGTTCCAGTTTGAACCCAGCCATATGCAAATCAGTCTTGAGCCTGTGCCTCATGGGAACAGTCCAGCCCGAACTGCCAAGCCAGGTCCTCCCTGGACTGAAAACAAGCATCCTAGGACCGGTTTCGGGGTTTCACCCCTCTTCAGCCAGGATAGCTTGATTCCAGTGGCATGGAGAGCAAGGGACCCACGTCTGGGCATACCCTTCCCAGGGGTGACAAATGCAAAAACAACAGTTGATGGACAGAATGCAGAATAATGTCATACATTCACCCCAGTACAAAGATCTGGGCTTGCAATGTTCGACACTCCATCCATCATCCCCTTTGGTTTTGCTTTGTTCGCCCTAAGTTGGCGGGATATGCCCATACGTGGGTCTCTTGCTCACTTTGCCACTGGATTCAAGCTAGCCTGGCTGATGACGGCTGATTAGCCAGAAAACGGTCCCAGGATGCTTGTTTCCGGTCCAGGGAAGACATGGCTTGGCAGTTCGGGCTGGACTCTTCCCATGAGGCACAGGGTCAGACTGATTTGCATATGGCCATGTCTGAACTGGGGTGGCAGAGTGAGCTAAAGAATGATGATGGATTAAACCCAGATCAGTTGACTTGGGGTGAGTGCTTGCAATGTTCAACACTCCGTCCATCATCCCCTTTGGTTTTGCTTTGTTCGTCCTAAGTTGGCGGTGTATGCCCAGACGTGGGTCCCTTGCTCACTTTTCCACTGGATTCAAGCTAGCCTGGCTGATGACGGCTGATTAGCCAGAAACCGGTCCCAGGATGCTTGTTTCTGGTCCAGGGAAGACATGGCTTGGCAGTTCGGGCTGGACTGTTCCCAAGAGGCACAGGGTCAGACTGATTTGCATATGGCCATGTCTGAACTGGGGTGGCGGAGTGAGCTAAAGAATGATGATGGATTAAACCCAGATCAGTTGACTGGGGGTGAGTGCTTGCAATGTTCAACACTCCGTCCATCATCCCCTTTGGTTTTGCCAGGTATTTGTAACAGCCATAAAATCCCCATCACCCCCATGCAAAAAGTAGGTATTCCCATTTTTTCCACACAAATCACTATAATACAGTGGCAGGTATATGCAGAGCGACTTGAACTATGAGATTTTGTGTTCACTTCGTTATCAGCAAAATATGGATTTACTGCATTTGCCACATAATCCGTCATCTGATGTATAATGTTCAGATTTTAAGAGAAAAATGGTTTCCTCTTCAAGGGCATGCACAGGTACTAAACTGCAGTGACACGTGATGCTGCATAGTATGTGGCTCTTCACAAAGGTTGGTTGGACTACTTTCTGTTGTTTATTGATGTAGTTCAGCATCAAACTGGCAATGATGAGGTGAAGCCTTTGCTCAGATATCGTTAAACTGGAGTAAAAATGACAAAATGTTGTGGTAATCATATCACAAAATGTGGTCCATTACTTTCATAATTTGCGTTTTCTTGCTGCTTAATTGAGTGAAACCTGTCACATAATTTTGTCATTCCCTCATACCTGATTCCAGTTGTCCTGAGTATATGTAACAGCCATTTAAACAAATGTCATCCCCATGTAGAAAATGGCTTTGCTAACTATCCCAAGAGGAATAGGTAAAATCCTACGCCCAGGATATGCAATGGCCATTTTCAAGCCATCATCCCTTATATAAAAATTAGGAATTCCCATTTTTCTAACATGAGTCTTTAGAATGCAGTGACAAATGCGTTCATCAGACTTTCAAAAACCAATAAGCCCTGTTCAGAAAATATTTATTACCATTTTTTTTATAGGAATCATGAAAACCAAATTGCAGGTATATGTAACAGCCATTTAACACCCATTATCGTCCATGTAGACAATTACACAGTTTCTCACGAGGAACAAGCTCAGTACAGTCCCAATTAAAATTCAATGGTCATGTACCACCCATATTCCTCCAGGTAAAAATTAGGTATCTCCATTTCCTCGAAAACGCATCACTAAAATACATTGGCAGATATCCAAGAGACATTTAACACACATAATTCTCCCATGTAGAATATCATTTTGCCCACTATTCCAAGAGGAATTACTAATATTCTGTGCCTCTGACATGCAGGAGTCAATTAGGGATAATTGTGCTTCATATAAACTTTATCTATTTCGATTTTCTTAATGGGAACTATTAGTATACAGAGGAAAATGCATTCAACAGCTGTTTAAAGCCAATAATCGCCTGTGAGTAAAACATCTATCACTATTTCCTTACAGGAATCATAAAAATACATTGGCAGGTATATGTAAAAACCATTTAATACCCACCCATCATGTCTAATGTAGAAAACATTTAATCCCCATTTCCTACCTGGAACAATCCTAATACATTTCCAAACATATTCAGTGGCCAAGTAACAGTCATAATTCCCCGTGCAGAACACAGTTCTGCCTATTTTCCTTCAACATTAACTAAATAACAGTACCAGTTATTTAACACCCATCACCTCTTATATAAAACTATGTATGCCCATTTCCTCGACACGTCACTACACTACAGTGGCATGTATATGTTGTAGCCATTAAACATCCATCATTCCTCATGTAGAAATCATTACGGCAAACATCCCAAGAGGGCTATGTAAAATACCATGACAATCATATGTAGCAGTCATTTACATCACATAATCCCCAGTGTAAGTATTATCTATTCCCATTTTCCATTGACCATTATAATATAGTGTAAAATGTATTTGACAGCCATGTAAAGTCCATAATCTGCTGCAAGAAAAATGGATATTACCGTTTCCTTTGGGTAATCATGAAAATACAGTGCCAAGTTTATGTAAAACCCATTTAACACCCATCAACCCTGATGTAGAAAATCCCTATCCCCATTTCCTACTTGGAACAATCCAAATACATTCCCATGTATATTCAGTGACCATGTAACACCCATAATCCACCATGCAGAACACTGCTATGCCCCAGTGGCGCAACGAAACTTGAGGGGGCCCCCCTGCAAAACAGATGGAGGGGCCCCCCCCCTCGGCGGCCTGGCCCACCACCTACCACTTTGCCCCACCACCCAAAAATCTGGCATATTTTGATTTGAAACCTCCAAGATTTAAATGAAATGGCTCTATATTGTCTTTCTCAGTGGGAAACCCTCTTAACATATAAGCTACGCCATTTGTAACAATGTCAAAAGCAGATTATTTAACTGAGGCAGCAATCAGAACAATGCCAAAGAGCCATCCTATTGTCTCAGGAACTGCCTCTGGCTGAAGAATAACTATGAAGGGTCTGAAATAGAATTGACATTAATAAACAATAAAGTAAAACTTTGAAAGACAAACTCAAACCTGCAATTCCATAAAAACTCGACTGACAATATACATGAGAAAGACACAAGATATAACTCAGTATCCTGCGAAAGGCAAGAGAAATAGACTGGTGAATTATCTGAATGCCACACACTAGCGACTGTCAAGGGTTGTGCATGATAATAACGTGAACTGAGGAAGCAATTTCAATTCCTGCTATCATGTCTTTATTAGTAAGCATTACAAAACAGGCAGGCAAACAAGGCTGAGGATGAAAACTGTTCGGATGCTTCAGAACATTGATGAAGATGTTTGTCTGTTTTAATTTATCATTTCTGTAGTGTAAACAATGCTAAATACAAGATTTAAGGCACACATTACAGACAAGCGCAAGCAACACCATAAATAACACTGCATGTAGAATAAAAACAAACCATATCAGAAAGTACCTAATGACAATCTATACAAACTGTAATTGGTAAAGCAAAAGAAAAGTGCAACTACTTTCAAAGTGCATAATAAAGCAATCACCAGTCCAGCAAATAAACAAAAATCAAGCATGTTTAGTAAAACAATTAATTTTCTTCTTGCATCAATGTGAAAATACATTCAAAGTGCATGATAAAAACAAGTCCAGCAGTATGCAAAAATTAAGCCTGGTTAGTCAAACAATTCCCCATTTGTTATGTGCATAAAGGCACATATATTTCATAGCAACTGGTAAACAGTAACAATTACAGCACCATACAATAATCAAACCAGTTTAAACTAACAATTCCCTTTTTGAAGGCTCAAATATTTCAAAGTGACTAGCAAAACAGTAACAAGTACAGAAGGCAGCAGCACACAAAAATCAAACCACTTTAGTCAACCAATGACCTTTTGGTTTGTGCTTGTGCATGAAGGTGCAAATATTTCAAAGTGACTGGTAAAACAATAACAAGTACAGCAAGCAACAGCATACATAAATCAAACCTGTTTAGTCAAACTAATTCCCCTTTTGTTTGTGCACCACCACAGAAACACTTATGTAGAGATTAAACATTCTACACCTGTGCTACAATTTGGTTTTTTTGCTGAACTTTATACACAAAATGTATTTTACATGGGACTAGACGTGCCAGCCCATGTGGTAATTAGGGCCATCCTATTCACAGATGGCACCAGGAACATTTTAAGGATTTTAGGGGCCAACTGCCAAACATATATTGGGAACCCCTGTAAGAACAGTTTAGAATTTATGATCCTATTTCAGCTATTTCATGCCCTCTTTGGGTGAGTCACAGACAGCGCACAGACACACTAGTCCAAATTCTAAATGTGTTTATATGTAATATTCAGGGATAGTGATGGGTGTTTTCAATATTGGAACACAGCAGCATATTATTGCAAATAATCTCTGTAACACTCTTCCATTCTCATATGTGTGAGGTCCTGATTTGATACCAAATTGTTTTAATGAATGTTGCATGAAGCACGACATCCTCTACAAAATGTCTGTAATAGACACACATCATCAATATTGAAAAAAGCGAAGAAAGGTCGTATTCAAAACGATCTGTTCAAGAATAATTTAATGCCATCAGGGCAAACCTCTACAGAACAGAGCGGGTTTTATCAGTGGGCCCCCAGAAAGTCTGGGGCCCTAGGCCGGGGCCTACTTTGCCCATGCCTCAAAAATTCTCTGGACCGCATCTGACAGTCTTTTTTGGCGCGCCCTCCCCCATTACCACCTTTTCCATGAATTCCCTCACTACCTCTCAGCAACAATACACCCCCTCTCTCTATAGCACCTTTCTGACAAACATTTAATTTTTTTATAGGGGTACTCATAGTTCACTCGCACTCAGTTCTGTGATCTCCATGGTACATGTTCTTTGTAGCAGGCACATTAACCTTCCGCGCTTTGTGGGTTGTAGGAGTGCCCATGTGAGTGATGTGACAGTGTGAGAGTAGGGTAAGAGGAGTGACTGCAGGGTGAGTGAGGTGATCATATCAATTTGGGTGCGGATGTAAGTGCAGAGTGGGACGAAAGAATGCATGGTGAGTGAAGGGCTTGTTCAAGTGAGATTACTGATTGAGCAGTGAGGGGGACAGGTGAGTGAAGTGTGACATGAGTGCAGGTTGAGTAGTGTGCTCGTGTGACTGCAGGGTGAGGTACAGGGTGAACAGCGCTAGTGCATTGTGAGGGCAGAGTGATCACTGTGAGTGCAGGGTGAGCGGGTGAATGGTGGGTGTACATGGTGATCAGTGTGATTGCATTGTGATTGCTGAGTCAGGGTGAGTGTAAAAGTGAAGGGCGAGAATGAGGAGTGAGTTGTCTGAATAAAGTGTGCATTCCCAGACACTGGAAGTAACTCAGCATGTTATTGACGGCGACGTAGGGTTTAAGATATGTTGAACTATTGCTATTATGGCGGTAATCAGGGATCAAGGGTGTAAATAAATTATGTGCGGATCCTGCAACAAGCTACCAGTCTTATGATTAGGTTTGGCAGCATATTATTTTGAAGTCCCAGACGTACAAAAATAAGCAGTCACCTAAATTCGTATTTTCAGCACTATCTGAGCAAATATCAATAGAAAGCACTTTTCATTATGTTCTAGGGCTGCCTGAATCATCCATGGCTGATAATTAAAGGGAACAAAAACAGAAAGTCACATTACAAATAAATACATACTTTATTTAGAACCCTAATAAGTGTCAAGATGAGGTCTTTCCAGGCTCTTTAAAAAACACATTGCTGGCATTTTTCTTTTGGCAACCTTACTTTATATTCCTTTTCGTAAAATGCATTCTCACACTACATCAGTAAATGTAAATTTCAAATGTAAGGAATAGTCAGATTAGGGGCCCAGGGGGTACTGGAACCAGAAAAAAACTAAGCCTCTGTAACCAGTTTACAAAGGTATGTAAATATGCAAATAGTCTCTGGCCTCAAGGCAGTTGACTTCAACCCCCTTGCTGCTGGGCCTGGAAGCTCAGGTCTCCTGCACCCACCGCACGTGGCTCGCACCATTTAATTTATGAGGCAGGACTGTTATGAGGCAACTCACTGGTGCAACCAACGCCGGCTAGAGAGTGTAGTGCTGCCTTTGTGCGCTACAGCGCTGATGGGGCCCCTGGAGGCTGGAACACCGTGGCTGCTGCAGGCATAGCTGCCAAGGTGTCAGATTGCTATGTGTGACATTTTCATAATTTCAGTGTAAATATGAGTGACATTTCAACGACTATGAGTGACACTTTCATGCGAGCAATATTATGCAATGAAGATGATCAAAACATATAAATATCAGAAATTACACCCATTTGAGCAAGAAAAAACTTGAAGAGCTTAAAACACTGAAAATGGTACAAAGCACCAGAAATGGAAGGGCACTCAGTCATGTAATAACACAATATGGTCTCACATTGTATAGTAAATGGTCATGTACTGTGCGTGTCCTTCCCTTCCACAGAGGCCAATGGGCCATTTCCAAGCCGCGCCATCCTTGAAGATGCACACCTGCAGGGCATAGAAAC
Organism: Triturus cristatus; assembly: GCF_964204655.1. Taxonomy (NCBI): domain Eukaryota; kingdom Metazoa; phylum Chordata; class Amphibia; order Caudata; family Salamandridae; genus Triturus; species Triturus cristatus. The sequence continues at coordinate 1,051,536,546 of NC_140583.1, forward strand.
TGCACCGCAATACACAGGGCGCAGTGCTGGCAACATAGAACCACCTTGATACAAACCAACCCCCGGAGCCAAGCATCATTAAAAAACACATTCCTAAACCTCATGCCGGGAAACAGAAATCAAAGGTTTTTGCCAACCTACCTGTTGGAAGTGTGTTTTTCTCAGAAGCTAACAGGAGTGTTTTATAACACAAGGCAGCTGGGAGCACGGTTTAAGCACATGAAATGGCTTGTGGTACACATCTTGACCAGTATGGAAACCCCCATGTTGTATGTGGGGTAAAGGAATATTAAAAACACCTCCTGATACTTAATCTGTACATTCCCATGTGCTTTTATGAAGTACAAGTTTGCTGCCTGCTGCAGAGGCGCCCCTAAGATTGCCAGCCTTTGCCCACACTGGGCCCCTCCCTGCCAGCAATCAATCAGGAGAGCACCAGGACTAGAGGGCCTCTCTGTCCACGTGAGACCCAACCCAACAGGATGTGAAGCAGCCCCAACATGAATAGTTACAATACACAAATCCATCTTAGCTGCCTAAGTGTGACACTTACTCGCGCACGGACAGGCACCATACTGCATTAGCCTCAGGCTGAGGCAGGAGCTGTGCAGTAATCTCACGGCAAAACCAACATCTAGTAGGACTGTCAGAAGAGACTCGCCTGTTTTAAATTACCCTCAAGATGCAAACGAAGCACGGCTGCATTTACCAACAAGCGCTTGAAATAATGTGCGCACGTACCTGCGGCATTGCTGCCAAGTTTTTTAGATTGCTTATGTGTGTCATTTCAATTGTGATTGCAATCGCAGAGCCCACCGAGGCACCAAAGGCCTTTCTTATTAGGTATTTAAATTATATAGCAATAATAACATAAGCACTATTCATTAAGATGTTATGGAGGCTACACCACAGGCTGTAGTGTAGCCTCCATAACATCAATGAAGGGTGATTATGGTATTATTGCTCTATAATTTAAAAACTGTAGTCTACAGGAACTTCTTTAGTGGAGCTAGATTCATGGTCATCGTTACAGCACCAAACTACAGACTGCACTGCCGGGCATGATTTTGGGCAAGGCAGCCTCAGGCTCTGTGAGGCACACACTTAGTTGGAGCCCACCGCCACAGGTGTGTGGTTTTATCTAAATGCAAGCGAAAGGCCGGACATTGAGATGAAGAAAATTTGGGCCCCCATTCGAGGTGTTCCAGATAGCACGTTCACTCGTTTACCACGTTTGCTCTATAAGCCTGATGCAGCTGTGTTAGGGGTAGCTCACGTTTGGTTTACAATATGTTATCAGTTTTAGTAATGCGCTGCTAACTATAAAGGTATCCTAGCCCCGAGAAGAGGGCAAAAATAAAGAGGTGACAGTGATTGTTTAATGTGTGCATTCGACCTCCAGGTATTAACTGGCGGTAAATGAATTGGGATAGCATGTATTTAATGTCATCATCCTTTTTGCAAGAGACACATTAGATATCTATTTCTGAGGTTATTACAAATATGTAAAGTTCTGAAATACTGAGTGCTCTGAAGTAACCGAAAGGCAATGCACAGTGTTATGAAAAACAATAAATGCATCCCATGGGATTTGCATACAATTCCATTTCAGTTCCAAATATGTGGTTCTCTATTAAAACAAAAATTACATTAAGACCAGATTTTGCTGCCTCTTTAATTATGAAACTCTTCTACAGAGCTCCGGGTATGCTTTTGTGCCTGGTTTACAGAAACCTAGTAGTGAGTGGCACACCGGCTAAATTAGGCAAATGTCTCGGTCTCCTTACTTTTCAATGTGCCCACCTCCTGTACAGGAGTTAGATGGTGTTGCTGTTGTTGAAGGCGCCACAAATCCTCAGTCAGCAACACTGATAGACTCAAAACGAGACACCGCAGCCTCGAGCCTGCATCCAAGCTCAGGGGAGATTGACCTTACTACAGCTTGCCAGGCCTCGAGCTGTGGCGATGTGTTAATTACCGTGGGGCCGGGCTGACTGGGCCCGGTCGCCCGCCTCCTCCGATTCCAGTCCTGGCATGCAATATGTCACTCCCTCTGCAATTCACGCAGGTGGGGGTACAGTAAAGTTTATGAGACTGAGAGCGAGGATGGTGGTTGCGGCTTGCGCACCGTTGCATGGCAGCAATAAGTAAAACATTTTAATCACGATGATTGTAACGGTGACAATCATCATGATTAAAATGTTTGATTTATTGCAGCCACGCGATGGTGCGAAAGCCACAACCACCATCCCTACTCTCACAAACTGGAGCAATCGTCGTGGTCTCCACTGCAGAGAACAGAACCGTCCGGGGCCTATACTACCTTTTACTTATTCAACCCCGGCCGCCCGCCCCATGATGCATTCTATTCCACCCCACCCTCTGACACGGACTTTTTGTTCCTGGCTCAGACGGACAGACTCTCCTGTGGGCAGCAGAAGACTGGGCAAGACTGCAAGGCGAGCCAGGGGCTAGAAATAATTAAATTACGGCCGGCGGCAGCACAGTCCCTATCAGTCCTCTCTGGCCTTTGTGATGCCTCACCTCAACAGTCACGCGCGCACTTTTAATTGCGCGCTGCGCATGACAATATGAAGAGGCCACGGCAACGTGCAACGAAGGACAGCGCTGGGCGTAACGTAAATTACGTAATGTATTGATTACCAAAAAATGCTGGCTCTGCTAAGGGGGCCCCTGGAGCGCGGGGGGCCCCCCCGCAACGCGGGGGCTGCGGGTGCCTGTGTTACGCCCCTGTTATGCCCATTTTCCTCGAACATTTACTAAATAACAGTACCAGGTATATGTGACAGCCATTTAACCCCCATCATCTCCATGTAAAAAATATATCTGCCCATTTCCTCAACAAACGTGAATGCACTACAGTGGCGGGTATAAGTTATAGCCCTTTAACACCCATCATCCCCCACATAAAAATCGTTATGGCCATTATCCCAAGAGGGCTATGTAAAATGCCATGCCCAGGAAATGAGGCAGTCATTTACCCCCCATAATCCCAATGTAAACATTATCTATTCCATTTTCCTAACAGGACCATGACAATATAGGGGGACATTTATTTAACAGCTGTTTAATGCCCATAATCCCTCGTGAGTAAAGTAGCTATTAGTATTTCCTGAAAGGAATCAGAACAATACAGTGGTAGGTATATGTAAAAGCTATTTAACAACCATCATCCGCAATGTGGAAACCCCTATTCTCATTTCCTACCAGGATCAATCCTAATGGAGTCTCAAAAATATTCAGTGGCCATGTAACACCAATTCTCTCCCATGTAGAACCCAGCTATGCGCATTTTCCTTCAACATTTACTATTTAACAGTACCAGATATATGTAACAACCATTTGATGCCCATCATCCCCATGTAAATAATAGGTATGCCCATTTCCTCAATATGAAGGACTAAACTATAGAGACAGGCATATGTCACAGCCACTTAACACCCATCATCCCCGTGTAGAAATCGTTATGGCCATTATCTCAAGGCGCTCTGTAAAATACCATACCCAGGATATGAAACAGCCATCTCCCCCCCTTAATCCCTCTTGTAGACATCATCTATTCCCAATTTTTGTAACAGGACCTTTTATTAGACTAAAGAGGAACATTTGCCCAACAGCTGTTTAAAGCACATAATCCCATGTGATTAAAGTAGCTATCATCTTTTCCTTATAGAAATCATGAAAATACTATGCCACGTATATCCAAAAGCCATGTATCTCCCCTGCTCATCAATGTCAGAAATCCATATCTCCATTGCCTACCTGGAATAATCCTAACACCTTTCCAAATATATTCAATGACCATGTAACGCCCAAATTCCCACATGCAAAACACAGCTATACCCATATTCCTTTAACTCCTTCTAAATACCAAACCAGGTATATGTAACAGCCATTTATCCCTCATCATACCTGCGTAATAAATATGTAAACTCATTTCCTCAACACACATCACTACATTACAGTGGCGGGTATATGTTATAGCCATATAACACCCATCACTCCCTTGCAGAAATCCTTATTTCAGTATCCCAAGAGGATTATGTAAAATACAACGCCCAGGATATGTAGCAACCATTTACCTCCCACAATCCCTCATTTAAACATTATGAATTCCCATTTTCCTAACAGGACCATTATAATATAATTGAAAATCTATTCAACAGCTGTTACAGCCCATACTCCCCTGTAAGTAATGTAACTATTACCATTTCCTTACACGAAAATACAGTACCAGGTATATACAAAATCTAGATAAAGTCCATCATCCCTGATATAGAAAATCCATATCCCCATTTCCTACCAGGGACAACCCTAATAGATTCCCAATTATAGTTAGTGGCCATGTAACACCCATAATCTCCAATTTAGGACACAGTTATGCCATTTCCCTTTAACATTTATTAATTAGCAGTACCCGGTATATGTAGCAGCCATTTGAAGTCTGTCGCCTACTATGTACAAAATAGGTATGCCCATTTCCTTAACACAAATGACTTTGGCCCGATTCACAGAACTAACTTAAGACAAAATCCTAAACTTACTACCATTTACCATGAGTAAGAAGGAACTTACTCATTTTGGTATTCAAAGAAGGCACTTACTCATTGATGAGTAAGTGCCTTCTGTGAATACTAAAATGAGTAGGTGCACTTACTCATTTTGGTATTCACAGAAGGCACTTACTCATTGACGAGTAAGTGCCTTCTGTGAATACCAAAATGGAAGTAAGTTTAGGATTTTGTCTTAAGTTAGTTCTGTGAATCGGGCCCTAAAGAACAGTGACAGGTATATGTAACAGCTACTTAACATCCATCCTCCCCCATGTAGAAATCACTATGGTCATTATCTCAAGAGGGCTATGTGAAATACCATGCGCAGGATTTGTACAGCCATTTGCCTCCGATAAGCCCCATTGTAAAAATTATCTACACCCATTTTCTTGAGTTACCATTCATTAGAATATAGAGGGAAATGTGCTTGACAGCTGTTTAAAGCCCATTGTCCCTGTGAGTGAAGTAGCCATTACCATTTCCTTATAGCAATCAGTCAGGTATATGCAGAAGCCATTTAACGTCCATCATCCCCTCATTTCCTATCTGGGACAATCCTAGTACATCCCCAAATATGTGTAATCGCTGTGTAATGCCCATAATCCAACATGCAGAATGCAGATATTCCCATTTTCCTTGAATCTTTAGTAAATAACAGTACCAGGTATGTTTAACAGCCATTAAACCCTCATCATCCCCATGTAAAAAATAGGTATCCCATTGCCTCAGCGCATTCTACTACACTACAGTAGCAGGTATATGTAATAGCCATTTAACACCTATAATCCCCCTTTTAGAAATTGTTACAACCATTATGCCAAAATGGCTTCATAAAGCATGGTGCCCAGGTTCGGTACCAGTCATTCATCCCCGATAACCCCGAATGTAAACATTGTGTATTCCAATTTTCATGGGATATAATACAGGGAAAAATGTGTTTAAAAGCTGGTTAAAGCCCATAATGTCCTTTGGCGCAAAACAGAATTTACCATTTCCTTACAGTAGTCATTAAAATACAGTGGCAGGTATATGCAAAAGCCATTTAACACTCATCATCTCCCATGTAAAAAATCCCTATCTCCATTTCGTACCTGAAACAATCATAATGCATTACCAAATATATTCAATGACTATGTAACATGCATTATCACCCATGCAGAACACAGCTATGCTGTTTTACTTCAACATTTACTAAGTAGCAGTTCCTGGGATACGTAACAGCCATTAAACCCCCATCATACCCATGTAAAAGTAACAGCCTGTGTTACTTACATGTTATTGCAATACTTCATCTAATAATCCCTCTTTCGTAATGTATATTGTATGTTCAGTACCACTGCAAATAGCTGCATTGCAGCTGTTTGTAACCCAGCAATATAACTAAAGTTAAATCAGCATATTCACCAGGAATCTCCAATGGTATCAAACACCATATCCTATAGGGTAACCTATCACTATTTATATGTAGCTGAAAATATCTCCAATTGTGCACTATGTGATTGTCTACTAACAAAGGAGTGTTGAATATACCCATTAAAACAGATTCTAATAGGTAAACAACAACAAATGTTGAAGAGAGTTGACTTCCACTTTGTACATTTAGGCATTAAACTACACTGCCACCGGTGGACACAAGAGTATGCAGCCCATTATCCCCAATGATTCTTCTAGTACATCTCAATTTTGAATTGTTGTTCATCATTCTATCTATAAAGAGGGGTATTGTGCTGGAATGCAAAGGCTCCCATGTGCCCTTCAAAACCTCTGTCATAAGCCATTCAAAACAACCATCAGAGAAGCAAGCCTGAAAGGTCTCATTCAGAAATGAAAGACTTCATCTAGCATAACAAACACCATCACATGCCTCAGATTTTCTGATAGAACCAACTTGCTTGTGTGCTGGCCACATGTCCTATTTTGAAAAAGCCCTCACTACTCTCAGTGTTACCACTATTTCATATATTCTGTGCATAGGATGACCATCTATCCAAATAGGCCTACTCACACCCCTTAAAAGCAATACACATCCTGAATTCATTGTCAATATAGCAATCATCAATTTTGGGAGACATACAGAAATTGACATTATAAAAATCACTCCTTAAGCACATCCGTTTTCAAGTAGGTCATTCAACAGATTGTTGTCCCTCATCAGTACATACCTTAATTTGTGCTTCACTGGCACACAATTGTCTTTCACCCTTCTGACATGGTCAAAGTAGTTCAACTTCTCTAAGGTTTTGTCAAATAATACAGCAGTTTCCACCAAGATCTGTTCAAACTCGTTTCCACATTAGCCACATTCATATTTTGCTATCTACACACGCAAATGCTACCATATTCACAGTTTGGTTTGCGTGTTGCTGTCAGAAAAAAGAACTTGTGCCTTCTAATGACCACAATGGGAGGCTTTCAAAAGTGACTCTCTATAAGTCTGGCTGCCTCTTGGTATTTGTCTAGTTTCTCTCCTTCCCCAGGTTCAAATCTGGGTACGTGTTTGCCAATCTGTTGACCTTCCGTGGCTAAAACGTTTCCTAATAAACACATTTTCTTTTCTTGTTTGATTTTGAATCAATCTAGAGTGCCTAGGTGAACCTTAAATACGGTAAACCACTTTCACATCGTATGTGTAAATCTTGGGCAGTTTTACAAAAGGTGTTGGTAGATTGACTGACTGCTTAATTAAAACCAACAATATGAAGAAAAGGAAAGAATATGTCTTCTTTTTTTTTTTAATAAAATGATTAAATAAGAAAACGTGTTTGTCTGCTGAGCAGTCTCCCACAAAAATATGTCCTACGTGTGTGTAGCCAAGCTCTACATGTCATTGATGGTAGTAGTCCACACAGTGAATTCTGGAAAAAATTCCAAATATACACACCTCAGATTAAATTGCTGTGCTCGGCAACAGACAAAGCAACCATAGTTGGCATTGGTCAGCAGGCTTAAGATGGCCGCCACATAAGGCATGGTAAAGGCATATGCTCAGTGTTCCAACATTATGGCTAGCCTTCTTCCAGAGTTGCTTAATTGGCATGACCAAAGTCACACGCTTAAACTGGGAGCTTCATGGCCAAGCTAGCAGAAGAATCCTCTAAAGAGGGTGAGGCCTGGATCAAACTCACAAGTCATCCTCCAGTTACTATCTGCAGAGCCCGTAACTCCTCTGTAAAGTTAGCTAGTGCTCTCTTTGCATCTGTGTTTTGCTCCTTCCTATAGATCCAAAGGCAATACGTTAAGAATTATGAGGCATGTCATCAAGGCACATATCGCCGCTTTTTCGGCACATTGCGCCAAAAAAGCGGCGATACTAATATCTCACAATCATCAAGGCGGCACTAGCATACATTAGCGCATGTTAGCTGCCGTTTTCCGAACACCTCGCCTTGCATCGCTAATTAGATGCAAAGTAGGCGTTCCTCACACGGAATCCATGTAAAACATCGCCGACACAGCATCGCGATATTTACAAGGATGCCCCAGAGCCGCGAAGCGCCGATAATAGTTGCGCTAATGCCCCTTAATGCTGGATCCTAACGTCTGGTATTTTCTTGACTACACTATGTGTACTATTGGAGGTGGATTCTAGGGTTGAGGCACAGGGCCCTATCAGCAAGCTCATCTCCAATTCTGCTGGATTATCGCTGGCTTCCCAGCGATGTCGCCCCATATTGCCGGCTATCGCTGGAAATATTATCTCCAAAGCGCTAAGCGTTGTTGATACAGCGCTAGCCTGGCGATAATTTCCTGCGATAGCTGGCGTTAGTACAAAACGCGCTGAAGCTTGCTAATATGCCCCTCAGACTTCTGCCCTCGCCCACGACGATGCACAGGCAGTATTCTCTAGTGGCAAAACAGGGGTGCCCTGAATCTCGCAAGAAATATGGATTTAGCTAAAGGTTGATCTTATATAGCACCTTGGTTATTTGGTACTGGCTATGAGGGACTGTGATTATCCTTTTGATAATGATAACGATCAGTTTAAACACTGTGAATTAAGATTAAAGTAAACGCTTTCCTATCCTATAATACAACTTAAAACGCTCCTATTTAGGGAGACATTAACCACAGTGGAACTTCCGCTTGCTGCCTTGTGTCCCCAGCTCCTTCAGTGATTTTGGCCACTTTCTGTAAAAGCGCTTAGAGACCTGAAGGTGATTTTGCGCTATATAAAATACATATAACATAACAGATGTTCATGAGGGAGGGCACTCACTAAGATTGATTTCCTATCTTCTAGTTTCAAGGACATGAACAAAAACACTGGCAGTGGGTGCCCAGTGTGCTGTCACACTTTAAGAACTTTTTTATTTTCTTTCAGCTCAATGTGTGCCTGGCTTTGGTTTTACTTTTGACAATGAGTGCAGCTAAAGACAATATGCAAAATATGAAATCCTGAAAATCTTCAGTTATTGTGAATAAAAACTATGTTTACCCTTAAGAGCTAGGGGCTAGATATATTAACCAATGGTGGGAAAATAATGGTCGTAATTAGCGACCAATATTGACCAATATTTTTGTGCACCTCTATAGTATTTTGTGAACTGGCTTATGTACTAATAGGTAAGTTCAGAAAATACCTAATCGTAGTGGTTCGCAACTCAACCTACCACTTGTAGTCATTTTATTTTAAATTCAGACTGTTTTCCTTAAAGGTATAGCCAGTATAATACTTTTGTTTACAGTCATTTGCGAATGAACCACACACCACCATGCTAAATAACATTCGAAGGCCCTGATTAGAAGTTAGGAGGTTAATTCCAACCCAAGCGTAAAGCCCTGTTTATGCACAGGTTGGAAGTGTGAGTTGAGTATTAATTAATGCATCCAATAATTATCGGATGCGTTGAATACCTCAACCTTCATGACATTTTGGCAGGTCCGACCTGCCGAAATGTAACAGGAGAAAAGCATTTGGTATTTACCGTACCATGCAGAGTTTGGTGCTTTAAACACCAAAATCCACATTTTATTCCCCAGAAACTCGTAATAGGTGCTATTTATTGCATCTGATAAATAATGAACCCCGTGGCATATTTATTTACCACTTGTGATAAATAGCACCTATACTTGTAATCGGGACCAAAATCTTTTAGGTAACGCTGCACCGCTGCCTTTGCCTAGACCTTCAAAAATATATGTACATTTGATTTACTATTTGATCAGAAATGATACCACTTTATCCAGAGTCCAAGACTCTGGGCACTATTATGACTTTGGCAGTCACACCGTCAGCCTGTTGTACCTGCAGTTGAGAGAGTGCCCCCAAGCTGGTGACATCCCGGCTGCCGCACTATGAGTTTCCTGTGGGGCTGGCAGTGTGTTGGTGGCAGAGTACTAGTTGCGGCATGCTTTGGCTCCATAAAAGAGTCTTAAGTCACCAGAAAAGAGTACTAAGCTGATGCCGGCCTTGATGTGGTTCTTCCCGTTGGTCAGAGTCACTATTTCCCTGCAACATGATGTGAAGGTGCAACAGTGCAACAGTGCACGCACCGAGCTGACAGTATCAGTGGGCATCATTGGAGCATCAACTACATCATGAAAGGGCACATTCACCCTAGAGTGAGCCATTAAGGCTCATTACCTGCCTTTATGCCGACACGCGCATGACGGTGTCCCTGCAGTCTATATGTTGGCGGAAAGGCAAGCCATAATTGGGCCGGCGGCCATAACGCTGCCACCGCCACCATTCGCCACCTCTTCCTCTCCTGTCACTTCAAAGGGATCACAGATGTAGGCAGTGCCGGCGGTCTGGAAGCAGTGTTACCCCCGCCATCGTAATCGGGCAATTGGACCACCAGGGAGGCGGGCGGCTGGACAGACAAAGACCGACAGCGGTTCCCTTATCACGGGGCGCTAATTGGCCACTTTGTTAATAAAACATGTGATCAAGAGGGTGTGTATTAGATCAAAGTTAATTTAAAACTGTTAACTTGAATAAAAAAAGTTATGGAAGAGACCAAATGCTTACAGTCAATGTTTGAAACATTTCTACTCATGTTTCAGAAATAGTTTTGATGGCAGTTAAAATCATGATAAATTGTATTACAGTTTATTTAGAGAAATTAAGACTAAATGTTTGTGCATTTTGTTGGATAATTCTTCATTTCTAAAGTTTTTTGGGGACTCCCTTTCAGCAGTTCAGACCCTAAATATTATATTGTCAGCCATAAGCAGACGCTTAGGAATCACACACTAGAACCATTTTCCTGAAAATATATTATGTATTTTATTTTATACATTCTGTTCTTTATTTCATAGCGACATTATAAACATTAAGGAATCATTTTTTATTATTTCTTGTCACTGACTCACATTGAAACAGAAACAAGACCGCAACAAAGGCTCCAATGCCATCCAAGGGAGCCTGAATACAGACTTGCCTTCATTCCAATTTGAAATAAACACCCAAAAGGCAACTCAACAGGTAATTACAGCATCCATAAAAGCTCAGACGTGAACAAATGTGCACCTGTTTATGCCTGTGCTTGCATGAGCTACAACATTAAAGCGAAACCTACTGGATTTGCCAATGCTTGTTATAAGTTGGCTCATTTTTGACTGCCTTTTTGACTGCTAAAAATTGGAAGGAATTTAGAAGGGAGGCATTGCAGAGGCTGCTCAGTTAGGGTGTGAATCATTTGACCTTTTAAAAAACATTTGTATTTTTTTTTAGTACTGATTGAACAAAGCATACTACATTCATACTAAATGAAGTATTGAAATATAAAAAGATAACATACAAAAAGATAAGAAACAATTGGGTGTTCATGCTATGTTAAGGTAAGTGATGCATTTTACGATGGAGTGACAGTTGTAACAGTTATACAACCATGACTAAGGAGAAATATAAACAAGAAGATGAACTAGTGAACTCTCCCTCCCAAACCACAGGACAGTACTGCAAAAGGCGTATCTGATGAGGATCCAGTGTTATGAGGGAACTAAAGATACACGGATTAATTCTGAAAAGATCTTATACATAGCTCACATGATGATGCGTTTATCTGATGAGTCATCAATTATTTGTAGCTCTTAATATAAGACATGCAAGTCCACAATGCTTGACAGGGAATTTATCTAAGAAAAAATGAAAAATATCTCATCAGTGAAATGTTTATGTTATTTGACATCAAAAGATGTTTTACTTTAAGATCTTGATGTTTATTTTTCTTCACATGTCAATCATTCAGTGTAATGCATCTACGAATATTACACTTTTCAAGACTAACTGCAAACCTTTCAGTGGGGAGACAGACATCTGTGTCATTCAGCATCTATCAAAGTATTGTCACATGCCAAAAAGCTTGACACACCCAATGGAAGCAGGTATATGCCTCCCTTTTTACTAAGTAAACATTTGCTCTAGTTGATGTATCTTTCTATGTTTCAAAGTAAGAAAAAAAAATCAAATCAAAAGGAAAGATTTTCCTTGAGCCCTTTAAGCCATTCCCATGAATAAAAAAATGATAGATTTTTTCAATATGGCATTCATGTAAAAAAAACAGCTGCTTTTCGCATAACTAAAAAAATAATAACATTTCTCATCATGGCATTCTTGTAAAAAACTGGTGGAATGAAATAAGCTCTATATGCCTAACATTTTGTGCTGATTTTCTTTAAGTCGAATGAATGAATTTACATTTTCATAAAATGATATTGAATAATATAGCTTTTATCGTGCTCTGAGGTATAAAAGGCATAGCAATATGGGGAATATTTTCTAACACTTTACACCAGTGATGCAAACAGAGTGTAAAGTGACATGTTGGGATTTACTTCCCAACACAAATCAATATATGCTTTGGAAAATTGCCTAAAGCAATGCAAAGTAGCGCTATATGCTACGTTGCACTACTTGAGTCAAGGGGGCATTCCATGGGAGGTACATGGGCATTCCTATGCAACCACCTATAGATTTTGATTCAAAATCCGATCTAAATAAAAAGTAGACAGGACTTTGCACCAAAAATAGACAACTTACATGTACTGAATTTGTATTGAAATGGTACCCTTACATTATAAAGCATATGCTTGACATCAGGCACACACAATGGTAGTACAGTATAAGGTATTTTGTGCCTTGGTGCAAATAAGCCAAGATTGCAACATACCGTTGCAAATATAGAGCTGTTTTTATCTATCACTTGGACACAACACAACATTGGTGTCAGAATTTAGTAAATGTCCCCAATATGTTAAGAAACAAATTCTTGTTTCTGTCTAATGTATTTCTCAACAAATATAATGGCACCATATATTGAGAATGGTGAGGTTGAGTCATGCATTGCCATCGTGCATTAAAATGAGTAAAATTTAACTTATAAAATTATCAAACTTAGGCTTTTTTATAATCATTTACTTTTAGTTGGAAATATTCATACACAGCTAGATATTAAAAGTAACATAAATAAGATAAGAGCCAGCACACCCACTCCCACACTTTGGCTACCTGCGTGACATTGAATAAATGGGAACTGGTTATATTTTTAAACTTAGGACACACTTATAACTGTCACATAAAGCCATTTTTTTAAGACCTAACATATACTAGTAAATGGGAGCATCACAATCACATTTATCATACAAAATAGTTAAATAACAGGACATCAAGGAAAACAATATTGAGCTGCACAAATATCACCAAATAAAGATTGCCTCCCCTAATGACATAATCCTATACTTAAAAAGAAAAAACAATAATATTGACAATAAAAATACCACCATGGAGAATATCTAACATGCTCACATATCATAAATAATAATATACTAATACTAAATATTGCCACCAAAATAAAACATACTAAATCTAAATAAAATATTGAGAATTAAAATATGAATGACTAAAAATCATTTTTGTAACTTTAATAAAAATATAACTAACCATCTCCAAAAATGTAACAAAAATTATTTCAATTGATTTTCGTTTCAATACACTAGAAAATATATATATAACCAGAAAACTGAAACACATATTAATATAACTAGTTTTACAGTTAACATAGTGAAAAAGTTATCAAATTAAATAGGTAAAAAAGGTTAACACCATAAATAAATTCAACCAAAAAAATATAGATATATAACTTTTATTGTGTAATAAATGAATTAAACATATGCATTTATAGCTTTACAATAAAAGTATAATAAAATATGACCAAACAGACACTAATTAGTACTCCGAAAATAAGGTTAAAAAAAATAAAAATTCAAAAACCAAAGAAACCAACTAATCAATTAAAACTTTAAAAGAATTAGCGAAGTGCAAAGCTTTAGGAATTAAAACTGTATAAAAAGGGCAAACTAATGTGAGGACATGGCTAGCCGGGCAAGATGGCGGTCACACTCTGAAGAGGCTATGCGTCGTGGTTCGATTATCTGTCAATATACTACAGCCACTGTTGCCATCATGCCACCTGACCTGACTCACCATGTAATGAACGTTGGTGGGCTCCGGCGAAGAGAATCTCAGAGCACCAAGGGGTAACCAGGCCGGTGCGGAAGCTCCTTCTCTGGGGCGGCGCATTCAGTGAGCCACGGCCATCTTGATGAGGCAACGCGGGCTCACCGATGAGAGCTCTTCATTCCTGAGGCTACGGTACGCTGGAGCTTCTGGCAGTGCAGCAGCATACTGGCCGCACAGATACCTGCGAGAGCGGTAAGAGGCGCCCGCAGCAGCGAGGGACACACGCCATAAAGACCTGCTGAGAATGCAAAATGACTCGAAGCAGGCCGCAGCTGGGGGCGCGCACTGCTTCGGAGTGGGGGAAACCAGCAGGGGGCCCGGGGGCTATAGCGAGCCCAGGCTCAATCGCAAACAGATCGCCTGGGCACCTGCTGGTCGATCCAGCGAGGGGCGAGGACTGGGAGTGAAACAAAAAGAGGCTGCCCAACCGGTAACTAGACCACTCTCACAGATGAGGCTCCCAACGCTGTGGGGGGCACGGCGCTGCCTCACATGAACCGAGCCGCCGCAGAGCAGAGGTGCGTCTGCGGCGCGTGCCATAGTGGTCTGGGGGCTATGAGTCAAGCTTAGGTCTGCCTGTGGTGGAAACCGCTGGATACGCAGCAATAGACAGGCGACTAGGCTCAACAACCTGCCACCGCATTGTTACGCTCAGCACGATAGGCCTCAACGTAGAGGTATCGGCTGGCCTGCTTCACACAAGCCCGGAGGGGGAAGCAAGCCCAGACGAAGAGAGATCCAAAGTGAGACTATACAATTATGCACAGCACATGGGAGCACGCCAAAGGCTGCTGAGCATGAGGTCCCTATAGTACTCGGCCCAGGGGCTATAACGGGCCCAGGCCTGAACGTGGACGTTATCCCTGGCACAGTCGCAGACAGTTCGCGTGGGCAATTCAATGAGGGGTGAGCTGAAGGAGAAAAGCAGGTAGCGGCTGCCCGACTGGTGCCAGGACCCCTCTCTGAGGCGAGACTCCCTATACCGTGGCACCCGTACCTAACATGAGTCGTACCGCCGTGGAGCAGAGGTGAGCCGGCGGCATGCGCCATAGTGATCCAGGGGCTACATATTGAGCATGGAGCCGCCCGCAGTGGAAATCCCTGGACACACAACACAGACAGACGTCAGGCCCAACTTACTGCCGCTGAAGTGTTGTGCTCACAACAGGTAACACCAATGCAGAGGTACCGTCCGACCCCCCCTGCATGAGCCTAACTGTGGAGTCTAGCCCAGACAAGGAAGGGCCCAAAGAAAGACCATTCAGCAGTGCGCAGAATATGGAGGCACTTTGAAGTCTGAAGAACGCTGGAACCCTGTGGTGGTTGACTCGGGAGCTGTATCGGGCCTGGGCCTGAATACAAATGTTGTACGTGTAAATAGAGAGATGGATCCCTGTTGACACAACTACCTTCCACATCCCGGTCTGCACCTGGTGAAATCAGCAGTGGTTAAGCAACTCGACAGTACTAGACACCAACCTAGACAGTTCTTTCCCACTGCTGCAACAAATTGCTACCACATCTAATGCTCGGATCCTAAGAATTGCTATGCTACTGGGATCTAGTAGATGTGTGGAGAGCCCTAAACCCATAGACATGTCTCTACTCCACTACTCTCACCCAAATGGATTACATGTCCGCATTGATCACTTTGTAGGGACACAACATTACTGCCAGAATACTCCAGCGCAGATTACCTCACACACTGCAGCTGCAGGGAGACAGCATGGGTCACGCCACCCGACTGTGGAGGCTGCAGCCCTTGGCACTGGACGACCCACCTATTCAGGGCTGCAGTAGGCATAGCCTTAGACACCTACTTTGAAAATAACACAGGCTAGATCCCTGATATGGGCATACTATGGGATGCAGGCAAAGCTGTAATCAGAGGGCAGTGCCTAGGGCTTAGCTGGAGTATCAGTCGCCAGCTAGATCAAAGAGGCAAAATGCATTGAAGATGCACTGGCCCGCTTAGAAAATTATCCAGCGCATAACACTGGCACTCAACAGGCTCTAGACACCCAGAGACAGAAGCATACCGGGGTTCTTGAACGACTGCGCTGCTTAAAATATGCAGAGCATGCAGCAGCCACACACGCGGCCACAGACAGACCCGGCAGTCTGCTAGCGAGACTGATCAGACAAGAACACACACAGCAACCTGCGCTACAACTGTGGACCACAACAGGTCAGCTGCTCACTCGTCAATACCACATTCACTGCAAATTCACCGCCCACTACACCAGAATGTATAGATCAGTAATCTGCGTAACACCAACAGCGCTAGAACCCTTTCTATCTCCATTCACCATGCCTCAAGTGACTGCGCAGCAAAGAACTGAGTTAAATGAGCCTGTCACACTCCTATAGATACAGCAGACAGTACAAGCATTAAATAGCCACAGGTAAAACATCAGGGCCCTATGGACTAGCAGCCGAATATTACAAAGCATATCAGTCAGCTCTAGCCCCACAACTACTCTCGCTATACCACAGCGCGCAGGAGGCATCTATACTACCAGGCATACTTGTGAATCCTTACTAGTTTCATTACCTAAGCCCGACAGAAATGTAGAAATTATAGGCTTGTATCGTCCGTTAGCATTATTATATACGGGCTACAAGATACCAGCCAAAATACTAGCAAGCAGGCTCATTCCATTAATAATGCATCTGATACACGCAGACCAAAACGGGTTTGCACCTGCTCGCTGTACGTCGCTGAATCTGAGATGTTTTTTCGGAATGGCTCATTACTAGAAGGAATGTTGGGCACATTCGCGGTGTCTAGTGCTTGACTTAGAGAAACCATTTGACCCACTACAGAGGAGCTTTTTATTCGCTGCTTTGCACAAGTATGATCTGGGCGACAACTTCCTAAGGCTCGTCAAATTACTATACACTTAGCCTATGTCTAAAGTTAAAACAGGCCTGTACATATCTCACCCGATCCCAATCGAGCAAGGCACATGACAGGGCTGCCTGCTCTCCCCACTACTGTTCACCCTGGCCATTGAGTCGCTAGCCGAAACACTGCACAGGACACAGGAGGAATGGGACATCCCCTTATGAGATGGCATACCTGCTGTCTCTCTATATGCCGATGACCTGTTAATATATCTTAGAGATGTCAGGTTGCTACGCGAAACAACAATAAAAGCCGAGGTCAACTTCGCCTCTCTATCAGGACTCCGCGTGAATTGGGAGAAATCGTGCTTGTGCCCCTTTTTCAAGTCAACCTGGGACCAAGATTGTCAATCAACAGCACATTAGTGCGCCGGCAGCTGACAGCGTTCCTCTATCTTGGGATCCAAATCTACTGAGACCCAGCAGATCTACTGGAGGGCAACCTCACACGCGCTACCATGGCAGTAAGGTCACAAATTTTCACGCACTCTTCCATTAGCTACCATGGGTCGCATTGCGCTCCTGAAAATAGTGGTGCTCACAAGACTCCTATACCACTTTGCAAACCTACCCTTATATGTCGGACCAGCATGTTTGAGCGAGACATGCAACAATTTATCTGGTAGGGAACGCGTAGTAGGGTAGCACTGTCAAACTATATCTCCCAACTAACCGTGGTGGCCTCGCTGTGCCCAATATGGAACACTATCTGGTGGCACAACTCCAAGGGGTAGCCCGATAGATTGGTGCTCCGTATCTTGTGGACACCGCTACGCAGCAGCCCGGCTTTACCCATCCCCAAATAGTAACGCTATTTCATCCCGGTAGGACAGGTATTCCACCTACCCAACTACTGATGAAAGTAGTTTACACCTGCTTCCCCCGCAGCCTAAGACTCACACATACAGTCACCCCATGCGCACCTTCCCTACCTGTGCTTGGCACACCCAGGTAGCATAAAGCAATCACAAGAGCAGAACCTCACTCATGGGAGGAGGTAGGAATCCAAACCTTAGGGGACTTATTTCATGATAGACAGCTGATACCATTTGACGCACTTACTGAAGAATTCAACCTGCCACATGACCAATTTTTACTACACGCTGAGATGTTGCAAGCACCGCGCACACCATGTGGCGATATAACGCAAGAGCCTGCAATGCACTTGACAAGCCAGTATTTGCACTAGCTGGGCACAGGCCGACACCTCACAAAATGGTTGGCCGAATCCTTAAGGGCGCATGCAACACATACACTGACATCCCTTCAAGACCATTGGAATGCAGATTTACAGTGTCCTAGCATAGAGCGGGAATGAGAGGCTATTTTAAAAGGTCCCACATACATCCCCAGAACACTAGATTATGCCTCTTCCAATATTTCATAACACACAGAGCTTATATGACGCAAGCCAAGATCAATCAGTACTTCAGTTGCAAGGATGCCCATGTCCCAGATGTGGTCTGGTAGGAGGTGACCTCCTACACATGTAATGGGCCTGCACTGCCATACTGTCCTATTGGGAAGTGGTCACTATGCATTTAACCCGGTGCACGGATCACACGCAAGAGTGGACCTGGAGGTATGCATTCTAGAGCTCTACCAAAGGCCTAAAAAGCATAAAGTAATGACTCGTTTCATAGACCTGGAATTATTGTGGCCAA
The DNA here is from genome assembly GCF_964204655.1 of Triturus cristatus. NCBI lineage: Eukaryota > Metazoa > Chordata > Amphibia > Caudata > Salamandridae > Triturus > Triturus cristatus. The sequence continues at coordinate 1,051,555,154 of NC_140583.1, forward strand.
GCAGTTACTCACTGGATGCTGGAAATCCCCTGAACACCCAGTGGTGAACGCCTGGTTCCAGTCGCTTCTCTGCTGGGCACAGGCAGAATGTGTAGCGCTTCACTGCGAAGACACTATATGGGTACATAAACAGCCGCTGGCGGCAGAGTAAAATGCGATACTAACAGCCTTCCATAAATCATGGCAGGAATATTTGGAAACGCAGGGCACTTCCTCTGAGTCAGATGAATGGCAAGAGCCAGTGAATAGCGAAAAGTAGAGAACGTTTCAGTGTGGATGTGGTGAATAACATAGGAAGTACGCAGGGCCTCAAACACTATGCACCTCTTGCATGCATCCAAGCTGAAACTTGACTACTTAAGCAGTAAAGAAAGGCTCCACATTGGAGTAATGCGCGATTAGGGTGCAGTGGAGAGGGTGGGGAGGGCTGAACAATGTGGCCATATACAAAAGGTGGCATGAATCATTCTCTCACTAAGTCAAAACAATGTGACTTTTACACCTATGTTATGTTGCATAATTTTAACACTCTGTTTATCTAGGCATTCCAAATACTTTGTATAATCAAATCATTACTCTGCAAAGTTTAGATTATGTAATATGCTATGTAAATTAACACATAAGTGTTAACGTGTGTAAATATGCCTGTTACCTGTTTCAACACATGAAACATTTTAAATTCAATAAACAAATTTAAAGAAAAAAAAGGCCAAATAAATGTTTAAGAAATTGTTTCACTAAAACTTGGCACTTCAGGAACTTGAAATGCTGCCAAGTAGCTGAAAAACACAAGATAGAAAATACCACTGTTACAACAAAACAATTTCCGGGTAAGTTATATAAACTATAACTAAACTTAATTAAACTAACAAAAACTACATGTGCTTATTTTGGCTAAATAGCTTATATACATTTTTGTATGGTTCCGAAACACAAATACACAAAATACATCTTAACCGGAAAAGAAAACATTACTTAAAATAAAATTGAATACATATTTCAAAATCTATGATTACACTGGGAAATAAAAAAGTAAATAAAAGTTAAGAAATAGAATAGCCTACTTAACAAATTACTTCACTTTTAACAACAAATTAACAATTATTAAACAATAAACACATTTTTGACACTATAAAATTACCATTTTATGAGCAATACGAACAAAACACTGCTGCCATAAATCACCAAATAGAAGGAAATTAAAGAGATGTTTCCAAACATCCCCCAAATATCTAATTTGTAAGTATAAAAGTGAAAAATGCTTCATTAATACATAAACCATTAACTCATAAAAATACAATTGTTCAAAATGTACACATACTAATATATTGTATCACCAACATTAAAATGGCTAATAGAGCCTCATGTACAAGATCCCAGAAAGGAAAATTATTACTAAACCATAAAGAATACACATAAAGCAAAGAAAGTACATCCAGTGAAAGAGCTTACTGTAAATGTACAGAATTGCAATGCACGTAACAATAGGGCACCTAGAAAAAATTTGATTGTTGAAAAGTGTATAAGAATGTATGTTGAGAAGTAAATAAAACAAAATATACAATAACAAAACTATATATGTTACTAAAATAAATGAATGTAATAAAACCTACCTGACAAAAACAGTTTGGCATTCATACATTTTCACTTCATGTTATTAACATATACAACTACTTTCGCCTATAAAACTACAACCAAACAGCTATAAAAATTATTTTAAAAACACTCCTTCTACCTAAGTAAAATTAAACACATTGATCAAACTGTTCAGCTTACATATCAGTAAATAAATACTATAACTCCAATCTAAATTAATTTGAACAAAATGGAACAAATGTAGAAATGTATATTAACTATTTCCACTCATATCTAAGCCACTTCAGGAAAACATTGGAAATTGGGAAGAATACATTTACCATTCCCACTTCAAACTAACCCACATTGGTGAATGTATTGAATTTTGAGGATGTGGATTTGTCATTCCCACTCCAATCTAAACCAAGTTGGGGAAAACATTGGACTCTGATGGGGTAGATTAACTATTTCCACTCCAATCAAAGCCAAATTAAGGTAATATTTACTATGCCTCCTCAAGTCTAAAACACATTGGGGATAGCAATGGACTGTAAGTGGGGTCAATTTACTATCTTCACTCCAATCTAATCCAAATTGGGAAAAACTTTGGAGTTTGAGGGGGCACATTTTCTATTCCTACTCCAAGCTAAACCAAATTGGAAAAATATTGGAATTTGGGGGGCATAGATTTACTATTTGTACGCCGATCTAAACCACTTTTCGGAAAGTTTTGAGCTTTGAGTGAGCTCATTTCAATATTTTCACTCCAATGTAAGTAAAATTAGGAAAATATTGGAGAGTGGGTAGATATTCGAGGGCCCTCCGATCAATTCCACATTAGGGAAAGTGTTGGCATTTGAGGGGGTTATATTTACTATTCCTACTCTAGTCTAAGCCTGGGAAAGCATTGGATTTTTGAAAGGGCTAGATGTACTATTCTCACTTCAATATAAACCACATTGAAGAAAGTTTTGTACTTTGAGGGGTGTAAATGTACTAGTCATAGCAAAATCTAAACCACATTGGGGGAAACATTGGATTTTGAGGGGAGAAGATTTACTATACCCAGTCCAATCATCAAAATCAAATTGGGAAAACTTTTGGATTTTGAGACAGTTTGATTCACTGCTCCAATTATAATGCAAACCATATATTTAAAATAATAACATTTTTAAAATATAACTCAGAAATGTTAATCAGTAAACAAAATATAGATAGAAAATGACACATTAGAAAAGCAATAACAATGTCTATAAACAGTATATAATAAAAATATTTAAATCTATAAATTAAACAACACTTTTAACAACTTTTAGAAGTGTATAGTTTTATTTATTTTATTTAATTTATTTCGTGTTTTATAGAACGCGAATGTGACCCGAAAGGGTATCAGAGCACTTTACAGAGATAACAAGTCATTTACAAAGTTCGGTATAGACCATTTAACACGCTATTACAAAGAGTAGGGACAGGTGGTCAGCCGTACACTTGAGGTGAAAACAAGTTATTTACAAGATTCAGAACAGGCGATCAAGAGAGCACTTTGCAGAGATAACAAGCTATTTACAAAGAGTAGGGATAGGTGATTATGGGTATCCTAGACAGATAAAGCAGAGTTTAGCAGGAGCAGAGGAGGACTGTAAAATCCCAGCTTCTGCCCAATAAAGTGACAGTTAAATACGAATGATGCAAAATGATGAGCAAACGACCATGAAACAAGAATGCAAGGTTACAGCAATGATATCAAGACCGGCATACACTGGTAGAGTTGAGGTAAGGAGCAAAGGCTAATCATTAGACCGCTGAGCTGTATATGTACTGAGAGTGTTTATGGGAGGAATTTTCCCATTAGGAAAGTCTTAGCTTCCTTTTTGAATCTTACAAAGAAGGTATTTTTCTGATGTTAAGCGGCAACATGTTCCAGATTCTAGAAACGGCCCCAGAGAAAGCTCTGTTGTATGTTTTCTTCTCCTGGAAGACGGGTGGTTTCAGCAAAAAAGTCCCTGGCAGACCGGCAGTTTTTGGTAGTTTTACTGTTTTTTCCGAATCACCTGCCTGTATCAGCCTCGGGATCCCTCTTTTGTTTGCTGTAGACGGGGATTTGCTGCCTCCTCCAGATGCCATGATTTTCTGGGCAAGATACGAAGAAGAATTCAAGTGTAACGCTTTGTGTGTGATACAGGCCAATTTGAGTTGGATTCTGGCTTCATATGGAAGCCAGTCCAGAGCCTTGAGGTGCTGTGTGATGTGGTTGAATTTTTGTGAGCCTGTTAAGACTTTAGTGGCTGCTTTGAGACAAGCTTTTAGGATGGCTAAAATGAAAATTAAATCATAAATCACCAATTTACAAAACCATATACAATTTAAGAAATATACATTTTAATAACATTTATTTTTCTTTAAACTTCTGTTTTATTGGCATTTTGTTCTTATACACTTACAATAATACTGTTAATAAGATTCAGCATGTGATATTCTCCATAATTTCACATTACACAAGACATTTGGGGTCTTTTGTCCCCAAGTATTTTAAAATAATTTCTGTTTTCGAAGGATTTTATGTTCTCTAATGTTTCCACCGTTATAGATAATGAGATATATTATACCAGTTAGAGAAATTAGTGTAGTACTTAGGGGTATAGTATAAAATGTGGCTCAAGGGAGCAAGAGGCTCATTTGTTATGTGCAATGTGTACTGTTATAATGTTATGCTTTGAAGATATAATTTCACAAACTAACTCACATAGGAAAAAAAGATAGGGAAAGAGGAGGAGCAGCATAGGAAGGGGAACGAAAGGAGCAAGAAAATGTCGAGGGTGCTGGGTGCGGGGGGAGCGCCATCTATGTAGTCTAGTGCCAACTGTGCACACAATAGGTGCTAGTTTTCAACGACTAGAATGAGTGTGCTAGCATAATGAGGGAAGAATTGCTCTAGGTGATTGGGCATACTCTCTCAGGCTTCAAACTCTCAGGTTTACACCTTCCTTTGTGACTTGTAAACGTATAACGTGAGCCTGTCAGTTAGCGTCTGTATTCAGTGGGGAGGTCGTGTGATGTAGGATAAGTCCAATGAGGAGAGGTGAGGAGGAAACCCCCTCTCTCCCTCCATCCTAAGGTCTGTTCACGTGTGTCTTCTCCATCTTTCAACTATTTCATGGCTCATCTATTTGTTCGGGTGGAATCCCAGAATCCTCCTCCTCAGCTGTGTCTATGCTTATGTCTGGTTCATGTCTGGGGTTGTGCCCTGGGTGCTCCCACATTGTCAACACCTCTGTCCACAGGTCCGCTATAGGACGAAGTCTCACCTCTCTTGCCTCCTCCCTGATCAGTGCCCTTTCCTCGGCCTTTGCCCATTGGGTTAAATCTGCTTTCCAAACTCTGGCCTGTCCCCTCCGCTGATTTCCAGTCTATCGCTATTCACCGTTTGGCCAATCCCAGTGCTAAGCCTAGGAACCTAGTGCCTACCTTTTTCAAGGCCGGTCTCAGATATAATGCCAGAATACATGGCTCTACAGAATGGGGTGGGGACAGCCCAACCGTGGATTCTAAGGTGTAAAGTATCTCTTCGCAGTAGGGCTGTAGCTTACATTTTAATAAATGTCACATTTTAAAAAGTAACAAAGTAAAAAAAGTTAATAGAGTAAATATATAGAATTTAAAAATATTACTTAATATTTTAATTTCTGAAATTCAATTTTAAAACGATATTATTAACCCAGGATATTCCTTATTTGATATTTTGGCAGAACATCTGCGAAATATTACCATACCACCCTCCAGTGATATGTGACTGACATTCATCCGTCTTTCCTCTCCATCCGTACTGTTGACAGCGGCAGAAGCGAGATGTAAATGCACCCCACATAATTTTCAGTCTTTTTGTTAATAGTTCAGAATCAGAAAAAGCTCTATTCGATTTCAATCATATAAAATCACAAAAGCATCATAGATGAATAAAACCTCTTAAGTATACTTTTGATTTAAGAACACATAAGTACGATAATTCTATATTTCATCTATTTACAAATACACATATACCATACATGTGCGATAAAAATAATAAGACATATTTAAAACTATATAATAAGACAAAACATTTTAGCAAAATACAACCAGGCATACTTTCTATGGGGGTTAAATATCAACAGTTTTCCTCACTCTCAATATGCTTTTTAAAAAAACGGTCATAACTCCAATACAGCAGACACTATCCAGAGATTGTAGATACAGAAAGGCGGGTCGGCATTGTCTCCACCCCCCCTCCTTAATAAGGGCCAGATCCATCTTGCTCTCTCTTTAACATAAAATTTACAAAATAGGATCACATGTATAGTTGTTTGTGGGGACAAGTCATCACAAGGACAAGAGCATAATTCTTTGGACCAGTTATTCATCTCTGGATAGCTGATTAACCGGTGAAACATCCCAAATCTAAAACGGGTTAAAACATATCTGTCATATCCCCCCAAACAGCATAACAGATACAGTAAGATATCATATATTATCAGAATCAATTGATGCTGGACTTCTGAGAGTTTATTCATTTCATGTGTGAGTCTAATAGTCTCTAAGTGGGACATGCATGTTATTTTGAACTCTTTTCTAGAGATAGTACTCATTGTATCTGGGCAATTGTAATAATGTGGGTGCCATGACATTTTTTATATACCTCAACCAATTAATCTTAGTAGCATGGTCCAATTGCATTGCGTCTTTAATTACTTCCTGATTTAAACCTGTGTTGCTTGTGGTACAGATTCTATGCCAAAGTAACACTGGTTGTACTTTAACAACATCAGCAATGTGAGGAATATCCAACTCACTGTGTCAGGGGAACTGGCAGGTACAGCTGAAATAATTCTTAAGAAAGCATTTTCGACATATTGAATAGGAGATGAGTCATGGAACCCCCATAGTCCCGCCCCATAAATTGCTATACTCACACATTTCGCCTGGTAAATTTTCAGAAGGATCCCCAGGGACCGTTTACCCATTTTTTTTGAGAAATTAACCACAGCCGCGGTTGCCTTCATAAACAAAAGTCTCCTATTCCTTACCGCCTGGCTCCATGAGCCAGTACGGTGGAATAAAACACCTAAGTAAGTAAACATATTTGTTGTTTCTATCCTGTTTTCCCCATGTGGTAGTGTCACAGGACATAAAAAACGTTTTCTTGGCATTGATTTTTAAACCTATTGTATCCATAAAGCATGTGCCTTTTGTAGGCCCAATTGCGTGTGGGTCTTAAGCACTGCATCATCAGCGTAGAGAAGGGAGACAATCGGGCGTTTTTGTTAATGTTTCGTGGGTCCTTCACCTTGCTCATCAATTCCTGTTCCAGAGCATTAGTATAAAGAGTACACAGGAAAGGTGCAAGGACACATCCCTGTCTGACCCCCCTCTCCACATTAAACGACGCAGTGCATTCCCCTTTCGTTCCATAAGGGACCTTAGAGGTTGCCTCAGAGTATAGTTGTTGCAAGAATTGAACCAAAATAGGGTCAAACTTTAGCTTTCTTAAAATATTCCACAGTTTGCTATGAATGACACAGTCAAAGGCCACTGTCAAATCTACAAAGGCCAAATAGAGTTTCCCTGCCTTTGCCTGTGTATATTTTCCAATCAGGATATTAAGATTAAGGACCTGCTCATTAGTTCCTAGCCCCTGCCTGAAGCCATACTGGACATCACTTAAAATGTTATTTTCTTCAGCCCATGTTTGTAACAGCTCTAAAACAATTCTGTCTGCAACTTTCATCAAAGAATCTAATAAAGATATCAGGCGGTAACAGGCAGGATTCCCCTGTTCCCCTTTTTTAAAAATTGACATGATTATCGACTCCGACCAAGAGTTCAAAAAACCTTTTACACAACAGGCTTGAAGGATCCGTGTAATCAATGGTGTCCATAAGGAAGGATTTAATTTAAAAAGGTCAATTGGCACCCCATCTGGGCCTGGGGCCTTTCCGCTTTTACTTGCATTTATAGCGCAAATAACTTCCTCATGTGTCAATTGCAAATCAATAGGAGAAAATTAGAACATATCCCCCCCTCCTGTCTTGAACAATCTATTACACTGTCTACGTCCTCTTGTTTATAAACATTTGAGAAGAAGTCGATCCATGTCCTCTCATCTATTGCCACCTCTAGCGATGGGCCATTAGCCTTTGTAAAAAACGGCGCATTTACTGCCCGCCAAAAAGCGGCACTATCTTTAGTCGTAGAGGCTTCATGGAGGTTGGCCCATGCTTTTTCTTTTAGCTCCTTCCCACGTGTTCTCCTAGCTTGATTATAAATCTTCCTGCACTCTCTAATTTCTTTGCTATATCTCACTGTTTTGTGTAATGCCACTTTTAGCTTTGTGTATGCTTTAGTACAATTTGAGTCAAACCACCACTTTCTGTTCATTCGAGTGTCCCTACTTTCCACTCTAAGCAAGTCTTGAATTGTCCTTGTAATCTGGGCAAATGCTATCAGAATGTTTCCATGTGTGGTAGATTCGTCCAGGCATGTACAAATTGGATCGTAGGTCTTAGTGACAATTTGTTTATTTAATTCAATCGGATCTTGGCTAGACCAAAGCAAGGTATAACCATTAGAGCTGCCCAGTGCGATATTCCGTATCCAAGCTTTTTGATTATCGTAACGTCTATCTGAGATTGTTGGAAGATTGATACCAACACTTAATGGTAGATGATCACTCATTGCGTTATCATATAGCCTGTAATTAGTAATATATTTTGCATGCCGATTAGGAGCAATTATAAAATCAATTGTAGATTCTAATCCTTTGCCTATAAAAGTATGTTCAACGTCCACTGGGGGGGAACACAGGCAGTTGGCAAAGCCAAGATCATGTTGGAATAGAATCTCATTAAACATCTCTCCTCTATCAGTGTGCACACAATGAATCGGTGGGTCATGTTCGTCCAAAGTTAGACCAGATTTACCAAGGTCAGCCAGTGGGCATATACCAATATTAAAATCACCCCCCATATAGTGATTAGTTCACCACCCCTGATTTCCTCTAATTTACTAAGATCACAGCTATGCGTCCTCTGTATGGCCCCCAACTGTTCCTTCTGGGCATTGTTATAAACATTAATAATGGCCAAAGTGCATTTGCAGTCTACAGAAATCAAGACAATTTGATAGTAGGTTTCAGTATCATTTCGATCGTTGCTGCCCCAATCAGGTTAGAAACATAAACACAGATTCCCCTTTAGGTCTCCCATGTATTGAATGAATTTCTGGGGTATGGTAGGTCTTAAAGCCATTTATATGAAGTTCATTAATTACCCAGGTCTCTTGTAAGCATAGAATATTAAAATTATTGATGAAGTCCACCCACCCTATGTTATTCAATTTATTACGGAGTCCAGCTATGTTCCAGAAAAGGACATCAAGGTTGGTACTCTTAAGGACTATTAAACCCGGGGGATCTTTTTCCTGATACTCAGATTCAGTCATGGATTGCACAACTCTCCCACAGTAATTACTCACACCCACCTCTACATCATCACTAGTTTCAGAAACTGAACCAGGCACTTGTTCCACATCCAATTGGGTTTTCCTTATGTTAGTTCTCACTAAATAATTATCTTTAATCAGGTCATATTCACAGGTAGCCTGATTATCAGGAACCCTACCTATCAAACTCTGATCTAGTTAATCGTATAGTCAATCGTTCTCATCCAGTGATTGTAGGGGCCAAAATCTATTCGACACCTGTATATTATACCTTTGGTGAGCATGAGATTGCATAGGAGGGACATGACCATTCTGCCAAGTGTTATATTTGGGCTGGTAAAAGAATCCCAAAGGTAAAACATTAATACACAAAATAAGAGTGTAATGTTACTTAAAAATTAGGACTTGTGTGTTTCACCCCCTAAAAAAGGACCTGGAGCCAAATTTACGTGTATGAGTTACTATTACCAAAAAACAGTAGTGCGTCCAGCAGCACACATGGCCAACCACTAACACTACAGCACCATCCCACAGAATATAAGTGAGGTAGGGATTTCAAATAAAACCATACAGAAAATAATGTTGAACTAAATTAAATTAGTTACAATAGTTAAAATATTAATAAATAGTATTTCATGTAAAAAATAAAGATACAACATATTTATTATTTAACTAAAAATATGATAATACAATTTTTGGATAGATACATTAATGTAACATACATTTTTAATAAAATGTGATTACATTCCTTTTAATTATTTCTATTGCATGCATACTGCTGCCATAAATAGTCTATGCACACATTTACCACCAGATCAGAGCAGGCGGTGAATATGTGCATAAAACCCCTCAGAATAGGGTATATTATGCATAATACCACATGATAATGTCATGCTACAAAGGTATTCCCTAATCCTAGGACTTGGGTTAAAATTGCATGGTACTGACCGGGTGTTACCGCATGGTAACAGTAATTATGTGTGCAGAGTTTGCACCCCACCAGTACCGTGCAACTCACAGTCAGCACCTTCGAGCGGACTGTTCATCAGAAGACTTCTCACACCCTAATGTGCCGTGAGAACAATTCCTGCCCGTTTGTGCCACTGATTTCTTTGTTGCCCTTATGGGAAAAGCAAGTCATAGATAAACAGATGTGAGCCATATGTGGCATGAATGACAGTCCCTCATTCCACTCTACAGCTGTGGAATGGAAGTGTTACACCAGGATCTGACAGACCTTGAAGCTAAAGGACCACGATTTTGGCTCATCGTATTCTCATACATCTGATGTTCATGTCTATTGCTGGCTCAACTTTTTGACTGCATCTGTACATAAACTGTACATCTGATCTGGAAGCAGTTCAGAGCTTGCAGCCGGGTTGGGACACCTAACTGCGCATGTCTTTTTGACCCAGCAGACATGCGCTCTTAGAAGTGCATAACCACTCCTTGTGGTCTCTGCCCCAGCCCGCCCGGCCTTACACATGCTAGCTGAGCCAGCAGCTGAAAAATAAAACAGGGTAAAATATTGTTGTATTTTTCAGCTGCTGCCTGCTAGCTGACGATTACAGGAATTCTGATTCGTGGCATTTCTCCAGTGGACTGGAGGCTACTTTTAGGACCGCTGCTATTGCTTATGTTTGGTTCCTGCAGCAGGCAAAGTGGGAGGCACAAGCAAATAGAGTGAGAGGAGAGAAAGAGACATAATAGGGAGAGAAGAGGGAAAGAGAGGGAGAGAGCGAACCAATAGATAGATGTCGAAAGAGTGGGGTCTCAGTGGGGGGGCTCGTTGGAACATTTTTTCCAGGCCAGCCTTGAATCCCGGTCCGGCCCTCACTCAGGCTGGTGTCCGATGCTGTACTGTAGTGAATTCGTGTTCATGTATTAATGTATTTATATGTTTGCGTTGGATTTAGCCGCGGCGCTTTCATCTCTTCTTGTCTTTCACATAGTCCTGTCCGGGAGGCAGCTGAAATATATTTTTATACAGTGCATGTTACTGCTCTACTTCGAGGCTCTCCGAAAAATGAATTGACAGCCAATAATTAACATTTGGTGCCATGAGCAGCACTGAGTGTACTTTGGTATCTTGTTAACATTTACCAGATTGACTACATTTTTATTTCTGTGAAGTCGTTCCTGGGGGAAAAAATGTCTCACTTGTCTCAACAGGTGAATGCAATACACTAAAGAATGAAGTGGAAGTATTTAAATTGAAAGGCGAGTTGAAACCTAAGAATCTCTATCGAGCTTGAATCTCAGGAAGTGATACTCCTTTTTGTAGAGCTGTAACACCTCCAGAGGTTTAAATGTCCACTATACACTGGTGGTATAAATTACGTCAATTCTAAAAATCCTTATCTAGATTAGGAATACCTTGACAACCAAAATATGCAGACCTCTCTACATGCTAATCATAGAGACATTTTAAGGCATGGGCAAAGTGGGCTCTGGCCCAGGGCTCCAGCCTTTCAGGGGGCCCCCTGATAGAGCCAGCTCTGTTCTTCAGAGATTGGCCTGATGAACTTGAATGATTCTTAAACAGATTTTTAAAATACCGTTTTCCTTTAATTTTATTTTGAATGTGGGTGATATTTGAGAGTCTATTACAGACATTTCGCAGAGAAATGTTGTGTTTGAGTTTCATGTAACATCTACAAGAAAAGTTTCTGGTAGATCAAAACAGAACCTCACATATGAGAAATGGGAGGTGTCACAGAGATAATTTGCAGTAATGTTAGTGAGCCGCTGTTGTGTTGCAATATTGAAAACACGTCCATGAATATTGGATCTATAGAACTTTAAGCATTTGGAGAGTGTGTCTGTGATCTGGCCAAAGGCATGAAAGAGCTGAAATTGGATCATAAATTCAAAGCTGATCTGAAGGGGCCCCCACAGTACATTTGTCGCAGGGCCCCCAAAAGCCATAAGATGTCCCTGAATCTAGTGCATAGTCTTGGATGAGAGTTCATTGTAAAACAATACGGGTGCCTATCTGAAGCAGACATATTGGGTGAAAATGAAGAAACCATCAGGGGGAAAAAACTATGACAAATACATAAAAATTTAGAAAAATGAAAATTAAGTATTTTGAATGAAAGACCATCAACCACTGTACATATTTGAAGCTTGTGGTTTGTTTAGGGGCTGCATTGTTTGTAGGGTTGAGTTGGGTTAGTGTTATGCTACTGTTTTATGATACGTTTGATGGTTTGTTTATGCATAGGATTGGATTGAGAGCTATGTTTGTGGTTAGGGTTAATTTTTGGGCTAGGTTCCAGAAGGGTAAGGGAGATATTAATTTTAAAGTTTGGAGTCACGTTTAAATCCAGTATTAGTGTGAAGGTTTGGGTTAATGCAACGGGAGCACTGCAGAATGTACGTAATGTAAACAATCTGCTAGAGATGAAGTGATGACTGTCGTAGAGCCGGTGACCAACAAAAAAAGAAAGGGGCACATCCAGAACCCACTTGAAATCGATGACAGAGAACATACCAAACAACGAACACTACTGTGTATTCTTTGCACAGCACTATGACTGATGAACTATATATTGGTGCACTGTTATTTTATCGATTCTCTTTAATCATGTTCCATGGTAACTGCACTTCAATTCGAGGCATGTGTGATATAGAGAGATTGGGTACACACATTGCCCCTCAAAGGCTAGGGCACAGTCTGGATCAGTGATACTGAAAGTACGGCCCGGGTGTCGCTTGCGGCATTCCTGGCCTTTCCATTCGGCCCCTTGGTGAACAGCAGGACTAGTCTGCTGTTTACTTGACTCAGCACTAACATTCAGAATGGATGTAACGAAGGCGTCCTGCACCAGTTATCTTTAGAAACACCTTAATTTTTTAAGACATCTTACAGCAAACATGTAAAAATATGTCTTTTCAAAATTCAAAAATGTGCATTTCATGAACATGCAGAACCTTTTTTCCTTAGTATATCTGATTATATCACTGACCTGAGAAGTATTTTTTTAATGATATTTTTCAATCATGAATTTAGACACATTCATGCTTCCATTGACCCTGTTACTTGTTATGTACTCCCTCTGGGTGGTCTGGGTTGCTATTATAAATGGACAACATCATAGTGAAGCAATCTGCAGGTTGCTCCATACACAAGGCAGCTTATGTAGAAGGTTCTCCCACTTTGACTTTAGTCACCTTCACACTTTTCTTTATGTGACAATTCGTCTTGGAAACCTCTATTTTCTCCAATTTGCCCTATTATCTACCATGACTGGCTGCGGTGCCAAGTCACTAACCCAAGGTGGAGCTACCAAAGTACTGGGTTGTCTCCTTAAATAACTCAAACTGAGATTTTCCCGTGACAGCATGAGAAGAGACTCTATAGGCCTCAACTTTCTTGCACCCCTTCTCTCTCCAATTCAAAACCCCAGCTTTGGCCATGACAACCGTCTCCTTCAAAACGCGATTAAACCTTTCCACCATGCCATTGGTCTCCAGGTGATAACGGGAAATTGTTTTGTGCTTCACACTACTGGATTTCAAGAACCGGTCCATCTCATTTAACACCAATTGCACGACATTGTGTGTCAGCAAAACACTTGGAAACCCCACTCTCCCAAACAATTCTTTAAGGAAACTCACAACATGTTTGGTCTCAATTTCCCTTGCTCATAGACATGTTCTCTAGGTGGCCGAAGGTGAAGATTAAAACGGGAATTGAGACCAAACATGTTGTGACTCACTAAAGATGTGGAGACTTTCGCCCTGTCCCTCGATGTCAAGAAGGCATTTGACTAGATCAAATTGGACTATGCGTTTTACTCACTACATAGATTTAGACTAGACACGGACCTTATTGCAAAAATAAAAAGGCAATGTGAATCATCCACTGCACAAGTAAACTGCGGCAGGTTCCTGTAAGACTCCTTCTGCATTCACCACTGCACGTGGTCGAGATGCTCACAGTCACCCTTTCTATCATTGATAGTTCTGGAACATCTGGCAGCAGCCATATGCCAAACAGACTCTCAAAAGTGGGGATTTATGTGGTGTGTGGCCTAGCACCAATCAAGATGGCTGTCCTGTAAAATAGCTCCGCCTTCACAGTCGTAGTCCCCCAAATATCTGCTTCATTATTCGCCATCGGTGATCCACGGGTCATGTGAAAGTGGTGCAGAACATAAGGCTACGGAAAGGGGGCAAAAAAGTGAACCCAAACACGGCCGTGTGGGCCGGGGGAGTGACTTGACAGAGGGAGCAGCCGGCATCAGCCTACTCAATGCTGTGGGGCGTTGGCTGTCAGCGGCCTGCCGAGCAAATGGGGAGGCCCATAAAAGAGTAGCGGGGCCCACCAGGAAGGGGGAGCAGATACCCAGTGGACTGCCTAGAAGTTAGCAATAAACATCGTGTGGTGGCAGAAGGTTAATGACAAGGGGGAAAGACCCACCCTTGGAGGCCGCAAAAGAAAGGAGCATTGCTTAACTTGACATGGCAAGGCCCTGAGGTAGGTACTACTATTCAGAGCCACTCGATGAGGTGGCAACTGGGGGTGGGGATTTGCCGAGCTGGTGGTGGGCACGGGACTCCCCCCTTGCTGTGTCAGAGAAGGTGCTGTGGAGGAGCGTCCCTTCACCCGGTTTACTTGATGACATAGACGAAATGGCAGCCCTGAAAGGAGGAGCAGGGCCCGCCGGGAAAGGAGAGCGGTCTATCAGTACCCCACCCAGAAACTGGATTCTACCATCCAAGATGGGCCCTGCCCAGCGAAGGCCACAACGGATCGGAGCAACACCAAGAGCGCTGACTGGGGCCCGGGGAGAGGCATAAATTGGAGATGCTGGACACGGCACTGAATGGGGCAGCAGTCGAACATCCTAGCGGTGTGTGAGGGGGACCTGCGTCCTCACTTAGGAAGATGCCACGACTGAGCAGCCTCATTTCTGAGATACAAAATGGATGAGAGGAGGGGCCTTGCATCACTGGGGGCTAAGAGACGGTAAAGCTGACAGACCTCAAAGTAGTGGATAAGCCTGGGAGCAGACAGTGCCTCTGATCTCTGGCAGGCGGCTGTGACTGCTGCTCTCTCTAAGTCCCAGGGCCCTGGTGAACCCCTGGCCGACCTTTTGTCTCCCCTGTGGCAATTGACAGTATCTGGGACACAATGGTTAATGACAAGGGGGAAAGTCTAGCCTACAAAGTAAAATGTAGAGATATGTGGTCCTGAGGATTCCCTCCGCTGGTACGTCCCTGAGGCGGTAGTAAGGAAGGTTGGGAAACAGGAGGCAGCCGGCGAACCGTCCAAGCTTTATGACATTACAGAGGCAATAGCGGAGGTCTGGAACTCCCTCAAAAGCAAAATTGACTTGGTCACCACCAAGGTGACTTCTGTCAGAGTGAACCTGCGACAAACATGTGAAAAAACATAACAGATTGACAAAGAGCTGCCATCTCTAAGGGAGGAGGTCCAGAAATTAATGGGGCAGGTTGGCTGCCTGATGACCCACAAAGATGTTATACAGGCGAAATTGGAGGACTATGAGGGGTACTTGAGATGTAACAATATACGGGTGGTGGGTGTGCCTGAGAGAGCAGAGGGCCCGAGCATAGAGCTATTTCTGGAAGACTTCATCCTTAATGTGCTGAGACCTAAAAGTATTTCGAAGTTTTTCTCAATCAAGCGAGCACACAGGGCCCCAATCCCCGCTGCACCCCAGTGTGCCGCTGTGCACAATCATTGCATGCATCTTCATCTTCAATCACAGGGACTGGGATGCAATATTACATCCGTTCAGACTCAGGAACGGTCTACCATGGGAAAATGCCACACTCAGGCTCTTTCCGGACTTTTTTAATTTGAGAGTGCAAAGACTAAGGCATGGCTTTGAGGTGAAACGCTGCCTCAGGGACAGGGAATTGAAATATATGATGCTCTTTCTAGCGATACGGCGGGCCCGATTCATAAAGGTAAACGTACACTTTTGCATATGTTTACTGCTTTTTGGTATTCACAAAGATAAACGTAGGCCAAAAGTCTAACTTTACAACTTTTTGTTATTCACACGGGTAAACTCAGACCTAAAGTCTAACTTTACTTCTTTTGGTAATTCACAAAGGTTAACTTAGACCATAGGTCTAACTTTAATAGTAGTAACTTACCTTTGTGAATCTCTAAAACAGTAAAGTTGGACTTTAGGTCAAAGTTTACCTTTGTGAATACTGAAAAGTAGTAAACTTACAGAAAAGTGTAATTTTACCTTTGTGAATCTGGCCCTGCGTGTGGTAGCAGAAGGGAAAACATGGCACTTCAACACATCATCCGAGGTATGGGAGTTACTGGTGGCCGGAGACAGGCAGAATCGAGACAGCGAGGTGCAGGGACAAACAGGACAGGAGAGTGACAGACCGGGGAGTCACACAACATCCAATGAGCCAACCCTCAAGAGACATGGCACAAGAAGCTAATGCATCCTGGGAGGCCTCCCGTCTCAAGGAGGAGTGAGGAGAGAACCAGGACCCTGAACGAGAGACTGATTCATTCCCAGAGTGGTGGGGGGGGGGGTTCTACTGGGAAACAAAGTGATTAAATGAGACCAATGAGTCAAACCTTGAGAGACATGTGGGGGGAGCGTACCAGGCTTGGCGATCGACTGATTCATGCCCCAGGGGGCAAGGGGGTGGCTCTGCTGGGAAATAAAGTGATTAGTGGAGATGCTGGCTGCTAGGGGGTTGAGAGCCCAGGCCTCAACAAACACCACTGGTGTCTGAAAAGGATGGGGACCTAATGTAGGGAAGCCCCCTTTTTAGGTGATTAGCCCTACCCAATTTTTGATCCAGTGCAAATGGCTATGACTCTGATATTGCCCTGGAGTCTTCAACCCAAACCCAAGTGCATGTGCACTCTCTCTAAAACTGCTATGCTTGAGGGGAACCCAACTGATAAGGACTTTACCCCCCTTAAGTACCTAGTATATGGTACCTATAGTACCCTGGGCATGGGTGGGAAAGGGATCCCCAGGGCTACCAGCAATATTTGTGTCACCCTGAGTGACTCAAGGTAACTACGAACAGCAGGCCTGCCATTGAAGACTGCAGGACCAGTGTAAACTGCTCCATGTTGACTTTGCCCTCACCAAGTGAGGCAAAGTCAATGCACTGCTTTTAATACATGTCAGTCACCCCTAAGGAAGACCTCTTGAGCCCAGGAAGCAGGATGCATTATATTAAAAGTGTGGGCATGTAAGTGCAAGCTTATATGTCACTATGGTGACCTTTACCATTAAAGCACACTATAAGTGATAGGCGGTCCATAGAATAACATGAACTGACACCCGGGACACCCGAGGATGGCAGCTCCATTATGGTGCCACCTAAGCCTGTCAAGTTTGGTTTCAAACAACATGTCTTCTCACCCCTGACATGAATCTCATGTTGAGGGTAATGTGTCATTCCTTTGTGTCTTCCTTTCCACAGATCACGGTTCAGCCAATGAAGGAATTACTGCTGGGCATAAAATTGGGTGCTCCATCGGACCCATGTACACCCGCCACACTCAAACTGGCTCCGGAACCAGTTTCCTGTGCAAGGTGTTTAATGACACTCTTCAATCCTGTTGTTATCCAGCCATTTGGAAGGAAGCTATAGTTTTGCCGCTTCTTAATAAACCTAACGCTGACCCCCTGGAAATGAAGAATTTCCGCCCAATTTCTCTTTTTCCAGCCTCGGCTAAGATCCTGAAGAAATTCATCAAAAAAGAACTGATGAAATATGAATCCCAGGAGATCCTCTCAGAATGGGTACCGCGCTGGTCACAGTACTGAGTCTGCCCCTATTGTGGCTACTGACTGTATTCGTGCAAAGGTGGAACAGGGCAGGCTGGCGGCTCTTATAATGCTCTGTTTATTGGCAACATTCCACACCATCTGTCCGGGACGTATGGTTCAGCACCTGCGGCAGGTAGGAAATTCTGGGAAAGCCTTACAGCTTTCACTTTCATTTATGTTAAACAGGGCCCATATTGTCAGCTGTGGAGGCTTTAGAGCCAAGGCCTTTAGCCTTCCTTGTGGAGTGCCATAGGACTCATCTTTGAGTCCCACCCTTTTCAATCTTCATGTGACTTCCTTGGCTGATTTGGTGCGGTCCTTTGGCTTTCATGTGCTGTCCTACTCTGACAATGCACAAATTATTCTCTGCATTTCCAATGACCTTCAAAGGGTACCTGAGAGGTTCAATCAGTGCATGGCCATCATCATTTTCTGGATGAAAGACAATTCACTGAAGATCAACGGAGACAAAACCGAAGTGCTGGTGTTTGGCTCGCAGAATTCCATCTGGTCTAACTCCTGGTGGCCGGCGGTCTGTGGTCCCCTCCTGGTCCCGGTTACACAGCAAAAAAGTCTGGGGGTCATCTTCGATGATGGCCTGAGCTTTGACGCATAGGTGAGACGTACGGTTAACACATGTTCTTACATTTTGAGGATTTTAAGAAAGGTTCTGCCATTTATTCCATCTGAACAGCACCAGACGATTATTATCGCTCTAGTCACCACTCGACTGGACTATTGCACCGCCCTGTACCAGAACCTCAATGGCGCCTCACTCAACAAGCTCCAGTTGGTACAGAAAATGGCGGCCCATCTCATTTTGAAGATTCCCGGCAGACATGTCTTGTCATTGATAGTGGATTGATAGGATCGTGCAGTCAATAAGATGGTACTGTCCACCAAATTTTTAACTTGTATTAGTTTTTCCAAAACAAAATCCTAAAGCAGGACTTTGTTTATGAAAAAACTAAAACTAATGACCCCTGTACCATGATAGTATTTTCCTATGGTTTGGGGGTCATTTAAATGTTTTACTGTCCCTTACCACCATGTTTTGCGTGGCGTTGTTATGTTTCATATAGGTACCCTAATGCAGGCCCAGGTAATATCATACACCGACACCTACATTATCTCCCTTACACTACACATTAACAAGCTTTTAGGATTGAACCTTTACCTATTTCTTGTCCTCAGTGCAGAAGGAGGGTTTTCCTAAACAATGGAGTCCTATAACTTCATCAATAGATTCACACAGTATGAATGAATATTAATAAGAGTTCTTGGAAACCAGGCAGGGGCTACACCACCTGCCCCACCATATCTACGTACAAGCTTCATCCCATACGTCATCCTCAAATCCAACAATGGCTAATAAATGAGAGAAGGGACAAAGAAACCCTAGATACTTTTTTGTAAAAATACAGCACATCTTGCTAGGGTTGTTAGAGGGAACCGGGACTACCAGGCCAACACACTGACCAGAGACGCTGAGACTCCTGAGTGCAGACTCTCCAGCTGACAGTGATCTAAACATCCCTCACAGGGTGTCCAACTCGAGACTGGGACAGGCTCCTACATTCTCACACTTCAGGTAATGGGGTTCGACTAAATCCTAGAGGGATTCTTGGCTTCACACCTACTGACATGCTAGGTACACTTAGGTACATCTGGATAAGCATCGTAGGAGTATGGCACTTTTATCCTGCATTTTATATTCATGTATTTATTCACGCTTATTGCAAGATGGTAGAACTGTACTCCCCATTTATATTCACTGTACTGCTGATTATATATCTCTGCTACTGTCTAACGGTTGTTGCAGCACATCTATTTTACACAAGAATAACAACTGTTCAATAAATCCTTATTGAAACACCCAGACTGTTTATTCTGTGTATCTCTGAGAAAAATTAAGTGAGCACGAGTGATTGAGCGAAAAGTAGTACATTGTTTCCACGATCCTGAGGGATCAGGGTTGTCATATTCTAAGGTTGCCAGAAACTATTCTCTCCCCGATAAGAGGAGACACTAGTAGCACTGTGAGCTAGCTAATGCAAACAGGCTAACATTTTTGGTGGGGGTGCTCAGAGCCAGTCTGCCACCAAACCCACAGTTCATGTTATCAGAACGTGCAGATTCTGTATAGGATATATATAGGAACTACACAACATGGTGCCTAACATTGGTTGGGTACTTATTTAACAGTAGAATCTGAGTAGTTCAGTTGTGCTAATTCTCAGAGACCCCTACTCACAAAACACCAGAGACGTCTGAAGTGGGTGGACACAAACTCTGCCACAGCTGAGTAGGCAAAAAATCCTATTTATTGGCTCTTGGTTAATTAAGCTTGAAGGACATAGTGTTCCCAAAACTGTGTAAAAACATATCATAATTTCTTTTGAAAGTTATTTTATCTTCTGTACACAATGTCTACCCTGGTCTTAAACCTGCTACAGCAAGCACTCCCCCTCTCAGACAAGGAAGGAGCTGCAAGCCCAATTCAAATTGCACTTAAATTCAGACGTTCTATCACCCTATTATAATATGGTTTAACACTTAGAGGTGGCTTAGTAGCTTTTGTGACTGAGGCACACAAATCAAACAAAACAGAGGTATTCTATTCGTGGGTTACATTGCCAGAAGCAGATGCAGGCACACAGACATTTCACTACTATACAGACGGAGATGCACCAGTGGAATATGGTCCGTGCGAGGACGTAGAGGTTCCACTTATCTACCAGGAACACTTATACTGGTTTAAAGGCACCCTACCCCATGTAAGAAATAAATTAAGATTAGGCCCGCTCGGATGAGACGGGGCAACATGGCCAATATTAGTAGCCTACACACCACATCCTGACATTGAAACAATGCCACAGGCAGACTTACTCTTACAACACAAGGATTTAATCAAAAATCTACAGAAACGTGACGCAATTTGTCATGAGGACTTTCACAGTCCAACCAACAACAGTTGCAACAAATGGAACTCAATCTCAGGGTACAGCAACTAAAATCACACCACAAACTTTACACGCGGTAATGGACAAAATGCCCAAGAAACGTGAACAAATGCCATTCTGGGTGGCTCAGAAAATAACTCAGCTCGAGGCAGTATTTCTGAATACTACCCAGTTTGAACAACACAGAATGCTAACAATCTGCTTGCCCATGGGGATAACACCACAAGTAGAGGATTGCACCACTTGGGGTACAGTCTTTGCTGCCATATATACCAGAACACATGGCATTCATTCATTAGCAGTGATACCAGATGTATTAAGACAAATATAGAATGAGTACGGAGCAGAGCCTGCTCTGAACTTAGGGATAAGTTACTAAATAACTATGACGAGGTATCAGCCATTATACTAGCTAATTTTAAAGGGGAAGCAGCTTCAGTGGCAATCCGCCAACGCCTAAGGGAATATAGTCCATTGGATCAACAACACAAACTGCCCAAAATAATAGAAACTGCATATCCAGAACTAGGCAGAGACAGTTTGGATGGAAAAGCTTTAAAACCACAACTGGTAGTCCTGAAAAGGACACTTCCAAGCAGACACCTACTTCTTCTAAAAATAAGTTGGATAATAAAAGACAACAAAATAACAGAGAAAAGAGATCCAAATCCCGGGGTACATCTCCTCCACAGGAGCCATCTGAGAAGAGGTATAATCTCAGGAATAGGGATAATATTAGGAAAACTGACAGGTATCCTGATACACGTTCCTCTCGTTCCTTTCAGGGCTGGACGAAAAACTCAGAGAGAGAAGGATGGTCAAAACACAAAGAGGAGCGTACAAAGTCCAGAGACAAGCAGCATGCTCAAGACTACACTTCTAAAAAAGAAGAGAAGCCAAAATCAAAACCTCAGTTTCTTGGGGAAGTGGACTAGAATGATTACATCACGGTGGAAACACCAGATAGAAGGGTGAGCGTCTCACATAAGTCACATGAGATAACATTCCAAATGGATGGGGACAAGCCCAGGAAAATTAAAGGCGAACAATATTGGCCGCTAGCATTCGTTATGGAGTGCCTTAGGGGAGAAACGGTATTTTTTCCAGCATTCTCTGACCTCGTTCCCGTACATCTTAAACATGCATATGCACAGGAGTGGGCGGTTGCCCTAGCTTCAGCATTGTACAAAAATCATGTCGGTTGGGATGAGGATTTCACCCACCACGTGATCCAGTTAAAAGTTTCACCAAATGCTCAGAGGCAATACCCAATAAAGCAAGAAGCTATAAAACAGGTCAGGGAGATCTTAGATCAACTTGAATACCAAGGGGTCATTGAAACATGCTCCTCACCAATGAACAATCCTTTGTTTCCTGTTATGAAACCTGACAATAAATATAATCTTGTTTTAGATTTCAGACATTTAAACACTTGCACAAAGACATTCGCAGTCCAAAATGCACACAGTGCCGCATTAATGAATAACATTGTACGGAAGAAATTCAAAACCACACTTGATATCTCAAATGTATTTTTCTGCCAAAATATAGCGCCTGAAAGCAGGTATTTGACTGCATTCTCAGGGTTGGGGTCCCAGCGACAATTTTGTCGCCTCCCCCGGGGGCATAAGAACAGGCCGGGGGTATTCTAAGCACAAGTAACCCAGTTGCTCCAAAATGTTGATGAGGAAGCATCGTCCTATGTGGACGATATTTATCTGATGGACGATGACTTAAAACGGCACTTGACCAGGGTGAGCACCATTATTATGGGATTCGCCTCTGAGCGCTACAAATTTAATTGTAATAAATCAAAATTAGCCCACCTCAGCGTCCTGTTTTTAGGCTATGAGCTTTCAAGTGAAGGGAAAAGCCTGGTAGCTAACTTTTTAGAAAAGTGTGCGCTGCTCCAACCTCCAAAATCGTTAAAAAACTTACAATCTAAACTGGGATTCCTAAATTTCGGCAGAACATACATTTTGGATTACCCAAAAAGAGTAAAACCTTTCCACGACTTAATAAAACCTGGCTTTTCAGTGAGACAATGGACACAGGAACACACAAACATCCTACATTCACTACAAGAAGATGTGGTAGCTTCCAAACAATTACAGACACGTGTAAACGTCTGCAACTTGGTGATCCAAGTAATAGCGGGTCAATGCGAGTACACCTACTTAAGCTTCAATGAAGGAGAAACGGTACCAGTCACATACAAATCACACCTGTACACAAGCGCAGAAATGCGTTTCACTTCAACAGAAAAAATCCTGACAGCAGTTCAGACCGCTGTAGCAAGAGAAAGAGCACTGGCTCAGGGGAAACGCATAATCATTGTCACCCTGGTACCAGCCTTAGAGGCTGTTACAAAGGCTAGCATTCCAAACATAAAAGCCTTACATCTGAGATGGATACAATGGGCTAATTCTCTTACTGCAACGGACGCTGAATACAGATTTGATCCAAGTCTAAAAACACAAGAATTTCTGCAATACGAACAAGAATATCCTCTACCAAATCAAATATTGCCTCTAGACCAGTATAAGTATATTATTTACACTGATGGATTTGCTCAACCAACCATAGGGAGTAAGCAACAATATAGCGCAGCAAGTGCTATCGTTAAAGATCGCATGCGGGATGGAAAGTTCTGTCCAAGTTGCACCAAGACTCAGTCTCTAGGAGACTGCACGGCACAGTTGGCAGATACTGGCACTTGTAAATACGGATCACAAATTCCCCACACTGATTGTGTGTGATTCCTTTTACTGTGTGCAGTCATATAATGAATATTTATATAATTGGGAACAAAACGGGTTTAAAGATGCAAAAAGTGGCACAATTAAGCATAAAATGCTATTGGAACAATTAGATAGGCCGGGGCAAAATTTCCGTTCCGTTCGCGGAATTTGCGATAATTTGGCATTTCCGCGTTCCGCGGAGAGCGCGGAAATGTCCAAATTTCCGCATTCCGCAGCTTTGCGATAATTTGGTTCTTGCTCGCGCTGTAAAATAATACAATCTCGCGCGCGCGCGATCGCCTTACCTGAATCCCCGCGTTCGCCGACAAGTTTTCCCGATCCGGTCGCGTTCTCCATGAGATGTTGTATTGTTTTAGCCATTTGCGCTGTCTCGCGACAGTTCGCGTCCGCAGTGACGTCATGCGTCGCGCGATCACGTCTTTCTTCTCGCGATCATGCACCGCGAGACAACTGAAAACAAGATGGCCGCGCCCGCGAGCAACCGCAGGGGTAAGTTAGCGACCCGCAACCATGCAGAAAATATCGCGATCGGGCGGGAAAAAAAACTTCCGCATCTTCGCGATATTTCCGCTTGTTTGCGGAGATTTTTAACATTTTCGCGATAATTTGCGAAAGTGGCTTCCGCAAATTCCGCCCACCCCTACATTTATAGGAGTTGAAAAATTAACTACCGAGAGCTCACGTGATCCATACACTGCGTCATCAACGTGATGGCATTCACGTTGAAGGGAACTCATTGGCTGATGAAGCCGCGATGGGGGCTGCACGCACGGCTTCTGTAGCTGCAATCACTCGTTCAAAAACGAAAATAGATGGTGAAATTACGGTGGCTGTTATTGCTTCGTACAAAGGCAGCTCAGCAGTACCAAAGAAATTTCCACTCAAGTACTCCTACAAGTTAGTTGCACACAACATTCCATATGCTCTGATTCCTGGAATGGGGGATAGAGTAATACCAAATATGTATCGTAGGCAAGGTTTGATCATTGCAGCACACGAGGGTCTGCGCTCTGCGCATACAGCCATTACAGCGACTATTTCTTTGTTGAAACAGCGCTATTGGTGGCCAGGTCTAACAAAACAAACTAAAAACTATGGGGGCATATTCTCAAGGACTTATCGACGAGTTATCGGCACTTTATCGCAACCAAAGTCGCGATAAATTTAGTGGAAATTTATCACTATCACCCCATTCACAAGCTGATGCTAACAGCCCATATCACCAGTTTACTCGTGATAGCAACCGCAAAAAACATCACCACAGATGACCCCAGCAACTAACGCTAATGAGATGCAGAGTAGGCATTCCCGAGCAAAAAGCCGCGACAACACCACACCTCAACATTCTCAACAACCAGCCAGATTGGTGATAAGATCCCAAAACAGGCGATAAGGCGCGTTAGCAGCAGGAAATTAACACCTGCTCTGACCTGGTGCAAAGTTGGACGACAACCTTCACCAGAAAAGGGAGCCCAGCCCACAGCCACACCTGAAGAACAGCTGATGCCATGGAGCTATTAATCATGCATCTCTGAGCCCCAACAGGGCCAGTAACTATACGTCCCACACACTGCGTAGGAACAGCTGGAGACCAAGCAAAGTTTCTACACCATAGCTGCATTCCTGCACGTGTTGGGGGCAATCGACTGCACACATGTACTCCTCGTGCCCCCTGCTGCCACTGCACACAATTACCGCAACAGGAAGCACACGCATTCCATCAATGTGCCGGCCATAGTGGACCACTGGGGACTCTTCACCAATGTCGTCGTCAACTACCCAGGCAGTGTGCATGATTCATACATCTTCCAACAATCCATCATCAACCGATGCTTTCAGGATGGCACCTACGGAAATGCAGTGCTCGTTGGTAAGTACCAAATTAATACACCACACACCGCAACTCCACAATCATGCAACTCACAACTCTGGGAATGCACACCTTACATACTCACATACAACATGCCAAACAACATGCCCACCCACCATACACGACTGCACAACATACTGCGGCAACCTGGGCTAGCCACGTGCATAAGCCATCAACGGCATGGCACCTCAGCCACACAATAGCAGAATGTGGGGAGAGGTGGGAACCAGGCATGTGCGTAGGAGGCAAGTCACCCATGAATGAGAATGCATACAATGCCAAGTGTGGGGGTGATGTGCTGGACAGACCTCAGAATGCAGAGCACAGATATATTCATGTTGACGTATACTGCTGGTGGTGGTAGGTTTGTGGACAGTGGATGCAACCCTGTCACCCCAGCCAGTGGGGAAGATCTCGGCAATGTAGCTTGTTACGTCCTCCCTGTAAGCATGTGCGGAGTGGGCTGGCCCGGCGTGCGCCAGGCTAGCGTAGGGGTGTGAATAAAAACCACGTAGCCCTGGGCGTGGTTCTCTTCCAGAATGTGTCTGCCAGGGTGGCACCTCTTACCCCACCACGAGGCCGACGCCATGAGCGGTGGTGCCTGCGATCCTGTGTGCCTGCTGCACCTCAGGTCCCCAGAACTTGTCCTGCCCGCCCCTGTGCATCCAGGCATCACGGCTCACCTGCCGACACCAGCGTGTCTCCAAGAGGGCCCACCACGTGCCCGTGCACGCTCCAAGCCTGAGGTCCATGACCTTGGCAGCCTCCTCAGACCATCATGGCTCCCCGAGCAAGGCCCGCAGGACTCCTTTCATGTTGAGATACTCCACCGGCATACACAGCGGACAAGTAGGTCACACATTCGGAACTGAGTCTTGATTACACAATGGCAGAGTACATATTTAATTGCTGCATTTATGTCACTATACTCCCTTCGATGTGGTGCCACCAACTCTGTGCATAGCATTCCGACCACACGTGTCTGTGGGCCCTTGCTGAGTTCTACCTTCGGCCTACACTGCGGTTCTGCAGGCTTCACACCAATACAATCCAGTCCGTACCAGGCAGGACAGAGCATCGTCGCAGGGTACACACCCGCTCAGCTCTGGTGCCTCCACCTCCGTCACCCAGAAATCTTCCCCACATGCCATTTCAACGCTGTGTGTTAGACATCCAGGAGGAGCTAGCTGCACAGCGGTTGACCCTCGCTGACTGCTGCATACACTGCAGTCGAGTAGGACACATATTTGGAACTGAGTCTTGATTTGGTCATGGCAGAGTTCATATCACAGTACGCAAGGAGAGGAGTAAGAGGAAGAAGTGGTTCAGTCCGGAGGACAAAAGGATCCCCGTTATGGAGGTGATTGAACACTACCTACAACTGCACTGGTGCCACTGACTGTGCATCGCAAGCCAACGACACGTGGCTGTGGGCCACTGCTGACCGCTGCCTCCGGCACACACTGTGGTCGAGTAGGACACACAATTGGAACTGAGTCTTGA
Source organism: Triturus cristatus (assembly GCF_964204655.1). Classification (NCBI taxonomy): domain Eukaryota; kingdom Metazoa; phylum Chordata; class Amphibia; order Caudata; family Salamandridae; genus Triturus; species Triturus cristatus. Next base: position 1,051,582,098 of record NC_140583.1, read on the forward strand.
TTTCTTCATTGCAGAGTTCATATATTTGTACAGGCCTCATCGCAGACTGCATCCCCTTCCAGCTTTGGTGTCACTGACTCCATGCCACGGGAGTCATGGACACTCTCTGGTTGAACTTTGGTGGCGTCTGAGTCTATGACCTGGGGGTTGTCTCCATCATCATGTAGCTGAAATTGACATGGTGGGTAATTAGAGACTGTAGCATTCAACTCCTCCATACTGCCTGTTTATGCTTGCTACTGCCCTAAGCATCATGCCCTGGATGGACACCTTCCACTGCCCCCCGTAACACTGCGCGACATTCTCCTTGGATATCAACGAGGACCCGCTCAGCTCTCGTGGCCCTATCTCAGTGCACCGCAAGTCACCGTCCCTTGCGGGCGTGCCTGTGCCTGCTGCAGTGCATCCGGGACCACTAACTCTGTGCAGCCTTGCGGTTTGTACTTTGAACTTCTGATTGTCTAATCACTGTTGTAGTTGTTGCCAGCACCAAACAACCATTGAGGGGTCACTTACACTACCCAACACCCATTCAGCACAGGCGTCACTGGCAATAAAATGTGCCGGGTGCATGTGCCCGTAGCCAGTTCCACAAATTATCTCAAGGAGTCCATGTGGTCATTATGTATGCATGAGGGCCCCGGGCCATACCACATTGTGCTGTGTACAGCTTGCGCAAAGATGGCACCTCAGGCAGTGGGCTAGACCTGGGACATGTAGCTGTGTCGGACCCCCCTGTGAGCGTAAGGGAGTGGCCCGGCATATGGCAGTACGGCGTAGGGGTGTAGTCATTCAACATGTGGCTCTGGGCGTGGTTGAGTTTAGGCCTTGCCAAGGAAGTTACTAATGCGTGTGTCTCTGGTGTACTGTCGGCGCCACCCATCACGCAATATACAATTTTGCCATGTAGCATGCCCCCGGAGTGCGGGCTTGGCCGAAAGGTACATGAGGGTGTGCAAGGCCGCTCGGGGTCAGGGATCCAACATGAAAACTGTTGTGTGTGTGGCTATTTCTGCAGCATGAGCCAGAGGTCTACCCTCAACCGCATGGCGAGTTCAGCCAGGCATGGACTCTACATCTGTGTCCGACCTGTCCTTGCCATAGGCCTACACACATATGGCCGGCCACCATCAACACACAACATCACTATGTCATTGTCAAGCTTGTGGACATGCGCAGACAGGCATGACAATGGTGTGCCGTAGGGGTGCAAGTGAATCAATGGCACTGCGCACACTAGTGAAGGGGCTCAGGGGGAAAGCGGGGCAGCAGTGAGGCTACGTAATACACATTGATGCCGCTCATTTGCAACAAGCAGTACATGTCATACATAAATCACAAAGTCACACATATCACACACCAATGAAGCAGTGAGCCTGCCTACACATCATGCAGAACCAACTATTGACACATGTCTCTCTGCACTGCCACAGGTGACCAAGGAGATGCTCTCTGCGCTTGGATGATGACACCCCTCCGAGCCCCGAACACACAGGCTCAGAGGCAGTACAATGCGGCCCACAAACGCACCAGGGGCCTCGTGGAACGCACATTTGGCGTGTTGAAGTCACGTTTCAGGTGCATGGATGTCACAGGTGGAAGGCTCCTGTACAGCCCAGACATCATGTGCACGATGATCGTTGCATGTTGTGTGTTGCAGAACATATGTGTATGCAGCAATGCCCCATTGATAAGAATGCCAGATGCACCCGACGATGATGATGATGATGAAGATGAGGCAGGTGGACCACACCCCACTGCAGCCGCAGCAGGAATAGCCCATAGGAACATCATCATTGACAATTTCTTCATATGAGCACGTCACATTATGACAGTCCTTAGCAATCATGGGACAGTACAAAATTACCACAGGCACAGCATGTGCAAATAAAGGCATTCCAAAAAAAAATTCCCTGAGTGCATGTCACTCATCTGTACAGGCACATCACTCAGCCAAGTGTGAGTGCGACATGTAGTGCTAACAATTTTATGATTTGTTCATGGATGGTGGGTGTGCAAAGAGGCTGTTTGGGTGTCACGTATTCGAACTGCCAGTTCTGTGTGTCACAGTTAGTAGGGAATGTCACTCTTTGGCGTTTCACATGTGTCGATATTAATTCCATTTTGTCTGCCATTTGTGACGTACAGGTGACAACAGGGCTCCTTTTGGGGTCAGATATGTACCACCATGATGCAGGGATGCCCCCTGTGACTCAAGTCCCACAACATGGGCAACATGTACGTAAGTTGGACTCACTGCCCCTACATCCGTCAAGGCCTTTATAATCGATTGATCATGGTCATGACACGTCTGTGTGCAGGAGGGGTTGCTTGTCCCTGTGCAATGTGAAGGGATGATGCGGTTTCACAGTGTGTTCCATGCATGTTTCAGCATTGGCGCAGTTTTCATGCAGACTGCATATCAATGTACATTGTGACTGTGAGGAGATGCCTATTTGATTCGGGACAATAGTCATTTGTTCTACGTCACGGATGTGGGGTTGTGCTCGTACATAGTCATCTCATTGTTTTTTTAACTCTGCTTTTATGGTGCATTTTCGCACATGTCGCATGGCGCCTCAGCCACACAATAGCAGAATGTGGGGAGAGGTGGGAACCAGGCATGTGCGTAGGAGGCAAGTCACCCATGAATGAGAATGCATACAATGCCAAGTGTGGGGGTGATGTGCTGGACAGACCTCAGAATGCAGAGCACAGATATATCCATGTTGACGTATACTGCTGGTGGTGGTAGGTTTGTGGACAGTGGACGCAACCCTGTCACCCCAGCCAGTGGGGAAGATCTCGGCAATGTAGCTTGTTACGTCCTCCCTGTAAGCATGTGCGGAGTGGGCTGGCCCGGCGTGCGCCAGGCTAGCGTAGGGGTGTGAATAAAAACCACGTAGCCCTGGGCGTGGTTCTCTTCCAGAACGTGTCTGCCAGGGTGGCACCTCTTACCCCACCACGAGGCCGACGCCATGAGCGGTGGTGCCTGCGATCCTGTGTGCCTGCTGCACCTCAGGTCCCCAGAACTTGTCCTGCCCGCCCCTGTGCATCCAGGCATCACGGCTCACCTGCCGACACCAGCGTGTCTCCAAGAGGGCCCACCACGTGCCCGTGCACGCTCCAAGCCTGAGGTCCATGACCTTGGCAGCCTCCTCAGACCATCATGGCTCCCCGAGCAAGGCCCGCAGGACTCCTTTCATGTTGAGATACTCCACCGGCATACACAGCGGACAAGTAGGTCACACATTCGGAACTGAGTCTTGATTACACAATGGCAGAGTACATATTTAATTGCTGCATTTATGTCACTATACTCCCTTCGATGTGGTGCCACCAACTCTGTGCATAGCATTCCGACCACACGTGTCTGTGGGCCCTTGCTGAGTTCTACCTTCGGCCTACACTGCGGTTCTGCAGGCTTCACACCAATACAATCCAGTCCGTACCAGGCAGGACAGAGCATCGTCGCAGGGTACACACCCGCTCAGCTCTGGTGCCTCCACCTCCGTCACCCAGAAATCTTCCCCACATGCCATTTCAACGCTGTGTGTTAGACATCCAGGAGGAGCTAGCTGCACAGCGGTTGACCCTCGCTGACTGCTGCATACACTGCAGTCGAGTAGGACACATATTTGGAACTGAGTCTTGATTTGGTCATGGCAGAGTTCATATCACAGTACGCAAGGAGAGGAGTAAGAGGAAGAAGTGGTTCAGTCCGGAGGACAAAAGGATCCCCGTTATGGAGGTGATTGAACACTACCTACAACTGCACTGGTGCCACTGACTGTGCATCGCAAGCCAACGACACGTGGCTGTGGGCCACTGCTGACCGCTGCCTCCGGCACACACTGTGGTCGAGTAGGACACACAATTGGAACTGAGTCTTGATTTCTTCATTGCAGAGTTCATATCATTGTACAGGCCTCATCGCAGACTGCATCCCCTTCCAGCTTTGGTGTCACTGACTCCATGCCACGGGAGTCATGGACACTCTCTGGTTGAACTTTGGTGGCGTCTGAGTCTATGACCTGGGGGTTGTCTCCATCATCATGTAGCTGAAATTGACATGGTGGGTAATAAGAGACTGTAGCATTCAACTCCTCCATACTGCCTGTTTATGCTTGCTACTGCCCTAAGCATCATGCCCTGGATGGACACCTTCCACTGCCCCCCGTAACACTGCGCGACATTCTCCTTGGATATCAACGAGGACCCGCTCAGCTCTCGTGGCCCTATCTCAGTGCACCGCAAGTCACCGTCCCTTGCGGGCGTGCCTGTGCCTGCTGCAGTGCATCCGGGACCACTAACTCTGTGCAGCCTTGCGGTTTGTACTTTGAACTTCTGATTGTCTAATCACTGTTGTAGTTGTTGCCAGCACCAAACAACCATTGAGGGGTCACTTACACTACCCAACACCCATTCAGCACAGGCGTCACTGGCAATAAAATGTGCCGGGTGCATGTGCCCGTAGCCAGTTCCACAAATTATCTCAAGGAGTCCATGTGGTCATTATGTATGCATGAGGGCCCCGGGCCATACCACATTGTGCTGTGTACAGCTTGCGCAAACTTGGCACCTCAGGCAGTGGGCTAGACCTGGGACATGTAGCTGTGTCGGACCCCCCTGTGAGCGTAAGGGAGTGGCCCGGCATATGGCAGTACGGCGTAGGGGTGTAGTCATTCAACATGTGGCTCTGGGCGTGGTTGAGTTTAGGCCTTGCCAAGGAAGTTACTAATGCGTGTGTCTCTGGTGTACTGTCGGCGCCACCCATCACGCAATATACAATTTTGCCATGTAGCATGCCCCCGGAGTGCGGGCTTGGCCGAAAGGTACATGAGGGTGTGCAAGGCCGCTCGGGGTCAGGGATCCAACATGAAAACTGTTGTGTGTGTGGCTATTTCTGCTGCATGAGCCAGAGGTCTACCCTCAACCGCATGGCGAGTTCAGCCAGGCATGGACTCTACATCTGTGTCCGACCTGTCCTTGCCATAGGCCTACACACATATGGCCGGCCACCATCAACACACAACATCACTATGTCATTGTCAAGCTTGTGGACATGCGCAGACAGGCATGACAATGGTGTGCCGTAGGGGTGCAAGTGAATCAATGGCACTGCGCACACTAGTGAAGGGGCTCAGGGGGAAAGCGGGGCAGCAGTGAGGCTACGTAATACACATTGATGCCGCTCATTTGCAACAAGCAGTACATGTCATACATAAATCACAAAGTCACACATATCACACACCAATGAAGCAGTGAGCCTGCCTACACATCATGCAGAACCAACTATTGACACATGTCTCTCTGCACTGCCACAGGTGACCAAGGAGATGCTCTCTGCGCTTGGATGATGACACCCCTCCGAGCCCCGAACACACAGGCTCAGAGGCAGTACAATGCGGCCCACAAACGCACCAGGGGCCTCGTGGAACGCACATTTGGCGTGTTGAAGTCACGTTTCAGGTGCATGGATGTCACAGGTGGAAGGCTCCTGTACAGCCCAGACATCATGTGCACGATGATCGTTGCATGTTGTGTGTTGCAGAACATATGTGTATGCAGCAATGCCCCATTGATAAGAATGCCAGATGCACCCGACGATGATGATGATGATGAAGATGAGGCAGGTGGACCACACCCCACTGCAGCCGCAGCAGGAATAGCCCATAGGAACATCATCATTGACAATTTCTTCATATGAGCACGTCACATTATGACAGTCCTTAGCAATCATGGGACAGTACAAAATTACCACAGGCACAGCATGTGCAAATAAAGGCATTCCAAAAAAAAAATCCCTGAGTGCATGTCACTCATCTGTACAGGCACATCACTCAGCCAAGTGTGAGTGCGACATGTAGTGCTAACAATTTTATGATTTGTTCATGGATGGTGGGTGTGCAAAGAGGCTGTTTGGGTGTCACGTATTCGAACTGCCAGTTCTGTGTGTCACAGTTAGTAGGGAATGCCACTCTTTGGCGTTTCACATGTGTCGATATTAATTCCATTTTGTCTGCCATTTGTGACGTACAGGTGACAACAGGGCTCCTTTTGGGGTCAGATATGTACCACCATGATGCAGGGATGCCCCCTGTGACTCAAGTCCCACAACATGGGCAACATGTACGTAAGTTGGACTCACTGCCCCTACATCCGTCAAGGCCTTTATAATCGATTGATCATGGTCATGACACGTCTGTGTGCAGGAGGGGTTGCTTGTCCCTGTGCAATGTGAAGGGATGATGCGGTTTCACAGTGTGTTCCATGCATGTTTCAGCATTGGCGCAGTTTTCATGCAGACTGCATATCAATGTACATTGTGACTGTGAGGAGATGCCTATTTGATTCGGGACAATAGTCATTTGTTCTACGTCACGGATGTGGGGTTGTGCTCGTACATAGTCATCTCATTGTTTTTTTAACTCTGCTTTTATGGTGCATTTTCGCACATGTCGCGGGGGAATTGCAAGCCTGTCGCTGGTTATCTCTGATTGTTGCATCGCGATTGGCCTCATAGCAACTTTTTTCGCATTCGTGTTTTGTATTTTTGCAGTGTTGTGTTGATTGTAACTAGGGCTCCCAGTTTTCCGTTTAAACTGATTTTTACATATAAATACAGACGGAAAACAAGTTTTCCTTTGTCTGTATTTATATGTAAAAATGGGAAAACACTAGCACATTTTGCGGCGCTGCCATGCTCCAGCAGAGAGTTGAAAACAGGATTGGTATGGTGATTGCTCACAGAGCAATCGCCTCTGGTGTTATCAGTATTCAAACACAGCATCGTTAACAAGCAAATGGTCTTTTAAAGACCTGTGAAGTGGTCTGGTGCGGCTGTGTGTGCCGGGAAGCTGTCTCAGCCCGGGCTGCCAGACAGGATGGAGGGGGCTGAAGCCCTTTGAGTCCAATGGGCACTGCACGCCTGACGTTGTGTCACCGGTTCGTATCCTGGTGGGTGCATGCAGTCTTTCGGACGCCGTGGAATCGACGCATGTCTATTGGGTTGTGGTGAACTCCGGCGCTCACTGCTTCACATCCGTAGAAACATGGAGGTGCACTCAGCAGGCGGCAATCAGTGCATGAGATTGGAGTGCAGGACCCCATGCTGTTTTCAACTGCAGTGAGGAGATGGTGTTGTTTGCTAGTATTATGGGTTTTCATCGGGTGGAGTCGGATCGTCTCTTGGGGCTCCGTGTCCTAATGCCGTCCAGCGCCACTTGCATGCATGCAGAGTTTGTTTGTCCGTTGGGGGACGCTGGTTTGGCTGGATGCTGCATTGCTTCCTCTGAGGTGAGATTGAGTCATCATGCAGGGCTTGGATCGGTTGATGACATTGTGTGACAGTACTTTTTTGCAGTGGAGGTTGAGTCCCCAGAGAAAGATTTACACACCCGGTGGCTTCGGATGTCGGGGGCAGGTGTTGTCTGTTTCCAAGCCAAATTTACCATAGGTGTAATGCGGGACATCACTAGTCGGCGAATGCAATGCGGCCATCCGTGGCAGAGTGGTGCTGCGGGGGCTCTATGAAGGGGCGAAAAACAACAAAGCCACATTAACAAGCAAAAGGTCTTTTAAAGACCTGTGAAGTACTCGGGTGCGGCTGTGTGTGCACGGGAAGCAGTCTCAGTCCGGGCTGCCACACACAACATAGGGAGGAGGTATTGTGAAAGAGAAAGGTCGCCGTGCCTAAGACGTGTGAAGCATGCTTTGAGCCTCATGGGAAAAAACAGATGTTTAATTAGTTACAGGTCCGGTGACATCATGACAGACATAACGTTATTTTCCTCTGTACTCCAGTTCCCATATCCAAATTATTTAAAAGGGAAAGATTTCTTTTAAGTGCCCTTTGCAATAGATTAACTGAGTTTCGTCAGGGGAGGTATGGAGCCGAAGTGACTTGCCCAGGAGCACGGAAATACGGCCTAAGTGGGAAGCCGGGATTAGTACGAAAGTCTCTTGTTGCTACTGTGATGAGGTGTTCTGAGGGAAGGACACCCCTAGCTATCATTATCATTCTGTTCTCTGTACTTGTTTCAAATATGAACGCTGATCCCTGTAGGTGCTTATGCTATGACACCCTTACCTATGTACAGAAGACATTATGCAGTTAGTAAGCCCAGATATGCTCTTTTTAGGCCCGGCTTAACAGTGCCCCAATTATACACCTATTGTTACCAAATATTTAAAATCTAAACAGACTGAGGTGAAGACCATTTCCTTCTCACCAACTGGCCATAGGCTGTTATTTTGTATCATTCCACCTCCTATAGATCACTTGCATTGCAGTGCAGGACTGTATTACATCTCAAATGCACACTGAACCATTACATAAAATTATGTATCTCATATATACTTTGCCTAGAAAAGCCAATACGTTTTCCCTAGTTTTTTTCCCACACTACGGCAGGATTTATTAATGTTTTATTGAGCGTGCAGTTTCAGTTTAGTTAATTAAGTTGGATATTATGCCAACATGGCAAAACAAACTTAAAACTACAATTATCCAGTCTATATAATTTTTAAATAGATACATTTTTTAAATAAGTAAACAAGAAATAAAGTCCCATGAACTGCCTTCCCCCCACACACACCTGTTGGTGATAGCTTCTCAAAAAAAGTCGTTTTCAATGCTCCAACGAAAATAGTAAAATTTGCCCCACCCCCTCACAAATACACTTCTTGTCAATTTAAATAAATGTGGAAAAATACTAGCTGCAGAGTCGTCTTTTACTTGTGGGAAAAATAAATGTGGATAAATACAGATAAAATGCTGAAAAAATAAATATGGATAAATACAGACGGAAATGGCAAAGAAATAAATACCATAAAACCAGGAGCCCTAATTGTAACGTGGTCATTTGATGCGTTATCGTGGGACTATCGCATGGTGCCGCCGGGTTGAGAATACTACGTTAACACGGCGTTGTTTTCCCGCGATAGACTGAGATATGCAAAGCTGCGTTAGGCTAAATTTACGATGATTATCACACATTCTTGAGAATATGCCCCTATGTCTTGAAATGTGACATCTGCCAACTGATGAAAGGCTCCATCATAACACGCCCGGCACAGATGTCGTTACTAAAATCAGACAAACCTCTTGCATGTGTTTATCTGGACCACTGTGGCTGTGAGAAGGTGGCCTGGTATATGCTGTCCACTAATTAAAGTGGGCACCTTGTACCAGTCCACACGACCCTTATGATGTATGAGGTCAAAGATAACCTTTTGAACCCTATCCTAGTGGTGCTGTGGAGAGAAGCATTCAGGCTTAATCTTGAAGGAATGTAAAGCAGCTTGTTTTACCAGAATATCACCTCCTAAATGACTAAATGAAAGGAGAACCACACAGTAGTTATATAAAAAATATGTATTTATTAATATAACACTCTCTACTAGTCTCTATACGAGACCGAACCATATACTAAAAGCATGGTTGAATTGCTAGGACCCCAAGGAACCACCCAGAGGAGTGACACAGGGAGCCCACTGAGGACAGGTGCAGTGTGGAAACACAGACATGTGCTCCGTACAACCCTATGGGAAAGTCGCAGTTGCAAATTTACGAGTTAAGGACACTTCTAAGAGAACTTGGAGCAAACCCTTTGGAACATAGGAGGTTCTAAGGCCAACCCACCAGTGAGTACCGAAGTACCTATCCCAGAGGAGCCAGGTGCGTAGGGGTCAAGTGGTGTCAGAAACCTTTGTCGTTATCAATGGAGAGTTGCACAGAAGTACTGCTGCCAGGATGGCTAAGAGTGTCCGGTGGAATCCATGCTTGGATTCGAGATGAGAATCCCTGAAAACAGAGGGGACAGAGTCTGGGTCACGTCAGGTGACCAGGGACTTGGTAGTCGAATGCCCACCGATGTCGAGTAATTCGGGGGTGAAGAAGGGTTGCTTGACTCTGCAGCCACGAGGACCAGGACATGTTGAGGATGACCAGGATCTGGAGGTGAGCTGTTCCACAAAGGATGTCGAGTGCTGAGGGGTCGATGTCCGGCTAAAGCACCAACAAGCCTTGGCAAATGCAACCCACACAGTCGGAGGAAATAGGTTACGGTGTGGACCAGCAAGGTCCAGGAGACTCTCCAAGCACTGGATAGTCAGGGCACGTCTGGAGCAACCAGGTAAGCCCAAGAACAAACAAGGTGACCCTCTCCAGGACCCAAAGGCCAACAGACCAGGGATTGCAAGGAGACCTCAAGCAAGTTTGCAAAGTACCAGCCCACAGGACCCTGGAGGAGTGGAGGCCGCAAATCTTTAGTACAAATACTGCTTGGGGTCGGGACTACACGAAGTCCAATGCACAAGCTTGGGAATTGTCACTAAGCGTATGCAACTGCAAAAGTACGCGGTGCACAGGGGTTTGGGTTGCACGGTCCACACGAGGGACACTGGTCTCAGAATTGCTGAGAGGACAGATCGACCTCAGAGACCTTCAGGAACCCACCTCCTGTGTTGCTGAAATCTTCAGAGTCCTCAGGAGCTTGGGAGAAGCAAACCTGTCAGATGTGTTTAGGTGCCTGCCTTTTCAGGGGAGTAACTCCTTTACTACAAGGGAGATTCTTCAGTCGTCCAGCTTCGTGCAGGCAGTTGAAGTACTTGGTTTCTTCTTAGCAGAATCTTGTCCAGGTAAAATCTATAGTCCTGTAGTCAGGTAACCCACTTTATACCCATGGGAAGGGGTGGAAAGATTCTGTGGACCCTCCTAGAGGAGGAGCAGGAAAGTGGGGTGGCCACACCAATTTCCTTTATCCAGTTTTGTACTAGAGCAGGAGCCAATGGCTCCCAGAACTAGTTTGAGCTGGACTATGCATAGGGACACCAAATGTGCCTCCAGTGCAGACTTTCTGGCACTCTCAGAGTTAGCATTTACCGCAAGGTTATAATGCACTTAAACATATATGTCTGGTATTCAAGAGTAGATGCTGCCCCAAAAAATGGGATCAGAAGTGGGGGAAATGGAATAGATACAGAGGGGATAATCTGTATCTCACCAACGGTGGAACTCCGGAGGGACAGACAGGCGCTAATGGCCCAGTTGACGGCAGAGGTGCTGGCTTCTCCCCCTTAGGGGGCATGTTCTGGGTTTCTCAGTCTCCCGCTCCCGGCTCATTGTTGGCTTGCACCTGATGCTTAATTTGAGCTTTTATTATTATATGTCTGGCTGCATCACAGAGAACCCCGGAGAATGGTCTCTGAAGGCTGCAGAGGGGCTCTGCTCATGCAGGAACACCTTCTCACGTAAAACCCAGCACCCTGCCTTCAGGATTGATAAGGCCTGCCAAAGGGGTGACTGATAGGCATTTAAGTGTTGTGATTTAGATAGATATAGTGAACCTATATCTTAAGTAAGTGGTGCTAGCACCAGCTTACACAGTCTGCTGTAGCAGGCTTGTCGTGTCAATTTGAATGGCCTCTCAGGGGTGGCATAATACATGCTTCAGCCCATGGGAGGCCTCTGGGGTACCTATGCCCTGGGTACATGGTGTACCATATACTAGGGACTTATAAGGGTACCCCAGTATCCAATCTCGAGTGTACCTAAAGTACACTTATAGCAATTTAAGGGAGAAAGCAGATAGACTGGGGTCCTGAATAGCAGGATCCCAGTCAGACTAGGCCAGAAACAGTGTGATATCAGGAAAAAAGTGGAGGTAACCATAAAAAGCAGATACTACTTTCCTACAGCGGCCCCTTATAATCTGATGGGGCTTACAAGTATATCATGGTTGCAGTGGATCCATGCTCAAGATTACTATGGGTATGGCCTCAGCGCTCGGCTAACGTTTGAACTGTTATCAAAGATTTGCGAGTCTTTATAGGGACATACGCAGTTGGCACGTTACACTATGACCGTGGCCCGGCGTTTAGCTCTATGGCTTACAAAGGGGCCATGAAAAGTATGGGCGAAGCATTGCAGTACTCCTCTCCGTACCATCCTGAGGGAAATTCGGCTGAGGAGCGGAAGAACCATGACTTAAAGCAATCTTTAACGGCTAGGGTCTTAGGCAAGGGTGGTAGTTGGATCAATCACCATTGTGGGGTACAACGGGCACTCAATAACCAGCCAAGAAGTTCTCTAGGGGGTGTCACTCCATATGAGGTCCTATTTGTGACGAGAATGTGGGTACCTGAGCTTGATTGTGAAGGCACTGTGGCGGATGAAAAACCATTTAATATCCATGATTGTTTGGCTGTTTTACAGGATATAAATGAATCCAGGACACAACAAAGTAATGTGCTCCAGAAACAGACCGCCACTGGGGAAGTCAAGGCAGTTACGGTAGGACCTGTCTGGATCTCAAAAGTCGGAGATCTGGACAGGGAGAAAATAGCAGACAAAAAAGAATTTGGACCATCGTACAGAAAGTATGTACCTGTCCTAACAATTCAAGGAACAAAAACTGTTCTTTTGCCGCCTCTTGCCGAGAAAAAGGAAAAACAATTTGTCTCAATCGACTTAATCAAACCACACTATGTGGCCGATACTGAACAGTAGGCCTCGTGGACTCCACAGTAGCAGACGCCCTCCTGTAGCGACAATCCAAGAAGTTCAAACAGAAAGACTCATCACGTTCGAAGGGCCTCCTGTGCGGAATGAAGAACTATGCAACAATGCTATGGAACTCGTTCCCCTTGAACCCAAAGTTCAACTTCGAAATAACAGTCAAAACAACCCACAAGTTGCAATAAGACCAAATACAGATGTTTACATCAACATGCCTCGACGAGAGCAAAGTACGATTTCAACAAATCCTGATGCAATTCCTACAATTGATCTAACTGCTTCTGGCTACTTCACAAACTTTGATACATTTTCATGGATCCAAGAGAACCAGAAACGACGCCAGCCCAAACAACATGCAAGCAACAAGTCAAGAACTTTCTGACCTTTCTCAAAAAGATTTACCTGGTATCGCCTTGGTTACAACTTTGGGTAATTACTGGGATTCTATTTTTTTTTTCTGGCTAGGCTTAGTGATAACTTTTAGCATGCTTATTAATGGATGATACCTTCAACAAATCTCTAGAGCCCAAAAAGTTAATTTGATTCTAAAACCACATCAATCATCTCATCGTGAACAAAGAAACTTGTCATCAGTGAACATCACAACAGTTCCTATGCCAGAAGGTATAGTTTAGGATAAAGTTGATTTTGATATATTCGGTCCGACTGAACTTTTAAAACTTTCTCTTGTGTTTAAAATTTCATTAAGTGACATCATTATCACCAGTACATTGCCTGATGATTGGGACTCTGAAACTGTTAATAACATGTTGTCTGATTTAGAAAAAACTGCCCCATTCCCCGAACACTGAAATGTTAGAAGGTAATTCAGACTATGACACGTTGTACTGTTACCAAAATTATGGTCATCATTTCCTGTACAAATCTATTTCACCTAGAAATGTTTTTCAGTACCACCAGTGGGAACATTGCCCTACACCACCAAAAAGTAGTTCCGCAACATTTTCACAGAAATTTTCATATTTTTCAGGGTTAACACAACTGAACCATCGTCATTTTATTATAAAGTTACACCGCCATCAGCACAGAAAATTATGCTGACAAACACCAAACAGATTTACTCTGCTTCCTTTATTGCCCAATTGGCTGAACAGGGTTTGGACCTATGGAAGGAAACAATAGACTTAAAATCAGTCTGGGGTTCTAGAGACTGGCAAGTCCAGGGAACAGAAGCGCTATATCGAGCATGCCTCATTCCACAGCAGATGATATTTCTAAATTACACTGTGCAACAGACTAGCCAAGAACAAGGACCTGAACACACCTCGGTTTCCAACACCATCACAGATGGAGGGGTGGCAAAATTCGACTTTACAAGAAGGGGCAACTATAGATGACATTTTACAATACAATAGATCAGACCGCAATTGGGAAGAATGGTTGGTTTGCCCCTTAGACACAAACAGGTGTCAGAAAAGATTCTGGGATACCACCGAGGGGTTCAGTATCCAGAGGCCGGATCCACGTTATGTACAGAGAGAACACCCAGTAACCTCCTACAGTGTTGGGAGGTTGTGCCTTGATTGGCTAGAGACCTCAACACTAATAGAAGCGAAACAACACTTGTCCTTACTCACACAAGACATGGATCTTAGGGACTTTTTACTAGGCCCCAGGAAACAATGTCCAAAATGTTTCATATATCCTGGCATTTATGCTGCCTATAATGACATTTTGAAAATATCCCAAAAAGAGGCCACGGAGAGAATACGGGAAATAGACCGTATTAACTGAGAGAAATCTATAGCAGTGGTAGACAATGGGTTAACAACTTTGACCTCCAGGATATATTACTTAGGCAACATTGTATATTCTGCGATAGACACACCGGAACAAGATTGAGCCACATTACAACACGGGCAATCTCAGTTACGTTCTGTTATGTTATTGAGCTGGACGCTATAATCTTTGCATGCAGGCTATGTGCCTTGGCGTTATATAAACAGTACGGCTCTGTTTTCTGAATACAATCTAACAGATAAACAGATGGAAATGGCACAAAGGGGAGCAAAATACACAATGATGTGTATTAAAAAACTGGGCAGACTGCCATTTACGGTAGCGGAATCTCAATCTACGGAATGGCTCAACCATGGCCACTTAACTCTACCGGTCACTACGTTTCAGTTTCAATATTGCCTTGAGCAAAGGCAGGCTGGCAAATATGAACAGATGGGCAAGGACTACATTAAGGAATCTTGGGAGTTACCATACAGATTTAGATACCGTAGTGGAGATCGAGAAGTGTTTCTAAGCGGTACAAACTGCAAGAATGCTTTAAGCGGTTCTCTCATGTGCCAGGACATTTTACTGCACGGAGCTCACAAGGGTTCAATAGAAAACTTGTCCTGCCAGATGAAAGGGACTCCATCAGCTATGATTACACTGGTATTAGATCTGCTCTCGAATGGGAGTTACTTGATGCTGAATGATCAAGGTTGATGTGGGATGCTTCCGGGCATTGCCTATCTGGTCACTGTGAACTCCAGGGTAACTTGCTGTATGCAAGTATTGTTTCCACAACAAGTGCAGTCAGGGAGGCACCAGTATGGCCTTCGTTTAATGTTTCATTTATACAGTTTGATACCGTGATCAGACTTAAAGCCATGCTTTTACAGCAAACCGTACCCTTAACCTCCGCTCAAGAGACCTTTGATCTTCAAATCGCAAAGCCCTCGACTGAGATACAGGCACTTATACGTACAAACTGCCCCATTCATTTAGCAGAAATGATGAGTCGTATCTTTAATATGTCTGATACGAGTGGTATTGTACACCTATTTAAGACCATAGGGTCAGGATTTCTAAGCACCCTTTCAGACAATCCTCAGAGCTATCCCCAATTTTATACACTTGTATTGGGAAGCATTTTTGGAGGTCTTCCGCTGAATCTGCTTTCTATCTCAGGAATCGTGATTGTCATTTTTCTGCTCCGCAATGGACGGCCCAAACACCAATGAAATGGCGAAAGCGCTCCTGGTGCGTAAATATCATGAGTGCATGGTACAAAATCTGGCACACCTCATCTAAGGGAACTGGGTGCATCTTGGTTCCTATCATTTAGACCAGTCTGGATGGACTGCATAATACCTGTTCTTCGATGCCTGTTTTGTGGTGAAGAATGCGTGTTGGATCTCTGTCTAGCACTTGCATCGGGCATGCCTGCTGACTTAAATACCCGGCTGGAACACCTGAGGGCCCACGCTCGGCAATGTTCCTAGCGTATTCCCATCTTCATGGCTGCATTCCTCGAGAACCCGCAGATGCCTTTTTCAACTGGGTTGAGCATCAGCTCCACCACTAGCACTCAGGTATCGACTACAGCACCACCTACCTCTACACCAGCTATTGGCAGCTCTGAATATCATCTGTGCTCCATTGACGTACTTTGCGAGGTGTTACAAGGACCGTCCCCTGTCGTGAGCGACAGCGATGTTGCGTCTCCCAGCCAGGACACTTAATATAAAATTGGCGTATCGTGTGCTGGGAAAGAATTCGCCCTTTTCCCTTTTGCTTCAAGAGTCATCTAAATTTTGAACATTTCCTCAGATTGACACTTTCACTGAGAAAGCATGGCCTTCTAATGCTTATAGTGGTTCAACTTATATAAACGAACTCGATTAGGACTTTGGCTTCAAGTGACTTTTCCAATTTTGAATTTTCTAAATGATTTTTTCTTTTTTCCCCCTATTAGGCTGTTTTTAAATGAGGTTTTAACAAGAGACAATGTTTTTTTTAAAATCACTGACATTTTTATGCGCTACTACCAAGTAACATGAGTGGTTAACTAGCATTGTTTTATCATTGTTGACTGTTCGGAAGAGGTGTGGGTGCTATGTTTCATATAGGTACCCTAATATAGGCCCGGGTAATATCAAACACCGTCACCTACATTATCTCCCTTACACTTCACAGTAACGAGCTTTTAGGATTGAACCTTTACCTAGTTCTAGTCCTGGGTGCGGAAGGAGGGTTTTCCTAAACTATAGAGTACTATCACTTCATCAATAGACTCACACAGTATGAATGAATATTAATAAGAGTTCTTGGAAACCAGGCAGGGCCTACACCACCTACCCCACCATATCTACGTACAATCTTCATCCCATTTGTCATCCTCAATTCTAACAATGGCTAATACATGAGACAAGGGAAAAAGAAACCCTAGATACTTTTTGTATAAATACAGCACATCTTGCTAGGGTTGTTAGAGGGAACCGAGACTTCCAGGCTGACACAATAACCAGAGACGCTGAGACTCCTGCATGCAAACGCTCCAGCTGACAGTGGTCTAAACATCCCTCGTGGTGTGTCCAACTCGAGACCGGGACGGGCTCCTATATTCTCACACTTCAGGTAATGGGGTTCGGCTAAATCCTAGAGGGATTCTTGGCTTCACACCTACTCACATGCTAGGTACACTTAGGTACATCTAGATAGGCATTGTAGGAGTACACGCACTTTTATTCTGCATCTTATATTCATGTATTTATTCATGCTTATTGCAAGATGGTAGAACTGTACTATCAATTTATATTCACTGTACTGCTGATTATATATCTCTGCTACTGTCTAACGGTTGTTGCAGCACATCTAATTAACACAAGAATAACAACTGTTCAGTAAATCCTTATGGAAACGCCCAGACTGTTTATTCTGTGGTTGTCTGAGAAAAACTAAGTGAGCACGAGTGACTGAGCAAAAAGTAGTACAGTGTTTCCACAATCCTGAGGGATCAGGGTTTTCATGTTCTAAGGTTGTCAGAAACTATTCTCTTTCCAATAAGAAGAGACAATAGTGGCACTGTGAGCTAGCTAATGCAAATAGGCTAACATTTTTGGTGGGGGTGCTCAGAGCCAGTCTGCCACCAAACCCACAGTTCATGTTATCCGAATGCGCAGATTCTGTATAGGAAATACATAGGAACTGCACGACAGTAAGGGAGAGTAAAACAGTTCTTTTGACCTCAACCTCTAAATCAGGCAAGCATATTCTCGTACAAAACCTAAAACAAATACTTGAAAAAAAATGAGGCGGGCAGTCAACTAGCAAAAATATCTGACATCCCTCGCTCCGTCAGACTGTTAGAGGAGTATGTCAGAAAGAGAGACAGAATAGTCTCCGTCACAGACATATTTAAAGTGAATCAGATGGGCAGTCTTACAGAAAGGGTATTCAGTCACTCATGCAAAGTAGTACCCTCTCTGTTGAACTGTAAATCAGACCCTTAGTAATGACTCCTCAAACAAACATTTCCTGGCACAGCTTCATTCTGATGGGTATTGTTTTCTGTATTCAACCTTAAGGCCTACTTTAGCAAACTGAAAATATTTATATCAGTAAGGTCTGTTTTCAATGTCTTTAGTGTGAGTTATGGCGTTTTGTTCTTGCACATGTGCACATCCACCTTAAAAACTTTCCTTCACTGCCAGAGAGATGGTGTGCCAATGTATCATTTATTCATGCAGCTCCCGGCATGCAATAGATTAATAACAACAAATGTTTTTGCTGATGTTCAGAAAGAATTCCACTTTTCTTTATCTTATGTGTATTTCTTGTCATTAGCAGCTGGCAAGTAGCACCATCAGCACAGACTCTTCAGAGTACTGTGTGCAGTTGCCAACAAGAATCACTTTTTCAACTCTCCGTTTTTTTGACTGCATATAAATATTTTGTCCCCCGCATGTAGATGATAGCAAAGTCCATCATGGAAAATGTATCTACATTTTTGTTTTGACACCAACTTTTTGCTCTTTTTTTTATGCAAGAAAGTTGAGATATTGTTGCTAAGGGAAGAATACAGATACTTCTTCAACTTGTACAGGTGAATCCAAGATTTAAGTGGGTTGTAAACATAACTTCACATTCTTTCATGCTTAAGGTTGCTACCTTTCTCAAAGGAAATTATGTAGAAATGTGTTAATACTTTCAGATTTTGCAAGGGCCAAGAGCTAGTCACTTAATAGGAGTTTCAGTTAAATACATTTGATTCATTTTTAACAATCCAATTCAGCTTCTGTTTGCTTTATTTAGAAATTAAAAATAGTTCACAAAACTCTAAAGTACTTGTTATTTCCTTTCGAATTTGCTGACAAGTTTATTTTTCAGAGAAAAAAAATGGAGACTTTTGATGATTTTCTTATTTGTACGTCTCTAGCCAGTGAGTCTTAGGCCCTTATTATGAGTTCGGTAATACTGCTGAATCGTTCGTGGCGGTCCACGGACCGCCAGAGTGGCGGTCTGCCTGCCGCATTTCGACTGTGGAAGTTGAACCGCCATGGGACCACTGCTGCCACCAGGGATCAATGATCCCTGGTGGTGGGGCAGTGTTCTGAGGCCCCTAATATGCTGGTGCTGCAGCACTGCCAAGCATATTAGGAATTTTATCCTAATATCACCACACTTTTTATGGCGGTGCGAACGCCTTGAAAAGTACGGTGGTGAGGAAACAAAGGGGGCCCTACAGGGCCCTGTGGCCTCTGCGCAATGGGGTGCACATGTTGTGCCTCCTGTGTGTATGCACCCCCAGTTCTTGATGGGCACGTATTTAACAGTCCATGCCCTGCAGGAACTGCCTTTGATGCTCCCTTTGTGGTGCCTTTTTCAAAGGCACCACAGTGGGCCTGCCAAAGAACCACCCGCCAGAGTAAAAGTAAGTTGTACTCAGGCGGGCAGTCTTTAATGGCTTTGGCGGTCTTGGTGTGGGGCGGCAGCATGGTGGCCCCGCCTAGAGACAGCCAAAGTCATAATGAGGACCTTAGCTGTCTTGCCAGCCATATGTAATCAAAACAATTCATAAAAACTACATACTCAGAGGGATTTTGGGCCAACAATATTCTTTTATTGTTGTATTCAGCTGTCATTCACATTTTGTCACCGCCCACAAAAGCATACAGTATAGTTCAGTTTGGTCACCCCACTTCCACCATTGGCTTCTTTGCAATGCGAGTGAAGGCATTTTGCTTTCTTACATGTGCACATCCACTTAAAAAACAACACTACAGTTCCAGGGCTGGTGGACATTGCGGGTTGTGTCAGCATGGAGACTATTTCCTGTCTCTGCATGCAGCTCCAATCTCACAAAAGCAACTATTTGGTCTGAAACCTTTGGATACCTTTGTTTGTTTTGATGAACTATCACCAGTGCATGTGCAGCACGGTCATCCAGCCAGGGAGTGAATCTAGTTGCTTCAGGAAACACCACTAAGACACCCATGTGAAATGGGTACATTGCACATTTCACTAAATGTGAATTAGGAAGTGACGTTACTGGCCCGTAATTCTCTCTTGGGTTGATGCTGATGAGATCTTGTTCTCAGAGGGTCTGTCTTGAACTTGGGCTTCCATGTCATGAAAACAATTGATGCCCACCACTAAAACAACGAAAGAGAGGTAGGAAAGACTCGTTTTTCCTACTATGCTAAAACATTTCTGCTATTCATATACTGCAGACAGTTATTGTTGTTAAATGAGGCCACGCTTGTATAAGTCTGCTTTTTAAGGTCTCGTTATGCTTTCCTATAAAGTCATTTGAGGGTTGGTGGAGAGCAATTTGACCTTCTTTGTTTTCTTTTGTGACCTCCTTTGCTGCTGTGCATTGTCCCTGATAAAGGATTGTGTTCGCTCTGTGCCAAGGAAGTCTGCCTCACTGTGTGTGTGTTTGTGTTTTGAGTTGCAGAATCAGGGAGCTTCTAGCTTCCAAATGTATCATCCAGTCAAAGACATGAGTTGTCACATCACATATGTGAAGAAATCACTCATCTGCTCACAAAATTGAGCCATTTTTCAGGGTGGGGAATTCTTTTGAAGAGTTTCTAGCCAGGTTATGTTGTGTTATGTTACGTTATGACAATTTGTATGATGCAACTTATCGCCCGTGAGGGTATCTGGGTCCCTGAGAATGAATATAGGCTGGGTGGAGCTCCTAGTTGAACAGCCAGGTCTACAGTTTCTTGCGGACATTGAGAAGTGAAGGAGCTGTACTGATGTGTTGAGGAAGTTCATTCCAGTTTTTGGAGTAGATGAAGGAGAAGGCGCACACTCCTGACTTACTTCTGCGGATGTGGCGGACCATTTCGGGGATGAGAGAGGTAGATCATAACTGTCTGGATGGATGGTAGGGTTGATCCAGGGCTGATCCAGGGTTATGGAAGGTTTTGTAGGCATGAATGAGGAGCTTGAATTGACAAGGTTGCTGGATGGGTAGCCAGTGTAGTTCAGAGGGGAAGGGAGAGGTGGGACGCCCAGGAGTAGCCAGGCGGCGGTATTTTGGATGGTCTGGAGTCTTTGTGTGAGTTGGTTGGAGATTGCCATAGTCAAGTCTGTTGGTAATGAGGCCATGGTGACCGAGCGTCTTGTTTGTGTGGGGAGCCATTTGAAGATCTTGCAAATCATTCTGAGGATGAGGCAGCAGGATGTGGTCACAGCTTTAACCTGTTTATTCATCGAGAGTTTGTTGTCTAGGATGATACCAAGGTTTCTGGTGTCGTTATGGGGTTGGACTTCGGACCTAGTTCAAAGGGCCACCAGGAGGTGACCCATGGAGAGCTTTTATTTCTGAATATCAGGATCTCTGTTGTGTCTGTGTTGAGTTTAAGGCAGTTGTTTCTTATCCAGTAGGCCGTGTTGGTCATGCAGGACGTAAAGTTCATCCTAGTGGTGCTGTTCACATCGGTGAGGGAGAGAATGAGCTGTGTGTCGGGGGTGTAGGAGAAAATGTTGTTGCTGTGGGCTTTTATGATGCTGTTGAGGGGTGCTGTGTACACGTTGAACAGGGTTGAACTGTTGGAGGAACCCTGACTGACACCGCGCCGAGCTTCTTTGGTTTGAATGCGTATAAGGGAGCTTGACTCATTAAGTTCTGTTAGAGAGAAAGAAGGTGATCTATCTCAAGGCTGACCATTACATTCCAGAATCCTAGAGTCTGTCAATGAGGGAGCCAACTGATATGGCATCAGAAGCTTTCATAGTGTCGAGAAGGACAACCAGTTGTCATCTGTTGCTGCCAGGAAGGTGGTTTCCATGCTGTGGCTGATGCGGAAAACTGGCTGAGTGGAGTCCAGGAGGTGGTGCTGTTCAAGAAGGGCAGAGAGTTGCCTGTTGATTTCTTTCTCCAGGACTTTAGACAGGAGTGGAAGGAGTGAGATGGGTCTGTAGGTGTTGAGTTCTTTCAGGTCTGCCGAGGGCTTCTTTAGGAGAGCTGTGAATACTGTGTATTTTAAGCTATCCGGGAAGGTTACACTAAGGATGGAGGAGTTGAGGAGGGTGGTGAGGGAGGCGATGATCAGTTTTCTTCCAAGGTTGTAAATGTGATGAGGGCAGGGTCTGTGGGGGACTATGAAATGATAGTCTGCATAATTCTGGTGGTGCCTTCTGTGGTGAATGGGCTCCAGTTCATTAGATGGTGGGCGTTTGTGGTGGTGGTGCTTGGTTGTGTTATGATGTCCTCCGTTGTAGGTCGGGGTGCGAAATTAGTATAGATCTTGAGTATTGTGTTGTGGAAGAAGTCAGAAAGGCTGTTGCTGAAGTCCTGAGAGGGGGTAAAGGTGTGTGTGGCTTTCTTTGGATTGATAAAGTATCTGACGAAATGTTCTTTGCTGGAATTGGAGCAGAACTCTAGTCTTAGTACAAGGGAGTTTTCCTGGCTTCTTTGATCTGGGGCCATTTATGATGATCATAATAAAGTTGAGTCAGGACTGTGATAAGTAATTTCCTGCCAAACTAATGGAACAAAGGCTTCTCCTTTTCTATCACTCCACCTATGCCAAGGTGGGAGTAATGCAAACCTGGCACCTCTGAGATAGGTTAAAAATCTGCACTGCTGTGAACAAAGCACAATATCCAACATGGCCTGTCTTTCTTCTACTATGCCTGAAAGTGCTTTATGTTCTGACCCAACAACAACTTGACAAAATATGCATAATTTTAAATTTTTTATCATTTCTTTTTTTGCAACTACTTATTTCCATTAATAAATACATTAGTCTCATGTCCACAATAGCATTTTTTCCAAGTTATTTGACACATATTTTTCCATAAACAACTTTATTTGGAAACATTGGAACAAACTCTTGTACATGTAAAATTATGTATTTCCGTCCTACAATCCACTCGCTCATACACACACCAAAATGCACCACCTATCATACCATCCACTCATAACATAGCCCAGCCAATACACACATACACACAGAAATATACAACGGAAAGAGATGTTCAAATTCAACCGTTGTAGTGGTGTGAGCTAGGATCTCTCCTAAAAACAGATGACACACGTTTCGGTGGGGAAATTCATTTCATCCAAGCCACCTTCTTCAGGACCTCACAAAATGAAGCTACTTGTAGTGGTTGCCAACGGAGGAAAATTGTGCTACCCAGAAGTGTTAAAATAAAGGTTTTTGGGGATGTACACTTTCCTGATCCTTAATGGACTCTTCGATTCCTTTTAGACTCCTCTAAAGACCAATCACGATGTAGCAGGCTCCTTACATATTTCCTTATATATTATTTTCTCTCGTTGTACATTTAAAGGCCCATAATCCTCCGTATTCCAAAAACTGTTTAACCGTGATCTGCAGAAAGTGACTGGCCATTCTGGAAATAATCCATCAGGTGCCATACATAAACATGGGCTCCTGGTATGCCCGATGAATTTTCATAATTATGACAAGCCTCTTTGATCTCACAGCACATCCCACTTCTAGTAAACATTTTATTAGCAATCTGCAAAGTTTCTCAAGCTGATACCTTTCAGAAAAAACATTCATAGGTTAAATTAATGTACATGATTTATCAGAGAGTGTATCTCACTATACAATAGAAACCAGTAATATCACAATCCAAATTGCAGTTTCTGAACTATGATTAAAAAGCTCAGATATCTGTGTATCATGTAATAGAATGTGTCACATCAATACGGAATTTAACAGCATGGAATGCTATTGTTTAAGATTGTTGAAAATCGTCCATTTTATACTACTGGTTGACAGGCTCAGACAGGCTCAGGTTACGGCTGGAGAGGCTGACTTTGAGCTCAACAAACAATGCAATTTTGGACACATTTTGTCCTGATGGCAATAGTCAATTATTACAAAGTTGCGATGAGCGCCAATCGGCTACACATCACATCCAATATGAGCTATATGGATGGTAATTGTTGAAGAAATACACAAAGAGGTAAGAGCTCCAGCAATTAACAAACTTTGAGACTGAATTACTGATATACATTCTTGACGAAAATGTGGGATTAAGTGAAGCCTTCAGTCAAATTGACATCTGAGTACACGTCGAAAAGATTACTGAAATAACCTGCATGACTAAGACAAATAATACAAGATTGTGAATGTCATCTTGAAATCAGACAAACAACACAAGATTGTATGATATAATGCAAGAGCCAGCACTCCAAGTATTTTATCCATGCTCACAGAGTATAACAACTGCTGATGCCACTAAGCTACAATTATGTGCTGTGTTAAGACTGAGGGACAAGAATGGCAGAGTAAGTTATTGCCTTCGCATCACCTTCCTTATCACCAGTGGAAGAAAAGTATTCAGTAAATGAACGCAAAGCGCTGGCTTTTGTGTGGTTGTTGGATTATTTTAGGACATTTGTGTGGGGTACTGAAGTAGAGATTAGGAGTGACAATAAAGTACGTGTTCGATTTCTCACTGCTGAAGATTTGGTACATGCGTCTGCGAGATTACCTCGTATGTCAATGTAAATGCAGGATTATGTTTACAAGATGGTACATGTGCTCTGGAAGAAAAATGTGGTGGCAGATTTCTTGTCCAGGATGTGAAACAAATGGTGGAAAGTGAACATAATGAGTGGGAAGGTTATCAGATTGTCTTGGTGTGTGATGGAAGTAAATCAGCTATTACGAAAATGGAAATGATAACATGAATGGCAAACTATTCTGTGAAGTGAAGGAGTGCATTAAGTCAGGTTTGCTAAGGAAGGAATCCTTGTGTGGACAAGTATGAGTCTTTAGGAGTTAAGGGATGAACGTTCTGTAGAAAACGAATACATTGTCCAGAATGGAAGAGGAATATCACCCAGTAATTAAAGAGAATATATAACTGAACAAATGCACAAAGGTCATCTTGGAAGTGTGAGGACGAAGAAGGCTATAAAGAATCTTTATTGGTGACCAGGTATGTATCTGACTATTGAAAGTCTGGTGAAAGAAGTGTTAAGTGTATTTATATCGGTACCCTAATATAGGTCCAGGGAACATCGTACACTTTTCGTACATCAGCTCCCATTATTTCATATGAACGAGCCTTATAAGGACATAACTCCAAATAAGGACAGAACGCCTTATAGGGACATCACAACTTATAAGGACTGTAGCCTTTTATGGACTAAACCTTTCACCTAGTTCCATGCCGAGGGTGAGTTTTTCCCAATCGATATTGCTAAGACCTCATCCTTAGCACTTAGCACATATGAATAATGAATGAGTACACTCTCCAGGAGGCATACTTCACCTCTCTCATCGACACACAAGGTTTAATCCCCAACGTCATCCTCATACGGAACTATGGGTAACACATGTACATAGACTGTATAAATACAGCACCTTCTGCAATCAGAAGGCAGGAGGGAACCAAGACTTCAAGACCAACACACTGACCAGAGGCGCTGCAGGTCCGGCATGCCATAGCTCCAGCTGACAGTGGTCTGACGATCCCTTGCGGAGTGTCCAGCTCAAGTCCAGGACGAAGTCCCACACTGTCACTATTCAGGTATGGGGGTTCGACTCAATCCTAGCAGGATTCTTGTCATAGGCTCATAGGCTCTTAGGCTTAGGCTCTGTAGCACCTACGCAAATGCTAGGTACACTTAGGTACATCTAGTCAGACTACATTGACAAGTCTCTAGTGACATTGAGACCACCCATGTGAGATATGAGGGGTCTGTAAGAGCTGTGTGAGTGTATTTCTCTGGATGGTATGGTCCAGTTGGAGCAAAACTGAAATTTATTTTGGGTATTATGGATTTGTCCATTAGCTTATTATATGAATGGAATACAGCTTTTGCTTGGAAGGGCTCAAATGGTTTTGGAGGTTTATGGAGTGGTACATTGTACCATTGCATTCTAAAATTCCAGCACAAATGGTATGGTGGAGAGATTTAATAGGTTGTCGAAGGGGATTATTCAGATTTCGGAAAGAAATGAATCATGAGGGAAGTGTGTAAAACTGTAAGGTCCACAGTGTGCAATGCTATACGTGTTACTCCTTTTGAGTCGATGAGGGGTAATTTTCTGAGGCTTAAATGCAATCCCAGTTGGATTTTCCAGCAGGGTCCACAAGGTGGGTGGTCATTGGAAATTGTTAAAGAAAAAATGTGTAAGGTATGTGCTGCATATAAGGAATATTTTGAAAGGAAGGTGTACATTTGCAGTTGTTAAGACTGGACAGATGGTGAGAGTGAAGAAACATGATAAGGTACCAAAAGATGTCAGCACGTTTTAAGAAACTATGAAAGTGATCGAGGTCATGAGGAGGAATTCTGTTCAGTTGGAGGATGGTAGGTGTTGGCACATGAGTTGTGTAGCTGTGTTTAGAAAGGAAGGAAAAAAGTATGTGAAAATGTGTTGATACAAATCAAGGGTATTCATTTGACATGAACAATGGTAGTGTAGTAGTGAAAAATGCTGGGAGTGCTACAGTTGCTGAAAGTGATGCAGCTGTGATTGTTCCAGATGTTCCAAATTGTGATGCAGCTAGGAGTGATGCAGGTTCTGGGAGTGATGCAGCTGTGGGCATTTTGGATGTTCTGAATTGTGATGCAGCAGTGAGTTTTCCTGGAAATATTCGGGCTGGTGTGAAATTGCTGCACCTTTTTATTACTCACACGAAGTACAGTTTCTACTAAGCTGCAGTTGCTGAAAGTGATGCAGCTGTGATTGTTCCAGATGTTCCAAATTGTGATGCAGCTAGGAGTGATGCAGGTTCTGGGAATGATGCAGCTGTGGGCATTTTGGATGTTCTGAATTGTGATGCAGCAGTGAGTTTTCCAGGAAATATTCGGGCTGGTGTGAAATTGCTGCACCTTTTTATTACTCACACGAAGTACAGTTTCTACTAAACTACAACAAACACAGTTAAGTCAAGTCAAAGGAGAGATCAAGAGTGTTTTGTAAAATAGGGGGGATCCTTTTTATTAGGACGAGATCCCTCACTCACCCAAAAGTGACATGCTTCATCATTGGGTTCCCTCCTCACATTGGGGCTGCAAGGTCCCCACTGTGGGCTTCAACTCTCCCAAAAATAATTGGAAGAGAAGCTGAGTGGTTTGATTCATTTGTTGTATAGAGGTGACCAAAAATCAGGGTGAGTGAAGGGCACAGTGCAAAAATGAAAAGTTACTGTGTGGAAAATATTAACACTGTCTCCAGGAAACCAAAAGACTTCATTTTGCGGTGTCCTAGGGCAAGATTAAAAAATCAGAGGACTAGTGGATAACAACAATAGACCCCTATCATTGGGTCAACATGGTTCTGCCCTCTTTTCGCCCCCCAACGGTGTTCTTAGGGCATTCTTCAGCACCAAAAATATGATTAGTAACTCTGCATATAAAGTGTAGACATAATGTGCAAACAGATAAACAACATTTATCTTGGCTGTCATATATTGGTAGCAGTATACACAGGATTTGTGAGGTGCGTCGTCTCATCTGGTCAAATGCATTCGATTACCTCACTTCAGCCAAAGGGTACCCCATTAATGCTCGGCCGAACAATGGTCCCGGCTTCAATCTGTAAGGGTCCCGGCGAGAGGCGAAAATTGCTGTACCTTTCATAGACAGAACTATTAAGCCACTGATGGAGCAGGGTTGTCTATATCTTAGTCTACGAGTGTAACCATTAATGACCCCAGCCACTGGTTGTATGGACCGTTGTTGGTCAATGGAGATAAATGAGGAGCAATGATCGAAATAGTCAATAAATCATGAAAGGCTTTAGATTTCAGGCTATAAGGAGACTAAGGGCCTCATTATGATGTCGGTCACAGTTTCGTCCTCCCGACACTGATTTGGAATCGGGACCGACCGACTTGTGGTTGGCGGTTCCTTACTATTACGATATGACTGAACACTGTTCAGATTTCCATTGACTCCTATGAGAGACAGTGTTCTGCCCGACAAAACAGGCTCCTATGGGGAATTGGGGTGTGTGCGGAAAACACTGCACCCTGGCACAGGCAACCCATGGTGCTTGCCACACAGAGCAGGGTTTTACAGGGGTGTCCCTTAGGTACTCCTCAGCCCCCAACCGGAGGATGCAGGATGTCACAAAAGACACTTTCCGACAGTCTTTTCATGTCAGACAGACCAACTCTGAAAGGCTGTTGGAAACCGACATCATAATCAATTGGTCAGAAACGCAGTCCGTAGAGCTGTACGATGGGCATCCGACTGACACGAATTCTTCGAGAACCAGTCGGAACTGATTCGGAAAGACCGTACGGTTTACAAACCGATCTTGAACATCGCAACCGGTCAGCCAGATTGTAATCCGACCGAGTCGGTCGGAAGGGTTCCGACGCGGTCTATGAGATTCCAACTGTTGGGAGGAGGCTTACCGCCCGACATCGTAATCGACCCCATAGTGTGAGTTAAAGAGTTTTATTTTCAAATGTTTGAGTTTTTCATCTATTTAGTCACTAAGCAACCAATCTTTATATTTTAGCATTAAAAATTAATCATTAATCTAATCCATCAATCGATATTTGATTATAAGACAGAACAATATGTTTGTTAAAATCACAGTTAATATAGTAATAATAGTAATAATACAACAAGAGTGTTCTTCAAAATAAACTCCCTATTCTAAGTAAATTGATACAATGAGAGGAACGGTGTTAGTTTAGAGACCCAATGAAGAATTCTGATGAGCGGGATCAATGAGCAAGCATAAAGCCTTCGCAAATCAGACTGGAAATTATTCACAGTCATAAATCAGCAGACATCTAGAATTTAGGCTAAATAACCTCTTGTGTAGAGAAGTCAAGATATTCAGAGATGAGTGTCTAGTCAGAATGTCAGAGAAAGGAATCTGCCTTACTCTAGGAACACGCAATAATATTAACACACAAAGTCTATGTTGCAACATAATTTTCTTTTGTCTTCATCAACCACCAATATAATATCAGCAGCTTCCTGGGAACAAGTTCTCTCCCCATCCTCTCACCAGAGCATAATAGACTTTCAAGCAGTATTCCTTGAAGAACTAGTTTTCTTGTGGTCCAAATTTTTTTTCCCATGAATCATTCTCCCTGCCATTTCATCTCCTCCTGGTGAGTACCTTGCTATCAGTTGCTTGATGAAAAACAAATGTCTATTCACTAACAGTAGTAACATCTGCAGAAAAGAAAAAAAATACATCTTGCACAACAACTGTTCAGTGTTAAAAACAGGCCTTTCCGTCTTGATGGATTATTTTCCATTTAACATGGCTTTGATAATTAGGCTAACTTAAGTCAATATTTCAATTCATTTTGCAGACCTAGAACATGGTTGCCTAGCACAAAATTTGCATTTGGCTTATCCTTATTTTAAAGTAAGCTTGTGTTCTTTATTAATAAAAGTGTTTTTAATAGCAGATATAATTTGGAACACCACCACCAAAATGGTTATCAGTGTGATAAGTAGAACATTGTGTACAGAATTGCTGTATTAGGTCTTGCATATTCGCGCTGTATTAATTTTCTCATCATATACATGGAAAGGTACTTATTGATCGTGGTGTGTGTAAGTAGTTTTTTGTGTGTTTATAATTGTTTAATTTTTTTTTGTTTCTTTTGAGTATAAAAGATGTGCTGTGTTGCTATAGGGAGGTGAGGTAATTTAGATTTGTATGTGAAAATTCTAGGAAGATATTTGAAGAGAAGTTGTGGAATGTTGGGGTACTCGGTCTGGAGGAGCAGGAGAAATACCATAATTCCTTGGAGATACATAAGCTGTAATTTTCCTAATAAAGTTGGTAGAAATAAGCTTGATTGGTGTCATTTATCCAACAACATGCAATAATTTTATTGTCGGGCGGGCTTCCGAATAAATGCATTGTGGGAATTATTCTATTTGTTTGTTTACTGGACTAATGTACCTGGTAATGTTTTGAAAGAGCAAAATATAGGACTGGAAATGAGTCATGCCAACACAAACCTATCAGGCCCCCGCACAACACCGTTTGATATTTAACAACATACCATCCCTTTTAAAACTGTATTCTTTTCACTTTCAAATCTTTTTATTGGTTGTTAAACATCAACGGTGGCCTGCAGGTAAACACATTTAACACATAAAAGAGATACTAAATAGCCCATAAAGTCAAAAGCACTGTATATTCGAGTAACAGCATATAATTTGTTGTTTAGGATAGGTACTTAAGCATTACAATTTTGCCACTACAAGCTATTCTACAGAGTGAAACAAGCAGAGAAAAATGGATAAACACAGTAAACGGTGTACCTGTCCCAATTTAAAAATGAAAGAGAAATTGTGCATGCTAGTTTTTTAACGGAAACAAGAGAAATGTTTGGACGAACGTTTAAAGTTAATACTTTTCAAAAGATAATAGCTACCTTGACAACTAAAGTAGTTATGGTATTTACAATCCACCTTCTCTTTATTCATTGTTTTTTAAAGCACACAAGATAGACATTTAATTCATGTCACAAAGAAGAACAATGAGTGCTGGAATTCATCAAAACAACAATAATCACAACATTTTGGACATTAAACAAAAGAAGCAAATACTTGACAATTAACAAAACATGACACAACACAGTTGACCAGTCCTTAAATTGGAAACAAAGCAATGGCGGTACAATCATTTGTATTTTTCAAGGATAAACCCTGCCATGTACAGCTAAACAACACTAAATATACATCAGGCTGATTGTCCCATCTGTACACATTCTTATTCTAAGTGTTGGTGATGGTTATTGCTAGCTGAATGGGGTCGACGTGTTTCAGAACCCTATCTGGTTTCAGGGTTCTCCTCAGGACCTGTACTTAGTCAGACACTACTAGATATAATGAGATATGGGAATATTTATAAGTTATAAGTCCCTGTCTTGTAGTTACCCTACTATGACCAACTAAAACTGTCTAATTCACAGAATGATGGTGGGCACAACTAATGGGTGGTAATTAAATTAGTTACCCATTTTAAAGAAGCTGTAAATGAGGGTACACTTCATTAAAAATGTCACAAATGGCTATAGACATTTTAATGGCTTCACAGCTGACAGTAACTCTCTGCAGCCTACAATCGGGAAGGGTTTCGAGTGGGTCAAAGTATGGCACATTCAGGCAATACCAGACCCATTAGAATCAACACATGCATGCCCCAAGGGAAACAAATGACAACTGAGATGAGTTACACCAAGCTAGAACAGCAAGACCGGGACCATTAAGAACCATGGTGGAGCAATAAGACCAGGCTCTCCAAGATGAATCCACAAAGGCAGCTAGGGACCCACCATGATGAAATCCAGCATGCTGTAATGCCAACAAAATGCCTAACCGGTTCTAATTAATCAGGTTTTAATGGCAACAAGGGTCAACCGAGATCAAACCAACCACGCCGTCAAATTAAACCATTCTGTAACAACTATAACAGGACCAGCTTTGCTGTAAGGGTCACAAAGTTAAGATCCCATCAAAATCAAATACATGGGCTTTAATGGCAAAAGTGCAACTGTCAAATTCGAATACACCATATAGTGATAATCAATCATGCTGACAATAGCAAGTATAGGAAAAACAAACCCACCATACTGTAATGGCATCAAAGACCCTGCCAACAACACATCCAACAGGCTGCAGTAGCAGGAACAGATAGTCCCAGATCAAATACATCAATCTTTAATGACAACCATGTGGCTGGCAAGGTGTAATCACAAGCAGCGGTCCATCAGCTTCAAATCTGCTCTACTGTAATGGCAAGAATGGGCCTGCTTGGAGCAAATTCACAAGGCTGTAAAGACAAGATTGGCCTTCCCATATGTAAAAACATCAAACTAACATGGCAAGAGTAGATCTGCTGAGATGGTTGTGATGGTAGGACTAATATGGAGTAAAGTCACTGATGGGGTAGGTTTTTTCTTTTTCTCCACCTTATTCATTCTTTTTACAGTGCTAGGATGCCAACAGGTTATACTGCTGATAGCGCGGGCAGGGCCCTACATTTTTTTCTCATTGACACTAATTTACTATCTATCAGGGTTAATCCCTTTTTCCATGCTAAATCTTTCTTCTTCTCAGTGATGGACCTTGGAATGTCGTATTAGGAGTGAAAGAGCAAGAACAGACATCTCAAATCACTTATCATTACTAGTATACGTTCAGTCAATGATGAGAGTTAAATTGTAGTTTAAAATCTATATTTCTCATTTAGAGATATGTAAGGTTATTTCTTTATTTTTGTCTTTATTTCAGCTAGTTCATCAATCAAATACATTTACAGAAATCTCATCAAGGAAAATGGTTAGAATAAAATATCAAATGATAAATTGAATTCAGCGCATTCCATAAAGGAAATAAGTCCTCTATTCTATAAATCAGGATTAGAGTTTAGATTTCAAGAACCCATGAAGAGTTTGAATTCCAGGAAAAGAGTGAAATCAAAGGAGCATAAAGTTTCAAAGCCAAATTAAAGTAGCAGAACTTACCATTAGGGTAGTTCATAAGACTCAGCCGAGTCTCAATATATCCAAGCTGAACAGCGTACAGTTGCAGTAGTAATCTGTCAAATCAATATAGCAAAGTGAGTCACAGGGGGGAAGCAGCAGCCACAACCATCAAATGACTGGGTCTGGGTAAAGGGTCCAGAGAATCCGATGTGAAACTACCTAGGAACATGCACTAAAATAAAAGTCAAGAAAACATGTGTAAAACATTGTAACAGGCTCTATGCTCCAGTGAGCAATCAGGTCACAGGATTCTTTGTAAGCACAGAAATACATGCAGATTATATGTTTTATCGCATGGTTATCTACAGACAGTCTTGTGTAGTTAGATTCTAGAAACATCAGGCATGGTTCCCATTGGCCTTAAACAGCAATCAACCATCAACTTGTTTCACTGCGAGAGCAATGAACTACTAACTAAAAGGCAAAATCACTGTTAGGTAAAGCCTTCTTTCTAAGGCAAATTAAGTTATTCTATTCATCATTATATGAAACATAAGAAATTATATCTGAACCTAGATCAGATCCCCTTCCTTCGGGCACTATGAATACCCGTGTAAATGCCAGGAGGTGATTTTAACTGTGTCGCAAATGTTCAATTAGACAGATCCAGACCTCCTTTGCCTGGGGCGCTAGCGTATAAAACCTTGAGGTGTTTCCGTGACTAGGTAGGACACTTGGGCCTTATAGACATCTGGAGAGTACAGCATGGACAAGGGCAGGATTATTCTTATTATTCCCAACTCTATAGATTACACACTTAGCTGGATATGTGAATGTGCTCTGCCAGCCTCCGCTCGAGTGTGACGCATACTGAATATCTAGGATGCACATTATCAGACCACTATTGTTGATATTTGGTCCCATTGCTGAACCCCCAGTGGTCCCCATGTGGCTCCTCAACTCATCTTTTTACAAAAATGTGTGTTTTAGAGAATCCCTGCAGGGGACCATAGCTGAATACTTTCAATTTAACTAGGGCATTGCCACGGACCCCCACTTGAGGTCAAAAGATAGCTCAACGAGGAGCTCTGCACTTTAGAAATGTGAGTTTCTGATCCCCAAGAGGTGCCTCCCCAGGTCCTTGACCCTTGGCTGGCATCAGTTTAGCTCCTTTCTCTTAGAAAAGGAGAGATCCTGAAGTTTTGGGCTGCTTGAGACCACCTGCGGGCTTGTTCACAATGAGTTCTTGACGTCCGCAATGGGCGCCGGTGTGAAGCGCTGGTGGACCTGACTTTTCACCTACAGCAACAGCCAGCACGCCAGTGATGACAAGCAATGTGAGAACTGCATTCGTGCTACAGCATCAACAGTGTGTGGTGACAGCCAACGTGAAGCTCTAGCAACAACCCTTCGCGATGCCCGGCCTGCTCATAACGCTGCAGCAATGACCATGTACTACTCTCTCATTGCTCCTTATGTCCTCCTCCACTGCGAACTGGACACTTTGAGCCAGACTTTGAGATGGTAACTTTTCCAGTGAGACTAACCGAGTCCCTGTAGCCATTCTGCACCCCATCACGGTCGGCCTGAACTTGTATGACTTTTCGCCGGTCTAGCAAAACCAGATAACCACGAGTGGTGTTTTGCGCTTTTGGGCGCTGTACTTACCTAAATCTTTGACATTCCAATTCTCTGGTTTTGCTGATTGGATTATTGTCATTTTGGTAACAATTCCTTTGTTACATTTTACTCTATTTTAGGTTTAGCATTAGCCAAGAACGTTTGATTTTACTAAAATATGTAGAGTATACTTACATATAGGGCTTCAGCTACCTCTCTTCATCCATTGGTCTTTTGTTGTGTCATTTACATTTTACTTCCACCCACTACAGCATATAGCATGGGGCAGTGGGTCTGCCTACTTAAGCCACTGGTTAACTTCATTTTGAGTGACTGCATTTTGCTCTCTCACAAGGAGCACCTCATGCACAAGCTTGTTCCCTTCAGTGCCAGTGTTTTAGTTTTTTCTTTATAACTACTTTAGTGTTGCATTTGTGTTTAGAGCCTGATGTGATAGCAGGATGCTTCTGATGCATATTACATCTTTATTAGATCCCATCGCCTGCCAATGCTGTTGTAAATTCATTTTGGAGCATTTCGCTTTTCTGGTTGTTGCTACTTCACAACATACCTCAACGTGTCCATTTGAAACTGTTCTGTATTAAGTTATCCTTTCTCTTTTCTTCTTTCTTTCCTTCCCTTTCCTTCTCCCTCATTTTCTAATTTTCTTTCTTTCTTTCCCTCTCTCTTTCCTTCTTTATTTTGAGTTTTATATAGAGCTAGCTAGACCTGAAGGTATCAGAGCGCTTTACAAGTAGTGTGCAAAGGTTAATTTGAGATACATGAGAGTATACTTGTAGATCAAATACAGTGGGAGCTTTAAACAAAACATATCAAAAATAGTGAGAAGATACAGTCAAAGTATAAAAATACAGCAACAAGGTAATGACATTACACAATAAAGTACAGCAATAGAGTAGTGACAATAGTGCCACATTGGGACTGACTGGATCAGAAGGCTTAAACGAGAGTCTGAGGAGTGGGGCAAGGGCTTTGGGAAACGTAGATAAGTTGTTTCCGAGAAGATACAATTGTTGAGTAGCAAAGATTTGAGATCTCGTTTGAAGCAGTGGAAGAAGGAATTGCATCTGAGATCTTTGGGGAGTGCATTCCATATCCAAGGGGCATTTACTGAGAAGGCGCAAGTCTTTGTGGATTTCTTTTACAGCTTGGGGGGTATCAGAAGAAGAGAGTTGGAGCTTCTCAGTGTCCAGCGGTGTGCCAGCTCTAAAAAGTTTGGTTTCTAGGTATATGTTTTTTTTTGTATGAAGGGTTTTTTGCATGATGCAGGTGGTTTGGAGATGCATCTTCCTTCAATGGGAAGCCAGTTGAGACTCTTAAGGGCAGGAGAGATGTAGTTGAATCACTTTATTCCTGTGAGGAGTTTCACTGCCGCATTGACAGTGGCTCTCGGGGGCGCTAGATGACGAGGTCATTGGTAGGGATAAAAGGTTTGATTTTTTTTTCTAGGTGTTTTAGTGTGAGAAGGGCTCTTTTAGTCGAGTTGTTGATGTGCTCCTTCATTGACATGTTTCTATCAAGGGTGACACCTAAAGATTTTATGGAGTTTGAAAGTGACAGAGAGCATTCTAGTGAGGTCAGGTTCTTGAGCCATTCTTGGATGAGTAGGGGATTATTTTTAGGGGAGAGGAGTAGCAGTTCTGTTTTTCTGGGGTTCAGTTTTAGGTGGTTGGAACTTAACCAATTTTGTATCTTGTTTAGTGTGGCATTCAGGTGGAGCATGTCTCTAGGTGACTTTATATTGTAATAGAGTAGATTTTCGTCAGCATATACGTGATATTTGACCCCTGCGTGTTTCACAATAGTTGTGAGGGGTTCAATAAAGAGATTAAATAGGGCAGGAGGAAGGATTGAGCCTTGAGGAACACCTTGTGGTACTGGAACAGGCTTTGAGAGACAGCTGTTGATTTTTATTTGCTAAGAACGATGTTGTAGGTAGGATGTCAACCATTTCAAGACTGTGCCGTTGATACCAGAGCGAGTCATTGATAGTGTTGAGTAGAGCTTGATGATTTATCTTATTAAAAGCCACAGATAGGTCGAGTAGGATAAGGAGGCATGAGTCCCCTTCATCTAAGGATTTGAGAATGTCATCAGAGATATTGAGCAGAGCAGTTTCAGTGCTGCCGCCTCTCGTGAAAGCCCGATTGAAAAGTGTCAAAAAGGTTGAATTCATCAATATGTGAGTTGTAGCAGGATACATTTCTCTCATTAATGGGGAGGGGTGTCCCTTCCACAGCTGTTGTATGTGTTCCAGAACACCCCAGTTAAGATCCCCCCAGAAACCTACTGGAGAATACACTGGAAAGTCTCTAAATTACAATGGCAGGGCTTGGTTTCGAGAATTGCACTGCGCTAGCTACAAAAGTGAGTGTATGAGAGAGGTCTGGGGGTTCCTGATGTTAAATTATATTATTGGGTGACACAGTTGCAAGTGGTGAGCGACTGGGCCTTATATTCTTCATTGATCCTACTATTCCAGGACAGTCCTATGTAGGAAGGGCAGCAACACTGCTGTGCCTACGGGGAGCATAGAGGAGGGTTCTTTTTTCCATATTCTTTGAGAATGCCCAAAGATTCAAGAGTACTGGCCACAAATAGTACAGGTAATGACCAAGGTAACATCACGGTCGGTCCTACTGGATGTCAAGAGACTCCTCTTAAATATTAATGGCGAGGAATCATGGCCTAAATTGCAGAACATTTGGCTCACACTGGGGGCTGGGGTGGCCAAGCGAAATATAGCAAGGGCATGGGGCAGAGTACCCCCCCCCCCGCCCAAGAGCAAATGGATTGGTGTCAAAGAGCAGAAAGGGTGGTGTATCAAAGCAGGGGATGTCCCAAGAAATGGGAGAAGGTGTGGGGGGCTGGTGGGCTTTTCAAGGATTTTAAGATGAGGGTTGGGAGAGGGCTTAGAGGATGAGGACCTATCTGCGACTTCCCCTCCCGCCACACCATCAGGGTGGGGGCAGTTCAATAAATTGGTGAGTGGGCCATAAAAGCGCAGAAATGTGAAAAGGCATTAAGTTCAAATGTATTGGACATTGTTATTCCATGTGTGGAATGCTGATTGCAGCTAAATATGCTGTATATGCTGTATAATACAAGTGTTAATAAAAAGATTTTTTGTAAAAGATTACTAGGATTGAGGATGGAGATTTGTGGACCAGTTGTTGCGTATTAATTTTGTATGATTTGCAGACTGATTCAACTTCAAGGGAGAAAAGGTGATTGAGGGCTCGGTAGGATCTTAGGGACGGCGGCTCAGGGGGATGAAGTTTGTGTGGAGTTGGCAGCTAACATAGCAAGAGCCTTTTGGGCAATTCCATTTATCTATCTTCGGATCGTGGTGGTGTGTTAGTTTGGCCTGGTTTGCAAGATCACATTTTACCTGAGAGAGGTCCTTAGCTATAGAATCAAGTTTTTTCTATGTGGTTGAGAAATAGGGTAAATATGTCGGGGAGGGATCCTGTTCTATACGGTGGAGGACCGGCGGAAGGTCTGATGTCTAAAGAGAGTGGGTGGAGTTCAGTCGGAAGGAGGGCAGTGTCCTTGAGGTTGGAACTGGGGAGGAAAGTTTGGGTTGGGAGGGTTCGCAATTGAGAGAAGGTGTTTTGATTAAGATGGATTCAATTGTGAGAGAACTAGACTTGGGATTGCTGCTTTTGTGACTAGTGAGTGCATCCAAGAGCTTCGTGTTGTTGCGGCTCTGCCCTAGGGTTGGCGTTGTGGTGGGCGGATAGGTGTGCTCCTGATCAGGAAGTGTGATTGGTAGTGCTATAGAGGTGCATGGTACCTCACTGGAGTCCAGGGGAACAAAACCATTTTGGCATAGTAATGCTAGAATAGTTGGGGATTGTTGGTCAATAATAGAAAGATGACTGTCGGTCACTTGAACTATGATGTTACCCATCCTGAAAATTGATATGTAGACCTCCCCTCTGAAGCTCTGGGAAGGAGAAGTGGTGAGTTTAGTGCCATAGGGAATTTTACTGTTTTTGTAACTTGTAGGCAGAGGAGTAAGGTTTTTCTCCATTTTGCTGAGCAGTTCAAGTAGAAAATGAAGTCGGTCTTTTTACTGCCATTGATTGTGTTATGGTAGGTATCAGCAATTCGTTTTTTTCAGGACATTGTTTAAGTAGGTTGTGTTTAAACCTTTTTCTGGCATTACTTGAGAGATCTATTGGATATTTTATGCTCCAGGAGCTGGGGCCGTATCTCTCAAGTGTGGTAACGTGGGGTCGAGGGTGAGGGTAAGTCAACTTTGCTATAGCCAAACCTCTGGGGAGGTGCTTGGGAGATGTCTTAGTGGTCATCATAAGAGCAGTCAGAGGTTGTTGCACTAGATAGTAAGTTCTGGCCAGGAATTCATATGTGATTCCATAAACCTGTTTGATACTATATGGGAGGTATCAGCAGTGTCTATATGAATGCTAGCAACGTAGGTGTAATCAGTTCAGTGAAAGGGGTTGATAGCAAGATGAATGAGCTGGATATTATCTGTGGGGAATATACTGAATTTCCCCTTGAATCGCCCTATGTTGGTAATACTCCTCTAGTGTACAGGGTGAGTAATCTGGAGAAGTGAGGAGGGTTGGAGGGAAGACGACTTGGGGAATTGATGGTTCCTATGGCAGGATGCAGAGCTTTCAATGTCAGAGAGGGAATCCCCTATCAAGCCCCTCTGCTTGCAGGTTGGAGATGGGTAGGTGGAGTTTCAGTGGACTCCAGCAGCAGTCGCGTGTCAGCACAGCACCAGGGTCAACAACTGATAGTGGAGGGGGGTGTGAGTGTCTGAAGTGTAGTTCCATCCCTGTTCACTTTCAACGCCGGCCCATCAGAGCGTTTTTGACTCGTGCCACTCCTGATGTGATTCGAGAACATCATTGCTTTAAGAATACAACCCTTGGTGGACTATAAACTGATGTAATTCGTCATCATCACTGACAAGAATCCAATCCCTGGTGGATCACACACTGAAGTACTCTACTGGCTTTTGGTTACAAGCCCTACTTGCTGTCCCCCTGTGTCCTGAAGAACACCCGCCGTGACTCCTTTCTGAATCATGCACTTTTCTGGGTCAAAACGTCGACGTACCTGCACACTCTATTCCCTGCCCTCTCCACTCCACATGAAAAGCGGAGCAAGCAATATATGGACTGGAGATTTATGTGTATAGGGACGGATGTCCATTGAATGAACATTTTAGATACCTCTTGTACAGCACTGTACATAGTTTATTCACTTAAAGCACTTTGTCACCTATAGATCAACTTATCACTGATTAGTTTGCCTTGCGTCGTTTATCAATAATGTTTTGCTTTTGT
Organism: Triturus cristatus; assembly: GCF_964204655.1. Classification (NCBI taxonomy): domain Eukaryota; kingdom Metazoa; phylum Chordata; class Amphibia; order Caudata; family Salamandridae; genus Triturus; species Triturus cristatus. The sequence goes on from NC_140583.1 coordinate 1,051,621,260, forward strand.
GACAGCCTGACTATGTTACAACCAGAGAAAATTGTAAAAAGAAAAAATTGATTAGGTTGCTTATACAATTCCTTTTGATTAATTCAAACTAGGTGTATTCTTCTTTCTTCATGCATACATTTTCATGATAGATTAAAGTGATTTCTTTACCCGACAGAACCAACATTAGCATATACTCTAGACACCCAGGTTCTGAGGGTCACCCCATTATACTTGATGAGAACAGATGCTAGGCACATTCCTGAGTGCCTCGGTGCAGAAAAGACCTCTCGGGCATATACCCAAAGACAAGCGGCCTGTAGCCAATATCAGACTGATTGACTTTTCAAGTAGTTCCCTTCAGTGCCAAGGAGTACTATGGTACTGTGTGGGTTTTGTGACCAAAAAAAAGATTTTTGCCTGTCACAAACATATTATTTTTTAGATCAATGAAGGCCCGGCACATTCACAGGCAATAAAGGTTTGCAAAAACCATGACAAAACAAAAAAAGAACTACCAGAAGGCTGCCGGCCAACACCAGACTTATCAGCTTTGTCAATGCTTGTTTTAATTTGGTGTGGGATTTTTCCAGTGTTGCAGTTTCGGTATAATACTGCCTCTGTGTTGCATAAATACTTTTCACGTTGCCTTCAAGTTTAGCCTGACTGCTTTTGTACCAAGCTACCAGAGGGTTACACAGGTTAATTTAGTGACTTTTACACTTCAACCTGACAGGCATTGTGGTTGTTGCTTAAGAGGGATCTTTACCCACCTCAAAAAAAACAATTTCCCACAGAAGTACAGATAAGTGAGTGCTAAGTGTAAGTCATCTGTGTGAGCAGTAAAAAGGCAACAGATTGATGGAATTTATGGTACCTACCTTCCATCCATCTCTCTCTCTCTCTCTCTCTCTCTTTCTCTCTCTCTCTCTCTTTCTCTCTCTCCCTCACTCCCCTCCCTTAAGCCACCACCTAAAGCCACCTTGAGAGACTCTTTGTGACTTAGTAAACACAGGCACCCTTCCACCACGGGGAAAGGTTACCTGTGTTGACGTTTGTCAGCCACAAGTGCACTAGTGCAGAACCAGCAGGACTGGACAATATGTAAGTAAATATGGCACATTCATGCCTTCTCCATTTGACTCAGCACAGTGAAGGATGTTGCCTTGCTGCATTGCGTTATGCTTAATTTGAGTCAATCTGCCTCTGAATGTCTCCCAGCACCTTGAAGAAAGCAGAACTCCAAGAAAGAGTCAGCAGCAACTGGATAAATCCAATAGATGAACTTTTGGCAGTGGTCCTCATAGAAGTGGTGGGCAAAGCCATTTGGCTTCTGAAATCTAAAGTACTTCGTCCTCCTTCTAGATATAAGGAAGTGCATACTAACCCAGATCAGGACTGCTGCCTGCTGCAAGTCACCACCCTCAATTTTATATTTATACCAGTTGTCATGGGCATGACATTATCCTGTCTCCCCCTGTCTTTTTTGAATCTTGAAACTCGTCCGGTGGAGCCCAAACCACATGGCCGATTCCCGGTGGAGCTGCACCGACAGCTATAGGGAAGACTGTCCCTGGCACACCGTTTTGGCCATCACCTACCCAGCCGGACTTCGGACATTTGTCTCGCCTGTTTCTCCGCCAATGTCTCCTTCCAATGGACTCCCAGCTCCCCCCCCCCTGTTCTTTTCGAATCTTGAAACTCATCCGGCAGAGCCCGATCCACATGGCTGATTCCCGGTGGAGCTGCACCGACAGCTATAGGGGAGAATGGCCCTGGCACACCGCTTTGGCCGCCACCCACCCAGCCGGACTTCGGACATATGTCTCGCCTTTCTCTCCGCCGCTGTCTCCTTCCAGTGGATCCCAGCTCCCCCTGTTCTTTTTGAATCCTGACACTCGTCCTGCCAATAACTCCTGTATTGAATTTGTAATTTTTCTGTAATTAATGTGAATTTTTCTGTAACTGGTAACATGCTGTTTCCTTATGTAAAGCGCTCTGATACCTCCGGGTCTAGCTAGCGCTATATAAAACTCTCTAAATAAATAAATACATAAAATAAATGAATAAATCCATGACATGCTACCAGAGGAACAATATCTGAAAGTTGAGGAACAATTGGATTAACCAGGAAGAAGTTCATTAACTTTTGCCAGAGTTGAAGCATACTACGACAAAATGGCACACAGTGCCAATGTGGCAGAGAAATTTAGTGGCATTGGTGGATTCATATTTTATACATAGTTTGCACCGTTTAGGTCATTGAAAATGAAATGTGAGACTAAAGAGGCAGTTCAAAAAGGTGTCCAACCCTATGGAGCCGCTCTTTGCCATGCGACCGTGCCTTGTCTCTCTAAACCCATGCACCTTATATAACCTTCGCTCCAATGCAGGACAGTCGCAAATGTGCATCAGTAAACTAACCAAAGATATGCAGACTATATGCAATGTGGAGGGTACGGACATGTAGGATTAGAGAAATTGCTAAGAGTCGGTATTCTTGGCAGTGGCGGTCGCCTCAAAGAAAAAGTGATGGGGAGGCGTGGGGAGAGTGTGGGGGAGCACGGGATGGGAAGTGTGGGAGGTGGGAGTTTAATAATAAAAAGTGAATTACACATATACAGGTAAAAAAGCATGTTACGGTTTATGCTAATTTACAAATATTTTTATGAATCAAGTATTTCATATTAATTATTGAAATATGAACGAATTCAGACAGACCTCTCTCTCTAATAAGTGTTTCGGGGATCACTCAGGAACATTGTAGAAATATGGGAAAGAGAAACGAATTGGTTTATAAGCAAAAGTTATAAATATAAATCAATAAACAAAACACACATATTTAATAAATATGTTGGTGTGGGGCTATAAAATTGTGAACAGACAATGTATAATGTAGTTTACTACTGTCATTTAAATCTAACACTTGCCAGGTCAATGAAACTAGTAGCCCGGAGCAAAGCTGCATAGTAATCCTGGTAATAATAACCGAGCAAAAAAGGCATCAATTTGAGTCTTTATTCTGAGTACACAGCGTTCAGACTTGTTTTGCAAAACACATGGCAAGGTCTCACGCTCAGATCACCACTGTATAGTAAGGGTCTGTGAAAGTTCTTGACTTGCACACTTACACGTCACTGTTTAAGCCGTTGGTGGTTGTGAGAAACATCAAAGGGATGCAGAAGGACTGGTGCTGCTTGAATGACATCCCTGTGCTGCGACTCTACCCCTGACAGAAGGAAATCCTCACTCCACTGCCCTCTCGAATGGTGTTTTACTAGTACTGTTCCTATTTCAAGAGCCTTTCAACCAATGTGCCCTGTCCATCACAACATTCTCAGCACCCACCACTCTCTCCAAGGACCACATACCTTGTTGAGGACAGGTTTATGGCAGGTCATATCTGCCAGACCTGGGTGGCAGATCTTTGTCTCGGGGTAAAGTTGGAAAACCACTTAAATTAGCCTTGGGTGAAGGTTTCCATCTTCATCAGTCCTCACGGGAGAATCTAAATTTTTTCACAAGTGTGGTGTAGGCACTTTAAGATAGTCTACCTTTATTTGTGGGCCTGGGACTTATTTTCATTCTCTGGCCTTGACCCAGAGCATGAGATAGAAAGTCAGAATAGGGAAAAAGAGGAAGAGAAAGATATGAAAAGAGAGGCAGATGTAAATCAAGGATACAAAAAAACCTGCAAGAGTGAGATATGGGGAGAAAGAAAGTGTTGAGTAATAGAAAAAAGGCCTGAGGCGGATTAAAGACTGAACATCGTAGGTAGCAGGCAACCCATGCATTCAGGACAGCTGGCAGAGGCCTCCTAAGGAGAAATCCTCCCCAGCCCCACCCAACGCTTACTTTCATTCGTTTTCAAAGTAAGCACAGTGATGTATACATAAAGGAGGAGAAGGTGTATGTGTGTGTGTGTGTGTGTGTGCGCGCATGTGCCAGTAGGTTTGTCTGTGTGAGAGAGAGGTTGAGACCAAGTCAGAACATTTCAAACAGCAAATCTTTTGTATTTGCAAGAGGATGATTCATAATTCATTCATGCAGTTTGAGGGATAATGTTAGCAATAGGATAAGGTACTGGGGTTCGTGAAAGAGAGAAGAGAAGTTACGACCAAACCACAGCAGACACATCTGCATGTTTCAGAGGGTACTAGAAGGCTAGAGAGAGGGCATCTAGAGTGCGTTATGTGGCAAGGTTCAAGAGGGTTGGAGACTTTAAATGTAAAGACCTTCCTGAAGGCAGATAGGGAAGAATTGGTTTAGAGCTCAACCTTAAAGAATTGCAGTGCTTGGTTCGAGTAGATAGAGATAGTGTGATGAATAATATACCAAGTCTACCACTGCAGGGTGTGTGCAGTTTTAAAATGTTAATTCGAGTTGGCAAAATACACCTTTTGCCAGGCCTAAAACTCCCTTTTTAATACACATAAGTCAACTCTAGTGTAGGCCATAGGCAGCGCATAGGGTGCATTGTATTTAAGAAGATGACCAGATACTTTTAAGTTTTTCAGATCCTGGTAGTGAAAAACTCACTAATTTGTTTTTCACCACTGTGCGGCCTACCAATCCCTTAGGATAACATTGGTTTACCTTATTACATTTAATGAGTGACACTATTTGTTTGGGAACAGGCGGAAATGTCATGGTTCGTGTCTATGGAATTGTAATTCAAACCCCATTTTAATGCTGAATTAAAATTTTGGGACACATTTCAGAAAATGGCACTTGTCGAAACTTGGCATTTTCTTGTCCTTGTACATATTTTCCAACAATATCTAAACTAGAGTTACACTTTCTTACCGGCAACCTCCAAAATAATGTCAAAATATCTCATTATATTAGGAAAACCCACTATTACTCCTTCTGTGACTCAAGAACGGTGATTTCTCCTTGCAAATGACGTTTCTATTTTGGCACTCAAAAATGAATTTTTGTGCTCACTAACTTCCACCGAAAACCAAAGTATCTAAGTTCATATGATGGTCACGTTGTCAAAATGTTTACTTGTGCACATGTAGCGGTAAGTCTGTATTCCTAAATAGGCTGTTACTGTGATATCATTGCTGAAAAAAGAAAACATGCACGGCTCATACAGAACAAAGGGTGCGAATGGGCTCTCTGCCAATCAGGAGCTCACATTTCGTCAGGTGACTAATCTGTATACAAGAGGGCAGCTGAGGACATCAATTTGTGGGAAATGGCCTCTCACAGCTCAGGCAGCTCAAAGCATACAAAGACTCGATTATTGAATTACAGCAGCACATACAGTGTGATATGAGATACTGGAACATTTCAACTGGAGCGAACAGATGTTTTTTGTTTACTCTAAGGTGGGCTTGTGTGTTAAGCAAATGATTGACAGTTTCAAATCAAGTCATTCTCAGACCCTGCGTTGAATCTGTCAATAAAAAAAACATACAGATACTGAATAGTAATGTATCATATACAAGTGATGCACACAAAAATAAAATATGAAAAGAGAAAGATGTGAAAAGAGAAAAATATATAAATGATTAAAACATGATTTAGAAAAATACACTTGGAAAGCTTATGTTTAGAGAAGTGGGTTCTAATATTATTCCTAATTATCGTGTGCTGACGGTTCTAGTCTTTTCTTCTTCTATGATACTTTTTTTGTGATCCAATTCAATATCTAATGAGGCTGTCGGTATAAGTATTTTTTAAGTGTAAATAAACAGGGCCTGCTTCGACTACTAAAGATGGTAAACGTGCCAGCGCTGGTTAGAAGTGTACATTTTGAGGAGACGTGAATTTATTCACATAGAGAATGAAACCTTGTGCACCGAAATTTGCTTGGCGTGTGCATTTTGCTCCCAGCACAATTTAGGCCTTGGCGGCATGCCAGGGGGTGTGGCGAGTGCAGACATGTATTCAGAGAGATTATTTGCTCATGCACGATTCGACATGCATGTGCGCACATTGACTTGAATGAAGGTGCAGTTTCCAACGTTTCTGTTCGATCAGTAGCGCCCCCCCCCCCCCCCCCCAGCGCCTTGAGACCCTCGCGGGTATGTAGTGCGCTTTACAAATGATTATTTGATTGATTGATTGATCTCTAATGCACAACGAGGGGTGTCGAAGGTATGCCCGGATCATCTCTCCATGCCTGTGGCACTGCTGAGAGAGCACAGGGCTGCCGAAGGGAAGGAACAATCGAGCTTGGGAACGGAATCGCACCCTCCATGCTCCCTAGATTATGTGCAGGCTCAGATTTCCTCTCCACCACCAAACTATGGTGTTTAAATGTAAACGTAGTATCATTGACACACATGCAGGGCCGGCTTTAGCGCTGGTGGCGCATTGTGCGACAATGTTTGTTGGCGCCCCCCCCAATGACCACATCCACCACGTATTCTCTCACTAGCACCCTTTAACAGTGACCAAGTCTCCATAACCACTCTTTCTCAGATGCATTGAATTAGTTATATAGCACCACTCATACCAGTGTAGGGTGTCAGAGCACTTTGCATCACACACACATTACACAGAAACAATCAATCATACTTGTGTAAATCAGTGTACAGGAAATGTTACATAAGCCAAAGGACTAAGGGGCTTATTTATGAGCCCTTGCGTCACTTTTGCGCTGCCGGTGCGTCACTTTTTGTGACGCACCAGCAGCATAAACAATACACCATGTTGTGTCATATTTACAAAGTGACGCATCTAGGTAGATGCGTCACTTTGTAAACCCCTACGCCACATTATACCTGCGCCAGGTATAATGTATGTAGGGTGGGCATTCTGACGCAAGTAAGCCTCGTAGAAGTGACGCAGTAAAATCTATAAGATTTCACTGTGTCACTTCTAGGACGCAAATGCATCAATATCTTATGCCTGCCTCACAGCAGACGTAAGACTGACGCAGGAATATTTGAAATGAGACTTACCCTTGTGAAAATGACCAATTGATGGAGTTGCGTCACTTTTGTGACACACTCCAGCAATGGGTCATTTTTGCGCCTACATATACGTCAGAAATACTGACGTATCTGTAACTCCTTGCGACATGATGTGGCATACTGTAAATATGACGCATCCCGCATGTCGCAAGGAGGGCGCAAAGAAAAGTGACGCATCGCTGTTTTCACACAGCGATGCGTCACTTTTCATAAATGAGGCCCTAAAAGTGTAGGAGTCACATGTCATCCATACTGGTAGGCAGTATAGTTTAGGAGTGCTTGGTGTGGAGAATCACAAACTCAGAGTCATAGTTGAGAGTTTTCTTTAATAATAAGATTTGATTTCTAGCCAAATTAACCCTTTATGCAACATTAATCAATGTTCTAATGTAAACTTTGCAGTGTGTATGCAGTTCTATGATGAAAGTTAATAGCTCACTGATGAATTTTAGGACTTTAAGTTATAAATTGCAAGTAACAAAAGGATGTCTTTTTTAAAAGCAGTAACCTGCTGATCAGTTTACATTATATGCACTCTGTAATCTACTTGGTACACGTTCTTTGCAGCAGGAATATTAACCCTCTGCACTAACTTCACATAGGTCAAAACCTCAACTATACAAAACGCTGATCGCCAGGAAGATAATTAATCAGACAAGTTTTCTTGACATTTTTGTGAGGCCTGGTAATTGCAGGAGGAAAGAAACGCTGCAGCAGGTGCTTCAAAAACATACTAAACTTGCAAACACGACGCCCCCAGGAAGTCAGCACCCGGTGCGGTGGCACCGGTCGCACCGCCCTAGAGCCGGCCCTGCACACATGGGTTCTTTAAGGTTTAAACATGTCAATCCCAGTGGTGGTGGAGAGTGGGGGTTCTGCCATCAATGTTACACCCCTGAACTCAAAGGGATTCTAGAATTCCAAGCATCATATAAACAGAGGTTGAAGTGCATTAAATAAAGTATGGGAACTGTGATGCTGTGCGCAAAGGGGGTGGGTGAATGAGCGTGGGGCGGGGTCAAAGATGTGGCTAAAAACACAAAATATTCTTCAACTTTTTTCTGTCTTTCGCCTTCAGGTAACTACATATAAAATAAGGCACTGCTTAAATCAAAAATAAAAGAAAGTGAACTTAATCAGTAGAAATGCACATCGTACATTATGCAACCTCGATTTGTTAATGCACTGCAGACGTCTGTGTTTGTAACCAGAGAGCCACAGAATTTAATCATGATGGGTGCCGTCAAGACTTATGTATGTTTAGTGCTACGAGGTCCCAGTCTGTGACAGAAAGCACTGTGAATATGTACGTCAATATTTTAACTTGAATTGTACACTATATGAGAGTTTCTTACAAAATGTGTAGAAAGGTTGAAGATAAAAAAAGTGTTTCCAAAATATAGATTTTAGTAATACCTGGACAGTACTTAGTGCAATTTTCTTTATAACTGTTCTTTAGAAGCACTAATTTCACAGTTCAGCTTGTAATTCCCTTGCAATACCACTCAAAAAGAAGAAGTCTAAGTCATCAGGAAACTTACAGTGATTCCATTAATTAAAGCTACTACTGGCTTCCGAGCACCCTATACATTTGCAGATTAACCAGTTGTGTAAATTTAAATTTCTTTCAGGCAAGCATGCACCCTGGCAAGAAGGCTTGTTTAGCTGTCTGCCCCTCACTCGATTTGATAGCAAAGGGGACTCCCTGCCTTACATTTAGGTTGAAGCATTTCAGCTCTTGTAATAAACCCTCCTGGGATGATTGTCTTTTCACATTCAATTGTCTTTATTCGATCTTCCGAGGACAGATCATAAAAGGTAAACACAGTAATGAATGAAAATAAAGACACACAAGACTTACAAATTAGTTATTAAATTCATATATATAACCCTCAACACTGCACTATACAAGTATAGAATTATCACAGCTAGACCAAATCTCCTGAAGAAATTCAGTCAGACTAAAATCATACAAACCAATAACTCAGTTAAAGCTATGCAGAATAGTAACATTACAATCTGTTGTCCAAAGACCTCTCTATTTATGTTTCTGTCCCTCATTAGTACTCAATTGGAATGCACAATAAATAATTGAAGATGAGACATAGAAAGACAGACACAGGATTGGAGGATGGTTTAGTTTTATCAGCAAAATACATCATTATCAGGCATTTAAATTTAGGAGTGCAGAACAATCATAATGATCTCTTGTGGCCCATCAATTACCAAAGTTATAGAAGAGTTCAGGAAAGGACGTGAATCATATCAGCTTAAAGGTTCTCTCCCAATGAGGGAAAAGAGTTTGAAAATAGCATACACCATATGCGTCAACCCAAAGAAGGTAGTGGAGTCTGGGAGACCGAAAGCTGTCTCTCTGTCCACAGAGAGGAAGCTCTCCAGAGAAAGAAGAAATAGTCTCTCAAAAAACACCCTGTCGCTCCATTACACAGCATATATCAATCCACAAGTTCCAGGGTGACACCTCCTGCGTAAACTCTTATGGCCAGACTACTCAGTCTATTGGTCGGTTTGTATAGAGTGATTGTCATGCCGCATAAAAAGACACATTTTATGGCAAATAGGCTGTGATCATCGCGTAAGCCTGTAAAACCATTCAAAATGTAAGATTTGTGAACAATAGTCTTTTAGCAAAGGCATATGAGTGAGCTGAAAAGGACAGTTTCTCACAGCAGATGTTCCAAAAGTAACAAAAAAAGTTGCATATAGTCATAGTAGGCGCATGGGAACTCTCTCTATGAAATATAGTTTCATTGTAAGTTGTAAGTCTACAAAGCCTTTCCATGAGAACGGAATCAATCAGAGAAAAGAAAATGCAGGCCTATATTGAATTTGGTTGATGAAATATAGAATATAGAATAATGGAAATATACATTTGATTCTATAATCTTTGGATCCATATATATTTCTTTAAACACATTTGCACGTATAAACCATTTTAGTTTTATTGAAATTTAGCTTGTGTAACTATGACACATTACTACATTTTCAAAGTACCAACGTATTTAATCATTTCAAAATATAAAATCTGAATGTTGTTTCTAGTAAGACACATTAGTACCTGTATGAAGATTATTCTGTAGAAGTTTCGAAGTGATTGGGATTATTATAAACATGCAGCACCTATTTCTCTTTTTTCCACTTGGTACACATTTTTATGTAAGCAAAACATGGAGTTTTAAAATGAGACTCCTAAAATACACACCTAATGTCATCGAAATTTTATTAGTTTCAATCATTCTTCACACACATCATTATTTAAGGAGAATAGCTAAAGAAAAAGGTTCATTCACCTCAGCTTCTCCCTGCAAAGCTTCAGGGTGATCCATCAAGCGGGCTGAGAAAAAGAAGTGAAGCGAGTCCCTCAGCATTGTTTCCCATGTCAATTCCCAAATGAAATTTTGGGAAGCGATATAGAAGAAAATGTCTGAACAGAAGTACATAAAATTTAGCAGCAAGTTAAAATTTAACTCAGTATGCGTGCTTTTTATTTTAATGTAAATCCATTCATCCGTTTGAAGAAGCTTGCATTTTGAAGAAGTGCTCGGTGATGATAAAATTATAATATCTAGATGCTTGGTCCTGTGGGAGTTCTTATTGAGTCCCATGGGAGTCCAGCTGCACCATAAATTAAAAAAATAGATTAATCTGATTGGCTGAGACTTTTTTCTTGTTGGTCATTTCAGTCCCACAGGACCGAGCGATCTAATTGGCTGGCTGAAACATGAAGGACAATTTTGCAGTAGCTATTAGAGGACTTGGAGATTCAGTCCCTGTGTCCCTAAGTTTAAAAAAAGCTAAGAGAAAAGGGGGGTGGTATGGGTACACTAGCTGGCTGGCATGTGTGGAGGGGGGGTCCCAGACCAGAGGCCAACCTGAGGTCAAAATGAAAAAAACTGCTGGGACTGCAGGAACCACAGTACTCCTGTGCTGTCCTCTCGTGTGGTAACGCAGTATTCCTGCAGGAGATATAAGGCGGGCCCTGCATGCTTTACTGGGTGAAACGCACATGGCCTTTGATATCATAAAGGTGATTCTTTGCCTCTACACTGTAGTAGTACCACTGTACTATGAGAAAATTAAAAAATAAATAAATGTCCAAAATGTTGTTGGGTCAGCAGGGGGTTGGCTGTCCATGGGAGTTTGGCTGCCCATGGGGGTTTGTTGGTGGCCAGGCTCTTCGACCTTTGGTTGACCACTAGGAGGTTGGGTGCAGCACATTGTAACAAGCCAGGACGTGCAGCCAACCGTCTGTACACAGTGGAAGGCTTAGCACTGCAGGGGGTTTGCCGCCTGTGTGGTATTGGGCGTAGGGTCTGGCTGCAGGCAAGCTCTGTGGCAAATCCCTACCGTACATGGCCAACGGTCATGCATGGGTGGGTGTTGGCCACCCATAAGGGGTTGGGGGCTGGGGCTGTGCCTGGTCCCAGGCCAGGTCCTGAAACCAACCGTCTTCCATGCATGGTCAAAAGCTGTGCTCAGTGGGAGAATTGAGTGAATATAATAAAAAAACTCGGAAATTCATTAAAGAAACCCCAAAATTTAAAGTGAAATTATAGTTAGGTGTGGTAATAAGATCATACATCACCTTAAAAAAAACTAAACATTTGATGAAAGCATCAAAGGTTAACGTGACATTATAGTTAGGTGTTGAAATAAGGTTAAAGCTAACTTTTATAAACAAAAAGAACCCTGAAATTCATCAGTTATTATATACGGCACAAACTATACCTTGCACCCTGCCATGCCATGCTTATGACCTAGCATATGAAAATACTCATGACATATTAAATTACATGATTGATGACTTCACTGGTGATATCTCAATTGACATAATTGATTACATCAATGATGACATCATACAATCATTTTGAAAGAGTCTATAGGGTTTGTAGCCTTGAAGTAATTCAACACACTACAGCTGGACTATTTTCTATTCACTTTAATTAGATTAACCTCTTAAAAATTCCACATTGCCCACATTTTAAGTTACAAGGTTGACCGTTATACATTTACCACTGTAGAGACATTTTCTTCGAGGCCCTATTGATATATAACAATCCAGCACTTTTGCTTATTAGTTTAGTAAAATACTCTACACACTGTACTGAGATGGACACAGTGGCATACAACCGACAAGCCTTGTTAACAAAAACTCTAAGTGAGACATACCTACATTCATTATTCAACAATCTCCAATGCTAATATGTTCAGCAAAAATAAACATATACACTTTATAAATGTCCTTGCTGCATATAATTTGTTTATAGCACTGTATTACAAATATTTAATATGGGCTGGTGCCCAGATATCCACTGTTGGCTAACCCATTGTCACTAGAAGGCTTAGCTTTTTTCATTGATTTTTTGAACTAGGCTTTGGCCTTAAGCTGCAACCTACTTTCAAGCATACCATTACAACCCACATTAGGTTCACTCAGCTTTTATCTTTTTTAAGAGGGGGTAATACTTGCACCCTAAACTTTAGTGATTTGTAAACGGTGGACCACATATCTTTCAACATGCACAATCATGCTTGTTTTCAGGGCCTACGATATTTGGAAAAAATATTGGATTAGAAATATCGAGTTCCAGATATATAAAAAAAAATATTGTGAGATAATATCTTGATGCAGAAATATCGTCAAGAATATCGATTTTTCAGGTAAGTAAGATCATTGTCAATATTATCATTGCTGTCAATATAGTTTTCAATAACTTAGTTGTATAAAATCTCTTTTTTAATTAACTTTATGTGTGTTATTTCATATATTAATTTTATGTGTTATTATTATTTGATTAATTGTTATTGATATTTTGAAATACAGTTTGCAATTTTGATTGATTTATACATTTCTAATTTAATTGGTAATAGTAATTTATATTGTTGTAGCTGGTTGCTAGGTTTATAGGGGTGTAGGGTAGGAAGTTAATTCATTATGATTAATTAATAAATATTTATTAAGGGCCAGATTTAGATCTTGGTAGATGTGTTACTTCGTCACAACAGTGACAGCATATCCCATGCGCCAAAATATAAATCCCATAGGACATAATAGGATTTATATTTCTGCGGACCGGATATCCGTCACCATTGTGATGGACTAACCCATCCGCCAAGATCTAAATCAGGTCCTAATTTATTATTTATTATTTAATTGATTAATAAATATGTAATATGTGTAAAATTATATTTTTCAAGTTATATATTAGGTAAAAGCTGTTGTATTTGTAGGGGTATAGACCGGGAAGTTAATTAAGTAATAATTAATTAACAATTAATTATTAATTAAGTATTATTTATTTAATTGATAAATAAATGTGTAAATTGAGTAATTATCATATTTTTACGTTATATATTAGGTGCAGGTTGTTGGGTCTGTAGGGGTATAGGGTGAGAAGCTAATTCAATAATAATTCATCAATAATTCATTATTACTTATTTAATTGATTATTAATTATGTAAATTGTGCAATAATTGTATTTTGTAAGTTAAATATTACGTGCAGGCTGCTGGGTTTGTAGGGATATAGGGTGGGAAGTTAACTATTTCGACAAGTTCAGAAGCAAATTATGGTCTATGACTTATAAACAAAAGTTAGTAGGGGTGCGCGGTACACTCCGCTCCGCCGGCAGAATTCTTTTTGCCGGCGCCGGTGGCAAAAACTCTACATACGCCATGTAGTGGAGTTCACCGGCACCCACCACTACTCTATAGTACTTTCCTGATTTTATTGGACTTGTTTTGGTAGCTCTTGCACTTGATTTTGGCTCCTTTTCACAAGGAGTTGCGCTTGTTTCTTGGTTTCAGACCTGGCAACTTTTTCAACCAGTGGGCAGGCTCGAGTGAGATACTGACTCTTTGCAGAGTGACTGAGTGTTCTGTGCTGAAACCTGTGCCCCTGGGCAGCTGTGTGTCTGTCAAAGAGAGCCAGAGTCTGAGGCCAGTGGGAGGTACCGGTGAGAGTGAAGAAGAACAGTGCTGGTGAGTAAACTCTTCAGCAAGGCTTTCTGCTGTGCTGCAGAGGGGGCAGAGGTGGAGGGCAGAACAGGCGTTGGCGAGGTGGAGGGAGGGAGTTTGAGTGAGTAGTGATGTAAACAGAAAGTGAAAGGCCCATTGCCAGGAAGAGATGTCGAAAAGAGCAAAACATGTCATTAACTAGCAGGTGTTATTATTTTAACTAGTCAAGGAGACTTTACTTATTTTGGAAGGGAAAGTTGTTTGACTCTGTGGCGTGCAGGTACCTGGGCAGGACCAGAGCCCACTGTGATACCTTGAGCCCACCTTGACACGGGTTTCTTAGCGCCGACCTGGGACACTCACAGATTGGGACCTAATATTTTTTTTACTGATTTATTCATTCTGAGGGGCCTTGCAGACTTTTAAGTGTCCTGGTTAGATTCAAGAATGTGGGATACTCATATGGGGCAGTTCTCATGTCATTCATTCAGTCTCTTTCATCGGATCGTACAAGACAGAAAGCATGGAAGCCATTTTCCTGAAATGTTATTCCGGATATTTTATGAACTGTTCTTTTCTTTTTATAATTTATTTAGATGATTAGTTACCAGTAACAGTGGCCTGGCTCTACATCGGTGTTCCAGCCCAGATGGCTATGTGCACAGTGTATTGTAAAATCAGAGGTGGACGAGTGGAGCAGTTCTGCCCACTCACAGAAGTCAGCTGAATTCCACAGAGTTTTTGTGCAACGCCACGGAATTCCGCCTAGTGCAACTCCGCGAGCTCTGCCCACCCCTAAAAGTTAGACACACCGGCGGCGCAGGCCGTACTCCATAGTTACAAGTAGGTGCATGTGGTCAAATGTGCCATTTTTTGTACGCCCCTGCGTTGGTATATACCTGCGCCAAGAACAGCTGCACAATGCAGAAATTATTATATGCAAGGTAGGCGCCCCACCTAAAATCCACCATAAAAATGATGCAGTGATATTTATACGTTTTTTAAAAGTGATGCCTAATCAGCGAGCGGCACGCTGAGCCAGAAATGCATCATAATTCCTGAACGCCAGGAACCCAGGAGTAGGAAATGACGCATTGGCACTGGCATATAAACTGAACATACCCAAAGCACTTTGGCAAGCTCTTTTTCCTCATGGAGGGGCTAATACTTGAAATAGGAATAGCGAGGAGACCACAACCACCCCAACCACCACCACCACCATGTAGGCTGCGTAGGAGAAGAGAGTATGTGTACTGCTAGAGGAGTGCCCTCATTTACCTCAGGGAGGGAGGAGGTCAACACCTACTACAGACTCAGAAGGGATTCCATCATATGACTTCTGAACCAGATTTCATCAAAGCTGCAGGCAACATCTCAGAGGTCCAAAACATCCCTCCACAGGCCAAGCCGATGGCAGTCCTCCACATGCTGGCATCTGGGTCATTCCAGACCACCACAACCAGAGTGGCAGGAATCTCCGAGCCATCCTTTTCTGCCTTTCTACCCTCTGTCCAGGATACCATCATCAGCCTGACACCCCATTACCTCATGCTCCCAAGACACAGATCAAATAAAATAAAACCAGATGGTATTTATATAGCATGGCTTGTAACACCAGGGGGTCTCCAGGTGCTGAGGAATTGTGAGCCTTAGTCAAAGAGCCAGATCTTGAGTCCCTTCCTGAAGTCAGTGAGTGAAGGGGAGGTTCGGAGGTGAAGTAAGAGGTCATTCCAGAACTTGGCTGAGAGGTAGGTGAAGAAGCGCCACTGCGGCTCCACCAGCTGCCGGGAATGTGTGCAAGAGAGACAGAACTGAGTCATCTAGTCAACTGGGGAAGGTCAGGTGGTGGTTGATGTAGGTGGGCCCGACATTGTGAAGGGCCTTGTAGGCATGATTTAGAAGCTTGAACTGGCATCTGTTCTCGATGGGGATCCAGTGGAGATTTCTGAGGTGGGTGGTGATGCTAGTCCATTTGTGGATGTCGAGGAAGAGTCTGGCTGAAGCGTTCTGTATGGTCTGAAGTCGCTTGAGGGGATGGGTGTTGGTTCCGGCATAGAGTGCATTTCCGTAGTCTAGTCAGGTGGTGACAAGGGCTTGAGTCACTGTTTTCCTGGTGCTGACGGGGATCCATCTGAAAATCTTAAAGCTCATGCGGAGGGTGTGGAAGCAGGAGGAGACTACTGCGTTGACCTGGCTCTTCATTGAGAGATCACTGTCAGGGATGATGCTGAGGTTATTGGTGTGGTTTGTGGGGGTAGGTGAGGGTCCGTGTGCCATGGGCCACCAGGTGTCATCCCATAGAGAGGTGTTTGTTCCAAAGAGTAGCACTTCTGTCTTGTCTGCTTTCAGTTTCAGGCAGTTGGCTCTCATCCAGTCAACGACGTTAGTCATGGAGTTCTGGAAGATCGATCTGGTGGTGGCGGTGTCTTCCATGAGAGAAAGGATGAGCTGGGAGTAGTCCGCGTATGAGATGATGTTGAGTCTGTGGGTGCAGACAATGGCGGCCAGTGGAGTCATGTAGGCATTGAAGAGGGTGGAGCTGAGGGAGGATCCTTGGGTGACTCCGCAGATGATGCTCTTGGGTTCCAAGGAGAAGGGCGGAAGGCAGACTTTCTGTGTGTGCCCTGTGAGCAAGAAGGTGATCCACCTAAAGGCATTTCCTCTGATGCCAATGTTGTAGAGTCTGGTGAGGAGGGTGTAGTGGAATATGGTCTTGAAGGCCTCTGAGAGGTCGAGGAGGATAAAGATTACTGTCTCGTCCCAGTCAAGGATGGATCTGATGTCGTCAGTTATGGAGAATTTTTTTTAAATGTCTCTTGAAGCTCGTGATGGAGGGTTTGGTTCTGATATGCACTGGGAGAGATTTCCCAATTTTATAAGGCATTGCCTGAGAAAGAGCGTTGAGAGGGTTTTTTGTTAGTGTCTTTTGGAGGGAATGAGGAGGAGCGAATTGGAGCTTCCGAAGTCTCTTAATTGACTGTTTTTTTGAGTTTGCTGAGAAGTAATCTGGTTTGTCAGTGTGTAGAGCTTTGTGAGTGAAATAGGCTGTTTTGAAACAACACCGCACTTCGATTGAAAGCCACTTTAAGTTTTGCATCGCAGGGTGATGTGGTCATGTTTCTTAGATCCTGTGTCCATTCTTGCTGCTGCATTTAGGGTGGCTCCCATGGGGGCTACGTGTGCTTTGGGTGCTCCAGTGAGTTAGCAGGGGGGTGACTTGGCCTTGTTTGAGGCAGTAAGGTATCAGCCCTTTGCTCACTAGCCGCGTCACATTGTAAATATGTTGCGTAGTGGCGCATTATTTACGACGCCACTGCGTCACAGAAGTGATGCAACGGTGTTGTAAAAGAGAAAAAAAGGGGCTTGTAAATCTGCCCCTCGGTTTTGGGGATTATGGAGCGAACTAGTGTTGGGGTTATCCCCACTTTAGGCAAAGAGTCGCTAGGTTGAGTCTGTGGGTGATAGTCTAAGGAGAGCTTTACTTTGGTGATTTTCTCATTGAAGAATTTGGCTAGGTTGTCACGTTGTAATTTTGAGGCAGGGGGATTTTCTTAGGGAGGTTTGGAGGTTTGATTTTGGATGATGTTGAAGAGCTCTTTGGGGCGGTATTAGGCTTTGTCTAGGGCATTCTGGAAGAAGGTGGCTTTCTCTGTGAGGATGTGTTTTTTGTAGTTCCAGTGTTCTTTCTTTAGTTGGAGGAGGTTGGTTGGTTGGGGATGGATTTGTTCTCCTGCGTCTTTCAGTGACTCTGAGTTCTCTTCTTTCAGAGTTGAGGTCTTTGTAGAAACTGGCTCTCAACAGGGTATCTCTGACCTTTTTGTGTTTCAGGGGGGCTAGTTGGTCGAGGGCAGTTTTCATCGTCGAGTTGTAGAGGGTAGTGAGTTCATCTGTATTGAGATTGTATGTTTTGGGCGGGAGTAGGGATGATATTTTTTCTTCCTAGTCAGGGAGAGGATTCAGGTTTCCAAGCCATTGACGGGTAATCCGGGCTCAGTTAGGTGGCACTGTAGCTTGGTTAATGTTGAATAGAATGATGTGGTGGTCTGACAAGTCAATTGGGAGAATGTTGTTGATGCTTATTATTTCATTTTTGGCTATGACGGCATCTAAAGTAGATCCTTTATTGTGGGTTTGTCCCTTGCAGTGTTGGGTGAGATCTTTGCTGAGTAGGGGTTCGTTTTGTGATTGTATTAATGTGTCCTTCCCGTTGTTCCAGTGGAGAGTGAAGTCACCTAGGATAATGTTGTCCGAGTTAGAGAGGGAGCAGTGTGTTAGTGGGTCAGATAGTTGTTCACCGAATGTGGGAGTGTATCCTGGTGGGTGGTAGATGAAATGGCATTTCGTTACTTTGTTTTCTTTTTGTGTTAGGTTGGTGCTGAAGTATTCAAATGTTGAGTAGAAGAGGGTTTTTTTCCAGCTATTTTGATGCTATTCTTATGACTGATGGCTATGCCAGCACCACAATGGTGTGGCTCAATGGTTAGAGTGGCAGACCCTAAAGCAGAGTTCTGGCCAGGGTTCGATTCCCGCATCGGCGGGGCTCGGGCTCAATTTCCTCGGACCTGTCTATTCTCGCCTCGGTGCCTATTCTAATCACGGGCCCCACGCTGCAACTCTGGGCAATAGCTTGCTTAGCCTCCATACCGGCCCCAACAGAGCTAAGGATGCCTGGCTTCATCCTGGGGGTGCCCAGGAGTGGACACTTCACAGGGAAAGCCAGGAGGGGTTCCACAGCGGTATGAGTATCAGCGCCAGGAAACTGCAAAAGGCGACACCGCAAGGTGGCCGTCTGGTGACAGTGCGCTCTATAAGTACCTTGACATTTACATTTACATTTACATTTACCTGTCCTTTTTGATGATAGCAAAATCTGGGGAGATTAGGAGGTAAAAGATCAAATCGGATGATTCACTAAGCCAGGTTTCGGTGACAAATGAAATGTCGATGTCATAGTTCAGTATGGCCTCAGCCAACTCTGTGGCATGTTTGTTTGCAGATCTACAGTTTATTACCTTGCAGCTGGTGGTGTGATTTTGGGAGGGGGGAGCCAAAGGTATAGCGGTGAGTTGTGATGGTGGTCTTATACTCCTAGGTGAAGTGATGTTTCTTTCTGCCATTTCCGGTGATCACCTGGATGTTAGAGGGGGGGTTCAGGCTGTCCTAAGGTTATATGACTTGGCATGATCTATTGTCTCTCTCAGGGACATCTTAGGGCTCATTCTTTTCGGTCTGTGATGTTGGTTGCTGAACAGGGTGGTGCACTAGCTGTTCATTTGGGATTTGGGAAGCTGAGAGGGTTCACTGATGTTTAAGTGGGAGGGGAGATGTGGGTGTTGGATGGGTATGGGGAGGCTTTAGTGTTAGTAAGGATTTTGTTTATTATTATTATTAGTCCGATTTGTAACGCGCATGGCTGCCTCAGCAATGAGGCGTCCCAGCGCGACCCCAAACAAGACCAACGTCCCGGTGACAGAAGCAGGATATAAGCTAAGCAGATGAAGATTTAACCGAGCCAGAGAAGAGCCAGGTTTTTATGGCTTTGCGAAAGGCCAAGTGCTTCTGAATTACTCTGATAGAGACAGGCAATGTGTTCCAGAGTTTGGCGGCCAAATTCCGAAAAGAACGGCCGCCTCCTCTGGCTTTGAAGACACGAGGGGTACAGACCTGGGCGCAGCCAGCCGATCTCAGTAGGCGTTGTGGAGCGTACAATTTGAGTAAGTTGGACAAGCCCACAGGGACCTGACCAGACAAGATTTTGTGCGCCACACATAAAGCCTTAAACTGAATATGTTTTTCTACAGGCAGCCAGTGTAGCTTAGGGAGCAGAAAGACCACTGAGCTAGACTTTGGGAGTGCTACCAGCAGCCGCGCAGCAGCATTCTGGGCCCTCTGCAGACGCTTAATACTGGCCTTGTTAGCGCCCAAGTATAGGACATTTCCATAGTCCAGCCTGGACAGGATTAAGGCCTGGACTATTGTTTGTCGCACTTTAGGGGGAAAGAAGCCTATCACGGGTCTTAAACCTCGTAAGAGCCCAAAACACACCCCAGCCACTGTTTTAGATTGCGCTTCAAATGTCAGACCCTGATCAAACCATATCCCTAAGTTCTTCACAACCTTCTTGGGAAAGGGCACAGGTTTCAGACGCTCAGGCCAGCACTGTTCGGACCATAATTCACGGTCCTTCCCGAACAGTAAGATCTCTTATTTGGTGTCGTTAAGCTGCAAGAAATTAGCCGACGTCCAGTTCCCAACTGCTAAAAGATCCTCCTTGAATTTCCCCAGATTGGCATCACAATTCTTAGAGAAGGAGATCAGCAGTTGGGTGTCATCAGCGTATGACACCAACGCGAGCCCTCTATTTTTTGCTACCGCAGCCAGGGGGCGAACATAGATGTTAAACAAAAGCGGGCTCAGAACTGAGCCCTGCGGTACTCCCTGATGCAGAGCAAACTCCTGGTAATGGAAAGGAGGCACGGACACTTGGAAGGACCTTCCCTCTAAGAAGGAGCGGAACCAGCCCAAAGCCACACCCTCAACACCGATTTCCTGCAAACGAGTTAGTAAAATTGCATGTGAAATGGTGTCGAAGGCGGCACTTGGATCTAAAAGGACCAAAGCCACTGAGTCACCCCTATCCAAACTATC
Source organism: Triturus cristatus (assembly GCF_964204655.1). Classification (NCBI taxonomy): domain Eukaryota; kingdom Metazoa; phylum Chordata; class Amphibia; order Caudata; family Salamandridae; genus Triturus; species Triturus cristatus. The sequence continues at coordinate 1,051,641,794 of NC_140583.1, forward strand.
CCTAATAGCTTCCGTTACTACCATCAGTGCAGACTCTGTCCCATGACGCGCTCGGAAGCCATGTTGAGAGGAATCCAGAATGGAGTTCTGTTCAATGTACTCCGAAAGGACAGAGTTAATGTGAGATTCCGCCACCTTTGCCAGAAACGACAACTGAGAGATTGGCCAATAATTGCCTGGTTCCACTGGATCCAGGGAAGGTTTCCTAAGCAGTGGAATAGCTTTGGCATGTTTCCATACCCTAGGAGCCACTGCAGAAGACATGGATAAGTTCACCAAACCCACATCCCAAGGAGCGATCACAGAGCGGAGCTGACGAAACAAGGCAGGGGTCAAGGGATCAGCCGGAGATCCAGACTTGATCTTCAGGCCGAGTACGTCAAACTCGTTGGATGATAGAGATGGAAAGGATACCAGACTACTACCCACCATAGGGCCAGGTATCTTCAGAGTCTCCCTCCCAGCATGCAGATCTGCCGTCAGCAGGTTAGAATAGATCTGCTAAACCTTGTTCAGGAAACGACGAGCCAGCTCACTACACTGTTATGCCCTAAGTGATTATGTTGAGTTGTCTTTGAAGGCGGAGTTTAGTTATCGATATATTTGGCATATGGTTCTGTGGCAGGAGGGATTCAAGTTGTTTTCGACTCGTGTTATGCGTTCAGTTAATTTGGCTGCTGACACCAGGTTCAAGGTTGAAAGGAGAAGGTAGGGAAGTTAAGGGGCAGGTCAGTTTGGGGGTGTTGGTTGGGGATGGGTGTTCTGGGTTGGTTGGACTGTGGATAATGGGTGGCCTAGTGTCTACAAATGAGCGGATTGAGGGGAGGGAGTTTAGCAAGTGTCCTAGAGCTTTTTTGGTTGTGGTTTGGGTGGTGGCATGACGAGAGTTGAGGTTATTAGTGGTGGATAGCACATGTTTAGTGTATTGAGTGGGGTGAGAGTGAGAAAACTGGGGCAGTTTCTGAAGGGAAGGTGGGTTTAAGAGAGATGGGCTGGAGGGTGGGGGGCGTTGATGTGTATTTCTTGGCATCTTCCTCTCTAAGGGGTCATGTAGAGAGAGATTTTAATTAGAGATACTAGAGAGACAGGGATCTAGAGGGATGTTAGAACGCTATGCATCGGGTAGGGGGAGATCCTAACATAGTGGGCCATCTACTAGGTGGCATCTTGGTTTAAGTAGGAAGTAATAAGAGAATTGCTCACAAGGTGGAGCTCTAGTGCAGTGGAGTATGGCATAGTCCGGAGTAAGATTGATCTGTCAGGGGGAGACTGGGCCAGGCAGGTTCCGTTTTTTTTTCTCCTTTAGTCTATGAGGCAGCTTGAGGAAGTGATAGGAGGGGAGAGGCGGACAGCTACAAGTCTAGAGGTCTGCCGTGGGTAGGCTTTGTTTGTGAAGATTTTGAGAGGAGATCCCACAGATTGGGCCATTTCAAGATGGATCAGGTACCTCAGGCAATGTCAGAACACAAGGGATTGGTTGCCAATGTGGCATGGAAGAGCTTGTAAGATGCGGTTTGCTTGCCCACAAATTCAGAGGAAGGAGAAAGTAGAAAACAGGATTGGGATAGTAGTATGGAGTCAGAGATTCTAAAGCTATAGTGAGGGATTAAAACTTAAGGCCATTCAGGGATGTCTGCTCCCTTTTGAGATCAGGGATTCCTTAAAGGAATTCAGAGATGGCTGCTCCGTTCTAAGATCCAGGTTCTTGAGGCACAGCCATATCCTTTTTTAATTTCAGATGAATTCATATGGGACTAAGTCCTTAATTTGTTTCTAATTCCAGAGGGGGGCACCATTTTAGGGAAGTGCATCAAAGTGGTGAGGTGACAGGCAATGGAAGGGGAGTGATAGACCCACAAAATGGTGGAAAGGCCTCCCTGAGTCCCGAAAAAAGCCCAGACCCGGGACCCCACGAAAGTCACAGAGAGCACCACGGGCTGCAGTGCCTCCAGAACTGCCTGCAACAAATGGAGAGTTGGTGGGGGGTTATGAGGCCTTTCATGGCACTCCCCGGTGTGTGCGGCGCTCTCCGCAAGGCTGGGGGCCTGGTCTCGGAATTTGGATAGCGATGGATAGCCGGAGAGCCAGGGTTCCTGGCACTGGGCATGGTCCAGGCATGGACGGGTGCAGATGGGCTAGCCTTTTGTGCGCCGGCGGCACAACCATGCCATGGCCTCCATAAGTCGACAGGAGTGCGGAATCAGCGAAGGTGGGTAGATTTGCATCATCGAGATTTGAAGGAATGGGTATGGAGCGGTTGTTTGGCAAACAAACAACAATGAAGTAAACTTCGGCATGCAGGAGTGCTAGGTGGCTGGGGGAGTAGTGACCCAGTCTGCGTGGGCAAGGGTCAAGAATTGCTCATAGGGGCTGCGTTGCGGCCACCATGAATTGTCCTGGGAGGTGGCCACAAGAAGGCAGGAGGGCAGGATTGGCGGAGGCAGGTAGATCTGCATCATCAAGACGCAAAGCAATGGGTGCCAAGAGGTTGCTAGGCAACCAATCAACAGTGAGGTCAACTGCGACAAGCAGGAGTGCTAGGTGGCAAGGGAGCGGTGACCAAGTATGTGAGGGCAGGGGACAAGAACTCACAGTGGTAACGCCGTGGCCTCCATAAATCGTCCTGGGAGGTGGAAGAAAGGAGGGGCTGGTGGGGAGATGGGAGGGTGGGATCAGCAAAGGCAGTAGATCTGCATCATCGAGACATGAAGGCAGGTGTCAAGACTACAGCAACAACAACTGGACACAAAGCAAGGCTTTTATGCCACAGCTGACTTTCTACATGTCTTGGGGCTATGGATTGAACACATGTGCAACTGGTGCCTCCTGCTGCAACATCACACCTGTAACGCAATAGAAGGCACAATTACTTTATCAATGTATAGGCAATTGTGGACCAGCTGGGATAATCATCAATGTGCTTGCCAAGTACCCTGGCAGTGATCATGATGCCTACACCTTCAGGCACTCCTTCATCAATGAGTGCTTCTAGAATGGGAGACATGAGGATGTCCAGGATGTCCTAATGGTTGGTAGGTACATCTGAAGTACATTATTGACCTAAGAACAGTAAATAATGTATAACAAAATAGCCATCTCTGTGTTTGGTGACTGAGACAGTGCATATGTAGGAGTGGTGTGCCTCATACTTGCAGCATACATCATGGCATATGTGCAACGCAACTCTGCAAGTCACACATGTCAAGACACACTGAGCCACTGTGAGTTCCTTTCCATGGTGCAAAGATCCAGAGCAATGCAACAGTATGCAAAATGCAGTGTTGCATCACTGAGTGCAAGGAAGGGGTTCCATGGCTGTTGTGTAACTCCCAAGATTCATGAGGGATGGCATGTATCCCACGCCTGGTAAACTGAAATGTCTCAAATGAATTGCCTTCCCCAGGTCCTGTGTACCACGGAAAAATTACTCAAGTCAACAACACACTTGTGCCACCTAAGTGTTGTTTATTCCGTGGTACACAGACATAGACTATCAGGCCCCCAAGGGTTCAAGCTGTGCAGGAAGGTGGCCCTTCACGCACACACTAAATCCCTCATGAAATGCTACCTCACAATCAGCATGTTGCAATTGTTTCCGCCTCAGTGTTACACAACCTATAATGTGCTATTACAGCTTGTAAAATCAGGACTGTGCTCTATGGCCTAAAATATGTCCTACGCTGCCCTTTCTCAGTGAGACAGCACAGTGCAGATAATTTTCCTGCAGCACTGCACAGTGCCACGTTTGTAAATATCTGGGCCCTTGTGTCCTGTCCACATAGCGGACCCAACTCACTGCGATGTGCAGACAATGATATTCCGCATTGACATGCACTTACTATTCTACCAATGGCAGTAGCTATTGAACATCAGTGACTCAAGAGATAAGCATATACAATGATGCACTAACAATATACCACAGGCACTGTAGAGTGGCTTGGAAGACATTCTACTTGGAGAGAATAACAGCCAACCAAAATTGTCCATAGTCCCTCTTTAGAGTGGTAAAGGATCTCTCTGATGGTAATAGGATTTCACTAACACTGTCCCAGCAGCAATGTGAGGAGATGGCAATTTTTCTTGTTAAAAAGGCTGCAGATATTCTGACTTCAGTCGAGTCAGGAGGGAAAGATGACCTGCCGATAAGTTGGACTGAAAGGTCCTCAGATGTTGAGGATTCTGACAGTCTATGTATAAAGCAAGAGAATCAGGAATTGAATTCTTGGGACCGACTATATCTGCCCTTGTTTCTGTCAATATTAACATCAATAAGGTCAGGTTCTCTTGGAGACCCCTTTCCCCAATAAAGCTGAGTATGATAGATCCTGATCCAGATTCAGGTGTTGGATGGACTTAATTCCTCCATAATGCAGGGACAGGTCCCTCGGGTATGGAAACATGCCTTGGTTCTGCCGTTGCTGAAAAAATCCAATCTGAACCCAGACAACTGGGTAAACTATAGACCAAGCTCTTTGCTGCCTATCATGGCCAAAATTATAGAAAAGCATATTAATGTGGAGGCTCAGGGTTTCTTACACCCCTCGTCATCGGGGTTCAGGAAGTTACACAGTACAGCAACCACCCTTCTGGGAGTCACAGAGTATCTAAAACAGCTCCTAGATAGAGGCGGGATGGCTGCTCTGATCCTACTCAATTTCAGCATGGCCTTTGATACTGTGTCTCACAAAACTCTGTTGAAGAGTCTGGCCGCCCTGGGACTGCAAGAGAATGCCCTGTCCTAGATGACATCCTTTTTAAAGGATCGGTCATTTCAAGTGATATCAGCCAGTACCTCCTCTGAGCAACACGCCCTTATGGCAGAAGTTCCACAAGGATCTGCCCTAAGTCCGCCACTATTTAATATCTATGTGGGACCACTGGCTGACCTGGTGGAAAACTGTGGACTCACCATATATTCAAATGAAGACAACTCGCAGATTATTTCTCTCTGTCGGCTAAGCAGAAATTTCATTCAGAAGGTCTGAACACATGCCTGGGTCATGTAACAGAGTGGGTGAACAACCACTCACTGAAACTCAATGGAGATAAGGCCGGGGTATGGGTATTAGCACAGCCTGAACTGCCAGGACAAGTCCTCCTTGGATCAGAAACAATCCCCCTAGGACCCGTTTCGGGGTATCACCCCCACCAGCCAGGCTAGCTTGAATCCAACTGCACAGCGTGCAAGGGACCCACATTGGGGCATACTCTTGGCCACATAGGGAGAATATTGTAAACACAACAAGATGATGGACAATGGATTTAACTCAGATCTCTTGATTGGGGGTGAGTGAGTGAAAAGTTTCAGCACTCTGTCCATCATCTTGTTGTGTTTTCTGTGTTAACACTAAGAGGCCAAGAGTGTGCCCAAATGTGGGTCCCTTGCTCACTGCACCACTGGCATCAAGATAGCCTGGAACCAGTCCCAAGATACCTGTTTCCAGTCCAGGGAGGACCTAGCCTGGCAGTTCAGGCTAGACTGTTCCCATGGTGAGCAGGGTCAAGTCTGATTTGGATATGGCTGAGTCCATACGGAGTTGACGTGACAAGTAAAATAATGATGGATTAAACCTAGATCTGTGACTGGGGGAGAGAGTTTGAAAAGTTTCAACCATCTGTTCATCATTTTTTTTTGTGATGTTGCTTTGTCTTATTGGTGGACATGCACCATACACAGATTCTGCGGTAGACAGCTTCAGTGATCTTTATGGTACCAGTGAGTGTCACCTGAATGATTTCTTTGCTTTGTAAGGAATGTGTGTGATCTCTGATATTGGTAGCTTTGAGATGTGTAAGGGGTATCATCCTTCGCCTGTAATCTATTTTCCTTACATGTAAATCATAAATGATGTTGGACAAAGTGGCATGTGCAATAGATTGGGACAAATGTCAATGTGCATGTATTGCCAATGTATGCAGGCCCACATGATTGATGGCTCAAATTCTGTTGTGCTAATGTTTGGCCAGCCCCGCTGTGAATTCATATGGCACATGTACCATTACCAGCCCAAAAACCAACTGATGGTCATAAGTTCAATTGTCTAGCACCCATACCATGGATAGAAAGAAACAAATATTTCCCCAAATTATGTGACAGAACGTTGCATGAGATAGGCTGAGATTTTCAAGACACAGCATGTAGGCCTGAATCCAAATTTGAGCATGACTCAGGTGGGGTTGGGGTCTAACACACATCCGAGACTACATTACCAATAGTCAACGTTACATGTTTATGGAAAACCATACACAATTAACATCTTTTCAAATGTAATAGTCCTACTATTATGTGTTCACATTATACTATGCTAGTACATGCAGAATATGTTTCTTATCGCTATCACAATTGGAACTGTGTGAAGGATTAAAGGCATGATCTGACATTCATACCATTCAAAAACAAAAAGGTTTTGGGATCCATACAAGTACCAGTAGCTAAGTGTGAAGCCTAATTTTGGGATCCGGTAAACTTGTGTGACCATGTGATCCAGCTAGGCAGCACGAAACAACATTTCTTCTTAGCATAAATGCTACATATGTATTTGTGAGGTGGCAAAGTTAAAATGTATCAATTATTAGAGCAATACCAGTGGCCTAATGGCATATTCTGTGTGTTGCTGTTAGTGTAAGTACATTGTCCATAGTCATTATTTACTTTGGTTCACCACTTAGCCACATTTATTATGATGTATGACAACTGTAATCCAGCCTCATGGGTACCTCAGCATCCATCAGAGTACTGCATATCATTGACATGTTGGTTGGGGTGACAGAGGAGCATTTTGCAAAATGCCATGGTGGTTTTAGGATGTAGGAGAGAAACTCTAATTGAACATGGCTTTGGACAGTTCATCTTCATTCTGCTTGTCTGATGCTCATTGCTAGTGTAGTTGTCCACATGGCAATGTAGGGACTTTTCACCTGGCAGGTCCTGACATGATGTGAGGATTCATACCTCAGTGCAGAGAGAACAGGTTTGGCTAGATGGGGCACAGTCACAAGTCCAAACATGGTAATGCAGTTAAGTGCCTGACTCATGCCCTCATATACCCAATGTCCTATATTTGACCCATGATCATACCATTGCACTATTGTTTGAAGAAAAAAGGCAATGTGTAAAAGACCACATGCATGTCTGCACTGTGTTCTCAGCATACAACCCATTACACACTTGTTAGAACTGGGGGTCTGTAGTTGGCAGAGGTAGGTACCTTTGATCAAATAGGGACCCTTGCTTCTAAGTCAGAGAAAGGGGATTACACTACTGGATAACCCCTGCTCACCTCCTTGGTAGCTTGGCACGAGCAGACAGGCTTATCTCAGAGTCAGTGTGTTAAGCATTTGTGAACACATACAGTAATACAGTGAAAACACTACAGATGGACACCACATAGGTTTTATAAAAATAAGTATGCTTTAAATAGACTTAACACAATACCATAAACGACAACAATCCACAATACTGTACTCAAAATTGACTTAAAGATGGTAGAAGTAGCTTAGTTCAAGTTGCTGGTAAATGCGACACAGTTCTCATAAAAGTACCTGGATGCGTAACGCAAAATAAACAAACGGCTTGCAGCGTTGGAGATGCGTTGGTTCCTTGCTTCAGGGGAGACGATGAGGGGGGGACGATGCGTCGCGCCTCAATGCTTGCGCAGAGTAGGGGATGCGTCTTGATCCTTACCGGAGAGGAGGTGATGCTTAGATTCTTGTGCTGCAGCCCTATTGCAATGCGGCAAGGTGGTGCCTCGATGCGATGCGACAATCCGGTGCAATAAGATGGCTCCCTTGATGCGACAATGTTGAGACGATGTGGGCACGCCCTGGCAGCCTTGCGGCGACTTTGTACTTTGGAGCACCGACAGGCCCTGCGACACGCTTCTCCGGTGATGCGACGGCGACCACCGCCGTTGCGACACGCCTCTCCGGCGAAGCTACGACTACAGCTGCGGCGACGACACGCTTCTTCTTGTTGTGTCGCGCTTCCTGCTCCCAGCGACACACAGGCTTCTACAGTTAGAATTCCCAGCAAGGGAATTCAGAGGGGAGCTGGTGGTGAAGTCTGTTGTCCCTGAGACTTCAGCAGGAGGCAAGCACAAGTTCAAGCCCTTGGAGAAATATTCAGCAAGATAATGAAGTACACACAAAAGTTCCTTCTCCTCTCCTTGGCACTGAAGACACCACTGTAGGCCAACCCAGCAACACAGCACACTGCAGGGGGGCAGTCCACTCCTACAGCTTCCTTTGTTTTTTCTCCTTGGCAGAGGTTTCTTCTTGTTGTTCCAGAAGTGATCTAAAGTCTTGGTGTCTGGGTCCCTATATTTATACTCGGTTTCCCTTTGTTCTCTGAAGGCAGAGGGGCCTTTGCCTAGTCCAAACCAGTTCTGGTCAGTCCTGGAGCACTTTGTTGACAAGACTCCTTCTTTCCTTTCAGAGTGCAGGGCAGAGACATCAGACACACCACAGGAGGTGGAGCCACCATTGTGGAGGGAAGGCACAGCCCTATTCAGGTCCCAGGTGCAACTCCTCCCACCCATCTACATGCAGATCTTCCTATTCAGCCCCGTGCTGACTCACCCTCTCTCCTGGAATCCCCCACCCCCTGTCACTCACAGAACCAGACACACAATACACAACCTAGCAGAGACAGGCTTGGACAGTTAAGCAAGAAAATACCTACTTTCTAAAAGTGGTATTTTCAAACACAGAATGTCTACCATGTTCCCTGCGTCAATTAGGATTATAAGATGTAATAATCAAACTGCCCATTCTGGCCTATCGGGAACAGGTAGCCTTGCAATAGTGAAAAACAAAAATGGCTGTAATTCACTATTAGGACTTGCCACACACACCAGGGCATGTCCTACCTTATACTTACAATGCAACCTGCCCTTGAGCCTACCATAGGGGTGTCTGATATGAAGAAAAGGGAAGGTGTAGGGACTGGCAAGTGGATGCACTTGGCCACTCAGCATTACAGTACCAGACTGCACATAGGCTCTCTAATGCCAGTTCTGAAACACACTTTACAAGCTGCTTCTGTGGGTGGCACAACCAGTGCTGCAAGCCCACCAGCAGCATTTGATTTACAAGCCCTGTGCACCCCTGGTGCACTGTACTAGGGTCTGACAGGTAAATCACTTAGGCTCTCTAATGCCAGGTCTGAAACACACTTTACAAGCTGCTTCTGTGGGTGGCACAACCAGTGCTGCAAGCCCACCAGCAGCATTTGATTTACAAGCCCTGGGCACCCCTAGTGCACTGTACTAGGGTCTGACAGGTAAATCAAATAACTCAATCATGGAGTCACTAATCAATACATCAATTTAACATAGGGAACACTTGCACTAGTGCACTGTACTAGGGTCTGACAGGTAAATCAAATAACTCAATCATGGAGTCACTAATCAATACATCAATTTAACATAGGGAACACTTGCACTGTGGCACTGAATAGCAGTGGCACAGTGCGCAAAGCATCTAAACCAGCAAAACATATCAAAAACAGAGGAGGCAATCAGAAAAAAATGGAAGGGAGACTCACGCCAATGGTACCAGGCCTAACACGTGTCCCCTCCAGCTGAAATGTGGGGAGAACTACCCTTCACCTTGGGAGTTCTCTTCACTAAGGCGGAAAAATCTGGACAGACCATCAGCATTGGCGTGTTCTGTACCAGGGCGGTGGTCCACAGTAAAGTCCATCCCCTGTAAGGAAATGGACCACCTCAACAACTTTGGGTTCTGACCCCTCATCTGCATCAACCATCTGAGGGGCCTGTGGTCTGTCTGAGCCCGGAAGTGAGTCCCAAACAGGTATGGTCTCAACTTCTTCAGTGCCCAGACCACAGCAAATGCCTCACGCTCAATTGCACTCCACCATTGTTCCCGTGGGAGTAACCCGCAACTGATGAAGGCTACAGGTTGGTCTAGGCCCTCTTCAATAATCTGTGATAGAACAGCCCCCACACCATGCTCTGAAGCGTCCGTTTGAACAATGAATTATTTTGAGAAGTTGGGCGCCTGAAGCACGGGTGCTGTGCACATGGCAGTCTTCAGGGCGTCAAAAGCCTTCAGACAGGTGTCAGTCCAGTTCACTTTCTTAGGCTGCTTCCTGGAAGTCAGCTCAGTCAAGGGTGCAACAATGTTGTCATACCCCTTGACAAACCTCCTGTAGTATCCCGTGATTCCTAAAAAGGCTCTCACTTGTGTCTGAGTCTTTGGGGGTTCCCATGCCAGGATGGTATCAATCTTGGATTGCAAGGGCGCCACCTGGCCGCTCCCTACCTGGTGCCCAAAGTACACCACGGAACCCTGCCTGATCTGGCACTTACTCGCCTTGATTGTGAGGTAGTGCCATCAGCACTTCCCAGAGGTGGCGCAGATGTTCTCCCCAACTGGCGCTGAATACTGCAATGCCATCCAGGTAGGCGGCACTGAAATCTTCCAGTCCAGCCAACACCTGGTTGACCAACCTCTGAAAGGTGGCAGGGGCATTCTTCATCCCAAAGGGCATAACCCGGAATTGGTAGTGCCCATCTGGTGTGGAGAATGCTGACCTCTGTTTGGCCCCATCAGTTAAGGCGATCTGCCAGTACCCAGAAGTCAAATCAAACGTGCTGAGGTACCGTGCAGCCCCTAACCGATCAATGAGATCATCAGCTCTGGGGATGGGGTGAGAGTCAGTCCTGGTGACTGAATTGAGTCCTCGGTAGTCCACACAGAACCTGAGTTCAGGTGTGGCACCAGGAGAGGCAGCCTTTGGGACCAAGACCACTGGGCTGGCCCAAGGACTGGTGGAGGACTCAATCACCCCTAAGGCAAACATCTTGGAGACTTCCTCCTTGATGTATGTCCTGACCTTGTCAGTCACTCTGTAAGCCTTGTGCTTCACAGGAGGACTGTCCCCAGTGTCCACATCATGGACGCACCACTCAGTGACACCAGGAACCAAGGAAAACAAATCAGAGAATTGTCCCAACAGTTGGCGACAATCTTGCTGCTGAACAGGGGTCAGTATGGCAGAGAGGCTGACACCATCCACTGACCCATCTTCCTCTGTTGCTGACAGGAGGTCAGGAAGAGGCTCTGTCTCCTCCTCCATTCCATCATCCGTTGCTAGGAGCATGCCCACTTCGGACCTTTCTAAGTGGGGCTTCAGGCGGTCAACATGTAGGACGCGCAAAGGGTTCCTTGGAGACTGCAAATTCACCAAGTAGGTGATATCACTTTTGCGCTCCACCACCTCAAATGGACTGGTCCACCTGTCCTGGAGCGCACAAGGCTCTACATGGGCCATGACCCAAACTTTCTGTCCAGGTTGAAGCTCAATCAGAGTGGCATTCTGATCATACCACCGCTTCATCTCTTCCTGGCTGGCTTCCAGATTCACCTGAGCGAGCTCTCTGAATCGCAGAGTCTTGTTCCTGAAGGCCAGAATGTAACTGTATACATCCTGGGGAGGTTTCCTGGGAGATTGCTCCCAGCCTTCCTTGACCAGACTCAAAGGTCCTCTTACCGGGTGTCCATACAACAGTTCAAAGGGACTGAAGCCTAGGGACTTTTGTGGCACCTCACGGTAAGCAAACAGAAGGCAGGGCAAGAGGACGTCCCACTTACGCCTCATTGGTTCCTCAAGACCCATGATCATGCCTTTAAGGGTCCGGTTGAATCTTTCAACCAGCCCATTACCTTGGAGGTGGTAAGGAGTGGTGAACTTGTAGGTAACACCACACTCCTTCCACAGGGACTTCATATAACTGTATTTGAAATTGGTACCACGGTCTGACACCACCTCTCTGGGGAACCCCATACAGGAGAAAATCCCCATCAGTGCACGTCCCACCACGGGAGCTGTCACTGTCCTGAGCGGGATGGCTTCCGGGTCCCGGGTGGCATGGTCCACCAAGACCAGGATAAACCTGTTGCCCATTGCTGTCTTGGGGTCGAGTGGCCACAAAATGTCAATGCCCACCTGTTCAAAGGGGGTACTGACTACCGGGAAAGTTTGGAGAGGAGCCTTTTGCGTCCTTCCACTTTTCCCACTTGCCTGGCAAGTTTGACAGGTCCTACAATAAGTATCTGAACTCTTCCGCATCTGGGGCGAATAAAAGTGGGTGACAAGCCTTTCAAAGGTCTTGTCCTGCCCCAGATATCCAGCAAAAGGAACATGTAGGAGAGTAGGATCTGCACTTATGTTGCCCCCACTTTTTTCCTGATGTTTACACAGGTTTCTGGCTATAGTCTGGCTGGGCCCCAGCCTCTCTGTTCTCTCTAAACAACTTGGAGTGCATATTAGATGCACTAGTGATTGGATACTGTGGTACCTTATGAGCCCCTAGTATATGGTACCTTAGGCACCAAGTGCATAGGTACTTCACAGGCATACCAGGGTCTGAAACATGTATTATGCCACCCCTGGGAAGCAGACTAAATCTGACACCACAGGCCTGCTTCTACAGCCTAAGTGAGGTAGTGTTAGCACTCATCACAGAGGTATAGGTTCCCTATATCTCACCTTACACACACGTATAAACCTATCAGTCACCACTAAGGCAGGCCCTATCAATCCTGAGGGCAGGGTGCTTTGTTTACATGTGAGGCTGTTTGTGGATGCGGTTAAACCATAGACTCTTAAGTGCAGTATAACCTAGCGGTAAATGCTAACTTTGGGATGGCTGCATCAAAACATGTTGTGTTTGGTGTCAAATGCCTTGGAATCATACCCCCACACCAGTAACTGGTGTGGGAGTATGATCCCACCCTTCTAGAGGGATAGACATGTACCTACTGTGGAAACACGGTAGAAATCTGAAAGAGCCTGGCATCACAAAATGGATGCCACCAGAACAGACACTGGGCTGCCCTCCTGCTGCTGACTGAAACTCGCAGTGGAGGAGGCCCAACAATAGGCATCCTGTCACAGGGAGGTGTCACCACCTTCCAGACAGGATTTAGTGTATTGGGGCTGGGTGGGTGCACTCCTAGAGTGCTTTGAAGTCCTGCACTGGGGAGCAGTAGGCTCCTCTGTGCATATGCCAGCTCAAACCGGTTCAGGGGCTACCAGCCCCTGCTCTGGCCCGAAACTGGACAAAGGGAAGTGGGTATAACCACCCACTCCCCAGACCCTCCCATAGGAGTGGTCATAGAGCTAGTCCCTCCCTTTCCTTTAGTATAAGATAGGGAAACCTTGCCATTGCAAACTAGATATCCCTGGACGACACTCTACAAGAAGAATCCTGGACATTCGTGTGGTCCAAGCCTCCAGCAGGATTTCCCTTGAAAATCAGAGGCCTACCTCGTCCCGAGTGACCGTGGGCTCCTGTGAAGTGAATCCTCACGAGGCGTCTTTGCGATCCCTTGCCGGCTGGCTTGTGGGTCCCCTGAAGACTTTTCTACCACACCAGAGGGCTCCCCTGATTGCACCAGGCCTGCCCTGACTTGCCCATGCTGAGTGAGTCCCTATAACCTTGCTGGTCTGCACCGCTGACTTTCTTCACTTTCCACAAGACTTGCTGTTGCCAAGGCTTGTTGGCTCCAATCCGGTTTCCGACACTTTAGTAAGCTGCAGACTTCGTGGGACACTCCGAATCCAGCTCCTGGTTGTCGTCGACGCCTCCTGGACCTCGTGGCTGAAGAGTCACCTGTGAATCACCTGAAAACACCCGACTACCGTGGGCATCCATCTTCCTGGCCCCGGGTCACTGGCAAGTGACTTTGAACACTGTCCCTTCTGCTTTCAGGTCTTCCTTCTTCTGAATCCAGCCTTGGATTCCACCGGACACTTCTCCTGTCTTCACAAGCAGCAAGTCTTCTTTGGCTCCCATTGAAAACGACGCCGCGACCCGACACCAAAAGACGCCTATGCACCCGGTTTCGCAGTGTGAGGTAACTCGTGCACTCCGGTGCTCCTGTGTGTGGTGGCCCTCGAACTACTTACCCTGTAAGTGACTTGCTTGTAGACTCTCCCGAAGTACCCTAAAACTTTAAAATTCCAACCGCAACTTGCTCCATTGAAGTCTATTGGGATCCGCCGCTGTGTTCTCACACTGCATGCGCCTCCCGTGGGTCCTTTACTTACCTGCCTTGGGTGGATTAGTGAGGCCCCAGCGCTTCTGAAGACCATAGGCCTTCTCCCTTCTCAAGTAGTTCTTCTTATACCTCTTTTTTAGTATATGGTCTGGTACGCCCTGGGCCCCAGCCATATAAGTACTTAATTTGTTGAGAAACATTGATGTGTGCATATGTTCCTGACTTTTAATCTCATAAAGAGATTAGTAGAGTGTGTCTAGAAATAAATACATATATATTTTATATATATACCTGTGTGGTGTCTTTTCATTTGGTAATTCAAGAGATTATAAGGTAAAACAAGCTGCTTTACATTCCTCTGAGACTTAGCCTGAAGGCTGCTCTCCACAGCTACCACTAGGATAGCTTTCTTTAAAAGGTTGTCTTAAACCTATCTACCATAAGAGTCGAATTGGACTGGTGCAAGGTGGCCACTTTAACTAGTGACCAGCATGTGCCTGGCCAACTTCTCACATTGGTGGGCAGCGTGTCGGATTACAGCTTGCCATTGTTTTACCAGAAAATCTCTATTTGAATTACTAACTGAAAACCACTAAAGGTACTCAAGGTACATATAAAGTCAAGCTTAGTATCAACAAGTTCTACTGAACTTAGAGCTGTTTGTGAAGGGATAGCACACCCTTGCTACAGCTCAAGCTAGGATCAGTAGGCCACAAACTAGTGTAGGTAGCACAACACTGCACAACACTAGAATGTCCTCAAGGGATGGAGTCAGTGGGTCCACCCAGCTTCAGTATAAGGACATGACCTTCTTTGACTTGAAGGCCATGTGTGTTGCAAGGCACCTGAAGCTAGGACAGAGTCCCTCCACACTAGGCCTGATAGATCTGCCAACAGCAGATGATGTGAGGTTAGCTCTAGGAGCTAACAGATCTGAATCAGTGAGCAGGTCAATTACAGTCTCTGGGTCAGATGATAAAAATCAAGATGACCTGGACTCTGTGGTTGAAAGGCCAGATCCACAAGGATCTGAAAAGGACAGAGGAATTCTCCCTAAGAGAGCTGACAGAGTGGAAGAGAGGCCTAGGTCCCCTTCAAGGGAATCTGACCACTCATATCACTCTAGCAGAGAATCTGTCCAGCAGAGGAACTCATACTTTAATAGAAGAGAGACCTCCTCTGAAAGAATGTACAAACTGCTACAGTATGAGGAAGCAAGAGTTGCCCTTAAGGCCAAGCAGTTGGCATTAGACAAAGAAGCCTTTGAGCACACGTATAAGCCTATCAGTCACCCCTAAGGCAGGCCCTATCAATCCTGAGGGCAGGGTGCTTGGTTTTCATGTGAGGGGGTGCCTCTGCCTGAGCAGGGCCCCTCTGCAGCCCTCAGAGTCTATTCTCTGTGGCTGTTTGTGGATGCGGTTAAACCATATACTCTTAAGTGCAGTATAACCTAGCGGTAAATGCTAACTTTGGGATGGCTGCATCAAAACATGTCGTGTTTGGTGTCAAACGCCTTGGAATCATACCCCCACACCAGTAACGGGTGTGGGAGTGTGATCCCACCCTTCTAGAGGGATAGACATGTACCTACTGTGGAAACACTGTAGAAATCTGAAAGAGCCTGGCATCACAAAATGGATGCCACCAGCACAGACACTGGGCTTGCCTCCTGCTACTGACTGAAACTCGCAATGGAGGAGGCCCTACAATAGGCATCCTGTCACAGGGAGGTGTCACTACCTTCCAGACAGGATTTAGTGTATTGGGGCTGGGTGGGTGCACTCCTAGAGTGCTTTGAAGTCCTGCACTGGGGGAGCAGTAGGCTCCTCTGTACATATGCCAGCTCAAACCGGTTCAGGGGCTACCAGCCCCTGCTCTGGCACAAAACTGGACAAAGGAAAGTGGGTGTAACCTCCCACTCCCCTGACCCTCCCATAGGGTGGTCATAGAGCTATTCCCTCCCCTTCCTTTAGTATAAGATAGGGAAACCTTGCCATTGCAAACTAGATATCCCTGGACAACACTCTACAAGAAGAATCTTGGACCATCAACGTTCCACTACCTTTGGAAGACTGAAGAATCTCCCTTGGAGTCAAGGAGTGACTCCCCTCCTTGGCAGGCACCAAAACTTTGAATCAACGGTTGCAAACATTCCCGCTCCCGCCGGAGTCCGAAGTCCCTGCAGCCCTGGAAGTGGATTTCCTGACTTCTCAATTGTGAGTCCCCAGCAAGCCTGAGGCGAGTGGACCCCACGAGTGATGAGGAACAGCAATACCCGGGTACCATGCACTATTGTCAAGTGCAACCCCTTCACGACGTTCTGCAAACTTGTGCATTGGATCACTTGTTGTCCAAGCCTCCAGCAGAATTTTCTTGAAAATCAGAGGCCTACCTTGTCCCAAGTGACCGTGGGCTCCTGTGAAGTGAAACCTCATGAGGTGTCTTCGTGTTCCCTTGCCGGCTGGCTTGTGGGTCCCCTGAAGACTTTTCTACCAAACCAGGGGGCTCCCCTGGTTGCTCCAGGCCTGCCCTCGCTGTGTGAGTCCCTCAGACCTTGCTGGTCTGCACCGCTCACTTTCTTCACTTTCCACAAGACTTGCTGTTGCCAAGGCTTGTTGGCTCTAATCCGGTTGCCGACACCTCAGTAAGCTGCAGACTTTGTGGGACACTCCGAATCCAGCTCCTGGTCATCGTCGATGCCTCCTGGACCTCGTGGCTGAAGAGTCAAGACACCCGTGAATCACCTGAAAACACCCGACTACCATGGGCATCCATCTTCCTGGCCCCGGGTCACTGGCAAGTGACTTTGAACACAGTCCCTTCTGCTTTCATGTCTTCCTTCTTCTGAATCCAGCCTTGGATTCGACCGGACACTTCTCCTGTCTTCACAAGCATCAAGTCTTCTTTGGCTCCCATTGAAAACTACGCTGCGACCCGACACCAAAAGACACCTATGCACCCGGCTTCCCTGGGTGAGGTAACTCATGCACTTCGGTGCTCCTGTGTGTGTTGGCCCTCAAACTACTTACCCTGTAAGCGACTTACTTGTAGACTCTCCCGAAGTACCCAAAAACTTTAAAATGCCAACCACGATTTGCTCCATTGAAGTCTATTGGAATCCGTGGCTGTGTTCTCACACTGCATGCATCTCCCGTGGGTCCTTTACTTACCTGCCTTGGGTGGATTAGTGAGGCCCCAGCGCTTCTGAAGACCATAGGCCTTCTCCCTTCTCAAGTCGTTCTTCTTATACCTCTTTTTTAGTATATGGTCTGGTACGCCCTGGGCCCCAGCCATATAAGTACTTAATTTGTTGAGAAACATTGATGTGTGCATATGTTCCTGACTTCTAATCTCATAAAGAGATTAGTAGAGTGTGTCTAGAAATAAATACATATATATTTTATATATATACCTGTGTGGTGTCTTTTCATTTGGTAATTCAAGAGATTATAAGGTAAAACAAGCTGCTTTACATTCCTCTGAGACTTAGCCTGAAGGCTGCTCTCCACAGCTACCACTAGGATAGCTTTCTTTAAAAGGTTGTCTTAAACCTATCTACCATAAGAGTCGAATTGGACTGGTGCAAGGTGGCCACTTTAACTAGTGACCAGCATATGCCAGGCCATCTTCTTACAGTACATCATGAGCCAACCCCAGCAGGAAGGCTCTGAAGCGCTAAGGTACCACCAGCACATGGGCTGACCCAGGCTCAGCAACCTTACGCTCTGTATACAGGAGGTCGTTCTCCAAGTAGATCCAATGTGATCCAGACTGATCACCTGCTGCCTGGTTTGTGGCCTGTTGCCGCAAACCCACAAGAGAAGGGCACTTCTTCTGTTCTGCACAAAATTCCTCCCTGGAGGGTCCTCCTTCTTGCTGCCAATGGGTCAGCTCAGGCAGGCCCCCTAGTTCAGCAAACTGTTCCCCTGTAGGTTCCAGGACACCCCCCTCAAGGTCTGCCTCCTCCTGGACCGTGGGAACAACTGGGGCTGGTTTCCCGCGCCCCTTACCTCTTCTCTTTAAGGCAGGTCCCTGGGCCATAGTTTCAGGCTCCAGGAACTCTTCAACACCCTTACTGGCTGCCATAGACCGAGTGGTAACACAAGCCCACTCAGGCAGACCCAACATCTCCAAATGAACCTTCTTCTCCACCTTAGCCCATTGGGAGCTTTCCAAATCATTGCCCAACAGATAATCCACAGGCATGGCTGGCATCACAGCTGCTTGAAGAGTACCAGAGACCCCCCCCCCACTGAAAGGGAACCTGAGCCACCTTGCAGTGGCTCTCTGTGTTGTCAGCAGCAACAACTGGGTAAAAGGCATTGGGGACAACCTGCGCTTGAGACACCAGGTGACACTTGACAGCTGTCACACTATCTCTTGTGTCTCTAAGAACCTCCACTCTATGGCCATTGATGGTCAACCACTGCCTGTATTTCTTAGTGTTATCAGGCAGCTGAGCTTGAGGGACCATCTCAAAGTATCCTAATGAGACAAGGGGCATTTCTGCAGGACCCCACCCACCTTGCGCACACTTCTCCTCCCCTCCCAGGGCTACACTTGCCATCTGACGGGGTGGTGCACGTGGTGGCACTCTGGAATCCTTCATGGTACACGGTGCATCAAACCAACAGTGGCCCCCTTGACCACACGTTAAGCACTTGTAGGGGCACCTCTGAACAGGTTTGCCTATCGGGGTCTCTTGCTTCTTTTCAGGGGGATGCTGGGAACCCTTCCCTTGGTTCCCTTGGGAATTACTTTGGGGCCCTTTCTGGAACTCCCTCTGTTTACCCTTGTCCCCCCCACTCTTCTGCTGGGGACCCTGCCCACCTTTGGCAGAATCTCCCACATGACCCTTGTGGAACCTGGTACTGACCCAGCAGTCCGCCTCCTCAGCAAGCTTCCTAGGATTAGTTAACTTGCTATCAATAAGGTGCTGGTGTAGCTCTGGAAAACAATTAGCAGACAAGTGCTCCCTTGCAAACAAATCATGGAGCGCTTCAAAAGTATCCACTTTCCTACCCTTCACCCAACCATCGATAGCTCTGCAAAAGAAAGACACATATTCTACCCATGTGGTTCCCTCCACCTTATTACAATTCCTGAATCTCTGTCTATAGAGTTCTGGGGTCAAACCATACCTTGTCATCAGGGCTTCCTTCATGTGGTCATAAGACATCCTATTCTCACTGGGCAGGTCTAACAAAGTATCCCTCCCCTCACTCACAAAGCGTCCCCACAACCCAGCTCCCCAATCCTTCTGAGGGACTCGGTGGGCCAACATTACTATTTCATAGGCTGCAAACCACTGCCCAATATCCTCATGCTTGTGGAAATCTTTGATGACATCCTTGGGAATATACACTCTGCTTTCCGAAGGCACAGATGGTGCGCTGCCACCAGAGGGATTGTTCTCTAAGCCCTTTGCCTTGATCTGTAACTCCCTCAACATCCTTTCAAGCTCCATTCTCATTCTCTCTCTCTCCAAGGACAACTTGTTATTCTACATTTCCCTCTGACCCTCCATCTTAAGCTTAGCCATCTCCAGCTTGTGTGCCCTATTTCTCTCCCTGTCTTCCAACTCTCTGGGGGACAGGTCTTTGGAAGAGACACTACTGTCAGGTGGAGACGGCACCCCTCCCCTGAGTGGAAGCACTGGCCTATCCAGTTGCCCATCTACATCCCCAGCTGGCTCCACCACTGACTCAGGGGCATTTCTTGCTTCTACCCAGGACCTCAGCGCCTTTTGGTAGTCATCCTTTTTAGAAATGCCCGGTGTAGCAACTTTCAATTTCTTACAGAGATGCTTGAGCTGTTTCAAAGTGTAGGTTTCCAATCTATCTTCCTCAAAATCTAGATCCATAGACGCAACCGATGCTGGCCTACTGATGGCAATAAGAATTGGCAGTATTCAGGAAAAAATAACATTCCAAGGAAAAAAAAATCTACCAAAAAAGTATGTGGTCGCGTTTGGTCTGAACTCACCAATCACTGTATATGAGTCACAAATGCATGTTCAAATCCTCACCGCTGACCACCAATGTTAGAACTGGGGGTCTCTAGTTGGCAGAGGTAGGTACCTTTGACCAAATAGGGACCCTTGCTTCTAAGTCAGGGAAAGGGGATTACACTACTGGATAACCCCAGCTCACCCCCTTGGTAGCTTAGCACGAGCAGACAGGCTGATCTCAGAGGCAGTGTGTTAAGCATTTGTGAACACATACAGCAATACAGCGAAAACACTACAGATGGACACCACACAGGTTTTATAAAAATAAGTATGCTTTATATAGACTTAACACAAGACTATAAACGACAAAAATCCACAATACTGGACTCAAAATTGACTTAAAGATGGTAGAAGCAACTTAGTTCAAGTTGCTGGTAAATGCGACACAGTTCTCACAAACGTACCTGGATGCGTAACGCAAAATAAACAAAAGGCTCGCAGCATTGGAGATGCGTCGGTTCCTTGCCTGGGGGGAGACGATGCGTCGTGCCTCAATGCTTGCGCAGAGTAGGGGATGCGTCTTGATCCTTACCGGAGAGGAAGTGAGGTGTAGGTTCTCGTGCTGCAACTTGGTTGCGATGCGGCAAGATGGCACCTTTGATGCGATGATGTTGAGAGGATGCGGGTACGCCCTGGCAGCCTTGCGGCGACTCTGTACTTTGGAGCCATGACAGGCCCTGCAACACACTTCTCCGGTGATGCAACGGTGACCCTCGTGGTTGCGACACGCCTCTCCAGTGATGCGACAGCAGACAGCTGTGACGAAGACACGATTCTGGGAGATGCAGTGGCGGCACGCTTCTCCGGCGATGCGATGACTACAGCTGAGGAGGCGACACGCTTCTTCTTGCATCGTGCTTCCAGCTCCCAGAGACGGGCAGGCTTCTGCACCTAATTCATAGTTGAAGAATACCTTTAACATACAGCACAAGATACTTATATATCTATATGAGATCTACAGTATGCATGCACACACTCATTGCATGGCTATGGCTTTAGGTGATGTGCATCAAGGTAAGGTTCTTGCTGACATGTATGGACGACAATAGAATGTGTAAAAGGTCAGTGAGAGAGCTCACTTGGGGCAAGATGGCGGCCGCAGATACGGCTGTGTGAGCTCGTTGCTCCGGACTGACCAGAGACGGAATGATGGCAGACTGACGGCGGCATTGATTCACCTCGCTTAAGCTTTTAGACGCATTCGGGGAAAGAAAGAAAACTCACCAAAAGCGTACCGACATGCTTTGGCAGCTTTTACGCCGCACTCCATCATTGTTTGTGGCAAGGAGGCTGTGGACGCGAGCCTGGGCTGTAGGACGGCCGCGGCGGAGTAGTCGTGTGCCAGCAACGGATCCTAGGATGCCGCAGAAGGCGGGGCGCGGTAGAGCTCGCGGAGCAGCTGAGAATGAAAATACCGGCACAGCTGCTAGCAACTCGGCGCTCGGAGGAAACACCAAAGGGAAAGCTACCACTCCGGTGGAGAGGAAGATCGAAGGGGTAAGCGTTCCATCCCCCTCGTTCCTACAATATTTACTAATAAATCCAAGAGAAATGCTGCTTTACCATCGGTTAATATTGAAAAAAATAAAATAGCTGGATTTAGCCCTCTTTTACAGAACGGTGGTGCAACCTGTGAGAAAATGCCAGAGCATGAGGTCTTGGATAAACCACAGACTGAGCTAACAAACACAGACAAAATTACTTTTGTAGCACCAATGCCAGGAACATTATTGATCGCTGGAAATGAGGCGATTAAAGAGGGCTTGGTGAAAAAAAGCAAAAGAGATGGAGTATCCGCTAATGCAGATAATTTAATGAGCACCCAGTTACTTATGGCTAATCAAGCATTAAAACACCCAGCTAAGACGCCACAGCAGGAAGGTGCTAAAGACTTGGACTCTGGCGACTTTTTTTCTCTCTCTGATTCATCAGATACTACTGATGGGGAGCTTGATTTATCAGATAGTGAGAGCCCTGTGGCAAAAACAAATGATCGCCAGGCTAGTGAGAGTCAAGTGGCTGAAAAAAAATGGTATGATCTGGTAGCTGAAAATCCTCAGACTGTACGGAAAAAGGATAGCCACAGGGGGCCAACTACTCTTGTTACCCCTTAAGAAGAATTAGAGAAACTACAATGGGACTATTCATTTACTTCGCAACTTGAAGCGGTCGGTGCCAGAGCTATGAGTCCGATAGATGTTGTTGAAAATGTTTCTTTGGCAGATATATTCCAAAGTATAAAGGCACATAGGGAAGAAACCAGAGCGGAAGGTCAAAGTTATCCTGGTTACTAGCTCGCTAGTGGACTCGCGCGCTCAGTCCTGCTGAAGGCGCGCTGTGCATATTTAATTTTTAAAATTACCACGTTTTGCATTTGCGTTCAATTGATTTATTTCACCCTGCTTTTAGTGTTGGGGGTTGCCCTCTTACCTGCACCCTAATTGTGTTGCTCCACCGCTGTTAGAGCGGGTCCTGTCATTGGGGTCTGTGAACTGGGGAATTGGCGGCCATCTTAGATTGGGAGCCTCGTGACGCTTTTTGGGCGCCATCTTTAGCGTCCTGGTGGTGTTGCCTGTACGCTGCCACCTTATATAAGGCGGTACTTTGAGGGGATCAGCCCTGACAAGTTATCCTGGTTACTAGCTCGCTAGTGGACTCGCGCGCTCAGTCCTGCTGAAAGCGCGCTGTGCATATTTAATTTTTAAAATTACTGCGTTTTGCATTTGCGTTCAATTGATTTATTTCACCCTGCTTTTAGTGTTGGGGGTTGCCCTCTTACCTGCACCCTAATTGAGTTGCTCCACCGCTGTTAGAGCGGGTCCTGTCATTGGGGTCTGTGAACTGGGGAATTGGCGGCCATCTTAGATTGGGAGCCTCGTGACGCTTTTTGGGCGCCATCTTTAGCGTCCTGGTGGTGATGCCTGTACGCTGCCACCTTATATAAGGCGGTACTTTGAGGGGGTCAGCCCTGACAAGTTATCCTGGTTACTAGCTCGCTAGTGGACTCGTGCGCTCAGTCCTGCTGAAGGCGCGCTGTGCATATTTAATTTTTAAAATTACCGCGTTTTGCATTTGCGTTCAATTGATTTATTTCACCCTGCTTTTAGTGTTGGGGGTTGCCCTCTTACCTGCACCCTAATTGTGTTGCTCCACCGCTGTTAGAGCGGGTCCTGTCA
Organism: Triturus cristatus; assembly: GCF_964204655.1. Lineage (NCBI taxonomy): Eukaryota > Metazoa > Chordata > Amphibia > Caudata > Salamandridae > Triturus > Triturus cristatus. The sequence continues at coordinate 1,051,665,008 of NC_140583.1, forward strand.
TTGGGGTCTGTGAACTCGGGAATTGGCGGCCATCCTAGATTGGGAGCCTCGTGACGCTTTTTGGGCACCATCTTTAGCGTCCTGGTGGTGATGCCTGTACGCTGCCACCTTATATAAGGCGGTACTTTGAGGGGGTCAGCCCTGACAAGTTGTCCTGGTTACTAGCTCGCTAGTGGACTCGCGCGCTCAGTCCTGCTGAAGGCGCGCTGTGCATATTTAATTTTTAAAATTACCGCGTTTTGCATTTGCGTTCAATTGATTTATTTCACCCTGCTTTTAGTGTTGGGGGTTGCCCTCTTACCTGCACCCTAATTGTGTTGCTCCACCGCTGTTAGAGCGGGTCCTGTCATTGGGGTCTGTGAACTGGGGAATTGGCGGCCATCTTAGATTGGGAGCCTCGTGATGCTTTTTGGGCGCCATCTTTAGCGTCCTGGTGGTGATGCCTGTACGCTGCCACCTTATATAAGCCAGACCTTTAAGCGCGCAGCGGTTACGCGCGGCGGGAGCGCCTTCCCTGCCCCTGAGTCGTGCCAGAGTCCTGCCCGTCTGCGCTCGTCTGCGCCGAGTCAGGGCTCGAGGTGGGCTCTAGAGCCTGTTTTCAGCAGGGTCGTGGTTGGACAGGTTAATCCGGAATGTATTCGCGTGAGGATTTGCTTAGGCTTCGTAAGTCGTTGTGCTGCACTCAGGTATGTTTACATCCCCTCTCTGGCCCCTATCAGTGTCAGGAGTGTGTCTTTATGTTGACATCTCCTGGTCATATTACTGGCCATAGGGTAACTCCCCCTGAGTGCGTAGACGGCCCAATTCCATCTTTAGCGATTCCACAGGCTTCTGATGAGTTTAAGATCTGTCATCTCAATGTGAGATCGTTGGTTAAACATCATTTGGACAGCCACACCCTTCTTATGGAGGAAACCCCTGACATTCTCTTTATGTCTGAGACGTGGTTGCATGACGAAGCCTTAGCTGTGATTAATTTAGCCCTTCCCTCTGAATACGTGATTTACACACACAATCACAATTCGCGAGGTGGTGGCATTGCGGCTGTGATTAAATCCTGTCACTCATGCCTATGGTCGGTCCTGGATATAGTTGACTGCGAATGTGCTCACTTTCGTATCTCTGTTAGTCCGCATTTTACCTTCTCTGGACTACTCATTTACCGACCACCAGGGCCGGACATGGCATTTAGAGCTGCTCTCCCTGAAGCCGTTAGTGCTTTAGCTTTAAGGGCTGCTAATTTTAGTATCATTGGAGATCTAAATCTCCATTTTGATGCCTGTCACTCCTCTGCGGCAGCTAGTATTCTTACCGATCTGGAAGCCCTCCAGCTACCTCAGTTGGTCAAACACTCCACTCATACTGGTGGGCACATCTTGGATCCTGTTTTCACCAATTTATCTATGGTGAAAGTGCTACCCCCAAGGCCTATGGCTTGGACTGATCATCAATTAATTGAATTTCACCTTCGGATTGAGTACTCTCCTCTCAGTGTAGCTGCGCCCTCGTCCCTCAAACGCCCGTGGAAAAAACTAAAGTTAGCCGATTTTCATAGGCTTCTTGGTTTACATTCGTTGGGCTCTTTTTCAGACGCTGAGATGGGTTATGTCCACTTCTGTAGTTGGCTGACGGGAGCCTTAGACTGCCTGATCCCTATGACTGAGAGTAAGCACCGACGTGCCGGACCTAGTCCCTGGTATGATGACGCACTTCGGCTCCAAAGGAAATCCTGCAAACAAGCAGAAAGAGCTTGGCGTAAGTCATACCTGTCCGATAAAAAACTTATATATCTTGCCAGGATAAAAACTTATCATAAGGCGGTCTGTAAAGCCCGGGCTGCCTACTTCTCTCGGGAAATTAATACCAGCACCAATCCCACCAAAATAATATTTAAGTTGCTTAAGGATCTGACAGCCAGTAGAGCCCCAGTTGCTGACATCTGCTCGGCCACTCACTGTGAGGGCCTGGCAGCCTTTTTCATGGAAAAAGTGGAGGCCATTTACCGTTCTTTCCCTGCTTCATCTTTATTTCTGGAGAAATTGGATTCTGGCCCGATAACCACTCTGTCTCTGCGTTCCTTTCCTGAGCTCTCTATGGAGGAATTTAACAAAACTGCGGTGAAAGTTAAATCTGGTTCACCCATGGATCCTTTACGACCTGTCCAATTTAGAGAGTCTGCGATTCTCTGCTTTCCTCCGCTCCGCGATTTGATCAATTTATCTTTGAAATCTGACTCTGTTCCTGACAGCTGGAAACAAGCGCAGGTGATGCCTTTTCTAAAAAAACCCGCTCTGGATCCTCTAAAATTTGAGAACTATCGCCCCATTTCTCTCCTTCCTTGGGTGGCAAAACTGACTGAGGCTCATGTCAATTCTACTCTCTGTAGCTATATTCATGCTGCTAACATTTTAGATCTTTCTCAGAACGGCTTTCGACCTGGCCATAGTACCGAGACTGCACTTCTATCTATGGTTGAGTACCTTCGAACTTTGGTGGACTCTGGTCAAACGGCAGCCCTAGTGCTGTTAGATCTTAGTGCCGCGTTCGACACCGTTTCCCATGCTATTCTATTACAGCGTTTGGCTGATATTGGTGTCGATCACGTGGCTCTTGAATGGTTTCGATCGTTTCTATCTGGTTGTACTTTTAGGGTCATTACCCGCCCTTACCAGTCTAATCCCTATTCTATCACACAGGGTGTCCCGCAGGGGTCTGCTCTTAGCCCCACACTTTTTAATATCTATGTCCAGCCGCTAGCTGCGGTCGTCAAGCGTTGTAATCTGACCATGGTGTCCTATGATGACGACACGCAGCTGGCGGTTGCCATAAGTGGGGCGTCTGACTTAGAGGCCACAAAGTTTCGTGAGGGAATCAGGTCAGTGGCCTGTTGGCTGACAGATAACTGTTTGCAATTGAATGCAAAAAAAACGGAGGTGCTCATTGTCGGCAATCAGAGCCATCTGTGGGGCGACCACTGGTGGCCACCTGAACTTGGACCTACCCCTCTTCCTGCCACCGAGGTAAAGAATTTAGGCATCTGGCTAGATTCCAAACTCAGTTTTGTCTTTCATACTAAGAAAACTGCTGCCTTGAGTTTCGGGATCCTTCGCAGGCTCAGGCCTATTTTCAAATTCTTTGATGCTCCAACCAAACAGCTTATCGTACAGGCTATGATCCTGTCTCGGTTGGACTATGCGAGTTCTCTTTTACTCGGAGCCAATCAGGCCGAACTTTCTAGACTCCAGCGAGTTCAAAATGCTGCCGCCAGGGCTCTGGTTGGCTTGCCAAGATTTTGCTCGGCCAAAAAATCCATCCATGAACTCCATTGGCTCCCAGTATCTCAGAGGATCAAGTTCAAATCTCTTTGTCTTTCGTTCAAAATTCTGAAACACTCTTCTCCTCAAATTCTGGAACATCTTATTTCACCATATGTACCTGCGCGAACCTTAAGATCCTCAGGACTCCATCTGGTTTCAGTTCCACGTTTTAAAAGGGTTAGAGCTGGGGGCCGCTCCTTTAGTGTGCTTGCTGCCAAGCTTTGGAACTCACTCCCTGCCCACATTCGGGCCATTGATGAACTCCTGACTTTCAGAAGAGCCATTAAGACCTTCCTGTTTTCCTTGGACGCTTAGCATAGCTTTGGCCTGTTCACTGGGTTGTTTATGTGCCGATTTCTTGTTCAAAAGCACCGGGACGCCCCTTTGCTGGGGCAGCTGTGCGCTATATAAATCTGGCTAACATAACATAACATAACATAACATAACAAAGGGTGCAGGGTGCCTGCCGTAAACTGCAGAACACGGTGAGACGCATAGAGAAATCCTGCGCTGAATTCACGGCGCGCTTTACGGAGGCGGAAGCAAGAATCTCCAGTTTAGAAGATGAGCTAGCTGCTCAGAAAATTACCACGGAGAATTTAAGCTCAGCAAAAAATGATACTGTGTGGAAACTAACTGATTTGGAAAATCGCCTACGCAGGAATAACTTATGTGTGATTGATATTCCGGTGAGGATGGAAAGGTCTGATGCCCGACAATTTATTATAGATCTGTTTATAGAAGCCTTTCCTACCTTAACGCAATGGGACTGGAAAACAGAAATATTGCGTGCTCATAGATTCCCCTTTACTCAACGAGCTAGATCTAGTCAAACACAAGGTGTCCCTCGCCCTAGAGCTATTTTAATTGCTGTTAATAATTTCTTAGCAAGAGAAGCCTTGTATGATTTAGCCCGTCCTGACCGAAAAAAAGTGGGTAAACGTATTGAGTTTTTTGTGCGTCCGGACTACTGTCCGGGCACAGTCGAAACTAGATGGCAGCTGCAACAGCTCATTACACCGTTTCATAATAAAGGAGCCCAAGCGTATCTTCTAAATCCTGCCAAACTTAAGATAGTGAGCAAGAATCAAACAAGGTTTTTACTTCAGAAGCGGCAGCTAAGATCTTCTTACTTTCACTATAATTCTATAAGGATAGATAGATGCCTTTTTGGTTTGTCCCTTGCTTTCTAACTTGGCTCTTAGAGCGCTCTTTGCTAGATAAAATAACTTGCAACCTGCTAAACGATGTCTTTAAGTGTATAATCATTCATTCTGTCACTGGTGGGCCAGTCTGGGGCAGCTGGGCTCGATACATCTTCGGGACCATTGGTCCTAATGCCTCATTGAAGGGGATGGAGGGGGGGGAATGGGGTCTCGGCTGAGACCGCATTGTGGGGGGGTATGGGTGGCTGTCAAGGGCTGGGGGGGGATATGCTTGGGAGTGGGGGGAGGGGAGGTATGGGGGTTCGGGGAGAAAAATGCTTGTTTTTGACATAAATGACACAAGTACTTTCAATTTTGTACAGCTGGGGATAGATATGTGCTTTTACTCAGTGTGTTATTTTTTCTATTTCGAATTGAATTTCAGAGGGATCACTGATCTTAATGAGTCTTTGAAAAATAAGGCCTGCAATCTAAAAAATTATTCTAGTGGCAAGATAATATGGAGAAAGCTGATATTAGTAAGCAATGGCTAGATCGGTTATTCGTATAGCCTCTATTAACATATGTGGCCTTAATGATAAAGACAAAAGGAGAAAGCTTCAAGAAGATCTTAAATTCCTGGATATAGACTTGTTATGTCTTCAAGAGACACATATAGCTAGCAAAGATAGTAGCTTATTAGATAACCTGGGGTTTAAAAGACTTGTCCATACTACGCAGGATTGTAGGACAAAAGGTGTTGCTGTATTGTCTAGAAATAGTGGCATCAGATGTGATAGAAAAATTGCGGATAGATTGGGAAGATGGACCTTAATGATTATTAAATGCGGATCAAGTGTGTTTACTTTAGCTTCAATATATTCTTCCGTATTAGATGATCCATCAGTTTTAAGATATATAGCAATGGAGCTTCCATCATGGCCAGCACCTTATGTTTTATGTGGGGATCTAAATATAAATGGTGCCAAAAACGTAGGCAGTACAGCAACTGTAGAACGTAAACCGCATACACGTAAGGCATTTAATGATCTGATAGCTGATTTGGGACTTGTCGATGCGTGGCCTAAATTAAGGGGCCTGGATCCAGGATTTACCTATTATTCAGCTCCCCATCAGAAATTTGCCAGGCTTGATTATTTTTTAGCTTCCCCTATGTTATTAAAGGAAGCAAAAATTGAACTATACCCTAGGGTACTATCAGATCATATCCCTCTGGTGCTGCAAATTCCTCTAGATGGTATGGTAAACATTAGTAAAAAATGGACATTCGAAAGGGCTATCCTTTTAGACAAAGAATATAGAGATTATATGCGAAACAGAATAGGGGAATTTTTCAGCATTAATAATGGTTCTGCATCTCCAGGGGTAGTCTGGGACACATTTAAGCCTTGGACACGAGGTGAAACTATCAGCTTTGGTGCGCTTAAAAAGAAAAAACATACTTTGCAAGTTAAGAGTCATTATCAGAAGCTCTCTCAGCTGGAAACAGAACTAATAGCAAAGGTGAGAAATAAGACTGAACTAACGGGAATTCTGGATTCAATTTCAGCAACCAAATCAGCTCTTAGTGACCTGTATCTAAATAAGCTAGCTGGCATTTACCTAGTTAGAAAGCAAGAATTTTATGAATACAGCGAGACGGTTGGGCGACTACTTGCAGTTAAAACTAGGCAACAGATATCTGCTCGACATATAGATAAAAAAAAAAATATTAATGGCGATATAATTTCTGATGAGAAAGAAATTAGAGACTCTTTTAAAGATTACTATAGGGCCTTATATACAGCAGATAATTCATTGGATGTAGGCTGTGACTCCTCTCTCTTTTTACCCAAAGTAAAGCTAACAGATGAGGAGGCATCTTATCTCGATCTAGAAATTTCGTATGATGAAGTACAGAAAGCGTTATTTGATTTACCGTCGGGTAAAGCTACTGTTATGGACGCCATACCGTTAGAATTTTATAAAACTTTCTTCAAGGCGATTCGAAGGGAGCTTTTAGCTCTCTTTAATTCTATTAAGGGCGGAGAGGCTCCACAGTTTTCTTGGGGGCTGGCAAATATTGTTATATTTCTAAAGAAGGAGAAGGACCCGTTAAATATGGGTTCTTATAGACCAATTACGCTCCTAAATAACGATACTAAATTATATTCTAAGATTTTTGCCTCACGCCTTAACGGAGTTATGCTGCAATTGGTTTCCCGATGGCAGCATGGCTTCATTCAGGGAAGGGGAACAGAGGATCATATCAGAAGGCTTATTACATTACTGGATGCCTCCGATGTTACAAAACTTCCTTTAGCGGTTGCCTTTTTAGATCCAGAAAAGGCGTTCGATCGCGTCTCCTGGAATTATCTGTGGAAATGCCTGGAAGCGAACAATTTAGGTGGAGGCTTTATCAGGGCAATCCAGGCTCTTTACCATAAACCTCTAGCACAGGTCCAGATTATGGGATGCCTTTCTGAACCCTTTTCTATAGAAAGGGGGACAAGACAAGGCTGCCCAACCTCGCCTTTGCTATATGCGTTATATATAGATCCTTTTCTTAGACTTTTGGAGGCTTCTGTGAATATATCCCCTTTTATCTTGAATGACTTTGCCACGAAAGTCTTGGCATATGCAGATGATGTCGCTATTGTGACTTCGGATTTATCTAATGCATTGATTGAAGTTGAAACTCTGGCAGATAAATTTGGCAGAATCTCTGGATATAAGCTCAACAAGGGAAAAACGCAGATCTTACTAAATAAATATTTGGCCTCTACGGACGAAAGAATAGTCGAGGAGGCAGTATACCTTGGGATTAGAGTCAAGGCCCAAACTAAGGAAATAGTCGATGTTAATCTCACCCCTATCATTTCGAAAATTAAGAAGGATTTGGACCGATGGAACAACTTGAAATTATCAAGGGAGATGTAATCTGATCAATATGATTGTCCTTCCAAAGCTCCTATATATTTTTCGCACAATACCTTTAGAAATTCATAATACATGGTTCCGACAGATTGACCATGAGATAGCGAGATTTATCTGGTCTTTTAAAAAAATACGTCGCGCAAATTGTTTTTTAACACTCCCAGTGGAAAGAGGAGGTTTAGGATTACCTGATATCAGACTGTATTATTTAGCGGCGTCATTTAAATACAATTGGCCTATGTTCCGAGCAGATAATAAGGCTTCTGCAATCCCGAATCATGTTCCCTCTATATTTGAGATTTTAATGGGCTTGGATACCAGAGGATGTCTACTAAAAATATATGAGCCTAGCTACTTTAAAAAGACACAATTTAAGAGTTTGATTACAGCATATAAAAACTGGAGCTATGTTAGAAAAAAACTTGGCTTGGGTAGGTTCAGTAGATATACCCCATTCTTAGATAACACCCAGATCTCTGCAACGCTGTTAGATGGATATTTAGCGAGATGGATAAAGGCAGGTGTCTGTAGGATTTCGGATTTATTGGTCGGGGACCAACCAGCTACATTTGAAATAATTAAAAATAGATTTAATCTCAGCAATAGAGATTTCTTTAAATATTTACAACTAAGGGATTTCATTACTAAAAAAAGTGGTGGCATGAAAAGGCTATTCTGTGATTCCTCTGCTGGAGGCCATTACCTGCGATGTCCCTCCGTCAATTTCTAAACTTTATAAAATATTCCTTGAAGGGGCTTTAGATGATATTGAGAAACACTCTGTGAAATGGCAGCAAAGGCTTGAGATTATGGACCCAGGTTTGGAAAGAGCTGTCGTTTTGGCCAATACTGTATTATCCACAGCAAACCTTAGGGCGCAATGTTATAAAACATTTTTTGATCTTTATATCACCCCTTCGAAATCGCTAAATGGGGGGGCATGGAGGGTATCTATCATTTTAGATGTAATACTTTGGGGGCGGATCTCGTGCACATCTTCTCTACATGCCCGGTTCTGGATAATCTACGGCAGGAGGTTACGATATTTTTGCAATATGTTTTGAATAGAAATTTTCTGTTAACCCCTCAACTTATGCTATTGGGTGTATCTACACCTCTAGATAATTGTACGGAGTTCTTATTTATTGCCATGGCAATATTTAGACTATGCATTGCCTCCTCGTGGTTAGATCCGCTACCACCCACATTTGGACAATGGAAAACGCGTATGCTCCATATTTTTAACCTGGAGAAAGCCCTCTATACTCGGAAAGGGAAAAAAGGGAGAAGTAAGGGACTTAAGATCTGGAGACCACTTAATGACTGGATTAGTGAACTTAATTAACAAAAGCTATATTATTTTTGTATTCTCACTTTTGTCTTTGTTTTCTTTTTCTTTCTTTGTGATATTCGGATAATAATAATATCCTTATTTGAAGTGTTAATGCACAAATTTGAAAATGTCAAACATTGTCTGTCCCCTGTCTGTATGTATTTAAGAGCATGAACAATAAAAAAAATAAAAAAAAGAATGTGTAAAGGTCCCTGAGGTATTGCTAGAATTTTATACATTGAGCTATGTAACAGGTTTCCAGATATTTCCATGAGTCAATATTGGAGAAGTATCCAACAGGTTTCTTTAATTGAAGGAAGCTAGTCACCATCCATCTGTGTTTCAACTACCTGGCACAGAGTCAGTCTATGCTGCAATGTGTGTGGCCTTGTGCATTGCCATATCAGTTAACCAATGCTTAGGCAAAATACTTGTACTTGCTAGACATTACTCATTTCACATAGGCTACTGACCATAGAGTATACCCTGTTGAATGCTGCATAACAAACCGCAGGGAGTCCAGAGGTAGACCATGTGTACTATTGAATTCAAAGTTCCTAATCAATCTCAGTATTCTTACGTCTATGTGTTTTTTTCGAGTAGACACTGCCATTTCATATACCTACAGTGCCAGCACCTCAGTACAATAGCATTATTACTTTAAGAGAAGTATGTGTTTCTTATGAGGATTGGTCATTTTTTATTTACTAAATGCTGTTTTGGCTGAACATGCCACATTTGATGTTTTAAAAAAAAAATGAAATCCTATTATTGATGACAAAATGTACAGGTTCAGTTTTGTCTGATACATATTTATTTCCTCGCCCATTCAATCAGGTTGGAGAGGTAACCCCAAATCAGGCACGTTGCCTTGGCCTTAAGGTGCATAGAAAGGTTGTACGTAGAAGGGAAGGTGGCGAGGATCTGGAAGACTGAATCTCAAGACCAGCAAGGACCGGCCAGGGGAAGCACCAACCAGGATTTGAATGTGCACCATCGTGGAGGCGCAGTGGCAATTCCGGGCACCTCAACAGCTTAGCCGGCACAAGCACCTCAGCCTGTGACCATGACCCAGGGACAGAGATCAGATTTTGAAACAGAGTCCCAATAAGGCCTTGCACATCTTTAAAAAAGGACGGCTTGAATGGAGTCCAAACTTGCTACAATGCGGCAGATGATGCAGACAATGCAGTAGTCTGTGGACCAAATTAGTGCACAGATTGAGCCCTCCCTCATACTTTTAGCCTTTCCTCTGATTTTATTTCTTTTTTTTTATAGTTCAGTATTTTAGCATAGTTTAGGATATGTTGTAGCATAGGGATAGGTTAGTTTAGCATTAGTCAGTTTAATATTTTATTATTGAGTTGTTAAGTGGGGATATTCGTGGGTAGGTTTTTGACTCGGTGGGGGTGGAGGTTTAGGATATATTTATCAAATAAAATGTACAAAAAAAACCCCAAAATATATATTTGTTTAGGTTTTAATGTGTAGATAGTTTGTGCATAGGCGTAGTTTATGTTTGTGGGGTGTGACTACGTGTATTAAGGGGGATGGGGGTTTATGTGTAACATATCTGTTGTGATATATTTGTAGAGTAGTGTAAGATAAGGGTAGGTAGTTTAACAAAGAGTTAAGTTAAGGTAGTGTAGGTTAGTTAGCGCAGGTTAGTTTAGTCATAGTTTAGATAGTGTAAGTTATTTAGTGTAGTGTAGGTAGTTTTAGATTTAGATATTTTATAATACTTATATTGAACATTTTATCCTACTTTCACAACTCCTTAATGATTTACTGTTTAGCAGTTGACATTTAGGCTTAGCTTGATTTGAGCACATGCTGTAGTATTTTCCTGCAGTGTTTGTAGATATGTGTAACTTTGTGAGACGCCTATGCACAAGAGTCAGTCAATTTTGCAAGGAAATCACATTCAAACATGTTTGGGCAATGTAAGGGGCCATCTTTGTGTGAATGCCCAACACAGGTAGTCACTTACTTTTGCACTGTGTGCGTAAGTTATGCTACATGTATTGTAAGGATGAAAATGTCAACCCAGAGTAAGAAATAATGGATGTGTTTTTTACACACTGATGCCAACCACCTACACACTCATCCTTGCACCTTTTTAATGTAATATTAGTGTTGTTTGATGGCTAGTATCCATGGAAGTGGCCCTCACCTTCAATCAACATTCTCATTGACTATCTGGTGATTATGGCACTTCCTGCTTGTCAACTTTAGAAACGACTTGCTAGTTAAGAGGCACATAGGGCTCAACTTGCCTATTCCCCTTGGCATTTGTAGATGCTCCCATGGGTCTGTGACCTTGATAATAACATTTGATATGTATGTTCATGTTTATGACAATGTCATGTCTGGTTACACTCACACTCAATGCATGTGAGGGCTCTCTGGGGCAGATTAACACGCTGGTCATACATATGCCAGTGTGCCTTACTACACCATTCATCGTTTAACACAGAAAGATGCTTACTTATTGATTGCAGTTCATGCTTACTGGCATCCAAGGTGTAGCACTAAGCTTCTACATCATGCAGCGGCAGAGATATGATATGCAGGAGGAGTCTGCCCATTAATATTGGCCTTTCCTAAGTGGATGCATTATGATGGGACTCATATGTAAACTTTAGTTCGAGCACTGATGCTGACATTAGTGCATAATGACATTGTCATAATACCTCAGAAATGTATGTGTGGCTGTGTGAGAAAGTGTTAGTGGCTCACATGCATCACAAGCCCAATTTGTACAGTTCTGCTATTGTGTGATTCGTTGACCTATTTCACTTTGTGGCACTCAAGTTGCCAATGTTTATAGTCACACCACAACTTTCAATAGTGGAAAGGGATTGGCCACATGTTGCCATGGCAGGGGAGGTGCATGATCCTTGCACTTAGCAGACCTGAGCATGTGACTGAAGCAAGAGCGAAATAACCAAGAAAAACTGAGAAGGATATTTTTATATATACACATCAACCATGGTCTAGTTCGGCCTATCTGCAACAGACATACTTCATGCTGGTTATTGCTTTTATTTGCAGATGTTCAAAGGAACAAGAAGCAAGTGACAGTCCTTGCAGCTACAACCCCAACATTGTTTGAGAGCCATAGGATGTCCAGACAGAGTCCATGGGATACATGTCATGTGGCATGTTGATGAGAGGAGTGTTCCAGTGAGCAGAAGTTCCAAATCGTCATTAGGTAAGGTAGGCCAAATCGATAGTCCACAAATGGGTAAGTTTAACAGGAGGATAAGCAAATAGGGGACAGTTCCAGTTGGCAAGTGCACTGGCATAATCATAAACTCTTTGGGTCCTCAGATTCCAGGTCTGGGATTGGGCTGGCAGATGGGGAATGTCTGGTGGTTGGCAAGCCCTCTGGAGATCCTGCTATGCTGTCGGCCCTTCCTGCAACCGGAGATAAAGAATCTAAGGAGCCCAGAATTTGCTTTAAGGTGTCTTGGTCCAGGGTTGGCAGGCTTGCATTCTCAGCAGTTTCCTCATCCGAGACAGGCAGCTGGTAAGGAGGCTTTTTTTCTCCCTTTGTAATGAAATAGTGATATGTTAATAGTGATCTATGTTAGTTGTTGGCACAAGTTATCCGGCTAACATACAGACTTTATTCTAATTCACTTTCAGTTCAACATTGATACGTAGGACAAATGTTACTCATAGTTATTATGACCAAGTTGCACTGTTGTTGCATTTCAGATGGCAGTATCTCTGCATTGTTCACACTACCACTATGTGACAAGGATGACCTTTTGTGTCATGACACACATTGCAGCACATATACACAGCTCCCTGGACTGCCATGCCTGTGATGGTAAGTTAAGGTAATGTCCACATCTTATTTGGTGATTACATTACTTTAACATGATCGCAATACTGAGTGTGGTTTCATGTACTGACACCACTACTGTGCACACTGCACCAAATTCCCAGGGTGCCTCCATTCTCTGTGGCCACTGCTCAGCCCACAGCTCCTGTCAAGGTGATGTAGGTTTGGTCATGTATTTGATTTGATTCAGCAGTCTGCCTTTCACACTGTACACCAAAGCACTCTGGCTCGGTGTGCCTTCTGGCATGCACAATGCGCATTTCTGTGGCCAAGGGTTCATTTTTCACATACATCCACTCACCTTTACACAGCTAACAAGCTTGCTGCACTGCAGGTATGTGTGAGGGTATGCACTCACCATGTGATTTCATAGCACACACATTTGGCTGCATAGTTGTGGATAGTTAGCACTGTGTACTGACTCTTAGAGGATGGACACCATCAAACTAAGTTGATTACTAACTCTGAGGCTCTGTCTGGAAGTAGTTTACAATACTCCAGGGGAAAAGAAGGTTACAGCTAAATATGTGCAGTACAATATTTGTGATAAACAGTTATTCAGGGGCACTGGCAAGAAGTATTCACATGGGACAAGTACCATGTGGAAGCACTTAAAAACAATTCATGAAAGGGTTTACAACTGAATGATGTGGGAGAAAGCAGGTGCAGCAGGAGAGTCCACCTCTATAGCACCATTGAGAGAACCATTGTCAGCTTTAGACATTACAATATCAACTGCCTGTGAAAGTTTGAGTGAGATGGTTGCTCACTGTGCAAAATGCCACATGCTTGTCAATGTCTTATGTGGGTGCATTTTCCCTTTTTTACTGTTCAAAGGTTTTATACTCATACACCACAAATGATGTACTGTTGAAAGAATCATCATTGAATACCTGTATGGGTGTGTTTGTGACTGAGCACTTAAATTAGTAATTTACATTGTTATAACTTTATGCATACATTTTATTGACACATTGCAATACAATTTAAAACAAACATTTTACAAATAAACATAACTTATTTAACTATTTACAAATACAGAAACACGCCCAAACCTGAATTTCTGATTAACTACACTAGGTCACGGTGAGCTCAAGTGCATGTTGAGAAATTTAGACACACCAACTTGGTTTCTAACCCTCAGTTGTGCATAATATCCATTGGATGACTTGCATGACTTTTTGAGACAAGCAAACTCTAACATTAAAGGCGTCAAATTGAAGACACAAGCAGAACTTAAAGATAGAGTTGTGTATTTGCCAGCTTTGTTCAGTGTAACATCTGCAGCAAGCAATTATCAAAAGAGACTGGTATAACGAATTATTATGGGACAAGTTCCATGTGCTGCTTGTTAAAGCCATCCACAAAAGGGCATACAATCAGTTTATGCAGAAGAAGGTAACTGGAGGAGAAGCACACTCACCATCAGAAGTAGTCTTGGTGAAACCTACAAATGTTCAACAAATAACAGTACCAGATTAGTGCAATACGTTATCTGAGATGATAAAATTATACAATTCTAACCAAACAATAAACTTAACATAACTTGTTTAACCATTTACTAATATACACTTTTGTGCACAAGTAATTCAGATAGATACAGATATGCTTTAGAACAGCAAGGGCAACCTGAGCCTGCAGTGCATGAGCAGGAAGAAATTCCACCTCCAAAAAAGGGTAATGTTTGGAAACATTTCAGAATTCCTTCGGGAGAGAAAAAGGTTAGTGCCAAGTTTGTATAGTTCGATGTCTGTAGCAAGCAATTGTTGAGACAGACTGAGAAAAAGTGTTCCATGAGACAAGTTCCATGTGGTAGTACATCAAAACTATCCATCAATGTATTTACCATCACATGTTGCGGGAGAAGGCAGGTGCAGCAGAAGAACAATCCTTATCTGCAGTACCTTAGTGAAATCATTATTACTGGCTGTCATAACTGTTCCAGCTGGTCGCAGATACATTATCTGAGATAGTAGCTCACTGTAGCAAATGCCAGATGCCCATGGCTCTAAAGATGTTGTCCGTGGCTACATACCTGGATACAGTGAAGAAACACCATTGTTAATTACTTTTTTGCACCCCGTTAAACCTTCATGTTATCCACAGACTGAAGTCAGTTGCTTCTTACCATTTGCCTTCCATTACCCCTTTTAATACCTTGTTTATTTTCTGCCTAAAAAATGTACAAAAATATAAAATTGTTAGTGCTGCAGGAACACTACTATCATTTAATTTATAGGTCCTAGGCACGCGTAGCGCTCTCTATAGATGAATTAAATAACCAAGTTATGGTTCAGTCAATCTAACCATTTTTAGGGGTGAAGCACATTGACCTTACCACTATCTAGCACTGGTAAACTTCTCTCATTCATGAGGCAAACTGGGTGTCTCAGTATCTGACTGGGTGTTATAATGACTGTGTGGGTGTTCAAATGTGGGTGTAAGTAACTTTATGTATTAGTGACTGTTTATGTTAGTGGGTGTTTGGGTGTGTAACTGTGTGTGCAAGTGGCTCTATTAGTAGTGGATACATAAGTACTGTGTGACTCTGTGAGTCAAAGTGTAAGTGATTCTGTCACTGAGTAGATGTGACAGTGGCTGTATGGTTTTTTAAATAGGTATGTTTGTGACTCTATAGGTGCGTGACTGGCTGTATAATTGGGTGTATCGGTCTGTACTGCGTGTGTAAGTTACTGAAACTTGAAGGTACTTCTTACCTTTAAACTGCACAACACGCTGTCCATTGGGCTATCTAGGGCATACCGCAGGGATGCCTATAGTATAAATAAAGGAGAGTTTAAACATTGAAAAGGAGAATTTAATGCCACGTTTAAGTGTCAGTAAAGTGCACACAGGCTCAGCAGTGGCAGGCCCCAGTCAGGTTTAAAAGGCTACTTTAATGGATGGCTAAATTAGTGCTACAGACTCACTACTAGCATATACTTTACAGGCCCTAGGCATTAGTAGTGCATTCTACTAGGGACTTACAGATCAATTACATATACCAGCTGTGGATACGTCAATGAAACCATGTTTATGTGAGAAGCTCATACACTTTACCTCTATCTAGCTGGGGTAATCTGCTCAGATTCCTAAGGCAATCTGGGTGTCTCAGTATGGGACTGGGTGTGCCAGTGACTGTATGGTCGTTTAAATGGGCATATAAGTGACTGCATCACTTAGTACCCAGCTGTGTTAGTCAGCGTTTGGCTATGTAAGTCTGTGAGCAAGTGGCTCTATTACTAGTGGATACATAACTACTGTGTTAGAGTGTGAGTGGATGTGTAAGTGATTCTGTCATTGTCTGACTAGATGTGACTGTGGCTGTATGGTTTTCTAAATAGGTATGTTTGTGGCTGTATAGGTGGGTGACTGGCCATACATCTGAGTGAATGGGTATGTAAGTGCGTGTGTAAGAGACTGAAACTTAAAAGTACATGTCTTACCTTTTAACTACACAGCACCCTGCCCATTGGGCTGCGTCAACCGTACCTTAGGGGTGACTTAAGTGTAAAAGAAAAAAGGAGAGTTTATATATTGCCCAAGGGTATTAAATGCCAAGTTGGCCTAGCTGGAAAACTGCACACACAGGCTCTACAGTAGCAATCTCAAGACATTTTTAAAGGGCTACTTGTCTTGAATCTAGGGGGGAGGTCAGTACTTGAGTACATATATGAGTGACTATCAGATCTTGGGTGTGTGAGTGAATGTGTAACTGTCTGTGTCATTGTCTGACTGGATGTATTAGTGGCACTATGCTTTTATACATAGGTATGAAAGTCGTAGTATGGATGTGAGACTGGATGTATAACTGGGTGAATGGGTCTCTAAGTGCGTATGTAACTCACTGAAACTTCAAAGTACATGGCTTACCTATTAAGCGCATAACACCCTGCCCTATGGCTTACCTATGGTGTACCTTGGGAGTGACTTATATGTACTAGAAGAGGGTTTAAGGCTTGGGAAGGGCTTTTAAATGCCAATTCAACATGACAGTGAAACTGCAAACACATGCTCTGCAGCAGCACACTCCAGACATGTTTAAAGGGCTACTTATTTGGATGGGTGACTAGGGGTGTCGGTACTGGAGTACATACCTGAGTGACTCTATCAGATCCTATGTGTGGGGTGTCACTGGATGTGTAAGTAACTATGTTTGCTATATGACTGGCTTTCTTAGTAACTCAATGGGTCTGTAAATGTGTATGTAAGTGGCTATATGCATTGCTTACTGGCTAACTTAGTGAGTGTTGGGGTATGTAAGTCTGTGAGCATCTGGCTCTGATACTGCTTTATACATGAGTGCTATGTGGGTGTGTGAGTGAATGTGTGAGTTCCTGTGTCACTGTCTGAGTGGACTTGTGTGAGACTGGATATATAACTGGGTGTTAGGGTGTCTAAGTGCGCATTTAACTCACTGAAACTTCAAAGTACATGTTTTACCTTTTAAGAACATAGCACCCTGCCTTATGCCCTACCTATGGCCTACCTTAGCCATGATGTACATGTAGTAGAAAAGGAGTTTAAGGCTTGGAAAGAGGTTTTAAATGCCAAGTCAGATATGTACTTGAGTACATATCTGAGGGACTCTATCAGATCCTCCATGGGTGTGTCACTGGATGTGTAAGTAACTATTTCACTATATGACTGGCTTTCTTAGTAACTCTATAGGTCTGAACATGTGTATGTGATTGGCTGTAAGGATTTCCTACGGGCTATGCTAGTGAATTTTGGGGTATGTAACTGGGTATGCAACTAGAGTAGTTACTACTGGATAAATAAGTGCTGTGTGGGTATGTGAATGTATGTGTAAGTGCCTCTGTTGCTCTCCCACTGGGTACATGAGTGGATGTATGGTTTTGTAAATAGGTATGTGAATAGCTGTATGGTTGGGTGACATGGTATGTAGGTGTTGCGTGCATGAGTAACTAAATGTCTGAGTGCTGGATACATGTGTGTGAGTGGGTGTGCCAGTGCCTGTATGAGTGTGTAAAGAATTAGGTATGCGTATGTATAGATGAGTAAATGGGTGTTTGAATGGTTTTGTAGGTGTGTGAGTGAGTGTGACAGTCACTGTCTGGCTATATGAGTGGTGGGTACATAAGTGCTTTTAAGGAACTGTAACACGGTGTGTAATTGCCTGCCTGATTGTCTGAGTAGGTGAAAATTACAAACTATTTAATTACTCACTATAAGCAAATACCCACACATTATTTCAAACACATTTAATCTTACTGGCTTAATAAAATTACTTTATATTTTCAGTATACCAATTTCTCTTTCTCCTTTCTTACTCATTCTATTTTTGTTAATGTTCTAGTCTAAGCTACCTTCTATTTTGCCTTCTACTATATTGTCTAGAAGCTATACATTTTATTCCATACACTCAAATGTATTTATCTAAATATCCTTTTTTATTCTACAACCTAACCAACATACCTGCTAAAGCTTTTCGCTGTTCTCCAACTTACATTTTTTATTTCTGTTAGGATCTGTTTTCTTTGGAAATTTGTAGTCAGAGCTGTGGCAATCCTCCTTAATTCTCAGTACAATAGCAGCTAAAATGGCTGCCCTTCACCATGTGCTCTTTCTTATACTTCTGTAGTCAACAAATCACAGTCTTCCTTTCATCTTTTATTTTTGCTGTGCAACTTCTAAATGGTCAGTATTTTTTAAGCCTTTCCATGTTTCCTGGAAAGAAGCTCAATTTGGTTGTTTTTTGTGTGTGAATCTGCAGATCCACCACGAAGCTCATCGCAGCCCCCCATTTAACTTCGCAGTTGACCCATGGATCTACACAGAGACCCAAGTAAGCATTGAACAATCTACTACTAATAGTTTGCAATTAAGCTTTACATTGTAAAAACTATTCAATTGAAAGCTGAACACTCCATAATTACAAATGTTTCCACGCCACTCTTTTTGATTTTCACAGTGCAGCTGTTTCAATTCCCCTTCCCCATATTCTTTTAGCTCTGTGCCCATAGTGACCATGTTAACAGCACTCTACCTACCAGTAGGTCATAAGTACACATTACTTTCTATAAGTAGCATACTTGCTTAAAATTAACTGTAGCAGGTGTGGTTGACTGGTTGCAATTTCAAACATATCCCTAACAGCATAATCTTTTTATTTCTTAAAAACAATCACAGATGTAGGTATTTTTTTCTAAAAATCACTACCTAATTTTAGTTCCATGCACATCTCCACCATCTAATCAAATATGTTCTTTTATATTCTACTTGCTGTTCTCCATTTTAGCTTCCTTTCATCTTCAAAACTGCCTCATTCTACTGCAGACTTCTCCTCTGTGCTACTACTCCTTCCCTCCAAAATGGTCATCATGTGGATTATGCCTCAGAGTTGAGCATCGTAGATCCCAAACTAAAGTACACATTCAACACATAACAACAATGGGCTTTCCTCAACTGAAACCTTTTATGTGAGACAACAACATATTTAATGCAGTGGGTGTATAACTGGCTAAAAAGGCATCAAACAGAGTGTGGAAGTGGCTGTATAGGTCTGTCAGTAGGTGTGTCAGTTGTTTTGATTGCAGAGTGAGTAGGTGTTTGACTGGCTGGGTGAGTAGGGGTGTCATAGACTAGATAGGTGCATTAATGCGTGTGTGAGTGTGTGTGACAGGGGCTGTGTGAGTGGTAATATTGGTATGAGTTGTTGTGTGAGTGGTTGTATGGGTGTGTGAGTGGGTGTATAGTGGTAGTATGTGAGCGAGTGTGTGAGTAGCTCTGTGGGTGCATGAGTGGGGTGTGTACGGTTGTATGGGTATGTTAGTAGGCATGTGAATGTGTGTGTGTATAGCTTCATGGGTGTGTAGGTAGCTATGTGAGTGCTCCTCTCAGTGTGTCAGTGACTGTATGAGTATCTCTTGTGTGAGTGTCTGTATGGGTCTGTGAGAGGATGTGTGAGTGTGTAGATCTGTTAGTGGGTGGATGAGTGGGTCTGTTAATGGGTGTGTGAGTATCTGTGTGGGTCTGTGAGAAGGTGGTTGTACGAATACCTGTGAGGGTCTGTGAGTGGGTATGTGAGTGCCTATGTGGAGCTGTGAGTGGCTCTGAGAGTGTCTGCATGGCTCTGTGGCTCTGTGAATGGGTGTGTGAATGCCTGTGAAGGCCTGTGAGTGGGTGCATGTCTGCCTGTGCAGGTCTGTAGATAGGTGTGGGAGTGCCTATATAGGTGTCTGAGGGGGGAAAGTGTTTATTGTTTTCAAAGTGCATCAAGATTTGTGGATCTGTCCCTAATTTTCACGGGGGCTGTGCTGAGGCTCACAAAGGATTTACAGATTTCTGAAGTGGAAAAAATAAGATATACGTCAATTTGTACCCAACATAGGTCCCTGACACTCCTCTAACATACCCATAGGGTCAGAGTACCTCTACCATGAACCCTTTAATAATTTTTTAGAAAAATGTTAATTCCCCGGTACAGTTCCCTGATGCTTTAAATGGCGCCTGCAACCTCCCAGTCAGATTGTGGCCAGTTTAGCTGGTGGCCCCTGATTTCATGACTCCACCACGGGGGATCTGTGGAGGGTCCGTGTCCCTATATATTTATATGTCTTTCTCCTTTAATAACTCCGCAACTACTGAATGGATTTTACACCAAATCACAAAAAGGGTCTTTCTAAACCATGAGCTACGCCTCTGCCAAATTTGGCGTAATTCCTTCCAGTAGTTCAGGCTGTAGTCATGTTCGAAATCGCTATGGGAAATTGCATTGAAAAAGCACATTTTTGACCCCCCCCCCCTTTTTATTGGCCCCCACTTGACGGATCAGTCCGAAACTTTCAATGCAGAACTAGACATACCATGTCACTTTTTTGAGAAACATTTGTGCGGATAAACGGATGATGATCCCATAATATATTTCCACAAAGCAAGAATCAAAGTCAAGGCACAAAGTCTTCCTCACTCCACAGTCGTAAAGTTTCCAAAGATCTATTTGGCAAAGCGTTTCACTGTAACGACCTACTGGCGACCGCCAGTAGGTAATATATATATATATATATATATATGATTGGTGATTGTATTGAAACTTTATACTCTTGAAAAGTGATACTATTTATAGTTGGTAAAAAAGCTTTTTTCGTATTTGTATTTTACAAGTGTATTTCTTCTATGTTCATTGATTTGTACATGCACTGGCACTTTAAATTCTGGGTTAGTTGCTAAGCGCAGTCATGTGATCAAGGCCGCTTGGACGTCCGAAACGCGTCAAGACAAACTGCTGAAATAAAGAGCATTGCAACTTTGATGGTCCGCACTCGTCATTTCTGCACAAAGCAGAGGGATAGTGTCACGAGTTGGAGGTGATATTTACCGGCATTGGACTGTTGCCAGTCTGCAGACCCCCTCCCAGGAAGAAGGCTCCGTAGCAAGCAGTCTGCTTGCCCGTCAAGGTTCTCTACAGGCAATATCGCGGGCGCATGGTATTGCTACGGCGGGGACCCCAGGGGCACCACAAGGAGTTTCGGAAGGGAAACGGACAGAGCACTCCGGATGCGGCAAATATGCAGAAAAATTGAAGGAATAGTAGAATGACAGCGCGGAACAACGGAACAGCTACGCGCCAGGAGTGTCCGCTCGGCTGAGCAGGAACGGGACCTGGCAGTACGCATTTGTTTCCAGCAGCTGGTAGGACTACTTCCTCTTATTAATACAGCCGCGAGGATTGGGAGGTTTGTGCTTCTCCTTACAAACCTAGGGCATTATTGGCGCCGGGATTTTCTTTCGCGCCACATAGCCTTTGGATTTGTTTCTTAAGGAGTATCTTTTCAAAACAGTAAGCAATAATGTCTGATGACGCGCTTAGGACCCGCAAGCACGCCGCGGAAGAGATGTTCTCTGATGATATTGAGAACCAAACAACTGTTAATGCAGAACGAAACGTTGAATCCAATGCCAAAATTAACAGCCTACAGACGAACTTCAAACTGCTAGAAAAATACAAACGCCAAGAACAGTCAAAGTGGTGGGAAGCGCGCTCATTGAAACGGTACCTAGATGTAGGGAGAATCCCTAGGGGGCTACGCATTATGATAGCCCCTAGTTATGAAGCGCCAACTCCCTTAATGATGGCTGAATGGGGTGAATGCAACCTTGAATCACCCAGACAACTCGTTCAGATATTGGTGAAGTATGCTGACATTGACAGGGCTGAGCTACAAATTAAGATTGAAGCCCTGGAAGAAAGCATGAAACAGCAGGAAGTTGACGCTAGGCTGGAGCAAAAAATGAGAGAAGAAATGATAAATAGACTGGCAAAGGAGGAAGACAAAATAAAGATACGCAAAACGTTTAAATTTAAAAGAGATCGTGAGGACTATGCCAATGGCCACTTTTTTACATTTGCTCGACGATATGATTCATTGAGAGTAGCCACAGCTAATAAACGTACACAAGGAGGCAATGATACAAATAAAGTACGTGTAGAAATATCCCCAACGTCAGAGCTAAGCTCAGCACCTGAAAGTGAGTCAGATAATGAAGGTGCCAGAAAATATATGGAGCATGGAATCAAGCTAACGTTGGGGGAAGAATTGGACATTTTAAACAGGGCAGAAGGGATACGCTAAGACCTCGCAACCAGGGGATAACTGCAAAACAAAATATCCAAAGGAGAAGGGAGAGACGCCAGGCCCGCAGGAGATGGAGAACAAAAAAAGCGGGGCCGGGGCCGAGCCAGGAGAACTTAGTTAACCCCACAGAGGCGCAAAATAGATTTGACACAGTACTACAAAAACAGGAAGCAAATACTATAATTAACCTGGCCAACATAGACTTGTCAGAAGCAGAAAAACAATTACTCTCCCTGGGATTAACTTACTGTCCAGAGTCCAACTTCCAGTATACTCGTACTAGGGCTGATTTTTACCAGTTTATACGCAAACTTAAGCTTTAGAAACTACATCTGCAAAGGCCCAACGCTAGTCAACCTTTGTCAAGTACATCAAAAGTAGCAGATAAGGAATTGACCGGATTGGTGGTCGCAGACATGAATTTATACCAAGATTTGTGCCAATTGGCTGATGGAGAGCGACCAAACAGCCAGGGGGCACTATGCATGAGTGGACAGATCAAACCGGATACCCCCTTCAAGCCCAAGTCTAAATTCATCCCCCTTGTAGCGCGCGATGGATTGGACTCATTTAGTGACCATGTGGTAGGACAAATTAAAAGGTTAACACTTGCCACGAACAAATGCAAAAGAAGGTATACAAACAATCAAAGGAAGTACAATCAACTGATTCTCAAGCTACAAAATGAGGAAGTGATTATACGAACCTCAGATAAAGGGGGAAATATTGTTCTCTGGCCAAAGGAGGAATACTTAAAGGAAGCGTATAGACAGCTAAATGAGATCCAATGCTATAGAAAGAGTACTCCACTTAAATACAAAGCAACCCAAGACTCCTTGTTTAAAAGTTTACTGGGATGGAAAAGCCTGGGACTTTTGAGTTGGGATGAATATAAATACATCAAAAAAGAACATCCACTGGTGCCGTATATTTACTTCATACCAAAAGTCCACAAATGTATTAATACACCTCCAGGCAGACCAATTATTGCGGCTTGTGATGGGCCATTGGAAAACCTTTCTAAATATATCGTCTATTTCCTACAACCCCACATGAAGAGCTTAAAGTCGTATGTACAGGATACCAGTGACTTTTTAACAAAGATCAAGGATTTGTCTTGGGACTCAGATTTATTGCTTGTGACTTTAGATGTATGCTCGCTTTATACATGTATAAGGCATCAAGATGGATTGAGAGCAGTTGAGTACTTTTTAAACATGAGATCTATGATATATGCACAACATACCCGAATGTTATTAGATATGTTATCATTCAGCCTAGAAAATAACCAATTCCTTTTTAATGGCCAGCATTACCAACAAGTACAGGGTGTAGCGATGGGGGCCAGTTTCTCCCCTAGCTACGCCTGCCTTTTTATGGGCTGGTGGGAGGAACTGGTCCTCATGCGTCAATTTGAACATATTTATACCACCAACATTGTCTCCTGGATGCGCTTTATAGATGATTTGTTTATTGTGTGGCGAGGCAGTGAAGAGAGTGTGGTAAAATTTATAGATGAAATCAATTGTAATGATCTTAATCTTAAATTTACTTTTAACATCAGTAAGTACTCAGTGACCTTTTTAGATGTTCAAATTCTAATTAACAACAATATTTTAACAACTACCCTTTTTAGAAAACCCACGTCAGGAAATACACTTTTGCACGCATTAAGTGCACACCCTCCACATCTGATTAAAAGCATCCCCTATGGGGAGATGCTCCGCATCCGCCGAATATGTAGTGATCTGGAGGATGCGAAAATTAAACAGATGGAGAGCAACGCGAGGTTTTTAGCTAGAGGGTATAGCCCCAAAATAGTGCAGGCTGCTATGAAAAAATCCCAAGAAAAGACCAGGGAGGATCTTCTAGTGTACAGATTTAAAAGGCCACAGTTACAGAACAAAATGCAACCGGTCAGGCTTATCCTAACATATTCCAAACAAGAACATGAGTTGAGGAATATTATAAGACATAATTGGCACTTTATCCAGGATGACCCAGTGATAGGTGCCCTTATGCCTTCAAACCCGGCAATATCCTTCAGAAGATCCAGGAGCATGGGCAATACATTGGCCAACAATAGTCAGGAGATCTTTCGGAAGGATACTTGGCTTACCACTAGAAAGGGATTCTTCAAATGCCTATCGTGCAGAGCATGCCAGTTTGGTAGTAATACAAAAACCTATACTACTGCCTTTTCCAGAACAGAGAGGGAAATTAAACAACATCTAACTTGCAAGACGGAATATTGCGTCTATGTTCTGGAATGCGACTGTCATTTAAGGTATGTTGGCAGTACAAAACTGGCAGTGCATAAGCGTATTCTGCAGCATCTAAGGACAATAGCTAATAAGGACCAGAGTTACCCGGTTGCGAGACATTTCCAGGCGATACATAACAGTAACCCGCAGCATCTCCGCTACTTTGCAATTGAAGCCATACCATTGGCAAAAAGAGGCGGAGATAGAGAGGCTAAATTGCGCCGCCTGGAAACAAGCTATATTTTAGAATTTGATTCTAAGTCCCCGGGTGGGCTAAATGTAACAGAAGATCTCCATACATTCTTATGAGGGCTTATCAATTTATGTCCAACTATTTGTAGCTCGAACAGCAACCCAGTGAAGTACAACTCAGATGTAACATACGATGATCCTAATATATGCAATACAAAGGTCATGAGGAATTGCTTTAGATGTATCATACTTAAAAGTCCTTTTATGAAATGACATCTTTGTACATAACTGGTATATATATATAAATTTTAGATAATTGGTTTTAGACAGGAGGGTGGTTTCTTATCTTTGTGTCTTTTAACTGATTATATTTAAATTGGGTCCCTGTGTACTTGACATCTACATCACCCCTTCACATGGTACTGAATGACGATTACGTCCACATTAAATTGTAGCTGCAAAATAAAATTTGGTTCATACAGGCATATCTACATATTAATGGACATATATATGCCACAAACGTTTCTTGCATGAGCACTTTATTAGCACAAGTCACTTTTTTCCAAGTACTGTAGCATATAGTCACCTTAAACAGTTTGGTTATTAACCTTTGAGGCAGGGAGTGTAAGAAAAAGCTGTTTTCTTTAAATTATGATAATAGTTTTTAGCCATACAAATTGACCGATGTACTATGTGTTATGGATTCTTATATGGTAATGGTAAACATAAACACCATACCTTGTAGCCCCATGCTTCATAAACAAACTAGTGTTTGACTTAAATGAACATATTTGGAGTTGTGGTAACTGACTTGCTATTTATATATATTTTGTTTGGAAAATTTTCTTCCCTGTAATGATTTATCAGGAATATTAGGGAAGATAAAAAGTCTTGTTTGGTTTATATATTTTTTTCGAGGGAGCACGTTAAGTTGTAGACACTTTGAATGATTTTTTGTACTATCTATGAACAGTAGAAACTAGGCTAGGAATGCATTTATGCTTTCATGATTGGTGATTGTATTGAAACTTTATACTCTTGAAAAGTGATACTATTTATAGTTGGTAAAAAAGCTTTTTTCGTATTTGTATTTTACAAGTGTATTTCTTCTATGTTTATTGATTTGTACATGCACTGGCACTTTAAATTCTGGGTTAGTTGCTAAGCGCAGTCATGTGATCAAGGCCGCTTGGACGGCCGAAACGCGTCAAGACAAACTGCTGAAATAAAGAGCATTGCAACTTTGATGGTCTGCACTCGTCATTTCTGCACAAAGCAGAGGGATGGTGTCACGAGTTGGAGGTGATATATATATATATATATATATAGATATATATATATATATATATATATATATATATATATAGAGAGAGAGAGAGAGAAAGAGAGATAGATAGATAGATAGATAGATAGATAGATAGATAGATAGATAGATAGATAGATAGATAGATAGATAGATAGATAGATAGATAGATAGATAGATAGATAGATAGATAGATAGATAGATAGATAGATAGATAGATAGATAGATAGATAGATAGATAGATAGATAGATAGATAGATAGATAGATAGATAGATAGATAGCTAGGTAGATAGATAGATAGATAGATAGATAGATAGATAGATAGATAGATAGATAGATAGATAGATAGATAGATAGATAGATAGATAGATAGATAGATAGATAGATAGATAGATAGATAGATAGATAGATAGATAGATAGATAGATAGATAGATAGATAGATAGATAGATAGATAGATAGATAGATAGATAGATAGATAGATAGATAGATAGATAGATAGATACACAAGTCCTTTGTTCAGCAAAATATCAGTACGGCTAAACATCATCAGTCTCTAATGAGGGGAGTGCCTGCCAAATGTAGTCAGCCAGCTCAGTGGAATATTCTCTTCTCCTGCAAACTAATAATGAAAGGACAAGGTGCAGACTCCAGTGTACTGCTCTGTGTATTAATTGTATAAGAATGATTAAACAATCACACTCAGTCTTGATCATGCACGAGTGTGCGAGCAGTGCACTGGAGTCTGTGCCTGCTCCTTTCAGTAGAGGTTTACATTATTTAATTATTTGATAAACATTTACTTGGAGGAGATTATATGCTGCAAAATGTAATTTCTTAAGTTCCAGTTTAGAACTATTTTTATAAAAAAAAGATTTTACATTTATATTTTATACTAAAATATTTTTAACCTTAAAAAAAACAAACCCTTTCTTATATTTACCTAACATTTCCGTAGAGTATTTCCACTGTGGTGGCAAAGATCTCCACCAACAAGTTACATTACATTTCATGAGTCAGTTTTAGGGGTCTCTAACTCCTCTTGGGAAGTCTACACATGTTGTAAATCGCCACTTGGAAAAGATGAATTGCCAAAAAGGGAAAAGTAACACTGAGGTGTATGGGTAGATTTACATGTGAATCGATCCCTCTATATTTATTTTAATGATTATTGCATTAAGGTATATATCTATATTGCTAAGACCATTGCTATGCTCTTGAAAGCATTTTCCCAAGCAGGGAAGCCATTGTGCAGTACCTGTGTGCAAGGTCCACCTGCCGCTCTATGAGGCAGGTACCTGGCTCAGTCTCAGTGCATTCCTCGCTCATGAGAATGAGGAATTACCTCCCGGTCCCTCCAGTCCTCGTCCCATTCCTCACAAATTGGAGGTGACCATCTCCACGACAGAAAAAAAACCAGGAGAATGCTGGGACACCTAACCCCACTCCCTCCCACTGGGAGGACATAAACCGTACCTACCCAGCATTCTGTCTGGTCTTTTTTTCTGTCTTCCAACACAATGGGACGTGGATTTGCTGGTTGAGCTTACTTGCTAGTGCTTCTTGCTGCAGTCTTCTCTGGATGTTATCGTCCGGCTGCTGGTCTGTCCTCGACATTCTGCTGTGTAGTCTCCTGGCCTGCCACGCTTGCTGGGAGCCACGTTTGTTGACAGCCATTCCTTTGTGGCTGGAGCACCAGTCCTCCCGGTCTGTTCCGGGTTGGAGGGTGGGCATTCCTGTGGCTGGGCAGATCTGGAGGACACGCTGCTGCCAGGGCCGGACTGGGAACCACAACCGGCCCTGGCAAAGTGCTTGGCCGCCCCTCCTTTCCCCCGGGGGGGGGGGGCCGCCGAGCTTTTTGCCAGGTCCGGTTTTCCGCCGATTTTGTTACAGAGCCGATTTTGCAGCAATACAGCAAAAACGGCCCTGTAACAAAAACGACCCCCAGGGGCCCAGCACTGTGCTGGTTGTCGGTTCCTGGGCTGACTGTTGGGTGCAGGCAGTGTGTTGTGGTGTCTGCCTGCCCCGGGAGTAAGTACCACATGGTGGTTTGTCTCGCTGGGTCTGGCCTTAGGGGTCCCCAGCCTCCCTGATGCTTGAGTATGTTTTCTGTCTGTTGTTTGGTGCTGAGTTGATGATCTGTGCTTGGGCTGGCTGGTGGGGATTGATGGTGTTGTGTGGCATCTGTATCCCAGGGTGGTTTTTCATCTGGGTTTTCCTTGCTCCTCTGTGGGTCTGTCGCGTTTTTTGCATCTTGCGTTGGGCCATCAGGGTTCCCAGCCTCCCTACTTCTTGGGTTCCGTTCTTGTCTGAGGGGGGTTTAGTGCTGTGCCCTCTCTGTGGCCTGGTGTAGCCCCTGGGGCTGGTGCGCTGTGCCTCTACTGCCTCTCGCTGGTCTCCCGTGGTTGTCTGTGGTTTGCTGTCAGCTCGAGGGCTGTGCTGGTGGTGACCATGGTAGGCCTGGTTGCCGGTGTTGGTGTTTGCCTGTTGCTGGGTTGTGGGTTGTGCTTGGGCTGGCTGGTGGGGATTGATGGTGTCGTGTGGCATCTGTATCCCAGGGTGGTTTTTCATCTGGGTTTTCCTTGCTCCTCTGTGGGTCTGTCGCGTTTTTTGCATCTTGCGTCGGGCCATCAGGGTTCCCAGCCTCCCTACTTCTTGGGTTCCGTTCTTGTCTGAGGGGGGTTTAGTGCTGTGCCCTCTCTGTGGCCTGGTGTAGCCCCTGGGGCTGGTGCGCTGTGCCTCTACTGCCTCTCTCTGGTCTCCCGTGGTTGTCTCTGGTTTGCTGTCAGCTCGAGGGCTGTGCTGGTGGTGACCATGGTAGGCCTGGTTGCCGGTGTTGGTGTTTGCCTGTTGCTGGGTTGTGGGTTGTGCTTTGGCTGGCTGGTGGCGGTTGGGTGCCATGTTGTGCTTTCCTTCTCTCCTCTTTTTGTTCCTTTTGAGTGCTTTGGCCACTTTTCGGGGTCCTCTGCCACTCTGCTGCCGGATTGTGTGCCACCGGTGGGGTCTGGGTGTTGTGGGTTGTACTTCGCCTCTGCGGCTCCTTGGTTTCTCCTCGGTTTCTTCTGTCTGGCTGGTGGGGGTGCTGGTGAGGAAGCCTGTATGGTCTGGTGACTGCCTGCCTGGGGTGTGTGCTGCGTTGCGGCTTTCCGATTTTCCCTCCTGATTGGCGGCACTGTTGTTCCCCGTTTCTGGGCTGTGTCTTTTCTCTGCCCTAGCTTTGCCTCAGCCCTGCGGGAGTGGTCCCACCCCCCTCAGTGGGTTATGTGCCTTTGGATTCCCCAGGCTTGTCCCTCCTTGGGTTGTGGTGTGGCCTTGAGTCTTCTGGTCTGGTGATGGGGCCTTGACTTTGCCTCTGTCTGTCTTGGCCTCACTGTCCCTGTGTTTGTTATGTTATGTTAAAATTATTTAGTCAGCGCACGTAAACCAGTTGGTTTCTAGGCGCTAGTATAGGAGTAGTTGAGCCCCGCTAGATCTATTTGTAAGCCTGGACAAAGAGCCATGTCTTAAGGAGTTTCCTAAAGACAGGTAGAGCTGTGCATGATCTAATTTCGTAGGGAAAAGAATTCCAGAGATGCAGAGCCAGCACAGCAAACCTGCTGCCGCCTAGTCACTTCCGTTTATAGGCAGGGATGACCAGTAAGTTCAAGTGGGCCAATCTCAGAGTATATGTGTACATGTCTCTTGATCAGTTGAGGGACGAATTTAGGGCCCACATTATGTAAGCATTTAAAAATAAGGCACCCGATTTTGAAGGTGCAACGTTGAGATATTGGGAGCCAGTGGCGCTGCCGCTTAAGGGAGGGTGGCACGTTGCCATCTTGGCTGCTGAAAAATGAGTCTGGCAGCCTGGTTTTGTACCAGCTGCAGTTTCCTAACTAGATACGCAGGTAACTCGAGATATAAAGAGTTTGCATAATCTAGGTGAGAGATGACCAGCACTAGGACAACCTGTACCAGTGCATCCCTAGTAAGGAATCTACCAATCTTCCTGATCCTCCTTAACTGAAAGAATCCAGTAGAGACCACATTTCCGACCAAGAACTTCATAGATAGATCATTAATTATTGTGACCCCGAGGCTCTTAGTTGAGGGTGCTGGCACTGGAGGGCAACCCAGCACCGAAGGCCAAAAATGGGAGCTCCAGTGATTTTGAGAGCCACCAGTCAAAATCAGTTCAGTTTTGTCCGGGTTTAACTTCAAATGATTGCTATTCATCTTGGTGCTGATGTACAGCAAGGTGGTCTGGAAGTCGGAGCTGGACCCCGGTGAGGTGTTAATGGTGAATATAAGTTGTAAGTCATCTGCGTAGTTAAAGGTGTTCACTTTCGGCTCCCTTAAGGAACGGAACAAAGGGAGTAGATATAGGTTGAACAAATGTGGGGATAATGACGACCCCTGTGGCTCTCCACAATTGGTCTTAACCTCCAGAGCGGTAAAGTGAGACAACCAAACAGATTGAGAATGATCCTCCAAGAAGGATGTAATCCAATTGAGCGCTGGTCCCTGGAGTCCTGCATCTCTGACACGATCCACCAAAATCCCATGGTCGACCGTGTCAAAAGCAGCGGAAAGATCTACTAGGACCAGGGCTTGAGGGGTGCCCTTATCGGCTTCCTTTCTCAATTTTTCCAGTACCGACAAAATGACTGTCTCCATAGAGTGGAATGGACGAAATCCTGCTTGATCGGGATCAAGGAACTGTGATTGTTCAATGAATGAACATAAATATTTTGCTACGTGGGATTCCAATATTTTCGTCAAATAAATGGCCTCTCGTTTGCCTCTGCAGGAGGGTTGGTGGTGACTTTTCTGCCTGGTTGGGTCTGGCTCAGGCCGTGGGGGCCTTGGTCCCTTGGGGGTCACCTTGGGGTGTCTGCCTGGGTCCTTGTCTGGTTTTCCTTTCTCTGGTCGCTTTGAGCCTGGGTTGTGTGTGGGTCTTTCAGCCCCTGGTGGTAACCGGTCCTGTGCCTGGTGTTGCTGGGGACCGGGCTGGCCTTCTTTACCTTTCCTCTGGCCTCTCTTCTGCACCTGTCTGGTACGGGCTGGGCTTTGGCATTGGTGTGCAGGTGTGGGCTGCTTGGATCCCTCCCTGACTTCCTGCCACTTTGAGTTCCGTGTGTGGCCTGGCTGTGGCTGGTTCCTGTGCCTTTCTTTGTGCCCTCGTGGTTGGGGGTTTCTGGGTTGTGGGAGTTGCCCTGTGCTGCTCCTTCTGGGCCCGTGGGGGTGCCGTGTTGGTGGTCTCGTGTCTTGCTGGCATGCCTGTTGTTCCGTCTGCTGGCTTCTCGGTTGTTTGTGGGGGTGCCTGCGTAGTTGGGCTGTGGGCCACCCTGTTTTTCTCTCCTGTTTTTTATCTCTGCGGCTGCTCTTGGGTCTTGCCTGTGGTGGTTCCTTGGTGTCATCCTTTGCCATCCTGACCAGCTGGTCGGCTGTTGGTTCGGTTGGGGGTTTCCCCCCATCCCTGTTCCGGGTTCTTCTTCAGTGCCCAGTGGCTTGTTATTCCCTAATCCCTTGTTTCTGCCCTGTGGTCGACCCCCGGGTTTCTGATAGGAGGTGTCACCCTTGGTGGATGTTGTTTGAGGCAGCTTCTTCCCTGTTGGCCCTGTTTGGTCTTTGGGTTCCCTTGGTCTCGGTGGCCTTGAGGGTTTTTGCTACTCACCGCTCTTGGTTTTGTGCCCAGGTCTGGGTCGGGGTTTGATGGGGACCGTCCTTTGTTTTCTTTGGACAGGGTCCTGTTGGCCTCATTTTGGTGGGGGGTTGCACTTCTGGCCTCTCCCTTGCCTTTGATTTATGTCTCGATGTCCCCTCCTTTCGGGGTGGTTGCGTCGGTCCTGTTGGCCTGTCCCTGTGCCCAAGGGTCCTTCTCCGGGTTTGGGGTTTTGGGCTGTTGACCAGTGTCTCCACTGGTGGCTGGTGCTGTCCGCCTCTGGGGGTTTCTGTGGCGGTGTCCGCTGGGCTCTCAGATGGCTGGGGCTGCAGGGTTGAGGGCTTGTTCTTGGTCGCTGCTCCCCCGGTGTGTTGGGGGCCTCCCCCGGTGTGTTGGGGTTGGTCCTGTGGTTGGTCGTGTCGATCCTTTGTCTCCTGCTTTGAGTGGAGCTGTTGGCTCTTTCAATGCTCCCCTCGACTCTCTGGTGGGGTCGTTGTGGGTCCTTTTCGGTTGATGGGGCATTCTTCCCATGTCTGTGGGGGGTCACTCTCTGTCATTTTTGCTGCTGATTCTGGGCATTGTATGGTGTTCCTGACCTTGACAGCCTTCTTGCAGATCAGGTGCCCAGTCAAGGTTTTTTGCCCTGTGGGCGCTTCCGCGTCTTTCTGGCCCCCTTCTGCTGGTTGTTTTGGGGGGGTCCTGGGTGCTTCTGCCATTCTGGGGGGGTCACCTTTGGGCTTGGGTCTCTGTGCTTTGCTTCCTTTCTGGCCTTGGCTGGGGATCTTGTGTCCCTGTTGGTGTGTCCCTGGCTTCTTGCGGTGTCGGGTTGCCTCGGGTATTCTTCTGTGGGTGGTCTCGTCGCTGTCCTTCTGGTGGGGTCAGTCTCTGGTCCTTTGTTGTGGAGCTCTCCTCCTCTGTGGTTGGTTTGAAGTTGTTCCCTGTTGTTTGGTTAGGGGCATTGCGGGTTGTGCGCTCCTGCCTCTGTGTTTTTTTCCTGTGGTTCTCCCATTTGCTTCTTTTGGGATGCTGCTTTCGTTGTGGTATCCCTGTTGTTCGGAAGGCTGAGTTGCTGGCTTTGGTATGCTCCACTCTGTGAGGAATGGGACTAGAATTGGAGGGACTGGGAGGTAATGCCTTATTACTTACCATAATCTTCATTACTCCTGGTCCCGTTGTCCTCTTCCCATTCCTTATGCCCCTCCCTCCCTTCTGGACGGCTGGCCTTTCTGTTGGTGGCCTGGTAGTTCAGGAGAATGCTGGGTAGGTATGGCTTATGTACTACCAGTGGGAGGTGGTGGGGTTAGGTGTCTCAGCATTCTCCTGTTCTTTTTTTCTGTCGTGGAGATGGTCATCTCCACTTTGTGATGAATGGGACAAGGACAATGGGACCTGGAGTAATGAAGATTACTGGTAAGTAATAGGGCATTATTGCACCGCATGCTATTCTGCATACCAAATATTGAAATGGATCACTTAGATTTCGAGCTGGCTTCCTTTGCTAGAGGAAGCCTGTTCTATTATCCTATTGAACTGAACCACTCGTGATGTCTGACTATGCCTTTACAACTAGAGGAAACCATGTGATCTTGAGCAAAACACTTGATTGCAATCCCGCTAGAAAAAAACATTCGTAGACTTTAGAAACAGGCTAACTTCTCTAAAAGCAGGGTCCTTAATTTACAAAACTACTTCGAAATTTCAATATGTGCAGTTTACAATGTAAGATACCCCTGCCTCTCACAGGCACTTGCCTGAATTGCCAGATTTCATGCCAGCCCATGGCTAACATAATTCTTTTGCAAAGTCTTTTACTTCTGGGGTGATGCGTCACTTCATCTGACTTTACACACATGTCTCATAGTGAACCGCATTGAGAATGCCAGGCAGAGAAACAATATTGTGACATTCAACTGAGTGATGGGGCTTCTGTCACTCCCTCTGCCTGTTGTGAGTGTTTGATAAATTTACTAGGCTTTCCAATTTAAGCACACAATAATCAAGCATGTCTCAATGAGGGTAGCCGCAAACCGCAATGCACGATTTCCTGCATAAATATGAATTTGTCACCTCAGAATCCATAATCGCTAATCCACACATTAACAAAAAGCAAATTCAAGCTCAAAATCATTAAATGTTATTAAGGTTGCTCCACACGGGGAGTAATAACCTGCCAGAACATTTCAGATGATAAATTCTTGAAATAAGCATGTAGTTTATAAAGCGTAAACATTCCCACTTGATAGACGGTCGAAGGGTTATTGTCTATAGCAGGAACCAAAAAAGATAGCCGTAAATGGAATTCAAAGAGCGGAGATAAAACGATTCTTTATTTGGTATTTTTTTTTTTCATCAATAACACAAAATCACATCAGTCTTAAAGAGACTGTTCTCAAAGCTCCAGTTAGATCAACACAGAGCTGAGATTTATGATAATGCTGCATTGTAGAGGAGTGGCAGCTAGTGAAATTTTAATCTGATGAGGCTAATAAGGAGGGTTCCAGGGTCTTCTCCCCCCGAGAATTTGTTTTAAAATTGATGTATTTCGCTGCAATTTTCAGCACTATTTCTGTGATGAGTGGACTAAAAATGTAGTTCTTATTGCCATTCATAAAAGAAACTCATAAAATATTTCAGAGAATTTCTGGGTTGCCAAGCAAGTCTGACTTTTGAAGGGGGCTAGAGTACTGAGTGAGCAAGACTGCTTTTGCTCTACCCTTTCCAATAGAAAACGCATAACATAGGTGCATGAAAGTCCACAAAGAAATGCACTTGTAATTTTGTTCCTATCGAAAATGCAGGCTGGCCACTTCCTTTTCCTCATCAGCTATTCGATGTTGATTGCCCAGTGCTCTTTATGTCATATTAAATATCTACAAGTATAAGAAATATCCATTTGAAAAAAACATTTAAGTTTTAGGAAATCAGCAAAAGCTTTGTAGGTATGAGCAGGGTAATTTTGCTAAAAAAACAAAATGTAGTAAATATTGTACTTAAAATAGTTTATACATCCAGGGGCAGCTGGTGGAATTTGAAACTGGTATGGCGTAAGCAATAAGCATAAGAATCAATGAATGCTATCGAGTGAGTGAAACGTGTGAGCCTGACGGAAATAAGGCAGGCTCAGAGGATTCTCTCCCAAGAATTGTTTTGTAAAGTTTGTGTATTTTGGTGCACTTTTCAGCACTACCTCTGTGATAAATGGACTAAAAATGCAGTTCTCATAGGCATTCATAAAGAAAAACTCATAAAATATATAATAGATTTTCAGTGTTGACAAGCAAGTCTGATCAGCGAAGGGGGCTAGGGCAGTTAATAGGTGAGACTGCATTGGCTCTACCCTTTCCAATCTAAAACACATACCATAGGAGCATAAACGTCCACAAAGAAACACACTTATAATTTTGTTCCTACCAGAAATGCAGGCTGGCCACTTCCTTTTCTGCATCAGTTAGTCAACGTTAATTGCCCAGTAATCTTCATGACATATGTAATAGTTACAAGTATAAGAAATATCCATTCAAAACAAACATTGAGTTTTTACGAAGTCAGCAAAAGCTTTGCATTTTTGAGCAAGGCAATTTTGTACACAAAAAACTGAAGTAAATATTGTACTTAAAATAGTTCATATATCGCTCTGAAGCCCTTGGGTCCACCATTACCCTAGAAAACCACTAAATAAAAATAAATTATGAAATGAGACTAATATGCATTGCTTAAAATGTAAGAAATAGCCATTAAAAAATATTAAATTTATTTTAGAAAGAAACAACAAAAACTTTATATTTATTGTGAGAAGGTGGCCTGATATATGCTGTCCACTAGTTCTAGTGGGCACCTTGTATCAGTCCAAACAACCCCTTATGGTGATAGGTTAAAGACAACCTTTATTGAAAGCTATCCTAGTGGTAGCTATGGAGAGCAGCCTTCAGGCTAAGTCTTGAAGAAATGTAAAGCAGCTTGTTTTACCAGTCTATAATCTCTTGAATGATCAAATGAAAGGACAACCACACCAGGTATATATTTAAAATATATGTATTTCGGTACAAACACACCCCTCTAGTCTCTTTATGAGACTGGAGTTCGAAGTACTTAAGGTACAAGTGAGCAATCATCAGTAATAGCACAAATACATGTTTGGGCCCTCGGGGAGTACCAAACCATATACCAAAAAAATGGTATAAGAACCAAGACTGAACTAGACACAAGGCCTAGAGCCTGTGGAATCGCTGGGACCCCAAGGAACCACCCAAGGAAGTGACACAGGGGACCCACGGGGACTGTATGCAGTGTGTGAACACAACCGCGGGTTCCCGTTATCTTCTATGGGCAATGTCACGGTTGGAAATGTAACGATTAGGGACACTTAGAATCAAGTCAGGACCAAACCCTTTTGGACTTATGAAGTTCTAGAGCTAGCACCCATGGGAGCACCGGAGTACTCGAGTTACCTCACCCAGGGAAGCCGGGTGCATAGGTGTCTTTTTGGTGTCGGGTCGCATTGTCGATTTCAATGGAAGCCTTCAAAGAACTGCTGTTGCCGTGAAGAGGAGAAGTGTCCGAAGAGATCCAAGCCTGGATCTAGGATGGAAGGAAACTGAAAGCAGGGGGGACAGCCAGTGACCGAGGGCAGGATGGACCAATGCCCACAGATGTCGGGTGCTTCAGGTGAGATGATGGGTGTCTTGACTCTTCATCCACGAGGTCCAGGAGGCGTCGATGAAGTCCATGAGCGGGGTTCAAGCTGTCCCTCAAAGTCTGTCGAGTGCTGCAGTGTCGGCGACCAGAATGGACCCAACAAGCCTTGGCAACGGCAAGTCAGTGGAATTCAGAGAAAGAACTGTGGTGCAGACCAGCAAGGTCTGAGGGACTCACCCAGCAAGGGTAAGTCAGGGCACATCTGGAGCAACCAGGAAAGCCTAAGTAGAAGAGGAGTTGCCTTCATGGGGACCTGCTAGCCAATGGGCTAGTCATCGCGAAGGAGCCTCAAGCAGTCGCACTTGAAACTGGACCACGGGTCACTCGTAGAGTGAAGGCCAGCAATCTTCAGTGCAGGAGATGCTCAAGGCTGGGGCTACTTGGAACCCAAAGCACAAGTTCAAGGAGGACCAGGAAGAAAGTGTAACTGTAAAACTTCACGTGTCCAGGGATCATGGTTTCACGTCACCCACAATAGCCACGGGCCTCAGCTTTGCTGTGGACTCAGGCTAGCCTTGGAGAAGTCTGGAAATCCACCTCTGGTGATGCAAAGACTTCGGCGTCCAGCGGGAGCTTCAGTGATGCAGACCAGTCAGTTGCTTCTTTGCTGCCTGACAAGCAGGGGAGTCACTCCTTGACCCCAAGGGAGATTTCTTCAGTCTTCTAGTAAGACGTCGAACGTCGAAGGTCCAGGATGTATGTTGCAGAGTTTCGTCCAGGATAATCTAAAGTCCTAGGGACGGGATTCCTATACTTATACTAAGTTTAGGGGATGGACTAACTCTAAGGCCCCACCTATGGGTGGGCCTGGAAAGAGGGGTGGTTACACCCATTTCCTTTGTCCAGTTTCACGCCAGAGCAGGGGCAGGTAGCCCCTGCAACCGGTTTGAACTGGACTATGCACAGGGACAGCAAACGTGCCCCCAGTGCAGGACTTCAAAGCACCAGAGAGTGCTCCCGAGTCCCGCCCAGCCCCAATACACATCTGCCTGTCTGGGGAGGTGGTTACACCCCCCTTCGACAGGAAACCTATTGTCCAGGCCTCCCCTGCCGGAGTTTCGGTCAGCAGCAGGAGGCCAGACCCGTGTCTGTGGCAGAGGCATCCATTTTGTGATGCCAGGGCTCAGGAAAGTCCTACCAGGTTTGACCAGTGTGAACATGTCTCTCCCTCTAGAAGGTTGGAATGCTACCCCCGCCGCCAGAACTGGTGGGGGGAGTAGTATTCCAAGATGTTTGACACCAAACATGACATGTTTTGATGCAGCCATTACAAAGTTAGCACTTAAGAGTATCTGATATGGCTGTATCACAGAACAGCCATAAGGAAGTATTTCCGAAAGCTGCAGAGGGGCTCAGCTCATGCTTGGGCACCCTCTCACACAAAACCAAGCACTCTGCCTTCAGGATTGTCAAGGCCTGCCATAGGAGTGACTTATAGGTTTATATGTGTCTGTATATATAGGTGGATATAGGTAGCCTATACCACTGTAAGGGGTGCAAGCACACCCTTACTCAGGCTGCAGTAGCAGACCTGTGGTGCCATTTTTGAGTGCTTCCCAGGGGTGGCATAATACATGCTTCAGCCCCTGGTAGGCCTCTGAGGTACCTATGCCCTAGGTACATAGTATACCATATACTAGGGGCTTATAAGGCACTCCAGAATCCAATTAGAAATGTACCTAATGTACATGGAAACCATTTTAAAGAGAAAGCAGATAGACTGGGGCCCTGAATAGCAGGATCCCAGTCCAACTAAGTCATAAACCAGCAAAACGCCAGGAAAAAAGTGGGGGCAACCATATAGTCAGATTCCATCTTCCTACATATATAAGCAGGCTAGGTAAAATTGTTCAAAAATTTAACTTTTTACTTTATTTTTAAATACTTTGCATGCTACTAACAGGCCCCTGTGCCTGTCAGCCAGCACAGCAGAACACAGTTAAATAAAAAGAAATTATGAAAATAAAATGTACATTTTAAGAAATGTCAAAACCAATATGATATTTTAAACACATTTTTTTAAGTAATAATATTTAAGTACTTTGCATGCCAACCACAGATTCTTGTACCTGTCAGTACAGTAGAAAATGGTTTCATAAAAATAAATTATGAAAATAACAAAATGTTGTGCATTTAAATAAATAAACCCTCAATACCAACATATTTTTAAACACTAACAACAAAAATATTTTAAATAATAATAAAATTTGAAAACAAATATATATATAAATTCACAGATATATAAACACACATATAGAAATACATATCAACTGTACAGGAGTTGTATGAATAATAAATGGGATGAGTACGTTGCCAACAGTACTTCCTAATGTTATCAAACAAAACAAACCTAGCTATAAACACCTGAAACTACGAGCACACATCAGATTCATATTTTCTATTTATATAGAAAGTTTGCTCGTCGATCTATAATATGCACAAACATTTCGATTGTTCTTTTGCTGAATTCTGATATTTCCTTTATTAGCTATTTTTCCATTGATAGCATAGGCAATGCATTAATAGACTTAGTCATTGTATCTCGCAAAAGCGTTTTTACCCTCTTCATTGTGGAAAAACATTGCACAGACTCTGCTGTTGTCATGGGTGTAGTGATGACAACTCTTAAAAGCTTTATGGTCTCAGAAAAAGATTTCTCAAAGTTGTTTTCACAAAAATAGCTAAATAAAGCCAATGCACCACCAGTAGCCTGACGGAAGTCACATCTTCCATACAGGACTGAAAGTTTTGTACACAATCTGGCTTTGCCTAGCATAGGATAGGCTTCTATAGTTTCTGTGAGTGCCTCGGCTGGAAAAGATTTGGCATGTCTATTAAAAAGGTCACTTTGCAATAGTAATGCACTTACAAGCGCTCTCTGACATGGACCACAATAATATCACAGACTTCTTTTGCTTCTTGAGTCAAAGTATTTATTTGCATATTCCATTTTACAAATGTAGATTCTTGTGGCAGTGTAGAATCCAAACTGTCAATGGATTACTGTACTTTGGTGATGCTTGTCACAAAGTCTGTAGTAGTCTTCTGGACAAACACAGTGTCAATGACTCGCTTTTGCAATTGATTATATAAAATGTCTATGTGGCGCATTATACTATGAAAAAGAAAAAGAAAGAATATAAACTCCCTGTCTTCTAATGTTCTAGTAAATCCCTTAGCTTCACATATAGTATTTGACTCGAAATCACCACTGTTTGCAATGGTTGTCATTCATTAAAGAAGATCATCTCTATATCCATAAATTATGTTTATTGCTCAAATATTGAAGTTCCAGCGAGTTGCAGACCCTCTTTGAATATCAGTGCTTTTCTGGGAATGTGTAAAAAATGCTGTTATACAACCCACCTCTGAAAAGAAAATTTTAACTCTAGATATTTTGGAGGAAGCCTGTTCCATAATTAGGTTAAACTGGTGGGCATGGCAATGAATATAATGTGCATTTGGGTACACATCCCTGATTTTCTTTTGCACCCCGCCATTTGAACCACGCATGACGCTGGCACCATCATAGCTTTGAGTAATTACTTTTCCTTTAGCACTTTGCTCAGGGAAAACAATGTTTAATTCATTAAGAATGGATGAGGCAACTCTTTCTGCAGATGAGTCTTTTAGGTGTGTGAAACAATAAAATCTTTCAGCTACTTTGAAATTTCCATCGATGTAGAGAAAGACCAGAACTGACTGAGTTTTAGTAGAGACATCAGTTGTATCGTCAGCTTGGATAGCTACATAATCAGTGCTTCTCAACTGCTGTGTAATATAGTCTCTTAAAACTTCCAGCATAAAGTCAACCAATTCATTCTGAACACTGTGGCTGTTTTTAAATGTGTTTCCATAGCACTGTCAATGATGGAGACAAAATCAACTAGGCCCCTGAACACGCCAGGATTTAGAGACTCTTCATTTTCATCATAGCCTCGTAATGCCAATTCAAAGGCATCACAAAAATTAATACAGTCAATCAATTTTAATAAAAGAAAATTGTTTTTTATCCACTTTTGCATTATGTTTTCTTACTCTCACACGGTATGCTTCATTCATTTGCTGTACAATGTCCAATATTTCAAAAAGAGATAATTTCAGCATATTTGTCAAATGGAATTTACAGGAATCATGTGTTTTTTATTGTTTCTGACAGACGCTTTAGGTCACTAACTCCTGTTTTTGTCCAGGTACCTTCACCTCCAAAGATTAAGCAGGGGAAACAGAATAGAGCATTTTTGGAAGTGCTACCAGTAATCCATTCCATCCTGTCATACCATGTTCTGGTAAACTGACATGTGTAACCCTTTCCCCTATCTTTTACAGACTGCTCAATTTTAATTTCAGGTTTATCAGCTCCTAACGTTTTCACTTGCAGTTTATCTGCATGTGTGAACCCCAAAAATGGGTTTATGAGTCAACTGTCAACTGTGTCTATTGTGTCCAGCAATAGATCAGACTGGAAATAGAAAACCTAGCCTGTTTTTAAATATTCCCTCGGTTGATGACACACAAACTATATTACGCAAAATACTAAATAAACACTAATATGAATTATTATTATGAACAGCAATTAATCATTCATCTTCATTCTGACAGGAATGCAACTGCAGCAGCTGACCCCCAAGCGGTATAGCCTTGTAACTATTTGCAGAATTCCTCCTGCGATCCTATTAATAATTAAAATATGGTGTAAGCTTTGAGTATAGGTGCCATTGCATGCACAACACCAGTGGCAATTGAAAAGCTTGAGCATGTCAATTCAGTGATCTGCCTAGAATTTAAAGGGTGTATTCAAATGATGGGGTCCTTAAATTACTATTATGAGGATAGAATAACTATATGTTCGGAGTAAACCTAAAACAAAGTACCTATAAATTTGGAATTGACTTTAGATGGCAAATAATACAAAATGTATTAAAAATGTTCTTAAAAAGCATTAGACTCTCATTCAGCAATACCCTTTAAAAGAGTTCTAGGCAGATCTCTGATATATCCAGTACCCATCTGTACCAAGCACAGCAAAATAAATGTATATTTTCCAATTAAGAGTTTAACATTGCAGTGATCCCATTTCAAAATTCTACAAATTTTTGAACATAGCTATTTTACACACAAGACAGACTACAAGTACAGCCTATAGACTGTGCTAGTCCTATCAGTGATCCTATTACTAAATGGTCAGCGGTCACACTGTCACAACACATTAGATAGATTTTATACTCACTCATACACTGTGAGCAGCAAAGATATTGTCGGGGAAAAAAGTAGACTAAAAAACAATGGTGTCAAAAATATTTTCGACTGAAAAATAGAATGAAAATAAGTGGTGGTTCAAAACACGGTAAAATGTCATGCATTATAGAGCAAACATAAGTTTACTGGGAGCAGGGGTAAGGGGCATCCTCCTAAAGTAGACGGGAGCATTTAAAATGAGGTGGGGGAAAGGGGAGAGAGAGCAGCAATGTGTTTAATAATTCAGGTAAAGTTAGTGTTAATGGAGATTTTAGGCTAGCACTACATTGTAGTAGAGGGCTATTATGAATCAGGATAGCATTAACGAGAAGTACATTTTTTAAGCATCAAGAAAGGATAGAATTTATTGGCAGTTTGGGGTTTAATGGCTTTAGGGATGGGAAGCATCAAGGGATCGTAAGGGATTATTAGGCTACAGTTAGATAAATGAGAGTGCATACAATATTAAAAGATTTAAAAATCAACGTTTTGGGAATTTTCATAGTTAATAATGAAAAACACAAAATTATTCCCTTGAAATTTTAATTAGCCACATCCTCATACTCTCTGCACTGTTCTGCTAGGATAAACCAACAGGTCTCCACACCTAAATACCACACAGTTGGCCCCCATATACAGCTGAATGTGGACCTTTACTGTAAATAGAGAAGCATGTCCTATCTTGTGGCCTGAGGTCAATGACCAGGAGTCTGACTTTCGATCAAGGTCCTTGTGCAGCAGAGCGGAGCCATCATGTGTCCTCTTTTGATATCTTTCAGTACAGAGCTTGAATGTGAATATATTATGACCATTCTTAACTCCAAATTCTCATGTGCTAAAAGAATTAAAACAAGAAATATTACCAACAATTACTGTGCATTCATGTAATGTTTCTAGCAAATGTGCTTCCTGTACAATAGTGTTTTACACAAAACGAATAAACACAAACATTTAAGATAAAAAAAATCAGGTGGTGTTTAATGGAATGTGCATGAGTGCCAGTGAGCTCCTGGGTCTCTGCAAGCATGGTGATGTGTGCAATTTTGTGTAGAGTTGCATGTTTCTGCAAAGAAGTGCATGCACATATTTAAACTTGAATGTATGTGAATGAATGTGTGTGTTTGTTTAAGAATGTGTGCATTGCAGTGAGTGCCTGTTTCACTGTGCCCAAACTCTAGAATCCTGTTGGTGTAATGAGCAGAGGTATGGGAACACCTTATGTGACGAGAGAAGGGATGGTGAGTTCAGGTTTTACAACAACTACATTCTGAAGGCTGAAGAGTCAGGGGACAGGTAATCCAGTGATAATTTCCAGCAACCGCTCCCCAAGGTTTACAATATTCTGCACCAAGCTCACTGCCCCCTCAAAGCAGCCTATAGTCCAGCAGTTTTCCAGAAAACAACAGTTGGCAAAGTGCCACCCCTTGGTTCTATATGGGGCACTGTCTGCCAGCCAGGTCTGAAATTAGTTTTGTTTATGACTTGCACCAACTGAAGAAAGTGTTTTACACTCAAGAAAGCAGCCAGTTTGGCAAGAGATTGGTGATTATATTTTTCGAGGCAGTGACGAAATTTGCTTGTGCCAAGTAAATAAGTGGGACAGACTGCATGCTTTCCATAGTGCACTTACTGCCAGCGTGCTCACTGCTTACATGCAGCTACTCACACAGCACACAGGGTGGTCAGCACCCTGGGGCGCCATAGCTTGAATGAATAAAGCATTCTAGTGTAGTGATGCGGACACCGGCACTAGTCTGACCACTGATGCGTAGTACTTGACAGGACTACAAATGTGAAAAGTGAACGCTCTTCAATATTATAAAAAAAGTGTATCCTTTAACATTTGAAAGCTTCGACATTATTAAGTCAAATGATAGCACCGCGCTGAGAAGACTTTATTAAAAGTGTTATGAGGGAGGGGCTGACACCTACACCTGAATAGGGCTATGCCTGCCCCCTCACAAATAGCTGCATAACCGCCTGTAGTGTGCCTGAAGCCAGGTACGGAAGGACATGGACATTTTTTACTATCAAAGCAGCCCTCTTTTGTTGTATCGCCCACTTCAAAGACACATTTTGGTATAAGCACTGGACCTGTGACACCCCCAAGTTAGTTCACTTTGGGGTCTGGAGGAGACTCTGCAACTACTAGGAGCTATGCTGCCAGTAGGGATTGC
This sequence comes from Triturus cristatus, assembly GCF_964204655.1. Lineage (NCBI taxonomy): Eukaryota > Metazoa > Chordata > Amphibia > Caudata > Salamandridae > Triturus > Triturus cristatus. Next base: position 1,051,708,705 of record NC_140583.1, read on the forward strand.
CCCTTTGTCACTTGCTTTACTGTACTGGCCTGATGCCTGCTGATTGCTGAACTACCAGGAGTGACTGCCTCTTTGCACTGTGCTCTGCTGTGTTGGCCTGCTCCCTGCTACCTCTGCAGTGAGGGACATCTGGCCTCTACATCCTACAAGTTTCCAAGAAACTCTAAGGGCTTGTTGGCTTGCCTCCTGTTGTGGAAGAATCAGGGCCATAAAAGACTTCTGTGTACCCAGACCGAGCACTGCATGCAAAACAACATCTGCTGCGGGGTATTTGTATGTTTTATTGGGCCACCAGACACACTTGCACAGTCAAGCACCTGCTGTGTTGGCGGCAGATCACCTTTTGCTACTAGTCGTACTTGAGATTGCCATTTTTTAAGATACTGCAGCACCGTGGTGTTGCCCTTTCCCCTCAGTCAGCGCCAGGAGCACCGAGTGGTGTGAGTACATTCTGGGTGCCTAGCAACACAATGATCTGAGCCCCCTCTCCTCAGGCTCTTTGGGCCGAAGACTTGCAAGACTGCCTCTGCTGTGGCTGAACCACAGCCCTGCCTGCCTCTGTGCCTCTTACCAACAAGGGCTCCGTGTGTGAGGCCCACCGACACAGCAGTATGGGGCCATGGACCTAACCTGTCTGTTCTCCTGTGGCCATGCCGGAGCCCAACTCATCTTCCTGCCATGTGGACCCCGTGTGCGAGACCGCCAACAGCCAGAGCAGCAACTCCAAGCCCCAGGTACTGTCCCGAGGGCCTGCGCGGCCTGACTACAACCCCAACTGCATCGAAGACCTTTCAGAGGCGGAGGCAGCCAGTGGGCTCATTTGAGGATTACTGTAACTCCCTTAAAGGGAGCACCTGCATCTTTCTTGAGCACTGTGATTCCCCAGGAGAATTAGCTATTAACTTTACTTCTGGCATAACTCTCGATAAACTGATTAGATTGTTGTCCTTTAGGCCTGGTTTTAATTAGATAAAGATGGCCTATTTATCTACAACTGGTGTGGAGTTGGTTTGTGGTGTTACATTACAATGTGTTGCACAAATACTTTACACATTGCCTCTTTGATAAGCCTGCTTGCTCTGCACCAAGCTACCAGACACTGAGCACAGGTAATCTTACATATGCATCTGAATTAACCTGACTAGAGTGGTGGGTTCAGCCTAGCTTAGGTGTATACCCTAGCCAACCAACATCCCCATTTGTAACAGGGACACATTCAGCAGTGCCTGCACGTTGTCTGCTTTCATTCCAAGCAGCAACGTGCAAGCGGGGGGCTTATTAGATTTAATCTTGGCCCATAACAAAGGCCAAAGTTAAAGGGCCATCAGGCCTCCTTTTGGTCCAGGGAGCTAACTGAAGACTCACACTTAGATGCAAATGCCTCGACTGAGGCAAAACAGCTGCCCTCATCCTCCTGGACTTCAGCCGCCTTCAACACGGTTTCCCACCACACCCTCTGCGCAAGACTCCACGAACGCCGGCATCTGTGGAAACACAGAGAGACAGACTTCCACCATTCAACTAAAAATCCACAGAGATCAGCTGCAAAGGGCCTCAGGGCTCCTCCCTGAGCCCCACCCTCTTCAACATCTTCATGGCCCCACTTGCAGCCATTGTCAGAAACTACAAACTCAACATTGTCTCCTGCATTGACGACACCCAGCTGATTCTCTCCCTCACAGAAGAACCCACAGCCACCAAGAGCAACTTCCACAATGGGATAAAGGTAGTCACCGCCTGGATGAAGGACAGCTGCCTCACGCTTAACTCAAACAAGAACTAAGTGCTCATCCTGGGATCCACCTCCAGTGTTGCCACCCCCTCTACCTGGGATGACTCCTGGTGGCCCGCAGCACTTGGAAACCCCTCTACACTCACTGACCACGAGCAAACCGTGGCATCTTCCTGGACTCCTCGCTCTCAATATACCACCAAATCAATGCCGTTTCATCCTCCTATTTCCACATGCTACATCTACTTCATAAGATCTTCCAGTGGATCCCCCACCGAGTACAGGAAAACCATCACCCATGCGCTCGTCAGCATTCTAGCCGGCACCACCCAGAAACTCCCAAAGAAACTGCAGAACAACCAGACTCCTCAACATCCCACGCCACGGCCACCTTTACGGCCAACTGAGAGACTGTTACTTGTTATCTATCAACAAGTATTACCTTCCAGCTCCTCACACACACCTAAAAATCCATCCACAATGCCAGATCTGCATACCTCGACCACCACTTCTCCTTCTACACTACCACCAGACATCTCCACTCCGCCCAACTGGCCCAGGCCTCCAACCCACGTATCCGCAATACCACTGCTGGAGAAACATCCTTCTCCTAACTCCTGGAACTCCCTGCCTCGGCACCTCAGGCAATCACCATCCCGGCTGCAATTCAGGAAGGACCTTAAGACCTGGTTCTTCGACTGAACCACAGATCCCCCCCTTACTCAGCGCCTTGAGACCCTTACGGGTAAGTAGTCGCGCTTTATAGAAATACTGATTAATTGAATGCAATGGAGAGGAAAGAAAGGCTCAAAGCTTATCACTTCAGTTGAGGCTTGCTTTTGACTTTTGTTCAGTCCCTATATATAATAGATATGTATGCCCTATAATAATGCCATATAAGCTGGTTTGTTAAAGTATTTACACAAACAACAACAATTTAAATACCACTATTTTGTTTTTATTTCTTTTTATAGTGTTACCCACCCTTATGTAGGGTGTCAGGGCTCTTTAGATCACATGTATACATATATCGACAATGCATCATGAGTGTGTAAATCAATGCAGAGGTTGTGTTATATGAGTGAGTGTTGTAAGGTGTAAGAGTTGCATTTTGTTTATAGCTCACTGTGCTATATTAGAAGGATTAACTCTGTGACATGAGGAAATGTGCTTAAAGTGTTTTTTTTAAATAATGTACAAAGTTACTACAATAATCAGTGCAATGATTATTGTAATCAAAAAACAAAAAAAACCCTACCTTTCCCAACTTGTCATAAAGATGGGTGGGGTCAGTTATGCTTGAAGCCACCCCACCCCATCCAGTGACAACTGGTTAAAGGGTGGCGTGAGGGGGTCGTCATTGCAAGCCCAGCTTGAGCTGAGACTGTAATGCAGCCTTGGGCTTATACTGTACCTGCCCGAGGCTGCTGTGTAATTATGACGCTGCCTGGCGTTATTTGTGGACGAGCACCAAAAGGAACTAAACAGTGACTACCATGCTGGCACCATGTCAGTTTGGTTTGTTATTGTAGTTTTGTGACACATGCGCAAAGCATATGTGTCATGAATGAGCCCACAAATTGTCTGCATCAGTGCCTGGATTTCCCTGCCTGGTGCCGTGACGCTCGAGTCTGACTCTGTGTATCGCAGGCAGGCAGGCAGGCAGGCAGGCAGGCAGCAGGACTCAGCAGTCGGGGCACGCTTCCGCATTGGCTTTAAAATGATAAGAAATATTGCTGTTACTTATCATTTTAAATCAAATGCACAGTGCAGATGCCAGCCGTGCAAATAGGGAGGGTGCAGCCCCACGCCCTTTAAAAGAAACCTCTGTTGCATAAGAGGCCTGCTACAGAAACAGGACAAAAACAAGTATGAAATGCAACTGAACTGTTTTGCAGAGCTGTTTTAGTGGAAGGAGGCACTGCATATTGGCTGTATAATTCACTCTAACCGACTGCATATTTTGCACCTCTGCTGCAGAATACTTCCAGTGAGTCTAGTCATGATTTACCAATTTAGGTGCATGGACTGCAGATTAAAGTTTGTTTTCCTTAACCTGAGTGAGACTGCACAGGATTGGCAAACGTGTACAATAATTTCCTTATTTCTATTGATATTTTCTTTAATTGACTATGCCCTTGTTCTGTATCTGTCACATGATTTATAGCATTTGTTTACACTTTCCAATGTTTACTGCAGTAATTACATCTGGTCTTTCCACATGTAAATTAGATAGGAGGATAAATAAGGGGGATGAACTGCAAACGTTCAATAATTGGCCATCAAAGATATTTGTCATGCTTGGAGAGTTGTAGAAATAGTTGTCCTTCAAGTACAGTAAATTAAAGAAAAAATAGTTTCTGATGCTCAATTGGCAGGCTAGATCCCCCCAAAAAGCATATTTTTTGTTTGAAAGGAACCCCAGAATACTAGTTTCTATATCATCCCAAAAATTCACAAAACCCTCACACTTCCACTGGGACAACCTATTGTTTTTGTTGTACTCAGGCATATGAAGTAGAGAATATCATTAAAACTTGATATCATAACCAAAATATTGAGGGCAAAAATATCAAAAGATAAGTGCATATAGGGAAGTATAGATTTACTATTCTTATCACCAGACCTACCTACCTTGAAGATATATATATAGTTGTTTCTGGTATTGGTTCAGTTTAAGAACCCCTTTCTAAATATGCAGATTTTGTTCTTGAGGGGCTCTGTCTTCAACCAGACATTTTATGTGAGGGAGGGTAGAGATATCTTGAATACTTTGTAGGGAATAGAGTTTTATCCCATGGAAAATGTCTGGTTACCATTGATATTGAGGCCTTGTACACCACCATTTCTCACATTGCTACACTGAAAGCAGTAGAACACTCATTAAACAAAAGAAAGTGGTTTTATGATACCACCAGGACTTTTGAATTAGAATGCCTGAAATATTTCAAGTTTGAAGATCATCTAACTCTACAGATCTCAGGTACTTCCATAGGGGAAACTGCACCTCCAAGATTGGCCAAGTTATGATGACCAATTTGATGAAGGAATACTATACTTATAGTACCATCTTTATAAAGCTAATATTCATATCTCTGGTTCCCTATATTAGATTGTGGCCGTTTTGGTGTCATTTTAAAGATAACAATATTTTGTATATTTATAAATTGGTGTGGGATTTTTATTGTGAGTTTTGTCTTACTTATCTTCTATATTGGTGTTTTTAAATGCTTTTCATGTCTGTCTCCTACGTTAAGCCTATTGCTCTGTGCCACCTACCAAGGGACTAATTTATAGAGGCCCTTTTTAGGACCCAGTACAGTGTTGGTGCCCTTGTTACTGATGGTGGATGCATACTTTCCACCACCAATAAACCGCCTTTGAACAATAATCAGAAAAGTACAAAACTTAAAAACATATTAAACAGTAAAAATAATTAATTGAGCATATAATTGCGACAGCGAACCATACATAACAGTCTGTCATATGACCTGGCCAATTTTTTTGCACTGAGATTAACGCATCACTCGAGCAGAGTACAAAATAGTTACAAGGTTTTCCAGAAATGGTGATGGGGTCGTATGTTTCTGTGACTCCTTGCAACGAGATGTGAATGTTGTGTTAAAGGCCTACAAAGAACAGCACCCTATCTCTGGCAAAGAATCTCAGTTCCAACCCCTGTTCTCTAAATGGACACGGGTTGTAATGCCAAAGAAGAGTGACACGTAGCAATAGAGACATAAGGGGACATTCAGCATTCTCTCCGATGTCCAGAGTTGTCATTCATACTGTAGAAGCTGTTAATCATGAAAACCTATGACTATGTGACTGGTAACTGACTGACAAGTAGGGCTCAAGTTTTAATGTCTTTTCAGCCTCGAAAAGCCTGCTGTGCACAAGGAGACATGCAATGCAAGACTGAAAATGCAATGTGAAATATATTTAAAAATATGATATAAATAAAATATATGTATTAATATGACATTGCATGTTGTAAATGGAGAAAGCAGAAATCTGCAAGAGTGAGATTTAGTGGAAGGGTGTGTCTGTACTCTATTAAAGAGACCTGAAGTGAATTTAAGACTAGATATCTTTGATGAAATGCAATAGTGCCAGCCGAGGGCTTCTGGGCAGATTTTTGGTCACCGGCTCTCATTCTTTTACAAACTAAGGGCTGATTATATTGATCATGGAGGCCTCTGCTGGTGCTTCCCCTGTGAGGTCGAATATGGGGGAACGTTATCCTTGCTTTAATTAAATAATTAGAGGGTGGTTGTTTGAATAGCTAGCCTCTATAAATCTAACAGGGAGAGATTGAGGGGCTAGTCCAGACCGCTGAGTGCCAATTTACATGAACACCCCAGTTTGGCCACCTCTACCACATGATCATTTCCTGAGTGGGACTGGAGAAGGGAACTCTTCAAAATATCAGTTCAGTCCTCTGATACCTCTCTATAAAGCCCATGGTTAGTCTGGAAATGAGGAAGGCTCAGAACTACCTATTTCTCCCCAAGTCATCAGCTTTGGAATTATTACAAATGCTGTGTGTTATTGTAATGGATCTCCTTTTACACATAGAATCATCAGAAATTACAGGGGTGGCAAGATTCGCAACCTAGAGCGCCTACCGACATATCACTTCCCCACTGTATTTCCCTAACAGTGATGAAGTCCACAGCTAACTATCCAAATTAACCTGATTGATTCGAGCAATAACCCAGTAATGACTGTTGTCCAGCAACAATTTGCATTTCTCTCCCGGCCAAAAGAATCTCAAATAAGTAATAGATGATCAAACTCCTTAAGAAGATCATGGAAAAGCTATTAAAATCAGAGGAAGGTGTCACTAGTAAAAGACTTATGCTATAAAATTAAACACTCCAGTGACATGCAAGGGACCAAGCTGAGGACCACACACCATCAACTGAGAAGCACACCCATTGATTCTGTAACAGCCAACTCAAAGTGACTTAAACATGCATCTGTGATGAGTAGGTACATAAACTATATGAGTAAAACACATTACATTCCATCATATGGGAAATATCTGCTACTGTTTAACCACTATCCCTAAGACTCCAAATACTTCATACCATTTAAAGTTGTTCTTTTGTTTCAACAGATTTCTTGTAGACTCCTATTTGACTCAACAGAATCTGGTTCTCAGGCCTACTGTCTTCGGTGAGGGAAGCATAATTCCTTCTATATCCTGTGGAGGATTTATTTTCTCACTAGTTAGACTAAATTGTTCTTCAATTTCCTCAATTGATGGGTTTTGAGTTCCAGAGTCACAGACCTACATGCACCAGAAGTCTATGATCACATATGAAGCTAAAAAAGAGCTCACTCAAAAATATTATATCAGCAAACACAAAATTCAAACGCTAAGGGGCCGATTCCGATTTCAGCCGGAAGGGCTCCGAACGATGGTTGGAGCCCTTCCGACCGAATCGCAACGTGTCAGCCGGCTTCCTTTCCGACCGAGCCATTCCGATGGGCTCGGTCAGAAAGGAATACGACTCGGATTTCCGGATGGCTGATGACAGGCTCGGAGAGCCCGTCTGCCCTCCGGAAATCCCTCAGTACTCCCCTAGCTGCCTCATTACGACTGAGGGAGTACGATGGCAGTTTTTCACTGCCTTTTCGTGCCGGTCTTTCCGGCACGAAAAGGCAGTCGGAAACTGTCTTTGGGGGCCCCCAGTAGGGCCCAAATGGGTGCGAGGCTGCCGAATGGTGGCCTGGGGGCACCTATGGTGCCCCTCTGGGGATCCCTGAACCCGGTCGCAGGCCCCTTGGGGTGCCGGCCACAGGGTGCAGGGATGAACTGCATCCCTACTTTTCACATTCTGAAGTATACGAGTACGACCGAACCCTGTTCGGTCGCATCGTACTTGCAGGGCCATAACCGATGACAGCAGGTCAGTCGGTTACGGCTCCTGACCGATGTCGGACGGACCTGAGTCCGTCCGACATCGGAATCAGCCCCTGAGTGTTAAACAAGCCTGCTAGTCACCTAGCTGACTCTATTAACATTATTCCAGTCATACCAGACATATTTTCTGCACCACATTCTGGAATTATGTCATTCTGTGTTTGTTGAACTTGTTCCTCTCTGCAGGGTCATCCCCAAATGTTTTGCCTTCACCCTTCCTGTTTTGCAGAATTTGTTTAGCACTCTATGCATTTTACCACTGCTAACCAGTGCTAAAGTGTGCGTGCTTTCTCCCTTAAATATGGACAATTGGTTTACAGCTGATTGGCACATGTAATTTACTTATAAGTCCCTAGTATATGCCACTACCTGTACACAGGGTCTGTAAATTAAATGATACTGGTCGACCTCTAGCTCTCATTATGTCACCCACTTAAGTAGCACTTTAAAGCATGTCTCAGGCCTGCCATTGCAGCCTGTAGTGCTGTTCTAAAACTACATTGGACCTGGCAAAATCCAATCCAAAATATACCTTTTGCCAGTCCTAAACCTCTCTATTTAACACATGTAAGTCAGCCCTAGGGTAGACTCTAATAGCCCACATGGCAGGATGCATTGTATTTACAAAGGAGGGCATGTGTTTTCAAATGTTCATGTTCTGGTAGTGAAAAACTCCTAAATTCGTTTTTCACTATTGTAAGGGCTATCTCTCCCATTGGATTACATTGGATTACCTTATTTCACTTAATAAGTGCTAATTTAAGTTTGGGAGCTGCTAGAAAAATGTTTACACTCAAATGAATTGTGATTAAAAAAAATTTTTGACGGCTCGCGTACAGATAAGATGTCTCTTTAAGCTCCTCGCCCATGCCTACAAGGCCCTCCACAACCTCTAGCCCTCCTACATCAACCACAGCCTGACATTCCATCATCCCACCAGGGAGCTCCGCTCCTCCTCCCTCGTCGTGGCCCACACCCCTGAATCCGTTGCGGAGGCCATTCCTTCTCCTTCTTTGCCAACAAGTCCTGGAACGACCTCCCCCTTCACATGCGCACCTGCCATTCTCTTCCTGAATTCAGGAAAAAGCTCAAGATATGGCTTTTCGACCAAGGATATGAGGACCCAGCCCCTGAAGATCCCCTGGGGTGACAAGTCACACTTTATAAGAACCCTCAGATTGATTGATTGAATGGTAAAGATGAATTTTAATTCACGATTCTGATAATGCTATCTTTAGTAATTTTGCATTATCTTGTCCAATCCATTTGTGCCTTCTGCCAGTATCCTTCGTCATTAGCTTAGCTGTTGGCCTTTTGGGTATTCCACCAAAACAGTGAAACAAAGGGGGACTAGGTGTTGGCAGGATGGGCTGTCCTGCCAGGATGGTTGGGGGAGCTGTTCTCTGCCCATACTTGCATTTTTAAAACGCTGCCTCCAGCACACACCCAAAGCAACTTGACACCAGCTTACTGTCACCTTAGACTACTTGGAGCCTTGACAGGGGAGGGAAAGAACTTTCCAGCACCAGAGGTGAGGGTAGTATAGAGAGTCTCCCCACTTCAAATGCTGGCACCAGGTATAAATATTGGACCTCCTGAGCCACTCATCAGATCACTTCTGTACCCATAGAAGACTCAGAAGAAGGATCGCTCTGCTACCCTGCTGCTGGAACAACTGCCCTGCGCTCCTTTTGCCTGAGGAAAGAAGCCTGGACCTTCTCCTTGAATCCCAGACCACCAGAGTGACTCCAAGAGCTAGCTAGCTGGCCTGTTGTGTGAGCTACATAGGCATAACACACTCAAGAGATCCAAGCACAGGTTAATTTAGTGACTTTATATTATTCACCCTGACAAGTATTGCAGTTATTGCTTGAGAAGGGTTTCACCCTCCTCAACCAATAACTCAATTTTCTCACAGTGTTCTATTTCAAGACCTCCCAAAATAACACTTTTCTCATATCTTTAAACTAGATTTCTGATGTATATAATAATAATAGAATATAACATAGTTCACTGGGAGTAGGTACCTTTCTATTTTATGCAAGACATTGAATCGGGAAGTAATTACTCAGTATTCCGAGCTGCAGAAGAAAAATTATGTTTTCAGTCATGGCCCAAGCATCACTACTTTAAAACACTTCTATATCACAAATCTCCTTAAATATTAACCTCTGATACCAATCGTGCAATGCTTCATGAAAAGTTGAAATCTGACAGCCTAAGCATAATTTGTTGTACTCAGTTCTATTTTCGGTCCCAGTTTGTTTCTCCCCCTCCCCTTGGAATAGCACTGGCACAGTTTGTAGCCGGAAGAGAGAAATAGGAGAAAGTACAGAGATGGTGGTGCGGTCCTGGAAATTGGATGTCTGGTGTTGGATTGTTGGGCGACGGTGTTGTGATCTGCAGCTTCCTTTCCAAGCAGAAATCTCCCCCTAAAACTTTAATCAAGGAAACTGCTTACCCACAAATAGGGATATTTTCTTATTGTCCTTCTCACCACGGGATAGGGTTAAGTACCTTATGATTTTGGGATTTTTGGGCCTCCGCCCTCTTGCTCCGTAAGTTTCCACCTAATTTTACTTCTGGGTTCTCGCTCTGCCATATAATATCTACAGATTCTGGATCCTGACACAAGGTAACCGGGCCATGTCACTAAACTGCATATGAGAGAAGAGTGTAACAAATTGTGTTCACTCTGGTGGCCTTCATGCATATCACGTTTACTTGCCTACCCTCTACTGAGCTTTTGGTTCATGGGAAAATACCATCTCCCCACGATCACCAACCTTCAATATTGTTGACAATTACTCTGTTTGCAAAATGCCATGTTGCTGAAAGTACTGTAATATTTATTTTAACAACATTGTTCTCTGCTTTCTATACCCAAGGTCCACAACTGCAGGGCTTTTGCCAGCTTTATATGCCCACCATCTGCCCATCTAAACCACCCTCTCCCTACCCCAAAATAAGAGTTGTCCTAATCTTGGCTCTACTGCTTATTAAGAGGGCGTGGCATAGCAAGACCTCCAAAGGAACTCCCATTATTCATGTCCCCACTACAGGAAGGAAGGTCTGCTACACTCCTCTGCTGGGGTGGCCTACTACTGATCAGACTATCAACGGGACCTTCTCAACGGCAGAGCAGAAGATCATGCCGCAGACCCCCTCATTGTGGTCAAACGTGCATGGGCGAACAATAAATATGGCGTACTTGTCTGCCCATAATTCCTTGCATGCCCCAGCCAAAGCAGCCAATCAGCAGTAGGGAAACGTCTGCATGTCAAGGTATATACTACAACTGCAACGCGGCCCATAAGTACATATAAGGGGGAGTCTTTTTTCATCTCTTTTCTCTGCCAGCCACACAATAGAACATGGCGGCCATTCACAGATGATTTTGGGGAAGAGTGGTTCTTTCTAGTCCTCGTGTATCTGTGGAGCAAAAACACAGCACGGTTGCAACATGTGAGACTGAAGACCATAACGCGTTCTTGGCAAGAGTACCAATTCGTTGAGCTGTTTAACGTGTTTGCTCATTCAGCTTCAGTATGTTTGGGCAACAAAAGTCCACTTCTTTCATCGGATCCAGCCTGCAAAACAAGCGATTGAATTAAACACAGAGGAGACAAAAAAACTAAATATGATATAATCTCACCCCCGGTGCGCGCCCTTAGCAAACAAGGCATTGCATGAATTCACACCTGGCTAGGCAGGGCAATCAATTCTTTCTTCAAACAGTCTGTGGGATTTGTGTGTAACAGCAACAATACGCGATAGGTAGGTGATACCTGAGAGAGAAGCATTTCTAAGTGTCCCTGAACGGTCAGAGGAATTCTTGCCCAGAGTTCGCAAACTGCTCTTTTATGGAAATATTAGCGTACAAAAGAGTCTCTTACAGCAACTGGTGTTCTTTTCAAGGTAGGGTTCTGACAAAATAACTTAATTTGTCCTGGAGGTTGCAGATAGTGAGCACCGGCATTTATCTGTGAAGTCTGGTACTGAACAAGGGAGAAAGAGGAGAGAAGGTTGAAAAATGAAGGCAGAGAAACAAGACATTGAAAAAGCGAGGGATCAAAGAACCACTTATGGTAAGATGAAGACACAGGAATTGTAGTGTGGTGGAAGAAACAGGCTTGAAATGAAGTCAACACTAGGCGGCCTTAGTATTCGGCAGCCCTTGCATTCAGCAGTGCCAGTGGCAGGCTCCAAGAGGAGGACAAATAAAAAAGTTCTCTGCAACAATTTTTTAGAATTCTCCTGTCATAAGTAGATTTTTCCAGCAAAAGATACTTTTAGCACTTACTTGTTTTTTTTAATTTTTCAAACTAATCAGACTTCATCAAGCTAACTAAGTTTTGAAGAAATGTCATGAAATGTGCGAAATTGTGCACATTGTTTGTTCATACTGTTACCCTCATTTCAGTTGACCAGGAAATCCCCCCTCAGGTGTAAATTAATCAGGATTCCCGAACGTGTGATCATTACATCTTTCCATGGGTTATTCCCTGCGTTATTTTTGCCAGGTAAAACCTGCATAATTTTTGGCAGGTAAATACTGGCAAAATTTCCGAGGGGAAAAAAACAGATCACTCCAAGTTTTGCCCTTCACAATGGGAGAAAGTCTTTGATATTACTGCATTATCCCCATTTCCAATGGTCAAATCTCGTACTGTTGCAGTAATGTTGCAATCTCACACCTAGCACAATGGGTATTTCCCGGGTGTAGCATTACTATGTCAAATTACTAGCCAGAAAAGCCTGAGACCTGTGAATGTGGCCTGGGTCACCTGACTCCCTAGTTCTTATGTTTGACAACATTAGTTAAACCGATGACAAAAAATGTATTCATCTCAAAAGTATTTAGTAAGTTAGACTTAGTTCCAATGGGTAGCTCGATGTATGTTGGCTCTATGGAAGCGTCTGTCCAGCCGCAGTCCTTGCCATGTAAAACAACGCCCAATCTCAAGCTGCTTAAAACCCCTTTCCTGCCAGGGGGAAATGAATATACTCCCTATAGATCCACTAAGAATGTATGAAGATAGATGTGGGTGAATGCAGCTAGTTGTTAAAAAAGCTTAGTCTCAGATTGAGGATAATGAGTGACTGTGTCGACCCTTCCCCCCATCTAGAGGAGATTGGTCACGGGAGTTACAGGGAGAGAACACAGATTCAACGGTTCTGTCACCAGGGCTTCTCATCATCACACCCAGCTGATCTTTTCTTTTAAAACACCCTCCTATGCCCAGAAATGGAGGGAGGGGTAAAGACCGACCAATCACTCGCTCTGAATCTCTGGCTATTTACAACATTATCTAATATGGCGTGGCCTCACTTTAGAAGGTAACTTTACATGGAAGATCTAAAAATGCATCAAGAGAATCATGAACTTTGATTTTACATTTCCTGTTCATGTTAAAGTCATTTAGACATGTTAGAACCATTGCACGGGAACAGTTGAGATGCTTCATTGCCTAATCTAGCCACGGCAACTTAATCAGGAGAGGAGGACAACAAACTGGGACTGTCTCCAAACTTGTACTTCTATCTGGAAATATAGAGCCTTTTTCATACCAACTCTGACTGTATAGATGGATGGTGCAGTACGCTCCTATGGTGCCTGACTATAAATGGACCACCCCAGATCAGAGAGCTGGTCTCAAAACCCTGGAATTGACATTTCTCTCATTCACATGATTTCTGCATGACTCTGACTGCTTCTAGAAAGTATACACCAGTATGCATATACCACTGTAATATCTCAGCCTGGCTTCCTCCAGCACTGCAACATTTTAGGACTTTGAGAAACTATAATGAAACTCCTTGATGACCTAAGATGTCTCCTCTTACACTTTTCCCTGCTAACTTCTGCATATCCAGATACACAGACACACTCAAGATCAGATTTTAAAAAGTTGCAAACATTAACACAGACGGTTCTGAAGTTTTTTTTTTCATTGGAGGATGTTGCCTCATGAGATCTTACATTCAGATCCCCACAGTACAATAAAGTGCCCAAAGCATAAGCGTGCTATCATACCTAAGTCTCCACAAGGTTATTAACACATACAGAAAAAAAAAGACGCAATAAAAAAAGCGTGTGTGAAATTTGCATCTTTATGTGAAATTACTGCAAAATTAAGCATAACTACACAAAATGAAAATCCGTGATTGTGTGCTTATTTTAGTTCAAAATTCACCCTTGCTTCAATTTTTGGTGCAAGTATGCATTTAAACAAAAGAACCACAAACAGCAGTTGCTCACATTCAGTTGCTCCTGAACATTTGCAGTAAATATTTCCCACAAATTACTGAAAATTGAGCCATTTACGTTAAATATTTACAGTCAATAGTGCATAAATAATTTCCGAGAAGTAGCGTAATAGGGTAATTTCAGCATTTTCATGCAGCAAGCATATTGTGAAATTCCCCAAATTACATGAATTATGCCATCTTATTTAAATTTCGCCCAGTCAAACAAAAATAGCCTTCCAACAATATTGTCTCTAAGATATTGACTTGCGCAATATTGTCACGTCAAGGAGATGAGGTCTTAAAAAAGTAAATCTTCCCACCCATAAGCTTTACCCAGTGGCGGCTCCTCCTCTAGGGTGGAGGAGCGTCGGCCCACTGCTAAAGATAAAGAAAATGATAATAACAAGCAGTTTTATCATTTTATATTTATTTAAACTCCAGCCAGGTCAGGTAGGGCTGGGCTGGGCTCCCCACATCAGAGAGAGCAGGAGTGATTTGCCCACTCCTAAGAGCGCAATGAGGCTTTGACCGGCCCTCTAGGGCGGGCCAAATCATCATGCACACTTGGCTTCTTCTCCATTGGGCTCTGTTGCACAGCCCCTTGGAGAACATGCCCAGAATCCTCCGGCACTGCATGAGCGTCCAAACAGGATGCTCTGACCAATCACGACGCTGCAGCGTCGTGATTTGCTGGCAGAGTCCGGAAGCCTGGGTGCTTCTGGGGCTGCCGAAGAGCAAGGATGAGGAGAGGAGTGCTGCGGCGTCGGAGAAGGTATGTTTCTTTTCTTCTAACCCCACTCCAACCCCTGCTCACCACCCCCATTCAGAAGCAGCCGCCACTGGCTTTACCTTGATGATGTCATGAAAGTCAACATTTTTAATCTTCTTTGTTGCAGGTTCAAATTTTGTGCTCCTTATTTTGATATGCAATCAATTACACATGCTAACCCATTACTTTAAAAGTTCGCCTGGGCAATAGTGCTGCTCACCCCCAACCAGCCCAGATTGTTCAGACATACAGTGCAGAGCAGCCGCACAACGTAGAAAGTTCACAATTGACATGTGGTGTATACTCGTGCCCAGTAATGCCAAACAACAGGAAGAAATTATATCGGCACAGCTAATTATACAAGTTCACAAACTCACTCACGTATTGTATGTAACTTCAAAAGAGTAAAGACCGCAGACATTGTAAACATGCACTATCTACAAATCTTGTTATGCCGAAGCATTCCTTCACTCCCCAGGTCAAACCAGCATATCAATTAGGAGAACAATCCTCAGAAAACAGTCACTCTAATGACATCCTGCCAGCAGGTGAAGCTATCCAAAGAATGGATCGCAAAATAAGGGACACGTGCAACAGTGAATGCATGAAACTTCCCAGGACTTCAATGTGGAACCTGTAGAGGAAGCAGAATTAGGCCTAAAAACATGCAAAACTCATCCAGTTTGTATGATTCAAATTTCACACCAAATTTTTTCCATTTCGCTATTAGAATATTTTACCTATTTTACAACTGCGGAAGTCTGGTGCCAAAAGAAAATGTCTTGTCAAAACTGTATAACTGATTTTTGATGCAGGAGAGGAACTTTAGGCCTACAAGCTCCCCAGTCAGGGTCCCACCCCTCTCCAACTCAACTGAATCAATGACTGCGGTTAGCCTACTAATTTTGTGGTGGTACAAACAGGTCATGTTTCTTCAACACCATAAACAGAACAAACTTTAAATTTAAAGGGCCTTATTTATGAAGGCCTTGTGACACTTTTACGCCGCTGTTGGGTCACTTTTCGTGGCACAGCAGTGGTGTAAGCAATGCACCTTGTTGCGCCATATTTACAAATTGACACATCTAAGCAGATGCGTCACCTTGTAAAGCCCTGCGCCACATTATACCTGCTTCAGGTATAATGTATGCAGTGTGGACGTTCCGCTGCAAGAAAGCCTCATAAAAGTGTTGCAGTGAAAGCGATAAGATTTCACTGCAACACTTCTAGGACGCCAATTCGTCAAAACCGTACGCCTGCCTCATGGCAGACATAAGGGTGACTAAGTGCCATATGCACAGGCCTAGCCCATGCATTGTTGGAGTTGTATCATGCTTGTGACACAACTCCAGCAATATGTGACTTTTGTGCCAACAGATATGTCTAGATTCCTGATGTATCTGTCTTTCCTTGCTACATGAATCACTGTACTTTAAATACGGCGCATTCATTGTGTCGCAAGGTGGGTGCAATGAAAACTGTTGCATCGCTGTTTTGTCGCAGCGATGTAACAGTTTTCCTAAATGAGGCCTTAAATCAGAAAGCTGATAAAATAAGTGTTGCATTGCAACATTGCAGTCTTGTTGTTCTCCCTTGCTCAGCTGTTTAGGAAAAGGAACTCAACCTAAAGAAAAACACTATATACATTTATGTACACTTACGTTCGCTAAAGGAATGTCCTGGCACTCATTTTTAAAGAATTCCCTTTATTCTAAGCAGACATCACGTGTGAAACCACCTACATTCCTGAGGGGACGTACTTAATGCTGTAACCCCGGCGCAGCCGTCATGGTCCCAGGGCCGGACTGGGAACCAAAACCGTCCCTGACAAAGTGCTCGGCCGGCCCCCCCTGGTGGGTTAGGGGTGCGGCTGAGCTCTTTGCCAGGGCCGGTTTTCGGCTGATTTTGTTACAGGGCCGATTTTGCAGCTATGCTGCAAAAAACGGCCCTGTAACAAAAACGGCCCCCAGGGGCCCAAAACCGGCCCCCACCCGTGCGACGCACCGGGAGATTGCCCGATGCCCGATGCCCGCTACGGCCCGTCCGGCCCTGATGGCCCGCTCCCCAAACACCAGGCTGTGAAAAGAGACACATAATGCCATGAGATCAAGGTCAACAGCGCCTTGCCCTATACTGCTGAACTCAGAGCCCATTTCCTCCACCCTTTGTGAATGTCACAGCAGAATTAAGATTGTAACCTGTCACCTCAGTGCTGCCCCAGAAAGAAAGTGCCAGAGAATATATCTGTCTTTGAGAATCATTTTTGAATGGGTGCCATAATCCTGCCTCTCTCTTCTGATCCATACCTTTGCCTTATCCCAAATTAAGAGGTTGGGTTGGTGTGAAATTGTGCTTTCACATTGTGCTGCGGCTTCTGCACCAGGCCCGATCCCTTCGTCCTGATTGTTGTCAAAGAGTGGGCAAGCAAGATAGCCTCACCCTAAATACTCCCGCTGGCCATTACAACAGTAGGATTGCCTCTACCCCCAGGACAAATGGAGTCACCATTTCGTACCAGGCTAGGGTTTGGTTAAGATGCTCTGAGCCAGAGATGGGCTTTGTATGTAAGGCAGAGTGCCTTGAATTTAATTTGATTAACTTCCGATAACCAGTGGGGTCCTTTAATGGCTTGGGAGACCGAATCAAATTTACCAAGGCCGAGATGGAGTCTGGACGCCGCATACTGTAAAGACTGCAGTTTGTTCAGATATTGCTTTTGAAGGTTAAGGTACAGACCAATGTAGGAATCTAACTTCGTTAAGACTAACAAAGTGATTACTGTTTTCTTTGAGTTGGGGGGAATGAAAGGAAGGATGTTGCTGTTAATTCTGAGGGTGTTAAAACAAGACAGGATGACTGAGTTAATGTGTTTGCTAAAATGTAGCTTGCCATCAATTGTGACTTCAAGGTTTTTTTGCTTTTTTTACTGGGGGTGGGAGTGCTTCCATTTCTGAAGGCCAGTAGTTAGGGTTCAAGAAATGTTGTATTGTGTTACAATTGTGGGTTATTTCCAAAGAGGATAAACTCGGTTTTATCCAGGTTCAGTTTCAGGAAATGTTTGCCCATCCAACTGCCAATAGCTCTCATACAATTATGAAGTTGGAAGTTTGTGTAATTAACATTGTTGGAGGCAGACAACACAATTTGTGTGTCACGTGCATAGGAGGTGGGTGAGAATCCAAAAGACCTAAAGAGAGAGGCTAATTCAGTTACATATATGTTGAAAAGTAAGGGGCTTAGTGAGGACCCTTGTGGGACCCTGCAAGGAAGGGAGAACGGTTTGGACGTGAAACTGTCCAGTATCACTTAGTGTTCTCTGCCCGTCAGGAATACACCTAGCAGAGCAGTAGCTCTGTTATTAATGCCCAGATGTTTGAGGTGGTGGATCAGCGTAGAATGATCCATTGTATCAAAGGCCACCGATAAGTTAAGAAGGATGAGGGCCACCATACCTCCCTCATCCAAGGCGGTCCTTAACTCATCAGTGGCTTTGACCAGTTTGGTCTCCATGCTGTTCCAGCTCTAAAACCAAATTTAGTGGGATCCAAAAGATGATTGGATTGGATGAACCGTGTCAGTTGAGTGTTCATAGTTTTTTTCTACCATCTTCACAGGAAAGGGCAGTCTTGAGATTGGACATTAGTTGGTTGGGTTTTCTGGGTGCAAATTGTTTTTTTTGCAGAAGTGGAAGGAGGGGGGCCTTCTTCCAAATAGTGGGGAAAATTTCAGTAGCAAACATCTTGTTGAAGTTGTTGGTCAAATAAAGAGCTCTGCTATGGGTTCAGAAATCTGCTTAAGAAAGAAGGGGGGTAAGGATCAAAAGGAGATCCCAATTTGGTAGACTGGATGAGCTTAAGCACTTCCGTGCAAGTAGTGGGTGCGAATTCACTAGGGCTGATTTGTGTGCAATTATTCAAAATATTCAAATCATTTCAGAGGCAGTGTACAATTGGAGGGTTGTTGCTGAGATCACTTGGTATAGATGACGTAAACAAGTTGTAAATTTTACCTACTTAGTCGCAGAAGTGGTGTGCTATGTTGTCACAAAAATTTGACTGTTGTTCCTTTTATGTCAGGAAGTTTAGATAGCTTGCTTATTACCTGAAATAACTCCCTTGCAGAGTTTTTGGAGGATTCAATTTGGTGGGTAAAGAAAACAGTCTTTTCTTTGATAAGTAGGCCTTTGTATTTTGAAAGAGAGAGTTTATAGATTTCTTTCTCATTGGAGTCATATTCAGACCTCCAATTCCTTTCCTGCCTTTTTCATTTTTGCTTTTCAAGGTGGAGAGTCTCAGTAAACCAGGGAGCGGGTGGGATATTTTAAGGGAGACTGCTTTGGAGATGGCAGAGCTCTATCTGAATTTTCAAGAGAGGTGAGCACTGGGTCAGATGAAAGTGTGGGCTGGGCATAAGAAAGTTGTTGTTGCAATACATTGTAGCCTATGTTGTCCCAGGCGGGAATCAGCCATTAAAACGTAGCTGTTTCCCTGCATGCCATTACATCGCAAGCGTTACAGCGCATAGCCAATACTATGCATTTTTTCCAACGCCTGCGATCCACCTCGTTGTGAGGAAACAGAGGCTCTTCTGTTTCCTCACAACAAAGTGCACTGCCCCTCAGAGCCGACGTGAAGCAGGAACCAGGAGGAGAGAGGAACCACGAGGAGAGAGAGGTAAGGGGGACTAGGCCTGGGGTAGGGGTTACTTTTATGGGGTAATAGGGGGTCGGGTGGGGTGTGTGTAGTGCAGGGTAGTGTTCTAGGGTTTAGAGTAGTGTCGTGGGGTCTTGCAGTCTAGTGTTTAAGTGTAGGCAGAGGACTGGGGGTCGGAAAGGGTCGTGCTGCATGCAGTGTTTTAGGGTTTGGGGTAGTGACGGTGGTCGTGCAAGGTAGTGTTTTAGTGCAGGGAGAGGACTGGGGGTCGGGGAGGGTCGTGCTGGGAGTAGTGTTTTAGGGTTTAGGGTAGTATCGGGGGGGTCGTACAGGGTAGTGTTTAAGTGTAGAGAGAGGACTGGGGGTTGGGGAGGGTTGTGCTGGGGGTAGTGTTTTAGGGTTTAGGGCAGTGTCGGGGGGGTGCACGGTTGTGTTTAAGTGTAGGGAGAGGAACTGGGGATCGGGTAGAGTCATGCAGGGGGTAGTGTTTTAGGGTTTAGGGTAGTTTCTGGGTGGTGTGCAGGGTAGTGCTTAAGTGTAGAGAGAGGACTGGGGTCGAGGGAGGGTCATGCTGGGGGTAGTGTTTTAGGGTTTAGGGTAGTGTCGGGGGTCGTGCAGGGTAGTGTTTTAGGGTAGGGAGAGGACTGGGGGTCAGGGGAGGGTCATGCAGGGGGTAGTGGTTTAGGGAATAGGGTGGTGTCGGAGGGTCGTTCAGGGTAGTGTTTTAGGGTAGGGAGCGGAATGGGATTGGGGGAGGGTCGTGCAGGGGTACTAAATTAGGGATTAGGGTAGGGCAGGGTAGTGTAATTTACCTTTCATACTTTTACCGTGAGTATACCTTTACCACGCATGCCTTTGCGTTGTAATGGCATGCGTGGTAAAGGCATATTCGTGGTAAAAGTAATGGTAGGTCGTTGTAATTGACAGTGCTTAGTAATTCCCGTGTTGTAATGGCACGTGTGGTAATAGTGCGCTTTGTAATAGGTCATATTCTTCCAGACATGATAGCTAGCAGGTTTGGTGTCATTATTTCTATTTTGGGTAGCGGAGGGGACGTTTAGTTCAAAGGTGACGGCAGTATGGTCAGACCAGGTAAGTGGAAGAAATTCCTTAATGGTAATAAGTCGGTTATTTGAAAAAATGGCATCTAGAGTGTGGCCAGCTGAGTGGGTGGGCTGGTGCAGGAGGTGAGGAAGACTACGGCATTCATGGTTTCTAAGATAGCTCCGGTGTCTTTATCCTTGGGGAGATCCAGGTGAAAATTAAAATCACCTAGTGTAGTGTAGTCACTATTGCAGGTCCCGACCTTAAGGAGAGTATTTATGGTTTGGAGAAAGCAGCTTCTCGGGCCTGGAGGGCGATAGTTAAGTAGTCCTCAGAAGGAGTAGTTGTTGGCTACTTCTAAGCAGTGGGAGATTGTGTCGCACTCTAGGTTGGACATAGGGTCAAATTTAGTCTTGAAGCAATCTTTGAAGATAATCCCTATCCTTCTGCCCCTTTTTAAGGGTCGGTCCATTCTGAAAATAGAATACCCTGGGGGTTGCATTGATGAGTTCGGGGCTGGATGATTCACTAGCCCACGTTTCTGTGATAAAAACGATGTCTAGCTGATGGCCCTCTATGAGTTTAGCCAGTTCTTGGGCGTGTTTCACTAGCGATAGTGCGATGACAAGTGTGCAGAGAATTTTTAAAGGTGCATCGATGAGACTGCTTTTAGTGTGGAGGGTCTGGGGGTTTTGTGGTGGCCTCTTGAGGGGGATAAGATATCCACAATTGATACACAAATCCTTAAGTCCTAGACATAGCTGCCTTGGGTCAGCACAGATACTGCCTTATTTTAAGTGAAGTTCATTACCTGAAAGGGTGATTCTGTTCATCCTCTCTGGGTTGGAACCGGCAGGGTTCCCGGCATGATCCAGGCGCAGATGGTCTTGCCTTAGGTGCGCCAGTGGCATGGAGGCGCCAAGCTGAGTTTGAAATAGCCCTCGACTGAGGGGGCGTGGGGATACCGCAACCAGCGCCAAATTTTGAAGATGCTTGAAAACTGGTGGGAAAATGAAATGACTGACCCTTTCCAATATGGTACCCAATGTCGGGAGTCAGGCAACTCAAAACTGGAAATGGGAGCCTAAAGTACTCGCTTCCTACAAGGAAAGAAAAAGGCACTTAAAAATGCTTACAGCATCCATGATGGTCTGCTGAGCATGGCGGACCAGCCATGCTGTGTTTGAAATAGCCCTCGAATGAGGGGGTCATGGCTACCAAAACCAGGGTGGAGCATGAAGATCCTTCAGAACAGGTGGGCAAATTAAATCTGGCAAACCTGGGGCCCAGCTACCCCGCTAACCATAAAGAGGCTCCCCTGCGAGGGGTAGATACTGGGAATGGAAAATAAAGAAATTAGCGGTGAGAATTATAATGAATAAAAGAATAAAAGCATAGGAGGAACTGACTCTCTCCAATATGGTGCCCAATGTTGGGAGCCAGGCAACTCAAAACTGGAATTGGGAGCCTAAAGCACCCGCTTCCTACAAGGAAAGAAAAGGGCACTTAAAAATGCCTACAGAGTCCGTGATGCTCTACTGCGCTTGCATTTAGTTTTTGTTCTAGATATTGACCAAGCACTGTTATATGAAAAGTATAGTGCATTTTTGCGAAACCTGTGCGCATTTCCCCACCCAAAAAAATCCACTCCAAGTGGGAAGTTTGTAAGTGGAACTTAAAAGCCACAACCATTTGAATTTAACCTTGAAAATATGCAACTGGCTCTCAGTTAAACAAAGAATAATATTCCAGGACCTGTGCATGTTTCACAATAAGGCTTTTTAAGGGGCCTACCTTTCTCCTGCAATCCATCCAAGTCTGCTCAAAGGGTTCAAAAGAAAGCAAGCATTGGCAAAGCCAATCGGTCTGGCCTTTCACATAGATATAGTTACCTGAAGTGCTAGATGTCTCTTCTAAGTCATAAAAAACGTTTTAGTCTTTAAAAAGACTGCAGAACTGTACTAGCTGCAACTCTCAAGTCAGAAGCAACTACTTAACATGTCTGTCTCAATGCTGCGATAACTCACCGTGTTACTGAATGTCCCTCTTGCGTAAGATGCAACTGCTTAAAATGTCCTTTGCAAAGTTGAGGGGTGTGGCTTCAACGTAACATTTTCATATCCAGTTTTGTTACTCTAATAAAGCTTTGATGTTCTTTCATGAAGGTGCAGTTCTGCAATTTGTTACTAAGTGTTCCTCACAAGTCAAATGCAAAAACATTGATAGTTTTTTGTGAAGATGCAATTCCACCAGTCGTTACGAGGTGTCCCTCACAAGTCAAATGCAAAACTATTGAACTTCTTACACGAAGCTGCGATTCCACTAGCCATTATTAAATGTCCATATCAAGTCAGATGCAAAGGCACTGACATTCTTAAATGAAGCTGCAGTTCCACTAGCCATTATTAGATGTCCATATCAAGTCAGATGCAAAGGCACTGACATTCTTAAATGAAGCTGCAGTTCCACTAGCCATTATTAGATGTCCATATCAAGTCAGATGCAAAGGCACTGACATTCTTAAATGAAGCTGCAGTTCCACTAGCCATTATTAGATGTCCATATCAAGTCAGATGCAAAGGCACTGACATTCTTAAATGAAGCTGCAGTTCCACTAGTTACTAGGTGCCCCTCACAAAGCGAAAGCAAAAGCATTGAAATTCTTACTAAAGCTGTAATTTCATTAGTCATTACTGGGTGTCCCTCACAAGTCAAATGCAAAGCCAATAAAATTCTTTAATTAAGCTGCTGTTTCACAAGTCTTTATTAGGTGTCCCTCTAAAAGTCAGATACAAAGGCACTGACATTCTTAAATGAAGCTGCAGTTCCACTAGCCATTATTAGATGTCCATATCAAGTCAGATGCAAAGGCACTGACATTCTTAAATGAAGCTGCAGTTCCACTAGTTACTAGGTGCCCCTCACAAAGCGAAAGCAAAAGCATTGAAATTCTTACTAAAGCTGTAATTTCATTAGTCATTACTGGGTGTCCCTCACAAGTCAAATGCAAAGCCATTAAAATTCTTTAATTAAGCTGCTGTTTCACAAGTCTTTATTAGGTGTCCCTCTAAAAGTCAGATGCAAAAGTTTTGAAATTCTTACAAGAAGCTGCCGTTCCACAAATTTTTACTTGGAGTCCCTCACAAGTCAAGTTCAAAAGCATTGAAATTCTTACATCAACCCTCAGTTCCACAAGTCATCACTAGGTGTCCCTAAGCACCCTCTATGGGAGAATGGTGTTACTGCCGCCTTGTGAAGAATGACCTGCACCAAGTTGAGGGGCTGTGACTTTTGGCTTTAGTATATATGTTTGCATACACCCTTTCGCAATTTTAGCCAGTTGTGCTAATTTTCTGTAGGATTAATTATTTGAGCTGGTTTATAGTGAGGAATAAACATTTTAATTTACAACAAGTGTCCTGAGAGTTGATGTAACCCTGCAATGCGTAGTGACTAACAGCTTTTGGGAAGTGCAAGTGTCTAGCAATTCCACAAAGCTATAGTTCTTCATGATAGGTATTCATGAAAATGCAATCTCCAGAAGTCATTACTGCAGCCTTGTGAAGAATGACCTTCACAAACCTGAGGGGCTGTGGCTTTATCATATCAATTTTCATACACACTTTACGATCACTTATTTGAGCTGATTTATAGTGAGTAATGAACATTGTAATTTACAATAAATGTCCTGAGAGATATGAAAATAGTTGATGTAACCCTACTATACATAGGGACTTGGAGACATTGGGAAGTGCAAGTGTCTAACACTTTACATTTTTGGGGAACTATTTTTTAGATGTATGTGTACATGTGCAAGGGAAAAAATTATAGTGAGGAAGGAACATTGTAATTTACAATAACTGTCCTGAGAGTTATGAAAATAGTTGATGTAACCCTACTATACATAGGGACTAGGAGACATTGGGAAGTGCAAGTGTCTAACACTTTTAATTTTTGGGGAACTATTTTTTAGGTGTATGTGTACATGTGCAAGGGAAAATGCAGACATTCAAAGTGAAAGGATCCAATGGCTGGAGAGGACTAGTCTGTTGACTTAAACCCTTTGAAGGGCGGGAGGGAGTATCATTCGAGTGACATGTCAACAGACCAGTGGTGAAAGAGTGTTGCTTGGGAGCCTCTGTCTGTATTTTCTTAATATTTGTTTGGAAAATATAGGGCTGGCAAGACAGCTAAAGTTGGCTTTAGGTCGGACAAATGAAAAAGGCGGAAGGATAGGCAAGGCTACCGTCGATTGATTTTTTCGGCCACTCAGATAGTGGGTTGAGCGCCTACATTGCGAAGAGCTGTCTGCAAAATGCGGGTCACTAGTTCGAACAGCAGTGAGACAGCATGCCTCTACATCCTTACATGATTTCCATATTCTGCAATGGAAGCAGTATCAGCTTGGATTACTGGCATGTTATGCATGTGTACTCTGCCCAGGCGTAGTGATAAATCTTTAATTAAAGCAGGTCTCATTAAGGGATTGAAAGATGCATTAATAGATTACATGGAAATCTCTGAAGTAATATTCATGATTATTACAAATAAATATATGAAACACACGTAGTAAGTGACAGCTGTGCAAAGACTCCCTCGGCAGGGGTAATAGTTTTCAGAAATCGGGAGCTGCCCAGGTGCTGCCTCTTGATGAGCCCAGGGGCTTAGCTCAACTTTACTGCTGCTTCAGAACCAGTCAAACCAGCCGTCCCATCGTTATCTTCCCATGCCACGCTGGTTTCAGAGACGCGGGCTGTCAGCGCACCAGATACAAATCAAAAACTGCAAATCTGGCTGTCATCTTGAAAGGAGACTGTAACTCTCAGAGAACGTGGCTGCAAGAACCTCGGGGGCACGCTTGAACTAGTCGAAGCAAGCATCCGGATTCGACTCGCCTCACGCATATATTAAATTGTTCACATATAATTGTAATTATCCACTGCGATAGCAGTCATAAAAAGCAAACCAGAAGTATTCATATTGAGAGTGCAAATAAGTAGCAGTGAACAAGAAAAATGCTTAATATGTGGAAGCCAAATATTAACCCAATATTGAGGTACAAGGGTCAAGAACTTTTCAATATTTCCAGAAATGAAAAAGTAACGCAGAAGGGTAGAATGGAGAGGGAAAGGCTATTGAAATGTGGCATGCCTTTGACAAACATCACATTTTAAACGAATAAGCTGAAATTATATTTCTAATTTTAATAGAATGGGCATTTGCCCTGCCGCTTTTTGTCAAACATTTCTCACAACGTTTTATTTTACGTAAAAAAACACATATTACTGGTAATGTTAAAATGCAAGGCCAAATCATTTTTTTTCAATAGCGATGGCGTACAACTGTCGTAGATGTAAAGTAAGGGGCCTCTTAATGTAAGTGCGCAAAGTAGTGTTCCTGCAGTAATCTTTCACGTGCTCTTACAAGCGTTTCAGAATGTATTCCAAAACATCAAAAATGGGAATTAATCGGAATATTTAGGGAATATATTTATTTGCAATTACTACCAATAGAAGGACCCCGCTCTTGTGAATCGGCCCCTATGAGTTTGGAATTATATTATAATCAAATCTCTTTCATGTCATTTACTCTAAAATAAACTCAAAATGATATTCATCACCTATTTGTACTGGAGGAGATGTAAGGTACGAGGTAAAACTCCTTCTCCTTTTTCTTTCTTTAAGGTGGGGTTCAGTTTTTAACACATATACGCCTTTACCAAGGTGCGGATCCCTTTAACTTGTTCCCTTTCCACTTTTCCTCAATAAGGATTTGTTACTGAATTGCTGCACTATTTTCTACTGTGTTTGGTTATAGCGATTAAAACGCTGTTGCCCCTACCTTTCCTTGCCCTTGGAAATTTTGGTACGAATAACATTTTTGAACTGAAATGCATTTCACATTAATGTGGTAAAAAAATAGATTTTTGTCTTAGATCTCAGTTATATGTTTTATTTGTCTATTGCACTCCGATCATACGATGGTATATCATTCTCATGTCAATCTGCTTTTTGAAATTATAGTACAAAGGTGTTTACAAAAAACACAAAGTAAACCCTGGTTTGAATTTCAAGAGACAACCAATGCCAAGTAAGGATTCTGGCAAGAAAAACCTTCAAAGCTTGATTTTCCATGGGAAAGACATCGCTTCATATATATGCATCAATAAACAAGCATAAATAAGGTTCGATGTTTTCCTCACTACAATTTTTCAGGCGATCAATCATCAATCAATCAGGATTTATAAAGCGCAGCTAATCGCCCAATAGTGTATACAGGCGCTTGAGATATTCATAGCCCATTGCTGGTTAAAGGATCGAGGAACACGCAATACCTGCCACTGTTTTTTGGAGTGTAGAAGTTTGGAAAGACAGAAATCATGTCCGATTTTGGCATGACTTGTAAGCCGACCATTCTGAGATCACCATTAACCCCTTCATTCATATGTATGGGGTAAACAGCTGAACTGTTTCTGACTGTTTTGCTCCAGATTATTTTCCATTTTTAGTGGCACGAGGTTATAATCCTTTCTCTCAGCACCCACTTTTAAGGGGTCACCTGGTGGCACGAACAAGATGCCAGCACCCGATACATACATGTGCGTGACACTCAGTTCAAACACTAATGGGGTCATTTTAATTGTGGTGGAGAGCAGGTCATTTGCTGGTGTTAAATTCTACATTTTTTATAAACATTTACTTCGGATTAATGTTGAAGAAAATGTGCCTGACATTAGAAAATGGTTTAGTCTGCAAAGGTTCTAATGAGAAACTTCCTTCATGTATCTTGTGCAAGACATATTAGAAATGTTTAGATAACTGGTCACCGGCATGAATGTTTACAGTGGGAAATGGGAGAAGAGACAACAGACCATCAGAAGACCCGTTTTCATTGGATGAAGATCATTCAACCTAGCTGAATCTTACAAACGTTTTATGTTTTCATATATAGGTGTTCCTAGTTAGAGAAGCTATGCCATTCTTCCTCTGCATGCCATCTTACCCTTGATGCCTTAGCCCTTATTTTCCATTATTCTTGCCCAGATTGCTGTGTGCTACTGCTAACAGCAATTTCCTTTCACCCTGATCTTTTTGCAGGAGACTTTCTCCTACAGTTGATTATAGATACTGCTATAATTAATTTTCCTTGATCAAATTAACAGTTGCTACAGCAAAGTGTTGGGGAACTCAGCTGAGTTTCTGAAGCAGCTCTTCATTGTTCATTGTATGACTAACTAAAAGCTGCAGAATCTTGCTCTTTTTCAAAGAGAATTCTTTATCAGTTCTTATTTAGGTTGGGACTCTTAGACTAAGATAGGGACTATTTCCTTTATGACACATGCTGTCTATATTCTGCTGCCTGTATTCTAAACTTGTTCTTGATATTTCTGTGATTTGACTGATCTTAATAAAAACAACAAAAACAATACTGAACTATTATTGAGAAATAAAGCTGTAAACTGTTCCAAACCTCTCATTATTGACTGAACATTAAGTTACTGAAAGTTGATGATTATGTTTGAAATGAAATTTGTTACAGCTCAATTCTGCCACAGCAGCCAAGATCCATTGGCCTGAAGACGGAGGAACATCAAAAATAAAAGACCTTTTCTATAAGTGCTTTGGGTTTGCACTTGTCATCAATTTTCTCTCCCAAATTTTGGTCGCTAACAAATCTGGTAGCAGAGGATGGTTTATGCCCTGAATGGAGCTATAAAATAAATTCCAAACCTTACTTAAATGTCCTGGATCCAGTCTTCAGAACTTGAAGATTCAATAAGGCGGTACTTGAAGGAGATTGCAGTTTAGAAGGTGTTAGTATTATTAGGGCAAAGGTTGTGGTTGTAAGTGGGTTGTATTCAGTTTTTTTGGGTGTGTGTGTGAGTGAATGGTAAAAGTATAAAAAAAGAGGTTGAAGAAAAAGAGATTGAAGATTTCAGGCTTGACCGTAAGATCCTGGGATAATATACAATTTAAACTTCTTTGCAGGGTTTAGCTATAGTGTGTGATGTACCATCACCCACATCGGCAATAAAGATTTGTTTGTGATTGATTAATATTTATTGATGTTAGTGGAATCTAATTGCACAAACTGCTCGAGAACTCACTTGCCATTGTGAAAAATTTCTTGAGTGGTTGTAATACTTTGATTCTTCTTATAGAGCAAACAAGAAGTTATTTAAGTAGTTATTTAACAGAGTTGTATGAATGTGGAGGAAAATTGTAAAGGAGGGTGAGCTTTGTGAGGCGTAAGATTGTACTTCATCGTCTTTCGTGCTGGGATTGGTTGGTTGGTTTGATTTTGCCCCGGGATTGGTTGGAAACGTCACTGTTTCACACTGGAATCGGATCTTTAAAAAGTGAATACTGTCCTTGGATTTGGTAATTCGTTTCATGAGAAATAATAGCTGTAGTTTTATTGAGTTGCTGAAAATTGACATACACCGAACAGAATCATAACATTCATTTTTATTGAATTGCCGAAACATAATTGTTAACATGAAATGTTTTAGGGATTTCAAGAAATTGGTGAGAGGAGATGTTACTATTCCAATACGTAAGGGAGAGGAGGCACCTCCAGAGGGTAAGCCAGCATACATTATGACTACTGAACATGGTTTGAACACAGGTCTTTGGCTCCATCTGTGGAGCAAGATTACTGAAAATGAGGGTGCATTGAGTTTTCCTAGAGATGGGACATTTCATGCCAGAATCCTGGATCATTTGAAAGGAAAATTGAATGAAATGAAGCCAACACTTCGACCTATTCAATAAGAAGCATTTAATGTTTGGGAGAAGGTTGCAAGGGAAAAAGAGAAAGAAAGGTACCAGAGGAGAACTGGTCGAGCAGTGCAGAATTATGCAAATGCTTGAGTGGATGAACAACAGCATAGATGGAGGACCAATATTATTGAGGGAACTAGGTTATAATCCAGTACTTACTTCAGAAGCTGCTGAGGAGAGGAATTAATCTGTCATCAAGAAAGAAGAGGATAAGCCTGATACAGATGCAGGGGATGAGATATTAGAACAGATGTTGAATTCCAGACCCCCACCTTTACATACTACACTTGCTGAGCAAAGATATTTGGGTACTGATACTGGTCTAACAGTGACTTCTGCCCCTGTGGATCCAAATTTAACAACAATTGAACAGCCCTTACAAGATTTGAAGATTATATCCCAGTTACAACTCGATCACCTGTTGTAGTCCCCACTAGGACAGCAGCAACTGCTGTGCCTACAATTGCCCAAGTACCTGTTTTTAATACCCCAATTGCATCTCAAGTACTTGCGAGTGCTCCTGTCTCAGTAAAGGTAAGGTCAGAAATACAGCCAGCGGCTATGTCTGGATTTGTTCTGACTTCCCAAAATTCACATGCATTCGCAGGTGGAAGGATACAGTAAACATTGGAAGTTAGATTGGCAAAGAAGCATGAAATGAAAAAGAAGGAAGCAGCTAGTGGAGTGGGACAGGATGGTCAACATGAGAATGAAATGACAGTATATCCACTTAGAGAAATAGTAGGAGGAACTTATGTACATGGTCCTTGGAGCAGAGGGGATCTGGCAGCATTTAGGAACAATTTTCCAAAATTGTGAGACAAGCTGCTGCAAAGAGAATTCACAATTAGAGAGATTCATAAACATTTCTAAAGTATTGTGAACTGATTTGGATACATTCTTTGACATTGTGGTGACTGCTGATTTATCAGCTGAATGTAAGACAGTGGTGCAATGGCCAAAAGAGGAACCATCTAGGACAAAAGAGACAAATGCACCAACTTCCGTAGTAATGGAAAAATATGAAGCGCTTGTTACCTTTTTCAAAGGCAAAGTACCTCCAAAAGATAAGCATTGGCTCAAGATTAAAAGGAACCAAACAAGAACCGAAAGAGGCAGATCATGAGTATTATGAGAGATTATTGCAGGTGTTTCAGCAGCACACACAGTGCATGTGAGTATCCTGAGGAAAGGGACATGCAGATTTTTGTATCCCAGTTTTTTTTAGGACTGATGCCTGGGATCTGTGCACACATAACACAAAGTGTGATCTGCTGGATCTGTGCACACATAACACAAAGTTTTTTTTTTCATGTTTGTGTCCTCATTCTGCCAATTCTCTTGCTGGTAACGCTCTTTTCCTAATTGCCAGAGCATGGGGCAGAGCCTTCCACCCAAGAAGAATGCTGTTTCCTCTTCCAACCCTTCACCAGTGCGCCCGTAGCAGAAAGGGAGCCAGGACCTATGGCAATTTTGGCTTAATCATCGAAACTCCTGGAGCTTTGGCTCCATTCAACCAACATTGCCCAAACTTTCTCCTGACTTCTGGTATCACAGGCCATGTCAAACTGACTTGTAGAAATTATATTGTTGACACAGTCAGAAAAACAGGGGGGACTTCCATACTTCCAAGACCTGCAGCTTTCCTGTCTCCCCAGAAGGATCGCATAAAAAATAAATCTAGAGAAAACAGTATTAGTTCAGGTGGAAAAGTCCTGATGAAGCCCAAAAAATATAAGATTAGAGCTTACCTTAACTTGCTGACCAGCTACTTCAGCCATAAACTGAACGGGGGGAACATGGCGGCTGATTGACGCCAGTCGCGGGAGCTCCCGAGTGAGGGAATTCAACTTCGGGAAAGCGTGAAGCTTGAAGCAATGATTTGGTTTGCGGTGGTGAGGTATGGTGGGGAGCGCATTTAAATTTGGCTGACTGTTCCGCTTCAGAGGTGCATATGGGCACGGGTACGGTAACAGGCTCCTCTTTACAGGGGAATTGGTGCTGGGCGGCGACGTTACTGCGGAAATCCCGCGTGGCGACGGCGTTGACTGGATTCAGGTCCAGGAGGGGCAGAGTCAGCATAGTCTGCACAGGATCAACGTATCTGGAGGCAAAGCACAGCAGTCACAGCAGTGCAGCTAGCAGGGGTCTAGCAGCAAGTTGCTTTGTTTTGTCGCTGAGAGCCCCTGAAGAGATGGCAACACGGCCACAGCAACAGCATTAGTATTCGAGGAGAAAGGTCACAGTAAAGCGGGGTGGATGGAACACGACCTCCCCTCTCAGGTAATCTCTCCCCCTATGAGCTCGGTGAATGAGGAGTTAGGGGGTGAAAGTGTTAGA
The DNA here is from genome assembly GCF_964204655.1 of Triturus cristatus. Lineage (NCBI taxonomy): Eukaryota > Metazoa > Chordata > Amphibia > Caudata > Salamandridae > Triturus > Triturus cristatus. Next base: position 1,051,740,209 of record NC_140583.1, read on the forward strand.
GGAGCTCCCACACAGGCTTTTACACGGGGGAAAAGGCTACCAAGCTCCTTGCTGCTAGAGAGGTGCAAATTCCACCTGTAAGGAACAGGTATCTTTTACGCTCAGCGCCTGAGAATAAAGGTGTTGCTGGGAGAGCAAAGGATTCTATAGCCAGACAGCCCCTGGCAGTATCCCCTGTTAAAAAAGTGACTAGTGGGACAGTGAGAACTAAGAGGTGCGGGCCAAAGGAAGGGCGTTTACCTCCCAAGCCTCCCCCTCCCTTAGGTCCTACTTCAAAATCATGGAGCAGGTTGCTGCTTCCACAGAGGGGGTGGGAAGCAAGGCTGTGGAGTTGCTACCCCAGGCTGAACCGCTGTTGTTGGAAAATCTCTTTTCCCTACTGGCAGAATATCAAGACGACACCCAAGCCAATGCCCAAGTAACCCAGGATGGTATAATGGGTAGGGGGACTGTGGGTATCAGTCCTAGCCTGACACAGGACAACGGTGGGAGCCCTGGGTCGGATCATCACCCCCAAGGGGAGTATCCCTCAGGAAACCAGGTAGAGAATCTACTCTTTCCTTTGAGACGAGATATCCTGGTTAAATGTGAGATTTCTGAACATAATCAAAAGGGTATCCAAGAAAAATGCGGGACACTCAAAGAGAAAATAGACGGAATTGCCCAACATACCTTAGTTTTGGAAGGTGAGGTAAAGTCTCTGTCAGCTGCCTTGGCTGAGAACACCAGTGATATTGTAGCTCTTAAAACCTAAAATAATTTGTTGCAAGAGGACCTGGAGAGGCTTGAATTACATGCTAGACACAATAATGTGAGACTCCTTAATATTCCTGAAAATTCTGAAAATACTGACATGAAAGCCTTTATTTGTAAGCTTCTGGGGGAAGGCTTACTTCAGGATAGTGTGAAAATAATAGGACTAGTAATTCCTAATACCAAAACTGTTGTGACACTGCAAATCAATCTGAAGTTACTCGTGAACCCTCACTCACCAACATAGTTGGTGACATGCTTCATCATGGGGTTCTCCTGGGGGTACCTCGGACTCCAGGCTAGGTGGTTTCGTGTAGGTTTACGAGCCAGGCAGTGGACTTGGAAGATTTGTCCTGTAGTCCCGCCGCCCACCTTTTGCCTAAGGAGCACAGCACCTTTTTTACACATGTATCCTTTCGGAATTGCGGAAGGCACATAACAAGAACCGTGAGTGTATCGGTTTCCAACACCTGAGGTCAGGGTAGGCTTTAGTAAGCTTATACCGCCCTGTTGTATTTTTTGTTCTGGTTAGATCCTGATGAAAGCTTTGTAAATCATACACAAGAAGCTGAAACATGTCGACCAATATGACCGCCATTGGATGTATCTGACCCACTAATAGTCAGGATTATACATCCGTCACTGTTTTTAACGTTTAAGCTTCATCTTAATTAAATATATTGGTGGATGAATCTTGACATTTTAAAAAACCTTTTTCACCTTTTCTCACTGATAATCACTATCTTTTTAGTCTGAATTTGTTGCTCCGCCGTAACATAGCGTCGCAGAACACTGGAGGTACATAAGGTACCCCCAGGAGAACCCCATGATGAAGCATGTCACCAACTATGTTGGTGAATGAGGGTTCACGAGTAACTTCAGATTGATTTGCAGTGTCACAACAGTTTTGTTATTAGGAATTACTAGTCCTATTATTTTCACACTCTTCTGTTGTTTTCTTCTGATTATTATAGGGGGACTAAGAGTGTGGCTTGACCCTCTCTCTCTTGTTGTTTGAAATTACTTCAGGATAGGCCTGAAATCGATTGGGACAGAGAAATTCAAATGGTCATAGGGACCCGTTCAGGTTAAACTCTGCGAGGAAGACACCAATAAAAATATTGATAAACTTCCTCTCTTACTCAGTTAAGGAGTTAGTGTTGGGACGTGCCCTGAAGGAACGCTTTCTGAAGTTTGGAGACCTTAGCTCCCAAATATGATCGGATGTCGATAAAAGAACAGCACAGAGGCAATGGGAGCTGGCCACAAAAATGAATGATCTACGAAGTAAGTGGGCTCAGGTACAGATGAAGTTCCCTGCAATGCTGAGGATAATGTGGCGGAACAAAATGTATAACATCAGAGACCCAGAAGTGGTAGACTCCCTTTTGGTGCAGATGGAAGGGTCAGAATAGTGGAGTAGAGGATACATCCATGCATGGATATAACTTTGACCCTTAGTCACGCTTTCCTTTTCTAGTACTAATTATTTTCTCTCTTACTATTTTAGATTCCCGTCCCAAGCTATTCCCTCCCCAAGCTCGGGGTGTCACGAAATGCGATCGCTTCATCAAGGGATAGGAAGGGGGGGTTCCCCAAGGTGGGTGGGTGGTGGGGTGGACTGGGTGGTGGGAGCATGGGGGAAACATTGAAAAAATTGTCCTTGTTCTGTCACATGTATGGTCTTAGTTTTGGTGGGTCTTTTGACCCTTTTTAGGGGGGTAGCCGACTATGAGGATAGGTCAAGGTGGGGTTATGAGAGCCGGGAGCCGAAATGTAAAGATGAGTAGATCAAACCTGGTTTATTTTATATCCTGGAATGTGAATGGTTTGAGGTCCAGGAAGAAGTTGGCCTGGGTTTCTGGATTTCTCAGGAATAGTGAGGCTAGTGTTATCTTGCTCCATGAAACTCATTTGGAATGGGAGGAGTGCAGGACTTCTTTTAAAAAATTGGGCTGGGTTCAGGAAGCAGTTTGTTCAGACCAGAGGGGCAACTCAAGAGGTGTTGCGGTTATTATTCGAAACAATTCAGGCATAAAGTTAGAAAGATATGAATTGGATTCCTCCAGCAGATGGTGGGTTGCCAACTTGATGATACAGGGGACGACAGTAGTCTGTGCTAATTAATATGGCCCGAATGATGATGCTCCAGATGCTCTAATTAAGCTCGAATTATGCCTTCTACATGCTACCGCTCCAGTAATAATGGGAGGAGACTTTAATATATTGCAAAATAAGGACTTGGATAGAACTTCTAAAGTTAAACATGTTAGTCCCCCTAGAACATTGGCAGTGGTGAAGACCATGACCCGGGAGCTCACTCTGGTAGATATTTGGAGGAGTAAGATGGGGGAGACAAGGGACTTTACTTTCTACAGCAAAAAATATGGCTACCACTCCCGCATCAATCAATCAATCAAAGACACTTATAGAGCGCGCTACATACCCGTAGGGTCTCAAGGCGCTGGGGGAGGGGGGGTGCCGCTACTGCTCGAACAGCCAGGTCTTCAGCTTTTTCCTGAAGGAGAGGTGGTCTTGGGTCAGGCGCAGGTCGGCCGGGAGGGAGTTCCAGGTCTTGGCGGCCAGGTAGGAGAAGGACCTTCCTCCTGTAGTCGCTCTTCTGATGCGGGGGACGGCGGCGAGGGCGTGGTTGGCTGATCGGAGGTGGCGTTTGGGAGTGTAGAAGTTGATGCGGCTGTTGAGGTAGCTCGGGCCTTGGTCGTGTAGGGCTTTGTGTGCGTGGGTGAGGAGGCGGAAGGTGATTCTTTTGTTGACGGGGAGCCAGTGAAGGTCTCTCAGATGTCCGGAGATGCGGCTGGTTCGTGGGATGTCGAGGATGAGTCTGGCTGAGGCGTTCTGGATCCGCTGGAGTCTCTTCTGGAGCTTGGCGGTGGTACCGGCGTAGAGGGCGTTGCCGTAGTCCAGTCGGCTGGTGACGAGGGCCTGGGTGACGGTCTTCCTGGTCTCGGTGGGGATCCACCAGAAGATCTTCCGTAGCATGCGTAGGATGTTGAAGCACGCCGAGGAGACGTTGTTGACTTGCCTGGTCCTGGAGAGGGAGGAGTCCAGGATGAAGCCCAGGTTGCGTGCATGGTCTGTCGGTTTGGGTGCGGTGCCCAGGGCGGGAGGCCACCAGGAGTCGTCCCAGGCGGAGGGTGAAGAGCCCAGGATGAGGACCTCCGTCTTGTCAGAGTTCAGTTTCAGGCGGCTGGTCGTCATCCACTCGGCTACCTCTTTCATCCCTTCGTGTAGGTTGGCTCTGGCGGTGGCGGGGTCGTTGGTCAGGGAGAGGATCAGCTGGGTGTCGTCGGCGTAGGAGATTATGCTGAGGTTGTGTTGGCGTGCGATGGCCGCGAGGGGGCTCATGTAGACGTTGAAGAGGGTGGGGCTCAGAGAGGATCCTTGAGGGACGCCGCAGATGACTTCGGAGGCCTCTGACTTGTACGGTGGTAGGCGGACTCTCTGAGTTCTTCAGTCGAGGAAGGAGATGATCCATTCCAGCGCCTTGTCCTGGATTCCGACGTTGCTGAGGCGCTGTACTAGGGTGCGGTGGCAGACAGTGTCGAATGCCGCGGAGAGGTCTAGGAGGATGAGGTCCGCTGTTTCTCCGTTGTCCATCAGGGCTCGGATGTCATCGGTGGCGGCGATGAGGGCGGTCTCGGTGCTGTGATTGGCTCGGAAGCCGGACTGTGAAGGGTCGAGGGATCCATTCGTCTCGAGGAAGGCGGCCATCTGCTTGTTGACGGTCTTCTCGATGACTTTGGCTGGAAACGGGAGGAGCGAGATGGGGCGGTAGTTCTTGAGTTCGGTGGGGTCCGCTGTTGGTTTTTTGAGTAGAGCGCTGAGTTCGGCGTGCTTCCAGCTCTCAGGGAAGGTGGCGGTGTTGAAGGATGTGTTGATGATGTCTCGCAGGTGGGGTGCGATGACAGCGTCGGCCTTGTTGAAGACGTGGTGAGGGCAGGGGTCGGTTGGTGATCCGGAGTGGATGGAGTTCATCGTGCGGATGGTGTCTTCGGTGCTGATCGGGGTCCAGGCGTGGAGGGTGGTGGTGGGGGGTGGTTGTTCGGTCATGGTGTGCGTTGGTTGGTTGTTGAAGCTGTTGTGTATGTCCGCGATCTTGTTGTGGAAGTATGAAGCGAGGGAGTTGCAGAGGTATTGCGATGGGGTGATGTCGTTGTTTCCTGCGCTGGGGTTGGATAGTTCTTTCACGATGTTGAAGAGTTCCTTGCTGTTGTGTGCGTTGTTGTCCAGCCGGTCCTTGAATGCAGTTTTCTTGGCAGCGCGGATTAGCTGGTGGTGCTTCCGAGTGGCCTGCTTGAGGGTGGTCCTGTTGTCCGGTGTAGGTTCCCTTCTCCAGACTTTCTCGAGGGCTCGGCAGTTCTTCTTGGAGCTCTTGAGTTCGTCGGTGAACCACGGGGCTTTCTTGCTGCCAGGTCTGCTGGGCGGGGTCCTCAGCGGGGCGAGCTCGTCCGCGCAGTTGCTGATCCACTTCGTGAGGTTGTCGGCGGCCTGGCTGGGGTTCGCTGAGCTGGCAGGAGGGTGCTGGCTCAGGGATGTGGCGAGCTGGTCTGCTGAGATCTTGTTCCAGCTTCTGCGGGCGGCCTGTTGCTGGTGGTGGTGGGTCGTCGTTCTCTTGAAGGTGAAGTGGACGCAGCTGTGGTCCGTCCATTGAAGCTCTGTGGCGTGGCTGAAGTTGATGTCTGTGCTGGAGGAGAAGACTGCGTCGAGTGTGTGTCCGGCGAGGTGGGTGGGGGTGGACACCAGCTGCTTGAGTCCAAGATTGGCGAGGTTGTCGAGCAGGGTGCTGGTGTTGCGGTCGTTGTTGTTCTCCAGATGGAAGTTGAGGTCTCCCAGGAGGATGTAGTCAGCGGAGGGGAGGGCATGCGGGCTGACGAAGTCGGCGATGTCCTCGCTGAATGGGGTGCGTGGTCCCGGGGGTCGGTAGATCAGGGTGCCTCTGAGGGTGGTGTTCGGGTTGGTGTGGATCTGGAAGTGCAGGTGTTCGGCGCTGGTCAGGGTGTTGTCGGTGCTGGTCGTGAGACGGATGGTGTTCCTGTGGATGATGGCGATGCCTCCTCCCATCTGGTTGGCGTTGCGGTCCCTCCGGACGATCTTGTAGCCCTCTGGGATGGCGATGGCGATGTCGGGAGCTGAAGAGGCGTTCATCCAGGTCTCCGTGAGGAAGGCAACGTCAGGGGCTGTGGCGTCTAGGAGGTTCCAGAGTTCGATGGCGTGTCTGTGGACGGAGCGGGTGTTGAGCAGGATGCACTTGAGGTGGGTGCTGCTGGTGTTTGACTTGGCGGGTGCTGGAGCGAGGCAGGTCCGGATGCAGGAGAATTTGCAGGCGTGGCAGCTGAAAGGTCCGTGGGTGCGTCGTGGTGTGGCTTGGTGGCAGTCTGGAACTCGGCCGGTGTTGAGTGCGATGAGGGTGGCGGCGGAGTACGTCAGGCGGGTAGGTCGGGGTCTTCGTGGGCCAGGGGTCCTGGCGCTGGGCGCGGTCCGGTCGCGGACGGGCGCAGACGGGCTTACCTTTGGCGCGCCTTCGGCGCGCCCGCTGCGCGTGACCGCTGCGCGTTCGCACGGTCGCCATTTAAGGCGAAGTGCACGGGTGGGCGGAGCAGCTGGGAGGCGGGAGCGGGGAGGGAACAGAAGAAAAAAGGGGCGGGGCAAATGGCGGTGGCGGGAAGCGGGAAGCGGGGAGGGAGAGCGGAGGGCGGCGAGGTGGGCGCGCAAGCAGGAAGGAAACTGAGACACGGCACAGGGACTACACCAAATGAAACAGGCACAAATGGAGGGCAAAACAAATGGCAGAAACAGTGAGAGAAACGATGTCACGGCACAAATAACCACAAGCACAAATGGAGGGCAAAACAATGGCAAAAACAGTGAGAGAAACGATGTCACGGCACGAATAAACACAAGCACAAATGGAGGGCAAAACAAAGGCAAAAACAGTGAGAGAAACGATGTCACGGCACGAATAAACACAAGCACAAATGGAGGGCAAAACAAAGGCAAAAACAGTGAGAGAAAAGATGTCACGGCACGAATAAACACAAGCACAAATGGAGGGCAAAACAATGGCAAAAACAGTGAGAGAAACGATCACACGGCACAGAAAAATGCAAGCACAAATGGAGGGCAAAACAATGGCGAAAACCAATGGGGAGCGACCAGGCGGCAGCGAGGCCGGCGGCGAGGCAGCAAGGCAGGCAAGGGGCACACGCAGCAGCTGGTGGCCGTGCGGCGCGGGGGTGTCCTATTTCTTGATAGATCAGGAGCTATTAGCATTGGTTGATGAGGTTATACATCTGCCCGCTATTCTTTTAGATCATTCAGCAGTTCTCCTGTCCCTTAGGCATCACTACAAACCCAGTATGAAAAGGTGGACCCTAGATAGGACTATACTGTTAGACGAAGGGGTGGTATCAAGTATAAGAGATGAGGCCTCGGTCTTTTTCCAAGCTAATATGGGTTCAGCAAACATTCAAGTTATCTGGGATGCCTTCAAAGCTTTTCTAAGGGCAATAGGTAGTTCTATAATGGTGGGAAAGAGGCAGGCTATGAAATGGCAAGATGAGGAACAAATTAAAAAGATCAAGTGTAAGGAACGTTGTAGGAGAGTAGGGTCTGCTATCCTATGGTCACCCCAAATGTTTGCTTTTTGCTTCACTGGTTTTTGACATATTGAGGCTGTGGGCCTGCTAATCAGACCCCCAGCCTGCTGTTCTCTCTAACTAAATTGACACTGTGCACCCTAGGTGCATAACCAATTGGAAGTGGATCACCCTGTGAGCCCCTGTACCAGTGTACACTAGATACCCAGGGCATTGGTGTATCTAAGGCCTGCCAGGGGCTGAAGCATGTATTATGCCACCCCTGGCCTGGCCTAACAAATTTGACACAACTGGCTGATCACTCAGCTGGGGTAAGTTGGTGTAACCACCTCTTACTTAGGTGTAGTATACCTATACCTAACCTTAAATGGGACACATGTTAACCTATAAGTCACTCCTATGGCAGGCCTTGACAATCCTGAAGGCAGAGTGCTTGGTTCCATGTGAGATGGTGCTCTGGCATGAGCTGAGCCTGTCTGCAGTGGTCGGAACAACTTCCTTCTACCGTTTCCAGATATCGTCATACCATATACTCTTAAGTGCATTATGAACCTCGCGGTTAAATGCTATCTTTGGTTTGGCTTTATCAAAACATGTCGAGTAAGGTGTCATACGAATTGGAATACTAACCCCTCGCCAATTCTGGCGACGGGGTTAGCATTCCACCCTTCTAGAGGGACACGACATGTACAGTACCTGAAACCCAGGTAAAATCAGACATAGCCTCAGCTCCACAAAATGGATGCTGCCACCACAGACACAAGTCTGCCCTCCTGCTGCTGGGAGTCCTTCCAGCTTGGGAGACGTGGACAAAGGGTTTCCTGCCAGGGGAGGTGCGAGCACCACCGCAGACAGGATTTTGTGTATTGGTCAGGTAGGGCTTGAAAGAAACCAGACATGCCTGAGGCTCACAAGGAGCCTCGGTGCATATGCCAGTTCAAACCGGTCCTGGGGCACACCAGCCCCGGACCTGGGGTGAGCTGGACAAAGGATTGGGGGTGTAACCACCCCCCTTCCTGGTCCCGCCTTAGGGAGGGACCTAGCAGGTAGTCCGGCCCCTAGAATCCGCTTAAAGGTAGGAGCTGTGTCCTAAGACTTCAGACATCCTGGAATCAACTTAACCACAAGAAGAAGACGGGAACTTCGACGCTCTGCTGCACAGAGGACTGAAGGAAATCTCCCCTATGGTCAGGGAGTGACCATCTTGCTAACGCAAGCACCAACCAGCTATTGAACGTCTGCTTTGCAGCCGCCTCCTGCCGGAGCCCGAGCCCAGATCCCGACAAGACCTGAACCTCCAGACCTCTCACCGCCCGATCCACAGTCCCTGCAAAGAAGGAACCCGTGGAGGCACCGAGACACGTGGAGCCAGCCATCTTGGAAGACCGACGACAAGCTGCAAGCGCAACGACAGAGGCTCCCTCCAAGTTGTGCTTTGGGTCCTGAGAAGCCCAACACCCGAGCAGCATCTGCACCAAAGGTGAGCCCTCCAGCATCTCCACGATCTGTGTGGGGCCCCTCTGCACTTTGCATCTCGACAAGCCTGCTCGGTCCCTGGCCCGTTGGCTAGTGGCCATTTTTGGCGACCTATTTTGAAACCAACAATGCTGGTCTGGTTGCTCCAGACTGGCCCTAGCTGCTCTCCAAAAGAACAGCCCCTCTGACCTTGCTGGTCAGAACAATCAGCTTTCCTCTCTTTCCATGACTCCTGCCTTTGCCAAGACTTGTTTGCTTCTTTCGAGTCGCCGACACCGCCAACAGCGAGAGCCTACGTGGGCCAGCTCGTGACTCGACTCCTGGACGTCGTCGACCTTCAGGGACCACGTGGCTGCGGAGACAAGCTACACCTAACCACCTGTTTGCACCCGACATCGCATGGTACCTACCTGGTGCCACGCCGTTCACTGGCTAGTGACTGTGAACACTGTCCCCTCTGCTTTCAGGTCTTCTACAACTCTGATCCACCCTTGGATCCAACGCATCTCTTCTGGACCGACCGCCTGCAGCATCTTTGTCATCAGGCTCCATTGACTCGATAGAAGAAACCCGACGCACTTCGAGACCTATGCACCCGCTTCCTGTGGGTGAGGTAAAGCTGGCACTCTGGTGCCCAAGTGTAGAGAAACATCTCTATTGTCTGTGTTTTGAATCTTAGGATCGTAGTCCACCCAGAAGACCCTTTCTGCAGTAACTTTTAAACTTTTACGCACCCATTGAAAACCTATGGGAGCCCACGTGTAACTGTCCTCACTGCACACGCGACCCGTGGACCTCCTGGTCACTAACTGAAGTTAGCTCCTTGTAGGCCCAGCGATTCTAGAGGCCCTTGGCATTTTCCCTTTCCTGTTCGTGGTACTTATACCACTATTTTAGTATATGGTTTGAGTGGCCACCAGGGCCCATCCATATAAAGTGCAACTTCTGTATATTATAACGTTGTCTTGTTTAACGATTTGTGCTCCTGTGCTCATAAAGAGTCTAGGGGATACTTTGAGAAATAAATACATATATATTTTCAATATATATCTGTGTGGTGTCCTTTCATTGGTATAAAGGGGGGTTACATTTGGTAAAACAGCCTGCTTAACACGCTTTAACGAGTTTAGCCTCAAAGACTGCTTAGCCTACGCTACCACTAGGGCAGCTATTCCGAAAAGGTTGACTTACAACTACACCATAAGGGTTGCTTGGCATGGTACAAGGTGGTCACTTTAACTAGTGAACATCATATACCAGGCCAACTTCTCACCATTGGTGAGCAGCGGTTGGATTTGAGCTTGCTGTGTTTTACCATTGTAATCTCTTGGTTACCAATTGAAAGATCACATAGGTACCTGTAGGTACATATAAAACAAGATAGATATACTTAAGTTCTACTGAACTTAGTTGTTGTAGAGCAAAGGGAGTAGCACACCCTGACTACAACTACTAGATAGGTTTAGTAGGTAAACCCAAGTGTAGGTAGATTGCAACACATCCACCCACACTTAAGAGCAATGGAGGGGGCAGGGGGGTCCAAGGTACCCATCTCTGTCGAGAGTGACCCCCAGAGGGCACCAACTCTCTTTGCTATCCTAAATCAAAATGAGCTCTGGCAGTTGGCAAATATCAGGGGCCTTAAACAGCCCAAGAACCCTTACTTCTGCTGAACTCAGGGAGCTTTTACAAGCTGATGAAGATCAGAAAGCTCTCAAGAAAGCCTCCCAGTTAGGCCCCTTAGGGACTGGAACAGGAGGCCCCCCTTCTGAAGATGCTACTGAGGTACCCCTTTCCAATAGTCACCCCTTAGATGAGAATCATACTACAGAGGATGAAAGTGATAAGGGTAATGATACAGAAGGTAGTGAGGATGAAGGGAGAACTAGCCCAGTGCCAAGTGTTATACGTGGCCCAGCTAACCTAAGGCTATTGGGGACTGACAATGGGATCATCCCATTGGATCTCCCCAGTGGACTTAACCAGGGGCTTGGGAGGCAAAGGAATCACTCAGGTGAATCTAATGCTTCTCATACCTCTAGAGGCTCTCAAGGTCACTCCAGGAGAAGGATGACCACCCCTCAGAGGAGGGAACATGAGGCCAGAATGCAGGAAGCTCAGCTGAGAATCAGGAGACAGGAGCTAGAAGTAGCTCTGATGGAAGAGAAACTGAGTAAGGCTAGGCAACCTAGAGAGAGTGGGTCTATCATTGTCCCTAAGGACAAAGATAGGGTCTTTGATAATAGGAACCTGTCCAAGGTTGTGCCCCCCTACAAACGTGGGGATGACATCCACAAATGGATGACTGCTCTTGAGAGAGCCTGCAAAGTGCAGCAGGTTCCTGAAGACCAGTGGGCAGCAATCTTATGGCTCTCCTTTGAAGGAAGAGGCAGAGAGAGACTCCTCACTGTTAGGGAGGAGGATGTCAGAAACTACAGAGCCCTGAAGAGTGTCCTAGTTGATGGGTTAGGCTTAACCACTGAACAGTACAGGTTAATGTTCAGAGACACCCAGAAGACACAGACTCAGGACTGGTCTGAATACATTGAATGTGCCACTAAGGCTTTGGAGGGTTGGTTGCTGGGAAGTAAGGTATCTGATTATACAGGATTGTACAATTTGATGATGAGAGAACAGATTTTAAATAACTGTCAGAACCAGCAGCTGCATCAACACTTGGTTGACTCAGATCTGACCTCTCCCCAAGAATTGGGAAAGAAGGCAGACAAATGGGTCAGAACCAGGGTTAAGCAAAAGAACCAGAACAAGGGCCAAGGGGGTGATCAGAAGAAAACAGACCAAAAGGGTGGAGATCAGAAATCTAAAGACCAGAAGTCTTCAACAGGGCCCCAAACTAGTACTAACGAGGGTGGGTCCCAGCCTAAAGGGAAGAAGAAAGAAGGTCCAAAGAAACCCTGGTGCAAATCTTGCAAGAATACAACTCACTGGACTAGTGATTGTAAGAAGGGTGGAGCCCCCAACACTGTTGCCCCTAAGGCACCTGCTCCCAGTACTACTGTTAGCAGTGTTGGTCCCCAGACAAAGGGTGTAGTGGGAATCACTATGGGAACTGAAGGAGATTCTGACTTAGACAGAACCCTGACACAGGCGGTCTTGATCTGTGATGGGGACATGGATTTGTCCCTGACTGTGAGCCCCAGTAACCTGGACAAGTACAGACAGACTCCTTTAATAAATGAAAAAGTGGCTCAAGCCTACAGGGACACATGTGCCAGTGTCACTATGGTGACACCAGGCTTTGTGGACCCTGGACAGTACATACCAGGTGAGAACTACCTGGTTACCAATGCCAGCAATGCCACTACTTCACATAGTCTGGCAGTTGTAAACTTCTCATGGGGAGGGGTAACTGGCCTCAAAAAGGGTTGTGGTTAGTGCAGACCTCCCAGTAGAATGTTTGTTGGGCAATGACCTAGAGAGTTCTCTATGGTCAGAAGTGGAGTACAGGACACATGCAGAGATGTTAGATATATCACCACATGTCCTTGCTATGACCAGGTCACAGGCAAAAAGTGGCTTACTGAACCACAGGTCTTGGATCCTGGAACAATGGACCAAGCACCTACCAAGAAGAAGAACAGGAGGGTTAAGGCTGTGCCTTCCCCCCTGCCTCCAAGTAATGATCAGCCTTCCCAGGAAGATGATCTAGAGAACCCTGAAGGAACTGTCCCTGAAGAGATTGAACCTGATCAGGTTGAGTTTCTGGGGACAGGGGGATCTTCCAGGGCTGACTTGGGGCAGGCTCAGTTAACCTGTCCATCTCTTGAACCCCTCAGACAGCTGGCTGCTGCTGAGGCTGCTGGGAATGCTCAAGGTACCCATAAAGTGTATTGGGATGATGGGCTCCTTTATTCAGAGGCTAGAGACCCAAAACCTGGTGCAACCAGGAGGTTGGTTATACCTCTGCAATTTAGGGGCTTCCTTCTTACTTGGCCCATGATATTCCTCTAGCAGGACACTTAGGCCAGAACAAGACTCGGGACAGGCTTGTCCCTCACTTTCACTGGCCTCACATGAATGAAGATACCAAGGAGTTTTGTCGCTCCTGTGTGACCTGCCAAGCCAGTGGCAAATCAGGTGGCACAACAAAGGCCCCCCTAATACCACTACCTGTGGTGGGGGTTCCCTTTGAAAGAGTGGGAATAGATATAGTGGGTCCCATGGATCCTCCCACTGCATCTGGGCACAGATTTATACTGGTGGTAGTGGATCATGCCACCAGGTATCCAGAGGCAATTCCCCTTAGGACCACTACAGCTCCTGTTGTGGCCAGGGCCCTGCTGGGAGTATTCTCCAGAGTGGGGTTTCCTAAGGAGGTGGTTTCTGACAGAGGTACCAACTTCATGTCAGGATACTTGACAGCTATGTGGAAGGAATGTGGTGTCAACTACAAGTTCACCACTCCTTATCACCCACAATGCAATGGGCTTGTTGAGAGATTCAACAAGACCCTAAAGGGTATGATCAAAGGATTACCTGAAAAGCTCAGGCGAAGATGGGACATCCTTCTACCCTGCCTTCTGTTTGCTTACAGAGAGGTCCCACAAAAAGGAGTTGGCTACAGCCCTTTTGAATTGTTGTTTGGGCACCCTGTAAGAGGCCCACTGTGTTTAGTGAAGGAAGGATGGGAGTTACCTCTCAAAAAGCCTAAACAAGACATAGTGGACTATGTACTTGGTCTCCGCTCAAGGATGGCTGAGTATATGGAGAAGGCATCCAAAAACCTTGAGGCAAGCCAGGCCTTACAGAAAGCTTGGCATGACCAAAAGGCTGTCTTGGTTGAGTATCAGCCAGGACAGAAGGTATGGGTGTTGGAGCCAGTGGCCCCAGCAGCACTCCAAGACAAATGGTCTGGACCCCATACAATCCTGGAAAAGATGGGAGAGGTTACCTACTTGGTGGACCTAGGAACTCCCAGGAGTCCCCACAGGGTACTCCATGTTAACAGGTTAAAAGCATATGTTGACAGGGCAGACATGGGCTTGCTCATGGCTACAGATGAGGGACAGGAGGAAGAGAGTGACCCTCTCCCAGACTTGTTGTCTCAGAACCCTGAAGATGGCTCAGTTGAAGGAGTGACCCTTGGAGGCAACCTCACTGATCATCAGCAGATTGAATGTAGACAAGTTCTACAATCATTTCAACACATGTTTTCCTTGATACCTAGCCAAACTGACTGGTGTACCCATGTGGTGGACACTGGTGACAGTCTGCCTGTGAAGAACAAACTTTACAGACAACCTGACCACGTCAGGGACTGTATAAAGGCTGAGGTACACAAAATGCTGGAATTGGGTGTCATTGAACCCTCAGAGATCCCCGGGGCTAGCCCAGTGGTTCTGGTCCCCAAACCTCACACCAAAATGGCCAGAGAGAGATGAGGTTCTGTGTGGATTATAGAGGACTCAATGCTGTCACTAGGACAGATGCACATCCTATTCCGAGGGCAGATGAGCTCATAGACAAACTAGCTTCTGCTACGTTTTTGAGCACATATGACTTGACAGCTGGCTATTGGCAAATCAGATTAGCTGAGGAGTCTAAGGCCAAAACAGCATTCTCAACCCCAGGTGGGCATTATCAATTTTTGGTGATGCCCTTTGGCCTGAAGAATGCACCTGCCACCTTCCAAAGGTTGGTGAATCAAGTCCTTACTGGGTTGGATGACTTTTGTGCAGCATATCTTGATGACATTGCTGTCTTTAGCTCCACCTGGGAGGATCACCTGATCCACCTGAAGAAGGTACTTGAGGCTCTGCAAAAGGCAGGCCTCACTATCAAGGCTACAAAATGCCAGATAGGGCAGAGTAAGGTTGTGTATTTGGGCCACCTTGTAGGTGGAGGCCAAGTTCAACCACTGGAGAGTAAGATACAATCCATCAAGGACTGGTCTCCTCCAACCACCCAGACTCAAGTTCGAGCTTTCTTGGGCTTGACTGGGTACTACAGGAAGTTTGTTAAGAACTATGGGTCCATTGTGACTCCTCTTAATGATCTGACATCCAAGAAGATGCCCAAAAAGGTTCAGTGGACAGTAAGCTGTCAAAAAGCATTTGATGACCTGAAGGAGGCCATGTGCTCTGCACCTATCCTGAAAAGTCCTGACTCCTCCAAAGAGTTTATTCTCCAAACAGATGCTTCTGAGTTGGGTGTGGGAGCTGTGCTGTCACAACTTAATGTAGATGGTCAAGACCAACCCATTGCTTTTATTAGCAGGAGGTTAACCCCCAGGGAGAAGAATTGGTCAGCTATTGAGAGGGAGGCCTTTGCTGTGGTGTGGGCCCTGAAGAAGCTGAGGCCATACTTGTTTGGCACTCACTTCAAGATTCAGACTGACCATAAGCCCCTCTTGTGGCTAAATCAGATGAAGGGTGAAAACCCCAAACTGCTTAGGTGGTCCATTTCCCTACAGGGGATGAACTTTACAGTGGAGCACCGGCCAGGTACAGACCATGGGAATGCAGATGGTCTCTCCAGGTACTTCCACTTAGGACATGAAGACGAGACTGGTCAAGGCTAGTTTAATGTCCCTGCGTTTGGGGGGGGGTTGTGTAGGAGAGTAGGGTCTGCTATCCTATGGTCACCCCAAATTTTTGCTTTTTGCTTCACTGGTTTTTGACATATTGAGGCTGTGGGCCTGCTAATCAGACCCCCAGCCTGCTGTTCTCTCTAACTAAATTGACACTGTGCACCCTAGGTGCATAATCAGTTGGAAGTGGATCACCCTGTGAGCCCCTGTACCAGTGTACACTAGGTACCCAGGGCATTGGTGTATCTAAGGCCTGCCAGGGGCTGAAGCATGTATTATGCCACCCCTGGCCTGGCCTAACAAATTTGACACAACTGGCTGATCACTCAGCTGGGGTAAGTTGGTGTAACCACCTCTTACTTAGGTGTAGTATACCTATACCTAACCTTAAATGGGACACATGTTAACCTATAAGTCACTCCTAGGGCAGGCCTTGACAATCCTGAAGGCAGAGTGCTTGGTTCCATGTGAGATGGTGCTCTGGCATGAGCTGAGCCTGTCTGCAGTGGTCGGAACAACTTCCTTCTACCGTTTCCAGATATCGTCATACCATATACTCTTAAGTGCATTATGAACCTCGCGGTTAAATGCTATCTTTGGTTTGGCTTTATCAAAACATGTCGAGTAAGGTGTCATACGAATTGGAATACTAACCCCTCGCCAATTCTGGCGACGGGGTTAGCATTCCACTCTTCTAGAGGGACACGACATGTACAGTACCTGAAACCCGGGTAAAATCAGACATAGCCTCAGCTCCACAAAATGGATGCTGCCACCACAGACACAAGTCTGCCCTCCTGCTGCTGGGAGTCCTTCCAGCTTGGGAGACGTGGACAAAGGGTTTCCTGCCAGGGGAGGTGCGAGCACCACCCCAGACAGGATTTTCTGTATTGGTCAGGTAGGGCTTGAAAGAAACCAGACATGCCTGAGGCTCACAAGGAGCCTCGGTGCATATGCCAGTTCAAACCGGTCCTGGGGCACACCAGCCCCGGACCTGGGGCGAGCTGGACAAAGGATTGGGGGTGTAACCACCCCCCTTCCTGGTCCCACCCTTAGGGAGGGACCTAGCAGGTAGTCCGGCCCCTAGAATCTGCTTAAAGGTAGGAGCTGTGTCCTAAGACTTCAGACATCCTGGAATCAACTTAACCACAAGAAGAAGACGGGAACTTCGACTCTCTGCTGCACAGAGGACTGAAGGAAATCTCCCCTATGGTCAGGGAGTGACCATCTTGCTAACGCAAGCACCAACCAGCTATTGAACGTCTGCTTTGCCGCCGCCTCCTGCTGGAGCCCGAGCCCAGAGCCCGACAAGACCTGAACCTCCAGACCTCTCACCGCCCGATCCACAGTCCCTGCAAAGAAGGAACCCGTGGAGGCACCAAGACACGTGGAGCCAGCCATCTTGGAAGACCGCGATGACAAGCTGCAAGCGCAACGACAGAGGCTCCCTCCAAGTTGTGCTTTGGGTCCTGAGAAGCCCAACACCCGAGCAGCATCTGCACCAAAGGTGAGCCCTCCAGCATCTCCATGATCTGCGTGGGGACCCTCTGCACTTTGCATCTCGACACGCCTGCCCGGTCCCTGGCCCGTTGGCTAGTGGCCATTTTTGGAGACCTATTTTGAAACCAACGATGCTGGTCTGGTTGCTCCAGACTGTCCCTAGCTGCTCTCCAAAAGAGCAGCCTCTCTGACCTTGCTGGTCAGAACAATCAGCTTTCCTCTCTTTCCACGACTCCTGCCTTTGCCAAGGCTTGTTTGCTTCTTTCGAGTCGCCGACACCGCCAACAGCGAGAGCCTACGTGGGACAGCTCGTGACTCGACTCCTGGACATCGTCGACCTTCAGGGACCACGTGGCTGCGGAGACAAGCTACACCTAACCACCTGTTTGCACCCGACATCGCCTGGTACCTACCTGGTGCCACGCCGGTCACTGGCTAGTGACTGTGAACACTGTCCCCTCTGTTTTCAGGTCTTCTACAACTCCGATCCACCCTTGGATCCAACGCATCTCTTTTGGACCGACCGCCTGCAGCATCTTTGTCATCAGGCTCCATTGAATCGATAGAAGAAACCCAACGCACTTCGAGACCTATGCACCCGCTTCCTGTGGGTGAGGTAAAGCTGGCACTCTGGTGCCCAAGTGTAGAGAAACATCTCTAGTGTCTGTGTTTTGAATCTTAAGATCGTAGTCCACCCAGAAGACCCTTTCTGCAGTAACTTTTAAACTTTTACGCACCCATTGAAAACCTATGGGAGCCCGCGTGTAACTGTCCTCACTGCACACGCGACCCGTGGACCTCTTGGTCACTAACTGAAGTTAGCTCCTTGTAGGCCCAGCGATTCTAGAGGCCCTAGGCCTTTTCCCTTTCCTGTTCGTGGTACTTATACCACTATTTTAGTATATGGTTTGAGTGGCCACCAGGGCCCATCCATTTAAAGTGCAACTTCTGTATATTATAACGTTGTCTTGTTTAACGATTTGTGCTCCTGTGCTCCTAAAGAGTCTAGGGGATACTTTGAGAAATAAATACATATATATTTTCAATATATATCTGTGTGGTGTCCTTTCATTGGTATAAAGGGGGGTTACATTTGGTAAAACAGCCTGCTTAACACGCTTTAACGAGTTTAGCCTCAAAGACTGCTTAGCCTACGCTACCACTAGGGCAGCTAGTCCGAAAAGGTTGACTCACAACCACACCATAAGGGTTGCTTGGCATGGTACAAGGTGGTCACTTTAACTAGTGAACATCATATACCAGGCCAACTTCTCACAAACGTGACCTCCAAAAGGCATCATTGGAAGGTTCCAGTAGAGTTTCTTTTCTTGGCAAAGAGTTAGAACATCTCCAGGCAGAATATCAAGGGAAACTTGACAAAATGTTACTAGATAGGTGGAGGGTTAGCAAGTTGCAGCATTTCTCGTATAGAGAGAGGAGTAGTTCGCTTCTGGCTTGGAAAGTTAAAACTGATAAATCTAGAAATGTAATCCGAAACCTAAGGGATGCTGAAACAGGATCTTTACTAGATACCAATTCGGAAATAGGTATAGAGGCCCGTAGGTACATGTGTAGGCTATATAAGGATGATATTTTGCCTGGGAGGGTGAGCATAAAGGCCTGGCTGGGGAAGACTGAACTTCCGAGTTTAAACAATGACCAAAAGAGGTTCTTAAAGGCTGAGATAACCGAGGAGGTGGTCCGGGTACAGATCAGAAAGATGGCAGGGGGGAAGGCGGCTGGCCCTGACGGCCTCCCTGTTGAGATTTACTTTAAACTCCTTGAAATTATTGTGCCAGTGCTGAAATGCTTATTTAACGCTATATTTCTGGAAGGGGAAAAGGCTCCGCTGTCTTGGGGTGAGGCCACGGTAACTTTAATCCTGAAACCAAATAAAGACCCTCTAGTAGTGGACTCTTATAGGCCAATATCGCTTTTGAATTCTGATTATAAGGTCATTAAATAGGTTATCCATCAGGACCAAAGAGGTTTTATTCCTGTGAGGCAGCTCAATGAGCTTACCTTTTGGATGTCTGGGGTTGTGGATTTGGCGGAAGCTCAGAACCTATCTGTAACAGCAGTAGATGTAGACGCTGCAAAGGCGGTCGACCAAGTCCATTGGCCCTACTTGTGGGATGCTTTAACGATCTTTGGGTTCCCGCGGAACATAGTAAGGACTGTCCAAAATTTTTCAAATCTGCCTAGAGCCAGGGTTTTGGTCAATGGGGAGCTATCAGACTGGTTTAACATTACACGAGGAACTTGCAGGGGTGTCCCTTGTCTCGTCTTCTATTTAATCTTTATATTGAGCCATTTGCCTCCGTGATTAGACCGGATTCTACTATTCTTCCATTTAAATTTGCACGTCTAGTGGCAAAGTTGGCTTTGTATGCGGATGATCTTATACTCTATACTATTAATTTAGAGGTGACTATTCCAATCCTAATGGCTAAGGGGGAGTCTTTTGGGAAGATATCGGGTTATAAGGTAAATCCATAGAAGACCAAAAATTATGGAGTGGAACCTGCCTAAGCAAAGCCGGGGGGCTAAGTCTCAAATGCATTATTTGGGCATTATAATAACGCAGAAGTTGGATGATGTCCCTAGAGTTAATTGGAAGAAAGCAAGTCAAGAGATTGGGATGCTATTGGTAAGGTGGGCAAATCTACCTTTAAACATATATGGTAGGGTTAACCTTATTAAAATGATTGTCCTCCCTAAGATCACTTTCCTTTTTAATTCCATATCCTTACCTTTTGATAAAGGAGTGGTAGCTAAACTGCAGGGGTAGATTGGCAGCTTTATTTGGTCCTCCAAGGGATCAAGGATATCCTGGAAAAAGCTGAGGAGGAGGCTGGAGAAGGGGGAGCTGGCCCTCCCCGAACTTATGGCATATTGCTATGCATTGCATTTTAAGAACTTTTGTATGCTGTTAAATAAAGTGGAGAGGTCCCCCTTAGGATTACTCTTTGGAGCAATGTTAAGTGTTCTGAGGGATGGGCAGAGTTATTTTCTCTTTAAATATGGAGATCCGAAGTACTTTAAAAAAGTGGGGCTGAAGATCTTGCAGGGGCCTTAAGAACCTGGGTGTTTATTCGAAAAAAAACTAGGAGTTCCCTACTACTCTTCCAGGTCTCCAATTTGGGATTCTCCGGAAACCCCGAGTGCTTGAGAGACCAGCTCGGTCGGCCTTTAAAATCTGCAGGGTTGTCTTGGTGGGGGGATCTCAAACCTGCCTTCAACTTTGGTTAGCTGGAAAGTCCTGAGTCATTGCACCAGGGGTCAACCAACTAGATTTAAATATTACCAATTCTCCTCCTGGTGGGCAGGGCAGGTTTGGGTAGAGAAGGAGGAGGACTCCTGGCTAGACCAGGCGATGAGAACAGGCCCTATCAAAAAGGAAGTATCTTTGTGGTATCAGGCCCTGTTAGAGGCGGATGATGACATGGACATGGTAATTTCAAAGCTTTGGGCTTTAGCGGATGAAAATGTTAAAGAGATTTGGCTTGACTCTTTTTTGATTCTTCGATTCTTGGCTTTTCTTAAGCGTAACCATCTTTTTACCACACGCAGAGTCTATTGGTCTCCAGCTAAGATATCAAGACTTAGAGGAATCTAGTACGCATGCCCAAGATGTATGCACCCCCTGGCGGACGATATGCATATGTTTATGACATGCTCCAAGATTACAGGTTACTGGACTGAGCTGTGTAAGTTTATGGCTGAAGTAACGGGTCAGCAAGTTAAGGTAAGACCTAATCTTATATTTTTGGGACATAACACAAAGTGTGATCTTCTGGAAAAATAAATCTCTTGACAAGATCCTGCTATATGCAAAATATTGTAGATGTTATGTTATGTTATCCGTTCTTGTATAGCGCACAGCTACCCCAGCAAAGGGGCAGCTGTGCTCTGACAGGCAGAATGAAAAATACATAGAACAGAGAGGCAGACAGAGAAAGAGAGAGGCAGGGTAGGAGAATGATGACCTATGTAGTAAAATTAAAGCCAGGGGGAAAAAGATACGTTTTAATAGCCCTCCTGAACATAAGCAGGTCATCAAGGGCATGAATATGAGCAGGAAATGAGTTCCAAAGCCTAGCCGCCAGAAAGCGGAAGGAACGCCCTCCCGCTCTGCAGCGTTTGAACCGTGGAACTGCTGCAAGATTTTGGCCCAATGACCTCAGACAGCGAGAGGGAACATACGGGGTAAGAAGATGCTCCAGGATCGGGGGGGTGGATAGCTTAAGGATCTTGAAGGAGAGACATAAAGTCTTAAACTCAATCCTGTGAGCCATGGGCAGCCAGTGAAGTTTCTGGATAGTTTCCTTCACAGAGCAGAACCTAGGTAGACCCACCAAGGCTCTGGCCGGCGCATTCTGAACTCGCTGCATCCGGATAACTAACGCCTGATTGCCCCCACCAAGAGCGAACTCGCGTAATCGAGCCGTTAGAGTATGGTAGCCTGAATTATCAACTGCCTAGTGGGGGAGTCAAAAAAGTCAAGTCCCCGCAAGACCCCAAGCAAGCAGCAGCCACTTTGTTTGTGTGTCCGCAAAAACTAAGGGCAGAATCTAACCAGACACCCAGGTTTTTGACCTCGGGGACCGGAATAGGGGCTGGGCCCAGCTCTGGGGGCCACCACTGATCACCCCAGAGATTGCATTGTTTCCCAATGATGAGGACTTCCGTCTTTTTAGCATTAAGTTGTAGGCAGTTGGCCGTCATCCAGCCTGCCACTGCTGTTAAGCCGTCCATGAACCTAGGGGCCTCAGAGTCGGAGTCCCCATTGAGTGCAACCGCCATCTGCGTGTCGTCAGCATAGGAAACCATAGTCAGGCCCCACTGCTTGGCGACCGCCGCCAGCGGTTGCACATACAGGTTAAACAGCGTGGGGCTGAGTGCCGACCCCTGAAGAACTCCCTGCTCGATGAAATAGGGTTTGGATTCAAAAGGAGGTGTGGCGACCCTAAATGAACGACCAGCTAAAAAGACCGAAACCAGTCAAGTGCCGGGCCAGAGATACCTGCCTCACCCAGACGCTAAAGAAGTATCACATGTGAGACCGTGTCAAACGCGGCACTGAGGTCAAGTAACACCAGTGCCGCAGTTTGACCGGAATCAAGCACGGTGCGTAGATGTTCCGTCATCGCAAGGAGGGCAGTCTCCGTGCTGTGACCTGCTCGAAAACCGTTCTGGGAGGGATCTTAGGGCCCGATTCACAGAACTAACTTAAGACAAAATCCTAAACTTACTACCATTTTGGTATTCACAGAAGGCACTTACTCATTTTGGTATTCACAGAAGTTAGGAGTCCTAACTTTAGGACTCCTAAATGCCTTCTGTGAATACCGAAAGCCTTAAAATTAGGATTTTTCTCAGTTTAGTAGTAGTATAGTTAGGACTCCTAACTTTGGGACTCCTAAATGCCTTCTGTGAATACCGAAAGCTTTAAAATTAGGATTTTTCTCAGTTTAGTAGTAGTATAGTTAGGACTCCTAACTTTAGGACTCCTAAATGCCTTCTGTGAATTCCGAAAGTCTTAAAATTAGGATTTTTCTCAATTTAGTAGTAGTAAAGTTAGGACTCCTAACTTTAGGACTCCTAAATGCCTTCTGTGAATACCAAAAGCCTTAAAATTAGGATTTTTCTCAGTTTAGTAGTAGTGAAGTTAGGAGTCCTAACTTTAGGACTCCTAAACTGAGAAAAATCCTAATTTTAAGACTTTCGGTATTCACAGAAGGCATTTAGGAGTCCTAAACTTAGGACTCCTAACTTCTGTGAATACTGAAGTGAGTAAGTGTCTTCTGTGAATACCAAAATGAGTAAGTGCCTTCTGTGAATACCAAAATGGTAGTAAGTTTAGGATTTTGTCTTAAGTTAGTTCTGTGAATCGGGCCCCAAGATATTAGCGGTCTGAAGATGTTGAGTTAGGATTCCATTAACATAAGCCTCCGCAACCTTGGCAGCCCAAGGGAGAAGAGAGATTGGACGATAGTTCTCCAATTTAAGGGGATCCAAGGCGGGTTTCTTCAGAATAGGGGTGACATAGGCTTGTTTCCACTTAGTAGGAACAGTCCCTGAGCACAATGAAAGATTAATGAGTTGGCGCATAGGGGGGAAACATAGGGCAGCCGAATCTCCGAACTGCGCGGGTCTGAGCGGGTCTGCAGGGGACCCGGATTTAACTTTAGCTGCCAACCTATTGAACTCACCCTCTGAGATTTCCGGAAGTGTGGATAGAGCCGCATTAGGGGTAGAAAAAGGTCTCTGTCCTTCACACTGAGGGGTGATATTAGGAAAGGAGCGATAGATGGTATGCACCTTTTCCCAAAAAAAGTTGGCAAGTTCCTCACAGTGGGATGCAGAGCATATCTCAGCTGCTGAAGCTCTTTTACCCGTCAGATCTTTAAGAACTTTAAGATGTGAATTTGACATGAAGCAGAAAAATATTAAAGAGAAGTTCATGTTGGCCCAGACCAAGCTAGCTCAGAGAGGATTTCAAAATCTTCCTTTTGTAGGAAATCAGGAAAACATGCAAGCGGTTGATACCCCACCACCTGGGTTTCAGAGGAACCAAGGGGAAATGAATGAGTCACAGGGTAGAGGTTCCTGTAAATACGAGATCAGGATCAGAGGTGGCTGCTATGAAAAAGATCACTGCTTGTCACATCTGTCATAGAATTGTACATTGGAAGCTAGATTGTCAATTTAATCCTGAAAATGCTGGAGAAAATATACAAACACTGTGAGGGGTGCAGGTTCCAACAATGCCTATGCAACAGATGCAAATACCAATGTAAGAACAGGTCCCAATGATTGCTCATGTGCCTACACAGATGGGTAATCCCAAATTAAATTTAAACCAAATACTAAAAAAGATTAGAAACCGTGTTAGCTGGTATTTGAAGGTGGTGGGGGGGTGGGTCGTGGAGGTGAGGGGGTGGGTTGAAATAAAAAATGTAAATACACATCCTCTCAGTCCTCTTCCCCACTTCCAGTGCAGTAAGCAGGATGCACCCGGCTCCCAGCCTCCCAATGCAGTGTTGTGATTGGTCTGAGTGCCGTGGATCGGTGCTCAGCCAGAGAATGGAAGGCTGGGTGTGATCTCCATGCAGGCTGTAATGCAGTCTGCATGGAGAACATTCATTTTGTGCATGAATGTGTGGCCAGCCTCAGAGGGCCGGCCAAACATTCATGCACACTTTAGGAAGTGCAAACCACTCCTCCCCCCCTGCAATGGCAGAAGAGCAGCCTCGCCCCATCGACAATGCTGCAGCAACATGGAAAACATTAAATGATAATGACTTATTATTATTTTATTTTTCCTTTAGTGACACTGCTTAAAAGCAGTGAGGGAACTCTCCTCTGCCTTAGTGGAGGAGCCGCCACTGATTATAAACCCATTTCAAATTGCCATACCACAGAATCCTATACTACAGTTTTAGAAGGCTGCACAGCAATTTCAAAATCCAAGCCAAAACTCGTAGCAACAATTCCCTTTATTGGAAACCAATGGCTCTGGTTATGAAAATTCCCAATAACGCTGCCTGAGAGGGGAGAATGATTGCATACTTAGCGCAGTCTTAGAGGTAGACCAAAGTGGCCCATATGTAGATGCTGAGGTGTATGACCACCCCGTTTCTCATCGATACAGGAGCTACCTGTTCTACTGTGAGTACCAATGAAGTCCCAGACCTACCCGTCTCTGGGAAAACTCTCCAAGTAGTCGGAGGTACAAATAAACAAATACTGGATCAATTATCAGAGAATGTCCTAGTAAAAATAGGTATGCCAAAAGCAACAATTTGTTGTGTGTGACACAAGTACCGTGAACTTGTTAGGGAGAGATTGATTGTACAACTTAAATTGCACAATTCATTGCATTTATTGGTGTTGTGTTTCAAACACATGATGAGGATGTGAATTTCAAATTAACTAAACAGCAAGCTGAAGTAAGGATATTCCCTTTATTGACGATTGATGCCTTCCCTGAGGGGTTGAGAGAAACCATGACTTCAGAAATATAGGATTTCACAGGAAAATATATCGGACTTATCAAAGGTGTATAACCGCTCCGAATAAATGTGAATCCAAATGCTGTCTATCCCAGAATGCCACCATATCATTTGATCCCATAAAGCATTGCAGGAATAAAACCAGTGATAGAGGATATGTTACAGAAAGGTATTTTCAGGGAAATAATTGGGAGTCCATGTAATTTCCCAATTATGGGCTTACAGAAGCCCAATGGTAAATACAGGATCGTTCAAGATTTAAGGATGGTTGAATGAGATATAGGTGTCCTGTTGTCCCGTGGTACCAAATCCAGTTACTGTATTGTTTCGAGTACCATGTACTGCAGAATGGTTCACTCTCATTGATTTATGCCAAGCTTTCTTCTCAGTGCTTTTGCATGAACCGGTATATGTTCTCCTTTGTGTTCCAACAGAAGGTATTAACATGGCATTGTGTCTCACAAGGGTATACAGAGAGTCCATCAATTTTTATGCAGATCCTGAAAAGAAATCTGGAAATCCTACAGATGCCCCATAAACCTATCCAGGTTCAATATATAGATGACCTGCCTGTGCCATCAGAGACACAGGATGCATGAAAACATGACACTATTGCACTTTTTAATCACCTTGCTGAGAATGGGCACAAAGAGTCTTCAGGTAAACTGCAGTACTGCCAAAAAGAAGTTCAATATCTGGTACACATCATTGTGGAGGGAACCAGAAAGGTGTAACCAGAAAGTGTGAAAGCCATCTTACAGATGAATACACCCTGAACTCAAAAGGAAGTCAGAATGTTCTTAGGAATGATTGGCTACTGAAGGCAGTGAATACCAAACTTTTCCTTAATGGCAACACGTCGTCTGAGGTTGACACACAGACATATGTCAGATCCAATTCCATGGGTCAACAAATGTACGAAGGCATTCCTGGAATGGAAAGAACAATTGTTTCGTGTCCCAGCACTAGTAATGCCTGATTTTCTGAAATAATTCACTTAATTTTGCAGCAAAAGAGATGAGTGCACTCTGCCAGTTTTGACACAAATGCATGGAGGGGCTCAAAAGCCTATAGCTTATTTTTCCATTGCACTTGATCCTGTAGCAGCAGGTCTTCCCAGTTGCCTAAAAGCGGTAGCCACGGTATGAACTAGTTTTGAAGAGAGTGAGAACATAGTAATGGGATACTCTTTAACTGTTATGGTCCCACACTCTATGGAGCTATTGATGACGAGAACTAAAACCCAATGCATGACTCATAACAGATTGCATTATGAGCAGAGTATTGTGTCCATAGACAATATCACATTAAAATGCTGTACAAATTTAAATACTTCAACGTTACTGCCTGTAAATGAAATTGATGATAAATGTGATGAATATGACCATTATTGCCTTGCTGTCATGGTACTGTGCACAAAATCCGATCCTGATATTAAGGATGAACCACTACTTGAGTCCGACCATGTGTTGTTTGTGGATGATTCATGACTAGGAGGATACAATGGCACACTGAGAGCAGCATGTGCTGTGTGGACTATAAATGATGTTATAGAAGCATCAGGGCTTCAAATAGGGTTTTCCGCATAAGTTGCTGAATTAATTGCCCTTACCAGAGTCTGCAGTTAGCAACGAAAATTAGTGTTATCATATTCACTGACAGCCAATACCGGTTCGGTGTAGTCCATGATTTTGGGCACCTATGGTCACAGCATGGTTTCCTTACTTCCTCAGGAAAGACATGTAGGGATTAGTAGCTTTGAACACACATTCAAATAGACAGGGGGATTTTGAAGATATTACAGGGAGATCAAAATACAATTCCAGGGGTTATTTCCTGTTGCCTGCTGATTGGTATATTAATCCAGAAGATCTAAAATGTTACAAGCTTAGATACACTAACTTTGACATCAGCCCATAGACAGAAATGTAGTGTAGAAACTGCAACTGGATTAGTAGGAGATATATTTGGTGCAGTAATTTCACCTGTCTGAAAAGATTAGAAAATTAGCCACAGTAGTCGACAAAATGGCGACCATCACATCTGGAGCATTGCTTGTGATTAACATAGAATTAGTTTCTATAAGGTCCAAGATTTTGCAGGACCGTCTTGCTTTTGAAATGTTGCTTGCAGACAAAGGAGGAGTATACCAAATGTTTAAGGTAAGTCACTGCTGTTCAAACATAACTGACGAATTTGAAAAGAAATAGGAAACTATGCAAAGAACATTTCAGGTTTGGAACTCGAATTACATGAATTGGGAACACCAAGTCTGTATGAAATTTTGGGAAATGATTAAGCACCATTGTGAATTGGTTTTCAATAGCAGGGAAAGGTATATTGAAACCTATATTAATGCCAATAGTAATAGTGGGTTTTTGTTTAATATTTCTTTATGCCCTATTACCGAGTTGTAAGTATTCAGAAAAATCTTCAGAAGAAATTATAAGAAAGGGATATGGGAATGCATGGTATTATGACTGATGACTACATGCAATCTCTAAATATTAGGGGAACAAAAGGAAAAAGCCAGAACTCAACAGATGACGAGAGTGCATTCTGAAACAAAATCACATATAAAACCTTATTGAGTGCAGGTGATTAAAAAAAAATCAGAAGGGAGGGACTGTTGAAGTCTAACTTTTTCATAAACATTTACTTCAGATTAACATTGAAGTAAATGTGCCTGACATTAGAAAATGCATTTAACTTTGTCCTATCTATAGAAGAGAAAGAGAAAACATAGAAATGCTTCCTTAAAATGTGATAAATAAATCATGTAGCTTTAAACCGTAGGAGAAGACGCTTTCTTAATAAATGTGCAGCTTAAATAAGTAGCAGGCTCTCCTACCTAATGTGCTTCTTTGACAAGGCTTGAAATGTTTTTTCTCGTCTTCTGCTTGACATTTAAATTTAAATGTCTTTTGCAACTGCTGATTTAATCCTCTGACTGTAAAATCGCTGGTCACTTTAAAATGTGCTGCTCGAAGAGAAATGCATTTCTTTATTTGCTCACACCATATCATTTCCTAATTTCACTAAACAATGTATTCTGCTATATTTTATAATTAATAGAGTATTAGCAAATGCTGAGCTTACTGAAGATATTGTTTTGCATGGCCTCATCAAGACTTACTGATAGAAATGTATCATTGCTTTAGATTAGCCCTTTGCCCACATAAAGGGATACTGCCCACAGCTAACAGAATAGGCCTTCAAAGGTTCTCATGAGAACCTTCGTTAATGCATCTAATGTGAAACATATTTGAAACTTTTGGATAACTCCTCACCGGCGTCAATGTTTACCGTGGGAAATGGGAGGAGAGACGACAGGCCATCAGAAGACCCATTTCCATTGGACAAAGACGATTCAACCGAACTGAATCTAGCTGATTTTTTATGTTTTCATATATACATTTTCCTAGTTAGAGAGGCTACGCCATTCTTTGTCTCCTTGCCATTTTACCCTCGATGCTTTATGCATTATTTCCCCTTATTCTTGCCCAGGTTGCTGAGTGCTACTGCCAGCAGCTATCTTCATTCACCTTGATAAATTTGCAGAGAGTCTTACTCCTATAGTTGATCATAGCTACTGCTGTGATTAATTGTCCTATATTTAATTAACAGTTGCTATAGCAACTTGTTGGGGAACTCGACTGAGTTGCTGGAGTTACTCTTTATGGGAAGCTCATTCTTTGACTAACTAAACGCTCCAGAATCGTGCTCTTTTTCCAAGAGAACTTTTTATGGGTTCTTATTTAGGTTAGGACACTTAGACTAACATAGGGACTATTTCTTTTATGGAGCATGCTGTCTATATTATGCTGACTCTAATAAAACCTTTTCTTGATATTTCTGTAATTTTACTATTATGAATTAAAATGACAAAAACAATACTAATCTCTTATTGAAAAATAAAGCTTTAAACTATTCCAAACCTCTCATCATTTACTGAACATTAAGGTATTAAAATTTGATGATTCGCAGATTCATTCTAGTGCCTACGGAGACAGCCGGTGCTAGTGATACTCTATCCTGGACATTTTGGAGGGCACCGGACCTAGGGGAGCCCTTCTTGCTTGTGAATACCGCAGGTGGGACTGCGAGGACCAGCCTGCACAGCGCCATCACCACCGGTGCAGCTGGGGCCTCTTCCCGCCCGCTCCCGCCCACCTCCTCAATTACTGTGATAACTTCTTGCGGCCCCCGTTCGCAGGAGCCGCTCGCAGATTCTAGTGCCTACGGAGACAGCCAGTGCTAGTGATACTCTATCCTGGACATTTTGGAGGGCACCGGACCTAGGG
Source organism: Triturus cristatus (assembly GCF_964204655.1). NCBI lineage: Eukaryota > Metazoa > Chordata > Amphibia > Caudata > Salamandridae > Triturus > Triturus cristatus. The sequence goes on from NC_140583.1 coordinate 1,051,769,427, forward strand.
GAGCCCTTCTTGCTTGTGAATACCGCAGGTGGGACTGCGAGGACCAGCCTGCACAGCGCCATCACCACCGGTGCAGCTGGGGCCACTTCCCGGCCGCTCCCGCCCACCTCCTCAATCACTGTGATAACTTCTCGCGGCCCCCGCTTCGCGGGAGCCGCTCGCAGATTCTAGTGCCTACGGAGACAGCCGGTGCTAGTGATACTCTATTCTGGACATTTTGGAGGGCACCGGACCTAGGGGAGCCCTTCTTGCTTGTGAATACCGCAGGTGGGACTGCGAGGACCAGCCTGCACAGCGCCATCACCACCGGTGCAGCTGGGGCCTCTTCCCGCCCGCTCCCGCCCACCTCCTCAATCACTGTGATAACTTCTCACGGCCCCTGCTTCGCGGGAGCCGCTCGCAGATTCTAGTGCCTACGGAGACAGCCGGTGCTAGTGATACTCTATTCTGGACATTTTGGAGGGCACCGGACCTAGGGGAGCCCTTCTTGCTTGTGAATAACGCAGGTGGGACTGCGAGGACCAGCCTGCACAGCGCCATCACCACCGGTGCAGCTGGGGCCTCTTCCCGCCTGCTCCCGCCCACCTCCTCAATCACTGTGATAACTTCTCGCGGCCCTCGCTTCGCGGGTGCCGCTCACAGATTCTAGTGCCTACGGAGACAGCCGGTGCTAGTGATCCTCTATCCTGGACATTTTGGAGGGCACCGGACCTAGGGGAGCCCTTCTTGCTTGTGAATACTGCAGGTGGGACTGCGAGGACCAGCCTGCACAGCGCCATCACCAACGGTGCAGCTGGGGCCTCTTCCCGCCCGCTCCCGCCCACCTCCTCAATCACTGTGATAACTTCTCGCGGCCCCCGCTTCGCGGGAGCCGCTCGCAGATTCTAGTGCCTACGGAGACAGCCGGTGCTAGTGATACTCTATCCTGGACATTTTGGAGGGCACCGGACCTAGGGGAGCCCTTCTTGCTTGTGAATACCGCAGGTGGGACTGCGAGGACCAGCCTGCACAGCGCCATCACCACCGGTGCAGCTGGGGCCTCTTCCCGCCCGCTCCCGCCCACCTCCTCAATCACTGTGACAACTTCTCACGGCCCCCGCTTCGCCGGTGCCGCTCGCAGATTCTAGTGCCTACGGAGACAGCCGGTGCCAGTGATACTCTATCCTGGACATTTTGGAAGGCACCGGACCTAGGGGAGCCCTTCTTGCTTGTGAATACCGCAGGTGGGACTGCAAGGACCAGCCTGCACAGCGCCATCACCACCGGTGCACCTGGGGCCTCTTCCCGCCCACTCCCGCCTGATCCACCCCTCTACTTAACCATCAGGAGCATCCGCGTTAGCGGGACGCGCGCGGGACGAAGCGCGGGGTGAAGGTCGGGCAAAGAGCGGGCCGTTTGAGGCCGTTCGAGAACAGGCGAAATAGGGATTGGGCCCTCTCTCTCGGTCTACGACTCCTCCTCTTCATACTTCCCGCATCTAGCCTTGGACTATGGCCGCAAGAGAGACGAGGAGCAAGACCACACTGGCTGCTGGGATGCCAAAAGGTACTTTGGACACATATTTTGCAAAAGCGGGCTCACTCCTTATTGACGAAATTACTATTTTAGAAAGACGCATTTCGCAAGAAATTGAGTGGGTAAGGAGATCCTCTCTGGGACCCCTTGCACATGCAACTACCCCTGAACAAAGATTGGAATGTATATTACCAGATGCTGGGGCCAGGGGGACAAATGGCACGCTTGATGTAGTCGATCTGAGCGGTTCCTTTACCCCCAATACTGATTGTGATTTATCTGCCCCAGTAGAGCTTAGTATATTACCTTTACCATTACCCAAGCCCCCCCACCCCCGACTGTAGCCAATGTGACCCTGTCTAACACGGACGGAAATATTGCCAGGGTTCACCAGTCTACGCAATTAAAGCAGGGGGAGAAGGAGGGAGCCATCCCAAAAAGGAAAAGAAGGGTACAAAACAGCGGGGTGGAGAAAGTCCAAAATTGCAAAGAATACCCCCTTGTGTGAGGGTAACAAAAATGGCATAGCTAGTAAGGGGCCAAATTCGCCACCGAAAAAAAGGGCACCACCCTCCCATACATCGGGGCAGATATCCCTTAGTACAAATGCAATTTCTGGGGAGGAGGATATTACTCTCTCTGATATTCGCACTCTTATGAGGATAATGCTTAATCCTTTGGAAGTGCGATTAGCAAAGATAGAAACTTGTCTAGTGAATATCGAAAAGGAAATTGCACATTTAGCAGACGCCCCCAAAAAAGACAGCCAATCTGTAGGTGGAGGGCCGACCCATAGTTGCAAGAACACCACAATAGTGCCCCCAGTCAAGGAAAGGGGTCCTGTACCCAAGCCTATACAAATTCAACATCCAATACCACAGGCTAACCCACTAGCTCCAAATTGCTTAGTAAATGTAAGCCCCCAGGAGAAGGCAGATGCGCCTGTAAACGGGGAACTGGGCAATGGTAACAAACATAGGTTAGTTAACCTGCCACCGGAGGCAAGCCCGTACACAGTTATTTTAACAGGTATTCCCGAATTAAAACCATCTTCTCTGGAACCTGTTGAAGCCCTAAAAAACAAGTTAATTAATTGGCTCTCTATTAATAGGCCCCTCCCTGAAGGAATACTGAGTGAGGTCCTTATGGTGAGAAGAGTCCCATGGCTGGGTGGTACCAGGAAATCTATCCACGGAGACTGTGTCCTGGTTAATTTCAGGGACCCCATGACTGTCTCATATATATGTAGCTGGCCATATTGTGACAAGGGGACTTCCATTCAAGCGTTACCCTTATCATTCTTCTACCCACCCTTAAAACACGGGCAGGAAGAGGAGGGTTGGGAACTAGTACATAGAAGAGGAGGTAGATGGGGTGCTAGAGAAAGAGGGAGCCCCCTTCTTCCTAGATTACAGCGCTACGATCATTTTCCTACCCATAACAGGTTTAGCAACCTAGATATGGTAGATTGACTGAGTGAGACGGGGAGAGGGGAGGATAGAGTTCATAGTGGGGCTCATGTTACTAAAATATGCCTAGCTACTCCCAGGGATAAGGCCAACCTCAAGGAGAAATACACCAATGGAGAGGTAGATATAAGACCTGTTTGCTCTCCACACATTGCAAGGGAGGTGACAGCGGCCCGAGACGGCAGCATAGACACCAATACACCACTGGGGATACACTCTAGTATGGATATGCTCCCAAACCCACTAACTGAGAGTACCATCAGCTCCTCTTTGAAGATAGTATCTTGGAATGTGGCGGGCCTGGGCAATAAATTGAATTGCCCGGACTGGAGCTCTTTTATTGAGGGCAAAGACATATGCCTGTTCCAAGAAACCTGGGCGCGAGAAGAAGTCAATCGTACCGGTTTTGCCGCATTTTCTATAAACGCACAATGGGGGGGTAGGGGGCGTCCTTCGGGAGGTCTTGCAACCTGGGTGGCTAGTGATTTGGGATGCAGTGCCGCCGTTCTCCCACTGAGCAAGGAGGACATTCTTGTTGTATTGTTGGAATGGCCACATTCACATAGTCTTCTACTGGTAAATGTCTACTCCAGACCAGTTAGTATCACGCAAGAGTCGCGTACTATAGAGGAGCTTGCGGATGTCCTAAGTGAAATCCCTGAGGGTATTCCTTTTTTAATAGGAGGTGACCTAAATTGCCATTTCGAGCCGCTCTCTGGCTTACTGGATGGTCTAGCCCAAGATGAGGACGCGGTATGGTCTGTACTCCCATTGGAAGCGCCGGGCCCAAGAGCTTGGGCGCCCCTGGTTGTACAAATTACATCCTTATTCTTGAAATATGGTGTCCGGGCCTGTAATGGACGGATAAAATCTGATATCCCCCCAAAACCCACATATAATAGAGTGGGTAGGGAATCCAGACTTGACTATATCCTAGTTCCACTGGCTTCGTGGTCACTTATCAGAGACTTTCGGGTGATCCCAAGGGATGATAGTGACCACAACGCACTGGAACTGGAATATGACCATCCTGGTCTTGAGGTTAGGAGGGAACAAATGGCGACACCTGAGGTGGGATTAGGCCTCACGAATAACAGACGAAGAGTGAAGTGGGAGAAATTAGCTTCTAATCCAGGGAAGATATCCAGGCTGTATGCCCGGGTTATCCCCACACTCGAAAAGGCCCATGCATTAATGGAGCAAACCAGTACCCAGGGCACATATATACTGCGGGGGCTGCTGCATGAGGACCTCATTAAATCGGTGTCTGAAATCCTCTTCTCCACCCCAAAAAGGGCTAACGGACACGCTGTTTGTCCCCTCTGGTATAACACCACATGCCGTAAGGCAAAAACTGATCTCCTGGCCTCGATAAAGGAGGGGAAGGGGAGTGTGGAGATCAGGGCCAGGAGAACGGCCTATAAGCACCTGATCAGTCATTCAAAAAGCGAATGGGAGCATGAAAAATGGGAAAAACTTACCATCTCCCTGGCACGTGGGGATTCGCGTAAATTTTGGCGTTATGTGAACATTGGGTCTGAGGAGTTGGCCTCTGCAATAGAGCCTAACATCTCAGCCAAGGCTTGGCAAGACCACTTCCAGTCCATATATAGTGTAGCTGATGGAGCACGGACTAATCCTACCCAGCTTGTCAGTGACTCTTCGAAAGGGGTTCCATTCACACTAATGGAGGTCCGAGAGGCCATCGGACGGTTGGCATCAGGCAAGGCACCCGGTTTAGATGGCCTACCGGGTGATCTATTTAAACATGAACCGGACGTCTGGGCACCCTATTTATTGACATTGTTTAATTCTGTTTTGGGGGGTATGGAGGTGCCAGATACTTGGCTGGGCGCAGAGATTGTCCCAATATTTAAAAAGGGATCGCCCCTGCTCCCAGCCAACTATAGACCTATCAGTTTTATCGATGTTCCACAAAAGATTTTCGGCAGACTGATACTTAACCGCCTCCAGAATTGGATTGAAGAATGAGCTTTTATGAGCCCGTATCAAGCAGGGTTCAGAGAGGGTGTTTCAACTACTGACCAGATTTTTCGTTTGAATCTCTTATACTGGAAGATCGCGCTAATTGAGGGCGGCACTTTGTATATGGTCTTTGTGGACCTGCGAGCGGCCTTTGATCTAGTGTCAAGGGATAAACTATGGACTGTTCTAATGGACTTAGGGGTTCCTGCTGATATCCTATTAATCCTGATGAGATTACATCAGGGGAATTTTGCTAAGGTTAGGTGCGGTAGAGGGGGAGTTCTTTCGGATAGCTTCCCCATTGACGCGGGGGTCAGACAGGGTTGCGTGCTTGCACCGACCCTGTTCTGCCTCTTTGTCAACGGGGTTATTAACCATCTCATTGGGCTGAGCAACACTGATGCCCCCAAGCTAAATGGTAGCAGGGTGCCTGCTATCATGTTTGCAGATGACACTCTGCTGCTCTCTAAATCCCCCATGGGCATACAACGGGTGTTGGATGGGTTTTCGAACTTTTGTGTGAAGCGCGGATTGGAAATCAACGCTTCCAAAACTAAGTATATGATCCTCAACCCGCCCTCTTTAACTCGCTCAAATCCTATGTTAGGGTCCGCTAGATTAGAGAGGGTCACTACGTTTGATTACTTGGGGGTAACAATCAACCAAACTATGACATGGGATTCGCACCGAACCAAGGCAAATCTGAAACTGGTTCAGTTAACGGGTGGCATATGCAGGATGATAAGCAGGTCGAGTAACAAGCCATTTGGTCCCCCCCTCCAAATTTATAAAATACAGGCTAGAGGGGCAGTGACCTATGGGGGTGAAATCTGGGGGCATATAGCTGCTCAGAAATTGCAGATTACGGAGAAGAACTTTATAAGGCAATTGGCAGCATTACTTCTCCCATTGAGATTAGACCTGGGCCTAAGACCTATTTTGGAGGAGTTGGGACTTAAACCCCTAACCCTATGGCGCAAAATCTGGAGCACGCCTGAATTATCCAACTATAGGGCTGAGCTCGCAGAGCTCTTGCGCCTACCTAAAGCGGCACAAATCCCATGGTTAAAATACATTAAGCAAACATTTGAAATGCTAGGAAGACCAGATTTGTGGCTTAATACAGGAAATGTATGTTGCAGGTTCTCACGTAAATCTATCTCAAAGGTTTATTACGAGCACAAGTTACGTGCCTCAATTGAGAGTACACGCGAGGGGTCCCTATCTAACTACTTCCTTGGATTTAAAGATTCATACCACCTAGAGTCCGTCTTTGATGATGTAGGCCCTCCAATTACAAGGAAGTTATACATGCAGTGGCGATATGGTACTCTTCCCCTTAGGGCATACACTGATCGCTGGACTAAACCCCAGCCCCCAGTGCAATGCCCAGAATGACCATACCCGCGAGAGACTGATCTGCACATTATATTTTTCTGTCCAGCTTACCAGAGAGCTAGGAATTACTGGCTTGTCCCTCTCCTTAAAAATTTTGGTTTTAGGCATTATCTTCCAGCATATAGAATTTTAAAGACAGACTTATCCGCCCTAATTGTATTTGCAGTCGCAAAATTCCTAACTGCAATGTGGTTCATCCGCAATCGTTGTATCAAGTCTAACATGGCTATATGAATATTCCTGATGATTTCAACTAAATTGTTTTTAACTCAACCAAGTGCAATCTTTTCATTGTGTAATTTATAATTGTATAACCGTTGCATTCTTTTATGGTCCAAAGTGACCGAAATAAAGATTATGATGATGATGATTATATTTGAAATGAAAATTATTACAGCTCCATTCTGCCACGGCGGCCATGATCTGTTGGCCTATAGATGGAGGAATGCAACAAATAGGAGGCCTTTGTTGTAAGTGCTTTGGGTTTGCACTGGTCATCAATTTGCCCTCCCAAATTTTGGGCACTAACACTGGGTTGGTGAAAGCCATTGGCGCTGCGGTGATTGGTCATCAAAGTCGTGCACTCACATTCTTCTTGGATATCAGGTTGTCTTTTCACTATCTTAGTTCTCAGTTGAAGCTATTCAAGTCATGAAGAGCTTTCGGGGTTTTTTTGCCTAGCTCTATGGCGGGTGCATCAGCCTTTGCTTGTCGTGATTTTGTTTACAGTCACAAATTTTAAGTGCCAGATTGTAGGGTATTGAGGGAATGGTTTCCAAAAGTTACTGATGCCTACTCTGATGGGCTAGGCATAATAATTTATATCACTCATGCCTCTAATTGATTTTAAATATATCTATTTGTTTTGATTGGTACAAAATTATATGGTTCTAAATAGTGGATTGTTTTCATAGCAGAGTCAAACCAGCAACCATCATTACGTCAAGTGCATTAAGTGGTGTAAGGGGAATGATAGTAAATTATGCTTATTGTATTAATCAAAAGATTACTATAAAAACGTATAAAACATCATGGTCAGCACAAGTATCCAGTGATGGTCAAAAGGTTGTAGACACGTGATAAGAATCAATATGTAAAAACAGTTTGCTTAGATCAAGTCAGGAGTCAAAATTAATATAAAAAATAGACAGTATGCATAGATCACAAAATTAATGCTTTAAAGATTTGTTCTAAGAATTGCATTAGAATTATTATTTCACAATTCTCACTGACAGGAAAACAGTATTTAACTGCTTCCACAGTAGATCTTATTTTTGCCTTATTAAAAATCGATTGCAGATACGTTTTCCCTAAATACAGTAGTTTGGGGCTAATACACAAGATGTGCAGAAGAGTTTCTGTTGGAAGCCCAGAGTCCACAAACAGTTTTTACTTTGAGTGCTGGGTTCCATTTTCCTTAGAACTCATAAATGGGAATATAAAACATTATGGGCCATATGTAGGTAGCATCACATTTACCGACTCATAAATACCGAATTTTACCGATTCGGTATTTATGAATCGGTAAATGTGATGTAGGTAATAATTCGGTAAAATGTACCTAATCGGAATAATTCGGTAATTATGAGTCGGTATTTACCGATTCGATAATGAGGCATACCTTCCCATTGATTCCTATGGGCCTGGAGGCCCATAGGAATCAATGGGAAGGTATGCCTCATTACCGATTCGGTAAATACCGATTCGGTAATGGGGGAGCATATTCAAGGGTGGCAGGGTGTCACATTGACACCCTGTTGCACCCCTGAATCTTGCATGTGTGCACATGTGGCGCACATACATGCCCTAAGGGCATGTATGTCTGCCACATGGCACTCTTAGATGTGCAAAATATTACGTTTTGCAAGGTATTCATTATTTATCACCAACCTGTATTTGGTGGTAAATAACGAATTCTTAAAACTAATGTTCACTCTTTAGAGTGCTCCCTACATATGATTTCAGGATTCGGTATTTACCGAATCGGAATTTTACCGATTCGGTAATTTACCGAATCCTGAAATATGCCTCCTACATCTGAAATAGCTAAATACCGGTCGGTCGGTAACGGGATATTTACCGAATTTCGGCCGTTACCGACCGGTATTTAGCTACCTACATGAGGCCCTATGAATCTTAAAATTTTAATTTTAAAATAGCCTGGCAGATTTGACCCTAGATACTCTTGGCTCTGCAAGGAAAATGTGTCCACAACTAAGACCATATGATTGCAATGTTTAGAATGTGCCAAGTCAGAATACCTAAGTCACAAACTTAAAATCCCAGGCAGTCTTTTTCTGGCTGATCGATTTAACTTTGCCAGCAACTCAATATCGGTTAACTTGTAAACTTCTGTGTTTGTAGGGTGGTTAGCGGGGGGAACATGGCGGCGGTCGGCTGATCCGCTGCAGCGCACCGCGATCAAGCTCCCGATGTACTCTGCCTAGACGTCTGTATTATGTGAATACGCGTCTCAAAATGCTTTCCCATAACCCGGAGTGACGGATCTCTCGTCTAAATCGTACTGTGCTAAGAATACATCCGTGTAAGAACACGGAGCGTTTGTTTGTGTTCTCTAGCAATCTACATTCGTACCTGCTCTCCGGCTCAGCTCAGCTCGGCTCGGTGTATGCGGGCTGCTTTCCCTTTCTATGATCGGAGGCAGCGAGTTTAGCGGTGGAGGTGGCGGCGGTGCTGCGGGTGCAGCGGGTATTACTCGCCCCAACCAAATAATATTACCGGCTGTTCTAAGGCTAGGACTGTGGTCCGTAGCCGCTCTGGAGCTGCGTAGGGGGAGAAAGGCTCGCAGTTTGACTCTCGCTGCTTGTACTATTTCCTCCCAGGCTCAGAAGCTCAAGCATACTTCCCGAGGCACGGTGGAGGGTGAAGGAGGTGTTGAGAGCCCTGAAGGCGCAAAGATCGTGGAAAGCAGCGAGGAGGGCGGGGAGGGGATCCTGGAGGAGGCAGCTAAGAAGTGTCCACAGTCGCTACAGCAGCCACATCACCAGTCATCCAAAAGTAGAAGTTCACGAAGAAGAGGCAAGGAATCCATTAAGGCACAGTGGAAGAAGCCTGCTCCTACCCCTCAGGTAAACCTGACCGCTTTGGCACATAGCAGACCCTCTTCCCATGAAGGTAAGAAAGCCTCTTCTTATCTGTCTGTGGAAGTAAAATCTAAGTGTACAAGATCAAACGGGGTTAGGGGTAAAGCTAAATATAAAAGGGACCCAAGCGTGGCACCTGATTCGAGCTCTAGGATAACCCCGTCCCTGCGCTCATACTTCAAAGCTGTACCACAGGTACTTCGTTTGGCGGAGGCTCAGGGCATGTCTTCTCCCTTAACAGTAATGGACACTGGCGTTAAAGGCTTGCCCCTCTCGAGCGCTCTAGGTGTCATGATAGTTCAGGCCGCGGACTCTGTTTCTGCCTCTTGTGCCCCTTCGGGTGAAGACTCTGGACCTAAGCTCGCTTCAGAGTGTGTTTCACCTGGGGTGGATTCGGCCCAGTCAGATTTAGAGGCCAGTGAGGCGGTCAGGACTTTCGAGCCTCAGCTTCCAGGGGAAGGAAGTCATGGTAATGTAAGAGAAGGAGGGGGGATATGCGATTATGCTATTGCTTCTTGTTAGAAGGCGACCTCAGAGGGGCCCGGAGGGGGCCCTGGCTGGCCTGAGACCAACCCTCGAGGTATCGTAGCCGGGCACTGGCGGGAGACTCCTCAGGGAAGGAATCTCGTATCTAGGATCGTACACTCGGCACCACACGACAAAGAGACACAACAACGAGAGTTCTTAAGAGCAAATCTTTATCCGATCGGAGTGGTAAGATCTTTATGATCCGCAAGGCAATATATATACAAGTGGAGCGCGGGCTCACAAAGTCTTGGAGGGGGGTTAGGAGGTAGAGGGACAGTCTTTGGGGGGAATGGATCAAATGCAGGGGCGTATCCGGCGCACAGCTCACAATCCTCGAGCTGGGGGATACGCTTGTCGTCGTGGGGTCCGGCGGGACCAAGGGAGTCTGTGGGCACCGCGAGATACTCAGCAGGCTCGAATACAAGTTCGGAGGTCTTACGATCTTCAGGGAGCCGCGAGTCAATGAGCAGGGCTCAAGCACAAGTTCAGGGGTCTTACGATCTTCAGGGAGCCGCGAGTCACTCAGCAGGGCTCAAGCACAAGTTCGGAGGTCTTACGATCTTCAGGGAGCCGCGAGTCACTCAGCAGGGCTCAAGCACAAGTTCGGAGGTCTTACGATCTTCGGGGAGCCGCGAGTCACTCAGCAGGGCTCAGGTGGTTCCAAGGCGAATCTGCCGGACAGTCCCAGAGCACCCCTTGTTATAGGGCGACTCCTCTTTGATGTCCGGAGTCTGTGCAGGCAGGGGTCTTGTCACCTGGGGGTTGCTTGTTGGGGGTTTCCTGCCATTGTCCTTTGATCCTTTCAGGGCCGGGTCGGGAGGAGCCCCAGACACCCAGCAGGCGTGGAGCCAGCCCTCAGGGAGGCCGGCAGGTCGATCGAAACCCACCATCCCAGGGAAGCGCAGAGGTGTGATGGAAACTGCTCCTCCCTCTCTCATCCCAAGGGGGGCGCGATGTCCTCCAGCCGGAGTGGCGCCTGTAGGCTAGGGTCGCGCTGGGGCCGGGCGGCCATCTTGGTGCATGCAGTGGGCACGCGGGCCCGGGGTGGCCGAAGGAGGAAGGCCTATGGACGGGGGAAGTCCGGGTCGGGTGCGTGTGTCCTGGTGGGAAGGATCGGCTAGGCCAGGGGCTTGGGGCTGGTGTGAGGTGCAGGGGTCAGGTCTGACTATGTTACGAGGGCCGGGTCCCACAATTCTCCTGATCTGGTAGCCCCAGCGGATTTAGATACCGGGGGCGTAATCTCTGCGGCTTCTATACTGGCAATGTTTTCAACCCTATCCCGCGACATTAAAAAAGGATTTGAGGAGTCTTCTGCTAATCAGGCGGACATTCGGAGTTATTGTGAGTCCTTAGATAAAAAGATCGATGGGTTAACATCTAGGACGGGGGAGCTAGAAGAGACGGTTGCTGTGATGTCTATGAATTTGGACAAAACTAAGGAAGATATTGTTAATCTGCGAAAAGAGGATCAGGCACTACTTGATAGGATGGAATTGCTGGAAAATAATGCCAGGAGAGCCAATATACGTATCCTTAATGTACCAGAAGGTTCCGAGGGTTCTGACGTTAAAAATTTTGTGGTGCAATTACTAAAGGAGTCGTTATGTCTCGATAAATCTTTAGAGGAGCTCAGCATCGATATACAGAGGGTCCATAGAGATCCGTTCAGGAGGAATCAACAAAGAGCTAAACCTCGCAAAATCTTGGTTAACTTCCATACCTATGCACTCAAAGAACAGATCCTCAACTTAGCCCTGAAACAAAAATCCCTCCTTGGAAAGGGATGTACCTTCCTCATTAGATCGGACCTTTCTAGGGTCACGTTAGAGAAGCAGTGGGAGTTTGGTAGGCGGCTGGAGGCATTTAGAAAACTGGGGGCAACGGCTCAGCTGGTCTTCCCTGCTGCCCTGAAGGTTATGTTCAACAATAAGATGTTTAACATCAGGTCAGTGCAAGCAGCCGACGAGCTCCTTTTGGAGTTGGGCAATAAGGCAGCTGGCTGATATGTACCTTTTGTAAAATTTCAGACCAAGGAAAAAAAAATGGGCTCCTGAGTGTTAAAAGATATTAATAGATTTGTAGGTACTGAATTTAGTTTTTGTGTTTGGTATTAGTAGAAGTAGTTTTGGCTATAGCACAACTATTATGGAGAGAAGGGCGATGGGGGTGACGGGAAAAAAATAAAATAAAAAATTTAAAAAATTGGTGAAATAAAAAAAATGGTGGAAAGAAAAAATATATACTCTCGGTGAAGGGTAGAAATTCTAGTCTGTTTTCTCCCTGTTGATCCGTGTTGTATCCATAATCTCTCACTTTTGTGTACCAGCATTTACAGATTCTGTTAGAAATAAGATCAATTTTGGAGGGAAACGTGGTTCAGCGTCGGGGAGGGTCACGGGAGCTTGAGATGGGGTGCTATCTACTGGATTTGTTCCGGTTAGATAACCAAGGGTTCTCCACGGGGGGGAGGGAGGTGTGGGGGGACACAGGGGTCACGGGGTAAAATGTTTTATAAAATTCCTCATGTGCCAACCTTGTGCGCTATGGTATTCAGCTGGGGGTAGGATAATTTCAGATATGCAACTATCAGACATTAGGTTGGGTCATACGGGTGATGTTTTATGTCTTATGTCTTATGTCTTATGTCTCTGGGGGAGGTTGAGAGGTGTTAAAGTCAGATGGCTAACTTAAAGATAATATCTTGGAACGTAAATGGCCTGCGTACTAAACCTAGGGCCAGGAAATTACTTCAATATCTTCGAGATTCAGAGGCACAGGTCATTATTTTGCAAGAGACGCATCTGGTTCAAGACGAAATGAATACTTTAGTTCGGGAGAATAAGTGGATAGATTTCTCAATTTCTACTTCTCAGTCTTTGACTTGTAGAGGGGTCTCACTTATCTTTAAAAAACAACTTAGGGCTAAAGTGTTAGATTTTAAGGTTGACCCAGCGGGTAGATGGGTTGTTGCCTCCCTGTCTATCTTGGGCAGCCAGGTCACTATTGTGGGGTACTATGGCCCTAATCAGGACAATCCGTCATCTTTGGAGGTAATTTTTTCTCATCTTTTGTCCTTCCCAGAGCCTGTAATTTTTGCAGGGGATTTTAATATCGTCCTAGACCCCACTCTGGATAAATCGCATAACAGTCGATCTAGAATTCCATCAAAATCTAGATCCTTTTTGCTTAATGAAATGAAGCAATATGGCTATGTGGATATTTGGAGGCTGAGGGCAGGTGAACAGCTGGGTATCTCCTATAGGAATCAAAAATATCGCCACCAATCCAGAATAGACTTTGTATTAGTTAGCCATACATTAGTGGATTCTGTTAAAGACGTTAAATACCTCCAGTTACATCTATCAGACCACTCTGCAGTAACCATGGAGCTTATTCCGATGCTAAGTTTGCCGGCTAGAAGTTGGTCTTTTGATCGCTCCCTACTTTCTCACCCAGACGATGTTTTTTTTTTCAAGTCTGAGGTGAGTCACTTTTTAACAACAAATGTAGGAACGGCAAGCAGCGGAGTGGTGTGGGACTCCCTTAAAGCTTTTGTCAGAGGCCTTATTACAAATAAAATGGCATACAGGAGGAGGCAATACAAAGAGGCAGTGACATCAGTGGAAGCAAACATTGTTAAGACTCAGTCAGACCTAGACGCTGATTACATTACATCAGAGGATCACTCTATTTTGTCTGGAAGATTAATTTCTTTAAAAGGCCACCTCGCTTCTGTCCTGAATCAGCGGATTTATGAAAGATGGGAGGCCAGTAAGCTCGCACATTTTCAGTATGGAGAAGGAGCAGGGAAGCTATTGGCTTGGAAAGCCAAAACAGACCAAGTCCGTAATAACATCGAGGTGATTAATGTCAATGGCTCCCCAATCTCCTGGGATGAAGATATTAGATCCGCCTTCAGAGAATTTTTCCAAAATATCTACTGTGAGGACAAGAACATCAGTCCAGTTAGAATTAAAGATTGGCTCAGTAAGATCACACTTCCAGCACTCTCTGATGAGCAAAGTGTGAGGTTGGATAGTGCAATCTCGGAGGAGGAATTGATTAAGGCTATACATAATGCCAAGAAGGGGAAGGCGTCTGGTACAGACGGCCTACCGGCTGAAATTTATAAAGTCCTGGAGCAGGAACTTGTCTCCTTCTTGGTACTACTGTTTAATGATATTTTGTTGGATGGTGGTCGGCCCCCGACATCATGGGACAGTGCGTCTATTACGGTAATCTTAAAATCAGGGAAACCGGCTACTGCATGTGGTTCTTATAGGCCAATCTCCATACTAAATGTCGACTACAAAATATTTGCTTCAATTCTAGCCAATAGATTAGCTCTTGTTGCCCCCAATATCTTACACCCGGATCAGAAAGGGTTTGTCAGGGGGCGACATGTTATATGAATTAACCTTTGATTTAATAGGGGCTATCGACTTGGCAGTTCTGGAGTCCCTCCCCCTGGCGGTTCTTACCTTGGATGCCACCAAGGCCTTCGACAGAGTTAACTGGTTGTATCTGTCGGAGGCCTTGGCGAAGTTCAATGTGGGAGCAGGCTTTCGCCGGACAATCAGTCTATTGTATCAGAACCCAAGTGCCTGTGTTCTGATTAACGGCATCCTGTCCGACCCCTTCAGCATCTCGAGAGGAACGCGACAGGGCTGCCCCCTCTCCCCACTTCTTTTCGATCTATACGTTGAACCGTTCGCTCAAAATTTAAGAGACAATGTCGACATCAAGGCGTTCGCGTACAGGGTTTGGGAAAGGAAAGTGGCCCTGTACGCTGATGATATCCTCATTTTCACCTTTGATGCCCGTACAGCTCTCCCGGAAATAGTTAAGCTTGCCTCAGAGTTTGGGGCAGTGTCCGGATACGAGATCAACGCTTCAAAAACCGAGATGCTGACCTGGGGCATGGATAAGAGCTTTTGTATCTCGGGCATTCAGCCAGGCAATAAATTGAGATACCTGGGTCTCGATATTGTGGAAAATATAGACCAGATTGTGAATATCAATTTTTCCAAGGTAGCCAAGGATTGCCATAAGTTGCTTCAGTCTTGGTCCCATCTCCCTTTGTCTTTATTAGGAAGGGCTAACTTGGTTAAGATGGCTGTCTTGCCAAAGATTTCTTTTCTTTTCAACACCATCCCTTTATTCTTTGATCCAAGTCCTATTAAAACTTTTCAGGCCGAGATTAACACCTTTATCTGGAATAAACATCTTCCAAGAATTTCGTGGAAAAAGTTAAGGAGGCGCAGGGAAAAGGGGGGGCTGGCTGCCCCGGACATCCAGGTCTATGCCTGGGCGTTCCAGTTATCTCATGCAAGGGTGTTGTTAAAAAAACCATTAGATTATGGAGTGGGAACTCTATATACTACTCTCCTTAGGGGAGAGGGGGTTAGCCAGTCTGGGTTCCTACTGAAATTCGGAGATCCCAAGTTCATTAAAAAAATTAAATTGAAAATTCTATTGGGAATGGCAAGGACGTGGGCCCAGGTTACAAAATCTATTAAAATAGGGTACTACAGTAGTAGAACTCCCTTATGGGATCTCCCCGATAATCCACCTTGGCTGGGAGACTCACTTGCAATACCTATTAGAGAGGCAGGGGTGGAGGTCTGGGGTGATCTATTTGTTGAGGGGGAACTGCTCTCTTGGGAGTGTTTGAGTAGCAAGATTGGCTCTGGCTTAGCTAGGCTAAAATATCTGCAGATGTCCAGCTGGTCTCGCTCCTATTCTGCACAGCCCTCTCGAAAAAATAAATTCCCAGTAGGTGGATATAGTACCCTTATTACTTTGTTAATTGATAGACCTCCTGCTAAGAAGGAGATTTCGTCATGGTATAATTTGATTTTGGATGAGATGGACGGAGTATTTATGCTTCCACATGAACTCTGGGAGGGCGACATCAGTAACACTGATTTGCAAGAGTTATGGAGATCATCTTGTAGTCTGCTGTGGGATGTGGTGAAACCGGCGTGGTTGCGTAGGAACCACATCTTTACTATCCATAGAGCATATTATTCCCCCCTTCGTCTTTCTAAATTTACTCAAGGGAATATGGTGGTGTGTGCTAGATGTGGACTCCTAGCTGCCTCTGACATCCACATGTTCTATGAATGCCCCCTTCTGTCTCAGTTTTGGGAAGCCATCTGTAAGATCTTGTCGTCTTCAATAGACTTCAAAATAACTGTACATCTCCAGTTGGTGATTTTCGGAATCTTGGAGGGGGTCTCCAGCTCGGCGAAGAAGCTAGTCTTTTACGCTATACTTTTGGCTAGAAGGGAGATATGCAGAAAGTGGAAGGACCCTATACCTCCTTCTATCAATGATTGGTATGCCTCTGCTCTGCATGTTTCCAAGTTTGATGTGGCTAGAGCTGGGAATCCAGATAAAAGATCATTCTGGCACCTTCTTAAATGGGATCAGTGAGACTCTGTTTTTTTTTTTTTTTTTTTCCCCTGGTCCAATGATTAAGCCATCTATTCCACTTTTTTTATGCACTTGGGTAGCACCCTGGCTGAACTTCTGAGGTTATGGCATGGCGATCGTTGGTATGTCAAGCCTGATTGCTGTGGGATGAGGCCCCGGTTCCATAACTATCCCTCCCAGTTGGTATGAACTGTGACAGCATATTGCGCATATAGAACCTTGGTGGCATATGAGGACAAAAAAAAAAACTTCTGTGTTTGAGGATAAGAATTGCTGCTTCCAGTCCTGATATGTTGTTTTTCTTACTTCCTAATGGATTAAGGATTTTAGAGTTGATGGAGCTGCCCTTTCACAGTCACATGAATAATTCAGAGTGCTTCTGTGGTAAAGTGACATTAAAATATTTTAGGTTCAGTTCAAGTCTTAGAACACAGTGTGGAGTAGAAGCATGGAGATGGAGGAGATTACGTATTCTCTGAATAAACATTTTGTCAAACTAGCAATGGCTTCATTGTTTAGCGCAGGTGATGAATAAAGCAGATATGGTGTGAGTTTCATGTTTGATGCTTTCAATGATGGCATGATTGCTCTGCTGCCAAGCAGATTTGCAAATCTTATAACAGATTTAGTGATTCTGGCCGATTTGAGATTTCTAATGGCTAGATGGTTACTCCATGATATCTTGCTGTAGAATGTAGCCCCAATATAATCGTCACAGAGTTAGGTTTCTTTAAAAAAATCCTGATTTTTGTTTTTGACAGATTAGGAATTAGCCCATTCTCCAAGTTGAACTTCTTTAAGTGATTTAAAAGGTGCTGTAGGCCTTTTGGAGTTTTTGGAGTTTTTGGCAATATCACCAAATCTTCCGCATTGGCTAACTGTGATATTCTTGTACCTCCCAACTTAGGAGAAATGCCAGATCTGAATCCAGCGACTCAGTTATATTAGCGGTATATACAACGAAAATAATAAGGATGACAGAATGCACCCTTGTTTGAGGCCGTTCTGAGGGTGAAATTTAGATGTCAAGATATTGTTGTTAGATATATTTACCTGCAACCAGGTGACAGCATGTAGTTTGACAAGGAAATGCAATACACAAAGCTTGATTTTCCGATTCACTTTGTTGAACACAATGGAACAATCCAAAAAGCAGGCATACAGCGTTGTTTTGTTTTGTAAAATTTTTTAGAAGAAGGTTCGAAGCCATAATGTTATCAACAACTGAACAGCCAGAGAGGAATTTGGTTTGTGTTAATGGAAGTAAAGGTTTTTCTGCGACCCAAGAATTACATTTATTTAATAAGTGCTTAGCAAATAATGATCTACTGCACCTTTGCATGAGGACAGAACCTGCCCGGTCATAGTAACACAGGAAAATAGCTGTGCCAGAGGTGTATTCGAAAAAGGAACATCTAAATTGACCAGGTCTATCGGTTTGCCATTTGGACCAGCATCTTTGGAAGGGCGAGAGCATCTTATTAATATTGCTATTTCCTCCTTAGTGATGGCATGATATGATGCAAAGTCCCGTTGTAACTCTAAATGAGCCTTTGATAGCTGATTTATACAGAGACGGTATATGTGTTTGCCACTTGTCATTTGATATAAACAAGTCGTCAGCCTGGTGATAGGATCCAGAGCCTTCACAGACCAAAGTCCAAAAGGCACTTTGGTTTTGAGAAATTTGGCCCAAGCCTTTTCTTGTCTGTCATGTTGTATTTGTTTATTTTTCTTTTTGAATGTTTCTTCAGGACTTTGATTTTTGCGTCGCAATCTTAGAAGCGGGTAATTTTGAGGTGTGACATAGTGGCTTGCGATAGACCCTTTTTACCTTGCTTAATTCCTTAGCACTGGATGAATAAAAAGTGGTTCTCTGTACAGTCTGTAGCTTTGTCGTCAAAACAGACAGTATGGTGTCTCACATATACTGATCATATTCGCTCTCATATCTCGGCATAATAGCGCAGTTTTTGCAGCGGTGGCAATTAGAATAATGGATGATGGTGTCGTTGATGATCGTCAATGCCGTCGGACACCGAAATGTAGGCTTGGCAGACTGATCACCCATGAATCTTCAATTTAGTGCTCTATATCCAGAATCTGACAAAAGGTTTATAGGTAAGTCTGCTTTGGGCATTGGGACCCTTTTGTTTCACCTGCCTGGCTACTTTAGGGAGCGGGATGTTGAAACTTAAGTCTGGATCCTCAGGAGA
Organism: Triturus cristatus; assembly: GCF_964204655.1. Lineage (NCBI taxonomy): Eukaryota > Metazoa > Chordata > Amphibia > Caudata > Salamandridae > Triturus > Triturus cristatus. The sequence goes on from NC_140583.1 coordinate 1,051,788,081, forward strand.
CGGGGGATAATTCTCTGGAGGGAGCAGATGTTGGTTGAAGTCACCAGTGATAATAACAAATAACTGTCCATACCTGTCTATTAATAACTCCAACTCTTCTAGTGTTCAAGATATTTATGTTTATTTTTTAGGAGATGAGGGGGGAAGTAGATATTTATGATCAGGAACTTTGTGGTAGAGGGGCATGTAAACAAAACTGCTAATGTATAGTTCGCAGATAATTTTAGTTTGATACTTGTCATGTGAAGTTTGTTGCTTATCAATGTTGCCAGCCCACCACTTGGTCTCCCATGTTCGTTCATTTTTACCATGATTTTGTGGGTGGTATAATTCGATATTATTAGGTTGGAAGGGTGCCATGTTTTACCCCCAGTGATTAAGCCTGCAATGTTCCAAGATATAATGGAGAATTCGTTCTGGAAAGTTTCGAGAGTTCTGGGTGCACCAGGTATGCTGATTAGTTGTTAGAAGGATAAGGAACTCATTCCAATTTAGTATTTTCATTCTATATAACATCAGTCAAGGGAACAGAAACAGACAAAACTGTTATTGAATTTAAAGAAGAATATTTGATATGACCAGCTAATTGATTTTATCCATTGTGCTGTGGTCAGGAAGCTTGGTTTCATGATTTTCACCACGGCTTGTTTGTACAATTGCCCTTGAATGGCTGCATCTTTCAACTGACTGCAATTGGGAAGGGGAAGTTACAGGTGACCCCTCTGCCCTAGTTTCAAATAGACTTTTAAGAGCAGTGAAATCTATGTTAAGACTGTACAAGTCATGGTAGAGCCGTCTATAGGATTAAATCACAGAGACTACGAGACAAACCTTCATGAAATATATTTATGCCATCCCCAGGGTAGATTAAAAGGCCTCTTATGTTCTTTGAGTACTGATCCACATTACGCTCTCTAGCTACATTGCTCCAAGAAGGCATACATATAGTTAGGTCAAGCTTAATAACTTCATCCCGCTGCATTCATGCATCACTAAATGACACCACACAGACGCCAATATCAATCAACTTTCTAATGCAAAAGCTATATTGCACTACATTTTGATGTGAGTGGAGCATCAAAAATATTTTGTGTTGTGAAAGCACCAACCCCATTAGAATGCGCACAAGGGCTGCCAGCACGGCTCACGGGTGGTGGCCGGGCATGCGGGGGAGCGTGAGCTGCATTGAAATAAATAATAACACTTACCTTGCCACTCCCGCCGGGTCCCACGTTTTCTCTCCTGCTCACCTGTGCCCGATTCCAGGTCAGAACAGGAAGCAGGCAGCCAGGCTACCACCCCTAAGCCAATCACAACGTTACAATGCAGCGTTGTGAATGGTCTGAGCGCTGTGACACGGCGCTCAGCGAAGGGCTCTAGGCGTGGGCAGGTTCTTCATACAGGCTGTAATGCAGCCTGCATCTAGAAGGGGTAAAGTGTGCATGACTGTTTTGGGCGGCCCGAGAGGGCAGATCAAGCAGTCATTCCACACAGGAGTGTTCTACCACTCCTCCCCTGCAGATCTGCCCTGCCCCCTCACACAGCAAGAGGACAAAATAAAATGATTACAACATTCCATTATTATCATTTTATTTTTTCCTTTATTTCGCTGCTTTCTGGCAGTGGGGCGACGCTCCTCCGCCTTAACGGAGGAGCCGCCACAAAAGGGGCCGTAATGGGGTGGGAGCAGTACAAACAATTAGCATGGCTCAACTTTGTTTGATATTCTAGCACCTGATGACTCCAGAGGATAACAATAGGGAAGAGGAATATTGCTTGGTATTGCACCACATTTATCTGTCAAGAAATAGCACATATTATCCATCTTATACTTGGTTGGTATTCATATGCGAAATGTGTACAGTAGTGTGTATATTGAGCACAAATTGTATGCAAGATATCATTGCTCATTGTAGCACTGTTTATTTTGCACAAGAGTGATCAATGACATCACTGGTGCAAGGCTCTTTGCATATATGGCCCGGTGTATTTTTATCTGTTTATGCAACATTGCACTGCAGATTTTCATGCAGTGTGGCACTGTCTGACTTTTAGAAAATCTGAACCAGAGTACCCAGCACAGTTCTAAACTGACCTGCAAACTGCTGCAATTGAGCCCCACAATGAAGGATTTGTAATTTCCCAAAAGACCAAGGGGCTCATTTATGAGCCCCTGCGTCACTTTTGCGCCACCGGTGCGTCACTTTTTGTGACGCACCAGTGGCGTAAAACATGCGCCATGATGCGCCATATTTACAAAGTGACGCATCTACCTAGATGCGTCACTTTGTAAACCCCTGCGCTACATTATACCTGCGTCAGGTATAATGTATGCAGGGTGGGCGTTCCCACGTAAGTAAGCATCGTAGAAGTGACGCAGTGAAATCTACGAGATTTCACTGCGCCACTTCTAGGGTGCAAATGCGTCAATATCTTGCGCCTGCCTCACAGCAGGCGTAAGACTGACGCAGGCCCTTTCACATGGGGCTTGCCCCATGTGAAATGACACATTGCTGGAGTTGCGTCACTTTTGTGACACACTCCAGCAATGCGTCACTTTTGCGCCTACAGATACGTCAGAAATACTGACGTATCTGTGACTCCTTGCGACATGATGCGTCATACTGTAAATATGACGCATCATTGGAGTCGCAGGGAGGGCGCAGTGAAAAGTGACGCATCACTGTTTTCACGCAGTGATGCGTCACTTTTCATAAATGAGGCCCAATATACTTAGGGGCTCATTTATGAGCCCCTGCGTCACTTTTGCGCCACCGGTGCGTCACTTTTTGTGACGCACCAGTGGCGTAAAACATGCGCCATGATGCGCCATATTTACAAAGTGACGCATCTACCTAGATGCGTCACTTTGTAAACCCCTGCGCTACATTATACCTGCGTCAGGTATAATGTATGCAGGGTGGGCGTTCCCACGTAAGTAAGCATCGTAGAAGTGACGCAGTGAAATCTACGAGATTTCACTGCGCCACTTCTAGGGTGCAAATGCGTCAATATCTTGCGCCTGCCTCACAGCAGGCGTAAGACTGACGCAGGCCCTTTCACATGGGGCTTGCCCCATGTGAAATGACACATTGCTGGAGTTGCGTCACTTTTGTGACACACTCCAGCAATGCGTCACTTTTGCGCCTACAGATACGTCAGAAATACTGACGTATCTGTGACTCCTTGCGACATGATGCGTCATACTGTAAATATGACGCATCATTGGAGTCGCAGGGAGGGCGCAGTGAAAAGTGACGCATCACTGTTTTCACGCAGTGATGCGTCACTTTTCATAAATGAGGCCCTTAGTCTTTGACATGTTAACTTCTAGCCCCATATCTAAACAGAACCTGCTCAACTGATTCAGTGTTTTTTGGTTCCCCATCAGCGACTTGGCCAAAAGAAGAGTGTTGTCTGCAAATGTGAGAGCTGGAACCCTCATATTTGCAAGTTTGGGTGCATTGTTGTCACATTTATTTAAATAACCAATCAGAGCATTTATTTACAACGTAAATAGGGTGGGGGCAGCACACACCCTTGCCGCACGCCTTTATTTATGGAAAAAGGTTCTCAAAATTTGCCGAGTCTGCACTCCAGACCTGGGCTATTTTAGAATCACGGAGTTCCACATATGTAGTTTGGTACACCCATCACGACTAACACCCTCCAAAAGAAGGGGCCTCGGCACCAGATCAAAAGCTGCTCTGAGATCCAAAAATACAGTTTAGATTCTTCCTTTATTAATTGTTACCATCTTTCAAAAAATTTACTGGAGCCTAAATATTTTGCCTATGGCTGATGTGCTTGTTCGAAAACCAGCCTGAAAGGGGCATAAGACTTCTTGGTCATCTAGCCAATGTTGGAGCCGAAGTAGAATAACCCTATTGAAGATTTTTTGAGTGCATCTAAAGGACTTCCTTTTCTATAAATTGGGAACATTTCTGCCCCAGCCCTGGAGTGTGGTACATGTAGACCTTTTAAAATGGTGTTAAATATCAAAATAAGATATGGTCTCCATATTTTTTATCACTGACAAGAATAAATCTGTCGGGATTTTGTCTGGACCAGGGACTTTATGGGGAACTACCTTCCTGATGACATTTTCCACTTCTTCGCACATGATGATTGAAAGATTATCGGGACAATTCAACATGGGTAAAAAAAATTCTGTAGAGTTCTCAGACTTTTCATTAATCCAACACAATATGGGGTTGAGTATATACTTGAAAAGTGGGTGATCCAAACCTCTGCCGCTATATTGGTGCCTATTTTAGTGATTCCTTCCGCATTTCCCTAATAGCCAAGTTCCAGACTGTTGTATGGTTTTTTCTCTTTTTGCGACAGAAGAAGATCCCACTTTTCTCGATTCCATTCTTTGTTTTCATCTTTTAGTATTTTATTATAATCTGCCAGAAATTTTCAGGACAGAGGTCCTCAAAAAGTTTAGCGTGAATTTCCCCTATGGCTTTCAGAGATTATGCTTGATTTAAATCTAAGTCTATGTTACAAAATGGCTTTAAGCCCCTTTCGACTAGGCTGTAAATGCATCTCATGGTTTCCTCTGAGCGCCTCATTCACTGCCATTGAATTATTTGCTTATTGTTTGATGGCTGGCATCTATTATCTAAGGGGTGAGAGATTGTATCTGCAACTTTTCTCATAGTTATACTCAGTGAAAGGTTTAAGTCATTGTAAGCACTGTCTATCCTGTTTATCACTGCCATGTCCAGTACACAGGGCCATAGTCTATCATCTACCAAGATGTAGTCTAATAGACTCGGACTGGATACTGTATTAAAGGTTGGGTTCCCTGTCCTGTCTGAAATATTCCTGCCGTTACATGCTCAAATGCCCTGATTAAGAGCTATCGCATTAATTTGAATTGCTAGGGCTGACCACTTTTTTAATAGGTTGGAGGTTTACGTAAGGAATTACCCAGAGTCTATCTTCTTCTGAGAGGCTGGTGCAGCTCAAAAAATCTAGGGGTTCGAACTGGCAATTAAAATCCCCTCCTATCAATTTTACATTTGCTGGTGGTAGTTTTGTCATGTATAGAACAGGGTAACTTAAATGGGGGGATTCATGTTTGCTTGTGGAGGGTCTCAGATACATGTTGTATAGGCTGAGAGTAAGACCATTAGAGAGTTTGATTTGTTACACACAAAATATCTTTTGACACCTCTTCTGCGCTCACCATCTCAGATCCAAGGCGCGACCCCACCTGGTTCAACAAGCTCCCGAAGGTCTGCCATGCGCCCCTGAAATTTCTTCTATACCGTGTGTGACATACCCTGTCAGTCAATAGGAGAGGAATGCCAGGTTTCATGGAACAGGCATATGGCATACTGCTCTACAAAAGACTCCAAGTCCGGGTTTGGAATTTTTGACCCGATTCCATCCACATTCCACGAGACTACCTTTATGGCGTGTTTTCTCTCAGCAACTCCTTTTGAGGAAGTCTCACTGTTAGAAATGGAATTTCTGGTTGGCTAGGGCTTGCGCCTAAGCCAGGCAGAAACCACCACTCTAGTCAGGGCAAGGGAGTTACACACTGAAGATAACCCCTGCTCACCCCCTTGGTAGCTTGGCATGAGTAGTCAGGCTTATCCCAGAGGCAATGTGTAAAGCATTTGAGCAACACACACACAAAGTAGCAACACACTAGGCACACCACAAAAGAAACTCCACACAAGGTTATATAAAAAATAGCCTTTGTATTATCCAAAACACATTAGATTATAACCACATATATACACTGTGCCAACTGGCACCAAGTAGTAATTTACAGGGGATTATATACATGACAGGGCCAATCGAGCCACTGTCAGAACCATCACAAGGCACAAGTAGCAAATAAGACAAAACCAGTAACTACTGGCAAAATACTGTACTCAGCATTAGCACTAGCAGCATAAACACATTTTCTCTGCATAACCTTAGGCATAAAACACATTATGCATAAACATCATAAGCATAAACACATTATGCAATCTCTCATTAGTAATACGCCACAGTACCCTAACACAGTGGATTCATCCTCTTTGCACTCCCACCAGAACAAACAAAATGACCCCAGGCCAGCTGGCCTTTCTCTGGGTTCCAATGCCCTGTGTCCCAATGTCAGGGCGTAAAAATAGGACCTTCCACTGGCCCTTTGGCTGCCTTGGCAGCAAGAACAACATGTGTAATGCACTGGGGCATGGGGGGTGCAACTCACCCCTTCCTCAGCAAGAAAAGAAAAAGCCCCTGTGTTGCAGCTGCCCACGCTCCTGAGGTGGAGCTGAGGCAATTGACAAGCACTGGCACCACCGTGCCTCTCCAGTCCTACTCCGGGACTTTAGGGAACTGAAATTGCCCAAGAATGACTTCAGCCCTGGCACCACGGTGCCTCAGGGAGCGCCAACCTGGCTCCGCTCTGCCCCACTCACCGGGGCTTCTCCTGGTGCCTTCATTCGGCACTCACAATGCTTTCAGTGGGGCGGGGAGGCCTCACTCGGTCTCTCCCGCCTGGGCAAACCCTTTGCTGGCAAAGTTAGAACTCTGCCGACCGGCACATGGAGCCCCCGAGGCTCCGGACGGGCCCCTCCTCTGCGACCTCACTCACAGGGACTCTTGTGATGCTGCGGGACAGGCACCGATAATGTTCCTCGACCGTCCCCTTCTCTGCTGCAGTGCCAATGTGCGGGGCTCTCTTTGGCCACAGGAGCCCTGCTTTGGACCCAGCAGCTGTTTCCTGCTTTCCTGCTTTGCTCTCGGAGGTGGGGTAGGCTCCCGCCCTTCTTCTGGTCATGACACTGCCTCGCCTCCAGCTGCGCTGCTTCCAGTCGGCACCCTCCAATCAGGCTTCACCTGGCTTCCACTTTCGTCAATTGGTGTCCCTTCTCTCGTTATAGTGCGGGGTAGGCTCCCGCCCTTAAAGGCACAAATGCGGGGTGGGCTCCGGTAAAAGGAGTACCGAAAATGCGGCAGGAGATAACCAAATGCGGGTTGAGCTCCCGCCTTACCACAATGCGGGGTACGCTCCTGCTGTCCTTTGTCGGTGCGGGAGGAATCCCCATGTCAGGATACCCTCTGGATTTGTCGCAGCTCAGCGCTGCAAAGCATCAACACTCTCCCTGTCCTGGGAGAGAGCTCTAGCACTCACAAGGTGCTCAATTCCCAAAGTTTCAGGGCCACAAGGCTGGGCCCAGGCAGGCCAGCTCACAGGGCCCTCAAGCAGGGTGGCAGTCCCTCGTGGCGGTTCCTCCTGGGGCCCAGCAGCAGCAAGTCCCCAAGTAAGCGCAAAAGCGCAAAGAAGCACAATTTCATGGGGTCACAGCCCCAGTATATATACTTCATTTTCCTTTGTTCTGCCCTGGCACAGCACTTGGAGAACCAGCCTCAACTGGTTCTGGGTGGTGTTGAAGCACTCTGTTTACCAGGCTTCCACCCTCCTTTGTCAGATGGAGCTCGGTCCTCAGACACACCACAGGGGGGCCGAGCCAGCATTGAACTAGGCAGGCACAGACCTATTCAGTGTCAGGGGACTACTCCTCCCACTACTCAAAATGCAAATCTTCCATTCAGCCTAGCGCTCACTCACCCTGCCCTCCCTGGAGCCACACACCTAACCAGCCCCTGCCACTCCAGAGCCAGACATGCAATACACATCAGGCAGGCAGACACAAAGTACACAGAAATGCCAACTTCTAAAAGAGGCATTTCTAAAACAGTGATAGTAAATCTGTGCACACCATTGCACAGCATTTAGTATTACTATTCCAAACATACCAAACTTGACCACGCTGCTCCTCTCATATCAGGACTTACCACTGAAACACTTATCAGGGAATCCCCAATGCATTCCTATGGGAGGGCAGCCTCACCGCAGTGAGAAACCAAAATGGCTGTTTGTCACCACCAGGACATGTCACACACTTAAGGTACATGTCCTACCTTTTACCTACAATGCACCCTGCCCATAGGGCCACGTCACATCGGCAGTAACACTGCGCGGGCAGGCCCTGCAATGTCAGAGGCCTGAGACAGGTTTGAAAGGCTACTTTAGTGGGTGGCACAATCGGCGCTGCAAGCCCACTAGTAGCATTTAATTTACTAGCCCTGGGTATCTGAAAGCAAATACGCCAAACAGGTGTAGACCAATCTTACCATGTTAACCACAGAGAGCACATGCACTTTACACTGGACAGCGGTGCTAAAGTGCCCAGAGTCCTAAAACCACCAACACCAGGTCAGAAAAAAGACTAGGAGGAAGGCAAAAAGTTCAGGGATGACCCTGCAAAAAGGGCCAAGTCCAAAACTCATCAATGTTTGATATTGTACTTTTAAGTAGTCAGCTAGATTTAGGCTTAAGTCGCTTCTTTTTTCCATTCCTGTTATACCCAAAACTGTTGGAATCTGGGAGTATTCTGTGGGTGTGGTTGACCTGGCTTCCTTGTTCTTAGGCATTTGCATTGCCAACTGCTTCTTGCGTGGCCATGTACTCATTATAACAACTATTTGAGTGTATGTTAGTTTCACTCCCCCCTAGTCTGAAGAATATTTCTGGTTTGGGATGGTGGATATTGGTATTTCTCTACCGCGTTCAGTCAATCAACTTAATTGAGGGGCCCAAACCTATTATATACAGGAGCGTTATATATATCATTGGTTTGGTGCCACCTGGGATTTGGCAATGGAGGAGTGTAAATCATGGTGGATCCTATACCGGGTTTGTAAAAGTACTCCAATGGGAGAAGTTTTATTTTTGAAGACCCTGTGCCCGCTAGAGGTCTATTTATTCTGTTCTGTAATAGTGTCCTCACAACCTCTGGATCTCTGAAATTGATAATAATACAATCTTCTTCCAGGTCTCTGCCCCCCTTTCCTATCCAGTCCACTCTTCCGGTGAAAAGGATATTATCAGTTAGTGACATGGGGAAGTTCCTGTGTAGTCTAAACCACATAATGCACTTGTTTTTAGGTTCAGGAACAGTTTCCCTTTGGTCCACTCGGAGACTTGGAAACCCGACCATCACAGCCACATAGGGAGTGGCTTCAGGGAGCAATCCAATCACAGGTAGATTCTTGGTATCATTGTCTGATGGGACCTTCTCTCTGCTGGTTTAACGAGTCAGCCTGTTTTCACTTGGAATCCGTTCCTCCTCTGTGTGGTCGGTGGAAACTACCATAGGGCTGATGGGGCCCGCACCATCCCCTGGAATATGGGTGAAACCATTCTTCAACGCTGTTTTATGGTTTAAATTTGTTATAGTCTCTGCACTATTGCTGGGGTTTCCGGATTTCCTTATTGGTGGAGGCACCTTAATGTAGGGGTTTATTAATTGTTGCACTTCGGGTAGTCTTATCAATATTGGGGAGAGTTCCGCATTGATAACTGTTTTGATTTTCCCAAACAAGTCCCACACCAGTTCATCCATCCAGCCTTGTTTAAGAATTTTCTCAGTTCCAACCACCTTGCCACTGTGGTACGGCTGATTTATATGCTCTGGGGTCACACACACGCATAGGCTTTATAATCAAAGTGAATCCTTACAACACTCTGCAATGGGTCTTACTCTTTTCTTGCAAGACACAGGCTAAGGGGTTTCAGTTCCCTTTTTCTTGAGTAGGTTATTTACAGCCTTCTGGGACATGCAGTTGTCTCTAATACAATGGAGTAAGGGAAAACAGTCCAAACTCTGCCCTCTCCCCGGTATCAAAAGAATGTGGCCCCGGACACTTACATGCACTTCCGCACCAGAGAGTTGCGGCAGCTATTCAGCAGCCACCCGGCCCATCCACCACTTGTCTGGTTCTGGCCCAGCGTCATCTGCCTTCCGCCTCTTCTCAGATGTCAGATTCAATGTTCTAATTCACCTTAGCCCTGCTTCCTGGCCCTCCGGCATGATCCAGTGGCATCTCCCGAAAATGCAATGGAGTCCTCCGCTGCAAATGGCACTCATCACTCTGCGTTTGGTGGCTGGTCAGGGCAGGTGAGAGTTTACTTCAAGCCTGGTAAATATATATATATATATGCAACTCCTTGAACTCCTTGAACCTCCACTACAAACACACAGCAGCAGCGGCGAACAGAGTAAACGGACCCCAATTGCTGGCAGGAAGATTTTATTTCTGCTCCTCTGCTTAGTGACGCGTTTCGAGCACAGCCGTGCCCTTGATCACACACAGGTAACAGTTCGCCAAAGCCATTTAAACATGCGGGGTGAGTTCACTTCCTGTGTCAGGTGATCATAGACACAAGAAAAAGACTTGCAAAGAAGACAGATTCTGTACATTCCATTATATGATCGCCATAAATTGCATAAATGCATCACGAAATTACTAGATGATGTATGCAATATATCTGTATAAATACAAATAAAATTAAAACAGCATCATCGTTAAATGTATATCACTTGATTCACTTTGTGCAATTCAAAGTGAAAATAATGCAAATACATATATAAATATATTTACAACAACACTGGTAATGGATAAAAGAGTGTAACACAATATAAAAACTGTTAATAAATAGGATAAAAATATCACTAATAAAACAGAAAAAATAGTGCCACATAATCCAGTAATGAACCAGCGAAAGTGATACATAACAGCCTAAATGCTAGTGATAGATATGAATATGGCTTGAATGTGGTTATTACATGTCTTAATGCATAATCTGAGGTAGAAATAAATATAAAGTGCCACAATTATGTGCAAAGGCATGACCTGATTTATACTTTCCTTTAAAAAGTTTATTTTCATCTCTATTGAAAAAAGGAAAATCTACAATAAGTAAAACCCATGAAAATTCCCTAAAAGATCCTGAAAGAATCTAAAAAATCTAAAAAACCGAAAATGTGAAAAACGAGCAAAAGCAGCTGGAATTCTATAGTAGTACTGACAAAAAAGACCAAATAGAGCCAATTGAAGACCCTGCAAGATATTGCGAAGGAGTGGGGGTTGGGTAAGCAAAGATGTGACTAAAACAAATACAAAAAATCTGCCAAAACCCGTAAAAAAATTTCCATGAAAATTCATAAAAGCTTGTAAAAACTTTTTATAAAAATTTCATAAACAATCCACAAAATAGCAGGTCCAAGAAGAGATCAACACAGTGTAATAGGGGGAACAGCCACATATTTCTAAAGGAAGTTGTGCAGATCTTCAGTTGTATTTAACCCATGTGGTGCTTTACTATCCAGTTCTAGAATAATGCGAGATTCTAATTGCCTTAGTTTCTTTTCTTTGTTTCTACCCCTTCTCAAGGGGGGAATCGCATTGATAACAAAGTACGAGAGGCAGCTGAGATCGTTGTTGTGTTCTCGTTTGAAGTGTCTGGCTACAGGATAGGAAGAATCATTATTAACTATAGCCCGAATATGTTGAAGAATTCTGACGTGCACCTGTAGCTTGGTACTGCCAACGTAACGCAAGCCACAGGTACACGCCAAAACATACACCGCAAACTCGGTGCGGCAGTTGTAATTCCCATGAATCATACATTTTTCTTCCGAAAATGGGGTGGTGTAATGTGTAGTATTAACACCAAACTTGCACGCACGACACGTGGAGCATTTGAAAAAACCTTTTCTTGGTTTCAGCCAAGTGCCAGTAGTTCCCGTTTCTGGGCAGCTTTTGACTAACTGGCTCCTCATAGACTTTGCTCTTCTAAAAGTGACAGTAGGAATATCAGGGAGACGAGGGCCCAAAACACCATCTGTAAGAACTATGGGCCAATTCTTATTGATAATATTTTTTATCTTTCTCTCCTGTCTACTGTATGTAGTGATTAACCTTGGACATGAGTCAGCTTCAGTTACGTCAGTTTCTTTGGCTGTCCCATGTAGAAGGGTGTCTCTAGGTCTGTCTCGTGTTTTCGACACCGCACGGGTCAGGATTTGGTCACTGTACCCTCTTTGTTTTAATCTATGTAACACATCCTTGGTGCATTTGTCAAGTTGTTCCGTTGTACTGCAGATACGTTTGATCCGCAGTAGTTCACCAAACGGAATACTCTCTATTAAATGTTTAGGATGGCTGCTATTAGCATGTAGAGTGCTGTTGCCTGCTGTAGGCTTCCTAAATAAAGTTGTTTCAAGTATATTATCTTCAATCAGCACTCTAACATCTAAAAATTCGACCGTGGTTGTACTGATTTGTGATGTGAAGTGCAAATTCATATGATTCTGGTTGATGGTAGAAATAAAACTAATTGCACTTTCCTCATTTCCTCTCCAAATCACAAAAACATCATCTATATAGCGTAGCCAATGCACCACATGATGATTAAAAATTTCCCAATGTTGTTTTTTAAGGACCTGTTCCTCCCACCAGCCAACATGTAAACAGGCATAGCTGGGGGAGAAACAGGATCCCATAGCCACGCCTCTTTGCTGTTTCAAAATGTCATTCCCAAATAAAAAGAAGTTGTTGTTAAGACACCAATTTATCAAGTTGATTAGCATTCTGTTATGAAGAAACAATTCACTCCCCCTTGAGTCAAGGAAATACTTAACAGCATTCAGCCCATCCGTGTGATTGATGCTAGTATATAGCGATTCAATGTCTAGAGCAATCAATAAGAAGTTAGTCTCCCATGTGATGTCTTTGATCTTATTTAAGAAATCACCAGTGTCTTTAATATAGCTGGGAAGTTTTTTTACAAAGTCCTGTAGAAAAAAGTCGATATACTGGGAAACGTGTTCACTGACACTGTTGATGGCAGAAATAATCGGTCTTCCTGGTACTGGTTGAGTTAATTTATGCACCTTTGGGATCAAGTAAAGTGTCGGTATCACAGGGAAGTCCATGTCTAAAAATTTGTATTCGGATGAAGAAATAAGACTCTCCCTTTTGTATTTTAATAATTGCTTCCTCAGTGATTCTTTGGCAAGGTTGTACTCTTTAAGGTTTGATTTACCATAGCATTCTTGATTGTTTAGTTGTCTTTTTGCTTCAGTAATATACTCCTTTTTTGGCCAGAGTACGATGTTGCCACCTTTGTCAGATGCCATAATGATAATTTCATTGTTCTTCCCCAGTTTAGTCATCAGACGATCATATTGGTTGTTCATATAAGATGAATTTTTTGGTTTCTTTTTGGTTTGAATATACAATTTTTTAATATCATCTGTCACACGGTCATGGAATACATCCACTGAGTCTTTGGGCATCATAGGAGTGAAGGTGCTCTTTGGTTTAAACGGACTGGTCCCAGCTCCATATTGAACAATTCCTTCATTGGATAGTCTGTTTTGGGTGTTAGAACCAGCCTCTGTATCAGGTTGTATTGCCGCTTGTTCATTGCTTAGTTCCTGCATAGTTAAGAGGGTCGGCATATCAGCAGCTTGTAAACCTAGCATGATTCCAGGCAAGTTGTCTTGCGTTGTTTGACATGTATCTATATATATCTCCTGCTGAACACTCAGGCCGAAACACGTAGGTCTCTCTTTGCACTGTCGGTGGCTTGAAATAAAAATAAAAAGGACTTACTTTTAACCTGTAGTGACCTGCCTGTGCTGTTTTCTTCCATGCCCTTGGATTGGGGTTCTGTAATTGGTGAAGAAACCTTGGAGATACACATATATATATATATTTTCAAAACTAATGGGGCGCTCCTGTCTTAAAAGTTTCGGGGTGATTTGTCAAGCGGGGGCCGAGAAAAAAGGGGGGTCCCAAAACAAGTTTTCCCCATGTTAATTTCCATAGGACATTTTGGAACAGGCTACAGGCCGAACTGCTGAATTAAATTACACCAAATTTGGCAAAAAGGTAGCTCTTGGTTCAGAAAGCACCCCTTTTTTTTAAATGGTGTAAATCCATTCAGTAGTTGCTGAGCAATTTAAAAAATACAAATATCGATATCTGAGCACCAAGGACTCCTCCCGGGCACGAGCTTCCCTCTGATTGGCTGACAACACTCCAAACCAGGAAGTTATCGAGTCACAAGAAAAAGGGTGAAAAAAGCTGAAAAACAAGAAAAGGGGGCAGGGTAGAAACACCCTGACCCCCTAGGCCTGCTCAGGGGGTCCCACAAGGAAGCCCAGGACCCCCCAAAAAATTATTTTTTAAAAATCGACTGAACTCGCTATGGGTGCGCAAATCCAGGCAAGAAAATAAAAAAGAAGACAAAGCAATTCATTGTACTTAAGCCCCCGGGTGGGCGGGTCCCGGGTGCAATGCCAAATTATGGAGCCAGGGCCCGCGGGGGCCCCAGCAGCCCTGGGGGACCGCCACGTCCCCGGGGCTTTGTTGAAATTTGTTGAGGGTCTCGCGGGCCCCCCCAAGACCCAGGGACCATTACCTCCCCAGGGTTTTAGAAATTATGGGAATTAGGCCATGCGGCCCCCCTCCTAGAGCCCTTGATGGCCCTGGGGACCGCCACCCCCCAGGGCCGGCTCCTGCAATGTCCCAGGGTGTCAACCCCAGGAACATTCCTGTTTGCTATGGCAGGGTGGGAGCTCGGCTCCCGCCCTGTCATAGCAATTCCTGCTTTGGTTTTTGGAAGCGAGAGCAGGAAACCTGCTCTTGCTTCTAAAAAACAAAGGAGAATTGATTTTGCACAAGGGGAGCTGCATGTCAGCAACTCCCCTTGTGCAAAAGCAATGCCGGCTCCCGCAGGAGGAGGGAAGCTGGCGGGACTGTGGGGGCATTAGCGCTCCCTCCACTGACCCCAACGGTGAGGCCAGGCTCTGGGGGATGGGGTCCCTGGGGTCAGAAGTGGCCCAGCAGGGGGGCCACTCGGCCCCACTCCTCTTTATTTATTAAAAAATGAAATGGCTGGGGCCCGGGTGCGGGTCCCTGGGTCTGCTGAGGGGGACGCGTTTTTTTTTTTTAAGAGGCCATGCCCTAGGGGATGGGGTCCCCAGGGCAACTGAAGGCCTGAGAAGGGGGGGCACACGGTCCCCCTTCTTCTTTTTAGAAAAACGAAATCGTTGCAGCTAATACGAAATAATTATAGGAGATTGTTTTTTTTATTTGTTTCGAGTTTGGAGTCACAACTCCACCGCGGGTCTCAGCTTGGCCCCCCATGTTATCGCGATGGAGTTACGAATTTATCTTAAATAAATAAATAAGTAAAATATAATGCAGGAGGCAGTGTTGTATTTGTGAAGTTGTTTTAAAAGGTACTGTGATTGAAGTTAATGACAAGATTACAATTGATAGAGGTGTTAAAAATATATAAAAATAAAATTCATATTTAAAGTTGAAAAGTGTGTTGTGTTGTAGTACGTTGAGTTTGTGCTTTTGTTTTGTTAATTCGCGCTGGGTGCGCGAATCCCCCAGAAAACATATATATGTGTAAAAATAATTATAATCTATATTATGTTATAGGGTGGCTCTAAAAAGAGCCCTTGTTTTCATTGTGACTTTTTGTAGCTACATGTACGTTCCAATGGAGAGCTGTATGTTGTTGAGAAAGACTCTGTTTCCCTGATCTGTGAAGTGTACTCCATCGCTCCTGTAGATGTCATCCATATCAAAACGTAGATTTTTGTTATATATGGCGCCCATTCTATGGTCTTTAAGGTAAGCAGAAACAGCTTTATTGACATTCTTTCTAGCTTTCTTAATCTGTGGACAGAATTGATTTGACCACTTCCATTTCTGTCTTTGGCATATGTTAGAGTATACAAAGACAGTTTGAGGTAAAAGCAACATCAATTGTGCCAAGGTGTCCTTCATTAGCATTTCCAGACCTACCCCAGTCAAAGTGCCTAGGTCATTTCCACCACAGTGCAGAATCATGAGGTCAGGGGGTTGGAGATGCAAAAAGGTTTTAACCACAGGCATCAATTGGTGTCACTTTAATTCTCTCTGTGCAATCCATTTAATATCCACATTTTGTAAAGCTAGGTTTTTGTCAATACCTCTGCGTTCAGCATACCTTTTGCACCAGAGAACATAGCTGTGTCTAACAATCCACACTGTAAGCATCGTGAAGGGGTCTGGAAGTAACAAAAAGATGTCTGTAGCTGAGGTAGTCAGTTGGTAGAATGAGAGGTATGTAAAATGGTGGACAAGATGCTATTTTAAAAAAAGTAGAGAATATATTGGCTGTTGAAGAACGTTGTACATTGAAAAATAGGGGGCATTTTACTTTTTTTTTAAAGCATGTTTATTATTGATTAGTAAAATATATTTGAAAGGTACAATAGAAAGGATAAGGTCATATTTTGCAAAACCAACCACGCCTGCTGTTTGCATTTGCAACATTGTGCAGTGAACTTGAAAATATGGTGAACTTGTGACCTGTCAGTTAAGTTGAGTGTTCCATGAACTGCTACTATGGAAACTGGCATTAAGTAGAATGGGGGTAGGGTTGAAACTTAACTGTGTACTTAAAATGTGAATTTGTAATTTATATATAAGTAATACGTTATTACAGTATCATTTCCTAAGTGAGTGCTATCTTTAGAAGTGGTGTGTTATTAAAAAATAGTTGAAAATGTATTTGAACTCTCGTATGAACTCGCAGCTCCATCGCAGTGGTGCACGATGGAGTTGCGACTTCCAAAAAAAATGAAGAAACTGTTTGGGCACTTTTATAAGTCAGTTGCTAAGGGTTAATATGTGTAACCAATAGAAATGTGTTTTACAATTTGAAATAATCTAGGAAGCAGTGTGATTTGTTACTTACATGTATTTGTGTGGAGAAAGAGAGGGAATCTTTGCCATTACTGGCCTTACCTTGGTACTGGTGCATTATATTGATTTTGTGCAAAAGAAAATCCTTTAAGAGTTTGTGATATTTTAAATTCAACAAATCTATTTGGAAGGTGAGTTATAAAATTGTGAACAAAGAGATTGAATAAGAAACTACTATTGCAGCTGAAATTGCTAGAGACAGTTCTCAAGATAGTCAAAGTTCTGCTCCACTGAGTCAAGATCCAATAGGAGAACCAAGTCTGGAAAAAAAAGCAGCAATAGCCATGAGTGAAGTAGAAACGGCAATGCAACAGGCACAACAGGATATTATGGAGTTGGGAAACTTGGAAGAACAACTAAATATTGAACAGAAAGAAATATATCAGCAAGTTACACAACAGAAAGGACTCCTAACTTTACTACTCCTAAACTGAGAAAAATCCTAACTTTAAGACTTTTGGTATTCACAGAAGGCATTTAGGAGTCCTAAAGTTAGGACTCCTAACTTCTGTGAATACCGAAATGAGTAAGTGCCTTCTGTGAATACCAAAATGAGTAAGTGCCTCCTGTGAATACCAAAATGGTAGTAAGTTTAGGATTTTGTCTTAAGTTAGTTTTGTGAATCGGGCCCATAGTGTTTATTTTTGAAAATGTAAACAGATGGTTGAGTTTGTTGTAAATAATTTGAACACAGATTTGTTTTGTTTTTTTACAATCTTATTTATTATACTTTTTTGCCCGCTGTTACATGATGATCGACATTGAAATCACTGTGTATAGTGCAATTCAATAGAATCTGAAAAAAGCATAAAAAAGAATCTGAATATGTTATCTAATTGTGAAATTATGTTGCATTCTTAAAACTATATTATTATTTGCAATAACAGTATTTTTTAGGCCTGGGCGGTAAGTCCCGTTCCGCTCGCGGAATTTGCGTAATTTGCGTAATTTCGCGTTCCGCGGAGAACGCGAAATTGCTCAAAAGTCTGCTTTCCGCGATTTCGCGAAATGTTTGCTTGTTCGCGTTCTCAAAATGCGTGTTTGCGAGATATTTCTCCCCGAGCACGCAAACAGCAATTGTGAACAGGAAAAAAGCATCGCGAACAAGCAATTCCGCGTGTTCGCGGAATTTCTGCGTGTTCGCGGAGATTTTTTACCGTTTCGCGGAGATTTGCGTAACACAATTACGCGAATTCCGCCCACCCCTAGTATTTTTACTTCTCTTTTACAGAAAGTAATTCTAAAGTTTGAAAATATTTTAAATTTAGATTATAATAAAACAACTGCAAAATAGTTTCAATGAGTTTCATATCTACTTCAATAAAGACGGTAAGATAAAGTAATGTAATAAGCATAATGTTATGAATTCATATTTACAGTCACTTTTATTGCAGTCATTTATTTTTTTAAACTGAATTATCTCACTCATCAAATCACTTTACCAGAACCCATGCACTTCTTCAATCACTGAAATATAACCTATGTACTTACAAAATCACCTATGCATTACCAATATACAGCTTTATTCACTGGGGCAGTACCCATACAGCTCTGTAATCATCCACACATTACTTCTAGAATGTTGCAATAACCCAAGTATTACCTATGCAGTCCTTTAATCATCCAGTGATTTCTCCTCCACTTATACAATCACCTGAGCAGTAACCATGTATTCATGCAATCATCCAAGCAATACTCATGCATTTAAAAAATCACCCTGGCACTACCCATGTACTCCTCCAATCACCCAGGCACTACTCATCCACTTATGCAATAACTCAGGCACTATCCATGTCTGTTCCAATCACCCGTGTACTACCCCATGCACTCCTACAATCACCCAGCCAGTACCATGTACTTACGCTATCACTCTACCAATACCCAAGCTCTTATGAAATCACCATGCGGTATTCCTGCACTCAACCAATCACCCAGACACTAAACATACACTCTTGCAATGATCCATGCATTACCTATAAACTCATGTAATTACCCAGGCATTACCCATACACTTACAAAATCACCCAAGGAATACCAGTGCACTTACAAAATTACCCAGGCACAACCCATGTACTCCTGCAATCACCCATGCACTAGTCATCCACTCAAGCAATAACTCAGACATTACCCATGCACTGCTCCAATCATCTATTGTAAGAAACTGGCTCTATATATTCTGCACCAAATTGAGGTACAGTGTGTATAGAGTCCAAGGGTCTCCAGAGGTAGGCAGAGGTTAAAGTTAGATAGAACCTTACTCTCCAAAGTGGTAGCTTGGTCGAGCAGTAAGGCAGTATCAGAATACAGTGTTAAGCATTTGATGTACACACTCAGCAAATGAATTCACACAACCAAGAACTGAACTCTAGGCCAATTGTTTTTGTGTAAAAAAATATACTGTTGTTTGATTTCTAGAACCAAGCAAACCTTGTACAGGTAAGCATATACATACTTTGCAGTAGTAAATTACTTGGGTGAGGTCCAGGTTGCTATATCTAAACTTCCTGCGGGCAAAGCACCAGGGTTGAATAAGGTCCCGGGAGACCTTTATAAACATGAACCCAGGGTTTGGGCGCCCTATCTATTAACAATATTTAACGCTGTTTCTGGTGGTATGGCGGTCCCTGCCACTTGGCTGGGAGCAGAGGTAGTCCCTATTTTTAAGAAGGGGTCGCCTCTGCTGCCAGCCAATTTCAGGCCAATCAGACTAATAGATGTAGACCAGAAACTCTTTGCAAGGCTGATTTTGGATCGCCTGCTGGATTGGATAGAGGACTCTGAGATTCTAAGTCAGTATCAGGCGGGCTTTAGAAAGAGTGTATCCACTATTGACCAGATTTTTAGACTGGCTATGCTTTTTTGGAAGACGGCTAAGGTCGAGGGCGGCTCACTATATACTGTCTTCGTAGACCTGCGTGCTGCCTTCGATCTGGTTCCACGCAGGAAACTTTGGAATGTTTTACGGGACTTAGGAATACCAGCCCCTCTTCTGGATATCATAATACGACTCCATACTCACAATTTCGCAAAGGTCAGGTGTGGGAGAGAAGGCAATTTGTCATCTAGCTTTACCGTTGACAGGTGGGTTAGACAGGGTTGCGTTTTGGCGCCAACCCTGTTCTGCCTCTACGTAAACGGAGTTATCTCCCACCTGAACGCGGTCCCCAACAGAGATGCACCAAAGCTTGGTGGTACAAGGATATCAGCGATTATGTTCGCTGATGATACCCTCTTACTCGCTAAAACACCAATGGGTATCCAGCGAGTTCTGGAGGGTTTTGTCTCGTTTTGTTATGACCTGGGGCTGGAAATAAACATGGCCAAGACGAAATTTATGATTTTTAATCCTCCAAAGACATCCCGCCCAAATCCTGTCATAGGCGGTGTGAGCCTGGAAAGAGTACAGACGTTCGAGTACTTGGGTTTGACTCCTAATGAAAATATGACCTGGGATCAACATCAGACTAAATCCCAATTTAAGTTAATTCAAAAGGCGGGGGGGATTATTAAACTGTGGAATAAGTCCACGACAAAACCCATTGGGCCCCCCCTCGAACTCTACAAAATGCAGGCATGTGGGGCAATAATCTATGGTGGTGAATTGTGGGGACACAAGTGTGCCCCTGCAATTACTGCCACGGAAAACAAGTTTCTTAGGCAGTTAGTTTCCCTGCCTATTAGTTCACCCCTTCTTCCCCTCAGGCTTGATCTGGGAATAAGATCACTAAAGGAGGAACTGGGCCTGAAGCCTTTAACTTTTTGGAGGCGCCTATGGGTAACCCCTGAACTTTTTAGCTATAGGCAAGAGCTTAAGGAATTATTAAAAAATTCCAAATATATGGAAACTCCCCAGGCTAAAATACATAAAGCAGGAATTTGAGAGGTTGGGTTGCCCTTTACTGTGGACAAACCCGGAAGAGGCTTGCAGAAATGTATCGCGTGAAGACCTGGTTAACATGTACTATGACTATAATCTGTCTGCTTGCTTATTGAATGACCAAATGGGGACAATGTCCAGCACATTCACAGCAACGAAAGATTATTATAAGATGGAGACTGTTTTGGATGACATTAGTCACATTGGTATAAGGAAACTCTTTCTCCAATGGAGATATAACTCCCTACCAATAAGAGCCCTTACTGGTAGATGGCATCCATCTACCAGCAAAAACTGTCCAGCCTGCACTGAGGAGTTGGAGAATGATATCCATGTCATGTTCTTCTGTCCTTCCTACTTGAAGCCCAGGAAGAAGTGGATCATTCCCCTATGTAGAAATTGGGGGATTAGGCATTGCTTGCTCTCTTATTGAATATTAAAAACTGACCTATCCCCATTAACTGTTTTAGCTGTAAGCAAATTTTTAGCTGCCATGTGGAATATTAGAAGAAATTTTGTGGTAAAATGAGACTTGGTGCATAATGTTTAGCTCAAGGTGCATGAAGCCTCTTAATGAGGAGTGGGATTTCCGTTGATTTTTTGTATAAATGTAGAAATTGCTATGATTAATAATTGTAATGGGAAAATGTATTTTAGATTTTATACCATAACCTGTAATGATTTGTTTGGTAATGTACTGCGATTTCTTTTATGACATTTTTAAGTCGAAATAAAGATAATAATGGAAATTACTTGTATGAACACAGTTCAGAATTGCAGTATACCTTGTACTGATTTTGGTCACAGTTTAAGTAAGCAGTTTGCAACACTCAGGAGTTATAGTACATTCGAATGAATGGGTTTTTAAGAAAAATGCAACCAATTACTTTTCAGATTACTTTTGCTAACACAGGGCTGGATCCAAGATTCAGCACTGGGACATTTCCTGAAAACAGTTGAGTAAATTTGTTTAAGTTAGAGGTACGATTTTTAAAGAATATTATTGTATTTCAAAAGTTGACATTCAGAAACTTTTTCACATAGAATCACCAATGTTATTCTATGGGAGGAAATTCACTTTGCAGGTATGTTACTTTAAGGTTGCTTTTCTTACTCAGTGCTGGATACCTAGATTCAGCACTGGGACATCTCCTGAAAACAGTTGAGAAAATGCGTTTTGGTTAATAGGGTGATTTTTAAGGAATATTCTCAGTTTTCAAAAGTCGACACTCAGAAACTTTTTGGGAGAAAAAGTGTTAATGTTATTCAATGAGGAAAAAGAGGTTATCGGTTTCCAGGTAGGTAATCGGTCTTTGGAGTTAGGGTCCTTATGTTAGACTCAGGGGTCTCCCAGGGTCAGTGATGCACTGTTGTTGCACCCCCAGTGGCACTAGGGCAACCGGGTCCAGAGTGTTGAGGCCCAATGTTATCCTATGGAGGATAGGGGACTCCGGTTGGTGGCTGCTGGCAAGCAGGCCACGGGGTTGTGGGAGCAAAGCTCCTAGGGTTAAGCTCAGGGCAAGTTGGGGACCAAGTTAGCACCAAAGGGGCACCCTCAGCGGCACTAGGGCGGCCGGGTGCAGGGTGCTGTTTTGAGGTCGGGTGCTCTGTTCATTTCAATGGAGATTCTCCGGGACAAAGAAACACTGCAGGCTCGGGGACGAGGATCTTCCAGGAGTGACCACCACTTTGAGGGGTAAGTTGGGATGTTGAGAGTTGGTTAGGCACCGCTGGGTTGAGCATACAAGGCCGTGGGGAGTCGGGTGCAGGGGTGCCTTGGGACGTCGTATTTTCGTACCCGCTCTGGTCGCGGTAGGGGGGTCCTCTGGATTGAGGCTGCAGGCATCGTCAGGAGGCTTGAGGCAGGTCAGGATCGCTGGGGGAACCTCCTTGTGGTATTTGCCCACTCGAGCTCGGGACGGATTCGGCGGGTGCATAGTGTGCGGGATTCGCGGTTCCTGGCTGGCACTAGAAGCTGCAGTTCAAACACGTCCAGTGTTCATGGGAGAAACAGCTTGGAATGTGAATGCAGGCAGGTCCCCTGGGGTTTTTGAGTTTGCTGTCCGCTGGACACGCCGGGGTTTTGCAGGAGCAGGTTCGAGGGGAGACAGACCTGTAGGGCTGGGGCCAAGTCAGTGGGCGTCGTCCTCTTGTTAGCTCTGCACGGCTTCTCGTCCCTTCTTCTTCTCTTCTTTTTCTTGTGGTTGCTGGATCTGAGGAAGGAAGGTTCAGGGTGCTCCTAAATACTTAAATTTAGGGGCGTTACAGGTAGGTAAAGGGCAGGGACCAATGGGTCCTTGCCCTGGGGTGGGTACACCCCCTATTCTGCCACTCTCCAGTGGTAGGGGGGCAGGAGCCTGTCCCTGGTTGGATGGGTCCCCCAATCCTCAAGATGGCGGGGCTCGAGGTTGTGCTTCACCTCGCCTCCCCCACCTTAGGGGTGGAGTTGGCAGAGGTGGGCACACCTCTCTTCCTCATTTGTTTTTCCCGCCGGTTCTCCCACCCAAAGTGGGGGGTAGAACCAGTGGGGACCAGTTGCTGAAAGCAGCAAATGGTCTGGAGAGGCATGCCTTTGAAGCTTCTCCTTCGTGAACCCTGCCCATCCTGGGGGAGGAGGCTTGGCACCTCGTCCCAGGATGTGCATTGTTTCAGGCCCCCAAGAGCAGCAAGCTCTCAACCCAGGGTTCCAGAAACATGTCTGGTGGTGGCAGCCTGTGCAGCCACTCAGTCAGGTCACTGGAAGTTGGTCGAGTTTCAAGGGGCATCTCTAAGATGCCCTCTGTCGTGCATTTTACATTAAATCCCACACTGGCATCAGTGTGGGTTTAATGTGCTGAGAAGTTTGATACCAAACTTCCCAGTCTTCACTGTAGCCATTATGGTGCTTTTCAGTTCATAATGACAAACTCCCAGCACCATATACTCTTAATGGCAGCACTGCACTTACAGTGCCCAGGAATGGACTTGGGCACTGTAGGGGTACAGGGCTCATGCTCCTGTACCCTCACCTCTGGCATAGGACACCCAGCCAGAGGGGTGACTGATGTATGCCAGGGCAGTGGTTTGTGCGCATGGCACACAGGGATGTGTGCCATGTCAACTCTTCACTTTGTTCTGCACCAAGGAACTCACTCTGCGAAGGCAGTGTGTGAGTGTCAGGGGACTGGGCCTTTAAGGGTGGTACAATAAGTGCTGCAACCTTTAGGGGCCTTCTCGGGTCACAGTGCCCTGGGTACCTTTGGTACCATTTACCAGTGGAGAAGTGTGGCTCAATGGTTAGAGCGGCAGACCCTGATGCAGAGGTCTGGCCCGGGACCAGGGTTCAATTCCCGCCTTGGTGGGTCTTGGGCTCAATTTCCTCGGACCCGTTATCTCTCGCCTTGTGCCTATTCTAATCATGGGTCCCACTCTGCAACTCTGGGCAATAGCTTGCTTGATCTCCACAACGGCCCCAACAGCGCTGGGATGCCTGGCTTGGGAGTGCCCAGGAGTGGACATTTCACAGAGAAAAGCCAGGAAGGGTTCCACAGCGGTATGAGTACAGCACCAGGACACCCTAGGGTAGCAGTGCGCTATACAAGTACAAAACATTTACATTTACATTTACCAGGGGCTGACCTTTGGCCAGAGATGTCAATTGGGTTTCGGCTTCAATGCAGTTTTAGAGAAGGAACACAAGCCCTGGGCACCTGATTGGCAGGAGCCCAGGGCACACTCAGTCAAAGCACATCAGCAATTCAGCAAAAAGTGGGGGCATACCATGCAAGAAAGAGGGCACTTTCTCACATCTATCAACTACCCATGCAGTTCTCTAATCATCTAGACACTACTCATTTACTCTTTCGCTTACCCAGGCACAAACCATGCACCCCTCTAATCCCCCAACCACTAGCCATGCACTTATCCAATCTCAATGCCAATACCCATGCACTTATAAAATCACCATGCACTATCCTTGCAGTCCTCTAATCATCCAGGCAGTACCCATGTACTCATGCAATGACCCAGGCACTAACCATATATTCAAGGAATCATCCAGACATTACCTATAAACTCATGTAATTAACCAGGCATTAAGCATGCACTTGTAAAATCAAACAAGCAATACCCATACACTTAAAAAATCATGCAGGCACTACACATGTACTCCTGCTATCACCCAGGCACTACTCATGCACATATGCAATACCCTAGGTACTACCCATGCACTGCTCCAATCACCTGTGCACTAACCCATGCACTCCTACAATCACCCAGCCAGTACCATGTACTTACCCAATCACTCCGTCAATACCGTCAATACCCAAGCACTTTTACAATCAACATGCAATATTCTTGCAGTCCTCGAATCATCCCGGCAGTACCCTTGTACTCATACAATGACCCAGGCACTAACCATGTACTCAAGCAATCATCCAGATATTACCTATAAACTCATGTAATTACCCAGGCATTAAGCATGCACTTGTAAAATTAATCAAGCATTACCCATGCACTCTTCCTATCAGACATACATTACCTCTGCACTCATGCAATCACCCAGGCAGTAACTAAGTATTTTCGAAATTACCCAAGCTCTACCCATGCACTCATCCAATCACCCAGGTACTACTCATCAACTCATGCAAGAATACAGGCACTATCCATTCACTGCTCCAATCACCCATGTACTACCCATGCACTCTTCTAATCACCCAGTCACTAGCCATGCACTTATAAAATCACCATGCACTATGCTTGTACTTTTCCAATCATCCAGGCAAAACCCATGCACTCATGCAATCACCAAGGCACTACCCATGCACTTCTCCAATCACGCAGGCACTGCCAATTCACTCATGCAATCACCCAAGCATTACCCATGCACTTCTACAATCACCCAGACATTACCCTTGCACTCATGCAATCACCCAGGCATTAACCAAGCACTTACAAAATCACCCAAGCACTATCCATTCACTCCCCCAATTACTTGCACTACTCATCCACTCATGTAATAACCCAGGCACTACCCATGCACTGCTCCAATCACCAATGCACTACCCGTGCACTCCTCTAATCACCCAGACACTACTCATTAACTCCTTCAATTACCCAGCCAGTAGCCATGCACTTCTCCAATCACCCAGACCCTCCACATTCACTCTTGCAATCACCCAGGCATTACCTATACACTCATGCAAACACTCAAGCATTACCCATGAATTCTTCCAATCACCCATACATTACCTCTGCGTTCATGCAATCACCCGAGCATTAACCAAAAACTTACAAAATCACCCAGACACTACTCATTCACTCCTTCTATTACCCAGGCAGTAGCCATGCAGTGCTCCAATCACCCAGGCACTACACATGCACTAATCCGCAGGACAGGAGAAGTTTGGTGTCCGCTGGCGGCTGCAGTTGAACTCTGCGTACTGCTGCATGGGGAGCGAAGTGGAGGCCGGATCAGTGGCGGCCGAGAGGGAAGCAGAGGCGCCCGGGTGTTTCACCGAGCAGGGAGCCAGACATGAGACGGGTGACCTTCACTGCCTACGTGCCTCGTGATGCATTTCGGAGAATGGCGGTGAGAGGTGAGGTGGCAGTCCCCGTGTACGCGACAGAAGCTGTGGCCAGGGGACGAGCCCCGAACATCGTTGGTGCGGCGCAGGCGGGCCCCCATTGAAGTGTCTGTCGGACGGAAGTGCAGAGCGGCCTGTGTACTGCCTGACGGAGTTTGGGTGCGTGGGCACCCTCAACAGAGCTAGACTGCCTCTTGGGGACGCGCTATTCAAAACACACCTTCCAGCTGCCTAGAGGTCCATTGCTGCTGCTGGGGACACCAAGTCCCAGGATTCCTTGCTCCTCAGGAGGGAGGAGCGTGTCACTGGCGCCGTGCTGAAAAAGCACCGAACATCGCCGCCCGTCCTTGCTCGTCAGTGCCAGGAAGAGGCAGGGCAGGGCCACCCCCCATTCATCTGCAGACCTGGGCAGGTATACCGGGATCGTGACAACATTGACAACATTGACAAGGTACTGTTCCAGCGATATTCGCCTTTCTTCCGCCATTACTGTGGAAAACTTGGACAAACGTCAATTGATAATTACTGTAGACTTGTGCAAGCTCTATAAAAATCCCATCATTACTTTGTAAAGATGGGGAAAAGAAAGTCCATGGAAGGGGAGGTAGTGGGGGGAGATGACGGTCTGGGTAGTAAAACTCGCAAAGGGAAAAAAACAAAGAGGGCACCTAAACATCCAGTTAGTAACTATGTACTGGATCATATTGATACACTCATAGAGGAATGTGAGGATCTGTTAATAAGTGAGTCAAACCTACATGTGGTGGTGGATAAGTCCCTGACCAGTACAGAACATCCCACTAGGGATAGCCCAAAAAATTGTTCTGTCATCCCAAACATGTTCCTTAAACATAAAAAGAGCTCTATGGTGAACATAGATGAGAGTCGTACAAACTCTGGCATTGTCCCAGATTTCACTGAACCTGATGGTCACCATCCCATACTAATTGATCCCACAGTCATCAGCACAAACAGATATGCTATATTGTCAAGTCCCCAGATGGAGGGAAGTACACAGTGCTTGGAACTCCCAATCATAAATAGCACAGAGCAGGTTGATAACCAGGCTAAAATGTATGCTCTAGATACACAGGAGACTATCCTTGCAGTTCATTCACTTCGGACCGAATTAGGGTCTCTGAAGACAATGATGGAGAACCTAACATCTATGATTACTCTCCTCACACAAGGAAGGTCTCCTAGTACTAACTGTCCAGCCTGTAGTGCTCTCACTCTACATAACCAACCACCAGTCCAGGTAAAATCATCTACCCCCGAGGTAGAGAAATGCAGAGAAAAGTGACCCCCACGTGCAGTGAGGTGGCCAAGCAAAATAATCCCCCTACAGTGATTCCCCCTGAAAGTAAAGTACTGTCCAACATCAGAACCACCGTCAGCCCTTTATGTCATATATCATCTGGGACACAGCCACAGCAGGGTAGGAATAGGAATATAACTAATGGCATACCTTTGATTAACTAGCGAGCTACCAGTGAAGGGAAGGGGGACTGTGCTATTATCAAGCCGCAAACAAATCAGCGAATTTTCATGGTGAAAGTGCCGAAGTTGGGGCAAAACAAAACTGAAAATGCAGATTCATTGACTATACACTGGATACGGCATGTAAGGGGCTGCCGTTCAGTAATAAGGGATGATATTATGAAAGCATGCAGGCTCACTTCTCCCACCAACCACTTAGACTGTATCGAACTAACCTTCCTGAGTGATGCACTAGCTGAAAATCTATTAGCCTTAGAATATAGAACCAGCTCACCTGAACACTCATCTATCCAGTTCCGGCAGACTCCGCCCATTAGCAAGCCCCATAACCACCTAGAGCATTTGGCAGCAGGGTGGATAGGTAGCTCCACGCTTGAATGCAATGATTGACTGATTGGAGTACCTAGATCTCGAACTGGCAGGGCTGAAGATTTGTTAACAACTAGAGAAAACAGTCAAGGGATTTTGACGTGTGGTGATCAAGACATGTTAAACATGTTTGCTCAAAATCCAATCCTGCAATTACCTGAACTTGTGTGCCCAATAGGGTACAGTAGTTCTCCTACTGGGACCCACGTAGACCCAATATGTATTGGTTATGGCACTAATAGGGACACACTGGTATCATGGAACATTGCAGGAGTTAGCTTTAAACTTTCATCACCAGATTGGCATACTTTTATTGACTTATTCGACATCTGTTGTTTTCAAGAAATGTGGCTTTTAACTCCACAACATCGGGTAGGCTTCTTAAATTATTATGTGCCAGCAGTAAAAGGGGCTAAAGGCCGTTCGTCGGGTGGATTGATCGTATGGGTACGGCAAGCACTAGGTATTAGCATTAAGGAACTACCTTCTAACTGTAATGACATCCAAGTAGTGAGACTAAACCTGGGAATAATAGACAAATTCGATATCTATAACATCTATGTGAGGGGAACAAGAGGGGGCAGGTCTCAAGTTTTAGCGGCTTTAGATGACCTCCTCGAACTACACTCACTAGAAAGTAACATAATCTTAGCGGGTGATTTTAACTCAACATTCGAGCCACTCATCAGCGATGAATGGCTCATTATTGATGAGGAAGATGCCTAGTGGGG
The DNA here is from genome assembly GCF_964204655.1 of Triturus cristatus. Lineage (NCBI taxonomy): Eukaryota > Metazoa > Chordata > Amphibia > Caudata > Salamandridae > Triturus > Triturus cristatus. The sequence goes on from NC_140583.1 coordinate 1,051,816,757, forward strand.
AATTCCAAAATTGGAGCTTGCTCCAACAAAGAAATGGACAGAGGCGGTAATCCAAATAAACTCTATCTGCCTAGAGAAGGGGCTTAGGGCTCTGAATGGTAGGACTTCCCTAGATAGACTAGGCTCAAACACATTTAGTAATGGATCCAGAACAAGCAGGATCGATTACATACTTGTGAGCCTGAAACTTTGGTACACCATTGACGATATGGAAGTAAGGGTTCGTCTTGAAAGTGACCATAATCCCCTGTGTGTATCCTCTAGCTAGTGGCGGCCGGCAAAATCGCCCGGTTATAGAGGTTGATTTACACTCGCATGATGTTGTCCCCACTAACGACATGAGACGACTTAAGTGGTCAAGTATAGTTGAAAACCCGGGGTCCCTAGAAATTATGGCAAAGGATGTTGACCATGCCCTAATAACGTTGGATAGTAACAACACATGATACCTCTGTCACCATAAATCAAAAGGTTGATTTCTTAAAGTGGATTTTTATTTTCCACCTTGTACATGTAATATTCATGGACTATATTTCATCTTTTTCATCAAGATCTGTTCAGTGCTGTACAACTTTAAATCAAATTACAAGAAACATTTAGAAACACTTAACAATAAAGACCAAATCGACAATTGGACAATCATGTGCATCAACAATATTTACATGAAAAGACAAGGACAATTCTGAATTCTACTTTTTTGGACAACGGAATGTGGAATATTCAACAAACAAGGGGAGTCCTACACATTTCGTATAGAGTACCTGGGACCTATTCTTTTAGTCCTCACAGACTAACAGTATTTTTTGAGTGCCAACAGGAGGAAGCCTCCAGAAAGTAGGGAACAGGTTTTTGACACTATACTTGGGTGTCTGGCAAATGTTTTTTAAGGACTTGACGTCGATATTGTTCTTTGGAGTTCTTAGTACGGCTTGCCTCCTCTAGAAACCAACGCGTTTCGACCTTCTATGTGGCACTTGTTGTGGAAGGTCTTCATCAGGGTGAACACATGTTTGTGCGGAGGACTGGGTGTATCGTTTGGGATGTCCTATAGGAGTCTGATATTTGAGTTTCTTACGGCTCCAGGGGTAGACGCTGTTGGAATTCAGCGAGAAAAGGAAGGGGAGAGGAAGGGGGAGCCTCCAAACAATGGAGGTTGAACACCCCGATACCAACTTATGCCTGGGTCAAAAGCTCTCCTGCGAATCGGTGGCTTGAGAGCTGTGGAGCAGCGCTTCACTTTCTCGGATGGCTAGCGTGGCAGTACAGCATGCAGCTCGGGGGCAGTCAATCATCCCTCCAGAGTGACAAGAGGGGGCAGGTCTCAAGTTTTAGCGGCTTTAGATGACCTCCTCGAACTACACTCACTAGAAAGTAACATAATCTTAGCGGGTGATTTTAACTCAACATTCGAGCCACTCATCAGCGATGAATGGCTCATTATTGATGAGGAAGATGCCTAGTGGGGAATTCCAAAATTGGAGCTTGCTCCAACAAAGAAATGGACAGAGGCGGTAATCCAAATAAACTCTATCTGCCTAGAGAAGGGGCTTAGGGCTCTGAATGGTAGGACTTCCCTAGATAGACTAGGCTCAAACACATTTAGTAATGGATCCAGAACAAGCAGGATCGATTACATACTTGTGAGCCTGAAACTTTGGTACACCATTGACGATATGGAAGTAAGGGTTTGTCTTGAAAGTGACCATAATCCCCTGTGTGTATCCTCTAGCTAGTGGCGGCCGGCAAAATCGCCCGGTTATAGAGGTTGATTTACACTCGCATGATGTTGTCCCCACTAACGACATGAGACGACTTAAGTGGTCAAGTATAGTTGAAAACCCGGGGTCCCTAGAAATTATGGCAAAGGATGTTGACCATGCCCTAATAACGTTGGATAGCGCATGTCACACCAGTTTAGGTCTTGAGATTGTTACTAGGTCCCATGATACTTACTGACAACTTATTTCACTAAACCACATAAGCCTAGAAAGGCAACAAACCAGAAACTCAGCCGTTGGTACAACACTGATTGTCGGCAGTCAAGGGCTCTCCTAGGGAAGGCTATCAGAGGTGGCGAACCAGTTGCAGTACGTGCAGCTAGGCAGGCTTATAAAAAATCTATGTCCATAGCCAAATGTTCTTGGGACGACAAAAGATGGCAGGATCTCAAGGAGGCTAGCAATAAGAAAGACAGCAAACAATTTTGGAACATCATAAAGTGGGACAGGGAGGGCATCCCAGACCCACCACATAATCATGTCTCACTGGAAGAGTGGGTTAAACATTTTGAACCACAATATACATGTAGCCCACTAGAGCCAACCACGGAAGGTCTAAGCCATGTGTTTTATGAAGAGGAGGCCTTTAACAGCAGGGATACAGAGACAGCTCTTGGTGCAGTGGTAGGAGGGAGAGCACCCGGCCCAGATGGCATCCCTGCCGATGCGTTCCAACACAATAAAACCAGATGGGGAATGTACATTATGCTACTGGCTAATGCAATTGCACAAGGAACCCCTGTACCGGTCTCATGGAAAGGAGCCGAAATAATTCATGTGTACAAAAAAGATGATAAGTCACTGCCGGGGAATTACCGACCCATCAGCCTGATTGACTCAGTACAAAAGATACTAGGGAGACTGATTCTCAATAAAATACAGGATTGGGTTGAGGAGTACAGTATATTGTCACCCCTGCAAGCTGGTTTTCGTGCTTCCATAAGCACCATTGACCAGGTGTTCCATTTTGTTTTAATACACTGGAAAGTGGTGGTCTTGGGCAAAGTCAGTCTATATGGGGTCTTTGTCGATTTAAAATCCGCCTTTGATCTTGTTTCCCGTTCTAGCCTCTGGGCAACCCTCCAAGAACTTGGCTTACCCACTGAACTCCTGACTCTCATAAAGAGATTGCATGAGGGTAATTATGCTAAGATACGATGGGGTTCCCAGGGACAAGTTACTAGTTCCTTCCCTGTTGAGCAGGGGGTGCGCCAGGGTTGTGTTATGGCGCCGACCTTGTTCACTGTGTTCATTAACAGTGTTGTTGACTGCATGACCCGTGTGAACACTGATGATCCGATTTTAGCTGGGTCTAAAGTCCCAATTTTAATGTTCGCGGACGATATGTTGATAATTACGAAGACCCCGAGTGGGCTCCAGCGAGCTCTGAAAGTATTTGAGCATTTTTGTACTGCTTGTGGTCTCGAAGTCAACGTGTCGAAAACGAAATTTATGACTTTTAACCAACACAAAGTTTTTAAAGGTGGCATTATAATGAACAATCGCCCTCTGGAGCAAGTTAGGGAGTTCATATATCTAAGGGCTAACATACAGAGTGATCTCAAGTGGAATCACCAGATTGATATGGCCACACTGAAACACGGGCAACTTTCGGGGGCCCTAAGTCTCGAGCACAATAGGTCCTTTACGAACCCTATTAGACCGGTGATCCAGGTATATGCCACTAAAGTGGTAAGCTCAGCTTTATATAGTGTTTCATTATGGGGATTATATAATATATCCAAGCTCAGTTTGTCAGAAAACAAGTTCTTACAGGGTATTACCAACCTTCCACAAAACACGACATTGTGCCTGTTGTTTTATGATCTTGGGAGAAAACCCCTTTTTGACACCGCAAAGCTACGTATTGTGTTATTCTGGCGTAGACTGTGGACTACACCAGAACTGGCACTATATCCCGCTGGCTTTGCGGATATAATAAAATCTGACATCTTCCACAAAATCATCTGGCTTTGTGGCATTAAAGATATTCTAGCCAAAATTGGTATGTTGATGCTTTGGGAAGACCCCGCTACTGCTTGTTTTCCCTCAAACAAGGTTTTTAAAAAAAAGTATTGGGAAATGGTTGAACTTAACAAATTAACAACTAGAAAATCTTCTTCACTAACAGGAAGATTCTTGGATTTTAAAATCACCCCGAGTCTGGAAATTTATTGGGATTCTGTCACTAAACCACAGGACAGGAAGCTGTATTTTCAGAAGAGAGCAGGTTCGCTGCCCTTAGGGTCTTTTACATCAAGGTGGAACAAATCAGGCGACAGCAAGTGTCCCAGTTGCCAGGCATGTAATGAATCAGTTGCACACATGCTATTTGTTTGCCCAGCTTACAAAATACCACGAAGGGTGTGGTTGAGCCCTGTATGCAAGACCATGGGGACAAAAGAAGTTTGGTAGCAGAAAGAATTCTGCACACCAATACCGCATCCCCTATCTCCTTAGCAGTTGCAAAACATCTAGGGTGGATGTGGATAATCAGGTCAAAATCCAGCCCTGCTCAAAACGTGCTTGTATAATTGATTACAACATCTCTCAGATACAGTGATTTTATCATTTTGTATGAATTTTTACTCCTAGTGTTTCATGAAATGTGATTTTTGTGCCAGGGTTTGACTAACTGCTATAGTGGAGACTGCTCCAGAAGATAGCTATCCATTGCTGTATTTAATGATGTACATAATTGTCCACTGGTCAAACATGCTTATTTTTTAATCTGTTTGATATTTATTGTATTATTGTAATACCATATAAATGTTTTATGTGCTTTATATGTCGAATAAAGCTTGTTTGACTGACTGACTGACTAATGCAATCACCCAGCCAATACCCATACACTCATGCAATCACCCAGGCACTACCCATGTACTTATGCATTCACCCAAGCTCTACCCATGCACTCTTCCAATCACCCAAGCACTACCCATGTACTCATGCAATCACCCATGCACTACCCATGCAATCCTCCAATCACCCAGTCAGTACCCAAGCACTCATCCAATCACTCCACCACTACTCAGGCACTTCTCCAGTCACCCAGGCAGTACTCCTGCAACCATGTAATCATGCAGATATTATCCATATACTTCATACAGCACATACAAATGTATCTTTTTTTAACAGAATAGGTGGTTCTAAAAAGAACCTTTTTTTCTTCTTTTTGTATTTTATGTTTTTTTGTGATTTTAAAAGAAAAAAACAGAATGAACTGTGAAAACTTTCAAAACATTTTCCAATTAAGAACACATTGCAAAAACAAAAACAAACATTTTTTACAAAAGTGGTTTCTGACAGCAACCACAGTGGCATCCACTGATTGTTCTCCATGGCAAAGAACTTTGTTGCGTTAATGAAACATTGTTGAACTCTTGCAAATTCTGGTTTTATGTTACTTGTCATACTGGTGGAAGAACCAGATGATGTGCTAGGCCCTCCAAGTTGGTCATCTTGTGCAGCTTGTTTCTCCAGATCAGGGCGGTTTTGCTCCCGCGCTAGGGCCCATGGGTGGATAGTTTGAAGATGCTTGAGCATCGAAGATGTGCCGCACAAATATTTTTTGTCTGATCCGCGTGACAGGACGTTTTTACGGATAGTGCACGTAATGTTTTGTGCATTTACCTTTTTTTCGCCTTCAGGGAGGGAAAAAAAGGCCTAGACAACGCGTTCATATCTTTTTATCACAGGTTATTGAATATCATCTTCTTCCTCTGCATAAAGCTGTTGGTCAATGTTGGAAGAAGTTATTTGGAATTGCTGTTCAAAAAACACCAAAAAAATCCAGAAAAGGATAAAGAAATCACAAGAACTGTGTCTCTGTAGATCTTCTGGAAGGAAGGAGAAACTTGGGAGCAGTCTTGTAACTTCTAGAATGAAAAGGTTATCAACCACTGAAATTCTTTTTTAAAAAGGTCATATGGATTTGTGCACGAAGCACGCATCCGCGTGCACCCATCGCAAATTCGAAAAATATATTTAAAAATAATTTATCTTTTTTCTAGTTACAAATATATGATTTAAAAAAAATGAACAAACAATCTCTTGCTTTAATATACATGTAAAACCTATATATATATATATATATATATATAGTTTTAAAACTTAAAATTTTACGGCGGAGTGGCGCACCCGGCGCGATCTGCGCAACTACATACGTAATGTTACGCGGGGTCATAATTCGCGCACGCGTTGCTTACGAAGCACGCATCCTACATGACTTTACCAAAATGGCGGCTTGAATTCGAGCACCGATCGAGACAGGTACACGATTGGTATGCAAATTTTTATAAGTAAAAATGAATATTTTTTTCAAAATACAAAATAATACATAACTTTTATAACAATTAAAAAAATAAGAAAAAATATTTTTGGAACATTATAGTTAGAAATTAGCATTTGAAAAACCTTTGAAATTTACTGGAAAAACCAGAGATTTCAGGGATGTTATTGTTAGAAATTAGCATTTCAAATACCTTTAAACTTCACTGAAAAAAACAAAGTTTTCAGGGACGTTATAATTAGAAATTAGCATTTAAAAAACCTTAGATATTCACAGAAAAAAACGTAGGTTTCAGGGATGTTATAGTTAGAAATTAGCATTTAAAAAACCTTAGAAATTCACTGAAAAAACCATAGGTTTCAAGGACGTTACAGTTAGAAATTAGCATTTAAAAAACATCAGAAATTCACTGAAAAAACCATAGGTTTCATGGACGTTATAGTTAGTTGGACATTTTATTCGTACACAACCAGAGAAATTCGGCCGTTATAGTTAGTTGACTAATTATAACTCACGCCCCCGCAATGCACTGATGATGATGTCACATATTACATCACTCATGACATTGTCTGTGACATCACTGATGACATCTCAAATGACATCACTGATGACATCACTGATGACATCATCCATGTGATCATCTGATGCACCTCCTCACACCCTAATATAACCTTTGATACACCCACTCTAAAATACAGAATACCATTTTCAAATCCATAGACACACCAATACCAGTTACTACATACCCACTCACTGATTCATAGGTCTACACACATCCACTAACTCACCCACACAGTCACTCATACATGCAGTCACTCATCAATACAGCCTCTGATATATGCACTCATACACCCATACAGACATTTACACACCACCACTCACTCATAGAGTTACTCACACACTTAGTCAGTCATGCAAGTAATCAATCACACTCCCATTTACTCACCTAGACCGTTATACACACACCACCTCATTTATTCATACAGAAACTAACACATACTTACTCTCTTATACAATCACGGATACAAGCATACACTCATCCCTACAGCCACTCTCACAATCACTCACACTCACATATAGTCAGTTATATACTCCTACACTCACATATACTGCCTTTCACATATGTAGTTAATCACACATATACCACTGAGACATCCATTCAGTCCCCAACACAGCCATATGAACACTCACTCACCCATACAGCCCCTCACAAGTGTACTCATGAACCCATACACCCACTGAATCACCCACTCATACATCCATGTGGGCAGTTACACTCCCCTACCCATGCACACAGACACTCAGGCACCCACACAGGTACTCAGACAACCAATCATTAACCCATATAGACACTCATGTATCTACTCACCAACTCATGCAGCAACTTACACAACAACTGACAGACTGATACAGGCATTCACACAGATTAGTCATTCACCCATGCATTTACTAAGACATGTTTAATAACTTACTTATAGTCAGTCATGCACCCACTAAATCATCGATTCAAACACACATACACCCACTCATTCTTCAATACACCTTGGCGTATATATATATATTGAATGAACACAATTGTGTAGTCTGTTTTTCATCTCTTTCACATGGTTGGTGCCCAGGGTCTCTATTTATTACGTCATCACACGGAGACGCATCATGTGATCAAGCTCCCTGCGTGGAGCGAAACGCGTCATGGAGGACACTGGTCCTGCTACTTTCTTGATTTAACATTTTGGGAAATAAATCACCTGCTTCACCCACTCTCCGTGTTGTGGGATTTGTTATTTGATTCTTGGAGGCGAGAGGTCCGTGCCTTTATCTCCGCTGAGAAGAGAGCGGAAAGGACTGTTTCTATTTCTAATTTTACCGGAGCAGGCTGTTTCCAGCTTCTCTGACCCTTCTGTTCTTGCGAGGCACAGTGTTTCTACAGCCATCTGCGTTACGGCGCACTTCCTTCGCTGCTCGGAAGAGACCTGCATTTGCTGTGCCCCCAATTTACCCATACAGACATCACCGCGGTACGAGGTGTTCTCCCAACGGCGTGAGTCTGCAGAGTCCGTTTGGTCGGAGGACTGGGTGAGCTGCATTTTCACTACCGGTAAGGAGACCTTCGGTTCAGGTGTGAGTCTTAGTTGGGATTTATCGGGTTACAGAATTACCTCCAATATTCTATCTGATTTACATTATTGAAGCAGTACCCACGAAAATTCGACACAATCATGTTTTCCAGTGATGCCATCCGTGATAGGGAATCAGCGGCGGAGGCCCTATTCCAGAACTTACCAACAGCAACAGAGGAACCTAGAAGTTCCAAGAACGATACAGCAAGCAATGATGTTAAAACATTATTAAAGACTCTAGAAAAACTATTAAAAAATGAATTATCCAAATGGTGGGAGAAGAAGTCATTAGAGAAATATAGGGATGCCAATCGTGTACCTAGGGGGCTACGTGTTCTCATTGCTCCAACATTTGAAAATCCCAACCCACGTATGTTACAAGAATGGGCAGAGAATAATTTGCAGGCATCGATGAATATGATCAACATTTTGATCAAATATGCAGAAATCGACCGTAATGTTCTCTTGACAGAAATTGAACGCATCAATGAGTTACTTGATGCTACTGGACAAATTGATGTGATTAGTAAGGGGAAATATGACATTACCGTGCATATGAAAAAACACGAAGATGTCATTAAAGAAAGGAAGATTTTCAAGTTTGCACGTGACCAGAACGACTATGCCACCGGCAGGATTTTTACATTTGCTCGCAAATACAACAATTATAAAAGACAAGCATTAACCGGTGGCGCTGCACGTGGCAAACAAGATACTGCAAGTAACGAGGCTCAAATTAGCGAAAGTGATTCCGATGTAGTGTCCCTTACTTCTAACAGTGATTCTGAAGATGGTCAACCTGGCACATCGGTTCCATTATCATCTACTGCTCCTAGTTTTTCTTTAGTGGAGGAACTGAATTTTATGAGCGAGGACCGGAGGTATGCCTTGCGACCCCGCAAACCTCAATATGTGCAAGGGGATCAACAAACAAACGTAGGAGGGAGAGGAGGCGCAGGCACCATCAAAACTATTTCAAGAGGGAATGCGCGAAGGGCCTGGAAGAAATAACATGCGGGACACAGAATACTGTCATCAATCTAACTGACACTGTGTTATCAACAGCAGAAATGCAGCTTTTATCCCTAGGCCTTTCTTTCTGTCCTAAGCACCGTTTTTCCTATAACCAAGCAAGGATAGATGTGTTCAAATTCATAAGGAAAATAAAATTGATCAAATATTTCCAATTTAACACATTTGATGGTAAAACATCTGGCAATGCTATTAATACCACTAACACAGAAGGATCTTTACAGGTCAAAGACATTCCCAACTTACAGACATTATATGATTTGGCACGTGAAACCGAAGATGGGGATCCATCTATGGCTAGTCAATTCATTTGCCATAACAAGACAGCTCCTAGCCCGTTCCGTCCAACCTCCACTTTTCTTCCCCTGATGCCAAAAGACGCAGTTGATGTTTTCAGTGACCGAGTGATTATTGAGCTTAAAGCTTTAAATAGAACAGAATCACGACAGAGGGATTATCGTAATAGACAATATCACACTCTGATTGCTAAATTGCTAAGAAATCATAATCTTATCATTAACAAGTCAGACAAAGGAGGTAATACAGTGATATGGTCCCGAACTGATTATTTGGCAGAGGCTGATCGACATCTTTCTGATACTTCCTGTTACAGACATGCGACCGAATTTGAAATGAGATCTGCGGAGGTTAAAACACGTAAAAAACATCTATCACTGGAAGAGAAATGGTCTATTAACTAAAGAAGAAATGAACTTTTTGAATATTGAATATCCAGTCACTCCTATGTTGTATTTTTTACCTAAGGTACACAAGAAAGTCACTCCTGTACCTGGTCGCCCCATTATATGACCTCTCTACCGTCCTATATTAGAGACACTACTGATTTCTTGAATAAAGTTAAAGATATTACATGGTGTTCTGATTATCTTTTGGTAGTGATGGACATTGAATCCCTTTACACGAGTATTAATCATTGTCATGGCATTAATGCTACAAAATATTTTTGGGAGAATAGGGATATCAATATGAAAGATCATAACAGCATGCTTTTAGAAATAATTGAACTTTCTCTATCAACTAACTTCTTTTTATTCCAGAATGATATCTACCATCAGGTGCGCGGGGTGGCAATGGGGGCTTACTTCTCCCCCAGCTACTCATGCTTGCATGTGGGTTGGTGGGAGAAGCATGTCCTCAAAACCACTCATCAGCGCTGGTGGTGCCATGTGGTCCACTACTGGCGCTATATTGATGACATATGTTTAATCTGGAATGGTTCTAAGGATGTTGCAATAAGATTTGTAAATGATATCAATTTCAATGATTTGAACCTTAAATTTACTGTTTCTATTGATAGCTTCTCTGTTGAATTTCTTGATGTCTTGGTGTATATAGACAATGACACACTTTGTACTAAGTTACACAGAAAGACCACTGCAGGTAATTCAATTCTACATGCTGACAGTGCACATCCACGTCATCTTATCAATAGCATACCGTATGGCAAATTTATTCGTATTCGAAGAATCTGCAGCTCTGGAACTGTTTCCACTGAATGCCAGAAGGCAGCATTTCGCAGATTCTTGGACAGGGGCTATAAAGAACATCACTTGACCCTTGCCCTAAATAAGGCTTACAATGTACCTAGAGCAAATTTGCTACAGCCCAGTACCAAAACTGTAATCAATACTTCAGAGCCAGAGATATAGTCGATTCGCTTGATCACGACATTAAGTTCTCAAGAAAATGCTATCCGCAAGATCATCTATTCAGAATGGCCTATCATTTTAACTGATAACATTCTTGGCCTCATCCTACTTAACTTACCATCTATCACCTTCAGAAGGGCTCCTTCTATGAGGGATGCCCTGGTGAGAGCTATGCCTGCGGTCAACACTAAGGGCACTTGGCTCACTAGGACTGGGTTCTTTAAATGTAACTCTTGCCGTGCTTGTACTTTTGCTACTAATAGCACTCACTATAAAACAGCAATTTAGTGATCAAGAGATAGCTATCCAAGGACATTTAACTTGTCGTACTGAGTATGCCATTTACAAACTCAAGTGCACTTGCAATTTGGAATATATTGGAAGCACCAAACTTCCTGTGCATAAACGTATCCTGCAACATGTCAGGGCCATTGTCAATTCTGACCCCAACTATCCGGTTGCTAGGCACTTCAAATCCATTCATGACAATAAATTAAAGGACTTGGAGTATACAGTCATAGGGTCAGTTGCCAACCCCAGATGGGGAGGCAATCGAGATAAGCTTTTGAGACAACGAGAGTCTCACTTCATTCTAGCTCTCGACACAAGAGTCCCCAATGGCCTTAACATTAATGACGATTTGCACAACTTTTTATGATTGATATACCTAGTTTTGTATTTTTATCCTTTCTGTGTATAATGAGTGAGAGAGAGGTATATTTACATGTATTCTCTGCCCAAACTGAGCAAGCCTTGCCTGTAATGGCTTTTACACTCCTCATTCTTTTACTTCTGAATTCAGTCATTTATCCTTTCTGCACCAACATCTTACGATTGCTTGTGTCAAAAATCAGTTATGACTATCTTGACTTGCTGCTATTGTTTCTATCGTTGTTCTAAGAGCACTATTTTGCACTGTTTTTTCAAGCACTTTAGCTTTTTAAATATCAACGGACTATTTATCATTGGGTTATTTTTTGTATAGAGTTTTACTATTTCTTTCATGCAACTGGAGATTTTATCTAGTTATGGTTTTTAGCATATTTATAATTGTTGCACTAGCATTGCTATTGTCTACACATGCTGCTAATATGATCGATATGGGCTTTCAGTTCATCTTGTTTGGTCAGTTTCGTGTCACTTTTATTACCTTATGTTTTTCAGCGTATGGTTTTTTAAGTGACAAACTATCTTTACTATTACATCTTTATTCGAGTGAGACACGTGTATTGCCAAACTGTTTTTTTAGATATGTTGAAATCTCCCTGGTTATTCTGATTTATCTATTACTCTATGCATGATTTTGTTCCTCCCTTTTTTTCAATATCAGATGTCCGTTTTATGCACTTGCAAGGTACATATTCGCTTTTCGCGCATTTATTTAGGACATGACAGTATTGTTGGTTTTTTTATTCAGGACACCTGTCCTCTATTTTCTAGACAGTTTTTGCCAAGGGCAACACAGGCTACTTTAGAGGTGGATTATATGTACTATGTATCGATTTGAATACCGCCTTTTGTCATCTGTCTGTATTTTTGGAAATAATTGTTTTCATCTGTTATTACGATGTGCTGTCCTTTATATGCGTATTTTGCACAAGATATTTATATCATCATTATCAAGTATTCGGACTTTGTTACACTGAATGAACACAATTGTGTAGTCTGTTTTTCATCTCTTTCACATGGTTGGTGCCCAGGGTCTCTATTTATTACGTTATCACACGGAGACTCATCATGTGATCAAGCTCCCTGCGTGGAGCGAAACGCGTCATGGAGGACACTGGTCCTGCTACTTTCTTGATTTAACATTTTGGGAAATAAATCACCTGCTTCACCCACTCTCCGTGTTGTGGGATCTGTTATTTGATTCTTGGAGGCGAGAGGACCATGCCTTTATCTCCGCTGAGAAGAGAGCGGAAAGGACTGTTTATATAGTTATAGTTAGGACCTATTTTCCATAGGAAATCCGCAACATTCTATTTGGAATAACTTTGGCACCCATTGACAAATCTTCGCGACATTTTCAAAACTTTTGGCCAGCTCCGGTCTGCTCCTATCCAGAAAGTCTCGGGATGATTCGTGTAGCGGGGGCTGAGAAAAAAGGGGGGTCCCAAAACATGTTTTCCCCATGCAATTTCCCATTGGACCTTTAGCCACAGCTACAGCCCGAACTGCTGAAAGGAATTACAACAAATTTGGCAGAATGGTAGACTTTGGTTCAGAGTCGTGCCTTTTGCTTAAATGGTGAAATCCGTTCAGTAGTTCCTGAGAAAATCAAAATCAAAATCACATATATATCTGGGCGGAGCCTAACCACACATCTCATCGTGAGATCTGATTGGCTGCCAGTACTTCATCCAAGAAGTGTTGGCAGCCATCTTGGGATCAATATACATGATAGCACCTCATTAAAAAGCATTGCAGTTAATAAAAGGTTTTAAGACTTTAGTTACATTATAAATCATTTGTTGATGGTACCAAACTCATTTTAGGAATTGTGGTGTGTTCTAAGGTGATTTTACCATGTGAAAAAGCCTTCTGCTGTGATATCATGACTCATGTTTGAGAGAAAACTATTTTCTCATGCTTTTCCCACAGAGGTTTGGAAGGTGATCTATAAGCTAAATTAAGCATATTTTCTGTAAATTCACATTATCTTTGTCAGTCATGTGAGAATGAAGTCTGACATTCTCAGTAAAACATGTACATCCAACAAGGGCAGAGACTGTCAGTTGATTCCTTTGTGCTCTCCTGCAGCTTCCCAGCGTGTTCTAACGAACAACTAGAGCGCTAACAGTCCTACTTATGACAAACGTATTGCACACCTGAAGCCATCTTGATTGGAATAAAGTGGTAACTCTTAAAACATTTAATTTAAAAAAAGAACAAAATGAGGGGATTCATTTTCCCGTAGAAAGTATGATTAGTGCTGCAGAAAGAAAAACTTAGGGCACATTTTGAGTGACTTCTCAAATCCTCTTCTATTTCATTAAAAAATTCTGACATGCAGACTGAAACATGCACTTTCAATACCAGCAGCAGACTTCCCTGGTGAGCAGTAGCTTTACTACAGTGATCTAATGAGCAACTAGAGTGCTAACATTCTGAATTTATGGGAAATGTGTGACACATCTGAATGCCTTCTTGATGGAATCAAAGTAAAAAACTGAAAGTATTTCCTACTGAGGAGACTGTAGTAAATGAGGAAATTAGGAAACTTTATAACAAATAAGTATCCCAAAATGGCCACCGGAGACAAAAGAGCCCAAATGCAGCACAAATATCACCTAGATGTAGAACACATGTAGCCCAATGACAGAAGTGTGTAAAACACTTATTTTTTGTGTTTTTGCAGTTTTATATAGTGCATACTTGTCAGGTATTGCAGTGCTTTACATGAGCATTGGTTACATCACACAAGATCAAATTCATTTTGGTTGTAGACATGGGGAGATTAAGTAATGTGACCAGAATCACAGAATGTTGAGCTGAAGCAGAAACTCCAACCTGGTTCCCCAGTTGCAAAGTCTGCAGCTCTGTAAGTAACAAACATCCTCTCCCTTAAGTGCAACATTTAATCAAGTGGTCAACTGGATAAAAAAACATAAAGATAACAAATAATTTAAAAGTGCTTTGTCGCTATTTGAAAACTCAGAAAATATGTTCTCATTTGAGTTTTTTAGAGCACTAACCATACTTTTGATGCAAATAAAACCCTCTCATATATGTAATTTCTAAAGGAAATGCTCTAGGTATTACAGTTTTGATTACATCAAGATGACGTCAGGAGTTCTACACTTTTGTAATAAATATAAAATTTAGAAGCAATCTAATTGTTCATTAGGATACTGTTGAGAGGCAGAGGCCAGGGGCACGGACTCTGAAAATTGAAGGCAGGTAGGAGGGTGCAGAGGCAACAATTTGACCACACTGGGCAGGCAGGAAGGGCAGTGGCAGCACAGCAGACTATGGAGGGCAGTAGAAAGGGGGGCAGGGGCAACAAACCAACAATACAGGACTGGCAAGAGAGGCTGTGGCAATATAATAGACCATTGTGGGCAGAAGGAAGAGGCAGTGGTGGTAAAACAATACATGCCAACAGACCCGATTCAGCCAGGAAACGTCCAATGTTTTTAAGCTCAAATGGGCTTTATTTGATCTGTCTCCTGTCTACAATCTCCTCTTTTTCAATGTAACTCAAAGGGGAGAATGAATACCCCAGTTTTTTTCCGAAATCTCCCTCTTACCAAGTTCAAAATGTTCGCAAGTATGGTACATTGGATCATGGAAGGCAGGAGGAATTGGGGTAGGGACATGGACTCGGATAACAGAGGACAGGAGGGACATGGAGAGGTGCACCAAACTGACCCTACAGGGCAGGCATCAGGGTTTGCAGCAGCACAATACACCACATAGGTCAAGCAGGACGGGAGTGCAGCACAACAATCCATTGAAAGCAAAAGGGAGGGGACAGGACCATGCACATGGACAACAGAGAACAGAGGGGAAAGAGGCAATGGTAGCTAGCTGACCATAATGGACAGACAGGAGATAAAGCTGCAGCATAACAGCCCATAAAGGGCAGGAGGGACGGATCAGGGGCATTACAATGGAACAGACAAGCCAGGAGGGAGGGAATAGGGGTCTGCACATGGAAACAGAGGGCTGGGGGCAAGGGGGCAGGGCAGGAGCAGCAAGATGACCATGGAGGTCAGGCGGGATGGGCACTAGAAACAAGACACACCATGGAGAGCAACAGTGAGACTATGATGGCATACACACAGACCATGGCGGGAAGGTGGGAGGGGGTCAGGGGCAGCTGGCTGACCACACAGGGAAGGTGGGAGGGGCTGTGGCAGCACAGAAGACCATGCATGGCAAGCGGGAGGGTTAGTGGCAGCACAATGGATATGATGGGCAAGAATGAGGGTGCAGGGACAAGCACAAAGTACCATGGAGGATAGAAGGGAGGGTTAGGACCTGGTCACAGACAAGAGAGTTCAGGAGAAGGGGCCTCACAACAGATCACGCTGGACATGCTGGAGGAGCAGTTGCAGCACCACAGACCAGGGAGGGCAGAAGGGTGTGGCAGTAAAATGGACCATGGAGGACAGGAGGAAGGGGATAGGGGCATGGCATGTGGACAGGCAGGGTGGAGGTGGCAGGGACAGGTTACAGTCATCTGACAATGCTAGGCAGGTGGGAGGGGAGTGGCAGCTCAACAGAACACTCAGAGTAGATAGGAGTGGCAGGTCCATGGAACATGGTGGGCAAAAAGGATGGAGCAGGGGCATGCAAAAAGACATCGGAGGGCAGGGGGAAGGAGAATAGGGGCAGCAAGCTACGCACAGAGGCTAAGCAGGTGGTCAATGATGGGGCATAGAATTGGGCAATGGAGGGCAGGAGGAGTGGACTGGTACATCATGCTAAATGGAGGGCAGTGGCAGCACATCAGACCATGCATGGGAGGAGGGAGGAGGCTAGTCCATGGATTCAGACAACAGAGGATAGGGAAGAGGTGGATGGGGCAGCAAGCTAACTGTTTAGAGAAGGTGGGTATTAGGAACTTTATTGTTTTTAAAATGTGTGTCTGTGCGAACTTCTTAAAATATGAACAAGTATGCAGCATAATCTCACTTTTATTCAGGAAGAAGAGGACGTTTGTGACTGTGACTCCGGGCTCACTTGGCAGAAACACCCCCTGACCCTCCACCCCCCATCGCAAAATGTAATGCCCGTGAAAAGGGTAGGTGAACGCAGTGTTATATAGAACATAGTCCTGAGAGCACAATTGGAAATGAAAACTAGATATAGTGTATGGTATGAACTATGCACCAAAAAGTGTGATATAAGATGAACCAGGACGTGAAATATAATATGCAATACATTGTGCGTAATGACAGATTCATTGGAGAGCACGAGATAGCACAGGCACTAACGCGTGCTATGCGATATGCATCTTGGAGTGTAATATGCACAGGGCAGTGTTGTGTAACCTAACTAGTCTCTAAAGTTGTAATATAAAACATGTGCTGGGGAGTGTAACGTTGCATATGCAATGTGATAAAGATATGGATCCCAGATTGTAATATGTATGGCATAGCGCTGTGCGTTATAACATAGGCATCGAGGAAGGCACGTTAGATGGGGCAATATAACCTGTGCGAAGGCAAGTGTGGCATGACATATTCACGGGGTGGTGTTACAGTGCACATGGGCTAGAGAGTGTCATAGCATATGCACCAGCTGTTGGAATGCAACACAGAGGTGTGTGGCACTTGGCGGGCACTGGTGGGTGTAACACAGCATTGGGCTCAGCCAGGAGCGCGCTGTGACTCTCAAGTGAGGTTTGTTTCCTTTCCAGAGAGTAAAATAAAAAGTATTACACATCCGGCGGTGGATGTGTGTTTTATTAACCTTGAGGGGGGTTTCTTGCATAGTTTTGGTCGAATTTTTGTCGAATCCCCTTTGAATGACTTGGTGTGCGTGTGTATGAAATGTGCCCATCAATAGCTACCCATGTTTGTATAAATAAACAATAAGGGTGTCTACTTGGAGAGTACCCACCGGCGGGGGCACCAGGATTAGGCACGGTAGGGCGTCAGACACGTCAGAGTTTTACTAGCGGTGTAAATACATTCCACGTGGATTCATTGTATGCATAGTCGCCTTTTAATGAATATCACACAAATCGTCATGGTGATAGGTACATATGATTGGTTTGTCCAGCATGTCCTAGGGGTTACTATAAATATATATATTTTTTTAAATAATAAAAAACAAAGGCCGGCCCCGGGGGTTGGGATCCCCGGGGCCATAAGTGGCCTGAGGAGGGGGGCAATGCAGCCCCCCTCCTAAAGGATAAATTAAAAAAAGGCCATGCGCCTGGGGTTGGGGTCCCCGGGGCCGATTAAGGCCTTGGGAGGGGGGCCACACGGCCCCCTTCCAAAAAATGTTTTTTCAAAAAAACAATTAGGGGGCAGGCCCTGGGGGATGGGGTCCCCAGGCAATAAATTAGAAAAAGAAGGGGGGCCACACAGCCCTCCTTCTTAAAAAAATAAAATAAATAAAAGACCGGCATCGCGCCGGAGGCCATGTCCCCTCCTTGCAGCACTCTGCAAACGCGCCCCCTGGCCAGTTGTAAGTTGGGAAATTAATTCCCCTTCAATACTGAGGGTCCCTGAGGGCCAACTAGCCCAACAGGTATCTCCAGTATGCGCCAGGGAGCTGCGTTGCAGACAGGTGTTCTGAGGCCACGCTCCTTTTTACACCTCTCTGCAACGCAGCTCTGTGGCGCTTACTGGAGGTACCTAGTGGGCTAGTTTGACCCTAGGGACCCTTAGGATTCAAGGGGACTTAATCTCTCAACTTAGAACGGCCACAGGGCGCGTTTGCACAGTGGTGAAGGGAGGGGACTGGGCCTGAGGTGACGTGTGCAAACACGCCCTGTGGCGCGTTTTAAATTGGGGAAGTAATTCCCTTTCAATCCTGAGGGACCCTGGGGGCCAACTAGCCCACCATGTGCTTCCAGTAAGCACCACTGAGCTGCTTTGCAGAGATGTGGTCCAGGTCATGCCACTTTTTACACCTCTCTGCAACGCAGCTCTGTGGCACTTACTGGAGGTACCTAGTGGGCTAGTTGGACCCTAGGGACCCTCAGGATTCAAGGGGACTTAATCTCCCAACTTAAAACGGCCACAGGGCGTGTTTACACAGTGGGGAAGGGAGGGGATGGGGCCTGAGGTGACATGTTCAAACACGCCCTGTGGCGTGTTTTAAGAGGTAGTTTTAATCCCCCTGCCCTATTATATACTAGGGGTTTACAGAGGAGGTCATGCTAATCACAGGGGGACCCCCAACACATAGTGTTCCCTAGTGTATGTAGGTGTTTTCACTGTATTCTGAGTGTCTTTTAACATAGCACTGGCTCTAGGACTCGTTAGTCAGACTCAGTTACCACCAGTATCCGTCTAAAAAAGTTGAGGGCACAGGATGATTTTGCAACAAGGCTTCTTTCTGCTCTTCTGTTTGTTTCTGCACGTTATCCTTCTTCCTGCACTTTTCTTCGTCTTTGAGGACTTCTGTTGCTTCTTTCCGCATTTCTTATTTTCTTTCTGTGCGTTTTTTCCTCTTTCTTCCCATGTCCTATCTCTGTAGGCATAGTTAGAAATTAGCATTTAAAAAACCTTTGAAATTCACTGAAAACACCATAGGTTTCAGGCATGTTATAGTTAGGAATTAGCATTTAAAAAACCTTAGAAATGTGCTGAAAAAACCATAGGTTTCAGGGGTGTTATAGTTAGCTGGACTTTTCACTCATACAAAACCATTGAAATTCCCCTGTTATAGCTAGTTAAGCTCACTATAACTCACGCGCCCGCAATGCACTGCTGATGACCTCACATATTACATCACTCATGACATGGTCATTGACATCACTCATGACATCACTGATGACATTTAAAATGACATCACTGATGACATCATCCTTGTAATAGAGTGGCAGACCTCCCCTCACCCTAATATAACCTTTGATACACACATTCAAAAATAGAAACTATAATTTTCAAAACAATGGACATACCAATATCAGTTACAACAACCTATTCAGTAATTATAAGATCCACATAAACATCCACTTATTCACCAACAGTCCTATACAGTCACTCATACATGTACTCACTCATCATATGTACTCATACACCTATACATCCTGTTACACAACGCCACTCATCCATAGAGTTACTCACACACATAGTCACTCATGCTAATAAAGAATCAAACATCCATTTACTTGCATATACAGTTATACACACACCCTCACACTTACTTTTACAGAAACTTACACATACTTAGTCTTTTAAACAATCACTTATAGAAACACATACTTATTCATACAGGAACTCTTCCAATCTCTCACTCTCACATATACTCACTTATATACACCAATAGTCACAAATACTAGTTTAAAACATATGTAGTTACTCATAAAGACACTATTGAGACAGTCATTCACTCACTAACACACCCATGCACACACTCATCCACCCATACAGTCCTGCACACATGCTGTCTTCAACACATACAAACAGTGAGTCACTCATTCATGCACCTATGCACTACGTAATACCCCCCACCGAACCATACAGACACTCAGACACTCATACTGATACTCAAAAAACCAACTAATAACCTATATAGACACTCATGTTGCTACTCACCAACCCATGCAGCCACTTATACACAAAGTGAGAGACTGATACAGATATTTACACATTTAAACATTACTCACTAAGCCATGTATTCACTAGGATACACTTAATCAGTCAGTTCCATCATCATCATCATCATAGTCTTTATTCGAATTTTTAAAAATTCATAGAAGACACAAACATATATGTTGGACTTGGCCCTTTTTCCCTCATTTTTTTCGTTTTTGTAATGTTAAGGTGCAGGTGCTTACTTCGCCCAAGATGGCTGCCACCGACCCCTGCTACTGCAGGGTGGTCGTTTTTCATAGTAGCACCCTAGCTGCCAGGAGCTGGCGGGGACCCACAACAATGTTGCGACACCAGCCCGCCTTTTTGTCCCATAGTTAGAGTGGGGAAGCTCCTGGAAGAAGCTGGAACCTTCTAGAAGGGAGGTGGGGTTTTACTTTTGCCGCCTTGGCTAGAGGTCACCTGACCTAGGGCTACTTAAGAGTGGGAGGGAAACTTGTGTGGTGAGTTGGCCATTGGGGTGAAGCAGAGCTGGAAGAATCCACCAGGAGTGTAGGCGGTAGGGCCTAGCCAGGGACTTATGCCTCTGAGAGTGACAGGATTTAGGTACTGCCTCTTAAGTGAGTGAGGTGCCCTGTGAATCCCACTGATCTTGCCCAGTAGTAGGAGGACCCAGAGACTCTCTGCCAGCCTGACTAGGAAGGACCTAGTCGCCCTCTCCATCCCTACCCCTGTAACAGAACCCCTTAAGGGCGCCAGATACATCTGCGCCAAAAGACTTCATCTGTCAACTGAGAACTGAAACCTAACTTTAAGAACTGAGACTGCATGACAAGAGCGAGCTGTAAGCCTTGAATGCCAGAGCTGAGACTGCGTGTCCAAGCTACCCTAGTGAACAAAATACTAAGCCGATTGCCAAGCCACCGGGGATCGACCAGGTACTAGCGCTGTGACCCCCGCGCTCCCTGCCCTGGTCTGGGACCCCCGGCAGCGTGCTCCGCTGAGCACCATATCCCCATCCTTAATTTGAGCCCCCCCCCCCTGCGACGACGGAGCCAGCGCGCTCACCGCCGCGGCCTGGAGGCCTGGGAGAGTGCCCTGCTGTGTCGCGAGGCCCAGGCGAAGTCCGGGGCCCCGTCGCTGCCGTCGCAGCCGTGTGAGGGGAAGCGCAAGGTCGGGGCCGAGTTCCCCCAACGTCGTGAGGACGGACGCCTGCTGACGCCGAGACGGAGGTAAGCCCGGAGGCCGAGATCCCCCCTGGTGCGCCCCCTGCTGGTCTGGAAACCACACCGCACTTGGCCCGGGTTGTCCCCTCCATGGGAATCCCCTCCCCTGCCTGCGCGACGGAGAGACCCCGCCGAGGGATCCTGTCCGTGTCCCCCCTCCTGTGTTACTGAGCGCGGTGCTCTGTGAACTGCACCGGAGCATAGGAACTCGCTCCTCAAGTCCAGTAATCTTCCCCGCTGGAAGCCGTTCAAAGTACTGACAGACCTTACTCTCGTGTGGCGCTTCACGCCACCGACTCTGCTTCCTCAGCCGGAGGGACCGGGACGGCGAGTAACCCCATGTGGTATATGCACTGCTCGAAAGTAACTATATGCCAAGGAATGCAAGTAGCGCATTGTGTTATATGCTCTGCTCGAAAGTAATTACATGCCAAGGAATGCGAGTAGCGCATTGTGTTATATGCCTTGCTCGAAAGTAATTACATGCCAAGGAATGCGAGTAGCGCATTGTGTTATATGCTCTGCTCGAAAGTAATTACATGCCAAGGAATGCGAGTAGCGCACTGTGTTACCTGTTCTGCTCGAAAGTAATTACATGCCAAGGAATGGGAGTAGCGCATTGTGTTATATGCTCTGCTCGAAAGTAGTTACCTGCCCAGGAATGCGAGTAGTGCACTGTGTTATATGCTCTGCTCAAAGGTAATGACATGCGACTGATTACGAGTCACGCGATGTATTAAATGTTCTACGCAAACGTATCCACATGCAACTGATTGCGCGTAGCGCTATGTTTATATGCCTTGCTTCACAGTACTAGGGGCCCTTGATCACGAGGAGCGCTCAGTTCTACAGGCGCCATGTTAAGTGAACCCAATGTGTCCCCTTTCAAGTATTACGCTTAGTTAGACGGCCGGTTCAGGGAAAGACTTTACGTAAGCGCGCACGGCGCTAGAGCAAGGTTAGGCACTGCATAGATATCACCCAGAGTGTCGAATGTAATGTCACAATGGTATTATGATTCATGTATTACCTTGTTATTTCCTGAACTGCATCTGACCAGCTATACTTGGATAAACTTGAAGTATTTGCATAATTTAAACGGTGTGGCGTCCCTTATTGTGTGTGACTCTAGTCCATGAGAAGCGTGTGGTGTATGGTTGCTTAACACATAGCCCTCTGGTTGCCCGACCGGCTCGCGCCACGCTACCGCCTATAGGGCCTGGTGACCCCAGGTTCCTACATTGTTGGCCAGCGGTGGGATCCTTGGGACTTGTGACCATACAGCACCCTTCCGTGAGGCGAAGGGCGCCACAATTAAACGCCTATCCTACATTTTTTTTGTTCCACAGCTCAGAAACCAATGTTGCTGGATCATTAGTTCCACTGTCCAGGTAGAGAGTGCAAGAAGCCTGGTTAGCTATTGACTGTTGCCTACACCCTAGGAATTTTCTCCTTAGTGTCTAGGTCCCCATCTGCCGGAATGGAATCCCGGTTAGCTGACCTCGAGGGGTACACAGCGAAGCAACTAAGGGAGTTCGCGCAGGAGTTGGGGGTGCCTGGGATGCGGAGGGCCAAAGGGCCGGAACTCCGTACTGCCATTAGGGCATGGGTAGAAGCCCACCCAGACGGGAGAGGGGATGAGGGACAGGAAGCGCCAGAGGCACCTCAGGGGGAGAGCGCCCAGGAAGTCCTAGACATCTTGAATGTAGACATGTCTGAGAATGTGCCCCCAGGAAGACGTTCTGGGGCCAGTAGTAGGACAGGGTCCAGGAGGAGCGCGTCTCCACAAGAGTATGAGGACAGGAGGGAAGAGAGGCAATTAAAATGGGAGCTAGCCAGATTGGAACAAGAAAGGGAGAATAAGAAATGGGCAATGGAGGAGAAGAAGATGGCGCACGAGCTTCGAATGAAGGAGTTGGAGCTGCGTGCCCTCTAGATGAATGTGTCCAGTGAGGACACTGGTGGCAGCATACTGGAAGCTCCCCAGGAGCTAGAATTTTCTTTACCCCAGGATGACATCACCAGGGTGTCTGAGGAGGCATTGGGGTGTGAACCTGAAGGGGGTGGTGCAGGGATCTCCCAACCCAGCGAGGTGGGAGAAGTGGCAGATAGCCCAGCTAGGTCCCAGGGAGAGAGGGTTGTAGGGCCTCACGACCCATCTATAGGAAGGCGTGAGACGGGCAGGTGTCCCGAGGTGCCCCAACCGAAGTCTCAGGGCCTGGAGAGTTCCGCAAGGGAGCCCCAGGTTGGGAGCCTAGGCTGTCCCGATGTGCCATCCAGTGCAGGGAAGCCCCTAGTGTCAGGAGGACCCTGGGCGACTGTAACCAGCGTGCCTGAGGTTCTGGGGTTGGCCCAGTTTCAGGGTTTAGATCCTGGGCTGGGGTGCCAGGCTCAGGGGTTGCCTGACCTGGCGGGTGGGGCCTCTGCTAACAGGGTCCCCCCGAAATTGACTTCCAGGGGTACTTTTCCCGTTAGGAGGGTGCGGAAATCTGGAAGGGGGTGCAGAGGGAGGAAGGTCTCGCCTCGGGCACCGACTCAGCCTAAGGGTTTAGACCCTAGGTTGAGGAATCAGTTGAAGGGTCAAGGCCCTGTACTGAGGAGACAGTGGTGGTTTGAGGGTGCCTCGCAGGGTAGGGTGAGGGACCCCAGAAGGAGAGTTAGGGGGAGGAGAGCCTCGCCCCTGAAGGCTGGTCAGCCTAAGGGTGTGGACCCCAGGTGGAAGGACCAGAGGCAGTTTAGAACTACAAGGAAGAGTAGGAGAGTGGTCAACGGGCACTACAGGCCTGGGGCTACTGCCCCCCACTCCGCGAGATCACCCGGGCCAGAGATATCTGGACGGCCCAGGGGCCGGTCCTGGCCACAACTAGCTAGGGAGCCCCAGTGGGGTGGTTTCGTTGGTCCAGGAAGGTTTTTTAGGGAACCATCGGGTTCCAGAGCGGAGGAGAACCTGCGGGTGCTCCTGCCGTTGCGGGCCTGCGTCCACCTTTTCTCGCCCCAAGCAGGGAAGACCATCAATGCATTGATCGGTCTACCCTGGCTTTTGGCTGGAAGGGGGTTATGTTGGACTTGGCCCTTTTTCCCTCATTTGTTTCGTTTTTGTAATGTTAAGGTGCAGGTGCTTACTTCGCCCAAGATGGCTGCCACCGACCCCTGCTACTGCAGGGTGGTCGTTTTTCATAGTAGCACCCTAGCTGCCAGGAGCTGGCGGGGACCCACAACAATGTTGCGACACCAGCCCGCCTTTTTGTCCCATAGTTAGAGTGGGGAAGCTCCTGGAAGAAGCTGGAACCTTCTAGAAGGGAGGTGGGGTTTTACTTTTGCCGCCTTGGCTAGAGGTCACCTGACCTAGGGCTACTTAAGAGTGGGAGGGAAACTTGTGTGGTGAGTTGGCCATTGGGGTGAAGCAGAGCTGGAAGAATCCACCAGGAGTGTAGGCGGTAGGGCCTAGCCAGGGACTTATGCCTCTGAGAGTGACAGGATTTAGGTACTGCCTCTTAAGTGAGTGAGGTGCCCTGTGAATCCCACTGATCTTGCCCAGTAGTAGGAGGACCCAGAGACTCTCTGCCAGCCTGACTAGGAAGGACCTAGTCGCCCTCTCCATCCCTACCCCTGTAACAGAACCCCTTAAGGGCGCCAGATACATCTGCGCCAAAAGACTTCATCTGTCAACTGAGAACTGAAACCTAACTTTAAGAACTGAGACTGCATGACAAGAGCGAGCTGTAAGCCTTGAATGCCAGAGCTGAGACTGCGTGTCCAAGCTACCCTAGTGAACAAAATACTAAGCCGATTGCCAAGCCACCGGGGATCGACCAGGTACTAGCGCTGTGACCCCCGCGCTCCCTGCCCTGGTCTGGGACCCCCGGCAGCGTGCTCCGCTGAGCACCATATCCCCATCCTTAATTTGAGCCCCCCCCTGCGACGACGAAGCCAGCGCGCTCACCGCCGCGGCCTGGAGGCCTGGGAGAGTGCCCTGCTGTGTCGCGAGGCCCAGGCGAAGTCCGGGGCCCCGTCGCTGCCGTCGCAGCCGTGTGAGGGGAAGCGCAAGGTCGGGGCCGAGTTCCCCCAACGTCGTGAGGACGGACGCCTGCTGACGCCGAGACGGAGGTAAGCCCGGAGGCCGAGATCCCCCCTGGTGCGCCCCCTGCTGGTCTGGAAACCACACCGCACTTGGCCCGGGTTGTCCCCTCCGTGGGAATCCCCTCCCCTGCCTGCGCGACGGAGAGACCCCGCCGAGGGATCCTGTCCGTGTCCCCCCTCCTGTGTTACTGAGCGCGGTGCTCTGTGAACTGCACCGGAGCATAGGGACTCGCTCCTCAAGTCCAGTAATCTTCCCCGCTGGAAGCCGTTCAAAGTACTGACAGACATGACTCTCGTGTGGCGCTTCACGCCACCGACTCTGCTTCCTCAGCCGGAGGGACCGGGGCGGCGAGTAACCCCATGTGGTATATGCACTGCTCGAAAGTAACTATATGCCAAGGAATGCGAGTAGCGCATTGTGTTATATGCTCTGCTCGAAAGTAATTACATGCCAAGGAATGCGAGTAGCGCATTGTGTTATATGCTCTGCTCGAAAGTAATTACATGCCAAGGAATGCGAGTAGCGCATTGTGTTATATGCTCTGCTCGAAAGTAATTACATGCCAAGGAATGCGAGTAGCGCATTGTGTTATATGCTCTGCTCGAAAGTAATTACATGCCAAGGAATGCGAGTAGCGCACTGTGTTACCTGTTCTGCTCGAAAGTAATTACATGCCAAGGAATGCGAGTAGCGCATTGTGTTATATGCTCTGCTCGAAAGTAATTACATGCCAAGGAATGCGAGTAGCGCATTGTGTTATATGCTCTGCTCGAAAGTAATTACATGCCAAGGAATGCGAGTAGCGCACTGTGTTACCTGTTCTGCTCGAAAGTAATTACATGCCAAGGAATGGGAGTAGCGCATTGTGTTATATGCTCTGCTCGAAAGTAGTTACCTGCCCAGGAATGCGAGTAGCGCACTGTGTTATATGCTCTGCTCAAAGGTAATGACATGCGACTGATTACGAGTCACGCGATGTATTAAATGTTCTACGCAAACGTATCCACATGCAACTGATTGCGCGTAGCGCTATGTTTATATGCCTTGCTTCACAGTACTAGGGGCCCTTGATCACGAGGAGCGCTCAGTTCTACAGGCGCCATGTTAAGTGAACCCAATGTGTCCCCTTTCAAGTATTACGCTTAGTTAGACGGCCGGTTCAGGGAAAGACTTTACGTAAGCGCGCACGGCGCTAGAGCAAGGTTAGGCACTGCATAGATATCACCCAGAGTGTCGAATGTAATGTCACAATGGTATTATGATTCATGTATTACCTTGTTATTTCCTGAACTGCATCTGACCAGCTATACTTGGATAAACTTGAAGTATTTGCATAATTTAAACGGTGTGGCGTCCCTTATTGTGTGTGACTCTAGTCCATGAGAAGCGTGTGGTGTATGGTTGCTTAACACATAGCCCTCTGGTTGCCCGACCGGCTCGCGCCACGCTACCGCCTATAGGGCCTGGTGACCCCAGGTTCCTACAATATACAAAACACACAGTTATCACTAATCAAATCCTTGTAAAATACATAAATTTTTCCATTAAATATCTAAAAGTTACAGTTAAGACAAAAAATTAAACATGTCGACAGACTATATACACAAAGTGAGAGACTGATACAGATATTTACATATTTAAACATTACTCACTAAGGCATGTATTCACTAAGATACACTTAATCAGTCAGTTAAACAATCAATTTTTCAAAAACAAATCATCCATTTAGACACTATATACCCATTTACTCTTCCAGCGAACTTGAGATATACATATATAAAACATATTTAATTTTCAGAAAAACACACATTCACTGGATGATGTCATCAGTGATGTCATTTGAGATGTCATCAGTGATGTCACTGACCATGTCATGAGTGATGTAATATGTGACATCATCAGCAGTGCATTGCGGGCGGGCGAGTTATAGTTAGCTGAACTAACTATAACGGGGGAATTTCAATGGTTTTGTACGAGTGAAAAGTCCAGCTAACTATAACACCCCTGAAACCTATGGTTTTTTCAGCGAATTTCTAAGGTTTTTTTAAATGCTAATTCCTAACTATAACGTGCTTGAAACCTATGGTTTTTTCAGTGAATATATATCTAAAACATATTTAAACTTTTCGGAAACACAGTCACTGGATGATTTCATCAGTGATGTCATTTTAGATGTCATCAGTGATGTCACTGAGCATTGAGTGATGTAATATGTGGCGTCATCAGCAGTGGATTGTGGGGGCGCGAGTTATAGTCAGTCAACTAACTATAACGGCCGAATTTCTCTGGTTTTGTACGAGTGAAATGTCCAACTAACTATAACGTCCCTGAAACCTATGATTTTTTCAGTGAGTGTATATATATATATATATATATATATATATATATATATATATATATATATACATATATAGATATATCGATATATAGATATATAGATATATATGTCCCCAAGGGGCCCAGAGCTCCAAGAACGCTACTCCACAGAGGACAGTTTAACAAAACCCTTTATTTAAAACCGGTGCTGACATCTCCAATTAATTCCTTTCCCTGACGCGTTTCGGAGCAAACGTGCTCCTTCTTCATAGGGGGAAGACTGGCAAGAATGGAAAGCACCCAACCAGTATTTGCCGCTTTTACCTGTGCTCCCAGGTGAGCAGCATGCCGGTAGCTGTAGTGTCTATTAAATCCCCATGGTGGGGTCCAGCCCAATGGGTGTATCAGCACAAGGCATGATGGTACTTGCAGTCTTTAAGCTCTGGTACCTGTAGTAGGTGACACCGTCCAACCTCTTTAATATTATATAACATCCACAGTGGGTTGCCTGTGTGCACTTCGAGTTGCTGCCATGCCGTTTTCATCCAGGCAAAATTGCACGCATTTCCTTCTGTGCTGATCTCGTGTCAGCGCTGGACCCGCTCATCCGCGGTGGGGGCTCTCCGCGACCTGGGTAGGCCGCCAATATTCCAAATGAAAGGAACCCATGACTGCCATCTGTTTTGGAGAGGAACATTCAATGCTTCATCCTTCACACTTTCCCTGAAACACTCATCCTTTTCCTCCACACCGCTGCACAAATCCCCAAGGAACAGGATCATAATCATTTTTACTGACCAGATTGTATGTTCGGTTCACATACATCTGTTTTTTAATGTAATGTGAATTTTAGGCATAGTGGGAAAAAGAAAACATAAGTTCACTTTTACTGAAGAAATTCTGAAACATCTAAAGGTAAGCTGGTCAGCAAAACCGTAATACTTAACAAAATGTAACCAAAATAAATAGCTCTGTGTAAACTCACTAAACATTATTTTGGAGTGAAGTTGTAAAGCTCAATGCATTACAACGTTTCATTAATTTTTGCAAACTTTGCAGACTTTGTTAAGGGCAAATTGTAAGAGTTCTAAAATGGACTGCTGGGTGAGTGACAAAGTGACAGCCCACCGCAGTCTTTCCAGCCCACACCACATTTCCTAGTGCTTGACTGGCCAGGTGAAATTCTACCCAGAGTTCGTGCCAGCAAAAGGATCAAGGATGACAGCAGTCGGGATACGGGGGTCCTGCAGTGGGGCAGTTTTTCTGACTGCCAGCACAGGGTCTGCATTTTCCCCTGTCTAAAAAGGCCTTGCCATGGATACTGGCGTACTTTGGTGACTGGGCACCGCTGACGCAGATGCGATGAGGATTGTTTGGTGGAAGTCATTTTTATCTACTGGTCTCCTTCGACCCCGAGTTCATGCCTATTTCCAAATTTCCATCCAGTGCTGTTTGTTACCATAGACGCTCTGGTGGACGGCGTATGCAAAGAGATTTCCTCAGCGTAACTCAGAGCTAATGGTGGCCCTCAGTGGTAAAGAGGAAACCATGAGCCAGTGCTCTCAAGGCTATTCTCAGGCAGGACTCTGATGCGGTTATAAAAAACATTAAACGTCACTTTGTCTCAGTTGCGTGAAGTCGCAAAATGTTGCCTGCTTTCATGAAGGTTGAAGTCATCCGACTTTGCAGGCAGAGTTAAAACTTTACACGCCTAAATTATTACACCATTTATTGAAACTGTTAGCACTCTCCATGTAAGGTTATATGTGGATCGTGTTGTGATATAAGCCGGTGCAAACAAAACATGTGCTCCTTGACGATGGTGAGTTTTAATGCCTATTTATACGCTAGTGATAAAAATGTGGCTTATTACTCCACACCAGTTTTTTGTTACCATGCATCATTTACCATACAATGCAATACAACACAATGCCTTTACCAAATATGCCTTTACCACACATATGCCTTTACCACACATGTCTTTGCAACGCAAGGTAAGTATATAGTAAGCTAAGTGAAACATTTGTATATATTTATATATTAAAATAATAGCCTTTCAGGCTTAATTTGCAGAATAAATTATGCAAAACAGAAGCAAAGAACTCTGAGTAGCTGCTAAGTTTAGGTGCAGATCAGCTCCAGTATAGAGCACCCTACAACACTAGCAGCACTCTGTATGTGCTCATCTCAAATGTCTTTTTTTTCTAGCAAACTATTTACGCATAAGATTAGCACAGTGCCATCCATTCTGAACTACAAAATGACAAAAGCCTTTAACTACTCCAGTCTCAGTATTACAGATTCGAATTGGTAAAATACCATCCAAGCCAACGAGGAATGTATAAAAGCAGCCCCCGACACGTGTTTCGCTATCATTATAGCTCTTTAGACAGGTTTACCTTTGTCCAGACACATCGGAGCACCCAGTATAAGTCAAAACTATACTCTTTCAGGCTTAGAGTAGCACATACATTATGCTAAAAAGCAGAGAACTCTGGGCGGTTCCCAAGTTTAGGTGGAAAGCAGCTCCTGTATAGAGCATCCTACAACAGTAGCGACACTTGATAAGAGCACAACTCTATTCCTAATAGAAAACGTCAAAAAACAATACACAAAGACACCACATGAAAGACTAACACTCTTCCATCCATGGACCTAAAATAGAATAGATGTACTACCAATCTACTTGTCGACGTCAGTGTGTCAAATGGGTATAAATGCACATGCAAAGCCTCTAGTACAAAAAGAGGTGGAATATCAGTTTACCTCCCATTTGTGTACTAGCGCTTGAGTGGAATGACCCTCATACAGTGTTTGTTTGGGTTGGAGGGCTGACCATTGCATATTGCAGAGTAATTGGAAGTGAAAATACATATTGTGTGGCCCCCATTATTTTCTCTCCACAATGCAAGTATATATAGTGCAACTATGGAATTTGTTCTGATGAGATTCGATCTTCTGGGAGCAATCACAGAAGAAATACATCAAAAAGAATGGGTCACAACTCCACAGGCCTGGTTCACAAAGCCATGTGCACACTCAGGCCAGCTAAAGTGTGCACTGTCTTCATTTATAGTTTAAATCAACACACATTATTCATTAAGTCTGAACTAAAACTCGTAACAAAATGTACTCACAAGTGTTTTGCTTGTGAGTAAATCCTCTTGTGGTGATGAATGGGTATTACAGGGCTGCGATGCTTAGGGAAGTTTGTTCACACCCAAACCGTTCCACATCCCACGCCCACTCTGGGAATGGTATGATATTTACTTGTGTCAGCGGTGGTAGTGCATCCAGGACCAGGGTGGGAATGGGTTGGGGTCAAATGAGCAAATCGGTGTAAATGTACGTGAAGGAGTGCCTCTATGAGAAAAAAAGGTTTTTACCGGTGAAGAATAAGAAGGAAAAGTTTTAAAGTGGAATTGGACTACAGCATTTCGTTTACATGTATACAAATGTAGGCTGTCTACAAGTGCACAAGCTAAAATGCCTTCTCATAGGTATAAATAGGAATTATCAAAGAATTTCAGGTATGATCTTGGAAATATGTGGCTGTTGCAGTTTCTCTGGAAGGGACGCATTTCCTTCCACCATTCTTTTGGCCACTTTACCACTTCACACTGAAACCAGACAATTTGTCAGGCACCAAACCAACTTTTTTTTGCGGATTCCCAAAAAAGTCCAAAAAATACTCCATATGTAGGCAGAAACTTCAGGGAGTAAATTTATGAGGTTATATTTTTTATGAATCACACCCTGCATTTCTCGTAAAGAGGATTAATGTTCCACTCAATACACTAAACATAAATTAAATGTAATATTCTTTAACGTTGGCACTTGCTCTTGATCTAAATTTTGCAGACTCCCTTTTCACATTAAGAGGTGTACATGATGTCTTCATACTGTCAAATTATTGCAGTTTAATCATTAATCATCGCTTTAACGCTTTTCTTAATTAGACCATTCGACTGGGTGGAGTCCGACAATGAAGGTAAGCTCTTTGAATATTATATCTTTAACTCTCATGAGGACATGCATGGCAGCCAACTTTGCAGGTGTTACTAAGATCGGGTTCTGATGACACAGCAGTGTTAAAGGTTTTTTTCTCATGAGAACTGTCTTCACCAAGATATAGTTTTTTTTTCATCACTCACAAAATTCCCCCTTGTCATTGGTCCCTTGAATTGCCCTCTGAAATTCTTGGCAAGAAGCCATGCTGAGTGTTTTACAATGTATATTTGTTTGTTACATATTTGCAGACTGTATGTAGGAAAGTGCCTCTTTTGACATGGTTACCCCTCACTTTTTGCCTGATCTCTGGTGCAACTTTGACTGAAAGTTTGCTGGGTCCCTGATACCAGGTCCCCAGCACCAGTGTTCTTTCCTTAAACTGTACGATTGTTCCACAATTGGCACAGCGTTAGGATCCCTGTAAGTCCCTAGTAAGTGGTACACCTGATAACTAGGGCCTTGAAACTAAAGAGGGTCCTTAAAGGCTGCATGACACATTGTGCCACCCTAAAGGATCCCTCACCAAGCTCAAGCACACTGCCTTGCAGCCTGCGTGTCTTGGTGTGGACAAAACTGAAGAGTCAACATGGCACACATACCTGTGTGCCATGCCTGACAGCACTAGATGGGGTATAGGTAAGTCATCCCTACGGCAGACTTTGGAACCCTAAGGCGGGGTGCGCTATACCCAGGTGTGAACTTGTCTGCGGGAGTGGATAGGTCCCGGTGATATCTAAGTTCACCCTTAGATATTACAAGTGCACAGGGAAGCCATATTGAGTACATGGTCTGGAAACTCATCATTATTAGTTCCCCAGCTACATGATGGCTTCAATGTATCCCAAGGTGTTTGTTACCAAACACCTCATCTTAAGAAACCCCCACTGATGCCATTGCTTGATTTATTAAGAAATGCGCCCAGAGAGCACCTTAGAGGTGCCTACTGAAACCATACTGACTACTAGTGTGTTGACTGACTGATCTCAATCAGCCCACCACCACAAAAAGATTTCTGACCTGAGGTGAGAGCCTTTGCTCGAGGAGGTCAAGAACAAAGCCTGCTCTAGGCGGAGGTGTTCTCCAAGCAGGATGGGCACCCCAAGGCATGAAGTTTCAAAGGCCCTTGTGCCTTTGTTATGCGACCCCAGGCCTCTCCAGATAGTAGAGTTGTACACCGCCCTATCCTGACCCCACTTTTTGGGCCCCAAGACAAGTGAGAAAATTAGAAAGATTAGTAGGTTTACCCACATTCAGCCAGCATCACCCTTATGGCAGGCCAGCTGATGTAGACCTCACTTTTCCAATTCCTCCACCATTTTTTGGGGTGGAATTAGCATTGTAGGATCAGGGTTATACCCACTTCCCACAGGAAGTAGTCATATAGAGGATGTTGATACCCTAAGGGTAGGTAGCCCATTAGCTACTACTTGCCACTTCCCATAAAGGCCCTTAAATTTAGTATTTAGGTGGCACCCCTGAACCCAAGAACTCAGATTCAATGGATCAACAGAAGAAGGATGAAGAAGAGTCACTGCCTGGCAGGAACTTGAGAAGAACTTTGGACTTTGGTGGGAAACCCTGCTGCCATCATCCCTCTCTCAACAATCATGAGAGAGTGATGAGTGACTCGTCCTGAAAGCGGGAGAACTATCAAAGCCTTGGGTAGGCTGCCAGCACTTTGAAAATTACCGACAATCTCCCTTGGAGTAGAGGAGCCACTCCCATGCAGTCCTCAGGCACTGACGAGCAGAGTCTGACCCATCACCTTGTGGCTCCTCAGCCCGACCAACCCTCAAATGACCAGGAGAAGGTACTTGTGCTCCGGAAAGTCAGATCTGTCTCCGAACCGAGAGTGACACCAGGACCAGCCACAGCCATTCAGCACCAACCCCAGGGTACAGGACACCCTGCATCAAACACCATCAGTGAGAATTCAGTCCAGATTCCCACTGCACCAGGACCAAGCAGCCATTGAGAGACATCAGCATCACTCAGACTCAATTCGAGAGTGGCCCGGCTGCTTTGACTTTACCCCTGCCACCTGTTTGACCCTGACTGAGAGGTGCATCTTTGTGCACCCAGCCCAGCCGAACTAACCACTCTGTACCCAAGCCGCCCAGCCCAGGTCCCACCCAACTGGCTGTGTCCCCTTGCTCCAAGACCCATTGTTACCTAAGCCCCCAGTTGAGAGCTCTCGGACTTGTCCGCAAGTCCCCCTGTGCAGCCTGTTTTTGATTGGCCGGCCTTCACCGTAGCACGCCAGCTACCAGCCTCACCAGCACCCTGCTCCCGGTAGAACCAGGGTGGTTCCCGAAGAACTGCTGGTAGTACTTTGGGCCTTAGCCCACTACAACTCTGAACCCTGAAGGTAAACTCCTGAAACCAACTGTACCTACCTTTTTGCATCTTTGAATTTTCCTCCCATAGGATTGCATTGTGCATAAAACGGCACAGGTTTTAACGTTTTACCTACCTGTGAATATTGCTATTGAAATCAGTAATTACCTTTGAACGAAGTTCTTGGTTTTAAAACATATATAAAAATAAGTGGGTTTTTTCTAATTTGGTCTCATATTTATTCTTTAAGCATGTGTCTCATTTACTGCCTCTGTGAGTATAACGAATGCTTAGCATTACCATCTGATAAGCCTAACTGCTCGCCCACACTACCACAAAAGAGAGTGTTAGTATTATCTACTTTAGCCTCTGTAAACCTATTGAGGACTCTCTGCACAGTGTGCTTCATTTTAATCCAATATATACAGAGCCAGCTTCCTACACTGTACTTCTAAATTATTCAGAATTGATGAGGAATAGAATCATGTGTTTCTCAACTCTCAAAGTCATTGGTATGTACACGTTCACATTATGCTCGCAAATTATCTTTTTTAAGAGTGTAAAACCATGTTTGGAGTCACAAAATGTGATTTTATTCTTGAAAAAAATTCACCCACATGTAGTTATTTGCATGAGTAAATCTGGTCCCAGGGCATATGAGTTCCATGGCAAAAATGACCTCGATTGTTTGGAGCACCTACGGAGTACTTGTATTGCACGTTTCACATGCTGTTTTCCACGCCCACTCCCACATCGTAAATGGGTAGAATCGGTTGATTTCCGGGTTGGGCAAGACACAATGGAAGCACAGATGCATTGATGTCAATTAGGGGTTATCATGGGTCACAATTGCATCCCCTAAGCCACCTGTTGTGACCTACCCTTGCCACTTTGCTTGCAACCCCTGCTGTTTGTTTGCCTTGGCAAGCGCTCTGGTGGCACAAAATCAGCTGCAGTGCGAGCAGCGCTTGATTTCAATGCTCTGTTAAAGCTCTGTGTGCAGAGACAACATGATGGCCTGCGAGCTGTGTCTGGGTTGGGGGGAAGAGCTTGTCTCACTCATTGCTGTGGTGACTCTGTGCCAGCCGCCGCAGTCCTTGATTTCATACAGTGTATCTATCTGCTGCAGGCCTGGGCCAGGAAGCTGAGCAAATGAGCACAAAGCGCGCGCAGCATGACTAGGCATGATTGGACAGTGACTAAATACATGTGCTGCAGCTAGCAGCAGGTGCATGTAAGTAGCTACACCACACCCTAGCTGAGGATATGGTGGCTGGTGCTGTATGTGTACCACCATGTTTGGTACCACAGACTGGGTCCCAGGGCTGTCAATCTGGTAGCGTGAAAATGCTGCCAGTGATGACAGCCCTGGCAAAAATTATCAGCCAGCCCCCACAAGGCAATAAAAGCTGCACTGATACAGTGCGGCCTTGGCGTCAGAGTCGAGTCGGACTCGTGTCTGCTGCGTGGGTGCTAAGTGTCAAATATGTAGGTTGACTGACTAGAACCAACGTAAGTTCAGGACTAGGCTATGAATGACTTGCTTCACTTAATGTCACTTACTGAGTCGAACGGGCAACATGTGGCAGGCAAGGTCGTGTGAGAGTGGGACTGACTGACTGAGTCGTAACATCGATTCAACTAAAGTCTCGACTCTTCGAGTCCCCTTGTGGTGGTGCTGGTCTTTGTGGCTCCTGTGAGCTGCTGGCCCTTGGCAAACCTCTAAAGGAAGCAACAAATTAAGTAAGATAAAATTATCTTTTTTTTGAGTTGACACAAGATTTCCAAATGCCCTGCAAAACTTCAGAAATTATTGTTAAATATCACACATTTCAGGTTTAACCCTTCCGGAGGTCTAGTCCTCATTTAGGTAATGTGAATAACACATTATTTTCCATTGTTTCATGTCGAACACTGAATTCGTGTAGGCACAGCATGCGCACGCCAGTCAGGGAGTGCTGCTGGACTGGCCAACAAGAGATTGTCTCTTTTGAACACCAACAAAGCCGAAATGGCCGCACGGGCATCGCATGACAGGTCGGGGCAGGGTTTGTTAGTGGGGCCAGTTTTGTAGCAGTTTTAAAAGCACTGGAAAATTCCTTGTATTTTCAGCAGTTTTCGGGCAAAATTAAAAATGACAAGTTAACTCTGGTGATGTATTAATGTACCTGCTGGAGAGAGATGGGTGTTTTGTGAAGTGGCAGTTTTCACTTATCTAAGGTATCACAGAAGGTTAATATGCCTGCTGCAAAGAATGTGTACCATGCATATCAAAGAAAAATATTTAATGTGGATAGCTCAGTGGGTTAATGTTGTTGTCACAAATACTCTGTTGTTACTGTGCATTTCATAAGTTACATTCCTAATCTAGCACAGTGAGCTGCCATCTAAGAGCTGCATGCAAGCTGCATGGTACAGGTTAGAATGGTATGTTTTTCCTATTCTTTCTATCCTGATGTTGCTAAGAAAGGTTTGTTTTGTTAGGAATGTATTCTTATTTTTTTTAAAAAGTCAACCCTAACTACTGTGTTACGTTCTGAATCCTAAGTTTGCGTTTCTCCAAACCAAGCACTCTTAAAAAGTTCCTACCGGTATCGATGACGTGAATCTCTTGAAGTCTCCTTTGCCATATGTAACATTTTCTGTACACTGATTTTGACATGTATGATTCATTGTCTCTGTGTGTGTGTATGATGGATTTTGAAAATGTGGAATGTTTTGCTTTAGGAGCACTGATTAATGGGGTCACTTTTAAATGAGGACTGTAACATCTGCACTTGCAAAGCAAGTATTCATGCCTTTGGGAATTCTAGCTATTAGATAATCTGTTTGTGGCTGGTAAGGTCTGCTTTTGCAGAACAAGCATATGATTGATCAACACAAGTACTGTACCAGTGATGTGCATGTTTTCTGTAGAAGAAATTAATGAAAATAAACCTGGAACAGTTCAATGGCTCCACAGGTTTACAAGTATGTATAACATGTCATGGATAGGAAGGTTGCTGAGAGAACTTGACATGCATTAAATAGCACTGGTATCTACATTCCAAGACTGAGATGTAATTACTTGGTACTCTTAGTTTCATAAAGCACATGATAAAGTGAACTTGTTTTGAACATTATAGGCCCATCAAACTTCCCATTTTATAAGTTATTTGATATTGATAATGGCTGATTTCAACTTTACTGGTGTATTTTCCATTATTGTAAACTATTTGATAGGTTTTTAATCCATGCTTCATTATCTTAATTGCATTTCTGAAGATGCTATCTAAAACAATGTATGTAGCTGCATTTCCGACAGGACTTGAACTATGTCTGTTTGTAGGGTACTTCTTTTGTATATGTAGGGGGTTTCCAAACTTCCTGTGATAGCACCAAGCCAAAGGTCATGCAATGTTGCTTTCTTTTTTTCATTGGGTCCAAAGGTCACATTATGTCACTTGCTGCGATGTCATCAGGTCAAATGCCATGTGATGTCACTTCCTGTGACATCATCAGGTGAGTCAAAGGACAGGGAATGTCACTTCTTGTGATGTCTCCAGGTCAAAATTCATGTGATGTCTCTTCCTGTGACATCAGCTGGGGGTCACATGATGTGCAAAGTCACTTCTGCTACCCCTGGCATTTTGATGAATCAACGTTCATGCACGGAAAAAGGGGTTTCAACGCTAAAAAAAGTTTTGCTATGGTGGAAAATGAGCACAAAAAAAACATCACTAAATTTTCTGGATAGCCACATGCAATAAATATATGTTCAG
This sequence comes from Triturus cristatus, assembly GCF_964204655.1. Lineage (NCBI taxonomy): Eukaryota > Metazoa > Chordata > Amphibia > Caudata > Salamandridae > Triturus > Triturus cristatus. Next base: position 1,051,854,601 of record NC_140583.1, read on the forward strand.
TGAATCGTCGTTATCACTGTTTATCCTGCTTATCTGTTCGTTTTGGCAGGTGATGGACATCCAGACCGTAAACCTTTACTGGTGTCCTTGCACAAATAACATCTAAACATGGTGGTTCTGTGTGGCACCTCTACATTCTGAATCCCACCTACTATTATGTTTTGGCCAACAAATTTACTGTGCTGCGACATGCTACCAAATTGCACATTTCCAAGCTCCTGAGCGAAAAGGTGTTAGCAGAAACGAAAATGTAGTACCTGGAAAAGGATAATATGAAAAGCAGACATAATATGAGCAGATATTAACGTAGTCCTGAGAATCACAATTTACATTGCATGCATTTCTTGATAGTAAAATTTTGAGAGATCTTCAACACTGAATGGAACTGAACTGACCAATAAGGAATCTGACAGAGGAATCTCTAACAGGGTGAGCTTGACTTACAAATTTCTATTTTCCGGCCTTTGATATTCTGCATTCAAGGAAGTACCAAGTGTGGGATCTTGATATTGGGACACCTAAGGAGGCAGCTATCGGTGAATCACTTGAGTCAGCGTGTTCATGTTCAGTCAGAGCCAAGACACCCTAGGATATTCACGCGCTTTATAAATCTTTTTAACATAACATAACATTAACAGATCTGTCCCTTAAGAATTTGAACTGAGGACCTGTAGGCCAGTGGCTTAGCGATAATTGAGGGGGCCCCCCTGCAAGGTACGTGGAGGGGCCCCCTCTGGACTCTATCATGAGCTCCCCAGCCGAAGTGCAGTGCTGAGGTGGCCCCATGGAGCTTGGGCCCCCCCCCGCACTGCGGGGGATGCGGGGGCCTGTGTTACGCCCCTGCTGTAGGCAAGACACCCATGCTAGCAACGAGTACTCAACTCCGTGAGCCTTAAACATAATATACACCAGTCGATGCACTTCAATAGCACTTGTAATACTTTGCGGATTGTAGATCATAGAGTTGACTTTCTGCATGATGTGCAACTGCTTATAAATGTATTTGTTTTAAGTAGGAATGCAGCAATTCTACAAAGGGTGTATCTTTTAAGGTGGTAGATAGAGTACACCAAGACGCAACTTGTATCAACCTTCTCTTCTTCTGTAGTCAATACTCCTGTAATGTGAATGATAAATGAGATTGATAGTAACCTGCATGAGAAACTTATGTAGAGCCATAGGGTAATTTGATCGTCTTTCAATTTTGTATAATTTGAGTGAAAGCCTAACAACACCAAAGAGAGACTGATTAAATTTTGTAGCAGGTAAAGATGTGGGATAAGACTCTATTGTCGTTATCTTTAACTGAAGGTTAGAGGCATAATGTTCTACAAGACTATAAAAAGTATTTATTCATATAAAAAATCAACAATCTCTACCAACATTCAGAAAGGTAAGAGTTCACCAATTATGACATTTCCAGGTAAGACTTGATTAAAGTTCAAATACAAAATGGTGGAAATAAGAAAGGACACACAACCAGGATCTTGTTGACACAAGTGCCCTTAGTAAGAGGAACAAACACGAAAATGCAGTAGGAGACAAAGATGGCGGTGGTAACATTCCAGACAGAGTTGTGTGCTTCTCTGACATTACTAAGAGCTGACCAGACCTTGGCGTGCCAATAAGCTTGCTGTTTCTCCAAAGTTGTATAGTGTTGAGTTGTTTTTTCCCAGCCAGATTTTCATACTTTTTCTGGTGAAAGACCTTGATAAACATTCACCCCATTCAAGCAACAATGTTCAGCATTAGCTGTAGCACATATCCCAGGTGCTCATCCCCCGCCAGAGCAAATCCTCGGCCACTGTTGTGGTGGGATGATAGTCTGTGTACTCCACGCTTGGGTATGTGTAAAAGTCTGTGGCTGGAATTGTCTCTAGGCACTCAGCCCCGATGCAGGACACGCAGTAGCAGGCGGAAGGTGCGTACTGCAAATGCAGGGGATACTCGCTGGCGGTGTTGAAGGCACAGCTCCTGGCCTCTGGGTGGGTAGGAGAGCTGAAGCTCTGTGGGGCAAATGGCAGGATCTGGTGAGGTGGGGAACAGCTGTAGTCAAACGAACTTGAAAGATCTGACGAATCTGATGGAGATTCTGGGCACTGAAAGAAAACAAGAAACCAGGAAAAAAATTAGGGAGGGTCAATTTTTTTCTTTAAAAAAGCTATAGGTCATGCACAAGTTTAGACCATTGACTGCAAGTTATGTTTTCCCCTGTCCCATAAGCGGACGAGGGCTATCACCTGGGCTTCCCTTCTTGATCAAAACTGAGCCTCCAATGTCACGTCACTTTGTCTTGTTGAGCCTCAGTCCACTATACCTCACAAATTTGGAGTGCTAGAACCCAGGCTCACCACTATTACTGCGCGCTATTTAGAAACGTGTAAATGTGGGCCCACATACACAGCACTTGTCCAGGTGTACATTAGGCTTTCCTGCAGAAAATTGTATTTATGTATGTGGAATTCATGGGCTGTTCTCAAAGCCTGAAAAGCGAAAGTTATGCATTCAAAGCAAATGTCCAGGCTTTGCTACAAATGCACAGATGACACCGCTTAAGTGTAATACAAACATGTAAGCATGTAAAAATAGGTGAGAGTTCCAACAAATGCAATCAGGAATAGTGAGAGAATCAGAGGTGTGAACCCTCTAGTACATTAAATGCAAATGTTGTGCACCCGCATAAAGTAGTAGAGTATTGCAATAATGACAATACTTTAACTATGTGTAGGGAACACATAATGGACTTTGACAGAGTTGGGTGAAATGCTTGGATATGGATGCCAAATATACAAAAATTGTGAGAAGTGTGTAGGAGGGAACATGATTTATAAGAGAAGCATGTTGGTAGGAGGATAAAAAATAAAAAATAATGATAATAGGTTAATATCCCTAACCCGAAGCCTGTATACTTTACATTGAGTAGGGTTTTCACATGTGAAGAACAGAGGAATTCTGTGTATCTCTGTTTTGTTGTGAGCATCACACTTTTCACCATGTATGTTAAACCGAGCATAAATTAGCTATGAGGTGGAAATCTATAATACGATGTTTGTGAATAGATTTGAAGGTGTAGCATGCAAATGCAGGAGAACCTTTTATCTTGCTTAAATTACAAATTAATTGAGGAACTTTTATGATTGTGACTTTCACTGCACATCCCATTCAGTCCTGAGGCACAACATGGTGAATAGTAAGGAGCAATGCACCTGGCCCTAGGCTGCTTTATATCTGGTAAATGGTGGAGTCAGGGTACTGTTTCACTAGTAAACATGCGCTTATCATTTCCCAAAAAATGAAATTATGTAGATTTCAGTGGTGGCTCCTCCGCTAGGGCAGAGGAGCGTCGCCCCACTGCTCTGTGAGCAGCTGGAAAAGGAAAATTAAAATGATAAAAACGTAATGTTATTATCATTATATTTTTCTGTACTGGCTTAGGTGCGGGTGGGGATGGGCTGTCTAGAGCAGGGGGAGAAGTGGTGAGCACTCTCTAAGAGTGCATGACAGTTTGGCCGGCCGTCATGAGCCAGGCAAACAGTCATGCGCACTTAGCATGTTCTCCACCCGGCTGTATTGCACAGCCTGGGTGAAGAACATGCACAGACTCCTAGTCCCTATCTGAGCGTTGAACCACGGTGCTCAGACTAATCACGGCGCTGCTGTCATACTGGTTCAACAAAAACTGGGTTTAGGCATACATCAGTAAGGACTAGCCTATAAACATAAGTAACACCACTATTACCAATACTGAGCCTTAATTACCTATCCGCTTTTCTTTGGCGGGAGACTCAATTGAAAGCAAACAACGTGAGTATCAAGACCACTTTTTCCGTCTGTTTTATTTATTTATTTTCTATTTTTTAGTAGTAGGCACTTTTTAATTTTTTAAGTGACTTCAAAAAAATGAATTTCATGAACTTATCTTCAGAACAAACACAATTATTATCAAAGACATAAAAACTTTTTAACTCCAAGCAAATTCAGTTTGACATATCATACATTCATTCACATACCATACTGCGCAGTTAACAGACATCCATATTACAAACATACAAATCACGAATTATTTTTCAATACAGTAAAGAATTTTTCAGCGGCCATAGACACTTTTTACAGAGTCTTATCAAAAATCCGAGTTTTTAGACATTATTTTGAACTCTTATGGCCAATGAGCTGTGGTCGACGCGTTTCAAGCCCCATCTATTCTTGGGACTCTCATCAGGACCTAAAAACTAAAAACACAAAAAGCGACTTAGTACTACTAGACACCTCTGCACTAATGGTTCAGCTGAACATTTTGCCCAAAAATGTACCTTTTTCCAAACGGAGGGAATCCTCCAAGGAAGTCTTTTGTACGACCTGGAAGAAAATGACCACTTCAATAAACAAAACTAGACTAACATCAATCAGGTCAATCAATCAGCTGTCAATACCCAGTAAGCTTACTTCGTCTCGTCGTGCAGTTGTGGATATTTTCTATAGAAGGGAAATAGCGACATTAGTTTCTTGAAGTCTCATTTCACTAGTACAAGGTGATTTGTTGTGCTAAGCTGTGACTTACTTTTATCATCCTTTTCTTCCTCGCTGAGAGTGTTGAAAGAAGACCTTCAAAGAGTTGTCAATCGGACGGTACTAGAATGGTGAAATTTACGAAATTAAGTTTTACCTACAAAGGCAGGTCTTTTAGGGGGGCGGTTAAAGGAAGGAAACGAGCACGCGTTGCCATCAACGTACCTTTATTTACTTTGTCGGCACGGCTTTTTCATTCACGTGTCCACACTGGCGTGCAAAGCTTTGTTTGTGCTAATCTGTTGAAAGAAGGGGACAGTGCTAAGTTTACGTTTCGCATCTCTTGTGGATGATTCTTTTGAATCAAGACTGTCTTTATGTCTTCTTCCGTACCTGAAGGTTTTACGGTCTTCTGTTCTGCAGCGGGGCAAAAAGTCTGTTCTGTTCCGCGTTGTAATCCGAGATCTCGTGGGATTTACAGGAACGTCTCGGTAGTTTTTTTTTAAAAATTCATGGGGCTTGTAGTTCTTTAGTTCACCATATTCAAGTTTAAGAAACCCGTGTTGAATTGCGTGGTCTCTCAAAGGGAAATTAAAAGTGTATTGAGTATCCATTTACACTTTATTTTTGTCAATATGATTTTTTTTAAAGCGGTCTCATTAATGTCAATTCTGTAGCCTATGTCTTTTCAGGGATGACTCCGCGCGGGAGCAGTGTAGTATGGGACACGTAGTTGCCAGTGTATATTCTCCTTTGGATCGCTAGATTTCTCTGCTTCACCATATATGGGTTTCCCTATCTTGATACAGCTTCTTGGTGAGCGGATAAATCCAAACAATAGTCTACACAAGCTTTAGCTTAGATTGTATATTTCTGAAAGCTCATTGAGGCCATTAACTGCGGTATTGAATTTTACTATTAGCATGGCTTCTCTTCTTGATAGTTTCGTGTCCATATCTCCTCCTCTTACATCCTGTTCCACTTTCGAAATCACCGTCCATTTTAGATCTTTTACCTGGTGGTTGTTTATTCTCCAGTGGTTCACTAGTGGAGCATTCAGAACATTTTTATTAATCCTTGATTTGTGCTGGGAGATCCGGGCTCTTATTTCTTGGCTTGTTTTTCCAATGTATAATTGGTTACATGGACATCGTATTCCATATATTACAAATCTGCTTCTACAGTTTGAAAAGGAATCGTGCTTCCAATGTATTGAGTTGTGGGTGAACAGTGTCCCCTCTTCCGTCGAGTCGCAACATACACAAGTTCCGCACTTATGGTGCCCAGTTACTGGAGGAAGTCCTACATAATCTCTTACTGAGATTTGTTTTATTGCTGGCATTGCTGCTCTTACCACTTGATTAGCAATGCTGCGATCTTTTCTGAATGCAAAAAGAGGGTTTTGATTTAGTGAATCATCAAGATATTTAATTAGATGCCAATTTTGATTAATTACTTTCTTTAAGTTATTGGAATTAGGGCAAAAAATGGAAACGCACACTATTCTTTTTAGAGGAGCTTTTTCTTTTTTCTCTAAGAGAGCTTCACGCGGAGTCCACCATGCTCTTTTCATTGCTTTTTTTAGTAATTTCTTTGGGTAACCTCTTTTCTTTAAGTTGTCAATCAATTGACTGGCATGTTGTACATATTCGTCTTTATAGAAACAGTTCCGTCTGATTCTGAGAAGTTGGCCAAACGGCAGGTTCTCTTTTAGATTCCTAGGGTGGCTGCTTGCGAAATGTAAAGCTTTATTCCGATCAGTTGGTTTTTTGAAGAGTGTGGTGACAAGTCCTTTTTCAGCTGGGTAGACCTCCACATCTAAAAACGGTATTTTTATCAGGGAATGGTTAATACTGAATTGGATCTCTTCTGTTCGATTATTCAGCCAATTGTGGAATTGTATCAGATTTTCTTCAGTGCTTGACCAAGTCATAAAGACGTCGTCTATGTAGCGCATCCAGTTTCCAATCCACATGGAAAAAGGATTGTCATTATAGACAAACTTTTCTTCGTATTTAGCCATAAAAAGAATGGCTAACTCTGGCGCGAACGGACAACCCATTGCAACTCCGCGGATTTGAAAATAGAAGTCTCCATTAAAGTTAAAGTAATTTTTCTTTAAGGCAAAGCATGCTAGTTCCATGATGAATTCTGTTGGGACTCTTGTTGGTCTTGGTCTACTTTCTAGGTATTGATTAATTACAGCCAGGCCTTCATCCTGGGGTATTTGCGTGTAAAGAGAGACCACATCTAGTGTCACTAGGTGGTCTATATCAGCATTGAAACCTACTTCATCCAATTTGTTGATGAAATCTGTTGTGTCTTGCAGGAATGAAGGTACCTCCTGAATGAACGGTTTTAGAAAATGATCGACAAATTTGGAAATAGGTTCTAACAAAGAATCGCAGCCTGAAACGATGGGTCTTCCGGGCGGTGTTGACTCATTTTTATGGATTTTTGGCAAAACATAAAACAGTGGTGTGCGTGGATTTTTGTTTTTTAGGAATTCGAGTTCTTTTTTATTCAGGAATCCTTGTAGAAAGCCTTTTTCTAAAACAGGAAACAATTTATTTTGTAGCTCCGCCGTAGGGTCATTTTTAATCTTGCGATAGCATTTAGTATCCTCTAGTTGTCTCATGACTTCAGAGGTATAGTCCGCGGTGTCCCATACCACTATTGACCCTCCTTTATCTGCCTGTTTTATTATAATGGAAGTGTCTTTTTGAAGATTGGTTAGGGCTTGCATTTGGTTTTTTGAGGTGTTGAACTTAACCCATCTTTTTTTCTTTTCCATTTCAGAAATTGATGACAAAAGTATTTTTTTCGAAAATTATGACTTCCTTCGGGGTTTTGTTAGTGGGGGGACAAAACAGAGACTTTTTCTTCAGGCCTGTATTTTCACTTATCTCTGTGTATGGGTTTTGTGCGAAAAAGGTTTTTAACCTAATCTTACGACAGAATTCGATTGCTTCCATCTTTAGTTTGACGAAGTTGGTATTTTTTGCAGGGACAAATGACAGTCCTTTTTCAAGTATATTTTGTTCTTCCTGGGTCAAAATTTTCTTTGATAGATTATAGACAAGTGATGGTTCTAATTTTTGTAATTTTGTCGGCGTGTGGACATCTCCCACGGTTGGGTATTGAATCTGACTCTTCCACGTCCTCTCTGTTGTCCTCTGCCTAAAAAAGGAGTTTGTTGTTGAGGTTGATCTCTTCGGTTGTTATTTCTGAATCCTGCGTTTGTCTCTCCCTCACTGCCACTAGAGGAGGATGAGGTTTCGGAAAAAGTAATAAAGTTTTTGGAAGATCTGCCTTGGTATTCTGGGAGGTATCTTCGTGAATCGACACGCAAATAGAAATCCGGCTGGAGGAACGGGTAAACTTTTTCTAGGGAAAAATTCCTTTTGTCCTTCTCAAATTTGTTCTCTTTTTGATTGACCGTGTAGTCTTTAAATTCTGATATCTCTTTATCCACTTTTTCCAATAAAGTTTTTGCGTCTGTAATAATCTGATTTGTTTTTATTTCAGATTCTAATACGGCAATCTCTTCCAGTTGTTGTTTTGAGATCCGTTGCGCCGTTTCCACTGTTAGCACCATTAAATCTCTGCTGCACTTTGTCTCTATTAGACTGTATCCTTTTTTATATAGAGGATCCTCTGTAAAAATTACTGGGATGTTTTTGATTTGAAGCCCACCTGGGATCGTTCCTGCTTTTAGATGTTGAATCAGAAAATGCCCATGTAGGTCAGTTCTTATTTGTTTTTTCTTTAGGCGTAATAATTTATCTGCCTCGTTCTGATTTTTTGCTGAGGCACTTAATGTTGCTGATGCAAAGAGGGGAGGGGCATCTAGTAGTTTTCTTATATGTTCTTCGCTATATGCGAAGGTGTCATTTTCTGTGTGAGAGTATGACAGAAAACAAATCAAATTATTACAGACGCAAAAAATTTATTGGAAAAAGTGGATAAAGAGATATCAGAATTTAAAGACTACACGGTCAATCAAAAAGAGAACAAATTTGAGAAGGACAAAAGGAATTTTTCCCTAGAAAAAGTTTACCCGTTCCTCCAGCCGGATTTCTATTTGCGTGTCGATTCACGAAGATACCTCCCAGAATACCAAGGCAGATCTTCCAAAAACGTTATTACTTTTTCCGAAACCTCATCCTCCTCTAGTGGCAGTGAGGGAGAGACAAACGCAGGATTCAGAAATAACAACCGAAGAGATCAACCTCAACAACAACAACAACAAACTCCTTTTTTAGGCAGAGGACAACAGAGAGAACGTGGAAGAGTCAGATTCAATACCCAACCGTGGGAGATGTCCACACGCCGACAAAATTACAAAAATTAGAACCATCACTTGTCTATAATCTATCAAAGAAAATTTTGACCCAGGAAGAACAAAATATACTTGAAAAAGGACTGTCATTTGTCCCTGCAAAAAATACCAACTTCGTCAAACTAAAGATGGAAGCAATCGAATTCTGTCGTAAGATTAGGTTAAAAACCTTTTTCGCACAAAACCCATACACAGAGATAAGTGAAAATACAGGCCTGAAGAAAAAGTCTCTGTTTTGTCCCCCCACTAACAAAAACCCCGAAGGAAGTCATAATTTTCGAAAAAATACTTTTGTCATCAATTTCTGAAATGGAAAAGAAAAAAAGATGGGTTAAGTTCAACACCTCAAAAAACCAAATGCAAGCCCTAACCAATCTTCAAAAAGACACTTCCATTATAATAAAACAGGCAGATAAAGGAGGGTCAATAGTGGTATGGGACACCGCGGACTATACCTCTGAAGTCATGAGACAACTAGAGGATACTAAATGCTATCGCAAGATTAAAAATGACCCTACGGCGGAGCTACAAAATAAATTGTTTCCTGTTTGAGAAAAAGGCTTTCTACAAGGATTCCTGAATAAAAAAGAACTCGAATTCCTAAAAAACAAAAATCCACGCACACCACTGTTTTATGTTTTGCCAAAAATCCATAAAAATGAGTCAACACCGCCCGGAAGACCGATCGTTTCAGGCTGCGATTCTTTGTTAGAACCTATTTCCAAATTTGTCGATCATTTTCTAAAACCGTTCATTCAGGAGGTACCTTCATTCCTGCAAGACACAACAGATTTCATCAACAAATTGGATGAAGTAGGTTTCAATGCTGATATAGACCACCTAGTGACACTAGATGTGGTCTCTCTTTACACGCAAATACTCCAGGATGAAGGCCTGGCTGTAATTAATCAATACCTAGAAAGTAGACCAAGACCAACAAGAGTCCCAACAGAATTCATCATGGAACTAGCATGCTTTGCCTTAAAGAAAAATTACTTTAACTTTAATGGAGACTTCTATTTTCAAATCCGCGGAGTTGCAATGGGTTGTCCGTTGGCGCCAGAGTTAGCCATTCTTTTTATGGCTAAATACGAAGAAAAGTTTGTCTATAATGACAATCCTTTTTCCAAGTGGATTGGAAACTGGATGCGCTACATAGACGACGTCTTTATGACTTGGTCAAGCACTGAAGAAAATCTGATACAATTCCACAATTGGCTGAATAATCGAACAGAAGAGATCCAATTCAGTATTAACCATTCCCTGATAAAAATACCGTTTTTAGATGTGGAGGTCTACCCAGCTGAAAAAGGACTTGTCACCACACTCTTCAAAAAACCAACTGATCGGAATAAAGCTTTACATTTCGCAAGCAGCCACCCTAGGAATCTAAAAGAGAACCTGCCATTTGGCCAACTTCTCAGAATCAGACGGAACTGTTTCTATAAAGACGAATATGTACAACATGCCAGTCAATTGATTGACAACTTAAAGAAAAGAGGTTACCCAAAGAAATTACTAAAAAAAGCAATGAAAAGAGCATGGTGGACTCCGCGTGAAGCTCTCTTAGAGAAAAAAGAAAAAGCTCCTCTAAAAAGAATAGTGTGCGTTTCCACTTTTTGCCCTAATTCCAATAACTTAAAGAAAGTAATTAATCAAAATTGGCATCTAATTAAATATCTTGATGATTCACTAAATCAAAACCCTCTTTTTGCATTCAGAAAAGATCGCATCATTGCTAACCAAGTGGTAAGAGCAGCAATGCCAGCAATAAAACAAATCTCAGTAAGAGATTATGTAGGACTTCCTCCAGTAACTGGGCACCATAAGTGCGGAACTTGTGTATGTTGCGACTCGACGGAAGAGGGGACACTGTTCACCCACAACTCAATACATTGGAAGCACGATTCCTTTTCAAACTGTAGAAGCAGATTTGTAATATATGGAATACGATGTCCATGTAACCAATTATACATTGGAAAAACAAGCCAAGAAATAAGAGCCCGGATCTCCCAGCACAAATCAAGGATTAATAAAAATGTTCTGAATGCTCCACTAGTGAACCACTGGAGAATAAACAACCACCAGGTAAAAGATCTAAAATGGACGGTGATTTCGAAAGTGGAACAGGATGTAAGAGGAGGAGATATGGACACGAAACTATCAAGAAGAGAAGCCATGCTAATAGTAAAATTCAATACTGCAGTTAATGGCCTCAATGAGCTTTCAGAAATATACAATCTAAGCTAAAGCTTGTGTAGACTATTGTTTGGATTTATCCGCTCACCAAGAAGCTGTATCAAGATAGGGAAACCCATATATGGTGAAGCAGAGAAATCTAGCGATCCAAAGGAGAATATACACTGGCAACTACGTGTCCCATACTACACTGCTCCCGCGCGGAGTCATCCCTGAAAAGACATAGGCTACAGAATTGACATTAATGAGACCGCTTTAAAAAAAAAATCATATTGACAAAAATAAAGTGTAAATGGATACTCAATACACTTTTAATTTCCCTTTGAGAGACCACGCAATTCAACACGGGTTTCTTAAACTTGAATATGGTGAACTAAAGAACTACAAGCCCCATGAATTTTTTAAAAAAAACTACCGAGACGTTCCTGTAAATCCCACGAGATCTCGGATTACAACGTGGAACAGAACAGACTTTTTGCCCCGCTGCAGAACAGAAGACCGTAAAACCTTCAGGTACGGAAGAAGACATAAAGACAGTCTTGATTCAAAAGAATCATCCACAAGAGATGCGAAACGTAAACTTAGCACTGTCCCCTTCTTTCAACAGCTTAGCACAAACAAAGCTTTGCACGCCAGTGTGGACAAGTGAATGAAAAAGCCGTGCCGACAAAGTAAATAAAGGTACGTTGATGGCAACGCGTGCTCGTTTCCTTCCTTTAACCGCCCCCCTAAAAGACCTGCCTTTGTAGGTAAAACTTAATTTCGTAAATTTCACCATTCTAGTACCGTCCGATTGACAACTCTTTGAAGGTCTTCTTTCAACACTCTCAGCGAGGAAGAAAAGGATAATAAAAGTAAGTCACAGCTTAGCACAACAAATCACCTTGTACTAGTGAAATGAGACACCAAGAAACTAATGTCGCTATTTCCCTTCTATAGAAAATATCCACAACTGCACGACGAGACGAAGTAAGCTTACTGGGTATTGACAGCTGATTGATTGACCTGATTGATGTTAGTCTAGTTTTGTTTATTGAAGTGGTCATTTTCTTCCAGGTCGTACAAAAGACTTCCTTGGAGGATTCCCTCCGTTTGGAAAAAGGTACATTTTTGGGCAAAATGTTCAGCTGAACCATTAGTGCAGAGGTGTCTAGTAGTACTAAGTCGCTTTTTGTGTTTTTAGTTTTTAGGTCCTGATGAGAGTCCCAAGAATAGATGGGGCTTGAAACGCGTCGACCACAGCTCATTGGCCATAAGAGTTCAAAATAATGTCTAAAAACTCTGATTTTTGATAAGACTCTGTAAAAAGTGTCTATGGCCGCTGAAAAATTCTTTATTGTATTGAAAAATAATTCGTGATTTGTATGTTTGTAATATGGATGTCTGTTAACTGCGCAGTATGGTATGTGAATGAATGTATGATATGTCAAACTGAATTTGCTTGGAGTTAAAAAGTTTTTATGTCTTTGATAATAATTGTGTTTGTTCTGAAGATAAGTTCATGAAATTCATTTTTTTGAAGTCACTTAAAAAATTAAAAAGTGCCTACTACTAAAAAATAGAAAATAAATAAATAAAACAGACGGAAAAAGTGGTCTTGATACTCACGTTGTTTGCTTTCAATTGAGTCTCCCGCCAAAGAAAAGCGGATAGGTAATTAAGGCCCAGTATTGGTAATAGTGCTGTCATACTGGTGGCAGCTGTGTCATGATTGGCTAGGGGAGCCTGAGAGCCTGTGGGCTTCCTGCTTCTAGGAGTCGATGACCAAAGAGGACTGAGGGGTGGCGGCTTATCTGCAGGTGATTGTTTTTATTTTTCATCCCCCCGCCCCGCCGCCCCCATTAAGTAGCAGCTACCGCTGGCAGGTTTGCCGACATTCATCCACATGGCTCATCAGAAAATTAGCATTTTTACATAGTGCACATTTCTCGTCTTTCGGCGTATACTCTACATCACGTGCTTGCCTGGCTTAATTTCCTTTATTGTTTCTCTGCAGCACCCCCAAGCTCATTTCACGGATCACAACATCTCCTTCTTTGTAACTATATCCCTGCAACCAAGCAATACCTAATCTCCTTTAGCCTGTCTTTTCATCCCACCAACCATCTGCGTGAACTCACATAGCCCCAAATAATGATCACACCTAATTCCCATCAATTTGAAGTTTCACAAAGAAATTGGAGTAAATGCGTGGAAGGATTTTCTTTAGCACACATGCCTAATGTCAAAAAACAACAATGACAAAAAACATAATAGTTTAACCACTAACTTTGGGTTCCGGAGTAGCGTGCTAGTAGCCGAAAAACACTTCAATGCTTCATCAGGGTAGCAAGCACCACATAAACGCAATTACACCTGTGATTCTCTAAATGTGTGCCTGATACCAGGTTTATAATCCACATCTCAACAAATTGCGCATTTGCGTGGAAAATTAGGACAGGGTATGGTTGTCCTGTGGCAAGGTGTGGTTGTCCTGCGGCTGGGTGTGATTGTCCTGTGGCAGATATTGGTTGTACTACAACAGGGTGTGGTTGTCCTGCGGCAAGGTGTGGTTGTCCTGCGGAAGGGCGTGGTTGTCCTGCAGCCAGTGCCGATCTATTCCTTAATTTCTTGTGGCTGACAAGCAAAGCATGCCCCATATCCCTGCCATACCTTTGATCCAATTTAAAGAACTTTTTCCACTCCTTCATAAAGCACGTGCTTTCAAGGCACTATTCATCACTAACCCAGCCATTCAACAATGTTGAAGCCCTCCATCCAATCCCTAATTTGGGCCAGTGGCTGCATGAAAGTGATCCTGGCACTGAATTTTGGGGAAAGGAATTTATTTTCTAATCATCAGACTTTGACCCACACCAAGACAGAGGAAGGCAAACAAGGATGGAATGAGCGGCAAGAGAAAATAATTTTTTAAAACTGTGACAAAGGGAGAACGCAGGCATGAAAAAGAATCAGGAAGAGTCAGATAATGGGACAGGAGGTGAAAGATTATGAAAGAAAGAGGCAGGGTCTGGAATTTAAAACCAGACAACCTTGGCATTCGGTAAAGCTGGCAATGGGCTCCTAAGAAATACTTTAGGCCTCTCTCTGCACTTATGCCTTTTCACAAAGAGAAGACCGCCTCCAGCCCAATCTCAGCCTGGTCATCTATTTCTCATTGCTCTATTATACAACAATGTTCTATTCACAGCAGGTTCTAGCGTCGGTGGCACGTGTCCAAGAATATGCCACCCATCTCATCCCTTCTGTTGCACCAACAACCTCCAAGATTTTATCACGAGGATTTATTGGCCTTGGTGTCACACCTTCACAACATCCCAAGGCAAAGATCAGCGGTGGATGTGTTCTGTGTCTCCTGGGTGTTGTGCTGGCTCTCTGAGTCTCTGCCTCTTCTCTGCACGCTGTTTGTTGCCCAACCTAGCAGTGAGCCGCTTTGTTTCTAAGTGACGAGGCAATCTGTTTACAGCTCTCGACTAGGAGCAACAGCAGGCCTCCTTGAGAGAGGGAAAGAGGGATCTTACCAGGCTCTGGTCGAAGCGCGTGGAGGCTGCCTGAGGATTCCCTGTCACGTAGTCCTGGGACGACGCCTGCAAGGTGGCCAGGAAGGTGTCTGCAAAGGGCTCAGGCTGCAGGTACGAGTCCAGCAGGTGCTGGTCGAGGTAGCAAGAAGTGTCTTCAGGGGGGGCTTGGCTGGAAGGCTGCGTGGGCTGGAAGAGGTTGGGGGCCAGGGGGACACCCTCCATCTCAAGGTAAGGTCCTAGAGTGGCCAGAAAAACATATTGAATATTTCACAGACATCCTTCTTTTTTTACAAGTTAAAATTAGCTGTGAGATGTATCGTGTTTCCGGGGTGTAGGCCGGAGGTTAGAATGGTATCCTGTGCAGAAATGAAAACCCCTAGGTTTAATTTCTCTTTTAAGTGCCAAATCAATTCAAGTGCTTGAAAGAAGTATAAACTTTAGGAGAAATGTTGGAGGGACAGGGGTTTGTCGAAATATCGAGGCCTTCCTAAAGCAATATCCACGTATTTTATGCAGGTGTCACGTGTCATCATAAAAAAATATTTTAATAAAAAATCAACTTTCTCTCTCGACTCATCCAAAATGGATAACAGATTATTTCAATGGCATGTGTGGCATATATTAAAAGCTAATCGCACTTTTACATTGGAGTCACGTGCTAGTTTTTTTTATATACTGTAGACAATTATATGTTTTTTTCATTGAAAATACATTTTTCTCCTCTAAATACAATTAAAGGATGCTTGTTTATAGATCTCTGTGGCAAATCGAAAGCCCTTGAAGAACAGCTCCTCGTGCTGACCATACTTGGGCTGGTGGCATGCATTTGAAAACTTCCTGAAGATGAGTTGTTCCCAAAAATGAAAAACAGCCGATAGTTGAGTGTGTCAAAAAGCACAAACGTGTGCCGAAAGAGGGGGTGTGAGAGTGTCTTCAGTATAGAAGGGCTCAGACATACATATGTCAGTGGGCAGCATCCGATGGGACCCCAGGCATTTGTCTGCCGTGCTGGCACGCGCTGACGATGGCGCTGTTTGTGAGAGTAAGACACTGCCTGGCACTGTGCTATCAGGGAATAATAAAATAATAAAATACAGTAGAGCGTTTTATTTTTTGTATACACCTCAGCTTTGGCTAACAGAGAAACCCTTTTTAGCAGGAAAAACGGCTGGTTGCTGCTGAGTGTCTATCTGGCAACATAAATGTATAACGCTAGCCTATATGCCTATAAATATACTTACATATATATGTGTATATATATATACATATGTATATATATAAACATATAAACTGTGGGTCTATAAAAGTGTGTGTGTGTATATATCATATATCTATATATATGTATGTGTGTATGTATATATATATATATATATATATACACATACATACATGAATATAGAGAGGAAGGGAGGGAGCTGAGTAACAACTCATGCGTGGCTATTTGATAATATAATGTATACAGCTAATGTATATATATCGAGGGAGCTGTGTAACGACCCATGCAATGAGCTGGGTGGTAGTAGTGGGAGTATGTAATGAGATTTACTGCTGCACAGCCAGAAACGGTTCGCCTGCGTTTTTCATCGGATGAGGGTGTCAGGTTTCCCTGGAAACAAATTGTCAACCAGGGTGTTTCTCTGTTGCCTTTACTACTTGCGTGAAATATACCCCCTGCCTAAAAGTATATCCATATGCTCTGCGTGGTACATGAAAATAAAAAAGTGAAACATGTTAAAGAGGGATGTTGCACTGTAATGTGGAAAAATCCTCAGCAGTGGGCTTGTATGGAATTAGATGCAGTATTTCTGCTGAATTAAATCTGCCACAATCATGTGCACGTTGGCTATCTCTTCCCTAAATGCTGCTCTTTGAGGTAGGAGGGAGGAGCAGGCACGGGGCTGGAACGGCTGCACCGCTTTGCCCCGCGAGACTAACGGGTTTAAAAACTCCCGTGGGGGAGCGATGCAACTTTGCACGTCCCTATCTGCGCAGTGCTGCCTCGGAAAGAGCCGGACAGATTATGCTAAAATGGGGGGTTCTCTCTCCTCCCTGGCTGGGCTCTCCCCGCTCCCTCATCTGCATTGACTTGGCCCCGTGCACGTCCTGATTGGCTGAATTCGTAATTGAGTGATTCCACTCTTCGAGTCCTTTAATCGAGCCTTTTAAATAAGCCCTGAGACTGTGGGATTTTTTTTATAAAAAGAAATGTTCAAGAGAATGTGTGATTTTTTTCTGGGGGTGGGGGTGTATGGGTGGGCAGCGTGGGGATGCTGTCTGCACCAACCTGCACAGGACGAAGGTGATGAAGAGACGATTGACTCGCAAAACGGGACGCTGGAGATCCGTGATGCCTGCGAAAAAAAAATGTAATTTTTTTTAAAACAAAAAAGAAAATTATGGCTCTGAGACGTCGTCATTAACATGCACATCAATAGATTTTGTACAGAAATTATTATCTGAGCTGCACCGGGACAACAGCAACGTTTGTGCTCTGCACTTTGACAGGTAAGTGGCTCGACTCGTCTGTGCCTGTTTGCGCAGTGCCTGCTGCCTGCAGCTCTTCCCTGTGCGCCCAGCCTGCGAGTGCACAGTGACAGGCTGGTTTGCTTCTCAAAGAGGACTGATTTCCAATTGTTGGCAGACAATGGGTGACTGCGGGGGAGGCGGATGGGACAGGCAGAGGACAGTAGGGCCCCTGGTATAGTCAGCGAGGGGCTG
Source organism: Triturus cristatus (assembly GCF_964204655.1). Taxonomy (NCBI): domain Eukaryota; kingdom Metazoa; phylum Chordata; class Amphibia; order Caudata; family Salamandridae; genus Triturus; species Triturus cristatus. The sequence goes on from NC_140583.1 coordinate 1,051,871,887, forward strand.
TGGAGCCACGTGCGTCATTTATCTGTCCTATGGCTCGCGCACAACGCGCCCTGCTTTGGCGCACCCGCTGCCCTGCACCGACGCCCTCCTGGGTGCGCATTCGCAAACGAGACAACCAGCCCTGCTTTGGACATTTCACGTTTATTTTAAACTGGAAAGGCACTGTTAATGTGTTTTACTGTCATAATTCACTTAGTACCCGACTGCAGCCCCTGCTGTTTCTAATGTTTCACTTATTTGCAGCACAGCAAGCCAGTGGGTCGGCTGCTCAGGACTTTGGATGTCACCCCTCCCCTGAGAGGTGTAATACGGGGTGTGTGGTGTGCAGCCATTCTGTGGACATTTGGGTGTAGGCGCTCGCGGGACAGGTGCAGAAGCTGTGTTCAGCAGCGCTGCACGCGGGCATGTGCCGTCAGGCTCCGAGTGCCTTCGCTTCTGTAAGCGGGAGCTCGGCTGCACTTCCTTCTTTTGAAGTAGAGAGCAAAGGCATCTTTCTAGCTTTAAAGGTAGAGAACGTGCGCTTTTCTGCTGATTTGCAATACTTCTTAAAGGGACAGTGCCGACCCACGTGAAAGGGCAGCAAATACTGTATTATATGTGAGCACTCTCACCATCCCGCATCAACTACCCGATTTTTCATCCATTTCCTGGCCAGCGTTTCTTGGGGCATGCATGACACAGGGCACGTGCATTGCAAGGCGGGAGCAGTGCGGGAGTGTTCAGCTATTCTGATAACACAAGGGGAAGGGATTGCACGCCGTGCCTCGCATTAAAAGGCAGGAACGTTGCGTGCGTCTTCAGACATATACTCGGGTGCGTTAAGGGGCTGTTGAGACCACAGAGTTGTTTTTATCTTTTCTTGTTTTGCACTGCCACAGAGGAAGGGCTCATGTCTTACCACACAGGGACGTTGCACGCGTCTTCCGCCATATATTGAGGGCATGTGGGGTAGGTACTCTTGATACCACAGGTCTGATATACTACCACAGTGGAAGGGCTTGCGTATTACCATAAAGGTACTCTGCGTGCGTCTTCAGACAAATGTTGAGAGCATTGGGGTGTGCATGGAGGGACTGACTGAGACCAGGGAACAGGCGTGTTGCACAGTTTCTAACGGCGTCATATGTCGGATGGCTCCCCTGTACCCACGCATTAGGACCAAGGGAAGGCTGCGCGTGTTTAACCGATCTGGAGGCGTTGAGTTGTGGCACGAGATTGGTTTACAAGAGAAGGGAGCCGCGTGCCCGCTCTGCGTCCCTAAAACGTACGGGATTGCGTGAAGGCCTGAGACGCACAGGTTGGGTCATGCGCAACGCACGAGCGGCCAGTCTTTCCCAAAACACGAAACTTGAAGGTTTCAGGACACGTGCTTTGCAAGTCTGGGGTAAAGGGGTATTAAAGACTCAGCCTCTTGATCTACGAGTCAGGCGTCATCCAAATGTTGAGTCATTCTGAATGCCCCGGTGTTTTTTTTATCAGATCCTATCGCACGTTGTAAAGCTCATGGTTCATGCGCAAGTGCATTGTGATATCACGCAGCTGTGCAGGATTTTAGGACACCTGTCGTTTACCGGTCACGTGTCATGTAAGTGTGGTCAACCCATTCTGGAAGTTTTTTTTAGGGTTTTCAAGCGATTCTAGAGACACATTCCATACATGGGAAGTGTCACGCACATCTATTCAGCCACTCTGGATATCTGTGTCTCTGCGAGATCTGATGACCACATCATTTACAGGTCATCATGTGTCAAGCATGTGTGCTCAGCCCAACTGAAGCTAATTTTGCTTTAAGGCGACCCATGAACAAGTATTTCACAGACCATATGTGATGCATGAAAGTGGGTGGGTTTTCAGGAAATCTTTAGGGCACATACTCTAACGGCCAAGTGCCATGCATGCGTACTCAACCATTGTGAGAGGGACCTAAAACACATATTTAACAGTTGATGTGTCATACATGAGTGTTCAATCGTTTTGAAGATTTTTTTGTCTGTAAGAGAGTCTATGGACCCATACTTCACAGATCCTGTTTGTGTATGTGCGTGCAGCCATTTCAAGGTATATATATTTTCAGGAGATCTTCTGGGCACATGCGTTCACGATGACTGTGTCATACATACACGTGCAGCCATCTTCCGATACTAGTGCCTTGAACAGACCCTATGGACACATCCTTTATAGATCATGTGAGATGCACATGCATTCAGCCATCCTGAAGGTATGTTTTTGGGTAGATCCTGAAGACACATGCCTCGCTAGTCATATGTCAAGCATGTTTGTTCAGACATTCAAGATTACAATGTTTACAGTAGACTGTAGATGCACACATGTTCTTCATGTGTGTTCTGCCGTTCCGAAAGTATATGTGTTTTCAGGAGATTATCAGGACACAACATGTTCTGGTTTTGTGTCAAGCATGTGTGCTCAGATATCCAAACTCACAATGTTTATGGTGTACCCTGAAGACACAATTTCCAGAAGATACGCTCTGCATGTGTGTGTTCGGACGGTTTATATGATTCCAGGAGATCCCAAGGACACACGCTTTGCTCGACATGTGGCATGCATGTGTGTTCAGACATCCGGACGCACTATGTTTATGGTAGACCCTAAGAACACATAACGTATATGAGATATTTTCCACTTAAAGGTTCTGCCTTTCTGAAGGCACACGTGTCCGGGAGATCCACAGGGCATACGTTTTACTCGTCATGTGTCATGCATGTGTGTTCAGATATTCATACGCACAATGTTCATGGTAGAGTTTAAGGGCGCATAGCTTACATGTGTTATGCTTTGAGTGTGCGTTCCTACGTTCTGAATGCATACATGTGTTCACGAGCTCTTCAGCACACATGTATGCCGGTCATGTGTCATACAAGTGCAGATGTAGATATTCCGAGGGCCTGGGGAGCTTCTAGGACAGGTACATAGAGGGACCGGGGTGCGCCAGCTGCTCGCGGACCCGTGACAGGCGTGTCTCCTCGCTCCCAGTGGGTGTGGCCGGCACATCAAGGGAACCCCTGCAGCAGGGCGTGGGACGCGGCTGCGCGTCGAGTCCACCCTGCCTGCAGGGCTGCGAGCCCCTGGGGCTTTTCTGGGAAGATTTAGCAATCCACCTTTCTGTTCAGTCATAGGCGGCACTCCACATGACGGCTGTCCTACCTTCCCACTAACCACTGGGAAGCCGAAATCGAGATGTACTGTACCCGCAAGCACTTGCTTCCTATGCAAATAATTTCCCAGCTAATGGCTCGCTTCAAGACATTTTTTTTGTAATTCCGTGCAGTTTGACCGAGCTGTTTATTTTAACCTCATTCATTGCCCCGTAAACTTTCTGCTGTGTGAACAACATATTCGCCAGGAGTTCGTGCGTCCAATGGACTGTTTCAGACAGCCTTTTAAATGCTTGAAATCTTTCTCTGTCAATATATTTAGTTTACATTGTCCGAAAAAGAAGTCTTTTGGCCGCGACATACCACGGAGTACGCCAATTGCCTTTGTGTGCTATTAATTTTCGAAAAATTTGGTACTACGATTACAAACTGTCCCTAACCGCGGTGAACGATAAAGGCAGGGTCTTTCTACCTTCTTGTATGTGTTTTGGACGCACACCACGCAGTCTCCTTATTTGCGCCACCCACGTGGCCCTGAAAATGTGTGTATGAGGAGTTTTAAACCCGATGCCTGCCTGCTCATGCCGTAAAGGTATCAAAACAAGAGCAAACTCAAGGTTAAGTTGAGTAATGCAGCCCCTTACAGGATCTACGGTCCACCTTAGGATCACATGTTGGTGTCCTCAATGGAGTTGCTCAGCTTTTCATCCTCAAGAGGCTGATGAAATGAGTTAAAATGTAGTTGAGCTAAAATAACCGTCTGTTTTTCAGAGCAGGAATCCCCACGGGTAAATGCACATTGATGTGTTACACGAATCAAGCTTCACCACAGTCTTAAACCAACCAACCGTCGATATTCGGTAGTTAACTCTTAAGGGGGGGGGGGGGGGGGTCCCTGAGTGTGGAGCATTTTTTAGTTCATATGTGAGCTAGTTTTTCTGCTTCAATGCTATATTTTAGGGTGACAGCATGATCCATGCTGTGGAAATTATGCCCACTTCATCCTTTCAGATGTCTAACATGGGTGAAAAAAGCACAGATTACAGAAAAAGAATCCTGAACACTGGAACCTCCTAGGCAGTGGCAAAACATCTTTAATAAGGTTTTTCACTACTTATGGACCCGTGAATACTACCAATAAAGCATTATTGAATTGAATTTTTCTGAAGTTAGATTCACTAACTTGCCCATCCCATCCCCTACCTCACAGCCTCTGTAATCTCTGCCTGGGGGCCCAGGTGCTCACACCCTCTCCTTTTCTGCACGTCTTTTCAAGCCAAAGTCCACAAAAAGGAAATATGCACTCATGTTTCTACTGTACCGAGCAAACACCCCACAAAAGAGGTCTTGGACAAATAGTTCTTTCCCTTATCACAGCCAGACCTTTCAGCAGGCTGCACCCAGACTCTGTTTGTACAACTTCCAACAGGAAGAAAGATAAGTATTTTTTCACTTTAACTGGAAAGACTTAACTTGTGAAGGCCTATCCACCCCTTTAGGTAGTTATTAACAGTTTGTGAGTACACTGTTCGAGAACATAATCACTGAACTATATGATCTAGGATTAAATGGGAACTCCACATCACTGAAATGGAGGTAAAAAAACAAAACAAGTAAATGCATTCACGGAGAATGAACAGGTCAAAGGAATAAAATAAATTTTTAAAAGCAGAATTGCATGTCCAAATGAAATGGTTCATGAGAAAACACATCTCTGTGTTAGAAAACTGCATCTAGTCCTACTAAAGTAAGTCTTTTGTGTGAAAACAACGAAGCAATTTGTGAATTAAATCTAAGTTTGCGATTCTCATATCCAAAATTCGCTCAAAATGTTCCCCAATTCACAGAATGATGATTCATAAAATAGTTACATTTTTCCATCAGATGTGTGTATTGCTTTTGAAAAAAAATAATCTAAAACGTCTCCATCCTCATAAGTAGGTTTTAGTTGGGTATTAGGCATACTTAAAGCTATCCTTTAGCCAAGTGAGATGTTGTTTCCACCCCTGCCAGATTCTAAAGTTAGAAATCTCGGTTTCTAAATTGATGAGAGATTGCTTTTTGGCCAATGGGCAAATGTAACGACCTCACCTTGCTTCCATGGGGGGGGGGGGGGGGTGTTCCTTCAGTTGTGGTGGCAGTTGTCTTATCAAGAATTGACTACTGTAATATGATCAACATTTGACTTTTGGGCTGCCCTCTAGCGACATCAAAGAGCTACAACTTGTTCAAAAGTGGCGGTCTGATTGTTTTCAATCTGTGCAATGTCAAACATGTTTCTGAACCCGCTTGCAAGTGCCTTTGGCTGCCTGCAGCACTGCATATTCGCTTTGATGTACTATACTTAGCCAACTGGGCCATTTATAGGAATTGACCAAAACATAACCTGGGAGGATGCCAACATGTTGCGGCCTCATGTTCTCTTTCTTCTGGTTAAATTTCTTTGTTCTTTGAACCCCCTGTTTGGCATTTAGTTCTTGCCTTTTTTATCATAATCTCATGGCTTGAGAACTATCTGCCCATTGCTCTTTGAGAATTCACGATCCATGAGAGCTTTCGCAAGGACTTGAAGTTGCATCTATTTACCTAAGTTGGTTTGGCCTTCTGACATTAGAAATCATGCATCTATGTCTACCTCCAAGATGCTTTTGGGTGAAGGTCATGGTCTATAAATACTCACTCACTCACTCACTCACTCACTCACTCACTCACTCACTCACTCACTCACTCACTCACTCACTCACTCACTCACTCACTCACTCACTCACTCACTCGTTCACTCACTCACTCACTCAGCACTCACTCACTTTTGCCTTCAGCAATTTGCATACTTCCCAAATATTGCATAATGTCAAAAAGAATACTTCATCACGAAATTGGCAAAGCTTAAAAATGTAAAGAGCAAGAAAATACTGTACAAAGTAGGTTTGCTGGTGAAAAATTGATAAAATACATTTTAGTATACCAATTATGCACAAAACATTTCTAAAGAAAGACATCCCTTTTAAAACCTATATTGCAGATAATTTCTCCCTTAGGCAAAGATGTGTGAATTTGACAAATTATGGGCTTCGCAAAGTTGCAGAGTTGTCTGCTTCCTACAAGTTTGCTGGCAGAGCTGTTTCCCCCCCTTATAAAATACCCTTAAGACTTCTTGGTGACAAAATTTAAGAAACAAAAATCTTACAGTGTTTACAGCATTGGTTTCTGCTTGGAGCGCCCTCCTCTGTTGCAATAACTCTTTCACTGTAATCTTCACTCTCACTCCTTGGTAAATCTTTGATTTTTCTAGACAAATGCAACAAAAATAGGAAGCAAAAAAGTTAAAGGAAATTAAAGCCAGCACTGTAGTGTGTGAATGACAGTCACATTGATATGTGAAATATTAATTTCCTTTGTAATTAGGCCATTCTAATCACGTCTGTTAATTGATTCCTCTGTCAATGATATGATAGATTAAAAAAAATGAAACACATGCATCCAGTTTAACTAGCCTTAGATATTATACACAAATCATGCTAGTTTTTGCATTGCATGCTCACCCTAATCCCCAGATAATCTTTATTATTGGAATTTGTCACATAATCATTTTACAAGTATAAACTATGTGTATGCAAGCTTTGAATGGTATATTCCCACTTTTTAGCTACAATTATTTGAAGTAAAATGCAGAGAAATATCATATTTGAAAGGCAATGGCACTTTTAACCTGTTTTTTCCCAGCAACCGACATGAACCTCTCAAAGCTATTCAACTGTATAGTGCTAAAGCGTGAAGACTATAAATGCCTATATCCATCTTAACCAAGGTGGATTCCTCTGGATCTTATTCAATTCTTTTTTTTTTTAAGCTTATCTCTATCATTAGTAGATGACCCCTAGCATATACCAAACAGGCTAACAAAGGATTCTAAACTGAACTACCTGGCCACACCCTCTTAAAAGAAATAGAAGCACAAGAGAATGTTACAGCCTTGTTACATTTCATTAATGTGTAAATTGGAACACATATTTCATTACCAATATGGAAACACCTTTCCCACTCAGGGAGACTCACAAGACCCACATGGATGACAAAAACATGGTGAACTGAAAGGTTTGAAATAATAACTACTTGGAATGTGACTGAGCAGCATTCTATTCCATTGTTTATAACCCATCTGCACTATTAAGGAAGGTGATCTATCACTATATGTTGCTAGGTTAGATCACTTTATTGATGTTCTTTTGCTAATCTCTGTTAGGTTAGACTAAATTAGGCTAGGACAGGTGAGATTAGGTAATGTCAGGTTAGGTCATTTTAGGATTCAATAGGCTAGATTAGTTTAGATTGAAGTAGGCTTGTTTAGGTCAGATTAGCTTTAGATAGGTAACATCGATTTAAGTTAGGATACACTAGATGAAGGAAGGTTAGGTTTGGTGATGTTAGACTAGGATAGTTTATAATAGGTTAAAATACATTTGTTTAGATTAGATTTCAATAGGTAAGGCTGGTTGAGGTTAGGCTAAAATAGGTTAGGTTAAGATTGGTTAGGTGAAGTTCTGGGATATTGAGTTAGATTAGGTTCCTTTAGATTTGGTTAAGATAGGACAGGCTAGATGACAATACAGTATGTTAGGTGAGGAGAGAAACACTTGCATAGTGCACACTGAGGCACACTAAACGTTGTTTAAAGACACACAAATCTTTCATAAAGCAAAATAGTTCTGAAAGAGCTGTCCCTAAAAGAGTCAAATCTGTAACAGTTCCAATCTGTTGAATTTGCCTGGGAGTAGATTCTACATTTAAGTTCCTGGACATACATTTTAGAGTCTGGCTTCACCACTTTGGCACACTCACTATATTTAGTGGCAAACACCGTCAGAAATAGAGCCCTAACGCAAGCTAGGACAGGGTCATTTTCAGTAAATTCAGTTGTTCATGGTCACTCGCATCTACTGATTCAAGAGAAATTAAAAAACCTTTATTCCAGTTGTTGGAGACACACCGTGCTGTAATACTACCTAACAAGTGCTATGGTTTTTTTCTTGGTGTGGTATAACTTCCTGAATCTGAGTTCCATAGGCCAGCATGTGAAATAATATTGCATGGTTTCCATAGTTTTAGGCTACAAAACTCTGAATATTGTTGCTTTACAACCCACAAATGTAGCGAGAATTTACTCTGTGAAATTAGTGCCGGAAAAATGATGGCTCAGTTCAAACGTTGTGCATTGAATGTATTCCCAATTGATGAACAGACTCCCATTTGCATCCCAGAAGGGGCTACTGGGGCACTCAAAAGGAAGCCCAAACAGTTTAATTAGCATAGTGTTCACCATTTGTAAAATCGTCAATAAACATATACTAGTAGTATTTTCACATACTTAATAATACGTGTACCTTGTGCCACCTTGTTATTGGCACGGCCCTCCAACGCACGAGTGTGTTACATAAAGATCTTTTTCTGTATTTATTTCTAGCTATTATCTGCCTTAGTGCATAGTTTGGAGAGCTGTGGGTGAGCATTGTTGTGTAGTATCGACAAATGACATCACAGGCCTACGCGGTCCTCCACACCAGTATTCATTGATAAAATCCTATGAGAGCTCTCTAACCTGGAGCTTGAGCTCAGATCTTGGCACTGCTGTAAAATAACTAGCCACCTTTCTTTCCCTCCCAACCCTTACTTCTCAGACATCACAGTTCTACCTCCTGCCTGTAATCCCAGCCAATGGCGAAACCATAAATATAGGCCCACCCTTGCAGAATGCAAAGAGGAGAGGCAGTCTCCCATAGCTCCAAGATCGTCATTGGCCGAGGGCTGAATGGGAGCCTACCTCGAGGGTTGAGGGTCCCCTGAAGGGTGAGGGCCCCCCTGCTCCACAGGGCCTGCAGGGGCAATCTTTGTGACCCTGATTCAAGCCCAGCACAGGCTCCTTGCTACCAGTGGCGGCTCCTCTGCTAAGGTGGGGGAGCATTGCCGCACTGCACAAAAAGGAAAAAATAAAATGGCAATAACGTATCATTATTGTCATTTTATTTTTCAAATCGTATGCAGTCAGTGGCCTGTGTGCAGTGTGGGGCAGGGCTGGCCAGAGCAGGGGAGGAGAGCTTTGCACTCCCAAAGTGCACCTAAACTGTTTGGCCGGCCCTCTTGGGCTAACCAAACAGTTCATGTGCACTTTGCATGTTCCTACCAGGCTGCATTACACAGCCTGGTGAGGAACATGCACAGACTCTCTGTTCCAGCTCGAGCGCTGTTCCACTACGCTCAGACCAATCACAACGCTGCATTGCAGCATTGTGATTGGCTCCGGGGAGCCTGTGTGCCAGGTGCTTTTTGCTGCCAGACGGACTGCAGAAAAGAGGAAGATGAAGGGGAGGCGGCGCCGGCGGCCAGTGCTTTTTTCAATAGACTCACTGTTACTCAAAGCACTGGGTCCCCAGAGGCTTGACTAGAGCTCCCTGCCTGCCCTCACATATAACTTTCAACTTTAACAAAATGATGATTCAAAGTTCTAAAACTAAAAGGTAAGGGGAAAGGAGAGCAGCAGTTTTGATTTTTTCGCCTGAAAAATAGATGGTTTAACCCCTTTAACCCCTTCGCCGCGGCAGGAATTCCGCCGCGGCGCTGGGAGGGGGGGGTTTGGGGGCAGCGCGGTGGCGCTGTGCTTGTGACGGAACCGCTCCGTCACGAGCCACGGGTGAGCTGTGCTCATGACGGAGTGGTTCCGTCACGTCTCCGCCCACTGCGCTAATCGCCCGCACAGGCGGGGAATTAGCGCCGCGTGGGCGGAGTGGCGGCCAACGGCCGCAGCATGACGGAACCACTCCGTCATGAGCACAGCGCAACCGTGGCTCATGACGGAGTGGTTCCGTCATGAGCAGGGAAGGGGTTAATGCACTACATAAATGATAATTTTTTAAAAAAGCAAAAAAAATGTGTAGAAAGTCACACATAGCTTTAGTAAGCAATGATGTGTGTGGGTACACTGCATAATCATTCTTGGAACCAAGTGAAGCAGAATGATCCCATATAGAGCTCACAGGAGGGCTAGGGCTTGCCTTCAACCTGCAGACAGATAACCATCACGCACCTGGTTCTAAAGTGAGGTCACTGCAAGGAACACTGATATCAGATTTTAAAGGAAATCAGAACATTGTAGAGCCTTCGTGTGATGTTCATGTCTTTGAACAAGGACACACCCAGTCAACAGCAAAGCACACTGCGGCCCTCCACAAGGATTAATGTAACACACTGGATTCTATGGCGTCCCAACCAAATGTGTCATAGTAAATTTCACTGCATCCCACTCAGCACCAACATACCTATGCTTTGTACTAGAAACCTAAAGCATGTGGCTGTGATGTCAATTATGATGTCATGAATGATGCAATTTGTGAAGTGACTCCTAGCGTCTATGAACGGAAGGGTTTTTAAGCTTCAACAGACATTGGTCTGGTGGTTGTATTCCACATGACTCTTCAGCATCAAAAGTGTCCTCTACAGAAAAAAACATAATACTTTATATTTCACCAAAACTTAATTGTTGTGATAAAAGTTTTCGTCTTTCTTCTAGGCCTGTGTGTGAAACTCAGCTCGGCTCATGGAGTTTGCAGAGTTGTTCACACTTCGCAGACACGCAGTGTTAAATTGGCTACTGCAAGCGAGGAAAAATCTTATTCCAGACTACCTCCTGGCAAGATTTCTCAACACGGATGGTCACAGATGTCTGCTACTGCTTGCGTTGAAAAACCTTCCGTTCACATTGCGGAAGTTGCCGCTCAAGCAGAACATCTACTCGAGCGACAGAAAGTAACAGAACCCTCTTACGCTGCGCATGGTGCCATTCGTGCCAATTTTCCAGTGCACGACAAACACTCGATGCTAAAAATCAGTGCAAACAGCGCAAACTGTGCAACCTAACGCTGTCCACCTCTTGTTGAACTCCACTTAGTGCAGTGGAGTTTTTGGGCCACTTCACATATCGGAACGCTGCGGAATTCGCCAGGGCCTACGTTCTTCCTTTATATCGTTTTGGCAGTGGCCACGGTGCAGCGGGCCAACTGTTGTGGCATACTGTCATCCCTGCTTTGTCTGGAAGGTTGCAGACTCGCTGGTCTATTATGGGGAGTATACTAAATGTGGCAGAGGAGCAATTGTTGCATTGACCTTGGTTTGACCATGAAGTGAATGCAGCAGGGCTCAGATTCTGGCAGTCAGTGACTGTTGCTACTTTGAACCAGTAGTGTAATACTAAATTATGCCCGTCCGTAGCATATAAAAATGTGAAAAGGACCCCATAGTCTTTTCTTGCCACTGATTAAGGACCGTAGCTAAAGTTTGCCAAATGTGATACTCGGCCAAAATGTGGTGGATTTCCCATTTGCCGTATTACAACAGCTTTAGGGTATAATGCACTTGTAATATAGCAGACGGGACATGCACTATCTTCATGATGGAGTAAACTGTTCTTCAAACTATAAATAACGCCATAACTCATTATTCTGAGCCGCAATGATGGTATTGTGTCAGACCTGTGAATATTGGAAGGGTTTTCCATGTATTTGTAGCACAGCTGTTAATCTATTTATGAAAAGGTGATAGAGATAGAAAGAAGGAAAGTAAGGGACAGAGAGAGAGACTGAAAGAGAACTGGTTGGCTCAGGAGAGAGAAAGATATGTGAGAGAAGTATAAAAGTATAAAATACAATAATCATTATATTAAACTGAAATATCAAGAAGAAATAGATGAGAGTACAATTGGATAAAGAGGGGAATGCAGCTGGGAGATGTACAGGTAAGGGCAGGACTGATGGAAAAATGGAGAGATGGCAAAAGGAAAGGAAGGGATAGAAATAGAGGTTGGGCAATTCTGTGAACTAGGCAGACATTAGTGTGATGGTTAAATGAATGGAATATGGAGACAGGGTGAAATTATATCTCATACAATGAGCTAGTGCACCATTGAGAATGTGTTTTTTTAAAGATTGTAGTTTTCATAACAGTAATGTGGGGAAAGGGGGTGAGATGAATACATGAGATTCAGAACTATTAGACAGCTTAGGAAAATAAATTGGTTGTGTGAAGGACAGCAGGTGTACAAAAAAGCACAAAGTGTGCAAAAAGGTGGGTAATGAAGAAACAGAAAATGGAGCATGATAAGGAAATATGGTGTGCAAAAGAGTTGTTGATGCACAAGAGGATGTGGTATGCAATAGGTTATGGTGTGCAAAATGAAAGGGGTGTGCAATAGAGAGTGAGAGGTGTCAAACTATAGTGCAAATAAAGTTGTGCTGAAAGAGATAGGTGTGCATAGGGAGTTAGCTGTGCAAAAGAGTTTGATGTGTGCAAAATATTGTAAGGTGAGCAAAAGAAAGTGTGGTCTACCAAGGAAGTGCGATGTGCAAAAGAGAATAGGCTGAACAAAGGAATTGGGTGTGGGAAAGGAAATATGAATGCAGTAGATTGTGTTGTGTAAGAGTGAAGGAGTCAAAAAAAGAGAATTGTGTGCAAAAGAGAATGGACCATGCAAAAGATAGTTGGGTGTGTGAAAGATACTGAATAATGTGACAAGAAAAGCACTGTACACAAAAGCATGGAGTTCGCAAAAGTAAAAGGAATGTGCAAAAATGAGACCTATGCCTCTAAAGAAAGTTGATGTGTGATAGGGAATGGAGTATGCAAGATCCAGAATACTGACCAGTAGAGAACACAGTGTGCCAAAGAGGAGGGAGAAAAGAGTAGAGTGTGTGAAATGGCTGGTGCAAAACAAAAGTTAGGAAGGAAAAATAAATGGGTTACTAATAGAAATTGGGGTGTGCCGTGGGGTGTGTGATGTGCAAAACAGAATGTTATGTTTGTAAGGTAAATGAGTACCCAAGGCAATCCGGTACACAAAAGAGCGAGGATTGCACAACACAGAGTAATGTGTGAAAAACATACAGAGCCTGCAAAAAGAGAGTAGGAAGTGTTAATAAAGTGAGGGGTGAAGAGAGGGGAACAAAATTAGAGAGTGTGACAGGAAGAGAGTGAATGAAACAGAATGAAGTGCACAATGTGGCATACAGTATTGTTAGAAATCGGGTCTCTAGTTGGCAAGTCCAAGTAGGGGCCATAGTCCTAGTCAGGGTAAGTCACAACAAAATCCTAAATTATTCTGTATTCACCACCTGGTAGGGTGGCACGGAGCAGGCAGGCTTAACTTAGAAGGCAATGTGTAAAGTATTTGTGCAATAACTCATATAACCACACAGTAAATACACAACAAAACTACTCCACAACAGTTTAGAAAAAAAGAGAATGCGATCAAAATCCATCATGTAGAAGTCGAGTTATTGAATTTTGAAGAAATAAATGCAATAAGGCGCTTAGAATCAGGTAGCGTAAAAAGGTTACTTCAGGTTGCAAGGGACAGGTGCAAAGCCAAAGTTCAGGCCAACCGCAGTGGAGAGTGGACCAGCTACACGAGCTCACTTGGGCTCACTGAACAAACTACCTTGGATCCTGGGGTGCAGTCTGCAAGGTGGGGCTTTGCACCATCCAGCGTTGGTTCTGAGAGCTGTCAGCTGTGCAGTGAGGCTTTACGAGGCATCACACTGCTTGGCATCGAATTTGGCAGAACTCAACTGCAGTACTCACTTCAGAGGCCCAGAACTGCAGAAAAACTGAAAAGGCAGAGTCCAGCAGCACCTACCAAACTGTAGGAAGTCTTTTGTGTCCCTAAGACTTCAGAAACAGGAGACAGACTAACAAGCCCTTGGAGATCACTTTGGAGGGAAGGCAGAGTTCAGCTCTCCTTCCAGCAGAGTCAGAGAGCAGCAGGCCACAAGGCAACAAGCAGAAATGTAGTCCTTCTAGAAAAACAGTCCAGTTGAGTCCTTTGCGCAGCACTGCAGTAATTCTGACAGAGATTCGGTGTATGCCCAAAAGTGTCTGTTTTGATGGGTTCAAAGACCCAGTAATTATACCCAAATGGTCCTTTGATGTGAGTGTTCAAAGAGTCGTTTTGAAGTAAACCAGTTTTCCTTTCAATCTCAGCCCTCGCTCCGGACTACCAGTGGGGGGTTATCAGTCCTCTGTATGGGATCTGGCACCACCCTTTGAAAGATAAGGGTGAGCCCCTTCCTCCCATCTGCCCAGGAAGACCTATCGGGACGCTAATGGGTGCTAAACCACACGCAGTCCTTTCCAGTGTCTGTGGCTGTTTAGAAGGAATGTACGAAGGTATCTATCACCTAGCCCAGACGTGTATTGGAGCCAGGCTGTAAGGCACACAGAGCAGTATGGGTAGAGAAATGTTTGCTTTCTAAAAGTGGCATTTCCTAAATAGTAATGATAAATCCGACCTTACCAGTAAAGAGGATTTATCATTACCATTCCAAAGAAAGGAAACATGAAGAAGCTACTCTTTTCTAATCGGCAATTACAGCTTAAAGGTATTTTAAGGAACTCCCAATTCAAGCTTAGGAGAGGAGTAGGCCTCACAGAAGTGAAAAACAAATTTAGCTGTTTGTCACAACCTGGATATGTAAAACACAGACGTACAGCTCCTGCTGTTTACTTACATAGCACCCTACCCTTTGGGCTACCAAGGGCCTTCCTTAGGGGTGACGTATATGTCATAAAAGGGGAGTTTAAGGCTTGGCAATACGTTTCAAATGCCTAATCAAAGTGGCAGTAAACTGCCCACACATAGGCACTGAAGTGGTAGGCCTGAGATATGGTTTAGGGACTACATCGGTGGGTGGAACTATCAGTGCTGCAGGCCCACTAGTAGCATTTAATTTACAGGCCCTGGGCACATGTAGTGCACTTTACTAGGGGCTTAGAGTCAAATTGGATAAGCCAATTGGGTATGACCCAATGTTACCAGGTTTAGGGGAGAGAGCACACGCACTTTAGCATTGATTAGCAGTGGTAAAGTGTACAGAGTCCTAAAGCCAGCAAAAAAGAGTACAGTAAAATGGAGGGAAGCAGTAAAAACGTTGGGGAAAGACCACCTTAAGGCTGTCAGGTCTAACAGGTATACAAAAATGTGAATTTTGCAAAATAGAATGTAGTATTTAAAAGAGGTCTAGACATACACTAGAGTAGAGGGTGTCCAAAAGAAAATAAGGAGTGCAAAAGAAAGGGCAGTTGTAAAAAAGAAAATGCAATATGAAAATGGAGTGGATTGCATAAAAAAATTGGGAGTTAAAAGGATATTGCTGGGATAACATACAACGTTGGGCTTTAAAAAGCAAATAAGGCATGCACAAGGAAGGTGGTGTGCAACAGAGAATGTGGGGTACACAATAGCATTTAGATGTGCAGGAAAGACTTGGTATTTAAGGGAGACTTGGATATCCAAAGGAATATTTGGCATGAAAAAAAATGCAGAGTGGAATGTGGAATGTAAAAGAGACTAAGGTGGGCAAACCTGAAAGACACACAAAATAGGGTGAAACGTGCATAAGATAATTTAGTGTACAAAGTAAAGAAGAATATCCACAAGAGAATGTTGTTTGAAAACAGAGAGGGTTGTGTGCAAATGAAAATTTGGCTAGAAAAGTGTGAGAGTGTGCAAAAAACAGGGAGTGGGTGTGCAAAAGAGATTTGGGCGTGCAACATTAGACAATAGTGAGTCGGTTAGTAAACAAACATGCCGAGTGCCAAAGAGTGAATGATGTGTACAAGCCTGTTTGGAGTACAAAATTCAAATTATTTATGTGCACATTATTCCACTTGCTTCCATTACTGAAAATAGGCCAAATAACAGGGATATAAAATAAATGCCCTACGTACATCTTGAGTTACAGAAATGTAGATGGAAAAAAAGAGTTTTTCCACATAACACTAGCCAGGGCATTAGAAATAGCGCAGCATTGTAGACATTAGGTGCACCGATCATGGTGGCATCAATGAGGCGAAATGAACAGGGAGGAAGAAAGGTGTTTAGTGTCCTTAGTAAGCAAAACAGCACATCACCTACCAGTCGCCCGTATGGAAATGTTGCACTTTATACACTATGGAAAAGACCCGCCCCTGATCAGCTACTTTTTCCCAATCTATGTCTGTAGTTGGCACCTCTGTTTAAAAACATAGGAAAGAAATCTGAAGAAAGTGAAGGACTCATGACACAATGCTCAGCGGTCATAATAGACGTATGACAGATCCCCTTATTTATCCTTTTTGTATGTATTTTTAGACTTTATGCACTATATGATCTTGGTTATGGTTTTAATTGACTAATAAGACAAAAGTCTTCATATAAAATGTCGTCCTGCATATTAAGCAATTGAGAAATTAACATCAATAGAAATATGGCGTTCCACTAAATTTCACTGGTCAATTTTAGAACCCATCATAATTATTTCCTGTAGGAGTAGAGACTATTGGGGGAACTGACTTTGAAACAAGTATTACAATGCAGTATTACACCTTCTGCACTGTTTTAGCTGTGTATAGTCTTCCAGACAAAACTCAGAAGACTTTGCTTGGAAAAAAACAGAGGATCTGGAGAAATTTTTACACAGTTGTAAGCTGGATTCTGATGCAAAATACTTTTGTGTCCAATTTCAGTAGAATTCCAACACTGGTAAAGAGACTGTTGGCAGAAATCTAGGTTTTTCTGATGCCAGCTGCTAATAGTAGTGAAACAGGAAACATCTAGGTAATTTTTGCAGTCAGCTACAATAGAGAACCACAAGATCAATGTGAAGAAGCAAAAATAGTGTATTTTCAATCAGTGGGAATCTTGAGGGAGGTCAGATTATGTATGCTTGATGAAAGTGTTATGTACATAAAACTTAATTTATACATAAAACTTAATTTATTGCATACTTAATCAGTGTACTATCTTCATGTGTTGTGTTTGCATGGTTACCATGGAGCGATGGCATACTAGTTGTGCACACAGTTTGTATATCTTGCAGCTTTTAAAAAATCAAATTGGTTTGTAGAGGGGCGTTTGAGAAATATCTTTACTGTTGTACGATGATAATTCATCCTCATCAAGATGGCACCTATAATCAGCCAAAGAGTACCAGATACGCTGTTTTACCCTCACAAAAATGGCTCTGCACAGGCCAATGAAAGAAAACTGCAGGTGACAGAGAGCTGCATAATTTTATTACGCAAGCATAAGCCCTTCATAATTTCCAAATTTTACATTATATAATATGCACAAACTGTTCTCCATTTCTCATAATACACGGTTTTGTGTGTGATTCTACTTTTTGCCCTAAAGGACTGGTTGGAGCAGAAATTTGCAGGCTAAGAGACATTTTCTGTTGCAACCAATCTCCTGAGTGTACATATGTGGATCCATAGCGTGGAAATAACAAAAGCCTTGGAGGCAATCGTATTCGTGCATTTTGAAAGATATATTGTGCACCGCTCGCAAATCCCTAAGATGTGAGGTGGAGATAGTGCTTTAAGTTAAACAAGCTAATGATGAGCACCCCCTGTTGTGGGTTGTGGTAGAGTCATGATTGAAAGTCAATTGCGGCTTAAAGTCAAAGCCTGTTTAAAAAACAAATCAATGAGAATGGCCAAACCTTCTGTTGACAATAGATCGCCCACCAGTGGATATCTGGGCATATGCCGATATTAAATAGTTGTAATACGTGCGGACACATTTTATGTAGATGGGTGTTCATATGGTGTTGATGTTTATTTCCAGAAATTTACTGAAGATTTTGAGGGACTGGAGATTGTTAAATAAAGCAGAATGTAGAGGTGTCCCACCTAGGGTTTGTTTACGTAACTGTGGCATTGTAAGCATGGCTCGAAGGTAATATGCCACTGTGGCCATCTCAGGAATGCATGTAGTGTATAATACTAAACTACGGAGATTGTTCATAGGGCCTCACAGTAGGCATATTTTCAGTGGCAAATGTAGATCTCTCAATCACTGGACTTAAAGTTGCGGGCCATGTGAAGTCTTTGAGTGGGTAATCTCATTAAAGTGAACAGAAAATTGTCCACAGCAAGTGCTTTAAATAGGCCCATACTGTCCGCTACAGAGTAACTGCAATTCTTTCATTTGAAAGGGAGAGTACATGCACTTCTCAGCACTAATGCAATACATTTATTGGGAATTCACAGAATCAAACAGGTACTACAAATAGTGAGTATGTCCACTTCTATATTCCCATTTTAAGCACTCTCCACAGCTGTAGTGTGAATAAATACTTCAGGCAACAAACCCTACAGGGCGGTGTCACAATGATTGCATGATGTCATCTGTGATATCAGTAATGTTCTCAATGATGTCATTTAACATGTCATGATGGATGTAATATATGAGGTCATAAGCATTGCATGGCAAGGCATACGTTGTGGTTAGCTCAGCAAACTATAATTGGTGAATTTCAGTTGTTTTTGTCTTTTAAACATTAGATTTTACCTTATTTAAAGTTTTTTCAGTGAATTTCTAGTTATGTACATGATCCAAATTCCATACCCAAATATAATGTCACTTTAATATTAGTTGTTTTATTGAAAAATGTAAGTTAAGATTTTATTAACATACCTAACTATAAAATCACTTTATCTCCTGCATTTTTCTGCAAATTTCTAGTTTTTTTTAATGTAGAGTGAGATCTTATTACCATACCTAACTATAACATCATTTTAACCTTTGGTTTTTTTCAATACATTTCTGAGAATTTTTGATCATATTTTCCCAACTCCCACGCTGAGCACAGTTTTTGGTCATGCATGGAATGGGGTTGGACACATGTCTTGTGCCCAGTCCCCATGAATATCAAACCCCTTCCACAGCAGGTGGCCAATCCCCACAGATCTCAACCTCACATTTTTGCTGTTTAATTGACCAAACGTCATCTCCACAGTAGCGCAGGACCATTCAAGCAGTGAAGCTTGCACGGTCCCATGGTAAGACTCTCACTGGAGTACTGCGGTACTTCACCTGGGGGTAGGGGGCTACACCCGAGTATCTTGGTACACATGTTTTCTTTATTATTTATTGGCCCGGAGGGGTCGCTCTGAGTGTTCCCAAATGTGTGATAGGGTGTCCTCTAATGACAAACACAATATTTTTCTTCCAGCTGCAGCCAGCCAATCAGCTCTTTCGGACCCATGGTCCTGGACTAGTGTTACAGGAGCAAAATGGCCACATGAGAAAAAGATCTCTCTGCAAAAGAGAAACCCTTCATTTTTAAATATACGGTACCACGGGAGGCCCTCGGGACTCCTGCAGGACCAATCCTTCACATCTACCAATTTTTCTAGCCCTTTCAGGACCACCCTAAGAGCTTCTTTAAACACCAATTCCTCATAAATGGCTGACCAAATGTACACCAAATTATGGAAAGCACACTTTCTGAGTCAAGTGCTAACTCTACCACATTTGGCATAATTCTGTTGCGCCATTTTTCTGTACAGAATCCCAACATTTCATATGGAAATTGAATGGGAATATTATGTTTTAGGACCCCCACTTTTTCTTGGCCCTCCTTACCGGATCACTCTGAATCCTTCCAGGAAGGAGCTTACGTGAATAAACCTTTTGGGAAAGTTTTGTGAAGATTCATAAAATGGGGCAAAAGTTAGTAACAAAACAAAAACACCCTGTCAAAGGAAACTTGGCCGCCACTGTGTGTGACAAATCTCCACTGCTGATTCTAGTTGTGCATGGATAGTTTCGGGGACATCCGTCAAGCGGGGCCAGAGAAAAGGTGGGGTAAAAGAAAAGTGCTTCTCAAGTTAATTCTTATAGAGATTTTAGACACGACTACAGCCCGAACCACTGGATGCAATTACACCAAATTTGGGAAAAACTGTAGCTTTTAGTCCAGAGAGCACCCTCTTTTGTTATTTGGTGTAAATCTAAATCTGTTCAGTAGGTTTAGAGATATTAAAGAAAATCCAAATTTGTGTATCTAGGGTTACAAAGCCTTTGCAAAAACTAACGATCTTGTGCTGAGATCTCATTGGCTGCCAACACTTCAACCAGGAAGTGTTGGCAGCCATTTTCGGGCTCGGACTCAGTGAAGTCCCAAAACTAAAGTTAAAAGTAAAGAAAAGGTGGCAGGGTAGGTATACCCTGACCCCCTAGCCTTGCTGCTGGGGTCCCCAAGGAATCCGCCATGGACAAAAAACATTTTTTTAATATTTTCCCCATGACATTGTGAAGATTCACTAATTCACGGCAACAAAAAAAAAAGTAACATGAGCCCCCATGTTTGTTTGCATTAGGGTCTTGGGGGCTTATTTATATATTCAAGTAAAGGAAGGCTAGCAAGGTGTGTGATGTGTCCAGGATGAAGGATATTCAGGAGTCTGGGAGAATTGGCTTCCACACCATAGACCTCCTTCTCCACCACATATGTTCCAGCTGTTGAGCCAGATGTGATGATACGATGCTCTTTTAGTTTCCCACCTGCAAGGGGATCCACTAAGAGCTGATCTGTTCAAGGCAGCTGGGTTTTCAGATTGAGAGGAGAGCATAAACGAAGATTCAACCTTCTATCCTGGGTGGAGTGACATCAGATGCCCCTTTATTCCAATGGTTGCACTCCCTTTGCCCTAGACACACATACAAACTTAGAAGAACTAGGGCTGCCCACGTGAGGTGATTGGGGCATACTGATAGACGTACAAGCGATGGACAGAGAAAGTGTGCTGCTTACGGGGGAAGGGGCGCACAAACTGAAGCGCTTGAGGCACACATATAGATTGCGAGGAGCACGGGGCACATGGATAAACACACAGAGGGGCTTGCTTTGCATGCTGTCTGAGGAGCTTCAGGCTCATGAACACATGATGAGGGGAGCTGAGGCGCATGGCGAGGGGAACACCAAAGTACTAACGAACTGAGGAGCTTCTGCTACAGGGATAGCATGTGTTGCCTAGAGTTTGTGATGGTTGCAGGGTTCATGGACAGTGCAAAGAGCTGAATTTCCTGTACAATAATGTAAGATAAATAGTGCCAGGAGTTTAGGGTCCACACAGAGATAGTAAGGCGATCTCTCACTATTTTAAAACATTTGTCGTGCAGTTTACTCAAACCATCATGTTTACCATGCTCTCAGATTCAGGTGCTGAATCACACCCCTAGGGAATTTCACATTCCATGGTGATGCCCAGTAGAGCTACCACTTTTAAAACACAGGTTTCCCAGATGAAAGGTGTCTCTGCCTGACTTAGCCCCACTAAAAGGACATGCATTTTGGGTAAAATGGTCGGACTTCAGAGAAGTAGATTGCCGCAATCACTATGCTCACTGTCTTAAAGTTGCACCTGCCTTCCAGCAGGGACAGTGGTGGACCAGGAGCTAAAAGCAGCCTTGGAACATGTGTTCATACCTGCTCCACAGAATGCCGAAGGAGAGTATCAACCATCTTCATGATCATTATGCTGGCATATTAAAGGAACATTTACAAGAACATTGTGTGCTGACCACCAGGATTTTTGGTCTGGCTGGATGGCTTATGAGGCCTTTAACCATAAAAGTAACCACCTGATCCTAAGCCTGGTGTAATTTCAGTTTGTTCATATGATCGGCAAATGCACTCTTGAGCACAGGGCTATCCAGGATCACAGACGGGGCTAGCATCTAACTATCCGTTTTCCGATTGTGCTTTTAGCAGATGCTAATCACTAATCGAAGCCAAGTGATCAAATCTCTCATTGCTGAAACCTCTGTGATACCTGAAGGTCACACATTCTAAGTCTGCTTTTCATCCTTCTAAGGTGAATAACATGAGTTCTTGAGATGAGAAGACATTAACAACTGTGATGCAAAGTGCTATGAAAAGATAGCAAGTGTTATATGAAGAGGTCTTTTTTTGCTTCTTTCACTGTTCTTTTATAAACCTGTTGCACTGCATATACTCACAATGAAGGCTGGGTCTGTAACTTTGGGCCCAAAGGAATCTTTTGCTGACTTTCTAATTCAGGATACCAAGGAGGTGGCACAGACATTGTGTTTGATTGAATGAGGAATCCATTTAAATAGGCGCAAAAGACACAGTTGAGCGCAGGATTCTGTTGACTGTTGGATTTCTCCACAATAGACTGATTTTGAAATCCACACATGCGTTGCTAAATATAGCCTTTTCCAGAGTCCAGCCAGAGCAATAGCTCTGTCTGGAGAGGGGCCAAGACAGCAGGCACTTTAGCTTTTGAGTTGAAAGGGAAGATGCCATCAAGCTTTGTTTTACGAGACCAAGGTGCTTCTGGCTCAGTGAGCCCTCCTCGTGTGGCCGCAGGTGAGCAGGTCCTTGAGTAAGGGTGTATGTTGAACAAAACATTTGTCCAAGGCATATATGGAGAGGCCTTGAGGAGATCATGTCAAAATATTTTCACTGGCACCTACCTTCAAATATGACTAACTCTTCCTTTTTCTATTTTCCTTTTGGGAGAACCCACCCGATATTTGACTAACAAGTTCCCAGTTTACTGGCCATTGAGCTGCCTATGCTGCTGACTACGCCCCAGCCCTCAGTACCTTTCAGTCAAACATGCTTAATGTGAAACCACTCACAGACCTACGGAGGCATTCACACACCCACTCACAGAGAAATGCAGGCACTCACACACCCACTCACAGACCCACTGACATACTTACATACTCACACAGACACTCACACACCCACTCAGAGTTCCACACAGATACTCACACAGCCATTCACATACTCAAACACCCACTCACATACCCAGAAAGACACTCACACACCCACTCACAGATCCACACAGACACTCACACACCTATTCATACAGCCACACAGACACTCAGGCAACCACTCACAGACCCACTCAGACACTCTTACAATGACTCACAGACCCACCGAGACACATGCGCCCACTCATAAAAACACATTCAAATACTGAAACACTCACTCACACAACCTTACAGCCACTCACACACCCACTCACAAAGCCATACAACCACTCACACACACACACACTCACCGACCTATACAGCCACTCTCAAAGGTTACAGTTATGAAATAAAATTAAGTAAACATTAAAAATTCACTGACAAAAACAAAGGTTACAGGGGCCTTATAGGTAGGAACTAGCATTAAAAACCATAGAACTTTTCTGAAAAAAAGGTTACAGGGACATTGTATTTATGCCCAGCTTTCACTCGTACAAAACCATTAAAATGCAGCAGTTATAGTTACCTGACCTAAATATAACTTACGCTCTGCAAGGCGCTGCTTATGACCTCACATACCACATCACTTATCACATGGTCAGTGAAATCACTGATTACATCATTGCTGACATCTCAAATGACATCACTGATTACATCGTCTACACACCCACTCACACACCCTTCCATCCTCTCCGAAACTCACTCACATACCTGCACAACCACCCACATACTCATTAACAGACCCATACAACCCTTCACTCACCCTTACAGCAACTCACACACCCACTCAATCACCCATACAGTTGCTCATACTTCCACTCACTCACTGATACAGCTACTCACATACCCGCTTATTTACCCAAATAGCCATTTACACATCCACTCACCCATACAACCACTGACACAGCCACTAATTCACTCACACACCCACAGAACCACTTACATACCCATTGGCACATCCATACAACCACACACACACACACTTGATTGCCCTTACAGCCACTCACACAGACACTCACCCTCCAAATACACACACTCACAGCCACTCACCTATATACACACACTCAAAGAGCTACTCCTCACCCATACAGCCACTCACACACCCACTACCTCACCCAAGCAGCCACTCGCACAGTCACTCAGTCACCCCTACAGCCACTCACAAACCTATGCAGCCACTCATGCAGTCACTAACTCATCAATGCAGCCCCTCACACACCGACTCACTCTCCAATACAGCCACTTACACAGCCAGTCACTCACCCATACAGGTAATCACACACTCACTAACACATCCATACAGCCACTCACACATCAACTCACACACCCATACAGCCACTCAGACACCCAATCACTCACTGATACAGTCACACAGAAACTCAATTGAGATATGTTATAAATAGTATAACTAATCACTAGTACAGAAAGAATAGTAATTTAACTTATGCAGAAGCTTAGCGTATAGCTTTAAGTCTAAGCAATGTTTATGAAACACTAACACTCACTGGGTGATGTAATCAGTGTTTACATCAGTGATATCATTTGAGCATTTGAGATGTCATGAGTAATTTCACTGACCATTTCATGATAGATGTAATATCTGAGGTCATAAGCAGTGCATTGTGGGGGCATAGGTTATAGTTGGCTCAGGTAACTATAACTGCTGAATTTCAAGGATTTTGTACGAGTGAATTCTGAGCCTAACTATAATGTCCCTGTAACCTTTGTTTTTTTCCATGAGGGTATATATGTTGCAGGGTCAGGGATGTGGTGCGCACTTTACTCCAAGGCTGTGCTGAATTACATGTAAGCCCATTTTAACCGGTAGTAATTTTAGAGGTGTATTTTATGAACATTTCTACAGCCTTACTTTATAAATTAGCATGTCCTTTCCAAACCCCTCCTGAAAGTTCTCGTAACCCCAACCACTTTTAAGCAATTGTTCCCATTTTCCTATCACTCTCCTAGCTTCCCTGATGATTTCTTCTAAGCAGTATACTTATGTTCGCAGATATCTCCACACTGCGGCAGAGAGCTCTGCACAAAAAAAATAGGCAAGGCACATATCTCCAGCCATAAGTCTCTGGATTTCATTTGCTTTATGTACTACAAAATGCAGTTTGGGAATCAAGCCTAATGTCTCTATGCCCCAGTATCTCTCGTCCTCAGTGTCCATGTCTATATATCACTGGTTCCTGTTAGCAATAACTGTTTATAACCAACATTTTCTCTGCAGTGCTCGTGGGGCACAACAATGCAGTCATGTTGCATAGATTCCAAATGTCTTCAACAAGCATGCTATCCAAGTGGACCCAGAGTATCTACTTCCTTTACTATGCTAAAGGATTACAGGTATTTGGGACAAAAGTAGGTCAAGAAGTAACCTTTACTGATGTACTGAAATGTTACTGCCCCTATCTCAACATATTTACCACCTCAAGAGTTTCAGGTACAAGGGAGGGCTAACCTAGTGCCCCTTTGGGAAGATAAACTAGTGGTACAGTGATCCATGGAGGTCTGGAGAATTCTCCTCTGCCAGAGGAGAAAAGGTAGAGAACTTACAAGTAAATCCTACAATCTACCATCCATGCTGGAACACCACTGAAATATGTGGTAAGCTTGGCAAATGTTGAACACAAGAGGGAGATTTATAGCACCGGGGTGAGGAGACTTTTCTTGCTATGCAGACAATGAAAGCTGGGAGCCCCTCTTCCTTAGGCTTCTATTCTCATGGTTAATGTTGATGCAGTTAGGTCACAACTTGTAGATGAGCAGAAAGTACTCAAATCTTGGGTAGACTGTTTCTCTACAGACAGCTTCTTTTAGCTTGGGTTCGTCCGGGATGTCAAGGACGGATCCTTTCCACTCAGGCTTGCCCACATTCCAGACAAAAAGGATCAACGGGGTCGGACCCAAACTTTCATGCCTGTTTATGTTCCTAAGGGTTATAGCAATGGAGGGGTCAGCAACTGTTCTACATCACGCTCAATGCAAGAGTCTAGAGCTTCTCCAAAAGTCACATGGGTATTAATGTTCTGGCTCTTGGGTCAGTGCCAGTATGTTTCACAAGAGAGAAAGCTAGTTCACAGTCTCTAGACCTGCCAGCCTTGAAATACACACGGCTGTGCAATTGATTTTAAGAGTATCTTGCTCAGGATTTCACACAAAAAATATAAAAGGTCATAAAAGAGAGCACTAAACAGTCCAAGATATGTATTTTGTCCACACATCACAGATGGTCACTACTGTTCACATTCATGCCACAGGGCAGATCTTTCTGGCTCTAATAATGTCCAGTTGAAGGGGCCCTACTCTATAGCTGTGAGATGGGTCCAACATGGTCATTTCACCAGAATTTATCTTTAAAAGAGTTGAAATATGAAATATAAAGATATTAATACTCATTGTCTTATACAAGATACGGCCCCTGCCTGACAACTAAATTGTCGCAAATATTGGCACCTATGCATTCCTTTCTCCTGGTGCTAGAGGCTGCCTAGTGCCAGCGTGGGCACCTTTGCGCCATGCTTCAAGATTGCCTGCGTTACGAGCAGGATTGTTTTTCTGCAGGAAGGGGTACCTTCCCGCACAAAAACATTGCTTAAAGGCATTACCTATGTGTCATGTGAGAATACATCACACATAGAAAAAGGAAGTAACGAGGAGAAAAAAAGATATTTCTCATCACTACACCGGAGTCTAGGAGACAATTCCATTTTTTCTGACTCTAGGATGCTTCAAAATCCATGGGTGGATGCATGGTAAAGTCCATGCTTCACCCATCGAATGACTCCCTGACTCAATGTAACTCAAGGCAGAGCTATGAGCTGCATTGTGTTACTTTGTATTTACTAAACCATGCTAAGTGGTTTTGTGTGGATTAGTAAATCCCAGATGAAGACTTGTGTTGCCCTGTGACAATTTGTGTCACGCAAGGGCAAGCAAGTCCTTAATGAATCTGAGCTTGAGTCTTTACCGCATTTCCTGTGCAACTGCGTGGGACTGATTGCAAGTAGAACATATTATTTAAAAGCCACATTTAAATTTAGCTTGATTTGAAGAGTTGAGTTCACCTACCTTGAATCTCTCCAATTTCTAACTGGACATGCTTTGCAAACCTGGAACATGAAAAGTAAGTAATCTGATCTAAAAGTGCCCCAATGCTCTAAGTTATAGCCAACTAACATGTTGCTCTTTAGTATTGCTGATGTGGTTTTTTAACTTAGTATTCTACTGTATATGTTTTAATGGTATTTAACTATTATATTGTGCCTTGCCTTTTAATAATTTGCTATTCCAATATGTCATAAGTTAATAAAGAAATAAAATATACCCTGGCTGATATAGGGTTTATCTTTTTTTTCCTTGAGTAGTCCTCAGTCAATAGAACCAAGCCAGACAAAGGGCCTAAGCAGAGTGAATGAGGATGTGGAGAAAATGGCAGCGACGAAACACTGACACACTCTAGGGTGACAGAAGCTAGAATGGGTTTCACTCACATCTTGGTGTCTGCCATTTTGGATCACAGTCACTCTACCTTCTATAGGGTCAGATTAAGAATTTATGTTGAGAGGTGTTATTTATCGCAGTTCATAAATAACAATAACCCCTTGTACGTTATTTATCAGGAGCTGTAGATATTAAGAGTTTTTGGGAACAGCAGATGGATTTTGTTGTTTAACGCGCCAAAATTTGCATGGTACAGTAAATACCGTACACATTTCCCCTGTTATTTTTCAGCAGGTTTGATCTTCTGAAATTTAAGGAAGGTTGAGGTATATAACGCCACCAATAATTATCAGATGTGATAAATAACTCTGAACTCATAATTCCAATCCATTTATAAACAGGACTGATGTGATAAATAACTCTGAACTCATAATTCCAATCCATTTATAAACAGGACTTTACACACGGGTCAGAATACACCAACCCTCTTGTAATCATGCCCTTAACCCGTTCCGTGCTCATGACGGAACCACTCCGTCATGAGCCACGGGTGCGCTGTGCTCATGACGGAGTGGTTCCGTCATGGTGCGGCCGTTGGCGGCCGCCCCGCCCACGCGGCGCTAATTCCCCGCCTGTGCGGGCGATTAGCGCAGTGGGCGGAGTCGTGACGGAACCACTCCGTCATGAGCACAGCTCGCCCGTGACTCATGACGGAGTGGTTCCGTCACGAGCACGGCGGCACTGCAACTGCCCCCAAACCCCCCCCAGCGCCGCGGCGGAATTCCTGCCGCGGCGAAGGGGTTAAAGGACACCAGTTATATTATTACTGTATTACTGCAAAACATCCAACCCTGCACACACCACATACCACCCAGAGGAAAAAGAAGGACACAGCTTTGAGAGACTGTATTTTACCACAAGGGTAAGTAGTTTCTGTGCCCACAGGGGCAGGAAAAAGGCACATCGCTGTGCAACTGATTACAAACTTCTGCCTACCTTCAGCATCCAGATAGCCTGGTGTGAGGACAGGAATCGCCATTCGCTAGTCAAGAAGGGGCTCTGTGAGTCTAACCCAGTCTAGCTCCTAGATAAAGAGATTAATCACAGGAATTGTGTAGAGCACCCCTCAGTTAACTCAATTATTCAGGTTCGCTGGGCAGGAATGAAAACAGGAGTGACAGTACACACAAAATTGAAGCCTGATGGAACATCATACACTGCCAAGGTGGATCTTTACTGCCCCAGTTCTCTTGCCTTTCTGTCCTTGTGCCCATGTGTGTATGTCTCTCTATCTCAGAGACTATGCTCCACGTACCAGTCTGTGCTGCAATGTCTGTGTTTCCTTGACCATTGTCTACACCCTCTCTCACTAGTGTCAGTGTCCCTCTGCCCAGTAGCTGCCTCTGTGTCTTCCTGATTGGACCCTTGCCTACCTATGCCCAGTGCTTCATTTTAGCTTTTGGTTCCTGGTGGGAGCCTTTGGCATTCATTTTGATTCACAGGAGCAGCCCGTGCAGGTAAGAGCGGTGAGTCGGGGGACTCGACACACAACTGCGATGGAAAACAAAATGTTAAAAAGAAAAAGACTTTCCTTGTGCTCGCCGCATCGGCGACGCGGCGATGCGGCGAGCACTTGATAAGTGTTTTTCTTTTTAAAATGTTATTTTCCCTGCGTCGTCTGTCAACTCCCCCAATGCTCTTACCTGCACGTGCCGCTCCTGTTTACTCAACAGATTTTGATCCAGAGCTAGTGAGAGAAAAACATAAAAGGGAAAAGGAGGAGAAAGACAGAGAAGCAGTGACAAAGAAATTAACTTGGAGCCAGATGTACGACCCTTACATTTTGCGATTTGCAAATTGTGTCACTTTGTGACTTGCAATTTGCGACTCGCAAAATGCAATGTACAACAGTCTCACAGACACTGCTATCGATTCCCAATGGAGTCGCAAATTGCCTGCCTCATCAATATTCATGAGGCAAGCACAATTTGCGACCCCATTGGGAATGGCTAGCACTCCCAGGGATGGTGGCCTGCTGGGGTCAGCAGACCACCATGTCTGGGACTGCTTTTTAAATGAAACAGGTTTTCTTTAAAATGAAGCCGTTTTCCTTAAAGGAAAACAGAATGCATTTAAATAAAGAAAAATGAAATTTTTCAGTTGCATTTTTTAAGGGCAGGCAGTGGTCCCCGGGGGCCACTGCCTGCTCTTAAAAAATATTTCCTCACACACTCACAGAGGGGAAGGGGTCCCCTGGGGACCCCTTCCTGTTTGTGTGTGGTTTACCACCTACTTGAAGTAGGTGGTAAACTGTGAGTGTTTTGCGGCTGCACATACGGTTGCAAAACAGTAGTACATGACAGTGAATCTCGCTATTAGGAAGGGACACCCCTTCCTAATAGTGAGAGTCGCAAACGCTATTTTGCGAGTCAGTGACCCGCAAAATAGCATTTGTACATGCGTTTACTCTTTTTTGCGGTCGCAAATGGACCGATCTCCCGTTTGCGTATGCAAACAAGGGTAGTACATCTGGTGCCAAGTGTGAAAAAGAACATGTAAGAGTGAAATAAAGAAGCAGAGAATATATGATGGTGAAGTAAAGAGTCATCAGGTCGAATCAAATTTACGTAGTCTTGGTATTCAGCACCTCGATCTGCGATCAGGGTCGGACTAGGACAAAATAGGCCTTGGCATCAAAATAAAAGTGGACCCCATTAGAGAACCAGATAGCTAAAAAAGTGGCCCACTTTACAAATCAGGTCAGGTTTGAGCTTGTAAAAATATGCTGTATAGGTATTTCGCAAGGTCTGGGAGAATGTACTTGCTGCAGGCAATGCTTGTGGTAACATCCGGAAAATCAACAGCAAGAACCGGCCCTGCCCGATTGCTCTCTAGGCCAGTCCAACCTGGTCTGCAATAGTCCCGGCCACGGTCATGTGAGAAACCATGGGCCCTGCTACTTATTCCTTTACAAATTAAGCACTGCCTAAGCTGGTGTCTATGTGACTTCAGAAGAGGTATTTATAAAGGCAAGATTTCACAGTGGGCCATCCCAGTGGAGCGGCCTATTTATTTCAACTACAGCATCTATGTGGTGCTAGTAAACACCTCATGGTTACTCTAACAGACCTTTTCTAAAACATCATAAAGTGTGAGCTGACATAAAGCAGTGATTATGAAAGGACAAATCATAGCAAATAGATATGTTCTCTGGTTACCTTAGTACAAAGGGAGAATTTCTAGTTTACAGGTTTATATCGGTTGGCAAGTGGGTTCTTGCATATTCCCTGACCTGCTATAGAGAAAAAAATGTAGTGGATTGCAGCTTTTTCTTGTAATTAGTCTAATGGTGAATAATAGTTTTAGATAGAATTATAAAGTATCTATTAGAATTTCACGAGAGGACGTTTGAGCCTATGCCATGCACCAGGATTCACACAAATACTCACACGTCCGACACACGATTGTTATCAGAGCTTTATGTGGGCCGGGTCCTGCAGGTGCTCAGCACAGGCGGTTCTAAAAAGCAGGTGCTGAGATGGGTCCATATCGGTGTCTCCAGGAGGGTGGAAATAAATCTTGCATCTGCAGCAGTACTACTGTCCTTCACTGCCTTTGATGTGTCTTCAAAGAGACTCATTATAGTTCTTTCAAAGTCTCATCATTTCAGAATAGAAGCATTTTTAATATCATATACAAAGAAGCCACTCTTGTTTCTTATTTATCTTATGCAACTAGCAACCATTGACAAAACCAATAGTCCTAGCTTGTTGTATGTGTAATGTTACCTATTGTATTATATACCTGGATTGGAGGCAATGACAGCAGCAGCAAAATGCCAGTCAGGTGGCACACTATGCCGAGCACAGACTTTTTGCTTACCTGTGTTTAAGCCACTCCCTTAATTACGTCGGCCACGCCCCTTTGAGATACTCCAGAGATATATTAAATCCCACTAAACAGGGCTTTCAGTGGGATGAAAAAACAAAGGGGTCTCTCGAAGAGGCCTGGCCATGCAGTTAAGGGCATGGCCTAAAAATGTGTAAACTAAAAATCTGTGTTTACCATAGGGATGTTGCTGCTTCTGTGATTGAATACAGACTTATAATAGAACTAGTAACATTACACCTGCAACAAGCCAGGGCTATTGACTTTGTCAATTGCTGTTAGTTGCATAAGATACACAATCAAGAACTATGGGGAGAGGGGTTGGCCTAAGGCTAGGGCGTCGACCTCGAATCTGGGGAACTGGGTTCGAGTCTCGGCAATGCCGCTGAACATCTTGTGATTCTGGGCAAATCACGTAATCTCCCGCTGCCTAACAAAAATGAAAGTGTCATCATGTAACGCAACTGCTGCTATGTAAAGCGCTCTGATACCTGATTCGGGTCAAGTTCCCGCTATATAAAACTCTCTCTATATATATATATATATATGGCTTCATTGAATAGCACATTGACAAAGTTTCCTTTTTGAAATGATGAGACAGTGAAAGAACTATAACGAGTCTATTCGAAGTTATCCCAAAGGCAGTGACATGTGGTACTGCTGCAGAGTTAAGATTTTCTTTTCACGTGAGGGCAAAAATGGAGAGCCCGATAGAGACTCGTCTCAGCACCTGCTTTTTAGGACCCGGCCCGCTTAACCCCTTCCCCACTCATGACGGAACCACTCCGTCATGAGCCACGGTTGCGCTGTGCTCATGACGGAGTGGTTCCGTCATGCTGCGGCCGTTGGCGGCCGCTCCGCCCACGCGGCGCTAATTGCCTGCCTGTGCGGGCGATTAGTGCAGTGGGCGGAGACGTGACGGAACCACTCCGTGATGAGCACAGCTCAACCGTGGCTCGTGACGGAGTGGTTCCGTCACGAGCACAGCGCCACCGCACCTGCCCCCAAACCCCCCCCAGCGCCGCGGCGGAATTCCTGCCGCGGCGAAGGGGTTAAACCCCTGCCACAAGCAATGCATGTTATTTATACACGAAGGTGTGGCATAAGCATCTAAAATGTAGTGCATGCAGGCAGCGATGCCAGCTCTATTAATTATGCACTCTCCGGGGAATAGGGGGTGCAGTTTTCTCACTCTGTAGATGCTGGATTCAATTGTGTTTTTGGCGATTGCACTTTCACCAACCGCTGCTAGGAGCACCATTAAGGTGGAAAACAATTAGGCGGGTGGGTAGAACTCCCTTGTTGTGAGTGGTTTGCTGGCGACATGCTTTAAAAATCAATAGAGTGTTTAGAAGTGGACCAGCCCCAGCAGTCAGCACAAAAAAAATGCTGCATATTTCTCGATTGTTCACGACACACACCCTTGCAGTCCACACAAACACAGATGTCCAAGAAAACAGGGCTCACTCTTAATTTCAACGCCAGCATACCCACTGAACCAACGTGTGTGAACCTGAGCACGTACCTTTATCCTGTGTGACTCATAAAAGACGAACGCTCAGATGCGCTATACTTTAATAAACCATTCATCCATGATAGACTCGTATTTCACCACGCAGCAGAAAAGTGCGCCGTGCGCAAATAATCGCTTGGGTATGGTTTATGTAGATGCAACGTATCTTCAAACGGGACATACTACAAGTATAGCACAGTGTAGAAGTGATGTAGCCACGATCCCTTCCGCGAACCATAACACAATGTGCCTGTGTGGTTAGGGCGGAAAATACATGATAGATTTAAACACACCACATATCCCTGCCCCTGTTGGTCTAAAACGTGAAGTGAACGAACTTAGTCCCCGCTTTTAAGCACCTCTTTCCGCAACCAGAAAGAGAAAACTGACAACCCCCGTCCCAGAAAGGAACGGCTGACACAGCCGTAAGGAACCCCGTCGCTTTTACGACAAGAAACCTGCTCTTCCAACTAAGGTTTTGAAACCCTGCTGTTTTGATGGTCCCGTGGTGCTTTGTGTGGAGGGGTTCTCTTCTGAAAAAGGGGGCGCAGAGCGGTTTAAATGGGTCGAAGAGCGTCATGGGGCGATCCCGGACTGAGTGAGGGGTGCAGAGACCACGCTGGAGACGGTCATGAAGAGAGAAGGCAGGACAGGTAAGGGTGCCCAGGTGGGAGCAACGCAGCGCTGGGAGAACGAGGAGACAGCCAGGTCCCGTGCTAAAGTGAGATAAATCAATGCGTCATTCACCAACATAAGTCCACCCTGGATGAGTACACGGACATTAGGCGGGCAGCATAAGTGCGTGCGCGCGCTGGTCTTGAAAGTGCTGAAAATCGCTTCGTAAACTTTGAGGAACAACGAGATTCCTCGGAAGATTTCCTCTGCGGAGGGCTTCGCACCAAACAATAGAACAGGTCTGTGCGTGTTGGGGGGGGGGGGGGGGGGGGTAGGGGGGAGGGGGTCTTCTCAGTACCCCCACAAAAGATACGCATACTTACCTACCTAAACGTTGTTGGAAATGGCGAGTGGAGGGCTTGACGAGGTTTCACGGAAAGCGTAATAAATGTTGGCAGACTTTTGGGGGGGAGTAGCAGATCAAAATACGTCGATGTGAATAACTGGTACTACCGTCTTCACTCAGGTCAAATTGGGAGGCAGGGGTCCGTTCTAAAGATAGTGAAAAATGCCACAGTATCCCCCGACCTCCACACCCAAATTAACAAAGATGATTGAACTTATTTTTGTGCCTGCTTTAACTCTGCTGCAGTGAGTAGGGGGTAACAAATAGTGTGTAGAAGTGAGGTTACAGTGAAGGAGGGACGTCGTTTCTTACTGTTCCAATCGAAGATTACATTAAACCTCCTCCGCCCGCCCCCTCCTTCTCCGTCTGTAACTCGAATGCAACTGAGCCGGACAGACACGGTTGTTGCTTGTCACGTTTAACCCTCCTGGCGGTGGAGCGTGTGCCTCAAAAAGAAAGCCTAAAAAACGTGTTTAAAGAGTTTGGAAGTTGACGAGTTACCCGCTGCTCACGGGCGCATCGTTATTAGGTGCACAAAGGGTTAAGGCTGTGGTGACAGATCGATGCCCCCTCCCCACAATGGGTCAAACACAAATCGGTGGATTCGTTTTTGGGCGCTGAATCGGCCTCGAGACAACATTCAAACGTGGC